>NC_090439.1:53504137-54704137 GCF_031143425.1 Pleurodeles waltl | reverse complement strand
CCAACTGTGATCCTGTGTAGTCAATTCCCCTCCTTACTAAACCTTCACTACAGGCCTCTAAACCTTTATTTACACAAGCCGTTGCTATGGTCACTGGTACGTGGGGATTAGTACTCGCCCCCATGGGGCCAGGCTTACCTCTCTTCGCACCCTCCAACTCACTGGCCTCTGCCCGGACACCCCTGGGGCGACGCTTAACTGGTGACATGCAATGTGAAGCTCCAACGCCGTTCCGAGCTCCTCTTCTCAAACTTCCACTTAGGTTTTTCCTAATTAAAGACCCGGGAGACTCTGGCAACCCTCCACGAAGGGAGCTGCGAGAGGTGTAGCATCTCCCACGGCGTACACCCCTCACCGCCTCTGCCCAGATGCTGGAGTCCAAAGCACGCTTCCAATGCTCCACTTCGCCACCTTTCGCCGGAGCACGTGTCTCCCCTCTCCTATCTGCCGTTTTTCCGGGTGGCCTGTCACGGGCCAAGAAAACAATGTGTCCAAAAAAAAAAAAGACCACAAAGCAGTATGCGAATTTGAACTCCTTCAGGGCTGTGACTGTGCGCACAAAAGGAGAAAAAAAAAGAAGAAAAAGGGAAAAAACAGCTTCCTTAATCGAATACAATGTACCGTACCAGCAAAAGAAGCGCATACCCCTGTATTTTTAAAAGAATCGTTACTATTCTATTCTTACTAAATGGTAGAAAATCTCTTTTTTTGTCTCTATATTTCGCCAATGTAATCAGTGGCAACCCCACGTAATTTATACCTAGGTTTCACAATCTAATCCGAATGTCCGCACCATAGGCATGCTGAGGAGACCTCACTCCATGTTGTACCTTTCCAGGATTCTGTTGTAGACATTTGCAAAAGCCACATGTTAAACTTTCCTTCTTAGCGCAAAACCCTTTTTTAAAAAAAAACATAGATTGCACAGGTTTACAGGAGCCAACGACCCCCCCACCAACCAACCGACAAATGTCAGCCAGGCCCTTTCCCTCGAGTCAGCCCACGCCGAGTCGCTGCCCCCGAACAAAAAGCTGATCCAACTAGCCTGCAGCGCATAAGAGAAAAGTGGAAACAACCCAGAGGGCAGCAGTGTTCTGCCCAGCGCTAAAAAACCTGTAGTTTTGATGGACGTCTCGAGGCTCCAGGTAACGCCATTACAGCCACGAAGAACAGCAGCTGAGCGGCTCCCAGAAACGCCGCTACGGGCGCGCACAGCTTGGGAGCATCAACGCCCTGATCCCGCGCTCCAAGCACAACGTTGCATCCTGACGTCCTGACGCCTTCCTGTCGGACGGAGAGCTCGCGGTCCAGCTCTCTAACTGGCCGCCATGTTCCCAGAATCCAAAAGTGCTGCTCTATCTTAATTTGACCTTGCACTCCTTGGAAAAGTGAGTAAGCTGAAGAGGTGAATGTTTCCTGTGTAATCACAGTTGAGTTTTCCATCTTTATAAGTGCAAAGCATGTACCACTACAATAACAGCGCCATCTTCTACAGAGGGCAGTTAATTTAGAGGAATTCACTTGCAACATTTAGGAACGATTTAATGTAATTTAATTCAAAGTTAAATGAGCTCAATCATAAATATTTTTAAAGAGTGAAATGCTTTTGTGATAGGTTTGTTGTTGGTTTTTCCAAGACGGTATGTGTATATACGTTTTCAGTGTTGTGCTATTCTTACTAATGTGATTCTTATGAGTAGAATAACGGGATACCTTTACTCATCAAACTCAAAAGTGACAGGTGCCCCACCACAGAAGTGACATAATCAATGACTGAGCCCCCTCTCCGGAACTGCCGTAGGCGTAGATGGGGTCATGTGGATTGTGACATCAGCTGAACACGTGTTAGTCACATGCAAGGGTTCTACCACGTGGTCAGGGTTATGCGCCAGCCCTCAATGAATCAGAGCCCCCCCTGGAGAGCGGGTGTCTGTGATGTGCTGTAGCATAGTATGCCTTTTTTGAACCCTAGAATGCATATAAGGAGCCTCCCAAGTGGCCTGTGCCAAACCAGGAACCCCATCCTGAAAGAGATAGCTCTGTTATTATGAAGAGATATAACTACCTCATTGAAAAGGTGGCTTCCGATGGTGGATTGAACAGTATCAATAGATATTTTTGTAGCCTAACACAGGCAGTATTGGATGAGAATGCGCAGCAGGGCGCCAGTAAAGATGGGGGTTACGACTTTAGGGGTTTTCAAGAGGACATCTGGCACCAGCTTGAATAGCTCAGTCTCAAGGATTTACCTCAGCTGATATCCACGATTAAGAGTGACAGCAGCAGTGGAGTCGCCTCGTGCATCGAATTAAATGTTGGAAACAATTTCATCAACACGGAAGAGGTTGAAGAATCTATAGCCCCTCCTAACTCACCAATCCATGAAGATATGAGTTTTCTGGAGGAAAGAGCTACAAGGTTGTTGTTGTGCAGCAGCTGCGTGTAAACTCTGATGCTGGTTATGAACAGATGTACCTACACAACTCTCAAGATTTCGGAGACCACTCTGAGGGCCACAAAAATGACGAGGTTAGTAAAAACGCTATGGACACTTAGCGTATATAGGCCGATATTTTATTTTTAACTAATAGTTTGTCTTTCCTTCTTTTTTGAACCGTAGAAAGCATCAGCAAAAAGATCGATGGTAGATTGTCCACCGTCAAAGGTTAAAAATTAAATTTTTACTGCTTGTGCAAATTTCTAATTATACTGTGAAACTGGTTAAATCTGCGGACCTGAAAGGGGACGGGGAGGCAGCCCTAATAGAAATCCATTACTCTAGAATATGGAATACATTTTCAATGCTCAAGGCCAAATTTACTATAAAGCATGCTCAGGACCCCTTGATTATTCAAATAGGCTTTCTGCATGGCTATTACCCATCTGTCGATGCGTGGTCAAAGCCATCAACAAATCCTTACCCAAAACTGAAACATATACGAATATTCAGCAAGTGTTAGATAATGTTACAAGGAAAGTGTTTCTTAAGGCTCTAAATAGCGATACCTTGTTTAGCTGTGCAGGTAAATAAAGAAGGTTTTTAGGAACAGTACAACACATAAAAAGGCAAGTAGAATCAGACCCATCATGCCCCGATATTAAAGGCGGTTTCTATACACCTTACATGTATAGTGACATTGTAGAGCCGTAGAGGATCGGGATAGTTATTCACCGTTGCTAAGATGGTTCCAGGTGAAGGGTGAAAATAACATGATGGTTAATATTCAATACAACAAACGCAACTACGTCGCAATTTCTAAAAAAC
Source organism: Pleurodeles waltl (assembly GCF_031143425.1). Classification (NCBI taxonomy): domain Eukaryota; kingdom Metazoa; phylum Chordata; class Amphibia; order Caudata; family Salamandridae; genus Pleurodeles; species Pleurodeles waltl. The sequence continues at coordinate 54,700,872 of NC_090439.1, read as the reverse complement.
TTTTTGACACTATTTTGATTGTGATCTTTGATGACTAGTCTGAGCAGGTGTCCTCTAAATATGGGAAAGTTATTGTTAAGCTTCATTTAAGGCTGCAATGTGACAGCAACTATTAAGAAGTCATCATGGTGATTTTGAAAACATACGCGACCCCTCTTTGTACAGGGATTATTACAGAAACCAGGCCGGATATGGAGGACCACCACCATACTTTCAAGGGGCTCCTGTTATCTATGGGGCCGGTTTGAGGGGTATCTTTCATAGTTTGTTTTGAAGAGCCATGCCGTTCTTGAGAAGAGGCTATGAAATTGCAAAACCCCATGTTAAAGTGTCAGCTGCGAACATTGCACAGGATGTGGTGGATTCTGTGACGTCTGCTGTTGTCGAAGGCACGAATAAACAAACCCAAAAAGGAACTGGTCTGTTACACAAGTCTCACACACGTATTAAAAGGAAGCGAAGGGCTTCAAGACCCAGGGGGCCTCTGGCTCAGTAAGTCAGAAGAGAAGAAGAAGAGAATGGGCACTAGCATAAATATTTTTTAAAGCACAATAACCTGAAACATGGCCTTCATACATTGCACATCGGGTGAATGCACCAAATCAGATATAGATTTGTTTTCTCTATAACTCACCCAGACTAGCATTGAAAACAGTTTTTTCATGGAGGTATTGCCGCTAGCCCCTTTGATGCCTCTGGGGGCGATAGAGTTCTTTTGTGTGCGGGTCCACAGATGGATCTCAACAATACGCTGCTGCACCTTTTCTGTAAAATCATAAAAAAGTGCGGGTCCACCACAGGGAACAATGCTTAAGTGGTGATGATTGCTTATCCCATCACAACCATGTTTAATCAGGTGGACATCATCCTCAGTGACTGACTTACCCCACAAAGTAAGAACATGTACGCATATAGGGCCTACATCAAGAGTGTTCTAAATTACAGCCATGACACCCTGGACACCCAACTTTCTGCAGGTCTCTTCTACAAAGATACTTATGGACATTTTGAAGACAAGGAGCTGGACGGGGGCAATCAAAGTTTTGTCATGAGAGCAAGCTTCGCCACAGGCAGTAGACAGTTTGACCTCCTTGGACGTATACAATCAGACCTGTTCTTCCAAGATAAACTGCTTGTCAATGATATCTATCTGAAGATCAAACTTAATTGCAACAAGGATTCATTCTGTCTCATCAGTGGGGATGAGGAACAGTATAAACTGGTCATACTGTCAGCTAACTTCTTTGTAAAGAGAGTGAGTGTCACCAAGTGTCAGACTGGCTCATGCCAAAGTTTTACAGCTATTGAACATCAAGTACGCCATAGAAAGAGTAGCTTTGACGATATTTAGCATCCCAAATGGTACCAGATTAATCCAGCAGCAAAATGTATTTCTGGGGCCACTACCAAAACTTATTATCATAGGTTTTGTGGACAATACTGCTTTTAGTGGCCTCTATACCTAAAACCTGTTCAATTTCAAACACTACGACATCAACTATGTTGCGTTGGTCTATGAGGGGTCTGTAATTCCTGCAGTACTGTACACACCTAGTTTTGGAACAGCTAATTTTACCAAGGAATATCTCAGTCCGGTTTCAATAACCAGGAAACACCTCTGGGACTCAGGAGTCTTCATATCTAGAGAAGGATATCGGGCTGGCTACACACTGTTTGATTTCGATCTGACGCCTGACATGGAAGATGGCAACCACTATAATTTGATAAAAAACGAAATTCCAAAAGCTGAAATATGTTTTGGTCAGCTCTTGGCTATGAACGTGAACATGGTTGTATTCTCGGTATTCAACAGCGTCATTCAGGTTACCCATGTCTGACAAATTCTGTTTGACTATCTTTAAAATATTATGCAATGGACACTGTTCAGATATGCGAGTTCTTAAGCGTCATAAATACATTGAGAAAAACTTTTTAGGTTTTTTAACTAGTGACAGACTACCTGAGAAAATAGAGGTAGAAAGACCCCTGCAGGCTTATCTTTAACACAGATCTGCATTACAAGAGTGAAACACACTCGGGTCCTCATTCTGAGTGTGGCGGTCTTAAGACCACCAAACTTGTGGTGGCCGCGGGTCCGGCGGTAAAGACCTCTGCATTATGAGTCCGGTAGTTTGGCCAAAGCCAAACTGCCACAATGCCGGCAGTCCCACCGGCGGGCCTTCTGTCACCCTGCCACAGAAACCCTGGCGGCAACGCACCCGACAACAGGAATCCCCATTCCTGTTGCTGTCACATGTACCCCAGTCTAACCACACATTTGCAAACACCCCCACACCCGTCCACACACTTGCAAACACCCTCCCACCCATCCACACACTTGCAAACACCCCCACCTGACCCCATGCATACATACAAACACCACTACCTGACCGCATGCATACATAGAAACACCCCCACCTAACTGCATGCATACATACAAACACCCCCACCCGACCAAACGCATACATAGAAACACCCCAACTCACTCTCACACTAACATACACGCCCCCCACTCATCAGCACACCTTCAGACACGCACGCCCACTCATCAACACACTCCTTGACATACACCCCCACTCGCTCCCGTGGAGCCATACAAACACCCATACTCGCATGCATTCCAATAAACACACCTACTCACTCGCACCCTGACACCCCCTCCTCTCTACTTCCATTATGATACACAAACCCTCCATGCACACACACATACACACACAAACAGACACTCACACATACCCGTACTGCTACACATATACGCACAAACCACACACATACACTCAATACCCCCCCTTTCGGATGGTCTACATACCTGTCTGGATGAGGTGGTCATCTGGGAGGGGATGGGTGTCGGTGTTTCCACCACGAGCACCGCACCACCGTGCAGGAACCGCTGTGCCATATTATGGCCCTCATTATGAACATGGTGGTAAACACCGCTCCGCCAGCGGTGGCAGCAAAAAACGTCAGCAGAGGAGCGGTCCGGACCACCAAATAATGAACCAACTGAAACACAGGCATCCTGAAAACTACCCACTGCCAGTAAAGGAGTGCCGACAATGATGGCAGAGTCCGCCCACAGACCCAACCTGCCCATCAAATAATGAAGCACTAGACATCCATCAGTTCCGGGGCGAGAACCACCGCCACACAAAGCCAGGCAGAAACAAACCCAATATAAGGAAACACTCACCGGAGGCTCACACAACACGCCAAAGCAGACATGGATAGGGAGCTGCAGATCATGCCAGCCCTGCTACTTGCCATATACTTCCATGACCGAGACCGCCGACAAAGATGATGACCGTAAGTACTGCAACCTATGAAACAAGGTAGGAAAGGACACAGTTACATACGCACACACCCTGCAACGCTCCCACAACCCTTCAAAACAGCACAACCCATAAATCCCACAGCAAGAGGTACTTACCCGACACAAGGCAAGTCCAACCTGACCATAGTACCTACAAATGCCCCACACCCACAAACAATGAAACGAGAGACCAGGGTTCAAGAGTGTGTCACCAAAACACAGGCCACACATAAACGTTTAATGCAGCTCACTGAGCAAATGATCCACATTAAGGCCAATGGCCAGTCCATAGTGCCAGACGTTTTTGGGCTAAAATGGCCCCAACTTGACTCCCAAAACTACTACGGTACTCCACCTTATGGAGCAACAATGGGGCATCCAGGCACCTCAGGGAACAGGGGCAGGGGGTGGTGGGGGTGGGTATTATGACAGGGGTGGGGCTTGGATTTGCATTCAGAAGGTGGAGGGGGTTTGGGTTTGGCCTTGGAAGGTGGGGAGTGTGCTTTGACCGGGTGGAGCCAGATGGAATTGGCTCTGCACGGGGCTTCTTCCTCCCTGGGGAAGGGGCTTAGGAATGTGAACGGCAGACAGGAGCGGGCTGTGAAGTGGAAGGAGTGGAAAGGGCAAGGAGGAGGGCACGTTTAGGGACAAGACGGGTGGGCCAGTGGGTTCGAAAAGGTCAGCACAGGAGCTGAAAAGTTTTTGGGGAGCAATTGGGTTGGACCTGGAGGACAGTGTGGGAGTGGAGGCAGAGGGTGTGGACGTAAGTGGTGTAGGGGTGCGTGTTGTGGGTGCAGGTGACTGGACAGTATGGTGAGGTGTGGTGGATTTTTGATGGGTGGGTGCTTTGGTGTGTTTGTGTGTTTTTGGAGGAGGGGGATGGACACAGTGGGAGAAGACAGGCTGCCAGTGTGGATGTATGTTGTGTGGGTGTCTGCAAGTCTGGTGAGTGTGCTGCATGTGTCAACTACAGTAGTTGTGGTGAGTGCAGGTGTGGTGTCTGGGGTAAAAACTGTAAACTTTGCACTTGTATAGCACACTACTCACCAGTTAGGGTCTCAAGGCGCTGGACACATACCGCTGTGGAACCCCTCCTGGCTTTTCCCTGTGAGGCACCCACTCAGAGACAGTCCCAGGGTGAAGCCAGGCATCCAAACACTGTGAGGGCCGTTGTGGAGATTAAGCAAGCTAGCACCCAGAGTGGGACCCATTATTAGATTAGGCAATGAGGTGAGAATTATCTGGTCCAAGGGAATTGAGCCCAAGAACCACCAAGGTGGGAATTGAACCCTGGTCCCCGGCCAGATCTCTGGATCAGAGGTTTGCTGCTCCAACCATTGTGCCACACTTCTCCAACTGAATGTCTGCTATTGTGGTGAGTGCAGGAAAAAGCTCAGCAACAGTGACTGAAGGTGCAGTGCCTGGGGGTGTGCATGTAGAGGGGACAGACAGAGAGGTGGAAGAGGTGGGCACACTAGGGGAAGTGGATGTTGCTGTGTGTGCATGTGTATGTTGGCTGTGTGAATGCTTGTGGTGGGAGGTGTGGTGCGTGTGTTTAGAAGTGTGCTTCTTGTGTGTTGAGGTGTTTGACTGTGTGTCAAATTGTGTGCTTTGGATGGGTGAAAGGAGTGGGGTGCTGGAAGGGGTAGAGGAGGTTGGAGGGGGGATGGAATGACCAGGGAAACTGTCTGCAGTCAAAGAGGAGGCCAGAGCCTGAAAAGATCTCTGTAGGCCAGACACGGCACCGTGAATGCCATCCAGATAGGCATTTGTCTGCTGCATCTCTGATGCTAACCCCTGGATGGCATTGACGATGGTTATCTGCCCTACAGAGATGGTTCTCAGGAGGTCAATAGCCTCCTCCGTGAGGGCAGCAGGGCTGACTGGGGCAGGAGAGGAGATGCCTGGGGTAAAGGAGATGCCCACTCTTCTGGGTGAGCGGGCATGGGCAACTCGGTGGGGAGAAAATGGGAGGGGGTGATGGCATGGGGGGTGGCTGAAGATGATACTGTAGGGGTGTGCCCACTAGGGTCTGCCACTGTCAGAGAGCCCACATCAGAGGAGGTATCGGAGTCACTACCTCCAGTGGTAGTTGCCTCCCCCTGGTACTCCCCTCGCCCACCAACCCACTGGTCCCCTTGGCGTCAGATGACTCTGCCTCAGAGGATCCATGGGCCACTGCATCCCCACTCGCCAGTGCCTCAGCTCCCTCGCCAGATGATGCTGATGTACACAAACAACACAAGAGAACAGGGATGGGGAGACAAAACAGGAGAGACACTTGTAAATACCTGAAAGGAATGAACATAGTGGCCATACATACACCCACCCAGAAGACCCTCCAACAGGCAGCACCTTCCACTATGACCATGTCTATGCCCCTGACTAGTGACCAGAACCCTGCTCTACACCCATCCCCTGAACTACCTAAGGCCCCGACATGTAAGAGACCTGACCCAAACACCCCTACACCCTACAGGGGCCATCATGTAGATGGACATCAGTCAGAGTCCCTGCATCTAAGCAGCATAAACCCTAATGCACACACAGACATTCATCAAGGGTTAGGATTGTGAAGTATGTACTCACCCCCTTGTGACTGCTGTGCAGCCTTCAAGTGCCCATCCAGGTCTGGGTACGTCACTGCCAGGATGCATAGCATGAGGGGGGTCAGTGCCTGACGGGCACCCCTTCCCCCTTGGAAGGACTTCTCCAGCTGGGCCTCACAGATTTTTCACGCCCAGTGCCGCAGGTCCTCCCACCTCTTCCTGCAGTGGGTGCTCCGCCGGTTGTAGACCCCCAGGGTCCGCACCTCCTTGGCAATGGCATGCCAAAGTGCCTTCTTCTGGTGGGCACTGACCTGAAAGGGACACACAGAAATGTAACACTGAGGTCAGGCACTTGGAAAATATGTACAGCTGGCTATATGTCCACTATGGGACGGACAGTACAAACATACTAATAGGACATACGCATGCAGCATGTCATAAACCACGGCCCATGCAGGGTCAGAGGTGAACACATATATACTGCTAACACCATCCCTTACACACAACCATTGCCCCCGATCCCCCGACTCACCTGTACCTCTGGCCATCTGTAGAGCTTGGCGTACAGGGGCAGGGCCCCGTCCACTAGGGTAGTGGTCCTGGTGGATGTTGGAGGGGTGGGGTGGTGCATGCATTCCAGGTGTGATGGATATGGGGTAATTGTAGATGACTTACCCGAGTCTATTCCTCCAGTGAGTCCAGTGAGTCCCTCAGGGTGCAGGATGGCCAGCACCTTTTCCTCCCAGTCAGTGTAGTCGGGTGGTGGAGGTCCTCCCCCAATCTTCTGGACTGCAATGTGGTGCCTGGATGCCATGGACCTGACCTTCCCCGCAGGTCATTCCATCTCTTGCGGATGTCGTCCCTGGTGCGTGGATGGTGTCTCACTGCATTGACCCTGTTGGCAATGGTCTACCGTAGCTCCATCTTCCTGGTGATTGGTGTGTGCTGCACCCGAACACCGAATAGTTGTGGCTCCACCTTCAGGCCTCGTCCACCAAGCTCCCTTTGTGTGAAGGGTGGATGTTTGGGGGGTTAAATGGTGAATGTGGTGAATGGTGTTGGGTAGAATCGCGGTGAGGGTGCTCTTCTGTGGTTCAGTGTGAGTCTTGTGTATAGTGGCATTCTGTGACTGCTTCTGGTGTTCCCTGTCTTGGTTGGCCTATTTTCGTTTGCAAAGGATTGTGGGGTGTGTCTGTGACTGTTTTATGGTGTTGTGGAAGTGTGTCAGGTGTGGGGTTTCTAACTTATGCAGTGTGTTCACTTCTTGCTGTTGGGTCCACTTGCCCCCCGTGGCGGTCTGCACCGCCAATGGTCGTTCGGCTTCCACTGACCGCCAAGGTGATTTGTGCATAATTATTTGGAGGGCGGGATGTGGGAGTGTTCAGGGGTGGCCGGATGGGAGGTCCAGCATTTCTGCCGTCAGGGTTCTGGTGGTGACTGGTGGACTGGTGATTTTTGGCAGATTCTGGATTTTGATTCATTATATGGCCGGTTTCTATTCAACGCCAATGGCGGTCTTCTGTTCACCATTGCCACGGCGGTCAACAGTGTTAACCGCCGTGTTCATAATGATCGCTTCTTAATACCGTGGGCGGAGTTCTTTTGGCTTGGCAGTGCTGGCGGTGGAACCGACTCTCATCTGCCGTTGACAGGCCGATGGTGTCAGATTACTGCCCTTATATGGGCCGATTTCCTTGGGTGACTCCAAATAAGGCAGTATTTGGACCGCCAATACTGGCGATCTTTGGACATCTGCGACTTTGGCAACCTTTCGAGAAGACCGCCAAAGTCAAAATGAGGGCCTGGTTTACCCTGTTTTTGGATATCGACAAGGTTGCAGTTTTTGACAGTTCAGCAATGTTCCCCGAACATTGCATCTATAAAAAACCTATATTCAAGTATGTATAAAAAGCTGCTGCTAGGCTAGAGTATTACAAGATGCAGGTACAGGATTCTCTAGCCATCAGATGTGAGGAACTTTGTATATATTTTATTAGTAAAATGTCTGAGTGTACAACATTTTGAAATGTTTTAAATCTTTATTCAAGCAGTCTAGTAAACAATGACAGTATTGTTGTGAGATATATAAAAGAAGGCACAGACAAAAACAGAATACAGTGTTTGTAAAAAAATGTAAGGTCATAAAGTCATTTAAACTTAATTTCAAACTATACATCTCTGTTCTGAACCAGGACACACATTTGTAAAAAAGCTTGTAAAAGATGACAGAAGTGTGTTGAGAAGGTAAAAGTGTTTATTATAATCATTTTTTAGAGCGAACATTACGCTGATAAACTTCCTAGAAAAATAAAAGAAGAAAAGTCCTTGAATATGTTGTCCATTGCAAAACTATACAAATAAACATTGGGACACATATATAGATCGGATCAAAACTCAGAAAAATAAACCATCAGGCTGTGACTCAGATGTGTGCTTTGGAAAGGATCTTTTTTTTTTTTAGGTTCTACAGAGAAGCAGGTGTGCTCCAAGAGGGGGATAGCCAGGGAACGAAAGTTGCTGCTGGCGAATGAGGGCTTTTAAACTTTCAGGCATACATCTGTGGAAGGTATTACCGATGATAGTCAAAGGAATGTTGAGTTCCACTGAGCTGCTCAGAAACTGGTTAGAACCTCTAGGAATATTGTGGTTAGCTAGTGTTTCAGGGTGTGTGAGACATTTGACTATGTTGTACACATGGGACCCAACAAATGGCTGACCTTCTTAAAGGAATTTGCCACGCTCATTCCACAAGGTCAGGTCTTTAGAAGCTGAAATTTTACTTAGTAACGTTTGCGCTGCCCATGTGTACCTTTGACTTATATTTTTTTAAAGTTCTTTAACAAATATGCCTGAGGATGTTGGTGGTGATCGTAGTGGTGGCTGTTGATATTGAGGCGGTGCAGGGGTCAGTGGAGGCAGTTCAGAGGCAGAGGTATTCAGAGTCAGCTTGGTTTTTTTCAGTATTCCATTGCTTGTAATATTGTAAAAAGTTTTGAAGAGCTCTGGGGTAAAGGCCTGCTGTGTTGTGAAGTTTTAAATCAAAATGGTTCAAAATGTCTTTAATCTCAGAATCTAGATGAAGCATTTTATTTTTCTGTATAGACTAAGTGTTGCCCTTCAACAGGCCCAACTGTTCCAGCTGCTGGCACGGCACCAAGTATATCTTTTTGCCGTAATCCATTAGTTCCCTGCTAGGAGGCTTGTAATTAGCGGTATGGCTATACCCAACAAAAAACCTATAAAACAAACCGACTGTTTTACTAGTTTCTTCATTAGAAATTATGTAAGTCGTTTCATTACTAAGCTTCTTGAAAAGGTGACGCTTCTTCTTTAACACATGGGACTGTCCCTCTGATATAGGGCCATTACCTTTTAGGTTGTTTAGGGCGATTTCTGAAATGGCAGCCACTAAGTCATCCGAAGCCCCACAAAGGATGGCCTTTCTTAGCTGGGAACTAGCTGTGATTAGCATTTTTAGGAGGGCTAAATTATGGCGTAGACTCACAGATATTGTTAACATCTTATATTATAAGGTTTAGAGTGGAAATATTATGAAGGTCTTTTTAATAATTCTTTTTATATGATCTGGGTCTGGTTTTAGGTGTGTGAGCGACAGCGAGATCAGGTGGGAAAATCCCAGCATGTAGTCTGTAGTCTTCTATAGTATTGGGTTTTAAGTCTACCAGTAAGTAGCAGTGGAGTTTTGTGGTAGTGTTGTTAAAGGCTTCCAAGAAAAACTATGGGCCTTATTTATACTTTTTGGTGCAAAACTGCACTAAGGCAGTTTTGCCCCAAAAAGTTTTGCACCGGCTTGCACTATTTTTTAGCACCAGCTGGGCACCATATTTATGGAATTGTGCAAGCCGGTGCAAAGGGTAGGCTAGCTTAAAAAAAATGACGTTAGGCTGTTTTGAGTCAAAATAAATGATTCTGACCAGATTAGCATCATTTTTTGACGCTAAGGGGCATATTTATACTCTGTTGCACTGAATTAGCGTCATTTTTTTACTCTAATTCAGTGCAAAACTAACTTCCTATTTTTACTTTGGTGCTAGACCCGTCTAGCGCCAAATTTCTGGAGTTAAAGTCATTTTTTGGAAGTGGACACCTACCTTGCCTTAATGAGATGCACGGTGGAAAAAAATGACTCTATGGCCTTAACACCATATTTATACTCCCATGTAAAAATGGTGCAAGGGAGGGAGGAGGGGTCAAAAAATGGGGCAAAGCTTGCTTTGCCCCATTTTTTAAGACCTGGGTCAGGGCAGGCGTTAGGGGACCTGTGGCTCTATTTCCATGGTGGAACACAATGGAATAAGCCCAGAGGTGCCCTCCCTAGGCCCTAGGGGCACCCCCACCCACACTAGAGGGACTGCGAGGATGGGGGACCCCATCCCAGGTAAGTACAGGTAAGTGCATTTTATTTTTGAAAGTGTCATAGGGGGCCCTGAAATGGGCCCCCATACATGGCACAGGGTGCAATGGCCATGCCCGGGGGACCCCTGTCCTCTGTGCTGGCCATTGGTGTGGTGGGCATGACTCCTGCCTTTTCTAAGGCAGGAGTCATGTGGCATGGGAGGTTTAGCACCATAAAATGATGCTAATCTGGTTAGAGTCATTTTTTTTTTACTCTAACCTGCCTAAAGCCATTTTTTGGTGCTAAACCCTCTTCTTCTATACTGACAGCCACACCCAACTAAAGTCATTTTTTAAAACTCTAGCCTACCCCTTGCACCGGCTTGCATGATTCCATAAATATGGTGCCTGGCTGGTGCACAGAAATGGTGCAAGCCGGTGCTAAACTTTTTGGTGCAAAACTGAGTTAGTGCAGTTTTGCAGCAAAAAGTATAAATAAGGGCCAATATTTTGTAAGTTTGTGCCACTTTTGCATCATAAAATAACGTTAATGCGGTGCAAAAAAAGTTTAAATCAGGGCCATGCTGCTAGATGGGTCTAGCACCAAAGTATAAATATGGAGTTAGATTTGCACCATATTAGAGTTAAAAAAATGACGCTAATTTGGTGGAAACAGAGTATAAATATACTGCAGAATATAAATATGCCCCTAAATATGGCGTTAAGGCCATAGAGTCATTTTTTGCACGGGAATGCCTACCTTGCATCTCATTAAGGCAAAGTAGTTCTCCACTTTCAAAAAATTACTTTAACTCCATAAATTTGGTGCTAGATGGGTCTAGCACCAAAGTATAAATATGGAGTTAGTTTTGCACCGAAGTAGAGTAAAAAAAAATGACACTAATTCGGTGCAAACACAGTATAAATATGCCCCTATGTGTTTCTGGGTTACATCTTTTTAGCTATGATAGATATCTGCTGTTTGTCATGAGGGGTTTTAAAGAAAACAGGGTATGAGGCATTAAGATCTATAGAATGGATGCTCTAATCCTTATAAAACAAGTTCTGCACATGCACGATGTAGAATATGCTTAGCTTGTGATGGTGTGAATATTGAGTAAAAGTATTTCTATTTCAGGGTGATCCCCACCTTCATGCATACGATCGTCTATAATCACCCCATGTTTACAAGGCCTGTAGGTAACAATATGTTGTCATTGAGATTACTAGGTATGCCTTCTATAAATTTGATGTTGGGGAACCTTAGGGATAGTTTCATATAAAGATCCTGCCAGCATGAATGAAGCTATGCAATATTGTTAGAGGTTTGGGATAAAACCCCAGGAGCATTTTCTTTTAGCTCTTTATAAAATAACTTTTACCACAAGTTGACATACCTGCTAAAATACAGGAGAACGGATGTTGCAAACTGGTGTCCATAGTCGTAGAGTTCGAGACTCAAATGTACCTTTTAATAACCATATGGTTGGGTTTTGTAGTCTTCAGTCACGACCCTTTTATTAAGAACTATACGTACTGTTTTATGCAATGGTTGGGTTGTAATTTTCTACCATTTTTTGGACCGGACTATGATAGGCTGTTTTACAACAATATCATTGTCATGGTCTCTCAATATAGCATATTCGTTTACTGGGTTCTTTGGACTGTCAAAATTGATTTTGACAGAATTGTTAACGATGGTGATGCCATTGACTTTTATCCACTGCATTGTTAGATGTTTTGTAAGAAAAGGTCTTGGGTGCGGATGAGGTGAACTCTACTATGCACTTATCCTTTTCTCGCTCGCTGTTCAAATCTCCTAAATAATCACTTAGTGGAGGGTCTTTACCCCCTAAGTTGCATACAAAAATAACAGAGTTGGTATTGTGATACAAACACCTGTCCTGAAGTTTATCCAAAAAGCAGTAAAGTCTAAACGCGCATGAGCGGTTGTGAAACAGGCTATGAAGATGTTTATATTGTTACAAGTTGTGTGGTACTCTTTTGTGTATTTCCAATACAGAGCTGCTATGTCATCATCAATAAACTTGCAGCTGAACACCTTGTAACACGGCGCAAAAAGGTACTTTAACAGTTCTTTAGGATCTGTTAATATGGTCAGATACAGACTCATGAAATCATAATAATGTATTTTCTCGCCCCTGGCGCTTTACAGCTGTCTAGCGTTTGTACGACTCCCCAAAAAGGCATCACAGGGCTCCATAGGTTCAGGTAACTCATGACTCTTAATGAAAGAGCTAAGTTCTGCATCTGAGGTTAGCACATCTAGCCACTCATGCTCCCAAAGGGTTCTCATAACAAAGCCTCAGTTTTCAACATATTGCACCTTCAAGTTTTAAAAGCATGTATTTGTGGATAGACTTACACATGGAAACCAGTGTAGTGTGTTGAAAATGGTCTATGTAGTCTATGGACTTTCTCATCTTGGGAGTGTTGGGCAAACTTTTGGACAGATACTGGTGGTTACTGACTCTTGACTGTGCCCTGGGTACTGCTAACCAGTCCCAGGGCCAGTGCTCCTTGTAAAATGGATATGCAAATTAGGCAAAATTATGATTGGCTATGACAACCTACCTATAAGTCTGTAGTATGTGTTAGGGCATGTAGGTTTAGGGACCCCCATAGGTGTACAGCTGTGGCGCCCAAGGACATTTTAAAGGCAGGCCTGCCTTGCTGGTTGCTTGTAAATTAAAGTTAAACCCAAATTCGACTTCAGAATCAAAATGACTTCCAAAGTCCTAAGCTACCTTATTTGTACAGATAAGTCACTCCTAAAGTGTGCCCTAAATGCCCTAGGGCTGGGTGCTTTGTAAGTATAAGCAGAGACTTCATAAAAGATATTTTAGAAGCCTTGGTGATGAAAAAATAGTCAAACTTGTTTTCCTTTATTGTAGTGAATGGGCTTCATAGACTAACTAGGGAGACTTTATTTTAAAATATTAAAGTCTCAAAAGAAGCTAAATATTGCAAGTTTGCTATCAAATTTATTGTTATAATAAATCCACCCAGCAACTTGCCAGTATTCAATTTAATATAACTAACTTAGGAAAAGAGTTTTAGAACCCTACCTAAAAGTTGTCAACTTTAGCCCTGTAGTGCCCTTATCTGATTGGCCTGCCTCTGGCAGCCTGGCCAGGCTGCTTTGATGGAGTGTGAAGTAGCCTGGGCTGAACACAAAGGAAGTGCCTGTGGGAGGAAATCTGCCTCAGCATATGGCAGAACAGGATGGGGGAGAGCAGCCAAACCCGTCTTGAAATGAGGGAAAGACACTTGGGATAGCACCTGTGCCTCCCCCATTTCCTGCAAATCCAGACAGCCAGGTGCCCCCTGATTAGATTAGGAGATGGCTAGAAAGGAGTGCGCCAAGGAAAATGTAGCCACACCAGTGAGTGAACTCAGCCAGACCTAACCTCTGAGACAGAATTTCTGCCATCTCGGATTTTTGGAGAATGTTGCTCCTTGTGATTGATTTTTGCCACACTTCCCATGTGGCCATGTGGTCATCTAAGAGGGTGGTGGCCTGTGTGTTATTAGGCAGTTATCTCCCTTGCTTTCCACCCCAGGAACAAGAATAAATATGGCAGAGCTGCACCCACACTTCAGATCCCTACAAATAACAAGACAGGAAGAAGAAGGACCGCCCTCTTGGACCCCTGACCTGAACCTGGACATTGTACTCTGAAGGACTGCACCAGCTGCACCCTTGGACTTCACCACTAAAAATGCTTTGCCTGAGTTCAACTACTTCAAGAAGGGACTCCCTGTTTTCTGCAGGTAGGCAATAGCTGACCAGAGTCCCCTGCATCAAGCCCTGAAGAAACTGACCAGCTGACCAGTGGCTAATGGTTATTTTTGGATATGATCCGGGTGCATTCTGGAAGTTAGAGTCCTAGCCCTCAAGGAGCAACTCAGACCCTCTGGACCCTTGGGGGGAGTTGTGGACTCCTATAGGACCTTCAAAGAGCTTCCCGAGCAAGATCCAGCAAGATCCAGAAGTTTGGAGAAGAATGGAGAACTTTTGGAAAAAAGCTCCATAAGTGGACAGGCCCAACATCATGAGTGTAGCCAGCTTACGTCGACCACAACCCAGCCTGACTTGCAGGTTCATCCGGCTGAAAAGCTCCAGAGCACTCAGACTTCCAGGAATTCACGGAGGGCTTGTGGAAAGTCAATCCGATGATGTCGTACTGAAATCGGCTTGCTGTGGTGGATTGTACGACATCAAATCAAATCAAATCAAATCATAAACATTTATAAAGCGCGCTACTCACCCGTGCGGGTCTCAAGGCGCTAGGGGGAAGGGGTTACTGCTGCTTGAAGAGCCAGGTCTTGAGTTGCCTTCGGAATGCGGAGTGGTCCTGAGTGGTCCTGAGGTTGGTGGGGAGGGAATTCCATGTCTTGGCCGCCAGGTAGGAGAAGGACCTCCCACCTGCTGTGGTGCGGCGGATGCGAGGGACGGCGGCGAGAGCGAGGTTGGCGGAGCGAAGTTGACGGGTGGGTGTGTAGAAACTGAGGCGGCGGTTGAGGTATTCGGGTCCCTTGTTGTGGAGGGCTTTGTGTGCGTGGGTGAGGAGTCGGAAGGTGATCCTTTTGTTGACGGGAAGCCAGTGCAGGTGTCTCAGGTGGGCGGAGATGTGGCTGTTGCGGGGTATGTTGAGGATGAGGCGGGCGGAGGCGTTTTGAATTCATTGCAGACGTTTCTGGAGTTTAGCGGTGGTTCCTGCTTATAGGGTGTTGCTGTAGTCCAGGCGGCTCGTGACGAGTGCGTGGGTCACGGTCTTTCTGGTGTCGGGGGGAATCCAACGGAAGATCTTTCGGAGCATGCGGAGGGTGAGGAAGCAGGAGGATGACACAGCGTTGACTTGTTTGGTCATGGTGAGAAGTAGGTCCAGGATGAAACCGAGGTTGCGTCCGTGGTCTGAGGGGGTTGGTGCAGTGCCAAGGGCCGTGGGCCACCAGGAGTCATCCCAGGCAGTCGGGGTGTTTCCGAGGATGAGGACTTCCGTTTTGTCTGAGTTCAGTTTCAGACGCCTGAGTTTCATCCAATCTGCGACGTCTTTCATTCCATCTTGCAGGTTGGTCTTGGCGCTGGTGGGGTCCTTGGTGAGGGAGAGTATCAGCTGAGTGTCGTCGGCATAGGAGGTGATGATGATGCTGTGCTTGCGTACGATGTTGGCTAGGGGGCTCATGTAGACATTGAAGAAAGTCGAGCTGAGCGAGGAGCCTTGTGGGACGCCGCAGATGATCTTGGGGGGGTCTGATCGGAAAGGTGGGAGATAGACTCTTTAGGAGCGGTTGGAGAGGAAGGAGGTGATCCAGTCCAGGGCCTGTCCTTGGATCCCGAAGCGGAGGTGGGTTATTAGGGTGCGGTGGCAGACGGTGTCGAAGGCAGCCGAGAGGTCGAGGAGGATGAGGGCGACTGTTTCTCCGTTGTCCATCAGGGGTTCTGATGTCGTCTGTGACTGAGATGAGGGCGGTTTCTGTGCTGTGATTGGCTCGGAATCCGGACTGAGAGGGGTCGAGTAGGTTGTTGTCTTCAAGGAAGTTGGTAAGTTGCTTGTTGACGGTCTTCTCTATGACTTTGGCGGGGAAGGGGAGGAGCGAGATGGGGCGGAAGTTCTTTAGGTCGCTTGGGTCCGCCGTAGGTTTCTTCAGTAGGGCGTTGACTTCAGCGTGTTTCCAGCTCTCGGGGAAGGTGGCAGAAGAAAACGAGCTGTTGATGATGGTCTGGAGATGTGGGACGATGATGTCGTCTGCTTTGTTGAAGATGAAGTGTGGGCAGGGGTCCGAGGGGGCCCCGGAGTGGATGGAGTGACATCAGAGAGAAAAAGCTCCAAAAAAGTTTCTAATTCCAAATGTAAAAAGCTGACCAAGACTTTCCATGCAAAGGATCTGAGGAGGGTTTAATGAGGTCAGATTGGTTGTACCGCCGAGAGTCCAGCGGTGAAGACCGCTAAATTATGACCATGGTGGTCTTGGCAACAGTTTGTAGCCAATGCACCGCAAGTACCGTCAGTGCAGTTAGGCTGTCGCGGGCGGCAGTACACACCTTCAGACAGGCGGTGACCATGTTTAGGCCAGACACATTGCAATGCTGCACACCACCAGGGTTTCTGTCGCGGTCGCACAGCCACGAAAACCCTGGTGGAAACCAACTTAATAATAGGAGACACTCACCTTCAGGAGCACAGACTTGTTCAGAACTTCCATGAAACCAGAACTTGAAGTTTTCCCACTGCTCCTGCTCACATTACAACTCTAGAACCAGTGATGACAAAGTACACCGACTTAGCACACACTGGTGGAAACGCCAGAAGAACACAAGCACACAAAACACACACATCTGGATGGCCAGTGACGGCCACACACACACGCAATCACACACCCAAACCAACACACACACAGCTACATTCACACGCAAATCACACACACCAAAAATACACACACCCTGGCCAACACTCACATACCAACCACACAACACCCCTGCACACACATCACCACAACTGGCTAACACACACAAACACAACACCACTGAGTCACACAATGACATCACAACCGCAACTGCACAAACACACACCTACACATGACAACATATGCTGACAACAACACGGAATGACACCTCACAACCAATCAAAACCATCACACATCTGTACAACGTACTATATGTCACACAATGCTTGCACAGCACACAACACCTATGACATTGCCTTTACCACATACATGAACTCAATGGCATGCAATGGCACTCAACATCACCACAAACAATACACAATATAGCTACCCACATGCGTGTAACTACACAATCACAACCCACACACAATGCACACCCATCACAAAGGGACTGATGGCAGGGCCTCACACACATATGCAGGCCAGGCACAACACCTTGCACAACCAACACATATACATGTCACAAACACACAAACTAAGGCCCACAAACGTGAATCTGACATTGTGAAAGAAAGGTAGGACAAGTAGTGTTAGATGGATGCCAACATCTTGTTGGCCCAGATTGTATTAAATACTGTAAATAAGAAATAAGTTAAACTATGCAAAAAAATAGGCCATAGGCCAGTCCAGTGTTTGAGGTGCCAAAGGCAGATAAGGCACCTCACTGTGTCCCATCTTAACTCCTGGTTGCAAATGGACTGTACAGGGTAGGGGCATCAAGGGGGCAGGCAGGCACCTCTGTGGCAAGGGGACATTGGATGGGGGGGTTGGGCGTAGGAGGGGTGTCCTTGGGTTTGAGTCTGGGCTTAGGAGGGGGTTCATGGGTTTGGGCTTTGACAGGGGTTCTTAGGTCTGGGTTTGAGAGGGGGGGGTCTTGGCCTGTGGGGGTTGACTTTTTGGCAGGGTGAGTGGCATAGGCACTACCAGGGGTGGCCGAGGATGACTTGGAGGTAGAAGCGCTAGACTTGGGGAGGGACACAGAGTGCTCCGGGGTCTCACAGGGTGGGAGAGCGGTAGGTAACAAGGAAAAATTCATACAGGAAACATTTATTTGGCACACAAGGACGGTCATGGCAAAAAGGTTTGGGAATGAAGGGAGTAGGAATGGCGGGAAGATGTGTCTTTGAGGGTGTCTTGAGTGCAGATGCATGCGTGGAATGCTTGTGTGTGTTGGATGTGAGCTGGGTGGGTGAGTGTGGGTGTTTAGGTGTCTTGGGGTGGGGGAGGTGCTGGGAGATGCTATGCTGGATGGGTGACTGTCTGTCGAGGTGGTGGCTGCAGGTATGGTACATGTGCTGCTTTCGGGGATGTCTGTTGTTGTGGTGAGTGCGCATGTGGTGACTGGGGTGGATGTCTGAGGGTTTGATATTGTGACTGTGGGTATGATGGGACTGGTGGTGGAATCTGCAAATGATGATGTGCTGGCTGCAGGAGTGTCAGGTGTGGTGCCTGTGAAGGAGGGGGTGGTAGGGGAGTCTGTGCAGGGAGTGGATGTTGTTGTGTCTGCAAGTGGGTGTTTTCTGTGTGCATGCCAGTGGTGTGTCTTGTGGTGCTTGTGTTTGTCAGTACCAACCGTGTCTGTTGAGGTGGAAGTATGCCTGTGTGAATGTGTGCTCTGGATGGGTGTGGGGAGAGGGGTTTGGGATTGGGAAGAGGTAGGTGGAGGGGGGCAGAGACAAAGGGACACTAGTTGCCATCAGTGAGGAGGCAAGAGCCTGAAAGGATCTCTGGAGGCCAGCCAGAGCACCGTGAATGCCTTCCAGGAATGCATTGCTCTGTTGGACTTGAGCTGTCAGACCCAGGATGGCATTCACAATGGTCGACTGACCCACATAGATGGACCTCAGGAGGTCAATAGCCCCCTCATTGAGGGCAGCAGGGCTGACCTGGGGCCGGGACAGCGGTGCCTGTGGCAAAGGAGATGCCCACCCTCCTGGGTGAGTGGACACAAGCAACTGGGTGGGGAGCTGCATGGAGGGCAGTGCTAGTAAGGGGGGGGGTGGACAATGATGGTGCTGGGGTGGTCCCAGATGATTCCACTTCCACCAGGGAGTGTCCACTGGAGGAAGATTCTGAAGATGAGTTGTTGGATCCGCTTTTCCTATTTGGTGCCATTTTCCTAGGTCCTGTGGGCTGCTGCTTAAATATTCACCTGTGCCCCTGCTCCTTTGCCATATATGATTCTGATGCACACAATGAGACAGAGAGAGAGAAATGGGAGCAAATTGATTGACATTCACTTCCCATTGACACAGCTAAACATGGACATCTGTCACAAAACATGTCATGTCTAGGCAATCTCATTTGCAAACACACATTACCTACATCATGTCATTACATGTCACTACTACCCACACCCATCTGCGAACCCTCAAACCTACAGTAAAACCTAAGTAGGACAGCACTACTATACTCATCCCCATGATGTCAACCTATGCCCTCCTAAGCTTGCACAACCCAATAGCCAAGCAACACTGTAAGAGTCACAGGCCATATAATGTGGCCCTAAATATCCATGTCAACATGATGTAGGCAGTCATTCAGCAATACTGCAGAGGACACGCTAGGGTCTTTGTAATAGATGTCATATACACACCATGATGACACATCAGGGATCTCCCAGTTTACTTACCACCAAAAGTACCATTCCATAAAATGGAAGGCCACATCCCACACCCACAAGTGTTGCTCCTAGGAATACAACATCTGTGCTATCAGTCCTCATCAAATTGACATGTATCAGTATCCATGTTTGCCTACCTACATATACCTTACAGTCAGCAAATCACCTATAGAGGTCTAGTCAGTTCTCAGGCTAGTACTTCTGTCCCATGAATACCAGTTCTGTGGTGGAACTGTGATTCCAGCCCCACAATCCTTCTATACAGGAAACAGTACATGATTTACAGTCCCAGTGATGAAAGGAGAGTTACACAGTCTCATATACAGGTAGCCTACACAGACGGCAGTGGACTGACACCTCAGAGCCAGCAATGCAGCTGGATGGAGCTGCTGCTTCACAGTGCTTAGGGTGCAACTGACAGTCACATCCATTGTATGCCCAGGATGGAGTCACACATGTGCTGATGCCATTAGTGTAGATGTGGAGAGGTATGGAACATGGAGATGTAGATTCACTAACAGTAAAGCATGGGGACACATCTCCATATAATACTTTGCCAGGCTGCCTATTGCCAAATCCCAAAAGTAGATGCAAATGTGGCATTAACTACAATGGCACTTTGGTAGCATTGAGGCACCCGTATCACAATTAAGGTGAGTCAAATCCCAGGATACAGTCATTACTCACCCCCTTGTGGCTGCTGTGCTACCCTCAAACACCCATCCAGGTCAGGGTAGGCCACTGCCTAAATGCGGGCAATTAGGAGGGTCAGGGTCCAACGGGTATCCCTCCCTCATTGGGAGGTTATTCCCAGCTGGGCCTCCCTGGTCTTCCAGGCCCAGCACCTCAGGTCCCCTCACGACTTGTGACAATGGGTGCTCTGCCGGCTATGGACCCTGACGGTCTGCACTTGCTTGGTGATGGCACGCCAGATGCATTTCTTCTGATGGGCGTTGACCTGCATGGGTGACACAGACAGAAGCAGAAAGTCATGTAAACTGGCACCATACCAACAGCAGTGTAGTAATTACAGCAGACCCAGCAAATTCCCATTCACACCCACCTCACAGTTCACATGCCTAAACTCCATACCCCCTGCATGCATGTACTCACTGACCGGTATATGTCCGCCATTCACCATCGCACACACCAAGTCACACATGACTAAGACATAGGACTCACCTGTTACTCTGGTGCCCAATACAGCTGTTCATACAGGGGTAGGACACCTTTGACCAACTTCTCCAGCTTATCTTGGGTGACCTATTACCTGGAGGATGTGGCATGATGGCTCCTAGAGACAGTACATAGCAACTCACAAAGTGGAGGTCTAACTTGCTAGAGTGTCAGGAGTCAAGTGAGTAGGGCGGCAGAAAATGGCTGTCACTGCGGCCCCATACAGCACTGTCGTCACCGGCGGTGATTGCTGTTGGCCCCGGTCCTCTATGGGCAGCAGTGTTAGCAAATGAGAAGTTGCACATCGGTTGCGAGCGCCTACCGTCATGACGACATGCACTGGTAGAGTTAGGTCACATCGACCTGTCCAGTGCTGCAGGATAGGCAGCTGCCATTTTATCCACATATCATTCCTTGATGCAGTTAAATAGGTGTGCCATACATCTTTTTCGGCAGAATGCGCAGTAGGGCCCAGTTGTGCCATCATGGTTTGGCACTTACATGTGACCAGCGTGTCCAGACACTCATCACCTGATTGGCACTGTTGCCTTATTGTTATATGACATGACTACATACATGCTCAGTGCAGGACAGGTCAGTGTTCCACTCATCGTACATGACACATGTGATGTAAGTCATAAACTATTGTTCAGGGGCAGCAATGTGCATCAAGGGTGGAGTCCCATGCCACTTCAGCATGATCAAAATAGTATGTGTCAGCAGTGTGCTGCATGTCTACAGTGTTAGGTGTGTGCTATTTTGATATGTTCTGCTAACATGTGTGGTGTGCATATCTCATTGTACAATTTCTCCTCTCCATCCTAGATGCCCTGTCATTACCGCCAAGGGCATATTCTGAACACAGTAGTGAACTGGCTGCAAAGCAGCCAGTTCACTACCACCCACCGCCAGGGCAGAATTGACTTACGGGCCGATAGTAGGCACATTTGACCCAGCGGTGGAGGCTGGACAGGTGGTGTGATTATAATACCTTTTCCACCAGGGATTTCCTGCAGGGATACCCCGCCAAGTATACCCTAGCAGAAAGCATGCGGGTGACAGGAATTCTCATTTCTGTCACCTGTATATGACACGCCAGGCCCCTCCTTGCTACTATACCACCCACCCCCCCAAGCCCCTAGAACCTCCCCCACCCCAACCCCCCACTTCCTCATGCACCCATACACCTACATGCACACATGCACTTATACACTCAGACACACATCCCCCCTTCACAAACACTCATGCACACCCCTATGCACTCACACACTCAGACACAGTCCCACCTCCCCTCTTCCCTCCCGGGCAACACTTACCGTTCCGTTGTGCTGCTCCAGGAGGGAACAGGCTCCTTGGATGCTGCTCCGCCGGCATCGCTGCATCACCATACACTGCCACGCCTATAACTGCATCATTATAGGCGTGGAGGGTATGGATTAACGTGGGGGTGAGGGTGGAGCAGCTTCCGACGCCACCACCGACTGCCAGCATGGTGCATGGCGGGCCTCACTGCCATCACTGACGGTGAGGTTCCATGCGTGGAAAATGGTGGGATGCCTGCCGCCGCCACTGGCAGTCTTCTGTTGACCATCAGCATGGTTGGCGGTAGGCTATCCCACCATGTTCAAAATGAGGGCCTAAGTCTGAACGAAGAATTCTTCACCAAGGCCTCTTGTATGGCAAATCTAAGGAAGGGCTCCAGGGAGGTTGACTTCATTGGTGACTCCGTCCCAGTAAAAAAGAAGTCTATGAAAAAAAAGTCTAATTCCAAAGGTAAACTTTTGACTGAGGCCTCCCACTTGCTGTAACCGAGCAGGGCTCCATCACGTTCGGCCTCAAACTTTGGCTCTGCCCCGGTTGATGTGTGGCCAGATGTCCAGATTGGCACTTTTATTTTCTTTGCACTAAAAAACTTTCAATCTTTAAAAATTCAAATCTCCGGATCCCTTATCCAAATATATTCGTTTTGGTGTGAAATTAACATAAAAATATAATCTATTTTCACAAATTTGTTTTATATTTTTAAACTGTTTCCTGTGTTCTATTTTATTGCTGCTTTGTGATTTTTTAATGCTTCACACACTCTGGTGGCTATTATAACCCTTGTGGTCTCCTGAACGCCAGGGAAAAGGTAGTGGTTTCACTGCCAACAGACTGGCGTTGAAGACCGTCCACATTATGAGTGTACACACATACAGGGGACACACACATTCTGGTTTGGTACACAGGATTCTGTGTCCCAGGAGTCTGGTGGAGGAGGAGGGCGGAGTCGGAAGGAGGAAGCGCTTCTTAGCGCCGCAACAACACCGCTGTGCGGGACGCGCACATTCTGATTTGGGACACGGGACTCTGTGTCCCAGGAGCTGGTGGAGGAGGAGGGCAGAGCCAGAAGAAGGATCGATTCTTAGCGCCACCACAACACCGCTGCGCGGGATGCGCACATTCTGTTTTGGGACACGGGACTCTGTGTCCCAGGAGGCTGGTGGAAGAGGACGGTGGAGCCGGAAGGAAGAAGCACTTCTTAGCAGCGCAACAACACCGCTGCGTGGGACGCGCGTGGGCCAAAGGCGGGCCAATCCCTTGCCCGTCATTGGCCGCAGGAGGCCGGGCTGGGCCTTTCCCCATTAGTTCCAGCATTGGTTGTAAGTGCTTAAGTTTAAGACTCTATTTAGGTCCTCTTGCACTAGCCCTCTTTCAGCTAATCCCTAGGGTGGAGAGAAGCTCTTTGTTTTGAGACATTTGTATTTCCGTATTGTGGGTGCGCCCTGATTTGTGACAGACTTAAGAGGTTTCAGAGGCTCCAGTGGAAATCTGCAAGGATGGGCAAGAGTAGGTCACTAAATGGGGATCAGAGTGGAGGGGAGAAGGTGAAGACAAATTTAACTATCGGATTCCTTTCTTGTGCGTACTGTTGGGGTAGTCACGAGGGAGATTGACCAGGCAGAGAGGAGACTCTCGCTGGAGATGGGTGACTGGCAGCAAGCGTCCACAGGAGATGGGGATCTGGTGATCTCCGAGGTTGAGGATGGACAGCCTCGGATTTGACTGGGGGATCTGCCCAAAACCCCAGCTCAAAGAGAAACAGGGGCCTTAGGGGCATCAGGGGCAAGGGGCTTGGAAGGAGGTTTAAGAAAGAGCAAGAGGCTTTTGCTGGTTTCTCCTCCTGGTAGTCCTCCTCCGTAAAAGAACAAGACCCAAAAATAAACTTTGGAAAAAAAAATGTATCCCTGTCTGACAACCCTAACCCGATCCCCCAGGGCTCTGTGGATCAGTGCCCAATACTCTGTTTGGAAAATCTAGTGGAAAATCTATTGGCCAAATTAAAGGGCATGATTGAGTCTTGTTTGGCCCTGGTTATGGAGAAACTGGGGGCGCTTGAAACAGCAGTTTCCCGGATGAGTGGTAAAGAGAGGCCATGGTTGACTTCTGCCAAAGGGGGTCTCTTGGATTCCAGGTGTCAAAGTAGTCTAATCGAGGGGGTGCATCAACAAGAGGTAACTCCAGGTCCCCCGTTGATAGAGATCCAACAACCTTTAAGCTGTCCTACTTTGAAGGCCACTGGACACTGTGTGGAGGCTGCTACGGGCGATTTCTCAGCAACCACTGGGATGAATTACGAGAGGGGGGATGGTCAGTTACTTGGTAGTAGGTATTTGGACAATGTGGGAGTGACACAAGATAGAAATGTGACTCAAAATCAATATTTGGTGTTTGTTTAGATCTTCCCCTAGCATGTGTGCCCTATGTGGTGGTGCTCACCGATGTTCCCCCTTTAGCGTTGGGCATTAGCGAAAGCACGGTCCAACTGAAGAATAAGACCTGCCACTGGCTGAGTAAAAACTGTGATTTGCCTGTAAGGATTTTGAGGACATTCTGTTTGTCAGAAGAATTGACTGGGTAGGGCCTCGTGCAAAGGATGGTAATCGGGATTGTGTAATTGTAAATTTTAGATATCCAGGTCTGGCCCAGAGGATCCTTTTGTCACAACATTTGGCACTCAAGATGAAGAGTAAGATTGGTATGGTCCCTTTGGGTTTTTTCTATAACCACACTCAGCAGAGTGATGTTATCTCAAATAGGAATTCAACCCATGGCAGGGTGCTGTACATCCAAATAGTCTGGGTTATGATTTTTCCACCTGCCCAGATTTGGAGAGGGTGGATTGACGCTATGTACAGAGACCTGAAGAGGTGCGGACAGAATCTCCTTCAGATGCCCTGATCACTGAAGGTAGGGATGGTTGACACGCAAAGTGTTGCCTTATTTCATGGAATGTAGCAGGGTATGATTCCAAGTTTGTGGACAGCAATTGGCTGAAGTTTGTGGCACACTATGATTTCATCTTACTCCAAGAGACCTGGTCCGAAGGGCTGGCCGAGTGGGATGGTTTTCAATGATTTGCAGTCCCGGTCATCAGGTCTCAAGGTAGTCACCATAAAAGGGACTTAGTCACCCTAATTCGATTTTCTAAAATAGCAAGAGCCTATCAAATTACCTGTAAACATGAAGGCTTCTTAATCACTTAGGTAGTTTTCGCAAATACATTTAATGTTCTTTTGGTTAACTTCTACAATGTCGTTTGGGACTCTGGTTGTCAAGTTGAGGTCCTTTTTTCTGTTTTGCAGAAATTGAAGTGTAGATTGGAGGGGTTTGGGCTGGATTTCTGTGCTGTGGTGTCAGGGAATTTTAATGCCAAACTAGGGAGTTACAGTACTATGATGAACCCCTTTGAGCAGGATTGTGAGAAGCACTCAGCAGAAGGATCACTCAATGTGAGGGGTGGAGCGCTGGTCAGGGGCCTAAGGAGCATGGGTCTCTTGAACATCTGCGACCTGGAAGTGGTGGGTACACCTCAGGCCCCTAGTGTTGTGGGTAGGGGAGTGGGAACAACAATTGATTACATTTTTGTGTCCCCACCTATGAGGAACATGGTCATGGGTGGTGAAGTAGTAGTGCAGCATTTTTGTGACCATAATCCCCTCAGGATTTCTTTTAATTTTCCTGTGACAATGCGGAAATCAGTGTGGAGTGGGCCAGTCTTAGTGAGAACTACGGATCAGGATAGGAGACTTGGATGGAAACAGGTTAACATTCAGCAATTAATAGAGAAGGTGGTGGGTAAAAATCTAAACCTGATTTTAGGTACTCTCTTGGCTGACTCCACCAATCCAGGAGAAGTCATGGATGCCATATCCAAAGTGAATGAAGCTATCAAGGAAGGGATGATCACAGCTGTCCAGCCTCTGTGTAAGCAACAGGGTGAGTGGTTCAGTAAGCCCTGTTATGAGGCTAAGAAATCTCTGAGGAAGGCACTAAAGGAACAACCGAGGGACACAGTCCTTGTAAGAGAGGCGAGGGCCCATTATAAATCTGTTTTAAAGGCCAGAAAACAACAGATTAAGGAGCGGGCCTCGGAGGATCTTGAACATGCATCATTACTTAAAAAGCCAGGCCTGTTCTTGAAAGTGGTCAACAGGGGCTCTTTTGAGACCGAAACCTCAGAGGGCTTGGGTTGCAATAACGCCTCTGAATCTTGGGTGGCCCACTTCTGTGGGATCTTTTCGGGGGGCCTTATAGGGGACCTAAAGGGCAACCGGTATGGATACTCCACGGACTTAGCCATTACCTTTAGCCTTGAGGAGGTACAGGAGGCGTTGCAACGCAGCGCTAGTCATAAAGCCCCAGGCCCAATACTATCCCTCTGGATAGCTCTGGGCACCTATTTTGTTGAATGTCCTCAATACAGCGGTTAGTGTATGAATCCCATCTACTTGGCGATCGGCTTGTATATTACCTGTTTATAAAAAGGGCAATCGTAATGACCCGAAGTTGTACCGTTTGATCTCATTACTTGATTCATCATCATTATCAGCTTTATTTCGGTAATAAAAATACCATAAAAGCACATCCCACAATACACATATCAACATTAATAAAACCGTAAATTAAAACATTCTGCATATAAAATATACAGAGCAAGAAATACAATATTATTAAGAAAAAAAAAAGTTTAAAAAATACAACCATATTAGCAATTAATATAAGATGGTCTCTATAAAAAAAAGCGTTTCTATTATTTACTGTGAGCATACACTTTTTCAAAAGGTGCCTATGAACGATTTTCTCTTACATGCCAAATTGCCTCTAAAAATCCAGCTAGCGCACGTACCACTAAGGCATGGGTATTTGTTTTACATATCCTAAGTGCTAAAAACCAGTTATTAAAACCCATGGATCTGCAAAGAGGTATAATCCATTGCATCCGTTGTTTATCGTAAGCAGGACAATGAAATAATACATGCACAATACATTCTGGTAAGCCACAGCCCATAGGGCATAAATCATGTTGAGAATCCTGTTGAGACCATTTACAGGTGAAAGTGCGTAGTGGTAGCGATCCCAGCCTAAACCTAATATAAAGTGCACTTGCTTGAGGGGATATAATCAGATTCATGTAATTTTCGAATTCGTAGTGGCATTTGACTGACATAAACTTATCTGTCAAGCTAAGCGGAGACACCACAACCAAATTACCTAGTTTCAATTTTTACCAGTATGTATCCTTGACAATTTGAGCCGCATTTTTGGGAAGACTGCGTGGGGCTGACCAGAAATGGGCCAGTCCCAAGTTAATCAAGCTGGCTTCCACATGGTTGCACCATGGGATTTTCCTTATAGTATTTTTGCTAATCTGGGCATTCAACCATATCATAAAAGGTCTAAAACTGTCTGTGGACCATATCCTAATCCAGTACAATGTTGGTCTTAAAGCAGCAATATGTGCAATAGAATCTAAATACAGGTCCATCCGTACAGGCAACGTGGGAGAGCTAGTGGGTATTTTGAGCAAAACCTTTATAAATGAGTTTTCAGTGAGCTCTAGGTCCCTCAAGTTGCCATGCCCCCATAGCTCTGCTCCATACAAGGCACTCCCTCTTGCTTGTATTTTATATATTTCTATTGCAGGAGAAATAGCATATCAAGGAGACCTATTGGCAAATCTCAAGACGCTACCTGAATTCTGCTTCAGTCTCATATGAGCCTTTGATAGCTGGGTCTGCCATCTGTGCGTATCCTCTAACCTAACCCCCAAATAATCAAAATCAGTGACTCTCTCCAGGACTTCCCCTTCCATTACAATTGCCTTCCTTGCTGTGCATTTTTTGTCACCAAAGATCATGCATTTGGTTTTCGTGGAGTTGACTTCAAGACCATAATCTTTACAGAAAGATGTAAACTTTGCAAGTAAGTTTGTGAGACCAGAAGCAGTTTGTGATAATAATAAAGTGTCATCTGCGAAGAGTAAACACAGGGTTTTTACCCCATCTAGTTTGGGTGCATCATTATCATAAGCAAGTAAGTGAGGAATACATGTGTTAATAAATATTAAAAACAATGTCGGAGCCAAAACACACCCCTGCCTCACCGCCCTTTTAATTTGAATTTCACCTGTTACCTCCCCATTTACTCTGCATCTTATTTTTGCAAAGCTCTCAGTGTATAGACTTTTAATTATGTTTAGTAAAGGTCTCTGGAATCTAGCTCCATCCAACACTTCCCACAGCTTATAACTCAGACCAAGTCAAACGCAGTTTTAAGGTCCACAAAGGCCACATAGAGGTTCCCTCCATCCAAATCCACAGACTTCCATTTAATCGTGAGGAACCTAAATATCTGATCGATTGTGCCAACTTTCTGCCTGAATCCTGCTTGGAGATCACTGAGGACTTGAGACTCTCCCAACCATTCGTTAATCCTTATTAGGACCTGGTAACAGAATATTTTTTGAAGATTGTCCAGGAGGCTGATTGGCCTGTAATTTTCCAGAGCAGCCCTACTCCCCTTTCTATAGATGGGTACAATAATTGCGCCATTCCAGGAGCGAGGGTAAATTCCACTAGCCAAGACCGCATTTGATTCCTCAGTAAAAATTCTGGGTCATATTGAGGACTGGATGTCTGAAAATACAATCTTGAGTAGGGTTCAGAACGGCTTTAGGGAAGGGTTAGGCACCTTAGAGCAGTGCTTAAACCTGTTTATGTTGATCGGCAAATATACACTAGTTAATAGGGGTACTTTGTATCTCGCCTTTATGGATTTAAGCTGCACCTTTGATAAGGTTAATCGCAGTAAGCTCTGGGATAGGCTAATCCATGGACTCCCACATTGTGGAGCTGCTTCGTTATCTCCATTCAGAAACTAATGCAAATGTGAGGGTTGGGCAGCATGGGGAAAGCTCGAAAATGTTTGAACTAAAAGGGGGCGTGCAACAGGGGTATGTCTTAGCCCCTACCCTCTTCTTGCTATACACGAATGGGCTGTATGATTTCTTAGTTGAAAGATGTAAGAACACTCATAAAATCAATGGCAAAAGTATCCCAGTACTGATTTATATGGATGATGCAGTCCTTATGGCCCGCACCATGAATGGACTACGTGAGGCAGTCAAAGCTTATGAAATTTTTATGTCAACCTTAGACTTAGAGGTAAACTGTGCCAAATCACATTTTATGGTTTATGGAAAGCCATTGAGTAGGGTGGGTGCGCTGAAAATAAAGGAGCAGGTAATTGGTAAAGTACAGGATTTCCCTTACCTAGGGGTGAACTTTAATGATAAGGGCACCTGGAAATCATGCATCTCTAAGAGAGGGAGGCTTTTTAACTCCACTGTAGGTGCCACGTTTGAGTTTGCTGCCAGGGTGGGCAATAAACCTATTAGGCCCTTGCTTGAGGTCTATAGGCGTAAATGCCTTCCAGTTCTGATGTATGGGGCCCCACGTTGGGGCTATATGGAAAATAGGGCCCCTGCGATTGAGGAAAATCATTTTTGGTCAAGGTTACTAGGTGTGGGCCAAAATATTCCTGAGTTTTTCTTTTATGTTGAGTTGGATTTTATAGAAGATGCCATTAAAATAGCTCCCCTTTTATTGTGGATTTCAATCTGGACTAATGAGTTTGCGTTCCTCAACATGGAAATCCTGCGGCATTGCTCTCTATGCGATCATGCTAAGGAGATTGCCTGGTTGGCTTATGTGAGAAAGGTAGCCACTATATTGGGTCGTTCAGATATTTTCGATGCACCGGAGGGTTTAACCAGCCTGGACGAACGGTGGGTGAAGGAGAATTTCTCAAAAATCTTAAGGGCCAAGAGGGAGGAGATGGAGCTAAGGAAAAAATCAGTGAAGGACTTTATTATGATAAAGATGGGGGGGGGTGGCAGAGACCTACCTCCTGGAGGTTAAAAACGTATGGGAAAGGACCCTCATCACGTGATTCCATCTGGGAGTAATTAGAAGCAATTTGTGTGTCCCGCTAGGGCAGTTTGATCAAAATTCCATAAATCTGTGCCCGTGTGATGGTGTATCTCCACCGACCCTAATTCATTTTATTATGTTTTGTGATTTGTATGCAACTTTTAGGAAACGTTACTTAGTCCCTCTTTTGAGGGACAGAGGTTTTGTCCCATACCACCCAGCCTTTATATGGCTGTGTATGACTTCTGATGCATTGGTGTGGCAAGGGTTAGGCTCCTTCTTAAAGAGAGCTATAACATGGCGGAATAGTGTTAACTTTTAACTTTTGTTAGTGTTTATATACATTTTTATTTTCTTATGCAGTTATCAATTAAGTACTGTAATTTTGAATGTAATTGTCTTTATAATTGTTTTTTTTTTAAAAATCATTCTGGGTTAAGAGGTTTGAGAGATATATGATGTGATGTCTATTTGTATGCTTTTATGGTTGAAAATTTTCTAACCAAATAAAGTGATTTGATGATGATGAGTGTGGCTGGTTGGCCTTTACCAACCCACCACATCTCCACTCATACTGCCAGGGCAGTCGGAGCCTCTGGGCCAGAGAGGTGCATCTCTGACTCTGCAGTCCTATGAAGACCGCCTGAGGTATTAGGAGCTGCCTTCCCACCATGGATTCTGCATCTGTAGCACCACCATGAAAACCCTGATTCAAAGGCTACAGGTGACAGGGAATTTCTTCCCTGGCACCGGTGGATGACAGCCCCCTTAGCAAGCACTAACCGCACCTTCAAACACAGCACCCACCTCCCCCCACCCGTCACCCACCTCCAGACATAGTGCCCCCTCCCCAGATACATGCACTCACACACAGACACCCACACGCATACACTCCTTCACCTACACTCACATACATGCATTCACTCACACGCATTCATACTCGCATTCACATCAGCACTGGTACACACATTCAACCATGCATACTCACACCCAGCCAAACACGCATTCTCACACCCATCCAAACATGCATACTCACACGCCATCACGTAATCACACATACACCACAACACTCATACTCGCAGGCACACATGCATACACACTTACATGCATACACAAACTCACTTCTACATTCAGACATGCATACAACCACGCATACACACACTCATGCACACACACAGACAACACACACTCACACAAGCACACACAGCACCTCCACCCTGACCCCTCCCCTGTCGGACGAATTCAACCTACCTGGTCCTGGGAGGAGGTCTTCCGGCAGGGAACGGAAAGGGGTGCTTCCGCCTCTGGCAGCGCCCTGCCAGCAGGACACCACCAGGCTGTATTATTGTTCATAATACGTCAGGCAGCTTCCTTGTGGTGGGGCGGGCCGGTGGTGGAACCACCCCAGCGGCTCCGCCTGCCAGCACGACTACTGCTGGATTTCCTCCAAAAGTGTGGCAGAAATCCAGCAGTACCCGTAATACGGTGGGTGGAAGACTGCCAGAACTGGTGGTCTTCTGGCACCCACAGGTTTTTCAGTCTTCAAGGAAGACCACCAAATTCATAATGACCACCTTTGTCTCCTAAGTTAAGCCTTGTTGTTCATTGCCAAGCTACCAAGGGTTGAACCAGGATTAATTTATTGAGACCCTGACTGGACCTAAGTGTGGGGGTTGTGGCCTATTGCTAAGTGTAGGTGTCTACCTGCCCTTACCAATAACCCACTTTCCTACAATTTTAGAAAGCTCTCTTTCTCTGCCCACATGATATACTTGACACCCTAGCTGTCTGGCGGAGGCATGGGACCCTCATAGTTCTGATTCACCCAGGTGTTAAAAATGTAAGGGAAATAACCTTTTCACCGTGGAAAGCCAAAGGCTTTTGGAAACTGCCTCAGTTTAATGGACAGAAAACTCAGGGTATCAATGAACCTTATTTGTGAAGGCACAGCCATTAACAGCATCAGTTTGGAGCCCTGGTGATAAAGGCATCTTTTCACTAATCATGTTTTGCTAAAATAAAGAATGAGTAATACGCTTTTGAGTTATGAGCCATCGAGGTTTAACCTTTGATCATTAGTTCAAGTTTAACACCCAGGTATAGCAATAAGCAACAGAAAGATGAACAATCCAGCTTTTCAAAGGGCCTTCCACTGCACTGCAACACATGATGTTGCATTTTTCAAAATGTTTGAACCGTTTGAGCTTGAAACAATTGTTTTTTGTTATATCCTGCAGTTTATGCAGCAGAGGATGGATTATGTGGCAAAGGCAGCAAATCTATAATTATGTGAAAATAGCCACGGCTGCACAGTTGTTTAATTCCAATGGCCCTGCCAACACCACAGCCAGAGTATTTTGGTCAGAGAGCACATCTAAACTGTGTGGCCAGTGAATTAGAGAGTAGATGGTTTAATAAACAACCATAAATGAAGAAAATGATTGTGTTTCAGATTTGGGTAATACTTATATGGTTGCAGCAGTGATTTGAACCCCAATTACCTATGTTTATTAATTTGTAGAAAATAAAGTATCACAAGAAATGAAAAGGCAGGAAAGGAGTACAGTCAGGTAAACTTAAATTATGCGGCAGGGGAGACGCAAGTTATGTGCGAAACAACAATTATGCAGCATATTTTCTGCCAGTATTGCTTTATTATTTTGTCATTTTTATTATATATGCTAACACTATCTAGATAAGGTTTCATTTTATTAATGTCAGTTTTACAGCGAAATATAGCATTCAGCAACTGCAAGGTGATGCTTAACCTGGTCAAACGGCCTTCCACTGTGCAGCAACACAAGTGGCAGCATTTTAGTAACTTCAGATCCATTTGAAATATTTGTGTTAAGATCAGATTATCATAAGTTCAGAGACCTCACAATGATGTGGAAAATGCCACAGCCTCCAATTCTAGCAATTCCAGTGGACCTGGGTACATTATACTGCTGTTTACAGCAGTATCATGTGATAGTTTTCAATGGACATCTTCCTGGTTCAAAGAACATGTCAATATAAAATATGTAATAGATATCATTTTATGGGGATCTGATAACATCCTCAAACCACTCTGCCTCATGATTTCTTATCATGTCATAAATATCACACATTGGTATCAGAGAACTAGGGTTGTGCGAAATACAAACTTGGCCTATGGAGTTTTGTATATTTACCATCATGTTTCCTGCTGCCGGAAATCCAATGGGGGCATTGTTGTCCCCCACTGTTACTCATGGGTGCCAGCCCTAAATGACAGTGGTGAACACAATGGCCGTTCCTAATGAGATGCATGGTTTTATTTCTGTGCTGCTGGCAGTCCAGCTCTTGTCATTGTGGCATATGGGAAGATGGTTACACTCTTTATTGGAACCAGTAAAACATAGTATGCTCACAGACCTTTTTGGCAGTGGTAATGTTTCTGCAGCTGTGTTGGGTCACTCCTTTGCTGCTGCTCTCTGTTTATTTTTTAAACTTTGGCAGCATTGCACCTCATATAGTGGAACTTTAAGGAAAAAAGTATGGAAAGTGCTAAGTTCCTAACTTTATATACTCGCTAGAAAACAATAATAATAATACATAATTTATTTTTCAAGTGCTTAGTCTGAAATTTGATTTCTTAAGTGATCACCTTAAACCACACATTTCTCAAAACTGAATACAATTTCACAAAACATTTGAATTTACAGGATTTAGCTTAAAGCTTGTGTGTGTTTGTGTTCGTGCACATGCAGTGGCCATCTTAGATTTGACCAACACCTGTAAAGCTCTAATGTACTGTAGGAGGATGGCTCTCTATGTAGTGTACAAACTAGGCACACAATGTAGAAGGGTCCAGGCAACCACGCATTGGTTTCCAGAGGCAAAAACTAGATCAGCTAATGCTCTAACTTTTAAGTTGGTTTGGTCGAGCAGTTAGGCTAATCTTGGAGAAGTGAAAAGCATTTGCTGTACTCACGGTATCAATCATGTACCACACACACTCTTCAGATAGCTTCAGGTCTTCCTTCCTGCACAAAAACAATCTCCCCCTCAATGCTGCCATCCTAGCATTATAGTGCAAGTGGGCCTGTGCTCAGGCTCGGCAGAATATTTAGCACCAGCGCAGGGGGAAACACAGGGAGCACCATATTCTTTTAAATACAGTGCTTCCTTTTTTTTTTTTAAATGAAGGTGCATGACATTGCCAAATTTGGCACAGCTTTTAGCACCAGCGCAGGGGGAAACACAGGGAGCACCATATTCTTTTAAATATAGTGCTTCCTTTTTTTTTTTAAATGAAGGTGCATGACATTGCCAAATTTGGCACAGCACTACGCACAGACCTTTCTTGTTAAATCTGGCCCTGTGTATTATAAATACTCCAAACTCCAATCATCCTGAGCATAGAAACCCATTGCACCTAGGGTCCCCCAAAGCACTCAACTTGTTCTAGTACTCTAACATTTACATGAGACCCCCCTGTTCATATCATGTCCCTTTATGAAGTACAAACTTTATGAAATTCAATTAATTCCAAAATTATAGACACAATGGTTAATTTGTTAAAAAATAAAGTACAAGT
Source organism: Pleurodeles waltl (assembly GCF_031143425.1). NCBI lineage: Eukaryota > Metazoa > Chordata > Amphibia > Caudata > Salamandridae > Pleurodeles > Pleurodeles waltl. Next base: position 54,666,572 of record NC_090439.1, on the reverse strand, counting down.
GTCCCAAATTTTGTTAGACGCACACAGCCGGCACTATCGAAGGTCGGGGTGCAGAAGACTGTAGTTGTGATTTCACCTCATGCATCTTTAATCCACTACCAGTCACTTCCTGCCACTTTACTTCACTCTTGCAGGTTCTTTTTCATCCCCTGTGTCACTGTTTGACCATCTTTCTTTTCCTCCTTCGTTCCCCCTTTTGTGTTTTTCTTTCTCTTGCTCTGCATCAAAGTTGGTTGAAAATAATATGTTCAAGTCGCTAAAAATAGCCATTGGTGAGCCCCAGCTGTACTACCTCCTCTGTATACAGATGACTTTCAAATCCACCTCTGCCCCAATTAAGTCATCAGGTGAGGAAGCAAACTTTACAACCAGCACAAAATACATCCACCAGTAGGGTGACATTCAATATTATGGGCTGTCCTGACAAAGATCAATAATAGTAGTGTTGATCTGGCTTAAGCAGTATGAACTGACTTGAACACATGCCTGTAAGTGTATAAGCAACCCTCATGAAACTGAAATGCATAAATGAGCTTTAAAGTAGATACCTTTTAAAAACTGCACTGATATTGTCAGGACTGGTGTATATACAATGGCAAAGGCGGATATAACATAAGGTCTTGAAATAGTTATGTTTTATTTTGAGTAAATATTTTATATCAATAAAAGAAACTTTTAAAAAATCCACTTCTACTTCTAAATGAAGAGCTACCGTCACTTGAATAGGACAAAAGTTGAAATACTGACAACTGGCAATATCCTGACAGGTAAACTCCATTTTGAATGGTGAGCGAGTTAGGAACAACCCCATCTCCAAATTCATAGATGGGGGTAGCCCTGCTCTCTGCAAACGTCAAATGAGTAGTTAAATGTGACTTGTGAATGTGGCTGTGTGTATAATCCCTGAGGAGTGTTCTTATACTTGTTATAGCGTGCTAATTATGCACAGGCCTCACTGTGTGGAGGTGGTGGGCGCAGAAATATGTGTTTTGGGGTTTCATTTCATAGAACTGGGATGCGTCAACCATTGATTATGTAATCCTTTGTGGCACCTTTATACTTTGACATCCGCTAATCGTGTTTGAGCTCTCTCCTGGAAAGTTTGGAGCTAGCACATTTGTTTTGGGGGGTTTTCATTTCATAACTAAAGAAAAATACCGGGTCCCTACCAAATCCCGAGAGGGATTCAGGGAACTCTACAATACGTAAACAGTACACCACTTTCCTAATGAGTCAATAAAGCAAATTATTCTCAACAACAGCCTACATAATGCTGTGAAGCCGTGGGAGGGGCAGGAGCCCTTTAAAATCAGTATCGCGCTCCCGCCGTCGCGGGAAGCGCTGTGAAGCCGTTAGAGGGGCAGGAGCCCTTTAAAATCAGTATCGCGCTCCCGCCGTCGCGGGAAGCGCTGTGAAGCCGTGGGAGGGGCAGGAGCCCTTTAAAATCAGTATCGCGCTCCCGCCGTCGCGGGAAGCGCTGTGAAGCCGTGGGAGGAGCAGGAGCCCTTTAAAATCAGTATCACGCTCCCGCCATCGCGGGAAACGCTGTGATGCCGTGGGAGGGGCAGGAGCCCTCTAAAATCAGTATCGCGCTCCCGCAGCGCGGGATGCGCGCCGGCTGCGCCCGGGCAAAGCCCGGGCCAAGGGCGGGCCCGTCCTGCGCCCGTCAGCGGCCGGCAGAGGCCGGGCTGGGCCACCCCCCTGACATCTATCACCCAAGAAGGCCACATTGGACTTTGTCCCATTTGCTATAGCCAACTCTGTGTCCCCAGTCAGCTGCTCCACTAAATCTGACACCTTATCGTTCAACCTTGCACCTACACCAACACCAGATGGGCAAAAGGAAAGCAATAGAGGCAGGGGCCAGGGCAGTGCTAAAAGCCAAGCGAAAAAGGCATAAGCACGCAGCTAGCAACTGCGTCATGAATAGAATCGACTCTCTCCTGGGCGAATGCAATGGAATACTAACTAGTCCCCAGGGTAATATTTCTATTGAAACTGGGGAGGGGCCCACTTCAATTAACAGGAAGGATGGTCCCATGAAAATCGCCGAGATTTTCGTGAAACGTAGGCAACAAGTCACTGACACTACAGGGCTGGGCGAAAGTAGGAACGTTATCACCCATACCGCCCCCTCTCTAGTAGAAGACCTACCACTTGCCACCAACGATTCCATCCAGCTCAGCAACCGTTTCGATCCCTTAACCAATATCCCTGAATCACACGACGACATCGCCCCAGACACCCAGGCAGATGGGCCAGCAGCAACCAATATGCATTTTCCTCATGTAACACCACAGCATATTGAATGCATACAAGTCCTAAGGAAGGAAGTCACAGAACTCAAGCATATGGTTAACTCCTTAATCGCAATAGTAAAACAGCTAACCCACGCAAATAACACGACCACCACTAACCTTGCCCAAAACCCAACCCTATCAGGCATCACAACAAATCCGCCCAACTCCTCAGCTTCTAGCCACGCCGGCCCTCACCCTTCCGGAGAAAAGACCATGACCTCTTACCAGACACCCCTTTTCCACAACTCAGGCATAGGAAACTCACTAGACATCTATCATAAAACACCCAAACCCATGAGCAACACTGCCTCAAAATACTCTGCACAACCTGCCACTGATCAGTCCCATCTAGGTAATATAGTTCTAATGGTTAACGTTCCCAAGTTAACCACATTGCCACGCAGGGAAGGGGCAGACTCCATCAAAAACAAGGCAATCCATTGGATTCGCCATGTTAGAGGCTGCCGATCCATAATATGAGAGGACATAATTAACGTAGTACGACGGCCAGTCTCGGGAACTCACTTTGATATTCTAAAACTGACACTCAAGAACAGGACTATGGTGAACAATCTGGTGGCCCTAGACGCAAGAACAAGCCCACCATCACACTCACGCATCCAGTTTAAACACCCCAGGCCACCCACGCCCTACGAGGAGTGCTAGAGTTACCTCCCAACAGAAAACCTATCCTCTCTTGGTAAATATGATTGACTCACAGCCTCACCTAAATTCTATGGAGGCAAACCTCGCACCCTTCTAACATCTACCACCCCCAGATCCTCCTTTCACCCCACCACTGCTTGTCCATGTATTCTCTCCCCTACCCATGATACTAAGACCACTTCCGGTCCACTGAACAATCACGACAACGATGCTCCTTCCATCTTGCAGGCACATTGCCCACCAAACCAAGTGCTGCTGCCTAGGCCTGCAAGCACTTCCTGGATCAGGACCAGGCCAGTTCCAACAGAGGAACATCACCAACCACCGCAAGCCTCACGGGCAAACATTGGTATCAAACCATCTCTGCTCACTCAACCTCATCTGCCAGGCCAACCCCCGACAGCCAACCTTACAAAACCCAGGCATTTAGACAGGATAATTCAGCCACAATCCGGGGTACGACTTGTTTCATGGAACGTGGCAGGTTTGAAATCTATTCTTCCCTTGCCATCCTTCTCCTCCTTTATTGACGAACATGACATATGTCTCCTCCAAGAAATATGGTCACTCGTCCCACTTTTCCGAACAGGCTACACAAATTTCCACATCCCCGCTGTGGCCAGCACGAGAGGCAGACCCTCAGGGGATCTGACCATCTGGATCAAAACATCACTCAGCTGCCATATATCACAGCTACCTACTGTCTCTCACGACCTGTTAGGCATTCGTCTATCCTTTGGGCCTGACTCTGTGGTGAACATCTTTAATATCTACACTAGAGGGGTCAGGGGGGGTCAAGTCTCCAAAACCCTCTGCGCCCTCGTAGCCCTCTTACAAAATTATCCCCGCCACCACAAAACCATTGTGGCTGGGGACTTCAACGTCACATTCGAACCTCTTGACTGGGATGATCTCAGGTCCACCCACGAGGAAGATCAAGCCTGGTCTATCCCCGCCCTGTCAATCCCACCCATCAAGAGATGGACGCCAGTCGCTATTCAGGTCAAATCACTGACCATGGAGTTTGGGCTCAGGGCGCTAAATGGCAGAACCAATTCAGACACCAATGGCAGTCATACGTACAATAAAACCAACCACACCAGCAGAATCGACTATTGTCTATTCGATATAAGACTATGGCCTCTAGTCATCGACATGACGATCATCGAAAAGACTGAAAGTGATCACAACCCTCTCTCTGTCCACACATTAGCTCCAGGTAATCTCCCAGCCACGTCCATCTCTGCAGCTGTAGCACCCGAGGGCATTAGCCTGGCCATCAATAAAAGACACTTAAAATGGGACAAGGTCGTGGCTCGGCCCGCACTCATCAACGCTGCCAATAACACCCTAAAATCCACATTAATGGGCCTAGAGGCAGGTTCTGCAATTCCCCACCAGGAAATAAGTTCAATCCACACCTCCTGCTTTAGGGATATCACAGCTCACTTCTCAGTACCTCCAGCCCACGACGACAAACGACCCATAGGTAGGCACCGCTGGTTCAACAAAACGTGTCGGTCCCTAAACAAGCGCCTAGTTCAAGCCATTAAATCCAAGGACCCCACCGCCATCCGTGTAGCTAGGAAGTCCTATAAATCTGCAATTACGCGTAGCCAAGCGTGATCAAGATAACAAATGGTGGACAGCACTCAGCGACGCTGTGCGCGAGAGGAACCATAGTCTGTTCTGGTCCCTGGCAGCGCGAGGCCCAGAAACTAGTGGTTTGGACATCACAACCAACATTGCCCCAAGAGACTGGATAGTTCACTTTAGTAGTCTGTACTCCCCTGATCATGATAGCCCCATCCCTGTTCATACGGGCCCCCACCTAAATCTCTCATTAGCACCCACCACCGCAGCACCCCTGTTGTTTTCCCAAAACGATATAACCTACTCTCTAAGCACCTTAAAACGCGGCAGGGCCCCTGGATCAGACTGAATCCCAGCAGACCTGTTCTCAACAGACCTAGCATCCTGGTCAAGATACCTCACCATTCTAGCTAACGCAATAGCATCTGGGGCGCCAATCCCCGAGTCTTGGAAAGCGGCTATTGTTATTCCAATCTTTAAAAAGGGCGACAGATCACTTCCCTGCAACTACAGACCTATTAGCCTAATTGACTGTGTCCAAAAAGTCTTCTGCCACTGCCTCCTAGGAAAGATCAAAGTATGGATGACTGACCGCGATATCCTTAGCCCCCTCCAAGCCGGTTTCCGAAAGAAGATTTCCACCACTGACCAAGCCCTCAGATTCCTATTATTATATTGGAAAATAGTGTACATTGGTAAAGGCAGCCTTTATGTAGCTTTTGTGGACCTCAAATCTGCTTTTGACCTAGTACCTCGCAATAAACTTTGGGCCACTCTCTCTCGGATGGGAATCCCGGAGCACATTCTTGCCATTTTGATACGACTCCACGAGGACAACTACGCACAAGTCAGGTGGGGCAACAAGGGCCAACTAACTGATAGAATCCACGTTTCCCGGGGTGTGCGGCAAGGGTGCGTACTTGCCCCGACCCTCTTTTCCCTGTATATCAATTAAATTGTCCCCTCCCTCCTCAGACTGCAGGCTGACGCACCCTCACTTGGCACACAAAAAATCCCAGTCTTACTTTTTGCCGATGACACTCTTCTGATATCCAAGACCCCTAGTGGTCTAAGGAAACTCCTTGTGGGCTTCGAGCATTTCTGCTCATCACAGGGACTCGAAATCAACGCCTCGAAAACAAAACTAATGACCCTTAATCCCCACAGATCTTTTAAAGGGAAGTTTACTCTGGAGGGCTCCTCACTTGAGAAGGTGGGCATTTTCAGCTACCTGGGCATAACATTCACTGACAACATGTCCTGGAAGCCACACATAGGAAAACAAGCCCTAAAACTAAGACAAACAACAGGGGCTCTACTAAGAAATTTCCACCTCTCACACACAAAACCAATTCGCCCAGCATTACAGTTATACGAAGCACAGGCCGTTTCCTCAGCGCTTTACGAGGCTGAACTTTGGGGCTATACCAAAACCCAAGACTTAACCACTGCTGAAAACAACTTCCTAAGAAACCTTGTGTCCCTTCCGCTAAGCACCCCACTGTTCCCTCTCTTCAAGGATCTCGGCATCAAACGCATTGGTCACAAAGCCCGCCTGCGACCCCTGCTGTACTGGCGGCGTCTCTGGACCACTCCGGAGCTCGACATCTTCACCGAAGCTCTACAGGTCATCCTAAAAGCCGACCATCTTCACAGAATCCCCTGGCTACGATGCATCAAGGATCAACTGTACTCACTCGGGCTCGATGATCTCTGGAACTCACCAGCCACGTCTGTCTTTCCCTCGAAAAGCAAACTAAAGGAACTATACTGGCAAATGGCCAACCACGAAGACACGAGGGCTGCACTGCACACTACACTATCTTGTGACTTTGCCAACCTAAAAGAGTCATGCAAGTACGAAGCTTTCTGGGACCTAATCACGGCCCCAAGGGAAAGGAAACTGTACTTCCAGCTCCGCATTGGAACACTCCCATTAAGACTTTTCACCAGTAGCTGGTCACACAATGAATCAACCGCATGCCCCGCCTGCAAAGCCCCCGTCGAGAATCTCCCTCACCTCTTTTTTGCTTGCCCCGCGTACACCGCCCCCCGTAGGAAATGGCTGGCCCCCGCATGCAGACTACTGGGAGTCCGCTTGCTCTGCGCTAGCCCTGCAAATCCTCAGATCAGACACCAGGCCAACGCTAGTGATCGCCATCGCCAAATTCCCCGGAGCTAGTTGGCTTGTCAGAGGGAAAACTCTTATGGATAAAGACTCTAAATAAGACTGTCTCAACATCCTGCGCAGCGCATTTTATTTTATTCCATTTTTATTCCACTTTTATTTCACTTTTTCCATTTTTCTCTTATCTTTTACTCCCTTTTTATCATTATATTTACCTGTAATTTTGATTATGTGTATTTATTTGTATTTATTACTGCTCGTGCTTTTTTGGCTCTTGTAGCCGCAATAAAGCTCTTTTGAATTTGAATTTGAATATTCAAACATTTAATAATCCAAACATGAGTATATGTGTATATAATATATATATACATAATTTTTTCTGAAATAAATCAACAACCCCTATACGCTCAACAACTCTTACACAGCTGCACATGTGTTTCACCAGGGCAGACAAAACCCTTGCCAGCATGATTGAGAATATGGCTGTGACATTCCTGCTGCCACGCCCACTGTCACTTGGAAAGAACCAGTTGCCAGGAAATGGACCACTGATAGCACTTACACAAGAGGGAGTATCCCAGTGGGATGACGGATAGCAGATATCAGGTCTGGCAACAATTGGGAACACAGCTCAGTGATTGTGGTCTTGTCCAGCCTATAGGTGAGTACAATGTGCCTGTCCTCCAGTGTATTCAAGTCCACAAGGGGTCTGTACACAGGGGTATGTCTCCTCCTTCTATTTATCCGCAGTGGTTGGTATCTAAGGGACACAAAGGTGAGTAGGCTGTCACAATTTGAACAATGGAACCACAACTTCAGTGTACATAGTGCATTTATGTGTTGGGACAGTGGGAATGGCAAGGTATGTGCTTATCTAGGCTGTGACGCAGTTAAGGTTGATTTGACTTTTGTCCACCACCATGAGATGGCAACCGCCTGTACTGTATGTAGGGACAAGGGGAAGTGAGGTAACTCCACTGATGTTGGGCGTTGTGGCGGAAAGTGTTGCAGCATGATTCAACTCTAGGATAATGTGTGTATGGCAAATGCAGGTAACCTAGCTTGTTAGCATTCCATGTCAGTCAGGGCTTTATGGGTCCCAGGAGGGGTGCAGTTGGTGGTGTGTGGCCCTCATCGTGCCGTGGCATCTCCCCAAATCAGTGGCAGTGCAATTCATAGTGCTCAAGCCTGATCCCTGTGTGTGACGGTGCTGTGTATGCCAACGGTGGTGTTGGTGCAGTAATTGACCCAGTGTTTCCTTTTTCTCTCCCCCCTCCATTTTTCTTCTGTCATCCTGTCCATGTGTGCATTAGCATAATCTGGCGGAGGAGCAGGGACAGCGGCGACAGAGGGAGCCGCATCCCACAGGACCCAGGAGGCTGAGTCCATGACGTCGAGGGATCCAGTGGGACAGAGGGTGAGGGGAGCACCACGGCGGAGACGGGAGGTGACAGCACAGACTCAGATACCTTCTCTGATGGAAGCTCCCTGGTGGTGGTGGACACCTCTGTGACAACCCCAGCTGCAGGTACAGCTGCCACCCCCGTACCAGCAATGCCCTCCCAGTAGCCCCTCAGCGAGTTGCCTGTGCCCGTACTCCCAGGAGGGTAGGCATCTCCTTTGCCCCAGGCACCTCAGGCCCTGCCTCAGCGAGCCCTGCTGGCATGAGTGAGGAGGCTATTGACCTCCTGAGATCCATCTCTGTAGGGCAGTCAACCATTGTGAATGCCATCCAGGGGCTGGCATCTCAGATGTATCAATGCAATGCATTCCTGGAGGGCATCCACAGTGGATTGGCGGCCCAACAGAGATCGATTCAGGCTTTGGCCTCCTCCTTGATGGCAGCCATTGTCCCTGTCCATAGCATCCCCGCTCCAACTACCACTTCCCAGTCCTGTCCACCCCAACCCATCCCATGCACACATACAGACGAGCATGCACACAAGACAATACCCAAGAGTGGCACAGTCAAACACAGGCATCACACTTCATCCCAAAAGCACTCTCGCAAACACCAGACAGTTGCAGACACAACCACATCCATTGCCTCCACTGTCTCTCCCTCCCACTCCTCCTCCACCTCCACCTCCATCACAATATCGTCCACACTCACAACTGCATGCACTGCATCAACATCCACCTCCAGCATCATCACACCAAGCAGCACACACCTGTCACTAGAAGACACCTCCACAACATCCATGCATGTGTCCCCTGTGTCCTCTCCCACCCTGTCTGTCCCCCAAGAGACACAAACGCAAGCACTCACAGATCCAACAGTCATCCACCACACATCAGCACACTGCCCATGCACCTGCACCCAAACACAGCAGACATACACCTCCTACAACCACTCCCTCAACCTCCACTCCCATCCCTTTCCCTCCTCCCACCCCACCATCCCTAAGAAGCTTTTCCATGCCCAACTTGACCTCTTCCCTCCTCCTCCCCCCATCCTGCCCGCAAGAGCAGGGTCCCAATGACCCAGTCCAGCACCTCAGCCAAATAGGCCACGCGAACAGTGGTGGCACCACCTAGTTGTGGTGTCAAGTCAGTGAAGGATCCCACTCCACCAGCCAGGAAGGTTAAAGATCCCATACCTCCTGCCACGAAGGGGAAGGAGCCTGCACCTCCTGCCAGGAAGCAGAAGAAGCCTTCGACTACTGCCCGGAAGGCTAAGGAACACACACAACCTGCCATGAAGGGGAAAAAGCCCTTAACCCCTGCCAGAAAGGGTAAGGATCCCAAACCTCCTGCTATGAAGGGGAATAAGCCCTCGACTCCAGCGGAGGCTGTCAGGGTGACATCTCCACCACCGCCAGTGGTCACGGGGCCCCCACGGCCAGCTGAGGAAGTGCATCCCTCACCACCAGCAGAGGCTGCCTAAGAGGCACATCTACCTGCCACCACAGTTCAGCCCTCACCACCAGCAGTGGCTGTCCAGGACACACCTCCACCTGCTGACGCTGTGCAGCCCTCACCTCCAGATAACACAGTGCAGCCATCACCACCAGCGGAAGCTATATAGCCTGCCCTGCAGGGACTGATGAACAAGGGACCCCCGCCAGGAGCAGAGGGCATGTTCCTCACCTGAGAAATTGTGGCCTTGCACTCCCCAGCACAGGGTAATGGCATGGAGCCCCGTCCAGAACCAGTGGGAAAGACACCCACTCCAGAGACTGTGGCCTTGCACTCCCCAGCACAGAGTAATGGCATGGAGCCCCCTCCAGAACCAGTGGGAAATACACCCACTCCAGAGACTGTGGCCTTGCACTCCCCAGCACTGACAAATGGGCATTGAGCCCCATCCAGAACCAGTGGGAAAGACACCCACTCCAGAGACTGTGGCCTTGCAATCCCCAGCAATGAGAAATGGGCATGAAGCCCCCTCCAGAACCAGTGGGCTTGTTCCTGTATTCGGCTGAGGTGTCCCCCACCCCCATCCACCTGAGGTGCCTGCCCACCTGAAAACTGATGCCTCTGCAGAGTTCTATCCGGATGAAGTCAGGATTCGAGTTGGGACTTGGACTGTGCCCTGTGGCCATCTGGACCCTTAGTGCATTGGACTGGGCACTGGCCCTTTGTATACATTTGTACATATCTGTTTCTTGTACAATTGGTTTATTTAGTAGTTGTTTATATCAATACATTCTCATTATTGCATTCTTGTTGTCCTTGCATTATTGTGCTGTGTACCGTGTGCCATTGTTTTGCATCTGCAGCTGGTTGTGTATATGGTGTGTGTGTGAATGGTGTGTGCCGTGCGTGTGTGTCACCCTTGTTTTCCTCCCTCCCTTGTATGCTAGGCGGCTGTACTCACGGTCATCGTCTTCATCGACATTGGTGTTCCAGGTGGAGCATTACATAGATGAGCATCTGGAAGACTTGCAGTTCCGGTTCCATGACGGCATTGTTCTTCCCTGTTTCTCCATTGGTGAGTCTTTGCTCTTCTGTGATGAGTTTCCGCCAGGCTTTTGATGGCATTGGTAGCGCCCCAGAAAACGCGGCGGATTGGAGGATCAAAATGTGGTGGGCGGTACTTTGTCTTCCAGCTGGCTGTTGATGGCTACCGCCGTGGAGAGTGTTGTTTCCGCTCTGGCTGTTGGTGTGGCACATTTGCTGTCTATGGGAGTTATCACCGCCAAGGTCATAATTTGGCAGTAATTACCACCAGACTGTTGGCGGCATTACCGCCACTTTATAACTCACCACGAGTCATAATGAGGGCCAATAGCTACCATATAAAGTTTGTTCTGTATAAGTGGTACATTCTTTCTGCATATTTAATGTAGAGATACAGGAACTTTGCCTAAAATAGTAATGCTTGTTTTTCTTCTACTTTCTCTTATTTCCAGAGACTACGTTTTATGTGAATAAAAGGTATGCACCTTGATTTTTTCAAGCAGTGTAGAGACATTAAAATTCCCACATCACTATCTTTTCTTGATATGATCAAACTGTTTGCAACCCAATATTCCCCTAAGATCCCATTCATGCAAGTGCAAAGCCCTTCTCATACCCAATCACACATACCTATACCAAACAAATCTTCATATTCCACATAAGAAAGCTTTTTATTTACCTAAAAGAAATACCTATTGCTGTTGTTCATTTTAATTCTGTACTAGCAACACAGGCAGTTTTACCTGTAACGCTGCAGGATTTTTAACATTGTCCCTTTGTAAAAAATATTTCAAAGATGAAAAGGTTTGTTGCAAAATCTGCACTGTTGAGAAGCATTTTATATAAGGATGCTCAACTGTCAGGGCATCAGCAGATAACATCAAGTAGTCTGGAACAAGAATGTAGGAAAGTTATTCTGCAGTACCTTTAAAAGTGTTTTGTTCATCACAATACATTGATAGATACGAAACATATTTTGAAATAAATCTTTTAAAAGAGAGGACAAGGAATTAGTTCTCAATGCTAATAAGTGAACCATTTAGTATTCCATGAAGAAAATATAAGCAACAAGAACATCATCAACGGCTACAGTTAATTGTTATTAAAAGGTGATGATGACTGGGAAAACGACTTATCATTTTAGAAGCTCTCACAGAAAAAGTTCAGACCAGGCAAAACATTTTTAGACTGTTATATGTGACAATACTGTTGTAAAGGTTGTCATTCACCCCATCCCTGACTACTAATTGAATATTTGGTTGATTACAATAGTGTCTGAGAAGGAAATGGAAATAACCTCTATGTTGTGTCCCACTCTAATCAGTTTAAAGGTAACATTTTGCTAAACTAATTGAAATCATGTTTACTGCAGAGGCTGCACTTTTTAAAAACCTAGACATAAGGCATACTGTTCTCTTAACTAACCATACCTATACATAGTTTATTCTAAAGATATGATTACAAATCTAATGCAATACAGGACGCTGCTAGTGTATAACTAACATTCATGGCAAACAAGCCAAACAACACAGCAGTTGTTTCAAACAGAATTCAATCACAGGTGCCAATGACCATTGTAGTGCTGATACTATTGAAGAACGGCACATTTATTTTTATTTACAGCCAGACAGCTAGTCAGAGCTGTAGACAACATTTTAGTTACTCCATATAGGGGATCTAGCAGTTCTTAAACCCTAACTTTTTGGGGTGAAGCTGTGGTCTACTTCTGAGTTATCTTCGCATATGAGATGTCTTGAAGAGATTCTGAGTATAGATAAGGATTATGGGGGTCATTCCGACCTCGGCGGTAAAAGTCGCTTACCGCCGGCCAGAAGGCCGCCATAACACCGCCGCGCCTGCGGGAAACCGCCACGGTCATTCTGACCCGCAACTGGCAAACCGCCAAAAACCCGACATCCACAAAAGTCCGCCACACCAAAGGTCAGCGGGAAACTGGCGATGACCAAACCTCCACCGTAGCGCCAACAGAAATACGCCCATGCCATTCCGACCCGCAAATCCCCTCAGCGGTCTTTCAACCGTGGTATTCCATTGGCGGTACACACTGCCGCGGTCAAAATACACACACCTTTACAAAACACTACCACATTGGATAAGTCAAAATACACACACCTGAGACACATACACACACCACTCCCACACACCCAATTAACTATAAAACACACACCCACATCACCCACAAACCCCTACGACCACAATTGCGAGTGAAGGACAGAGAGAGAGAGCACAGCATAGAGTACACCATCACACAGAGGCAAATCACAACATCACCCACACAATTTCCACGCACAAAACACCATACACCACCGCACTCACCACACTCTACAACACATACACCACCCCTCACCTCATCCACACCACCCCATGGCACCCCAAAGACACCCCAGGTTCTCTGACGCAGAACTCAGGGTCATGGTGGAGGAAATAGTTCGTGTAGAGCCCCAGCTCTTCGGTGCACAGGTGCAGCACACCACCATTGCCATGAAGATGGAGCTATGGAGCAGAATAGTGGACAGGGTCAACGCTGTGGGACAGCATCCACGCAATCGGGACGACATCAGGAAGCGGTGTAACGACCTACGGGGGAAGGTGCGTTCCATGGTATCAATGCACAACATCGCGGTACAGCGGACTGGCGGCGGACCCCCACCTAGTCCCCCAGAATTCACAGCGTGGGAGGAGGAAGTCTTGCATATCCTACATCCAGAGGGCCTCGCAGGAGTAGGCGGAGGAATGGACTCTGGTAAGTCAAATCTCCACTACTTCATTCCCCCCACCCCACCTGCATGCCAAATCATACCACCACCCTCACCCCCATCCCCATCACACCAACTCCTTGCAAATGGCTCACCATCACATCCCACCCATCCCAAAACCTAGCCCTGCGTGCGTCCCCAAAGCATGGACACCCATCCCCAAAGCATGCCCACTGCACACACCCATCAGCCCCACAAGCCACCATCACAAAAGCCTCCACAAGGGAATGCCAGCACTGGGGGACATGGCCACCCACCCTTTACACGAAATGCCACACATAGAAGCAATAACCATACTCTTATACCCCTGCAGGACCCGAACGCCACCACACCGCCCAGGAGGGTCCAGAGATGTCCATCCCACCCCCAGAAGAGGCCCATAGTGATGACAGCAGCTCTGTCCCCCTGGACCCTGATGACCAGCCCGGCCCATCGGGGACCTCGGGACAGTATGTTCCCACAGACAGCCACAGGCTACACCAGACCTAACCCCCTCTGGGAACACCAGCACAGCTCCCACCCAGCGGGCCCATGCCTCTGTCTCCAGGACACGTCAATCAGCGGTGTGTCCACCACTACAGGGCACCCAGGTTGGCCCACCAACCCAACAACAACAGGGACCTGGGGGCAGTGGTAGTGGGCACACCGTCCAGGGGACAGAGGCCCAGGGAAACAGGGGAACTGGGAGGGCTGCTGTGCGACGGGGGGGGACAGGCCCAGGGAACCGACTCTCCAAGAGGCCCTCTCCTCCATCATGGGAGCATACCACCACTCCCAGGAGACGATGGCTATGGTACTGGCCAGGTTCCAGGAGATCCAGGTCATGCAGGAGCAACAGTACATGGGGTCCAGAGAGGAACTGAGGAACATTAGTTCCGCAATGGGGACCATCGTCGTGGCCCTAACCCAGATAGTCACCACATTGCAGGACGATGTGGTACCACAAAGGGCCCCTGTCACTAGCCTGGACCAGGAACAGCCTACCACCTCTGCCGGCGCTAGTGGACAGGAGGCCCCCACACAACGACGGGCCACCAGAACCCCACCTCCTGCAGAAGAAGAACCACCCCGCAAGCGGAACCTGAGATCTCACAAGAAGACAGAGTAGGATTGCAAGACCCCTGCCAGCAAACGATACCCCCTGATGTCATCCCACTGTCCAACATTGTCACCCTGTCCAACCTTGAACTGCCCCTGCTCCATCCTTCCACAGGCATATGGACAATGCACCTGTGCGACTGAGAACTGGTCTCTGCCATGGACATTACTCCACCATCACCCATCCCCGTTTTACAATCATGTTCTTTAAATTTAGCACTTGAATTAAATCACTTCTTGCACCCAAAAAATCTGGAGTCTGCTTGTATTTTGAACAAATGTATTAGACATAAAAGTGCCAAAATGTTCAGTTACATTGTGATGACAACATACCACTGTCACACAGCTGTAGTCCATGGGCAAACAAAGCAGAGGTCACGCGGTGGGGCCCACAGCTCTGAAAACGGAAGGGAAAGTCACAACTCAGTTAACAGGAACTGGGGGGGAACTCAGACAGTAGAGAGGCAGGAGACTTTAAGTAAATGTAAAATGGCGTGGTTGATTCGTACCTGTGTGCTACTGAAAATACTGTTGTATCACTGTGTCCCTGTTGTCTGTGTCGTCCCCGTCGTCTTCCTCCTCTTCACTCTCCCCAGGCTCCACAGCTGCTACAACACCACCATCTGGACCATCCTCCTGCAGGAAAGGGACCTGGCGTCGCAAAGCCAGGTTGTGAAGCATACAGCAGGCCACGATGATATGGCACACCTTCTTTGGTGAGTACATTAGGGATCCACCTGTCATATGCAGACACCTAAACCTGGCCTTCAGGAGGCCGAAGGTTCTTTCTATAACCCTCCTAGTTCATCCATGGGCCTCATTGCAGCGTTCCTCTGTCCTTGTCCTGGGGTTCCTCACTGGGGTAAGTAGCCACGACAGGTTGGGATAACCAGAGTCACCTATTAGCCACACACGGTGTCTCTGTAGCTGTTCCATCACATAAGGGATGCTGCTATTTCGCATGATGTACGCGTCATGCACAGACCCAGGGAACTTGGCATTTACATGGGAGATGTACTGGTCAGCCAAACAGACCACCTGGACATTCATCGAATGATAACTTTTTCTGTTCCTGTACACCTGCTCACTTCCAATGGGGGGAACCAAAGCCACATGGGTCCCATCAATGGCACCAATGATGTTGGGGATATGTCCAAGGGCATAGAAATCACCCTTCACTGTAGCCAAATCGCCCACCTCAGGGAAAACAATGTAGCTCCGCATGTATTTCATCAGGGCAGACAACACTCTGGACAAAACCTTAGAAAACATAGGCTGAGACATCCCTGATGATATGGCCACTGTTGTTTGGAATGAGCCACTTGCCAAAAAATGGAGTACTGACAGAACCTGCACCAGAGGGGGAATCCCTGTGGGTTGGCGAATGGGGGACATCAGGTCTGGCTCCAGCTGGGCACACAGTTCCTGTATAGTGGCTCGGTCAAGTCTGTATGTCAGTATGACATGTCGTTCTTCCTTTGTCGACAGGTCCACCAGCGGTCTGTACACGGGAGGATTCCTCCATCTCCTCGCAAGTCCCAGCGGACGGTGCCTAGGAAGGACAACATGGAGCACAGAGTCAAGCAACCCACAGGTACGTAACCACAGCTTGCACAAAACACGATTCGCTATGCATTGAATGGCTTGTATGAGTGGCAATGCAAGGCCTAGGCCTGTGTGACGCAGTAGAAATTAAGCCATGTGGGCCCTTGAAATGGCGGCTGCCTGGTCTGTGAAGTGTGACAATTGGATGTGAGGTCAATGCGCTGGTGTGGCACACCCTAGCGGTAGGCGGTCGAAGACCGCGGCGCAAAGCAGCATTGGTTAACATTGAACCCTATGGGTCTCAGGAGCCAATGACGATGTGCGCCGGCGGGCGCGGTACGCACCGCCGCGGGCGTGACCGCCATTTTCGAACTGCTTAATCACTCGAGACCTGATCATCCACAGGAGAGGACGTATACTGCAAGTGCTGCTGTGACCTCGGTCTGGGAGATACAATGGCTGCTGCGACTGGGGAAAGGGCCCCTGCCTTCACATCTGAGAAATTGGAGAAACTTGTGGATGGGGTCCTCCCCCTGTATGCGCTACTCTACGGTCCTCCAGGCCAACAGGTAAGTACACAGGGAGCACGTAGTATGGGCTATGCCTGTGTTGAGTGGGGTGGGTGTAAGATAGTGGGGAGGGGTGCGAATGGGGAGTGCAACGCACGACAGATGAGAGCATGTGCCACATGGCAAGGTTGGGGAGGGGGGGCCACTCACATCGACCATGCAGGAAAGTGATGATATTTCTTGTTCCATCCTGTCCATGTCATATAGGTCAGCGCCCATCAGAAGATCGACATTTGGCGTGCCATCGCCAAGGACGTCCAGGCCCTGGGGGTCCACAACAGACGGGGCACCCACTGCTGCAAGAGGTGGGAGGACATCCGCCGCGGGAGCAGAAAGACCGCCGAGGCTCTGCTGGGGATGGCCTCCCAACCTAGGAGGGGTGCCACACGGCAATTGCCCCCCCTGATGTCCCGGATCCTGGCGGTGGCCTACCCCGATTTGGATGGGCGCGTGAGGACATCACAGCAGACACAAGGGGGTGAGTATCAGCACATTCTGCTATATTAGCGCACAGTGGAGGTGTCTGGGTGGGGGAGGAGGGCTGTGGCTATCTCTAGGCCAGGGCGGTTTCTGTAGGCTAGGCCCCTCCGTTAGGCATGGCCCTGTGCCCCTGCCCCCCACCTCTGTAGGGTGCTAAGTACAGATATCCATGGTTGGGCCTCACCTATGTGTGCATTTGTCGTCCATTGACTTGTAGGCCAAGTCACAATAATTGAGTAGTGTACCCCGAGTGCGCGGCGTAGTGCAGGGGGCTTCTGTGTCTGTCCTCTCCGCCAACTGTGCCGCCAATGCATGCACTCAACATGTCTTTCTTTCTTCTCCCCCCCCTTTTTTTGGTTTTCCTGTTCATGTGTGCATTAGCATCATCAGGCGGAGGAGAAGTGGCATCGGCGCACGAGGGAGCTGCATCTCACATGGCCCCGGAGGGCCATGCAACCGACTCAGAGTACACCAGTGAGACGGAGGGCGAGGGGGGCTCCACAACGGGGACCCGTGGAGACGTCAGCGACACCGAAACGTCCTCGGAAGGGAGCTCCCTTGTGGTGGCGGCACCACCCGTGCCCACCGCAACAACAGGTACAGCCGCCACCCAGCGTACCAGCCCCACCCTCCCAGCAGCCCCTCAGCGTTTGCCCTGTGCCCGCTCGGACAGGAAGCCGGGCATCTCCTTCGCCCCTGGCACCTCAGGTCCTGCCCCAGTTACCCCTGCTGCCCTCAGTGCGGAGATCATTGACCTCCTCCAGATGCTCATTGTTGGGCAGTCTACCCTTTTGAATGCCATCCAGGGGGTAGAAAGGGAGGTGCATCGGAGCAATGCATACCTGGAGGGCAGTCATTCGGGTCAGGCTGCCCATCAGCGATCGTTCAACGCTCTGGCCTCATCACTGACGGCAGCCATTGTCCCTGTCTCCAGCCTCCAGCCTCCCTCCTCCAACTCCCTCCACCCAGTCCCAGTCTCCTGTTCCTCTGCCTATCCCATCCACACCATCAGACCAGCCTGCACACACCTCAACACCCAAGGGCAGCTCATCCAGACATAAGCACCACAGATCACACAAGCATTCACCCAAGCAACATCCACATGCAGACATGCCAACAGCCACTGCCTCCTCTGTGTCCCCCTCCTCTTTGTCTCCCTCCTCCCTCCCTGTGGCGTCTCCACTCACACCCGCATGCACACCACCATCAGCCAGTACGTCCATCACCACCACACCCACAAGAACAGTCCGCACACGTGCAGTCACCACCCCCACTGCCATCTACACGTCCCCTGTGTCCTCTCCCACTGTGTCTGTCACCCCCTCTTCCAAACCACACAAACGCAGGCAGTCACCCACCCAACAGCCATCCACCTCACGACAGCCTCGAGCACAAGCACCTGCACCCAAAGACAGCACACTTGACTCTCCTACAACCACATCCTCTCCCTCCACTCCCATACCCACTGCACCTACCCTTCCCATTGCTCCTAAAAAGTTGTTCCTCTCCAAAATTAACCTCTTTGCATCACCTGACCCACCCCCTCCATCTTGTAAGAGTCCAAGCAGCACCTCAGCCACCACAAGCCCTGCCCCTACTAGGACCATCGTTCAGGGCTATTGGAGTCCACCAGCTCCTAGGGCAGGAACATCGGCCAGCAGCAAGGGGACAGCCAGCCCACCCCCTGGGAAAAGAACCAAAAAAGGGAAGGGCCAGCACGACAGGCCTGAGACGGCTGCCCCCAAGGACACCACCCTTGCACCGTCACCTGGCCCATCCACAAAGGGAGGCAAGGGCCCCAGAGATTCCGCCAAGAGGGGCAAGGGCAGCAGGGCGGACAAGTCCGGCAGCAGGCGAGCTGCCCAGGAGGGCCCCACCAGCCCCATTTGGGGTGTGACGGAGGACACCCAGGGGCCCAGGAGTCCTGCACAGGAGGGCCCCGCAAGCGATAGGTTGGATGGCGACTGAGCGGGAATGATTGCCCAGATCTGGTTCCCTAGGAACACAAGACAAGCACCGCTGAACAGGGCCCCGCCGTGAGAAGCACCTCTGAACAGGGCCCCGCCGTGAGAAGCACCGCTGAACAGGGCCCCGCCGTGAGAAGCACCGCTGAACAGGGCCCGCCGTGAGAAGCACCGCTGAACAGGGCCCCGCCGTGAGAAGCACCGCTGAACAGGGCCCCGCCGTGAGAAGCACTGCTGAACAGGGCCCCGCCGTCTCTGCACCGCTCCGCTGTGCCCTTCCTCTCAAGCACCGCTGAACAGGGCCCGCCGTCTCTGCACCGCTCCGCTGGGCCCTTCATCTCAAGCACCGCTCCGCTGGGCCCTTCATCTCAAGCACCGCTCTGCTGGGCCCTTCCTCTCAAGCACCGCTCCGCTGGGCCCCGCCGTCTCTGCACCGCTCCGCTGGGCCCTTCATCTCAAGCACCGCTCCGCTGGGCCATTCATCTCAAGCACCGCTCCGCTGGGCCCTTCCTCTCAAGCACCGCTCCGCTGGGCCCTTCCTCTCAAGCACCGCTCCGCTGGGCCCCGCCGTCTCTGCACCGCTCCGCTGGGCCCTTCATCTCCAGCACCGCTCCGCTGGGCCCTTCATCTCAAGCACTGCTCCGCTGGGCCCTTCCTCTCAAGCACCGCTCCGCTGGGCCCTTCCTCTCAAGCACCGCTCCGCTGGGCCCCGCCGTCTCTACACCGCTCCGCTGGGCCCTTCCTCTCAAGCACCGCTCCGCTGGGCCTTTCCTCTCAAGCACCACTCCGCTGGGCCCTTCATCTCAAGCACTGCTCCGCTGGGCCCTTCCTCTCAAGCACCGCTCCGCTGGGCCCTTCCTCTCAAGCACCGCTCCGCTGGGCCCCGCCGTCTCTACACCGCTCCGCTGGGCCCTTCCTCTCAAGCACCGTTCCGCTCCGCTGGGCCTTTCCTCTCAAGCACCGCTCCGCTGGGCCCTTCATCTCAAGCACCGTTCCGCTGGGCCCTTCATCTCAAGCACCGCTCCGCTGGGCCCTACCTCTCAAGCACCGCTCCGCTGGGCCCCGCCGTCTCTGCACCGCTCCGCTGGGCCCTTCATCTCAAGCACCGCTCCGCTGGGCCCTTCATCTCAAGCACCACTCCGCTGGGCCCTTCCTCTCAAGCACCGCTCCGCTGGGCCCTTCCTCTCAAGCACCGCTCCACTGGGCCCGCCGTCTCTGCACTGCTCCGCTGGGCCCTTCATCTCAAGCACCACTCCGCTGGGCCCTTCATCTCAAGCACCGCTCCGCTGGGCCCCTCCTCTCAAGCACCGCTCCGCTGGGCCCCGCCGTCTCTGCACCGCTCCGCTGGGCCCTTCATCTCAAGCACCGCTCCGCTGGGCCCTTCATCTCAAGCACCGCTCCACTGGGCCCTTCATCTCAAGCACTGCTCCGCTGGGCCCTTCCTCTCAAGCACCGCTCCACTGGGCCCTTACTCTCAAGCACCGCTCCGCTGGGCCCTTCCTCTCAAGCACCGCTCCGCTGGGCACCGCCATCTCTGCACCGCTCCGCTGGGCCCTTCCTCTCAAGCACCGCTCCGCTGGGCCCTTCCTTTCAAGCACCGCTGGCCCATTGGCAGGGCCGGATCTGTGTCGGGCAGGGCTTCACGAAGCACTCTGGGCAACATGCCTCCCCCATAACCAGTGGAGTCTGTAATCCACCAGATGGACTGTGGCTTTGCACTCCCCAGGATGGTACAGTGGGCAACCCACCCACTGTAGAGACTTGAGAGACTGTGGCTTTGCACTACCCAGGATGGCACAGTGGGCATGGAGGCCCTTCGTGGATCTGGCGTCGTGGACTCATGTGGCTGAGGTGCCCCCCCCTTCCATTCCCCCTGAGGTGCCAGTATTTTATTTTTGTGATGCCCCAGCAGTGTTCTCTCCAATGGACTCGATCTCGTGTGTGGGCTTTGCCCATGTGTTGCTGCACATTGGCCCACGGACATTTGAACTTTGCAAAACTGTGCCGGACTTTTGCTACTTGTATATATATATAGTTCTAGATGTGTAATAATTCTTTATATATTGCTAAGTTCGCTATACTTAATTATTGCTATAATATAGTTCTATTTTTACAATCATTGCCTTTTGTCTTTGCTTTTTTGTTTTGGGGGTGTCACTCTGACTTTTTCATCTGCGTTGGTGTGTAGGTATTTTGGTGGGGGTGAGGGTGGGGGTGGGTGTGTGGCGTATGTGTGTGCCTGTAACCTTTCCTCCTCCCCCCCTCCCCTGTGTCGTAGGTGCAGTTTAATTTGGGTTCCATGCTGTCCAGATTGCTCGTGGAGTGTATAAAGGTGAGCGTTTTCCCGTTCGTGGTCTGTTTCCGCCGTGTTTTTATCGGCGGGGTTCCCGCCCCGGAAAAGGTGGCGGATTGGTGGGTCGTGATAGGGTGGGCGGTACATTGTCTGCCGCCTGTCTGTTGGCGGTGACCGCCGCGCTGTTTGTTTGCCCCGCCGTGGCGGTCGGAGTGTTAAAGTGGCGGGCTGTGTTGGCGGTTCCCGCCAGGGTCAGAATTCCATTTTTTTTACCGCCTGCCTGTTGGCGGGTTGGCCGCCGCTTTAACACCGACCGCCAGGGTCAGAATGACCGCCTATATCTTGATGTAGTTATCTCACATAAAATCATGGATGAACTATTTGGGCCTGCTACGGCCTATTATTTATGACATGAGATGCGTGGGAGTTATCTAAGCTGCTTTCTGGACAACGGGCCAGAACACTCTGGGCCCGATTCACAAAGGTAAACTTAAACCTTTGGTCTAAATTCGATCAAAAGTCTAAGGGGCATATTTATACTCTGTTTGCGCCGAATGTGCGTCAAAATTTTGGACGCACAATCGGCGCAAACCCTGCCCCATATTTATACTTTGACGTCCGACGCAGCGGGTGTCAAAGTTCCACCATGTGCGCCATTTTTTGGAAGGGGGACCAGCCTTGCGTTAATTATATGCAAGGTAGGCGTTCCCTTCCAAAAAATGACTTTAAGGCCTGTGCCCCATATTTATACTGTGACGTCATTTTGACGCACAGGAGGGGGCAGGCCTTAAAAAACGACGCCCAGTCTGTTGGGCGCCGTTTTTTAACGTCTGGGTCAGGGCAGGCATTTAGGGACCTGTGGGCTCGGAAGGAGCCCAGAGGTGCCCTCCCATGCCCCAAGGGACACCCCCTGCCACCCTTGCCCACCCCAGGAGGACACCCAAGGATGGAGGAACCCATCCCAGGGAAAGAAAGGTAAGATCAGGTAGGTATTTTTTTTCGTATTTTTTTTGTGGCATAGGGGGGCCTGATTTGTGCCCCTCTACATGCCACTATGCCCAATGACCATGCCCAGGGGACATAAGTCCCCTGGGCATGGCAATTGGGCAAGGGGCATGACTCCTGTCTTTGCTAAGACAGGAGTCATTTCAATGGGGGTTGGGCGTCGAAAAAAATGGCGCAAATCGGGTTGAGGCCAAACTTTTGCCTCAGACCTGACTTGCCCCATTTTTTTACGCCCAATCTCCATTTTCCCATACGCCGGCGCTGCCTGGTGTGAGTCATTTTTTTTGACGCACCCCAGTCCGCAGCGCCGGCTAACGTCATTCAATAAATACGGCGCTCGCATGGCGCTTTGGAATGGCGTTAGCCGGCGGTAAAATTTTTGACGCACAACTGCATTGGCGCAGTTGTGCTTCAAAAAGTATAAATATGGGCCTAAGTTTATGACTTTTTGTATTCACAAAAAAGTTTATGAGTAGTATCCTTCCCTCTACACTCAGGCCAGAAAATCAGCACTCAGGGCGGAATCTCAGTACTCAGGCGGACAACCAAAAACTCAAGATGTACAACCAAGTTTTCATAAAATATGTCACTGACAAGATGAATTAACTATTTGTAGGCAAATGGCTGACACATATGTGGATGTGTAGGGTTTGTATTTCAGTGGTAAATGTTCTGTGAAAAATACACTGCTACAACATTACAAGATTGTTGAAATACCAAATAATTTCAATTAAGCATGTTCTATACAGTATGACATGTAACCCACTTCCATGGGTCCTGTGAACACTTCCACAGACAGTCAAATTATGAATGTAACATGTCACTATAAATCGATGAACAAATATCAGAATCCTAAGTTTTTCCCAAACACAGTGCACACACACACCTACCTCAGTGCTTATCACCCCCCTCCAGCTCCAGATGGAAGTTGTTAGCCCATCACAGCCTGGCTGCAGGCATAAAAGCTGAGCTGCCACACAAACACAAACCATTTCAGGCCCTTCAACATGTCACTCAATGTGTATTTTGGATTGCCTCGGTCATGCAACAGAATGATGTGAGGAAGAGGAGGAGGAGAGCAGAGAGGCTCTTCTGGCAATGGATTAACGTCTTTGGGATGTCCAGCCAAGATGTTAGGTCCAGATTCTGGTTTCCCCTTATGTCATCTTACAGATGGTTTCTGTGTGGGACCAGGATCATGATTTTGTGACCTGCTGCTCCCACACCATCCCAGCCTATATCAAAATCCTAGCAATTCTCCATTTCTTTGCTACTGTCTCATTCCAGAGAGTATCCAGTGACATTGTGGCCATATCACAAGTCGGTCCTGATACTTGTGTCAGGTACCGCACTGCATAAATTGGAGAGTGCATCAATACATACATATGCCACACACTGTCAGGAAGGCAGAGGGCTGACAGGGATTTTTACATCTTATCCCACTTCCCAGGTGTGGTTGGCGCAATCGATTGCACTCATGTGGCACTTCAGCCAGCTTGCCACAATGCCCGTATCTTCTTAACAGACACTGCTGGCTCTCCAATAATATGAAGGGTGTGTGCGATACCAATGGCTGCTTTATGGAGGTGCATGCAGTGTTCCATGGTAGTACACATGAAAGCTACATATTGCGGTGGTCACCTCTGGCCCAGCAGCCGGTGGGAGACTTTGACAACATGTGGTTTCTAAGTAAGTACACAAACTACAGAGAAGTTTGCATATATATAAAATTGCTTTCATACACATCCATCACAATATAAATATTTGTTGCTACACACACATTATGCCAACAGGCACTGCATGTACCATTTCATATTATAGTAACTTAATAAATCCTAGCGGGACATGCACCAAAATCTGTAATTTTCCTTCATCAGGTGTTGCTGCATATGCACTCTCCCCCCTTCTCCTCACACCATACAGACAAGCAATAACTGTACCTCAGCAGAGGTACAGTAGGATACACATACAGACACAATCCATAATTGAGCATACTTTTGGATCTCTAAAATCACGTTTCAGATGTCTTGAATGTACGGGAGCATTGTGTGTGAGATTATAGTAGCCTGTTGTGTCTTACACAACATTGCAGCAAACCTCTGAACCTCACCTAGGTCTGAATATAGGGAATCAGGCCATTGTACCTAACAGAGGGCAGAGTATACAGCTGCGTGACCTGTTTTGGCGGATTTCACCACCAGCAGGCTGGTGGTGAAATCCTGGGACCTGCGATTTCCCGCCACTTTAGTCCCGGCGGGAGTAATCAAGCAGTGCGGCCCAGGGGATCACGAGTCCCCCTCCCAGCATGAAAAGGCTGGCGGAAAGGGGAGTCACAGGGCCCCTGGGGGCCCCTGCACTGCCCATCCCACTGGCCTGTGCAGTGCAGGGGCCCCATGCCAAAGCCCCATGCAGCTTTTCACTGTCTGCTATGCAGACAGTGAAAAGCGCGACGGGTTCAACTGCACCCGTCGCACAGCAGCAACACCGGCGGCTCCTGTGTTGCGGCCCAGCAGGGATCTCATAATGGCCGTGGTGCAATTGTGGCTGCATTGGCGTCCGCCCGGCAGTCAAACCTTAAGTCGTAATGACCCCCTTTATGTGGTTGCAGAGTCTGTTGTCAATGATGATTTGTGGACATTTAACACTCTGTCCATAAATTCTATCCTGCGATTTCTCTATAAACCTTCCACACAGTTTGTCAACAACAGTTGTTTTCAAGAGTCAAAAGTCCCTGCTACAAATTTTGTGCCCATGTCGGTGTAAAGTGTGAACACATTTGTAAATGACTCCATTGCGTAAAGGGATAACATGTCATTTTTTTGTGATCTTCCTGGACAATGGACATTTTAAAGTTTTTACAACCAAGGGCCACATTAATGAGCCCCTTGTGCCACCCTAGCATCACTTTTTGTGATGCAATGCTGTCTCACACCTTGCAATCATATCATTTTGCATGGCTTTGAATTGCTTCATAGATATGGAGTGAAGCAAGGCAACACAAATCACTTAATTGCCTTATTCTGCACAAGAGAGGCGTTCTATGCTTCCGCCCAAAACCTCTAGATTTAGATGCATACCCAAATTTATAAGGCCTTGTATATCAGGTGATGTGTTAAAAACCTATGCCTCCCCAAGGGAGGCACAACAAGGAGAAATTTAATTTTATCTCCTTTTTTCCTCATTCTAATTGTGCTAAACTGTGCAGCACACATAAAAAGAGGGAAACACCTCCCATAATTGCTGTTGTGCCGAAAGGTGCCCCTTACTACACAAAAACAATCCTGTATGTAACTCGGACACCCTTGCACCATGGGGTATGAGTTCCTGGGTTGGCACTAGGCAGCCCATTGTCCGTCAGTGCAGGTGAAAGTAAAGAAATGTGCTGTTTGCTACAAATGCAGGACATTTCTACCATTTCACCATACTGAAGGCCAGCCTGCAAGCTGACTAGCTGTGCAGACCTGTGCAAAACCTCCAAAAATGTGCCCCCAAGTTTCACAATGAACAATACCTATGCATGGAGTCATTTACGTTTGGTACTGTATAAAATAATAAAAATATAGAATTGTAACTAAAAATTGTACAAATGTTAACTTTAATGTTTTTTTAAATACCTACTCTTCAGACAAGAACACCTTCCCTATTATTAAGAGGAGGTTGGCGGTGTATCAAACCGTGCGGTGTAAAAATGGCACTAATGCACATGTGACATGGAGGTGTCAGTCTGTGTTATGAGCATGGGGGCATTTTTGCCAAAAGGTGGCACAGTGCCGTGCAGCAAGTCACCTTGCTGCCCTGCACTGTGTAATTTTGAATGTAAGAGCCATATCTAACAAACAGGGAATAGACAGCAGGAAGTTCATAACAGGAAGCTCCTGGCACCCATTTAGCAGTCATTCTGAGCCATCCACACTGCAAGCAAGATCCTCTGCCATCCTGCTGCTGTGTGTACCTGACCTGTCCCCAACCTGGCTGAAGGACTGTATGAAAAGCTAGCTACCCCTTTCAGCAAGTCTGCATTAAATATTGTAGCAGAGGGGGTGCTTGAAAAGTAAACTCAAATTAGTAGGGTTCCCGAACACCACTTTAGTATCACAGCACACAACCGATTCTGGAAGCATAGAGCAGTTGACCTATTGGTGGGTCAAAATGTGTGAGAAGCTCTGGGAGGGCCTGTGATGCTGGGCCAGGATTAAGGCCCAGGAAATTTTAGGGCTGTCCTCCCAGCCACATGTACCTGGGCCACACCTCAGCCCACTGTATCGGAGGGTTCTGTGAACAGCCTGGCTGACCCTCCATGCTCAGATGGAGGAGCTTGAGCAGCAGAGACCTGGTCAGCACACATATTGCTTTTTATGTCTGGTAGTATGATGTGAGTGGTGAAAGAGATGCTACTGCATGTTTATTTGTCAGCCTTCACTCCATGTGTGTAATGATTACAGTATTTATGAGGTCAAAGTCTCCTTAGAGCAATTTAAAGGATACTTAATTGAGGCATTCTGGAGAGGGGTATTGTAGTAAACACAACTGATTAAACGTTCGCTTCTGGGTGCATTTTGCAGAATAAATGCACTTACAAAATTAGGACTAGTCTGAGATCAAAGGATTACAAAGTCAGTACTTGCTGAGCTTTCAAGTGATTTGTACACCAGCTACATAATTATTTTCCTTCTATTTCAGTGGACCCTGCTGGCCAAGGGACATCTACCCAGAACCAGGGGCAGGAGAGTGGGATGACAGCTCATAGGCAGGTACGACCTTTGGATAACCCCAGTGACAGAGAGGAGAAGAAAGAAGAAGACAAAAACAGAGGACGTGCACCCACCCGGAGTGATGATGCAACTACAACACCATCAACTCAGGTGGAGGCTGTGGACGTTGTAGGAACCATTGAGAGAGACACCACCAGCTGGAGGGAGGAATGTGTGTCTCCCCCTAGCCCAGAAGCCCAGGATGTTGATGTGGTGTCCCCAGTGTAGGCCCCATTGCCATCTGAGCCTACCACTGACCCCTTTCTACCTCCTGTAATCCCCATTCCATCCATACCTCCTGCTGCATCCTCTCTGCCACTACTCCCCTTCCACATGCCCAACCAGAAGACCTGAGGGAGGCATCTACCCCTGTAACCCCACACTCCTCTTGTTCGATCCAGACCCTTCCATACAGTCTGGCTGCATCAAAAGAAACTGATGCTGGCATCTGAGGGTGAGGGGAATGTGTTTTCTTGGATTTTACAGAAGATCAGAGATGAACTCCGTATGTTTTGAGAGGCAAAACACAAGCTATGGATCACCTCAATGTCTCCATCTCTTCCTTGGGGGCAGCCCTTTTGTCTGTGTTGGACTAGTGTCCCCACCACCACTGTTGTGTTGCCTCCCAGTTTATCTTCCTTCTCTGTTTCCCCTGCTACCCCTCATATTCCTTACATTGTCCCGTCCTGTGGGGTCTCTGGTCCTGCACCAGCCAGCCAAGAACATTCCACAGGGACAGAGGATTTGGACATTATTGCAAAGGGTGACAGTGAAGATGGCCAGTGAATGGACTTTGTTTTGCAGTAGACTGCTTTTTTGTATACCCCGTGTACATTGACTAGCTGCCCTGACTCTTCTTGACATTTTATATTCATTTTGACCACCCACTTCAAGTCCCCTTCCTCAATCTGTTTTAAGATTCTATTTGATTTCTTTTCTCCCTTTCCAAAGGACATTTTTTTTTAAGTAATGTCAGATAAAATGTAAGAAAACTACACCTCTGTGTCTAATATTTCTTTATATTTGTTATATTCCAACTATTGAAGTTACATTGTTATGTGTTTAACTATGCTTTCCACATGATACCTTTGTACACAGTTGGCTCTACTAATATACATTTCTTACACACATTTATCAACACATATACAGCCTACAAACAGATTAACCAATTGACCGCCATCAACTATTACTCAACTGATTTTAAATGTGGAAGGTATATTTTATTTACAAACTGTATTGGAAACATATATATTATTACATTAATCATGGAGGTTCCTTCTTGTGATTTCACAATTGTCGTGGTGAGGATCTCTGTGAGTAAGTGCATTTAACATGTTGGTGCTGATGTGTGGGTGAGTGTGATACCTGTGACGGTATAGGGGGGCTGTACAGGTGAGGAATGTGCCTGGACAGGGGGTGATGGTGGCTGTACAGGTGGTTGATGTGCAGCTGCACTGGGGGTGATGATGGTTGTACAGGTAGGGGATTTGACTGGACAGGGGTGAGGGTGCCTGTACAGGGGGTGATGTTGGCAGTACAGATAGGGGATGTGACTGGGCAGGCAGGGGAGGTGACTGTGCAGTGGGAAGGCACGTGCAAGGGGGGTGGTGCCTGTGAAGGTTGGAGGGGTGCCTATGCAGGTTGTCATACCAGTGGCTGGATGTGATATGGTACAGGTAGATGTGCTGCCCCCTACAAGTGTTGACCATAAAGGGTGACTTTGTATCTGTTTCAGCATGCCCTCCATCATCCTCATGGCAAAGGCATGGTGTCTTACAATCTCATCCCTATGGATGACCATGATGTAATTTATCTTCTTTGTCATTTCTTGCAAAGATTTATACATCCTGTCCAAAACCTGGGTCAGTCTCTTGACCATCTGAGGAAATTGTCAAATGTCCTTTAGTGAGTCTGGAATGTCAGACAGAGTAGACTCTATAGAACGAATGTCCTGCCTCACATCAGCCTGCTGTTGGAAAACCTCATCCTCCCACTGGCCACTATGACCATTCACCAGCCCACACCACATGGGACAGCCTTGAATACCACCAGCAGGTCTAGCAGCAGGCGGGGTGGCAGGTAGGGGGATGTGGGCCGGACATTAATGCATAGAGGATACCTGCTCCTCGCATGGGGTGGTTGGTCCCTCAAATGGTGGAGAGAAGGCCTGGGCCAGCATGTCTGACCTGGTCATGAGGGTGAGGGGTTGATGATTGTGTTGAAGTATGTGAAAGCTGTGGCTGGTTGGCTAAGTGCTGGGAATGGGCTATTCTTAATGGTAGAGTGGGAGACACTATGCTGGTTGGAGCAGACGTGGGCCTAGATGTTTTGCCTAGTGGACCAACAATGGTGGAAAGGGGATCAGCCGCACCATCCTCTGCAACAAGTGCCAGATCTTTTTCATCCTCTGCTTCATCTTCCTTCTCCACTTCATCATCCTCCTGCTGTACATTGCTGGCAGCTGACAAGGTTGCTTGGAAGAGGAGTGGATTCTGCCCTTGGATTGACTGTCACCCGCCAGTGATGAATGGTCCTTCTCCTCAAAGCGACTCATCTTCCTCAGCAGCTTAAATCAGTGCAAGCGGAAACACAGAGGTGTGCCATATTATTGTAAATATGGTGTACCCCTCTGTTTCAAAACTGGCGCTGCGCTGCAGATTTTGGTGCAGCACTGTGCTATGCCAGTGTGTTGTAATTCTGGCCCAAAGTATGTCAATGTTGCTGCAGGGCTGGGGCTAAGGAGAACAGTATTGCTCAGTCCACACCCACAACATGCAGCATTGTGGGGGAAGTGGGCAATACTTCCTCTATACAGTCATAATTATGCCCTTTACTCTTGCTCCCCCAGCCTCTGAACCCCCCAACCACAACATTCATACTTACTTTTTCCAGCTGCTCATAACAGGTGAAAAATGGCCACACTTTTTTGCAAAAATGGGAAAAAATCCCAGTGAAGCGCATAGTAGTAGTAGTAGTACAAAGACTTTATTCGACTTTCAACAAGTCATAAAAGTAACAATAATTTACATATTAATATACAATATACAATATATAAATAAAATAAATATGCTAAAATCTTAATAGTTTACAATAATAAAGGTCTAAAATAGTTCAGGTTATATTGCTACCCCCATGTGCTTTCTTGTGCTTAGTACGGAGCATAAAAAATTGGCCAAGGTTCCACACATCTCTATGGATGATAGAACCTGGAGGCTTGCGTACGCAGTACGACACTGAGGGAGGTTGATTATCCTTAAGAGAGGGGCTACTAGGCGCTTTCTTTGCTTGGCATACAGTTTGCAAAATAAAACCACATGGATTGTGGTTTGTAGTGACTTTGCGTCACAGGGGCAGGCCTTCAAGGTGGTGCTCCAATCATTCATGGTTGGGAAGGTTACTAGTCGATGGAATGTATCCAGCCTCAGTCTGGTGAGCACAAAACGATGGCGGGGGTTTATCACGTTCATCAGGTAAGGCTGGATAGCCTCCGTTGACAGGATTATTTGATTATGAATGACAGTGGGCTTTTTTGATTCAGCCTCCCATCGTAAGTCTTCTAAATATTTTAATGCCAAAGCGCTCAGGTCCTTCCTAGAGATTTTTTCCAGAAGAGCTGGATTTGTGTAAAAAGCTTTATTGCCCATGTTTAAAAAAAAAGTCATAATGTATTTTAGCCAAGGCACCCTTGTTGCGTATGTAGATTCCATACAGTCGGTCAAGATGGCCTTATTTAGTTCAGTATGTTCCGAGGTCCAGACTTTGTGCCATAACAGTAAGGGTTGAATCTTTATCAAATCGGTAATAAAAGGGGATCCCAGTTCTGAGTGAATTATGTAAGATGATGTACCTTTTGGGACCATCAGTAAATATCTTAAAAAGTCGTTTTCAACCGTCTGTACTAGGTTACAATCAGTATGTCCCCAGATGCCGGACCCGTACGTGACTGCTGGGATGCACTTTGCTTTGTAAATTTTTATCATGTTTGGCGGAGTAATCCCCCCTATTCTTTTAGAAAAAAACCTTATGGCCATCGTTGTTTTTATAAGCTGGGCTTTTTTTGACTTCCTACAATTGGCCCAAGAGCCCTGATTGTCAAACATTATGCCCAGATAGGAAAAGGAACGCGCAGTTTCTACTCTCCCCTCCGCAGTTGTAATGTTATAGGATTTTCCGCGTTTCCCACCACAATTCATAATGAATGTTTTTGAGTGATTGACAGTGAGACCCAGTTGTGACATGAATGTGATACAAGTAGTTAATAATTTTTGTAGGGCTAGCGGGGTCCTGGCCATTAGAACTGCATCGTCTGCATAGAGTAGAACCGGGACAGCGCGATTGCCTATTTGGGGTAGATCGTTGCAGTTAGTAGCCAATACGTTTTCTAGGTTGTTTATATACATCGAGAATAGGAATGGGGCGAGAACACAGCCCTGGCGCACACCTCTAAATATGCCAAAAGGGCGAGTACTCTCCCCCTTTAGGCCATACCTCACTCTTGCACTGCACCCTGAATACATGTCTCATATAAACTGGATTATAGCTGGTTCTACCCCCAAGCTGGTTAAAATGTCCCATAACTTGTCGTGTAGTACACAGTCAAATGCTGATGATAGGTCAATAAAAGCCAGGTACAGATTACCTTCTTTGATCCTTGTATATTTTCCTATAATGATGCTTAGATTCAGGCTTTGTTCCACTGTCCCAATGCCTTTCCGAAATCCATATTAGACAGGGGATAAGACTCTTTTTTCTTCTGCCCATGTTTGCAATCTATTCAAGATAATTCTCCCTGCTAGTTTAGCTGTTGAATCCAGCAGCGAGATGGGTCTATAACAGGCTGGGTTGAGACGGTCACCTTTTTTATATATAGGAATTATATTAGAATCTCGCCAAGATGGTAGGGGACCTTGGGTGCAAATGTCCCTTAGTGACTGCGTTAGTACAGGGCCCCATAGGTGGATGTTGGCATGTATATATCTATCGGGACGCCATCGGGGCCCGGAGCTTTTCCTGATTTGCTTAGAGATATGGCTTCCCCTACCTCCTCAAGGCTAAATTGTGGGGTTATTAACGGGCGTGTGCCTTCCTGTAGGGCTTGATCATGTGCGGACAGTGTAGGGTTCTCTACGCTGACTCGGAAGCGCATAGTAGCCCAGAGTAATTATTCCACATTTTGAGGAAAAACTGATAATGACCAGACCTTGGTGCAAAGATACCGGCTAGTAAAGTTGTTTTGGCTCCCTTGTATTTCCGCTCCAAAGTCCTGGCAAAGGAGAGTAAACTAAGTCCCTGTCTTTAACCTGAAAGAAAACATTTTATATGAGAAATGCTCCCTCATTTCTCTGAATTCAAAGAGAAGAAACGGATACTGAAACGTAGTCAACGCTGTAGTAATGTAGCCCCATATTTATACTTTTCAACGCCACATTTGCATCATTTTTTTGGCGCAGCACAAATTTACAAAATATAGGCCCTGATTTATACTTTTTTGCGCCGCATTTGCGTATTTTTTTTACATAAAAGTGGCGCAAACTTACAAAGTACAATTAGGCCCAAATTTAGAATTTTTTAGTGCCGCATTTTTGCCACCTTTTAATGCAAAAACGGCGCAAACCTAATTGTATTTTGTGAGTTTGTGCAAAAAGCGGCACAAATAAGGCATTAAGAAAGTATAAATATGCCCCTTATATTTTAAGTTTGTGGTGCTTTTGCGTCAAAAAATGGCACAAATGCAGCGCAAAAAAGTATAAATCAGGGCCATAATTGTATTTTGTAAGTTTGCGCAGCTTTTGCGTAAAAAAATGACTCAACTGCGGCGCTAAAAAAGTATAAATATGGGCCGTAATGCACCAATAAGAGGTCTTTTTTAATCAAATTAAACGTATCTTCACGACAGAATTCTACATGACCCGATGTTCACAAAAACAATTTGCACAAATTATTCTTACTTGCATTATCACTTAAATAGGTTAATAAACGTTACAGAGCAATTGCCTTTATTTTGTTTTTTCAAAACTGTATATTCCAAGGGTTTTATCGAAAAGTGTGGGCTTCGAATGTTCTCTACACTGTAGCACTTATTTCTATGCAGATTTGCAGTTTTCGCAAAACATTTTGGGAAGCCTTACATGGTCGAGTCGCTTTCCTTTTCTGCAGCGAGTGCTGAAAGAATTGCAACCAAGACCTTGAAAATGCTGACATTTCCTCTTGGACATTCACTACAGATTCTCATCAGAATTCTGAGTTGTTGAGAAAGCCAAAGGCCAACTCTTGTCACTTTGCCAGTTAAACTTTGTTGGCACTACTCACTGATGATAGATGTGCTACCTTCCACCACAATGCCTTCACAAGTATTTTTAGCAGGTAAGTGTAGGGTGTACGGAAAACAGAAATCCTTTTTCCTCGTGCAGTCTTTCGAAACTTTCTGCATACTTCATGCAATTAAAATAACTTCACAATCAAAAAACTTTACAATGTTAAACAGGAACTTCTTATCCTGCCTATTTTCTCTGTGGCTATTCTAGAAGTACGTTCGTAAGAGTAGTTGTGTGGCATATATGTGATGATGAAAAAGACTGAAAATAGGCCTCATTCTTACTTTACTAATTCTTTTTGTAAAATGGCAATAGTTACATTAGTTGTAAATTAGTTGTTCAACGATAAGTACATTTACCAACGTTTTTCTGCATTTCTAGAGCATTTCGTCATTAGGAAAATATTAGGATTTATGGTCTTATTAAGAATTTGGTTGACTTGAAACTAAATCCTAGCCACCTTATTACTAGTTATTGTATTATGTACCACGGCACGAGTATACCATGGACCAAACTCTAAATCAGGCTATTTGTCATTCATTTAGAAACTGACACAAGTGCTATAAATAGGTGCAAATAAGAAATGAGTCGATTTTAGCGATTACACCCATTAAACTATGGTAACTTATTGTGCTCAAAATTGTGCCTTATTAAATACCATCAAATTTAACCTAGTGATACATCCGCACGTAAAACAGTGAACTTGTAGTAATAATGCAAGCTAAACCATTTGTGCGCATCATTAAGCAGGCAGGTATTGAAGAGGTTCAAAACTGCACCTGATACATGGCATAAATATCCCTGGTCAAAATGCCATAGAAAAGGCATGACCAGTGAGCAAGATGATGGCCACGTAGTTGACGGCTGTCAAGCCCCGCCCTCCCTCGATGCCGGCAGCGAGCACAGAGTATCGATGGCGGAGGGGCAGAGGAGACTTAGGGGGTCATTACGACCCTGGCGGCCGGCGGTAAGTTGGCGGTAACACCGCCAACAGGCTGGCGGTGTTCCGCCAGCAATTATGACCGTGGCGGAAAAGCCACGGCCATACCGCCGGCCCCTCCACTTTCCCACTAGGATTCCGCCTGGCGGTCATAATCCCCAGGGCAGCGGTGCATGCACCACTGCCGTGGGGATTATGAGTCCCCGACCGCCAGCCTATCCGTGGCGGTACACACCGCCATTGAAAGGCTGGCGGTAAGGGGACTTGGGGTGCCCCTGGGGGCCCCTGCACTGCCCATGCACTTGGCATGGGCAATGCAGGGGCCCCCAGGCATAGTCCCGTCGCGCATTTCACTGCCCGAATTTCGGTCAGTGAAATGCGCGACGGGTGCTACTGCACCCGCTGCACATCAGCATTGCCGCCGGCTTTATTATGAGCCGGCAGCAATGTTGATGTGACATTTCCGCTGGCCCAGCGGACGGTAACACTGTTACCGTCCGCTGGCCCAGCGGAAATGTCATAATAGGGAGCCAGGAATACCGCCTGCAATGGCGGTATTCTGTCTCCCGTGGCCTCGGCGGTCTTTTGAAAAGACCGCTGAGGTCGTAATGACCCCCTTAGTGTGCGATAAGCACGCCAACCTCCTCCCTCGTTCTGATTACAGTGCGCATCGGATGTCGGAGTGTGGTTCCCAGGGAAAAGCAGCAGTCACAGAGTCACGGGGCTTATATTACCTTGCCAGGATTTAATTGTGGCAAGTTGGATATTTGCACTGAAGCCAGCAGGAAGGTATGAAGGGCGCTTCTGGATGGTAAATATGAGATAAGGGGCTGGTTCGGAGAGGTTCCAATGCTGGCTGGGCTCTGCTTTAAGGTTAGTCTGGCTGGAAACACGCGGTGTGACTCAGCATGGACAGTGAACTGGTCGCTAAGAAGTGCTATTAAATTTTTTGTGAGGGGCACAGAGTATTTGTCCTGGAGGTTTGCAAAACTAATTACTGCTTTGTCCGGGCCCCTAAAAGTGAACATGGTGCCAAAAGCTATTCAGAATATTGATGATGAGGGGGAGGGGCCCGGCCAACACCTGCGGGGAAAGACAGTGGTGGTGCAGCCGCTACTGGTAGGTGGCCCGCAACAGGATCGACTAAACCGTGTGGCAAAAACACCGGTGCGACTGCCAAGGTTGGCAAGAATGCTCCCAGTATCCCCCCACCAGACTCTAGGGGGAAGGACAAATTACGGCCTGTTATCACGGGCTTTCTGATTGGTGGCACACTATAGAGTGGTTTTGAGAGCTCCTTATCCCCCCAGAAGCCACCCCAGTCTGTACTAAAGAGAACTGTAAGTTAATCAGAGAGGAGATTGCACAAGCTGAAGAAAACAAGGAAATGTCTTACAGGAGAAACTCTCCTCTGATTAGGCTGCAAGGGGCTGAGGGGTGGCTGGCAGAGCCCCCGGCAACGGTGACGAGCAGAGGGTGTTGAACGGGGAGGAAACTAAGGTATCTAATGGTGGCAGCGTGTAATCACAATCAATGGAGCTTAACTGTGCTGCACAGGCCACCCAAGATATTTGTTCAGAGTACTCAACCGGGGGCATGTATGGTGCCAAACATTTGGAAGTGGAAGCCAGTAAGATTGGAAGGAGAAAGAAAATCCCAGACTGGTCCAAGGAGGGCGGAGATAAATTCTACTTGTTAACTGAGGAGTCCGAAGCTATCAGCAGCAGCTGTAACCAAAGCGCAACAGACAGTAGCATATCGTCTGAGTCTGAGAGTGCATCATCAGCGGCTGACGCCACGGTGCAACAACAACGACGGCAACGTAGGTGTTCAAAATCACAGGCTGGTCTTACTGGGGGAGTTGAGCTCTCAGGTCAGAGCACTAAGACACTTAAAAGGGATTATTTAGGAACCAGACTGACGGGATCGGGGAAAGTACCCACGTCTGACTCTCTACCAAATGCTGACGGGAGCACGGATTGCCAGGCCCCTAGCACTAGCGCAAACAGTACAGACTCAGAAATGTTACAGATAATATATGATTTGATTAAGGAATTGCAAACAGAGATTAGGGTTTAGAGTCGTTGGGCTCGGATTGCCACAAAGCTCCTGCAAGGCGCGGTTCGCAAAGTCGTGAAGTCTTGTACAGAAATTGAAGAAAAGCTGAACACAATGGAGGATAGAACTACAGCGGTGGAGGCGGATGTTGAGGCCCTAAAGGAACAGTTAGAATCACACGGAGGACAATTAACTGATATTATGTGAAAACTGGAAGATCAGGAGAACTGGCAGAGGAGAAACAATCTATGTTTCTTAGGCATAGAAGAAGGGGCGGAGGGCAATGATGTCAGGGCATATATGATTAAGATTTTGAGGAGCGCTTTTCCAGAGCTTACTAACTGGGACTGGGGGATTGAGATGCAAAGGGCTCACAGATTTCCAAGAGTTAGACACGAGGGAGGTCGCAAAGTGGAATCTAAATATCCCAGGGCTATATTTGTGTTCTTTGTCAATTATTTGCTAAGGCAGGCTATCTTTGAAAAAGCACACCCAGATGCCCCATGCTGTGTGGATAATGTCACCTTTTTTTACTCGACCGGATTATTGCCATGTTACTGTCGAGCGAAGATGGAGGCTTTGGCAGCTGATTAAACCTTTCAGGATATAGGAGGGGAGGCCTACCTTCTCGCCCACGCTCGGCTGAAAACAGTGGTTAATGGAAAAGTCCAAATGTTTACTTCAGAGGTTGAGGCAAAATAATACCTGATGGAGCTGAAAGCCCTATAAAAGTTAGAGTAGAGGTTTCAACCCCCCCAGTGGTAATGATTGCAAAGAAGGTTGGGGTAATTAAGCAAGTAAGAGTCTGGTAGTCTAGGGCGGGCTCGTGGCCGGCATCTGTGGGACACCATCACTCAGACCAGCAGTGCTCTTAGGGGTGGGGGGAGATGGGGTGGTGGAGGGTGGGGTGAAGTATGAGAGGTAGAGGGGGGAGGAGTAAGAATATGAGCAAGGGAGGGGGAGATGGGGTGTAGGTGGTGCAGGGGTGCTGGGGGTAGCAGTAGAAGGGGTAGAAGGGGAGGGGGTGGGGTGAGGTTGTGGGGATTTCTGGGTTGGGGGGAAGAAAGTTGAGTACCCAAGGGAACGCATATGAGGCGTAGAAACCAATTGTAGGTCGCCTTAGCGCTCGGAGCGTGGGGCAGGAAGATGGAGGTAATGGATCATAGTTGCAGCTGTAAGAACAGAGAGTTTACAATCAACTTGGGTAATGAGATTGAGAGAAACCAGCTTGAGGCACATACATGGCAGTATTCAGGATAGCATCCATAAATATATGCGGTCTAAATAATCCCCGTAAGAGAAGAAAAGTGGCAGAAGACTTGAAAATGCTAAAAGCAGACATTTATTGCCTGCAAGAAACTCATGTAGAGTATGTTGATAAAGCTATGTTGGAGACTCTAGGCTTGCGGTTGTTGGGATGTACCGAGCAAAGGACTAAAACAATGGGAGTCGCCATTCTCGCAAGTAATACTAAATGTATAGTCACCCGTAGCAGGGCTGATCAGTTAGGAAGATGGGTAATAATAGAATGTCTGCTGGGTAAAGAAAGGTTTACGCTATGTTCACTGTATGGTTCAGTGTATGATGATCCGACATTACTTGATTTTATTTCAGCAGAATTAGCAGTATGGCCTGCTCCGTACATTGTTTGTGGGGATCTGAATTTTAATGGGTCATGGGATAGATTGCAAAACATAAGGGATGTCAGGAATAAAAGCTACTTAGGGTGTTAACCTAGAGTATTTCAGGCCCTCAGGAATTTGCAAAAGGATGCAGGGTTGGTTGACATATGGCCAACTTTGAAGTGGCCAGATCCAGGATGTACTTATTTCTCTGCTCCTCTTAGGAAATTAGCCCGCTAAGATTATTTTCTCATTTCACCTGTATTTCTAGAGGGGGTGGAAATTAAGTTTTTCCCTCGATTCATGGCAGACCATAACCCTTTACTTCTTGAGGTTGAGATTACGGATGGGCAGAGACATGGGAAGGGTTGGACATTTGAGAGAGGACTATTGAATAACCCCTCATACATAGAGCATATGACACGGCTGAGGGAGTTTTTGTAACTCAAAATGGGGATCGCCCCAGTTGAGATAGTGTGGGATACATTAAAAGCTGTGATAAGGGGGGACACCCTCAGTTTCAGAATTAAACGTCAGAAACTGGCAGCAGGTCAGATTCAAGAATTATTTAAAAAAGCTCCATGAGGCAGAAAAGCGACTCATTGTGGCGGTCGAGAGTGGCATGGATGTCAAAAGCGCCCTACATCCGATAGCGATAGCTAAAATGTTAATAGACAAGCGCTCGGTGGAAAGGGCGGCTGAAAATTATTTGGCAAGGCGGAAGGAGTGTTATGAATTCAGCGAGAAAATGGGTCATTGTTGGAAAATGGGTTATTGGTAAGGGCAGGTAGGTACCTACACCTAGCAACAAGCCACCAACCTCCACTTAGGTCCAGTTAGGTCTCAGTAAATTAACCCCAGCTCAACCCTTGGTAGCTTGGCAACGAGTGTCAAGGCTTAACTTAGGAGACAGTGTGTAAAGCCTTCAAATATCACAAAACAGTAATTAAATAAAACACAGGAAACAGTTTAAAAATCCAAAACCAATTTATAAAAATAGTTTATATTTTTATCTTTAAAATTACACCAAAACGAATAAAATCGGATAAAGGGAACCGCAGATATGAATTTTTAAAGAATTATTATTTTTCTAGCGCTTAGAAACAAAAAGCGCCAATCGGGTCATCTGGTTGCACCTCGACCGGGGCAAAGTCAAACTTTCAGGCCGACCGCGATGGAGCCCTTCTCGCCTACAGGTCGCGGGAGGCCTCGGTTAAAAAGTTACCTTCTGACTTAGTCTTTATTTTGAAGATTTTCTTCAGCGGGACGAACCTGCCAGTCCTATCCGACCTCCTGGAGCCCTTCTCCGGATACGGGATGCTGGATTCCTCGGTGGAGATTTTTACCTTCGGACTTAGTCGTTTTTTCGAGGTGAAAATCCTTCGACCGGGGTAAACCTGGATCTTGATCCGACGTCCATGGAGCTCTTCTCGGATACGATGGCTGGGAGGTCCTGGTCAACTTTTTACCTTCGGACTTAGTCTTTTTTTCGGAGATTTTTCTTTACCGGGACGAACCACCAAATCAGGCCGGGTCGCGGTTGAGGCAAGCCGGCTAGAATTTCCGCGGCGGGTTGGTCCCTCTATGGAGCTTTTTTACAAAAATTCTCAAATCTTCTCCAAACTTCTGGGGCTTCACCCAGATGTTCTTTTAAGGTTCTTTTGGGGTCCACAGCTCACCCCAAGGGTCCAGAAGTTCTGAGATGGTCCTTGGGGGGTGCGGACTACCACTCCCAGAATGCACCTGGCGCAAACTCCTTTTTGGCCACTGGACAGTGGTCAGCTGGTCACTTTCTTCAGGAGTTGGTGCAGGGGACTCTGGATAACAATTTTTCACCTGTAGCTAACAGGGAGTCCCTCCTTGAACCAGTTGAAGCCAGGCAAAGTCCTTCTTGTGGTGAAGCCCAAGTGTGCAGCTGGTGTAGTCCTTCTGAGTGCAGGTTCCAGGTGCAGGCCAGGGGTCCAGAAGCTCAGTCCTTCTTCACCTTTAGTTCTTTTCTTGTTGAAATCTGGTCGGGATCTGAGGTGTGGGTGCAGGTCTGCCAGTTTTATCCTTGCTCCTGGGTGAAAAGCAGGGGGGTCCTGGTTCTCCAATCAGGTACAGAGTCATCCCCCTGTGATGACCACTTCCTGGGAAGTGTGGCAAAAATCCATCCCAGAAGGCAACATTCTCTAAAAATCCAACATGGCTGAATCTGATTTTTGGAGGTTACATCTAGCTGAGCCCACCCACTGGTGTGGCTAAAAATCATAAACACACTCCTCTCCTGCCCTCTCCTAATCTAATCAAGGGGGCACCTAGTTGTCTGGGGTTACAGGATGTGGGGGTGTTGCTGGTTGCTCCAAATGTCTTTCTCTGCCTTTGAAGACCAGTTTGGCAGCCCTCCCCCTTCCTGCCTCACCATCTGCTCAGGGGAGATTCTCTCCCACAAGCACATTCCTTTGTGTGAAGCCAGGCCACTTCACACCTCATCAAGGCAGCTTGGCTAAGCTGCTACAGGCTGGCCAATCAGAGCACAGCAGCAAAAACAATGCAGGGCTGAAATTGGCAACTTTTTAGGTAAAGTCTAAAACTTTTTACCTGAACAAGTTATATTTAATCCAACAACTGGAAGTTGTGGGATTTATTACAACAATTAATTTGATACCTAATTCTTGGTATGCAACATTTAAGGAGACTTTAAAATTTAAAATAAAGTCTCCCCATTCTAGCCTATGAAGGCCATTTACTACAATGAGGGAAAAACGAATTTGGCTGTTTTTACCTCACCAGAGCTTATAAAACTATTTTTATAAAGTCCCTGCTTATAGTTACATGGCACCCAGCCCTAGGGGCACATAGGGCACACCTTAGGGGTGACTTATATGTAAAAATAAGGTAGTTTAAGACTTTGGAAGTACTTTTAATTCCAAAGTCGAATTTGCATATAACTTTAATTTAAAAGCAGCCAGCAAGGCAGGCCTGCCTTTAAAATGACACTGGGCACCTCAGCAGTGCACCTAGGTGTGCACCACCTATGCTGTGGTCCCTAAACCTACATGCCCTACCATATACTAGGGACTTATAGGTAGGTTAACTTAGCCAATTATAATTAGCCTAATTTGCATATCCATTTTACACAGAGCACTGGCCCTGGGACTGGTTAGCAGTACCCAGGGCACCATCAGAGTCAGGAAAACACCAGCATAAAGTGGAAAATGGGGGCAAAAAGTTAGGGGGCCTCTGCAATCAGCCCTGTTTTCTCACACAAGCCCCCCCCCTAGCCCACACGCCCAGGAGACTCAGCCCAACCCTGGGAGAGTCTTCCTGGCTTGTTAGGCGAGGAAGACAGTGAAGAAAACTGGCTGTCCCTTTGCAGGGCCTACTCTGCCTTACATCCTCCTGTCATGGTCACTCCCTCTGGGTAGTGAAGCCATCCCAACAGTGAAAGGACCCATCTCAAACTGAAACTTCCCTCTAGGGGGGTCTTCCTCCTCTCTCTCTGCCAACTTGGGTAGTGAGGTGCCCACCTCCCCTACTCCTAACTTTGCTAGGGCAACACCTAGCTTACCCAAAGAGGTCACCCAACACTTGAGCAACCCCACCATGACCAACAGGGTCAGGGGGCCTACTTTGCTATTGGCCCTGGGGTCTGCCTCCCAGGCCAAGTACAGTGCTGCCAGGAAGGCTAGCACCCAGCAGAGGCTACTGACAGCTGTCAGTACCCAGAACCACACCCTAAGCTCTCCACTGACAGGTGGCTGAGCTGCTTTTGGGGCAACTTTGGGGTCCTGGCACCCCTCTTGCTGTCTAGAGTGGGGGGCTACCACCTCCTGTGGCAGACACCCTCCTTCCACTCTCCCTTCTGTCAGTGCAGGGGCAACACCCTGCATCTGGACAGCTGCCTGACTACTCAGGACTTCCTTGGGGTCAGGGGAGGCCTCACCAGTGCCAACTCTGGGCTCCCCCCCTACTGGGGCAGAAGGCCTTTGGCTCCCTGGAACTCTCTTTAAGAGTGGCCTACCCTTCCTTTTCTTCTTTCCTTTTCTTGGGGACCCCTGTCTCCTAACTGTAGGGACTGACTCCCCAGGACTTTGGTTTGGGGGGGCGCCCTGGGCGACCGCCCCATCTGGGACCAGACCCACCTCTGGGAGGTCATTGCCCAGGATACAATCTAGGGGGAGGTCAGCACTGACTACCACCCTAAACCAGTCAAGGATACCCTCCCTCTCTAGGGCCACTATGGCTACAGGTTTGGAGGTGACCTCCCCTGTGGCTATCCTGACTTTCCTGGTCTCTCCTGGGACATACATGTCTGGGGTCACTAACCGGTCATTCACCATAGTGTGACTGGCACAGGTGTCTCTCAGGCCAGTGGTAGGGATCCCATTCACCTGAATGGGGTGGAAGTGCCTACTTCCACCCTCAGGGATCACCAGCTTACCATCTGGTCCTGTCTCCCAGCTCAATGCTAGGAGGACTTCATCATCTGAGGAGTCCTCCTCCATGGCTACACTGGACAGCCCAGTGCTAACCACCTTCTTTGGACAGGCTGCATCTCCTCTGAAATGACCTGTCTGCTGACAGTCAAAGCAAGCCCTACTGTCCAAGAGCTTTTTTAACCCTGGGTCTCGCTGTCTCTGCTTGTCAGAGTGGGAGTGGGATTTACTCTCCTCCTTCTTAGGGTTCTGGGGTACAGAGGGAGTCTCTGTGGTGGGCTTACCACCTCCCTTCTTAGGTTTTTGGGGACCTGCCCCCCCCTTCTTGGAGTCTCCCCCCTGGGACTTGACAACCACCCTGGTTCTCACCCACTCATCAGCTGCCTCCCCTAGCTCTCTAGGGTTGGTCTGCTTAGAGTCCACTAGATGCTGGCATAACCTTTCTTGGGTACAATTGGTCAAGATGTGCTCTCTCATGATCAGATTGTATAACCCCTCATAAGTATTTACTTTGTTACCAATAATCCAGCCCTCTAGTGCCTTTAGTGAGGTGTCTACAAAGTCAACCCAAGACTGGGTACTGACCTTCTGGGTGTCCCTGAACTTCATTCTATACTGCTCTGGGGTCAGACCAAACTTCTTGGTTAAGCACCTCTTCATACTAGGGTACAAATCTGCCTCCTCCCCCTTAAGGTCAGAAGCCTATCCCTCCCTGAGTTGGGGACCAACTCCCACAAAAGGGAACCCCAGTATTGAAGCCTAACCCTTCTCATTTGGAGTGCCCTCTCAAAGGCCTCCAACCACTTGTCTATATCATCCCCCTCTACATAAGCAGGAACCACCCCCTTGGGTAATCTGGGGCAAACTCCCCCACCCATGGACACCTCAACTTCTCTGTCGCTGCCACCATCTCTTTTCTCTTTCTTTGCCCACTTTTTCTTTTCTAGGGCCAGCTTGTCTGCTTCCAAAGCTATGTATGCTAGCTGGGCCTCCAGCTCTCTTTCCCTGATGGATGGGTTCTCTCCTCCTGAAAGGACCCCCTTCCCACCACTAGCTTTGGGTCTGCCCCTAGTGACTGTATGTACTGAGGACCGTTCTTCCTCTTCCTCACTTAGGCTCAGATGCCCTCCCTCCCCTGAGTGGTTAGAGCTAGCACCCTCCCCTGTTTCTTCCTCCTCTGGAGCTTCCCCTAGGTCTACCTCTTGGGCCTCAGCCCATGCTGTCAGGGATTTGATCAGGACTTGCTTCCTGAGGTCAGTGGTTGCAGGCAACCCTCTTTCAGTACACAACCCCCTAAGCTGGACTGTCAGTGTGGGTAGGCTAGCCAGATCAAGCTCCATGGTTCCCTGGTTTTGTGTCAACAAAAACTTTTTGCAAAAATTGGAAACAATAATT
This sequence comes from Pleurodeles waltl, assembly GCF_031143425.1. Taxonomy (NCBI): domain Eukaryota; kingdom Metazoa; phylum Chordata; class Amphibia; order Caudata; family Salamandridae; genus Pleurodeles; species Pleurodeles waltl. Next base: position 54,622,753 of record NC_090439.1, on the reverse strand, counting down.
TAGAAAAATTACAAAAATTCAATAATAGAAATTAATCCAAATTCAAAAAATTTAAAAAAATTAAATGTTTAAAAAAAATAATAATAATATTTGCACTAAGACAATTGAAAGGATTTTTAATTTGTTTTACTTAAAACTGTAATGTGATACTGAACACAAGTACAGGATCCCACCGCTGCCACCAAAAATGTTGGAAAATATGTTATTGGTAAGGGCAGGTAGGTACCTACACCTAGCAACAAGCCACCAACCTCCACTTAGGTCCAGTTAGGTCTCAGTAAATTAACCCCAGCTCAACCCTTGGTAGCTTGGCAACGAGCGTCAAGGCTTAACTTAGGAGACAGTGTGTAAAGCATTCAAATATCACAAAACAGTAATTAAATAAAACACAGGAAACAGTTTAAAAATCCAAAACCAATTTATAAAAATAGTTTATATTTTTATCTTTAAAATGACACCAAAACGAATAAAATCGGATAAAGGGAACCGGAGATATGAATTTTTAAAGAATTATTATTTTTCTAGCGCTTAGAAACAAAAAGCGCCAATCGGGTCATCTGGTTGCACCTCGACCGGGGCAAAGTCAAACTTTCAGGCTGACCGCGATGGAGCCCTGCTCGGCTACAGGTCGCGGGAGGCCTCGGTTAAAAAGTTACCTTCTGACTTAGTCTTTATTTTGAAGATTTTCTTCAGCGGGATGAACCTGCCAGTCCTATCCGACCTCCTGGAGCCCTTCTCCGGATACGCGATGCTGGAATCCTCAGTGGAGATTTTTACATTCGGACTTAGTCGTTTTTTCGAGGTGAAAATCCTTCGACCGGGGTAAACCTGGATCTTGATCCGACGTCCATGGAGCCCTTCTCGGATACGATGGCTGGGAGGTCCTGGTCAACTTTTTACCTTCGGACTTAGTCTTTTTTTCGGAGATTTTTCTTTACCGGGACGAACCACCAAATCAGGCCGGGTCGCGGTTGAGGCAAGCCGGCTAGAATTTCCGCGGCGGGTTGGTCCCTCTATGGAGCTTTTTTACAAAAATTCTCAAATCTTCTCCAAACTTCTGGGGCTTCACACAGATGTTCTTTTAAGGTTCTTTTGGGGTCCACAGCTCACCCCAAGGGTCCAGAAGTTCTGAGATGGTCCTTGGGGGGTACGGACTACCACTCCCAGAATGCACCTGGCACAAACTCCTTTTTGGCCACTGGACAGTGGTCAGCTGGTCACTTTCTTCAGGAGTTGGTGCAGGGGACTCTGGACAGCAATTTTTCACCTGTAGCAAACAGGGAGTCCCTCCTTGAACCAGTTGAAGCCAGGTAAAGTCCTTCTTGTGGTGAAGCCCAAGTGTGCAGCTGGTGCAGTCCTTCTGAGTGCAGGTTCCAGGTGCAGGCCAGGGGTCCAGCAGGGCAGTCCTTCTTCTCCTTTAGTTATTTTCTTGTTGAAATCTGGTGGGGATCTGAGGTGTGGGTGCAGGTCTGCCAGTTTTATCCTTGCTCCTGGGTGAAAAGCAGGGGGGTCCTGGTTCTCCAATCAGGTACTGGGTCGTCCCCCTGTGATGACCACTTCCTGGGAAGTGTGGCAAAAATCCATCCCAGAAGGCAACATTCTCTAAAAATCCAACATGGCTGAATCTGATTTTTGGAGGTTACATCTGTCTGAGCCCACCCACTGGTGTGGCTAAAAATCATAAACACACCCCTCTCCTGCCCTCTCCTAATCTAATCAAGGGGGCACCTAGTTGTCTGGGGTTGCAGGATGTGGGGGTGTTGCTGGTTGCTCCAAATGTCTTTCTCTGCCTTTGAAGACCAGTTTGGCAGCCCTCCCCCTTCCTGCCTCACCATCTGCTCAGGGGAGATTCTCTCCCACAAGCACATTCCTTTGTGTGAAGCCAGGCCACTTCACACCTCATCAAGGCAGCTTGGCTAAGCTGCTACAGGCTGGCCAATTAGAGCACAGCAGCAAAAACAATGCAGGGCTGAAATTGGCAACTTTTTAGGTAAAGTCTAAAACTTTTTACCTGAACAAGTTATATTAAATCCAACAACTGGAAGTTGTGGGATTTATTACAACAATTAATTTGATACCAAATTCTTGGTATGCAACATTTAAGGAGACTTTAAAATTTAAAATAAAGTCTCCCCATTCTAGCCTATGAAGGCCATTTACTACAATGAGGGAAAAACGAATTTGGCTGTTTTTACCTCACCAGGGCTTATAAAACTATTTTTATAAAGTCCCTGCTTATAGTTACATGGCACCCAGCCCTAGGGGCACATAGGGCACACCTTAGGGGTGACTTATATGTAAAAATAAGGTAGTTTAAGACTTTGGAAGTACTTTTAATTCCAAAGTCGAATTTGCATATAACTTTAATTTAAAAGCAGCCAGCAAGGCAGGCCTGCCTTTAAAATGACACTGGGCACCTCAGCAGTGCACCTAGGTGTGCACCACCTATGCTGTGGTCCCTAAACCTACATGCCCTACCATATACTAGGGACTTATAGGTAGGTTAACTTAGCCAATTATAATTAGCCTAATTTGCATATCCATTTTACACAGAGCACTGGCCTTGGGACTGGTTAGCAGTACCCAGGGCACCATCAGAGCCAGGAAAACACCAGCATAAAGTTGAAAATGGGGGCAAAAAGTTAGGGGGCCTCTGCAATCAGCCCTGTTTTCTCACAGTCATCTATTAGCGGTACGGGCTCGCCAAAGGGCTTCCCTCGGCTCAATTCTGAAGATTCAGAATAGGCTGGGTAAATTAGTCACGGACTCTGACTCAATTAGGAAAGCTTTCCAGGAGTATTATATGGAGTTATTTAGAGCCACCCCTTCAGGTGTGGAACAGGTTGATAGTGGTTGGATGAGTGAGATTACAGGTGGTAGGATCAATCCTGAGGAGCAAGTGGTATAAGGACAAGAGGTTACAATGGAAGAGGTGGAAGGAGCGCTCCCAAGTGGAAAGGCTGTAGGGACTGACGGTATCCCTCTGGAACTATATAAACATTTAAAAAATACGCTACTACCGGTGATGTTGGAAGTGTTCATTCAAGTGCAGCAAGGGGGAAATCCTCCCCCATCTTGGAGCACCACTAATATAGTAGTGTTTTTAAAGAAGGGTAAAGATACGCTTAGCTTAAGCTCGTATAGGCCCATTACACTCATAAATAGCGACGCAAAAATGTATTCTAAAATCCTTTCGACTCGCCTGTCCTCCTGTATTAGTAAATTAGTAACTCAGAACCAGCATGGGTTTGTCCCAGGGAGGAACACAACCGATCATATCAGAAGAGTTATAGCTCTATTCGATGCCACTCATGTCGCAGAGGAGCCTATGGCCATGGTTCTGTTAGACGCTGAGAAAGCATTCAACAGAGTCAATTGGGAATATATGTGGGAAACGTTGCGGGTCTACGGCTTGGGAAAAAGATTTATTATGGCTGAGAAGGCCCTGTATAAACATCCAAGTGCCAGAATTCAAATGTTTGGCGGCCACTCAAATGACACTCGGATTGAACGCGGTACAAGACAAGGTTGTCGGTGCGCGCCTCTATTATTTGCATTATATATGGATCCTTTCCTGCGACATTTAGAAAGGAATACGACTATCCAGCCTGTGATTCGCAATGGTTGGGGCACTACAATGTTGGCATATGCTGATGATGTGGCAGTTATCACTGCCAATCCAGATTTGGCTCTGAAGGAAATTGAAAGGCTGCAGAAAGTTTCGGGATAGTATCCAGTTATTTACTGAATAAGGATAAGACCCAACTAGTGGTAAATGAGTATAGTAGGACAACTGATATTCGAAGGTTTGACCACGCGGTCTATTTGGGGATTGATATCAGACCCCAAGTGGAGCAGATAGTCTGGCTTAATCGAATGCCAATTGTTAAAAAAACAAGATATAACTTTGGCAGATGGAATAATTTACATATGTCAATCATGGGGCGGTGTAACATGATAAAGATGATGGTTCTCCCCAAGGTCTTATATTTATTCCAAGCTATCCCGTTGGAGTTCGAGAAATCTTGGTTTAACATGCTGGATCACTTAGTGATGAAGTTTATCTGGTCGTATGGCAGGATCAGGAGGGCTAGTAGATACATGACATTGCCTAGGGAGAAGAGGGGCTGGTCTCTTCCTAACTTTAAATTATATCAGCTTGCATCCGCACTACAGTATATGCACCCTCTGTTTAAAAGTAGTAGATCGGTGAGTGGTAAAGGGTACATTCTGGATATTTATGAATTGTTAATTGGATCCTCGGCTAGCAGGGCATTTTGACATTTAGGGAACCCAGTTATTACAAGAAGGTGCATTTTAAGGTCTTAAATGCTGCATTCGAATGCTGGGACCCCTGTTGAAAAAGAATGGGATTTGGTAGATATAACTACTATACGAGGGTTGCGAATAATTCATCGTTCCCTGAGATATTTAGAGACAATTATATGGCGAGTTGGAATCGACAGGGGGAACAAAGGCTAGGGGATTTCTTTGTAGGATCCACAATAGTCACATACAAGAACCTACGGGAGAGATTTGATTTGGGACAAAGGGGATTTTTTAAATATCTGCAAGTAAGGGATTTTATTCATAGGAAAATGGGTGGGGTAGCAGGATTTGCAAAATGTCCTTTGCTTGAGATGATGGTAGCAAGGGATATGATTACTAGAAGACAAGCTTATCCTAGATTGAATGAAGAGTCGCCAGATGATCTGGAGAAGCATTGTAAGAAGTGGGGTGCACAACTTAATGTGAGTAAGTCAGAATTTTATGAGTCCCTTGGCTGGTGTGTAGTATCCTGATCTCCGCATCACTTCAGGCACAACATTATAAAACAATTATTGATTTGTACTTTACCCCAGGGGAAGTTAGCTAAGTGGGGTAGGGTAGAGGGTATACACTGCCCGAGATGCCAGTTATATGGTGCAGATTTAATACACATGTTTGCTACATGTGCAAAGTTGGCAACTCTGAGGAAGGATGTTGGGCAGTTTATTAAAGAGGCCGCTAGTCAGGGTGTGGAACTAACTACCAGGGTTGTAATACTTGGGGTATCTGATGTCATTGGGCCACGAGTCTCTAAATTTATTTTTGTAACTATGGCTGTGTATCGACTTTGTATTTCTTCCGCATGGTTGGACAGGAACCCCCGACATTCCAATACTGGTTAGATTGGCTCCTCTCGGTATCCCAGCTTGAACATGTGCTGTATGTACGGAAAGGGAGGGAAGGGAGACGGAAAGGTCAAGCCACATGGGGAGTATTAGGCGAATGGCTAGATAATCGGTAATAGGGAAGGCTGGGGTGGTGGAGGTCCCAGGTGCATGTTCTTGGTCAATCATCTTTCTGTATACTATATCCTGAATGTCTGGTGTGTTGAGTTTGTACCTGTATTCTCTTTGGTTACAAAAAAAAAAAAAGACTTGAACAATGTCATTATAATTCATTTTTTGTGATATAGGTTAGTGCTAAAAACACTTTTAATGCCCCTCAATTAACAAGGTAACAGCTGTGTCTTATTAGGTCTGTGCTGCTCTACTGAACAATGAGTAAGACCTATTATACAACAGAAACTAAGGGGCATATTTATACTTTTTATTGCAAAACTGCACTAACGCAGTTTTGCATCAAAATGTTTTGCACTGGCTTGCACCATTTTTGGGCACCAGCCAGGCACCATATTTATGGAATGGTGCAAGCCGGTGCAAAGGGTGGGCTAGTGTTAAAAAAAATGACGTGAGCTGGGTGGGGGTGGCGGTATGGTAGAAAGGGGTTTTGCACCAAAAAATGACATTAGGCTGGTTAGAGTAAAAAAAAAGACTCTAACCAGCTTAGTGTCATTTTCTGACACAAAACCATCCGTACCACATGACTCCTATTTTAGAAAAGGCAGGAATCTTGCCCACCACACCAATAGCCAGCACAGGGGACCAGTGTCCCCTGGACATGGCCATTGCACCCAATGCCCTGTAGGGGGGGCATTTCAGGGCCCTCAATGGCACTTTAAAAGATAAAATGAAATACTTACCTCTATCTACCTTTTCTTACCTGGAATGGATCCCCTGTCCTCTGCTGTCCCTCTGGTGTTGGTGGGGGTGTCCCTGGGACCAGGGGAGGGCACCTGTGAGCTTATTTCATGGTGTTCCACCATAGAAATAGGTCCACATGTCCCCTAATGTCTGCCCTGACCCAGCATTAAATAATGGTACAAAGCAAGCTTTGCACCATTATTTGACCCCTCGCCCCCTGCGTGATTTTAGCACAGGGGATGAATATGGCACTAAAGCCATAGAGTCATTTTTTGCACGAGAACTCCTACCTTGCATCTCATTGATGCAAGGTAGGTTTCCACATCCAAAAAATTACTTTAACTCCATAACTGATGGGTCTAGCGCCAAAGTATAAATACGTAAAAAATGATGCAAATCTGGTGAAAAATAAGTATAAATATGCCCCTAGGAGCTGCATGCTACTATTATCATTGTTTGAAAGTTGGCAGTAGAATGGGTCCTTCTGTACCCTGGTGCCAGCATGCAACACGGCTCTGCATGTCTCACTCCGTCCCACATCACAGTTTTTTGCCGAACATGAACTTCCTTCCCAATTCAAGTTTTGTTAGTTTACCTCAAACATGATTAATTTATTTTCCCATCTTCACCACCTTTGCAAGAAAACATGGGATAACACAAGCGTTAACAAGGCCAATACATTGAGTGGCAGCAGTGGCCTGCATGTATGGGCAAATGGGACCATAGAGACAGTGAACTGGGGTTACACAGGAAAGCCCCTACAATGGCTGGAAAGGAGCCACCAAAGCCACTAAATGGGGTGAAAGACGGAGATTGCTTTTGCCTTGTAACATTTTCATAGCCTTTAATGACAGCCCATCCAGCCAATCGTAATTATTTAAAATGACATGGCAGCCAAAGGCTGAAAGAGACTGAACAAAAGCGAACACTATATGGATCTACTGTAAAGTATTGGTAACATGAGCACTCTGCCTGACAGGATGTAAAAAACTAAGGGGGTTATTCCAACTTTGGAGGAGTTGGTAATCCGTCCCAAATGTGACGGATTTACCACCAGCCGTATTACGAGTTCCATAGGATATAATGGACTCGTAATACGGCTGATGGTATATTCGTCACTTTACCGTCACTTTTGGGACGGATTACCACTTCCTCCAAAGTTGGAATAACCCCCTACATCAAGGAGGGGGAGGGACCGGGAGGTTATATGGTCCAGTGTACAGTCTCCCAATAATCATATAACATACAAAGGTACACTGTTCCACAAGTGCTCAAGGTAGCCTAGGGCACCTGGGGTGTCAGGAGCAAGAACCCTCAAGCATCACAATGGATGACTGGCATCATCATCGGGAATTGCTCCTCGCCAGGCCGGTGCTGCAATGCCTGACGTGCTCCCCTTAAAAAGGGGGGCACTCAGCCGTACTGTTCTGATGGTGACTTGTAGATTCGACCTAATCAGACAGATGTTCCTATATTCAGGCACCAGCATGCGCACAGAGAGAATAGAATGGAATATTAAAATTGGTTATTCATCCCAAAAATATTTCATAACTTTAATCAATACACTAGGATGAAGACCAGGATTAAAATCAAGAGGAAAGTAATAAACTGAGTATTGATGCTCAATTACTTTCAAAGAGCAACAAACTGTAGGGGACTATACTTATAATAGTACCCTTAAATCAGGGTCGACATGTTTCGCGTCGGACGGTCCTCACGGATCCAATGACGCTTCATCAGGACCAATAGAAAAAAAAAATTAATCAGTTCTTCTCTGATTCAAAAAAGGAAGGTGATGAAAAAAATCTATATATATACCGGTCACTTACATTTCAAGTCAACTGGTGTACGTCACTGTCAGGTCGCCCTAGGGGACAGAGAAGGGTTAATTAAACAAATATATAACATACACCTAATTATACCTCTTAATATGAGTATCAAGGTATAGGTGTGCTATCCTCATAAGGTGGGTCAGATAGTCATTAATATAGAAAACAAGCTTACCATCCCCCAATCAGGAAAGGGTTCCTTGAGAGGCACGTTGCGGGGACTTGGAAACACACTGCATATTGGTAAACATAAGTCATCAACAAAAATTGGATCTATCATGTACATAGACATATGAGTCGTGTGAGTGGTGCCAAACGCTCTATTGATAATGCACAATTTCAGTTAAACCCATAGGTGCCACACACAGCAAAATGGATAACAGAAGTAGTTAATGCGTCGAAATACATTAATGGATCACATTAAATCAAGTCTTCCATTCGAGTTAATCAAAACCAGTGAAACACCAAAAGTGCCACACAAGGAAAGTGGGTGTCGAAAAAGAGTAACAACAATGGTGCGCTTGAATAGATCAAAACTGGTGTCTCTCCGTAGTAGTGACAGTCAAATAAAGTCACTTGCAAACTGGAGGAGCACTACAACGAGCGGTATTACAAGAATGTAAAGTCGAGCAGGGCGATGTTATTTAGCGGTGTGTCGACATTCGTAAATTGAGCCGTCTCATCACACAATGTTACTCACGTTTTATCTCCAGGTCCGTCACTGGGGACCTACCCTCCGAAACGGCGTCTCGCACAAGTGAGAGGCGGGCGCCGTCGGATTTCTTAAAAAAGACGCTATGAACCCGGAAACCAATCTGTTTACCCGGGTCACGTGCATCTGTGGCCGTGAAAAAGAAAAAAGGAAAAAAGGACTCCAGAAACGAGAAGCGAAGTAGACATTGAAAAAGGACTAAAAGTATAGTCCATTAGAAGCATCACAAACTGCCCTGTACAGAGCCTGATACGGTTAACAAATGAGTGTCTCCTTCACAAAATACCGGTGCAGATTCTCATATTAGGGATGACTTCCAAGAACTAAAAATTAGAGTTCTAAAAAGGGAGAAAGAGTTCTCAAGTCTGCAATATTAGAGACTCGATATCAGCTGAATTTAAATTACCAGCAAAGGATGCTAATTGGATGATGTGAGCCTTTTATAATACGCTTAAAGGCCAATTCATGCCAGTGAAGTCCAAGGTATATCGTCGTTCAGACCATGTGAACCAGTGCCTAATTTAAAAACCCATCTTTGTTCAATTCTGAAAAGATGACCAGTGTCGTATGGGCGGACTTTAGGTGCCTCTATTACCACCCACCACATGTCATTTGGCGTATGTTTTGCCTCCAGAAAGTGCTCACTAAGTTTTGTAGTGATTCTGTTACAGCGAATGTTACTCCTGTGTTCGTTGATACAGGTCTTGACTGGTCTTGATGTCATACCAATGTAACGTAAATGACAGGGACATGTGATCATGTAGACACAGTTCCTGGTGTTACAATTGGTATGTTTCTTGAGGTGCCAGGTCCCGATGGGATCTAAATTCAATGATGTGAAAGGGTTTCTAAGGGCACAGACATTACAATTACCGCAAGGGTGGTGACCTTTAACAGGAGGGAGATCCCATAACGTTTTTTGCGTCGGGACATCCAACGCAGGTTGTGGACGGGTATGAATTACCATGTCCTTAATATTTGCCGTGCGTTTGAATGCAAAAAGAGGCTTGGAGATATTATAACCACTGCTGGTCAGAATAGGCCATCGTTTATTGATCAATCTCTTAATAGATTTGGATAAGGGAGTGAAAGTGGATACACACGTTATCCTGATTTGAGGGCTCTTGTCAATGTTTATCAATAAGGCTTCCCTATTGTTATTCCTGGCCCTTTTACGTGCTTGATTAATTATTCTTGAAGGGTAATGTCGTTCCAAGAGTTTCTCCTGAAGAGAGTCAGCCTGATGGTTAAATTCATAGGAAGAACTACAATTCCGTCTTAGCCGTAGGAATTGTCCTACCAGTAGATTGTCTCCTAGAGCTTTAGGATGATGACTTTCATATAACAAAAGTGAATTACGATCAGTGGGTTTGTGATAAACCATGGTGCTCAATTTACCATTGTCAATTGAAATCATTAGGTCTAAAAAGGGTAATTGAGTGGCAGATACAGTTGTTGTGAATTTCAAGAAAGGGTCAAGTGTGTTAATCCATGGCGTAAAATGTTCAGTCATGGACAACGGCCCTTGCCAGATAATTAAAATATTGTCGATGTAACGTCGCCACAACGTTATGTGATCCTGGTAAATATTCAGAGGAGAAAGAATAAACTTCTTTTCGAAATCATACATGTACAAACAGGCTAGGCTAGGGGCAAAAGTGCTCCCCATTGATGTCCCTCGGATCTGGTGGTATAACTGGTCCTCAAACTGAAAGAAATTTTCTGTCAAGGCCAGTCTAGCACAGTGCATAATAAACGGGATCGGGGTGGACAAGGAATCCGATGTTTCCAGTAGAGCTGATTTGATTACTTCTAAAGTAGCTTCTTGTGGGATGTTCGTATAAAGTGCTTCAACATCCAAAGTAAAAAACATCTGTTCACCCATCTGCAGGAGTATGGAGGGCTGAAGGATGAACGCCCATTAATCATTAGCTATGTCTGTAAATTTTAACCCCCTCAGTCAATGGCGTTGAACCCCAAACTCAATGGATTGAGCAATAGAAACACAGTGCGCTGTTTGCCCTGTTTAGAACATAATTTTAATTAATAGAAACATGGCAGTTCATCCTCCAGACCCACACCAGTGGAAGAAAACATAAATAGCCAGACCTGTCCAGAACAACAGAACATACTCCAACATCATGTTGCTGTTACTGTTGCTACAGGACAGGGGAAGCTCCTCCATTAGGGCGGGGGAGCGTCACCCTCCACCCTCCACCATCAGCAGAAGCTGCAAACCTTTCACCACAAAGGGATAAACTAGTTTTTTTATCCCTTCATGGTGAAAGGGGCAGGGCCATGGAGGTGACGGGCAGTGAGGGGAGTGCACAGAGCACTCCACTCAGAGCGTATGTGCGTTTGGCTGGCCATCTCAGGCCAGCCAAACACACTTGCGCAGTGTTTTCTCTCCAGCCCGGCATTGTGTTGCCAGGCTGGATAGATCCTGCATAGGCTCCCAGTCTGCCTGGGTGTGCCCAGCCAGGGTGCTCCCAGCCAGTCTTGATGCTGCTCTGAGCATGTGCCTGCCTTCAGCAATGGCGAGGGAGAGAGAAGTGGCGCTGCAATGGAGGAGGTAAGGTTTTTTTTTTTTTAAATTAAATGTTACCCCCGTGTGCTGCACCCACACTGCCCCTTTACAGGTCAGCGAGCTACGACTACTGCAGGACCTTCTCCTGGCAGTCCTAGATGAGGAGCACGTAATCCATTACAAAATGGAAAGTAGTTTAAACTGTATCCCGCATTGTCAGTTACTCCACATTTGGATTATCAATGGCTCTCCCACATCTCACCTGTTGTATGGCAAATGCTCTGGCTGAAAGCATGCATATGTGCACATTCAGTTAAATACTGTGGAAACCAAAATATACACACAGAAAAGAGAGAAAATCCAAAACCTTTACAATACTTACTTTCTTCAGTTAGGGCCTGTATAAAATGGGGTTACTGGTTGAGAGGGGTGGAAGCCTCACTCAGAAACTTCTCACAATCCTTGTCAGGGTGAACCAAAAAAAATCGCTTAATTAACCTGTGACTAACCCTTTGGTAGTTTGGCACAAAAACAGTTAATCTTCACTTAAAGGCAATGGGTAAAGTTTTTCTCCAGTGCAAAAATAATAATGACATTAAGAAGACACAATAAAAATCCCAAACCAGAGTAGACTTTGCACAATGCACAACTAGCGTCATCTAGTCACACTAACAGGGGGGACAGTCACACGTTCAGGCCGATGACGATGGAGTATGGGCCAGATGCAGGGATCAACTTAGTCACAGTGAAATGGTATCTTGTAAGTCTGGCACAGACAGTTGCATTTGTGGTGGAGGAGGAAGCAAGGAAGAGGCTGAGTTTTGCAGTCATCATTGTAGAGCGGAGGGCCACTCAGGCATTGTGGATGGTCATTGCTGTAGTTTTAAGTTAGCAGTCATTGCAGGCTGTCATTCCTGCAATGCAAAATGCAGGTCTCACATTGCTGCCATCAGCAGCAGTGACTGTCAACATGGAGAGAGAATCTCACCAGAGCTTTGCACTGGTGGTCACCTCAGACGACAGAGTCTTGGTATGAACATGACTGTTCATGTTCACAAAGAGCTCAAAATTCAGGAGGAGTATACTTATGATACCATCCATGGGCCGAGGACATGGAGGGCTCCTCATGGGGTTCAGGAACTCATTCCTGCAGGCGCCAGCAGAAAGGCACAGGCAGGTCCATTTCAAGGTCCAGGTAGGTACAGTTGCATCAGGTAAGCTGTGCAGTTGCATGGAGGTCTCTGTCACTTGCTTTATCACTGTAGTTCACACAGGAGGCCAGCTAATTGACCCTTGGAGTCACTCTAGGTAACCTGGGATGAAGGAAAGCAGGTCCAAACTTCCTTCTCAGACAGCAAGGAATTCCTCTTGCAGTGGAGCAGTCCTTCTTCTGTAACTTCCACAGTTCCAGGAGTGTTCTGACTAGTGTTTCTGTATGGTGTCCAATATGTATACCAGGTGCCAGCCTTTGATGTAGGGGGTCTCCCTGTCCTACCCACACATCTGTTTCTGGAAATGTTTTTCCTTTCACCTGTCAAGGCACCAGAAACTCTAAGGGTGACAAAAGGCAAGGCAGGCCTTTTTGTGTGCAGGACTGAGAGGCAAAACCCTTTGAAATGTAAGTTGGACTGAACACAACTCCTTCTTAGTCACCCTGTCCAGATGACCCAAACCGTCCACACCCCAGTCTCCTTTGTGTCACTGTGACAAGCCCTAAGAGTAGTGCCATTCACAGCTATGTGACACAGGACACTGGCAGATGACATAGAAAATTCCAACTTTCTAAATGGGTATTTTTTTTGGAGTTGTAACTCAATTTCTGACAATTTAAGAGGAGTTTAAATTTCATTTCATTTTAGTGTAACCAGCATGTCTATATCTGACTCAATCTAAAGTTAGCAGCCATTAAACATAATGTTGTAACCCAGTGTAAGTCAATATGAGAGATAGGCACCACAGCAGTGAAAAATGACACCCAGAGCACATAAAACGTAAGTTCACCTCCTATTTTTTAAATACAATAGGCCTCATTTACAAGAATCTGACGCATCAACTCTGATGCATCAGATTTCTTGCGCTGCCCTACGAAACCTAACAGCACCATGGATGCACTGTATTTACAATGCAGAGCTCCACTGCACACGGTTTCACAGATGTGTGTGCTAAACTGATGCATTGCTGGACCAGCGCCAAAAAAATGACACTACTCCAGCAATACTAGGAAGACTTCCATATGGAAAAGCTAAGCATCAGTTTAACACCTGCTCTGAGCATGCGTTAAAATTCTGATAGTGAAATCACAGTACAGTGCAGAGAAATTTTGAAATTTTCACTGAGTCAGTTCTGCGTGGCTTTTCCCGAGGGAATGCCTACTTTGCATATATTATACCTGACACAGGTATAATGTCATGCAAGGCTTTACAAACTGATGGATTGGGTCCAATGCATCAGTTTGTAAATGTGGAGCAGTGTAAAGCACTGCATGCACCATCATTACGTCAAAAACAAATGATGCAATGGTGGCGCAAATGCCTTATAAATGAAGCCCAATGCACCCTGCACTATGAGCTCATTGGGAATATCTTAGGGCTGACATATATTAAAAAGGAAGTGTTAGGCTTGGCAAAGATTTAATTTGACAGGCTGAATGACAGTTTATAACTGCACTGCAGGCTGCAGTGGCAGGCCTCAAACATAATTTACAGTGCTACTGAAGTGAGTGACACAATGAGTGCTGCAGGCCCACTAGTACTATTTAATTTACAGGCCCTGCATATGGTAGTACCATTTACTAGGGAATTACAAGTAAATTAAATGTGCCAATTAGGTGTAGGCCAATTATGCTATGTTTGAAGGAGAGAACACTAGCACTTTAGTATTGGTTATCAGTAAGTGCACGGAGTCCTAAAGGCAACACAAAAAGAACACAGCAAAACAGTAGGGATGAAGGCAAAAGGTTTGGGGGAGTACCACACCAAGGATGTCAGGTCTAACGGGGCCTGTAGTACTTAAACATCTTTTGCATCATTTCCATAATACACTTTAAAATATTTCTTGAATTGATGTTAGGACAGTGTACACCTTACTCCTGCTAAACAGAAGCAACATGCCTGTGTTCCAGTCTTTCAATATTACATTGGTGCAATCCTTTAATCACTTTGCATATCAGTTCAAAGTATATGATGCATCAAAGGCCTGCTGGGCTGGCAGGTAAGTGCTACTAGTGGAGTGCTGCACTTTGTAGGAGGCTGGCCTGGCTTATAGTGGGTACCTGGTGGTACTTACACCTTGTGCCAGGTCCAGTTATCCCTTATTAGTAGATTAGTAGTGCTCTAGCAGCATAGGCTGATAGAGGTAACTATAACAGCGCAGCTTAGGCTGAACTAGGAGACATGCAAAGCTCCTACTATACCACTTATATCATATAGCACTATATCATAAGAATCACAATACTCAGAGTTACTAAAAAATAAAGGTACTTTATTTAAGTGACAATGTGCCAAAAATATCTCAGAGGATATACTCCCTTAGGAGGTAAGTAAAATACACAAAATATACACACAAACCAAAATCAGGTAAGTAAACCGTTAGAAAAGAAGTGCAAACATGGTAGAATACAATAAGATGCAATAGGCCTAGGGGCAACACAAACCATATACTAAGAAAGTGGAATGCAAACCACTTAGGGACCCCAGGCCTAGTGTAGTGTGTAAAGTGTCCATGGAAGTGTAAGAGAACACTAAGGGTGTCCAAAATACCCTACCCTAAGATCCTGAAAAGTAGGAGTAAAGTTACCCTACTTCCCCAGAACACACTAAAGATGTGATAGGAGATTCTGCAAAGACCACAACTGACTGCAAAGCACTGAAGACAGATTCCTGGACCTGAGGACCTGCAAAGGAAGGGGACCAAGTCCAAGAGTCACAAAAGTGTCCGGGGGGGGAGGGGCAGCAGCCCACTAAACCACGGATGAAGGTGCAAAATGTCTGTTTCTGGGTGGAAGAAGCTGAAGATTCTGTAACAACTGAAGATGCCAGGAACTTTCCCTTTGCACAGAAGATGTCCTACGGCATTCTGGAGGATGCAGAGTTGTTTTCACGCAGAAAGACCACAAACAAGCCTTGCTAGCTGCAAAGGTCATGGTTAAAGAAAATTGGTGCTACCCAGTCCAGAAAGGACCAGGAGGTCGCCCCTTGGAGGAGAATACAGAGGGGGTGCTCAGCAACACAGAGAACCCATCGAGAAGAAGTCAGCACCCGCAGAAGCACTTGAACAGGGGTTCAAGAAAACTGAGCATGGCAGTCATCTCAACACTACAAAGGTGAGTCCTGTGAAGCTGGTGGTCAAATCAGGGAGTTGAGCAATGCAGAACGGAGTGCTGGGGAACTAGGCTATGCTGTGCACGAAGGATTCCTTGCAAAATTGCACAGAAGGCCTAGCAGATGCAGTTCATGCAGTACCCAGGATTACTGTCTGGCGTGGGAAGGCAAGGACTTACCTCCACCAAATTTGGACTGATGGACCACTGGACTGTCGGGGTAACTTGGATCCAACTCCTGTGTTCCAGGGACCATGCTCATCAAGATAAGAGGGGACCCAGAGGACTGGTGATTCAGAAGTTTGGTGCCTGTGTTAGCAGGGGTAAGATTCTGTCGACCCACAGTAGATTTCTTCTTGGCTTCCAGTGCAGGGTGAAGGCACACAGCCCTCAGAGCATGCACCACCAGGAAACAGTCGAGAAAGCTGGCAGGATTAGGCGCTACAATGTTGCTGGTAGTCGTCTTGCTATTTTGTTGCGGTTTTGCAGGCATCCTGGAGCAGTCAGCGGTCGATCCTTGGCAGAAATCAAAGAGTGAGATGCAGAGGAACTCTGGTGAGCTCTTGCATTCGTTATCTGAGGAGAACCCCACAGGAGAGACCTCAAATAGCTCTCATTTGATGATTGGCCACCTAACCAGGTAAGCACCTATCAGAAGGGGTCTCTGGTGTCACCTGCCGGCACTGGCCACTCAGAGGTCTCCATTGTGCCTGCACACCTCTGCATTCAAGATGTCAGAAGTCTGGGACACACTGGAGGAGCTCTGGGCACCACCCCTGGGGTGGTGATGGACAGGGGAGTGGTCAATCCCCTTCCCTTTGTCCACTTTCACACCAGAGCAGGGGCTAAGGGATCCCTGAAAGGGTGTAGACAGGCTTATGCAAGGAGGCTACCATCTGTGCCCTTCTAAGCATTTCCAGAGGCTGGGGGAGGCTACTCCTCCCCAGCCCTTAACACCTATTTCCAAAGGGAGAGGGTGTAACACCCTTTCTCAGAGGAAGTCCTTTGTTCTGCCTTCCCGGGACTGGGCTGCCCAGACCCCAGGAGGGCAGAAGCCTGTCTGTGGGTTTGCAGCAGCGGTAGCTGCAGTGAAAACCCCAGAGAGCTAGTTTGGCAGTACCGGAGGTACATGCTGGAGCCCAGGGCATGCATGGGATTGGCACCCCAATAACAGATTTGGCATGCCATGCTCTTAGACATGTTACATGGCCATATGCGGAGTTACCATTGTGAAGCTACATATAGGTATTTACCTATATGTAGTGCACACCTGTAATGGTGTCCCCGCACTCACAAAGTACAGGGAAATTACCCTGAACTATGTGGGGGTACCTTGGCTAGTGCCAGGGTGCCCTCACACTTAGTAACTTTGCACCTGATCTTCCCTAAGTGAGGGTTAGACATGTAGGTGACTTATAAGTTACTTAAGTGCAGTGTAAAATGGCTGTGAAATAACATGGACGTTATTTCACTCAGGCTGCAGAGGCAGTACTGTGTAAGAATTGTCTGAGCTCCCTATCGGTGGCAAAAGAAATGCTGCAGCCCATAGGGATCATACCCTTGGTACCTAGGTACCATATACTAGGGAATTATAAGGTTGTTCAAGTGTGCCAATCAGAATTGGTAAAAATGGTCACTAGCCTGCAGTGACAATTTTAAAGACAGAGAGCATAAGCACTGAGGTTCTGGTTAGCAGAGCCTCAGTGACATAGTTAGGCACCACACAGGGAACACATTTAGGCCACAAACTATGAGCACTGGGGTCCTGGCTAGCAGGATCCCAGTGAGACAGGCAAAAACAAACTGACACACTAGTAAAAATGGGGGTAACATGCCAGGCAAGATGGTACTTTCCTACACACTTGTGGTGCCATTCACAGAGTGAGCTTGTTAAACATAGCTTCAGGCCTAACATGTTCAGCCTGATTGTAACAGCCTACAGACCTGCTTGGGAAACAGTCTTAATAGTCCTTTCTGTCAGACCGGAATCCCTATTTGAATTCTTAATAAGCCATCCCTAAGTCCACCTTATTGTCAACAATATAGGGTGCCTGAGGTTAAAAGTAGAAAATGCACAAAATTAAAATTGTCAAGTTCCTTAGGTATCTGGACATAAAGGCTATGTTCAACAGCTGGGCTCTAGATGAATCCTAGAAAAGTCATAATACAGATTTCAAGCTTCAATCTGTGACTCTGCTCAAGAACCAGCTACGCAAGTCATTCAAATTGAAGTGTTTATATTGAAGATTAATCCAATCTAATTCTAATGTGTGATTTTTAAAAAATAATAAATGTATCTTTTGGCAAGTTATGTTTTACCTGCCTGAGCATCAAATGTGCTATATATATATATATAATTATGCTACTGGCAACTGCCCTGCCATTGCTTACCCTTAATGAAATGTCCCGGAGACAAAAATAACCTGTGTGTGTGTATTTCATTTTCTTCCCCTTGAAGGAAGGCAGGTGCCACCCACATTAGTAGCCCTGTAAACATGTCTCAGACCTGCCACTGCAGTGTCTGTGAATGACGTTTTAAAATGCCAATTCAACTTGGACAATAGTACCCACTTGCCAGGCCTAAACCTTCCCTTTTCATACATATAAAGCACCCCTAGGGTAGGCCATAGGAAGCCCCATGGGCAGGGTGAAGTGTATGTTACAGGTGGTACTTGTGTGTTTTACTTGTCCTTACAGTGAAATACTGCCAAAATTTGGTTTTCACTGTTGCAAGGCCTATCTGTTTCATAGGTTAACATGGGGGCTGCCTTTAAATATGATTAAAGCGCAGATTATCTTTGTGAGCAGATAGACATATGGAGTTTGAGGTCTCTGAACTCACAATTTAAAACTACATCTTTTAGTGAAGTTGGTTTTAGATTGTGTGTTTGAAAATGCCACTTTTAGAAAATAGCATTTTCTTGCTCAACCCATTCTGTGACTCTGCTTGTTTGTGGATTCCCTGTCTGTGTCAGTTTGACAGTTGGACTGTTTGCACCTCTCCTCCAGACAGTGACACAAAGGAAGCTGGGGTGTAGCCTGCATATCCTGATGGACCATCTGATCTGAGTGGAGGGGAGGAGTGGTCACTTACACCTGAAAGGGCTATGCCTGCCCTCACACAAAGCAGTCTCCAACCCCCTGGTGTGTTTCTGGGGCTTGGCCTGGGCAAGGCAGGATCTTGAAAACAACAGGGACTTCTCTTTGAAGTAGGCCTACTTCAAAGGCAGAAAGGGGTATAAGAAGATCACCCAAAACCCCTGAAAATCAGATTACTTCTGGAACCAAGATGAACCTCTGCCAAGGAGAAGAGCTGGAAGCTGGAGGAGGAATACTGCCCCTTTGCCTGTGTTTGTGCTTTGCTGGGTTGGCCTTCAGTAGCTGCTTCTATCTGAGAGAGGACAAAGGCTGACTTTTGTGTGACTTCCCACTGGTGAAGAATCTCCAAGGGCTTGAACTGAGCTTGCCTCCTGTTGTTAAAGTCTCAGGGACAACAAAGACTTCTCTCTGCCAGCACTTGGGCTTTCTGCTGAGAGTCTTGTCTGCCAAGTGGTGCCACAGCTTGTCTCTGGGCCCTTGAAAGGTGCAGCTGGTGGAAAAGAACAGAAATCCACGCTAAGACTGCAGTGTAGGGAAACTTTTGACGCACCACCCGCCTTGCAGCTGATAAACAATGCACCACCGGCCTCGTGGCTAAAATTTATGCTCCAACTGTATTGCAGCTAGGAAATCGATGCAACTCAGCTGGAGACACGATGCACAACACCTACAGCTGCTGCTGTTAGTGACGCAATCTCCCACACAGTGCAGTTTCTTGACACTGTGCGACCGGATTTCAACGGAACATCGCTGGGTTGGAAAATCAACACAAAGCCTGCCCAGACCCGAGGTGCGTGTTCGGACAGACGCATCGCTTTCTTGTGTGAGAGAAGAAACAACGCACGCCGACTGGAGGAGGAACGATGCACATTCTTGCTTGTAGTTGAGAAATCGACTCATCGCTGGCCCGTGCAGTTTTATTTTGACGCTACCCAGGTATTTTTGTGAAATAACAGCATTCTCACTGTTTTCTAAGGATTAAGGCTCTTATTCTTTTTAAAATTCATAACTTGAATTGTGTATATCGGATTTTATTGTTGTGTTCTTGTTTTGGTTAGATAAATATTATTTATTTTTCTAAACCTGTGTTGTGTCATTTTGTAGTGTTTTCATTGAGCTACTGTGTGTGTTGGTACAAATACTTTAGTATGGTACTGCCTACTCATGCCAAGCTACCAAGTGGGTCACGGGGGCTTAACTGAGAGTGAGTCTCCTTTACCCACACTATAATGAGGGTCCTTGCTGGGACAGGGGGTAACCTTACTGCCAACCAAAGACCCCATTTCAAACAAAGAGTAGTGCACAACCACCAAAATTACTCGCATTGTGCAAACGTAATCAAAATTCCGCTCAGGCCTAAAAAAAAGTCATGAGGTAAACTCTTTGACAGGAACAAAATATTGTATATGGGTATTGTGCAACATGTGCCCAATTTCTGCCTCATTCTTTCTGATAGTTTGATAAGATGATTGATTGTCCAATTATAAGGTAACTAAGGATTTGAAAGAGAGGATTTGTTTTCAATAGTTGCCCCTCACTTAGAAAATACATTTTTACCCAAGTTCTCCCATAGATGATAAAAAAAGCACAGATGGGGTGTTGCCCTTGACTAAAAGTGAATCCTTCACAAATTAATCATGGCGTGATTGACAACAACCGCAGTCCAGATTTACTAAGCCCTTATGTTTCCCTGGCATCACTCTAGGCGACACAAGCCAACACAACAAAATAAGTGAGATTAAGTAAGTCACACAAAGCCATCTTGTGTGGCTCTGCATTGCTTTGTATATCCAGAGTAATGCATGGTAGTGCAAATTGCTGCACTGATTTACTCTACTTTGGTAAGGCACTCCATGATGAAGCATGGGCATTACTATGCATCCACTCAAGAACTGTGACACAATCCCAATTTACTCATGGTAGTAAACCTTGGATTTCTTCAAAATGGTACACCTTCCCAAAAGAGGCATAACAAGGAGAAATATCTTTATTTCTTCTGTTTAATTTCCCTTTCTATGTGTTTTGGAGTAAAATGCCTCTAATGATGTTTTTTTGTGTAGAATGTTATCCCTTCCTGCACAAAAAAACAAGCCAGCTTGTAATGCAGGCGCCCTTTCACCATGGCACAAGTGCACCAGTGCAAAGGGTTGAACAGGTATTTGTCATACCTTAGCAGATATGATGCATTCTTATTCTCTCCCTGTCACACACTGCAACACAGCAAGTTGCCTTGCTGTGATGCATTGCATGCCATTTTCATGAATCTGCCCTCTAATTCTTAAAGGTGGAAATATTCCCCTGAGATATGTCAATCAGTTGAAACAAATTTCTACTTTTCACTATGGTTTCAGGATAACTCAAGGGATTCTACCACAGTCATATATTTTGTTAAGTAATCCACCAAATAAAATGTAGGGTTGAATAAAATGGGCTTTTATTTTATTTTATGTATGTATTTATTTATTTATGTATTTACTTATGTATATATATTTTTTATTGTCTCATTGTAGAGCATGGCTACGACTCAAGGCCAGGTTTTTTGGTGCCTGTACAGTGAAAGAGAGATTGGTAATATCAGTACTAAGGGCTGAAGCAGGATGATAATGTTGGTGTTTAGGGAAGCAGCAGAGTTAGTCCATGGAAAGACACATTTTCTGCATTTTGTCCTGATATAGTCGGATACAGTTCTCCAGTTTAGCACCTTTGACCCTGAAGGCACTTGAATCCCAATTAGGAAGTTTCGTGGGTGTTAGACCTGTCAGCCTTACGGTGGCCTTTCTCCAAACTTTTTTTCTGCCTTGTTCACTTTTTCCAATCTGTTTTGTTGGCCTTAGGACTCTGGGTACTTTACCACTGATAACCAGTGCAAACATGCATGTGCTCACCTGCCTAAAACATGGTCACATTGGTGGTGTATCCACAATCAACATATCCAATTTAGTAAATTACACTATGGGGGTCATTACAATCCTGGCGGTCGGTGTTAAAGCGGCGGTAAAACCGCCAACAGGCCGGCGTTAATTTTTTTTTAATTATGACCGTGGCGGAAACCGCCAACAAAGATAAGCCACTTTAACACTCCGACCGCCACGGCGGTACATACAAACAGCGCGGCGTTCAACGCCAACAGACAGGCGGAGGACAATGTACCGCCCACAGAATCACAACCTACCAATCGGCCACGTTTTACGGGGCGGATTCACCGCGGATAAAAACACGGTGGAAACAGCCATTTCAAAGGGAAAACGCTCACCTCTACACACTCCACGAGGAACGACGACAACATGGAGCCGGAACTCCATATTCTTCATGCACTAGTCTTCCTGCTCCTATATGAGGATCATCAACGCCTGCGGCGAAGACACCGGTGAGTACTGCACCTACGACATAGGGGAGGGGGAGGGAAAAACACAGGGACACACACAACCAACATCCCAACCCCTACCCCGACCCTCACCCACTACAACACACACACCAATGCATATCCAAACATTACAGTAACAACCCCCAACCCCCCGAAAGAATGCAAAGACCAAAGGAAATGAGTGGAACCATTGTAATATATCAAAATACAGTAACCAAATATATACATTAATATATATACACATTAAACAAAATATACACGATGATTAGTAGTGCAGGTAATGCACCATTCATTGTCCGTGGACCACTGGGCCCAAAATGCATGGGTGAGGCCCACACTAGATACTTGATCAAAACGGAGAGAACACTGCAGGGACATCAGATAGAAATACAACAGGCACCTCAGGGGGAAGGGAAGGGGGGGCACCTCAGCCGGATGAGTGCACCACGCCATATCCACGAGGGGGCTCCATGCCCATTGATGTATCCTGGGGAGTGCAAAGCCACAGTCTCTTAAGTCTCTACAGTGGGTGGTTTGCCCACTGCTGCATCCTGGGGAGTGCAAAGCCACACTCTCACAAGTCTCTACAGTGGGTGGTTGGCCCACTGTACCATCCTGGGGAGTGCAAAGCCACAGTCTCTCAAGTCTCTGCAGTGGGTGGTTTGCCCACTGCTGCATCCTGGGGAGTGCAAAGACACAGGCCCTCATTCTGACCCTGGCGGTCGGCGGAGAGGCAGCGGTCGGACCGCGAACAGACCGGCGGTATTAAAAATGGCATTCTGACCCTGGCGGGAACCGCCAACACAGCCCGCCAACTTAACACTCCGACCGCCACAGCGGTACAAACAAACAGCGCGGCGGTTCCCGCCAACAGCCCGGCGGCAGACAAAGTACCGCCCACCCTATTACGACCCACCAATCTGCCACCTTTTCCGGGGCGGGAGCACCGCCGATAAGAACACGGCGGAAACAGACTACGAACGGGAAAACGCTCACCTCTACGCACTCCACGGGAGATTCCGGCAGTATGGAGCCAGAGTTGCAGGTCATCCCCGCACTCCTATTCCTCCTCATATACCAGGAGCACGCCCGGCGGCGCGGAAGACATCGGTGAGTACTGCACCTACGACACAGGGGAGGGAAAAGATTACCGGCACACACCCACCCACCCACACCCACTACAACACACACATCAATGCATTCCCACAGATCACTGTCACAACCCACAAACCACCCCCCTCCGAAATAATGCAAAGACCAAAAGAAGAGATCAGAAACGGGCAGATATATTGAAATAAACTATGTACAAAATATATACAGCTACTAAATGTAGTCCAACCACTGTCCGTGGATCACAGGGGTCCTGTGCAAAGGGGCAAGGCCCAGTCCCACGACAAGAACTCCACGGAGAGAACACTGCAGGGGCATCAGAAAGAAAATAGGACAGGCACCTCAGGGGGAAGGGAAGGGGGGGCACCTCAGCCACTTGAGTACACGACGCCAGATCCACGAGGGGACTCCATGACCACTGGGCCATCCTGGGGAGAGCAAAGCCACAGTCCATACAGTCCATACAGTGGGTGGCCTGCCCACTGGGCCATCCTGGGGAGAGCAAAGCCACAGTCCAAACAGTCCATACAGTGGGTGGCCTGCCCACTGGGCCATCCTGGGGAGAGCAAAGCCACAGTCCATACAGTCCATACAGTGGGTGGCCTGCCCACTGGGCCATCCTGGGGAGAGCAAAGCCACAGTCCATACAGTCCATACAGTGGGTGGCCTGCCCACTGGGCCATCCTGGGGAGAGCAAAGCCACAGTCCAAACAGTCCATACAGTGGGTGGCCTGCCCACTGGGCCATCCTGGGGAGAGCAAAGCCACAGTCCATACAGTCCATACAGTGGGTGGCCTGCCCACTGGGCCATCCTGGGGAGAGCAAAGCCACAGTCCAAACAGTCCATACAGTGGGTGGCCTGCCCACTGGGCCATCCTGGGGAGAGCAAAGCCACAGTCCAAACAGTCCATACAGTGGGTGGCCTGCCCACTGGGCCATCCTGGGGAGAGCAAAGCCACAGTCCATACAGTCCATACAGTGGGTGGCCTGCCCACTGGGCCATCCTGGGGAGAGCAAAGCCACAGTCCAAACAGTCCATACAGTGGGTGGCCTGCCCACTGGGCCATCCTGGGGAGAGCAAAGCCACAGTCCATACAGTCCATACAGTGGGTGGCCTGCCCACTGGGCCATCCTGGGGAGAGCAAAGCCACAGTCCATACAGTCCATACAGTGGGTGGCCTGCCCACTGGGCCATCCTGGGGAGAGCAAAGCCACAGTCCAAACAGTCCATAACAGACCCCACTGCCACTGGAGGAGGCAAGTTGGCCAGAGGACATCCTGCAGCCCTGCGCAAGATAGATCCTGCCCTGCCACGTCTGCCAAAGGGCCAGCGGTTCTTGCCTTGAAGGGCCCAGTCCAGCGGTTCTTGAGACGGCGGGGCCCAGTTCAGCGGTTCTTGCCTTGAAGGGCCCAGGTCAGCGGTTCTTGAGACGGCGGGGCCCAGTTCAGCGGTTCTTGCCTTGAAGGGCCCAGTTCAGCGGTTCTTGAGACGGCGGGGCCCAGTTCAGCGGTTCTTGCCTTGAAGGGCCCAGGTCAGCGGTTCTTGAGACGGCGGGCCCAGTTCAGCGGTTCTTGCCTTGAAGGGCCCAGTTCAGCGGTTCTTGAGACGGCGGGGCCCAGTTCAGCGGTTCTTGCCTTGAAGGGCCCAGGTCAGCGGTTCTTGCCTTGAAGGGCCCAGTTCAGCGGTTCTTGAGACGGCGGGGCCCAGTTCAGCGGTTCTTGCCTTGAAGGGCCCAGGTCAGCGGTTCTTGAGACGGCGGGGCCCAGTTCAGCGGTTCTTGCCTTGAAGGGCCCAGTTCAGCGGTTCTTGAGACGGCGGGGCCCAGTTCAGCGGTTCTTGCCTTGAAGGGCCCAGGTCAGCGGTTCTTGCCTTGAAGGGCCCAGGTCAGCGGTTCTTGAGACGGCGGGGCCCAGTTCAGCGGTTCTTGCCTTGAAGGGCCCAGTTCAGCGGTTCTTGAGACGGCGGGGCCCAGTTCAGCGGTTCTTGCCTTGAAGGGCCCAGGTCAGCGGTTCTTGAGACGGCGGGGCCCAGTTCAGCGGTTCTTGCCTTGAAGGGCCCAGTTCAGCGGTTCTTGAGACGGCGGGGCCCAGTTCAGCGGTTCTTGCCTTGAAGGGCCCAGGTCAGCGGTTCTTGCCTTGAAGGGCCCAGGTCAGCGGTTCTTGAGACGGCGGGGCCCAGTTCAGCGGTTCTTGCCTTGAAGGGCCCAGTTCAGCGGTTCTTGAGACGGCGGGGCCCAGTTCAGCGGTTCTTGCCTTGAAGGGCCCAGTTCAGCGGTTCTTGAGACGGCGGGGCCCAGTTCAGCGGTTCTTGCCTTGAAGGGCCCAGTTCAGCGGTTCTTGCCTTGAAGGGCCCAGGTCAGCGGTTCTTGAGACGGCGGGGCCCAGTTCAGCGGTTCTTGAGACGGCGGACGGTCTATGGCCAACTGCTAATTGCATGGTGGTGCCCTCCTGGGCAGCGGGGATGGTGCTCCTTCACTGCCCACCTGGGCTGTGGGTGGTGGGGCCCTCCTGGCCAGCTGGGCTGGGTCCTCCCTGGGCAGCGGCTATGGGGGTGGTGGGCTCTCCCGGGGCAGCGGCTATGGGGGTTGTGGGCTCCTCCTGGGCAGCAGGCCTGCTGCCTGACCTCTCCAACTTGCTGCCCTTGCCCTCCTTAGTCGTCGGCCTGTGGCCCTTGCCTCCCTTTGGAGCTGTGGCTGGTGACTGTCTCTGGGTGGTGTCCGGGGGGGATGTAGAAGGCGGGCTCCTGCGGCGCCCCTTCCGCCTTCTGCTCCTCTTCCCAGGGGGTGGGCTGGCTGTCCCCTTGCTGCTGGGTGAAGATCCAGACATGCGGGCTGGCGGGCTCCAATACCCCTGCACCCTTGTCAAGGGGGCTGCAGGGCTGGTGGTGGCTGAGGTGCTCTTCTTACCCCGACGAGAAGGAGGGGGGGGCTCAGGGTCAGGAAAGAAGTTAGTAGTGGCGAGGAAGAGCTTCTTGGGACAATGGAGTGGTAGGTACAGTGGGAATGGGAGTGGAGGGAGAGGATGTGGTTGTAGGTGAGTCACGTTTGCTGTCTTTGGGTGCAGGTGCAGGAGGGATAGGCTGTCGTGAGGTGGATGGCTGTTGGGTGGGTGGGTGGCTGCGTTTGTGTGGTGTGGAAGAGGGGGTGACAGACACAGTGGGAGAGGACACAGGGGACGTGTAAATGGCAGTGGGGGTGGTGACTGCACGTGTGCGGACTGGAGTGGAGGGTGTGCTGGTGATGGAAACACTGGCTGATGGTGAGGTGTATGGAGGTGTGAGTGTAGACGTCACAGGGAGGGAGGAGGGAGACGAGGAGGTGGGGGTCACAGAGGTGGTAGTGACTGTTGGCATGTCTGCATCGGAATGTTGCGTGTGTGAATGTCTGGGTGATCTGTGGTGCTTATGTTTGGATGAGCTTCTCTTGGGTGTTGAGGTGTGTGCAGGCTGGTCTGATGGTGTGGGTGGGACAGGCAGAGGAACAGGAGACTGGGAGGAGGGAGTTAGTAGAGGCAGGCAGGAGACAGGGACAATGGCTGCCGTCAGTGCTGAGGCCAGAGCCTGGAACGATCGCTGATGGGCAGCCTGACCCGAATGAATGCCCTCCAGGTACGCATTGCTGCGATGAACCTCCCTCTCCACCCCCTGGATGGCATTCAAAAGGGTAGTCTGCCCAACAATGAGCGTTCGGAGGAGGTCAATGACCTCCTCACTGAGGGCAGCGGGGGTAACAGGGGCAGGGCCTGAGGTGCCTGGGGCGAAGGAGATGCCCGGCTTCCTGGCAGAGCGGGCACGGGGCGAACGCGGAGGGGCTGCTGGGAGGGCGGAGATGGTGCGCTGGGTGGCGGCTGTACCTGTAATGGCGGGGGGCACGGATGGTGCCACCCCCGCAAGGGAGCCCCCTTCCGAGGACGTGTCCGTGTCGCTGCAGGCTCCAGTCGTCCCCGTCGTGGAGCTCCCCTCGCCCTCCGTCTCACTGGTCCAGTCTGACTCTGTGGCATGGCCCTCCTGGGCCATGTGAGATGCAGCTCCCTCCTGCCCCGATGCCACTTCTCCTCCGCCTGATGATGCTGATGCACACAAGCACAGAAAGACAAACAAAAAGGGGGGGGGAGAGAGAAATAAAGGGATATTGAGTACATGGATCTCCGGTACAGTTAGCGGACATGACAGACACAGATGCCCCCTGCACTAAGTTGCGCACTTGTGGTCCGCTACGCATTCCGTGGAACATGCCCTACATGCCTAGAGTTGTCAACTGCACCCATGGATGACACGGCCCAGGGATGGCTGTACTGACACACTACTGAGGGTGGTGGCTGGGGACACAGGGGCTTACGGGGGTGCCCAGCCTACAGATATCGCCCTGGCCTAGGGGGACCCACAGCCCTCCTCCCCCACCCAGACACCTCCACTGCACGACAACAGAGTAGATGATGCTTGTACTCACCCCCTTGTGTCTGCTGTGCTGCCCTCACGCGCCCATCCAAATCAGGGTAGGCCACCGCCAGGATCCGGAACATCAGGGGGCTCAGTTGACGGCAGGCACCCCGCCTACGTTGGGAGGCCATCCCCAGCAGAGACTCGGCGGTCTTCTTTGTCCCGCGGCGGATGTCCTCCCACCTCTTGCGGCAGTGGGTGCCCCGTCGATGGTGGACCCCCAGGCCCCGGACTTCCTTGGCGATGGCACGCCAAATCCCAATCTTCTCATGGGCGCGGACCTATGTGACACGTACAGGGAGGGAGAAATACCACGTTCAAGTTACTCAGCATTTTCCTTTCCAGTGGCCCAACGCCCCCCATCCCCGCCAGGCCCCCCGCCAGGCCCAACATGCACCCCATCCCCGCCAGGCCCCCCGCCAGGCCCCCCGCCATGCCCAACATGCCCCCCATCCCCGCCAGGCCCCCCGCCAGGCCCCCCGCCATGCCCAACATGCCCCCCATCCCCGCCAGGCCCCCGCCAGGCCCCCCGCCATGCCCAACATGCCCCCCATCCCCGCCAGGCCCCCCGCCAGGCCCCCCGCCATGCCCAACATGCCCCCCATCCCCGCCAGGCCCCCCGCCATGCCCAACTTGCACCCCATCCCCGCCAGGCCCCCCGCCAGGCCCCCCGCCATGCCCAACATGCCCCCCATCCCCGCCAGGCCCCCCGCCAGGCCCCCCGCCATGCCCAACATGCCCCCCATCCCCGCCAGGCCCCCGCCAGGCCCCCCGCCATGCCCAACATGCCCCCCATCCCCGCCAGGCCCCCCGCCAGGCCCCCCGCCATGCCCAACATGCCCCCCATCCCCGCCAGGCCCCCCGCCAGCCCCAACATGCCCCCCATCCCCGCCAGGCCCCCCGCCATGCCCAACTTGCACCCCATCCCCGCCAGGCCCCCGCCAGGCCCAACATGCACCCCATCCCCGCCAGGCCCCCAAGCCAGCCAGTGGCCCCAAATCCAGATAGAATTACACTCACTTGTTGGTCTGGAGGACCGTAGAGTAGCGCATACTGGGGGAGGACCCCATCCACAAGTTTCTCCAACTCCTCGCCAGTGAAGGCAGGGGCCCTTTCCCCAGTCGCAGCAGCCATTGTCCCTTCCAGACCGAGGTCACAGCAACACTTGCAGTATAGGTCCTCTCCTGTGAAAGTTCAAGTCGCAAGTGGATAAGTAGATAGAAAATGGCGGTCACGTCCGCGGCGGTGCGTACCGCGGCGGTGCGTCCCGCCACCGCCGGCGCCCTTCGCCATTGGCTCCTGAAACCCATAGGCTTCAATGTTAACCAATGCGGCTTCGCGCCGCGGTCTTGCCCCGCCGCCCGCCGCGGTGTGCCACGCCAGCGCATTGACCTCACATCCCATTGTCACACTTCACAGGTCAGGCAGCCGCCATTTCCAGGGCCCACATGGCTCCATTTCAACTGCGTCACACAGGCCTAGGCCTTGCATAGCCACTCATACACGCCATTCACTGCATAGAGAATCGTATACTGTGCTAGCTGTGAGTACGTACCTGTGGGTTGCCTGACTGTGTGCTCCATGTTGTCCTTCCTAGGCACCGTCCGCTGGGTTGGGCGAGGAGACGGATGAATCCTCCCGTGTACCGACCGCTGGTGGACCTGTCGACAATGGAAGAACGCCACATTATCCTGACCTACCGTCTTAACCGTGCCACTATCCATGAACTGTGTGCCCGGCTGGAGCCCGACCTGATGTCCCCCATCCGCCAACCCACAGGGATTCCCCCTCTGGTGCAGGTCATGTCAGTACTCCATTTCTTGGCAAGTGGGTCATTTCAGACAACAGTGGGAATTGCTTCTGGGATGTCTCAGCCCATGTTTTCAAAGGTGTTATCCAGAGTGTTGTCTGCCCTGATGAAATCCGTGAGGAACTACATCATTTTCCCTGAGGTGGGCGAACTGGCTACAGTGAAGGGTGATTTCTACGCCCTTGGACATATTCCCAACGTAATTGGTGCCATTGATGGGACCCATGTGGCTTTGGTTCCCCCAAGAGACAGGGAGCAGGTGTACAGGAACAGAAAAAGTTACCATTCAATGAACATCCAGGTGGTGTGTTTGGCTGACCAGTACATCTCGCATGTAAATGCCAAATTCCCAGGGTCAGTGCATGACGCCTACATCATGCGGAATAGCAGCATCCCTTACGTGATGGAACAGCTACAGAGACACCGTGTATGGCTAGTGGGGGACTCTGGGTACCCCAACCTGTCGTGGCTACTGACCCCAGTAAGGAATCCCCGGACCAGGGCAGAGGAACGGTACAATGAGGCCCATGGGCGTACTAGGAGGGTGATCGAACGCACCTTTGGCCTCCTAAAGGCCAGGTTTCGCTGCCTGCATATGACCGGGGGATCCCTAATGTACTCACCTAAGAAGGTGTGTCACATCATCGTGGCCTGCTGCATGCTTCACAACCTGGCTTTGCGCCGCCAGGTGCCTTTCCTGCAGGAGGATGGTCGAGACGGTGGTGTTGTGGCAGCGGTGGAACCTGAGGAGAGTGACGAGGAGGAAGACGACGGGGCTGAAACAGACAACAGGGACAGAATCATTGAACAGTACTTCCAATAGGACACAGGTAACATTTCAAAGATAATTTAGTAAAAGTTAACTACTCTGCAGCATCTCTGCTGCCTGTCTATTTGCCCCAGTGTATGATGACTGAGTTTTGGATTTTCCCTCCCTATTTCAGATCTGGGGTCCCCACTACGAGTCCTGTGCTTCGTTTCCCCATGGACTACAGCTTTGTGGCAGCTGTTTGTTGACTTCACCATGTACAAGGACATATTTGCACTGTCATGTCAATTACAATCTATTGAAATCACAGCCAGACTCCTGATATTTTGGTGCAAAATAGGTGTTTATTGAAGTGCTCAAAATGGGATGGGTGGTTTCAAGTGGGTGGGGGCTATGGTGAAGGAATGTCCATGGCAGAGTCCAGAGTAACAGTCACACAGGTGCATTGTCCAGAGGCCTGTGGAGAGATGGAGCATGGGCAGTTCGAGGATGGACAGGGTGACAATGTGGGACAGTGGGATGACATCAGGTGGTATCCATTGCTGGCGGGGGTCTTGACATCCTACTCTGTCTTGCGAGATCTCAGGGCCCTCTTGCGGGGTGGTTCTTCTCCTGCAGGAGGTGGGGGTCTGGTGGGCTGCTGCTGTGCGGGGGCCTCCTGTCCACTAGCGCCGGCGGAGGTGGATGGCTGTTCTTGGTCCCGGCTAGTGGCAGGGGCCCTTGGGTGTTGTTCAGTGTCCGCCCTGCTGTTTACGAGGTCCTGCAGCAGCCCTACCATGGTAACCAGGGTGGTGTTGATGGCTCGGATGTCCTCCCTGTACCCCCGATAGTGTTCCTCCTGCAGCACCTGGATCTCCTGGAACCGGGCCAGTACCGTCGCCATCGTCTCCTGGGAGCGGTTGTATGCTCCCATGATGGTGGTGAGGACCTCGTGGAGAGTGGGTTCCCTGGGCCTCTCCTCCCCCCCCTGTCGCACAGCTGCCCGCCGAGTTGGCCTGTTTCCCTGGGCCTCTGCCCCCTGGCCGGTGTGCCCACTACCACTGCCCCCAGGTCCCTGTTGTTGTTGGGGTGGTGGGTTATCCTGGGTGCCCTGTAGTGGTAGACACACCGCAGATTGACGCGCCCTGGAGACAGAGGCATGGGCCCGCTGGGTGGGAGCTGTGCTGGTGTTCCCAGAGGGGTTAGGGTCTATAGTGGCCTGTGCCTGTGTGAGGGGAACCGACTGTCCAGAGGTCCCCGATGGTCCGGGCTGGTCATCGGTGTCCAGATCGACAGAGCTGCTGTCATCGCTGACGGCCTCTTGGGTGGGGGGTGTGGATAATTCTGGCCCCTCCGCCGCGGTGTGTTGACGGTCGGGTCCTGCAGGGGTATAGAGGTATGGTTATAGTTTCAATGTGTGGCATATGGGTGTATCTGTGGGTTCCCGTGTCCCCAAGTGCTGGCATTCGTGTGTGGGGGCTTTGGTGAGGGTGGCTTGTGGGGGGGATGTGTATATGCATTGGGCATGCTTTGGTGATGGGTGTCCATGCTTAGTGG
This sequence comes from Pleurodeles waltl, assembly GCF_031143425.1. Lineage (NCBI taxonomy): Eukaryota > Metazoa > Chordata > Amphibia > Caudata > Salamandridae > Pleurodeles > Pleurodeles waltl. Next base: position 54,591,212 of record NC_090439.1, on the reverse strand, counting down.
ACGCATGCAGGCCTAGGTTTTGGGATGTGTGGGTTGTGATGGTGAGACATTGGCGGGGAATAGGTGTGCTGGGGGTGGGGGTGAGGATGGTGGTGGGGGTGAGGATGGTGGTGGGGGTGAGGGTGGGGGTGAGGATGGGGGTGGGGGTGAGGGTGGGGTTCGAGGATGGGGGTGAGGGTTGGGGTCTGATTTGGCATGCAGGTGGGGGGGAAGCAGTATTGAAGCTTCAACTTACCAGTATCCATTCCTCCGCCGACTCCTGCGAGGCCGTCAGGATGCAGGATGTTCAAGACTTCCTCCTCCCATGATGTGAATTGTGGGGGTTGAGGTGGGGGTCCTCCGCCAGTCTTCTGCACGGCGATGTTGTGCCTGGATACCATGGAACGCACCTTCCCCCGTAGGTCGTTCCATCGCTTCCTGATGTCTTCCCGATTTCTGGGGTGCTGTCCCACTGCGTTCACCCTGTCGACAATCCTCTGCCATAGCTCCGTCCTCCGGGCAATGCTGGTGTATTGGACCTGTGTGCCGAACAGCTGGGGCTCTACACGAACGATTTCCTCCACCATAACCCTGAGTTCTTCGTCTGTGAAGCGGGGTTGTCTTTGGGGTGCCATGGGGTGGTGTGTATGATGTGTGGGGTGGAGTATGTGTATTTAAGTGAGTTGAGTGTGGTGGTGTGTGTTGTTTTGTGTGTGGATAGTGTGTGGGTGATGGTGTTGAGTGGCTGTGGCTGTTATGTTTTGGATCCTGGTGTCTCTCTCTTGCCTTCTTTCCGATTTTGTAAGCGTAGGGGTTTGTGGGTGATGTGGGTGGGTGTTTTATATTGTATTGTGTGTGTGGGAGTGGTGTGTGTATGTGTATCAGGTGTGTGGGATTCAAATCGTCCAATGTGGGTGAGTTTTGTTCGTTGGTGGGTATTCTGACCGCGCCGGTGTGTCCCGCCAATGGAATACCGCGTTTGAATGACCGCCGCGTGGATTCGTGGGTCGTAATGGGATGGGCGTATTTCTGTTGGCGTGGCGGTGGAGGTTTGGTCACCTCCACCTTTCCGCCGACCGCTGGTCTGGCGGTCTGTTGTGGCGGTCGGATTTTCGGAGGTTTGCCTTCTGCGGGTCAGAATGACCGTGGCGGGTTTCCGCGACCGCGGCGGGATTATGGAGGATTTCTGACCGGCGGTAGGCGCCTTTTACCGCCGAGGTCAGAATGACCACCACAGTCTCTTAAGTCTCTACAGTGGGTGGTTTGCCCACTGTACCATCCTGGGGAGTGCAAAGCCACAGTCTCTCAAGTCTCTACAGTGGGTGGTTTGCCCACTACTGCATCCTGGGGAGTGCAAAGCCACAGTCTCTCAAGTCTCTACAGTGGGTGGTTTGCCCACTACTGCATCCTGGGGAGTGCAAAGCCACAGTCTCTCAAGTCTCTACAGTGGGTGGTTTGCCCACTGCTGCATCCTGGGGAGTTCAAAGCCACAGTATCTCAAGTGGATGCATGTCTCCACTGGTTCTGGAGGGGGACTGGTGCCCAGACTGCTTCATCCTGTTAAGGACAGACGGAGTGGATGGATCTCTCCACTGGTTCTGGAGGGGGACTGGTGCCCAGATTGCTTCATCCTGTTAAGGACAGACGGAGTGGATGGATCTCTCCACTGGTTCTGGAGGGGGACTGGTGCCCAGAGTGCATCACGCACCCCATGACAGTCCCAGTTGCATCACTGCCCCTGCTGCTCATGGGCTAGCGATGTTTGAGTTGGCGGTCTTTGCCCTGTTCAGCGGTGCTTCAGTTGGCGGTCTTTGCCCTGTTCAGTAGTGCTTGCCCTGTTCAGCGGTGCTTGTCATGGCGGTCTTTGCCCTGTTCAGCGGTGTTTGAGTTGGCAGTTTCTGACCTGTTCAGCGGTGCTTGCCCTGTTCAGTGGTGATTCACTTGGCGGTCTTTGCCCTGTTCAGCGGTGCTTTCCCTGTTCAGCGGTGCTTGCCATGGCGGTCTTTGCCTTGTTCAGCGGTCCCTGGCCTGTCCAGCAGTGCTTGCCAAGGCAGTTCTTCATTGCCCAGCAGGCCTGTGGCTGGCGGTCCTTCATGGGTCAGCTGGGCTGTGGCTTGCGGGGCCCTCCTGGCCAGCTGGGCTGTGGCTGGCGGTGGCCTCCTGGCCAGTGATGATTGGACTGGCCTCCTGGGCAGTGACTCTGGCAGTGGCCTCCTGGCCAGTGACGATTGGACTGGCCTCCTGGGCAGTGACTCTGGCGGTGGCCTCCTGGCCATTGACGATTGGACTGGCCTCCAGGGCAGTGACTCTGGCGTGGAATCCTGGCCAGTGACGATTGGGCTGGCGGTGGCCTCCTGGGCAGCGGGGATGATGGCGGTCTTCTCCGCCGTGCTGCTCTTCCCAGACTTTGGTGATTTCTTCTGCCCCTTCCCCACCTTGGGAGGAGTCACGGCTGAGTCGACACTCCCCCCGGGACCCTTGTGAGTGGCTTTGCTGGCTGGAGTCTTCCCCCTCTCCCACCGGGCACTGTCCAACTTCTGGTGTTTCACGGGGGGGACTGGCTGTGCTGTAGCTCTGTGCCACACTGGCTGGCCTGGTGGCCAGTGCACTCCACATACCTGTAACAGGCACCACTGGTCCCAGAGATTTTTTGGCTGAGGTGCTAGTAAGAGGTCAAGCTTGGCCAGGAAAAGTTTCTTAGGAACACTGGGACGGGTAGCTGGAGGGGGTTTGGGAGTGGAGGAAGAGGTAGTGGTTGTATGAGGTGTACGTTTGGTGACTTTGGGTGAAGGAGCATGGGCTGGAGGCTGTCGTGAGGTGGATGGCTGTTGGGTGGGTGCCTGTGTTTGTGTATCTTCGGAGGGGGCGTCACAGAGACACTGGGAGAGGACACAGGGGACGTGTAAATGGGAATGGGGTGGTGACTGCACGTGAGCGGGGTGTGGTGTTGGGTGTGCTGGTGCGGGACGTAGTGGCAGTAGAGGTAGTGCATGCAGGTGAGAGTGTAGACGAGACTGGGAGGGAGGAGGGAGACGAGGAGGAGGGGGACACAGTGGAGGCAGTGGATGTTGGAGTGTCTGTATGTGTGTGATGCTTGCATGAGTGCCTGTGGGATGTGTGGTGCTTATGTTTGCCTGAGCTTCCCTTGTGTGGTGAGGTGTGTGCAGGCTGGTCTGATGGTGTGCTTGGGATAGGCAGAGGTACAGGGGATTGCGTCTGGGTGGAGGAAGTTGGAGGGGGGAGGCTAGACACAGGGACAATGGCTGCCATCAGTGCTGAGGGCAGAGTTTGCAGGGTTCGATGAAGGGCAGCCTGACCAGAATGAATGCCCTCCAGGAATGCATTTGTGTGTTGCAATTCCCTTTCTACACCCTGGATGGCATTCAAAATGGTAGACTGCCCAACAGTGAGGGACCTGAGGAGGTCAATGGCCTCCTCACTGAGGGCAGCAGAGGTGACAGGGGCAGGGGCTGAGGTGCCTGGGGCGAAGGTGATGCCCACCCTCCTGGGTGAGCGGGCACGGGGCAAAGGCTGAGGGGCTGCTGGGAAGGCGGTGCTGGTAGGGGGGGCGGCGGCTGTACCTGTAGAAGTGGGGGGGCACAGATTTTGCCACCACCACAAGGGAGCTCCCATCGGAGGATGAGTCCGTGTCGCTGGTTGCAGATCCTGTGACCGCCGCGGTGCTCCCCTCGCCCTCCGTCCCACTGGTGTATTCCAAGTCCGTGGTGTGGCCCTCCATGGCCATGTGGGATGCAGCTCCCTCGTGCCCCGGTGCCACTGTACCCCCACCTGATGATGCTGATGCACACAAGAACAGGGAGACCAGCAGCCCCCTGAACTACGTTGCGCTGTTGGGCTCTACAGATGCAATTCCTGGGATATGTCCTACATGGCTATGGTCGACATCTGCACACATAGATGACACAGGGGCATGTATACCTGTACTTGGCACTCTACAGAGGTGGGGTGGAGTGCCACATGGCCTGCATTACGGAGGGGCCTAGCCTACGGAACTCCCCCTGGCCTAGGGAAACCCACAGCCCTCCTCCCACACACAGACACCTTCACTGCGCGCAAAGTCCGCTGAATGAGAGTGTACTCACCCCCTTGTGTCTGCTGTGATGCCCTCAAGCACCCATCCAACTCAGGGTAGGCCACCGCCAGGATCCAGAACATCAGGAGGGTCATGGTTCGACGGGCACCCCTCCCACGTTGGGAGGCCATCCCCAGCTGAGCCTCCGCCGTCTTCTTGCTCCAGAGGCGAATGTCCTCCCATCTTTTCCGGCAGTGGGTGCTCCGTCTGTGGTGGACCTCCAGGGTCCGGACGTCCTTGCCGGCGGCACGCCAAATATCCTTCTTCTGGTGGGCGCTGACCTACATGAAATGTACAGGGGAAGAAGAGAAGTCATTACCAACTGCACCGTCGAACTGAGTGGGCCACATCCCTACCCTTGCCATGAGGCAAATGCATTCACAGTCCTTCATGCACGCAGAACTCTGCCCCCTTCCTTCTTACAACCAGCCCTCTCCACACAGGCATAGTCCATACAACGCGCTCCCTGTGTACTTACCTGTTGGTCTGGAGGACCGTAGAGTAGCGTGTACTGGGGGAGGACACCGTCGACGAGCTTCTCCAACTCCTCTGCAGTGAAGGCAGGGGCCCTTTCCCCAGACGCACGAGCCATTGTCTCTTCCAGACCGAGGTCACAGCAGCACTTGCAGTGTAGGTCCTCTCCTGTCGAAGATCAGGTATGGAGTGATTGAACAGATAGAAAATGGCGGTCACGTCCGCTGCGGTGCGTACCATCACCGCCGGCGTACATCGTCATTGGCTCCTGGGACCCATAGGGTCCAATGTTAACCAATGCAGCATTACGCCGCGGTCTTCGACCGCCTACTGCGACGGTGTACAACACCAGCGCAGTTACCTCACATCCCATTGTCCCAGTTTAGATATCAGGCAACCGCCATTTCAGGGGCCCACATGGCCTAATTCACAACTGCGTCACACAGACCTAGGCCTTGTCGTAAAACACAAATACAGGCCAGATTCTGTGTATGAATGGTGTTCTGTGTAGACTGTGGGTACATACCTCTGAGTTGTATGACTCTGTGGTGGCTTCCTAGACACCGTCTGCTGGGACATGTGAGGAGATGGCGGAATCCTCCGGTGTACCGACCGCTGGTGGACCTGTCGACAATAGAGGAGCGACATTTGATCATCACCTACAGGTTTGACCGTGCCACAATCCAGGAACTGTGTGCCCAGTTGGAGCCAGACCTGATGTCAGCAATCCGCCATCCCACAGGGATCCCCCCTCAAGTGCAGGTGCTATCAGTGCTCCATTTCCTTGCAAGTGGGTCATTTCAAACAACAATGGCCATGGCATCAGGGATGTCCCAGCCTATGTTTTCCAACGTGTTGTCCAGAGTGTTGTCTGCCCTGCTGAAACACATGCGGAGCTACATCGTTTTCCCTCAGGTGGAGGATTTGCCTACAGTGAAAGGTGACTTCTATGCCCTTGGACATATCCCCAACATCATAGGTGCCATTGATGGGACCCATGTAGCTCTGGTCCCCCCCCCACAGGAGTGAACAGGTGTACAGGAACCGGAAGAGTTATCATTCAATGAATGTACAGATGGCATGTTTGGCCGACCAGTACATAACCCAGGTAAATGCTATGTTCCCTGGCTCTGTGCATGATGCCTACAGCCTGCCAGGGCGGAGGAACGCTACAATGAGGCCCATGGGCGGACTAGAAGCGTGATCGAATGCAGCTTCGGCCTCCTGAAGGCCAGGTTCAGGTGCCTCCATATGACAGGTGGTTCCCTATTCTACTCACCAAGGAAGGTGTGCCAGATCATCGTGGCCTGCTGTATGCTTCACAACTTGGCTTTGCGACGACAGGTGCCTTTTCTGCAGGAGGATGGTCCAGATGACGGTGTTGTGGCAACTGTGGAGCCTGTGGACAGTGATGAGGAGGAAGCAGAGGAAGAATACATTGACAACAGGGACTCAGTTATCCAGCAATATTTCCAGTGACACACAGGTGAGAACACATTCATGCCTACTACAAGTACTTTCACACTTCTACCTCTATCCTGTTTGTCGATTTCAACCAGTATATGGTAACTGAGCTGTACATTTCCCTTCCCTTCCCCTTTCAGTTTCCCAGGTGTGGTTTCCAACGTGTGTCATCTGCTTGGATTCCTCATGGACTTGAGATGTGTGACATAGGTATGTTGTCATTACATTTGAGAGCACATTTTGTCTCTGTCATTGCTAATACACATTTTCAAAATCACAGACTGACTCCAGATTGTTTTGTGCTTCAAGGGTGTTTATTGCAGTGCTCAATATTGGGTATGGGTTGCAAAATGGTGAGGGGTGATGGTGGAGGAATGTCCATGGCAGAGTCCAGTCAATTAGTCTCACAGGTGCATTGCCCATATGGGCATAGAAAGTGGAGCTGGGGCAGTTCCAATATGGACAGGGTTACAAAGTGGGACAGTACGATGACAATCAGGGTGGTCTCATTTCTTGGCGGGGGTCTTGGCATCGTGCTCTGTCTTGTTCAGGGACTGTTTGCAGGGTGGTTCTCCGTCTGCAGGTGGTGGGGTGCTGGTGTGGTGGTCCTGTGGCGTTGCCTCCTGTCCACTAGCGCCGGCGGAGGTGGTGGGCAGTTCTTCCTCCATGCTAGTGTCAGGGGCCCCTTGGAGTGCCACAGTGTCCCTCCTGGTGTTAAGTATCTCCTTCAGCACCCCTACGATGGTGCCCAGGGCGGTGCTGATGGTTCTGAGTTCCTCCCTGAAGCCCAAATACTGTTCCTCCTGCAGCCGCTGGGTCTCCTAAAACTTGGCCAGGACCGTTGCCATCGTCTCCTGGGAGTGGTGGTATGTTCCCATGATGGAGGAGAGGGCCTCGTGGAGAGTGGGTTCCCTAGGCCTGCCCGCCCCCTGTTGCACAGCAGCCCTCCCAGTTCCCCTGTGTTCCTGTGTCTCCATCCCCTGGACCGTGTGCCCACTGCCACTGCCCCCAGGTCCCTGTTGTTGTTGAAGTGGTGGGTTATCCTGGGTTCCCTGTAGTGGTGGACGCACAGCTGATTGACGTGTCCTGGGTACAGAGGTATGGGCCCGCTGAGTGGGTGCTGTGCTGGTGTTACCAGAGGGTGGAAGGTCTGTGGTGGCCTGTGACTGGGTGTGGGGAACTGACTGTCCCGAGGCCCACAATGGTCCGGGCTGGTCATCTGGATCCAGTTGGGCAGGGCTGCTGTCATCACTGTGGGCCTCTTCTGTGGGTGGGGTGGAGATGTCTGGACCCTCCTGTCTGGTGACGTTGGTTAGTGGTCCTGCAGGGGTGTAAAAGCATGATTATTGTATCTGTGTGTGTCATGGTGGGCAATGGGTGGGTGACCGTGTACCCCAGTGCTAGCACTCCTGTGTGGGGGCTTGTGTGATGATGGTTGAGGGGGGTGTTATGGGTATGTGCAGTGGGCATGCTTTAGTGATGGGTGTCCATGCTTTGTTGTGTCATGCAGGGCTTGGGGTTGGGATGGGTGGTTTGTGTTATTAGTACATTTGTGAGGAGTTGGAGTGATAGGGGAGGGGGCGAGGGTGGGGGTCTGTGATATCATGCAGGTAGGGTGGGGGATATGATAGTTAAGATTTGACTTACCAGAGTCCATTCCTCCACCGACTCCTGCGAGGCCCTCAGGATGCAGAATAGTCAAGACCTGCTCCTCCCATGTTGTTAGTTGTGGGGGAGGAGGTGGGGGTCCGCCGCCAGTCCGCTGTACCGCGATGTTGTGTCTGGAGAAAACGGAACGCACCTTCGCCTGTAGGTTGTTCCACCTCTTCCTGATGTCATCCCAATTTCTTGGGTGCTGTCCCACTGCGTTGACCCTGTCGACTATTCTTCGCCATAGCTCCATCTTCCTAGCTATGGAGGTGTGCCGCACCTGTGATCCGAATAGCTGTGGCTCTACCCGGACGATTTCCTCCACCATGACACTGAGCTCCTCCTCCGAGAACCTGGGGTGTCTTTGACATGCCATGGGGTGGTGTAGGTGATGTGTGGGGTTGTGTATGTGGTGATAAGTGTGGTGATATGTAGTGGTGTGTGGTGTTTTGTGCGTGGAAGTAGTGTGGGTGATGGTGTTGAGTGCCTGTGGCTGCTAGTTTGTGGATGGTGGTGTCTCTCTCTGTGCTTCTTTCAGATTTTTTGGTCGTAGGGGATTGTGGGTGATGTGGGTGTGTGTTTTATATTGTAATGGGTGTGTGGGAGTGGTGTGTGTATGTGTATCAGGTGTGTGTATTTGGAATTGTCCAATGTGGCAGTGTTTTGTAAGGGTGTGTGTATTTTGAGCGCGGCGGTGTGTACCGCCAATGGAATACCGCGGTTGAAAGAACTCCGCGTGGATTCGTGGGTCGTGATAGCATGGGCGTATTTCTGTTGGCGTGACGGTGGAGGATTTGTTTTCTCCAGTTTATCACTGACCTTTGGTGTGGCGGACTTGTGTGGGTGTCTGAATTTTGTCGGATTTCTGGATGTGGGTCATAATAGCTGTGGCAGAATTCCCGGGCCGCAGCGGTGTGTTGGCGGTCTTCTGCGCGGCAGTAAGTGGCTTTTACCGCCAATGTTGTAATGACCACCTATATCTGTCCAGGGCCTGTAGGTTAAATGGTGCTAGTGGGTCTGCAGCACTGATTGTGCCACTCACTTAAGTAGCCCTTTAAACCATCCTCAGCCCTGCCACTGCATAGCCTGTGTGCAGTTTGACTGTCATGTCGACTTGGCATTTAGAACCCCTTGCCAAGCCTTAAACTCTCTTCTTTACATATAGGTCACCCTCAAGAAATACCCTAGGTAGCCCACAGGGCACAGTGCTATGTAACTGAAAGAAAGGACAAATATAGTTTTAGATTGTGCATGTCCTGGTAGTGATAAACTCACAAATTTGTTTTTCACTACTGTGAGGGCTACCACTTTCATTGGAGATTCCTTATTACATTTAATAAAGTCTAATTCCTGATTGAGAAGTAGACCTGACATATTTAGTACCTATGGCACTGTATTTATAAACCCTCTTTATTGATAAATTCTGATTTATTATTACAATTTTGAAAGTGCCACCTTTAGAAAGTTGGAATTATCCTGCTGTGAGAAACTGGCCTGGTTTGTAGTGGCTACCAGCAGTACTTATACCTTATACCAGGTCCAGTTATCCACCTTAGTGAAATGAAGGCATTGTCTAGCAGCGTAGGCTGTCTAGGGGTAGCTGTAGCAGAGCAGCCAAGGCTGAACTAGGAGACATGCATAGCTCTTGCAATACCACTATAGTCACACAGTAGTTACACACAATAAAAGTCAATACTCTGTGTTACCAAAAATAAAGGTACTTTAGTTTAGTGACAAAAGGGCAAAAATATCGTAGAGGCAATATTCCTACTGGAGGTAAGTATTATACACAATATATACACTAGTAACCAAAATCAGGTAAGTAAACAGTCAAAGAATAGTGCAAACAGTGAAAAACACAATAGATTGCAATGGGCCTAAGGGCAACACAAACCATATACTAAGAAAGTGGAATGCGAATGTCGGTTTCCCCCTAGGCAAGTGTAGTAATTAGAGGGGCGCTGGGATTGTAAGAAAACACCAAAGGTAAAAAAAAATACCCCACCCCAGAGCCCAGGAAAACAGGAGTAAAGTACAGTGTTTCCTCATAACATACTAGAAGTTGTGGTAAAGGATTATGCAAGAACCAAGCAAGACTGCAAAAAAACAATGATGGATTCCTGGACCTGAAGTCCTATGGAGAGAGGAGACCAAGTCCAGAAGTTGATGAAGAGGCCAGAAAGAACAGGAGCCCCTGACAACCTGGATGAAGGTGCAAAAGTGGATTCTCCAGTTAGAAGAAAAGTACAGAAATGCACCAAAGAAGACAGCTGTGGGTTCCTGCTTGATGCAAGAGATGTCCTACATCGAGTCTTTGCAGGCAGTTTTTGTCACTGAATTCTGCCAACAAGCCTTGGTTCATGCAAGAATGCATTTTGTGTAAAAGAGGTGCTGCCTGGTCCCAGGAGGGACCTGGGGGTCTCGACTCAGACAGAGGAGACAGAGGGGGCATTCAGCACTTCAGAGAGCATTCAGAAGTCCAGGCAGCACCTACAGGACTCCCAGGACACGGGGACAAAGGAGTTGCAAAGTGCAGTCATTGCAGCACTACACAAAGGGATCCCACGCCGTGGGAAAACAACTCAGGAAGCTGTGCGTCACAGGATAGAATGCTGGGGATCTGAGCTACGCTGTACATGAAGACCTTTTGAAAGTAGTGCACAGAAGCCCAAGGAACTGCAGTAGACGTGCTGTACAGTGGTACTGTCTGGCACGGGGAGGTATGCTCTTACCTCCACCAAATTTGGACAGCTGGACTTTTGGACAGTCAGGATCACTTTGGTTTACCACCTGTGTTCCAGGGATCACATTTGTAGACAGGAGAGGAGTCCCAGAGTAGTGGTTGTCATTGCAGAGAGGTGCCTGTGGAAGCAGGGAAGTGACTCTGACACTCCACAGGAGATTCCTTCAGTCCTTCTGCTGCAGAATGAAGACAGGCAGCCCTCAGAGAGTGCACAACCTGGGAACTGTTGCAGTTGCTGGCTGGAGCTGAAGTTGCAGGGTCACAGTAGCCTTTCTGGATACTTCGTTGCAGTTACAGCGGTTCCTGGAGCAGTCTGCAGTTGATCCAATGGTCAGAAGTTGAAGCAGAGGATACAGAGGAGTCCTGGTGGAGTCTTGCAAACCGAATCTGAGGAAACAGCCAGAGGAGAGACCCTAAATTGCCCTTAGAGGGAAATTGGCTATCAACCCAGGTATGCACCTATCAGGGGGGGGTCTCTGACACCACCTGCTGGCACTGGCCACTCAGATGCTCCCAGAGGGGTCCCCAAACCTTGGAATACAAGATGGCTAATGCTATGGACACTCTGGAAGAGCTCTGGGCACCACCCCTGGGATGGTGATAGACAGGGGAGTGGTCACTCCCCTGTCCCTTGTCCAGTTTCATGCCAGAGCAGAGACTGGGGGTCCCTGAACTGGTGTAGACTAGATTATGCAAGGAGGGCACCGTTTGTGCCCTTCAAAACATTTCCAGAGGCTCTGGGAGGATACCCCTCCCATGCCTGTAACACCTTTTTCCAATGGGAGAGGGTGTAACACCCCTCTCCTAAAGGAAATGTATTGTTTTGACTTCCTGGGATTGAGCTTCTCCATCCCCAGGAGGGCAGAAACCTGTGTGTGAGGTGGCAGCAGCTGGGGCTGCAGTGGAAACCTCAGAGTGCTGGTTTGGCAGCACTGGGGGTCCATAGTGGAGCCCCCAGGGTGCATGGAAATGCCTCCCCAATACCAAATTTGGATTGGGGGTTCAATTTCACAATTGTAGACACCTCACATGGCCATACTTGGAGTTACCATTGTGAAGCTACATATATGTATGCTTATAATGGTGTCCCCGTTCTCAAGAAGTCCAAGAAAATGGTCCTGGACAATGTGGGGGCACCTTTGCTAGTGCAAGGGTGCCCTCACACACAGTAACTTTGCACCTAACCTTCAGTAACTGAAGGTTAGACATGTAGGTGACTTATCAGTTGCTTGGTGCAGTGAAAATGGCTGTGAAATAGGGTGTACACTATTTCACTCAGGTTGCAGTGGCAGTCCTGAAGGAGTGTTTGTATGAGCTCCGTATGGGTTCAACAGAAATGCTGCAGCCCATAAGGATCTCCTGGAACCCCAACACCCTGGGCACCTATGTTCCATATACTAGGGACTTATAAGGGGGATCCAGTGTGCCAATCTGAATTGGAATATGGAGTCACTAAACTATAGTGACAAATTTGGAAAACAGAGAGAGTATAAGCACTGGAGTTCTGATTAGCAGAACTCCAGTGACACTGTCAAGCATACTGTCAACCCATATAGGCCACAAACTATGAGCACTGGGGCTCTGACTAGCAGGATCCCAGTGAGACAGTAAAAACACACTGACAAACAGGTCAAAAGTGGGGGTAACCATGCTAGAAGAAAGCCACCTTCCTACACCTGCTCCTTCCCCTGTGTGCCTGCAGCATGTCACCAATTCACACGTGGGCTGGTGTGACAGCTGGTTTCTTGCATTCCCTCTAGACAGTCTCACACAAAGGAAGGGTACGTATGACTGAGAGGACATCTGCCTGTTGAAGGGCCATCCTGGGCAGAATGGAAGGGATGAACTGATACTTACATCTGAATAGGCAGTGCCATGCTCATAAAACTGCACAACCCCCTGTAATGAGTCTTGAGACAGGGCTGGAAGTGAGGGTCTCTGTGCATTTCAAAGACACCTTGTTCACCCCCACTTCACAGGCACAACTGGGTATACAAACTGGACATTTGAGCCTACCCAATCAGTACACTTCTGGACCTCTGAAGAACTCTGCAGGAAGAAGGGTGACTGTGTATCTACATGGACTGTCAATCTGGACTGCTGCTCTGGAAGAACTGCTTTTCTGCTGTGCTGCCCTGTTGCCTTCTGCTCTGTGTCCTGCTGAGAAAGGATTGGGCCCATCTTACTTAAACCCAGAGTGACTCCAAGTGCTTGCTGACTTGCCTCCTGTTCTTCTGAAGTCTCAGGTACACATAAGTCTTCTACAACAACCTGCAACAGTACCTTGACTTTGCTTGCTCCACGTATTGCACTACCAAGTGATGTCAATCCAGTCCTGGTCCCTTGAAAATGGGTATACAGTGCTGCAACTACCAAAATCCACACATTGTCATCATTGCACCAGTCAGAACTAATGCATCTCCTTCCATGTTGATGCAGCACCGGCTGCTCGGCTTGATGATGACGCATCACTTACATCTAGGGTTCCTAGCAACACATATCCAATTGCAGGGTAAGGAACCGACACATCAACTACATCGCCAGCATCGACGACAACACATCAACTCAACTGTTCCTTGCATCGCTCCTCACATCGTTTCTTGACACCGACACAACCCAGAAACAAGGTACTAATTTCAGCGGGCCAAGGCTGGTCCATGTATTCAACCGGTGCTCCGGTGCGGTCAGTCTGACATTTTAGATTTTACCCAGTCTAGAGTGACCAGATAGCCTCAGTTGGCCCTTTATTTTTCTAAGCACAATAGTTTGATTTATTCTTTAAAAATACATATATCAAATTCTGTTTATTGGATTTCTGTCATTTTGATATTGTTTTGTTGATTAGATACTTTCTATTTTTCTAATAAGGTGTGGTATCGTTTTGTGTGGTGCTTGCACTGTTTTACTTTTTTACATTTTGCACAAATACTTTACACATTGCCTCCTAAAATAAGCCTATCCACTCTGTGCCAAGCTACCAGAGAGTGAGCACAGGTTAATTGTTAGTGTGTAACTGACATACTCTGACTAAGATTGCGGTCCCTACTTGGAGAGGGTGCCTGCCTCTTCCAACTAGGTGTCTTTGAAGTAGAGGAGTCTTCATAGAGGCCTTTGAAGATCGCAAGGGGTTCTCCCTTCCCTTGCTTCAGACACTCTCCATGGGGTTATGCAGCCCTTTGTGTGGTGACAGGAAAAGCCTTATTCAGATGTAAGGCAGTGCTAAGCTCTGCATCCCCTTTCAAGCCAGTTAATGCCCCCCTAAGGCCCATCAAGTCACACCTAAGCTGCCATTGTGTGTGACTGTCCTGATGGAATGCACAAATACCAGCTGCCATCTACCCCAGATGTATATTCATAAACAGCTGGAGGCACAGAATGGTTAAATTAAGAACATGACAGCTTTCTAAAATTTTAAATGCAATTTCACCCTAAGTTGTGTGTTTAAATTGTGAGTCTAGAGACACCAAACTCCAAATTTCTAGCTTTTCCTAATTTGAAGTTACACTTGAAGGCTGCTTCCACGTAACCCAAATGTTAACCTATGCAGTACTGAAAAATGAATGTATTCGTTTTTCAATTCCAGGACATGTTCAACTTAAAAGTGCACGTCCAATCTTTTAACTACATTGCATCCTGCCTTTGGGGCTAACTAGAGCCTACCTCAGGGATAACTTGTATGTAATAAGCTTGTATGTAAGAAGATTTCAGGTTGGCAAGGGTGTGCACTTGCCATGTCGAAATGGCAGTTTTAAACTACACACACAGGCTGTGGAGTGGCAAGCATGAGATATGTTTGAAAGGCTACTGTAGTGAGTGGCATAATCAGTGCTTCAGGCCCATTAGCAGCATTTAATTTACAGACCCTGGGCACAGACAGAGCACTTTATTAGGGACTTAAAAGTAAATTAAATATGCAAATTGTGGAGAAGTCAATATTACCATTTATAGTGTACAGAGTACCCACATTTTAGCACCGATCAAGAGTGGTAAAATGCCCATAATTCTAAAACTACCAAAAAAATGTCAAGAAACGAGGAGGAGAAAGGCACATAGTCTGGGGATTACCCTGCAGAAAGGGCCAATTCCAACAGAAAGGATAAAAAAGGAATAAGATTCTTGAGTGTTCTGATTTGATGGAAACATAATCTGGTAACACTAGTGATCTCATTATCCAGATTAAGTTTGGCATTGATGATAATGTCTACATTTCTCATCTTTGAAACCATGTTACCTAAGATTAGAAGGCAACATGATTGTATAGCCTTACTGAAAACCAGAAGACTTAACAATTTCCCCGGGATAATCTTCAGACAACTGTGTGCACATCTAGTTCACTCCTATCACCTCGTTACATAGATCATCTTATAAGTTTATTACGATTTGCATGTCATCCTTGAATAGATAACATGAAGCATTGAGGCTTTTTGCTAGGTTTTACGAGGGGGAGCATATACAAATTAAAAAGGAGTTGCAAGAGCGATAGGTGCTAGGGCACACCCCAGTTTAAGGGAATGGGGGTGGAGAGAAAAGGGTCCAGTTGTAAATACCGAGTTCACTCTGAGACAAAAGAGGCAATCTCAGAGTTTCTCCCTCGTGGAGTTCTTTCAAACGTTGGAGGAGAAAACTATGGTCAATAGTAATAAATGTTGCAAAGAAGTTCAGAAATATTAGTACTCTTGAACCAACACTCTACCTATCAGGACGTAAAGCTCTGAGTTGAGTAAATCCACCTATCCTACCACCTGCTTAATTAATTCCAAGGAGATTATAGGCTCTGGTATAGAACTGTAATTAGGACATTACAAGAACTGTTAACATAATGCAATAAGAGAAATCGGTCTATTTGGCCAATTTGTCATGGTATCATCCTACTTTCTTCAGCAAGGGTCTGAGTGTTGCCCTTTTCAACTTGGCTCCTCCGTGAAAGAGGCATTAGCGATATCAGTTACCATGGGTGAGATACAAGGGCTAGAAAGTTTTAAGAAAGTGGCCTGGCCTGCATCTTTTGGAGGGACGCATATAGTTCTCCTGGACTGTAGAAGCTTGAGGCAGGCATTTAAAATCATAGATGTAAATGCTGGTATTATCACAACATTCATCAAATAAATCAGCTTCAGAATTACTCCGGATTCATTCGGTTTGACCACAAACTCCGTTCTCCCTATTTGGAAGGGGGAGTGTGAGAAAGAAGCCTCTTTCTAGCCTTGTTACCCCCACTTTTGGCCTGTTTGTGAGTGTATGTCAGGGTGTTTTCACTGTCCCACTGGGATCCTGCTAGCCAGGGCCCAGTGCTCATAGTGAAAACACTATGGGGGTCATTACGACCCTGGCGGTAAAAGGCAGTTATCGCTGGTCAGAAGACCGCCATAACCCCGTCGCAGCCGCGGTAACCCGCCAGGGTCATTCTGACCCACAACTGCCAAACCGCCAAAAACCCGACCTCCACTGAAGGCCGCCACATCAGCAGTCAGCGATAAACTGGAGATGACCAAACCTCCACCGTCACGCCAACAGAAATACGCCCATGCCATTACGACCCACGAATCTACGCGGCGGTCTTTCAACCGCGGTATCCCATTGGCGGTACACACCGTCGCGGTCAAAATACACACACACATAGAAAACTCAGCCACATTGGACAATTACAAATACACACACCTGATAAACATACAAACACCACTCCCACACAATCAATACGATATAAAACACACACCCTCATCACCCACAAACCCCCACCAATCGAAATTCAGAGACAAGGCGCAATACACAGAGAGAGAGCACAGGGAACGCAAACCACAACACACACAGGAACACAACATCATCCCCCACACTACATCTATGCACAAAACACCACACACCACTACACTCATCACCACAAACACCACCCCACACCTCATCCCCACCACCCCATGGCACCCCAAAGACACCCCAGGTTCTCGGACCAAGAACTCAGGGTCATGGTGGAGGAAATAATTAGGGTAGAGCCCCAGCTCTTCGGCACACAGGTGCAGCACTACAATAGCCAGGAAGGCGGAGCTATGGCAAAGGATCGTCGACAGGGTCAACGCTGTGGGACAGCATCCCAGAAATCGGGAAGACATCCGAAAGCGCTGGAACGACCTACGGGGGAAGGTGCGGACGATGGTGTCAAGACACAACATCGCTGTGCAGAAGACTGGCGGCGAACCCCCACCCACTCCACCCGAATTCACAGCATGGGAGCAAGAGGTCTTGAACATCCTGCATCCTGAGGGCCTCGCTGGAGTAGGCGGAGGAATGGACTCTGGTAAGTCTAATCTCAAATACTTCACCCCCCCAACCACCAGCATGCCAACCCCCACCCCCACCCTCACCCCCAACCCCCCAGCACATATCCTCCCTGCTAATGTCTCACCAGCACAACCCACCCAAACCAACACCAACCCCTGAATGCCAACACAAACCATGGACACCCATCACCTAAGCATGACCACTGCACATACCCATCCCCCCCCCCCAAACCACCCTCACAACTCCTCCCACAAGGGAATGCCAGCACTGGGGGACAAGGGCACCCACAAATCGCATGCCATGGCACACACAGAAGCAATAACCATACTCTTTTACTCCTGCAGGGCCCGAACGCCAACACACCGGCCCAGAGGGTCCAGAAATGTCCATCCCACCCCCAGAACAGGCCCCCAGTGATGACAGCAGCTCTGTCGACCTAGAACCTGATGACCAGCCCGGACCATCAGGGACCTCTAGACAGTCGGTTCCCCTCAGGCAGACACAGGTCCCACTCTGGAAACCCCAGCACAGCACCCACCCAGCGGGCCCATGCCTCTGTCTCCAGGTCAAGCAGCAGTGTGTCTACCACTACAGGGCACCCAGGGCAACCCACCACCCCAACAACAGGGACCTGGGGGCAGTGGTAGTGGGCACACCGTCCAGGGGACAGAGGCCCAGGAACAAAGGGGAACTGGGAGGGCTGCTGTGCGACAGAGGGAGGACAGGCCTAGGGAACCCACTGTCCAAGAGGCCCTCACCACCATCATGGGAACGTACCACCACTCCCAAGAGACGATGGCGACGGTCCTGGCCAGGTTCCAGGAGATCCAGGCCATGCAGGAGGGCCAGTACATGGGTTTCCGGGAAGAACTGCGCAGCATCAGTTCCGCAATGGGTACAATCGTGGTGGCACTCAACCAGATTGTCACCACATTGCGGGATCATGTGGCCCCCCAAAGGGCCCCTGCCACTAGCATGGAGGAAGAACAGCCCACCACCTCCGCCGGCGCTAGTGGTCAGGAGGCCCCGACACAACAGCAACGGGCCACCTGGACCCCACCCCCTGCAGAACATGAACCACCCCGCAAGAAAGGCTTGAGATCTAGGAAGAAGACAGAGTAGGATGTCAAGACCCCCGCCATGCACGGATCCCCCCGGATGTCATCCCACTGTCCCACTTGTTCACCCTGTCCAACCTTGAACTGCCCCTGCTCCACCTTCCACAGGCATATTGTCAAAGCCCAGCTCACCTGAGTCCTTGTTCAGTTCTGATGGAGGTTGAAGACAATCCGACCCCACCCTGAAACTGCTTGTTCCAGCACACTAGTTTTTAAAACAGTGCACTAAGAACAGAAGCTCAAGGGAAGGGGGGAAGTGGATAAAATAAAATAAAGAGACAACACCGTTCTTGCGTTTCCACTGTTGAAGTGCTGCACAAATCTGCGGCCCTCTCTGACTTCTGTAGAAACTAGTGCCTAATGAAACATAAACAAAGAACAGATAAGTACAACCTATTCCTAACTGGGTTCCTGACTATCCCTTTATTTATTAAAAATTTTCTTCTAAAAGTACCTCTTGGATCCTGGTCTCTAGTTTCCAGGTTTGGAATGTGTTACTGCTCTGGGATGTGTTTTCTATTACTCTAAAGCTTCTAAAACATTAAACAAATACCGTTATCAGAATTACCAATATCAAACATTCATCTTAATATAACTAAAGCCTAAATTCCCAATAGCAGACTCACTTTTCCCATATTTCCAGAATCTTTTATAAAACAAATACTGTACTTTTACGTCAAAATACAGCATGTAATTTGTGCAAGTCCTTGATTTACTGTTTGCCTCACAAAGTTCCGCAAAGTATTCTTGTAACAAAGAGTTTGAATCACAATGTTCGTGGAAGGTATCTTGTTTCAAATTGTCTATACACGAATCCAGAAATTGTTGTCAAAGTTCTTTCAGGTAATAAAAGTTTTGCACTTACTTGTTGCTGGCAAGAGATACTGATCAGTCTAAGCTTGTCTTCTTTCTCTTTTGCAGGTTGCTTGTGGGAGAGAGGCTGAGGCAAGGAGGAACCGGAAACCGGAAGAAGGAAGAGCCAGCAGCTGCGCCCATTGAAGCCAATGAAAGTCTGTAGAGAGCAGGAGTGCCAGCGCCGAGGGATCTGTCCTCAGGTAAGCGGGAGGTAGACGAGCACAAGCACTGGGTGAGGCTCGGGGGCTGCCTTTTATAGACGGGGCTGGGTGTGGTCCTCACATGCTGCACATGTTCTTGAAAGGTGTGCAGAGCTGGGTGTGGTTTGAAGAGCTGGGTGTGGTCCTCACATGCTGCACATGTTCTTGAAAGGTGTGCAGAGTTTCAGTTATTATGCAAATGAGTTAAATTAACACATGGCCTAGAGCGGAGTGTTTTAAAGAAGCCTTGGTAAAAGCAAGGCCCAATGTGTAAACAAAACAGCACATTAAACAACATACACAGAAGCCTAGGGGGGGGGGGAAGGTGAGATAACAAGAAAGGCTTTCAATAGTAAGTTTAAAAGGGAGCTATTACAGAACCCACTAGTGCAGTGAGAGGGGACATGCTCTTTGCTGTGCACAAACCCTAACAGTTGCCCCCCTCAAAGGCTCTCCTACAGGACGGGGTTTTCCTGGATTTTTTAAATAAAACCGTCTAATCAGCTGTGGGGCATGTACATATGATTTCTCAGATTCATCATATCCTTTCCATTCTACTAAATAAAACAGACGTCCACTAATTCTTTTTGAGTCTTTTATGCTTTTCACTTCATATTCTAGATTTCCCTTAATTGGTATGGGTGGAGGTGGTGGTTCAGGTCGGGTTTTTGGATTGTACGGCTTAAGCAAGGACACATGGAATGTAGTATGTACTGGATATTCTTTTGGTAAATCTAATTTTACTGTTACCGGGTTTACTATGGCAGTTATACTAAAGGGTCCAATGAAACGTGGTTGCAGCTTTCGGGATCCCTCTATGTTTAGGTTCTTTGTGGAGAGCCATACCTTGTCACCGATTTTATACATTGGGGCCTCAGATCTGTGTTTGTCTGCTTGTCTTTTCATGCTTTCCTTGTACTTTAATAAATGTTTCCTGGCTTTGTCTTGTATGTCACCTAACCTCGTTAGTCTATCCGTTACTGTAGGTAACAGAGATTCTTCTAACAAAATGGGTATAGCTCTTGGATGATACCCCTGCAAGAAATAGAATGGTGAGCAAAGTAGAGCTGAATGCTCAGTATTATTATAAACAAACTCCGCTACAGGGAGAGCTTCCAACCATTCACTAGAATAATCAGCCAATAAACAACGTAGCGTTTGAAGTAAGGTTTGGTTCAGTCGTTCAGTCTGTCCATCTGTCTCTGGGTGGAAAGCAGTGGATAATGCCACATCTATTTTCAGTTTTTTACATAATTTTTTCCAAAATTTAGAGTTGAACTGGCTCCCTCGGTCTGACACCACTTTGCTTGGCAAACCATGTAAACGCACAATTTCCCTTATAAAAATATCGGCAAATTCTGCCGCCGTGGGTAATTTCCATAATGGTACAAAATGTGCCATTTTAGATAAAAAATCCACTATAACCAACACTGTTGTGAAAGATTTTACAGGTGGTAAACCTACAATAAAGTCTACGCTCACAGTGTGCCAACGTTGTTTGGGTGTTGGCATTGGTATTAACAAGCCGTCAGGGGCCTTATGAGAAGATTTATGTCTTGCACAAATTGGACAGGTAGTGACAAATTGCTTAATGTCCTTTCTTATAGTGTCCCACCAAAAGTGATTTTGCACATTTTCCAGGGTCTTTACCCAACCAGGATGACCTGCCAACGGTGAGGCGTGATGCCAAATTATCACCTGTGTTTGTAATTCAGAGGTGGGCACTAACAGCATGTTGTCGTGATACAATAAACCTTGTTGTATTGTGTTATGGGAATCCTTTAACCAATTCTGAGGTGCTATTTGCATGTGTGCATTATATAGATCTGTGATGAAATCCTTCTGTTGTACTGGTGCCAAAAACTTTTGGGGAGGAATAATGGGTTCTCCTATTTTATCTTGTTTCATGTCTGAGGTATGTCCGTATCTAGATAACACATCAGATTGAATTTGTTGTGCACCTGGTCTATAGGTTATTACAAAGTCAAATGTGCTAAAAAAATTTAACCAGCGCATCTGACGTGGTGTTAGTGCTTTAAGTGATCCAAAAAACTGTAGGTTCCTATGGTCAGAAAAGATTGTAACTGGGTACTTGGCTCCCATTAAATGGTGCCTCCATTCTGAAAAGGCTACTTTGATAGCTAGTAGTTCCCTTTCAGCCACAGTGTAATTTTGTTCAGCTGGTAATAACTTTTTGGAATAGAAGGCTTTAGGATGTAACTGGCCATCTACTGCATCTCGTTGAGAGAGAACTCCTCCTAAAGCTACTTGTGAAGCATCCGCTTCAACAAAAAAAGGCAAGTCAGGATCAGGATGTTTCAGAATTGGGGCTGAAGTGAACTTTTGTTTTAGGAGTTGAAAGGCGTGTGCCGCCTCATCAGTCCAAAGAAATCGTTGCCCTTTCCGCAACAAGGTAGTTATTGGGGCCGCAATGTCTGCAAAATGTGCAATAAACCTCCTATAAAAATTGGCGAAACCCAGAAATTTCTGAATATCTTTTACAGAGGATGGTTCTGGCCAATCAGCAATAGCACTGATTTTCTTTACATCCATAGTTATTCCTTGAGGTGACAGGCAGTATCCTAAAAAGTCCACCTTGCTGACATTAAAAGTACACTTTTCTAACTTAGCAAAAAGATGATTTTCTTTTAACTTTGATAATACTGCACGAACATGCTGGGTATGTTCTTCTGAGTTCTTAGAGTAAATGAGGATGTCGTCTATGTATACTATGACACAAACGTCCAGGAATTCGTGTAGGACCTCATTTATAAAGAACTGAAAGGCCGCAGGGGCATTACATAACCCAAAGGGCAATACTGTGTACTCAAATAAACCAAACTTTGTCTTGAAAGCTGTCTTCCACTCATCCCCCTCTTTTACTCGGACCAGGTGGTAAGCTCCCCGCAGATCTAGTTTAGTGTATACAGTAGAATGTCTTAATTGATCCAACAACACAGGTATTAGAGGAAGAGGATATTTATTCTTTATTGTAGCCTTATTTAGTCCTCTATAATCGATACACGCGCGCAGGGATTTATCCGGCTTCAGGATAAAAAAGAGTGGAGATGACACCGGAGATGTGGAATGACGGATGAACCCAGACTGTAGTAGGTCATCTAGGTAGGTTCTTAAGTATTTGGTTTCTTCATCAGTCAAAGCATATACTCTGTTATTAGGTAAAGGGGCCCCTGGGATAAGATCTATACGACAGTCATAAGACCTATGTGGGGGCAGCGTACTAGCCTTTACTGGATCAAAGACGTCTTTGAAGTCAGAATATTCAGGAGGGAGACTTGGTTCATCTTGTGTAACACTAGCACAGTGTAATACTGTGCTCTGTTCTGTACCTGCTTCTTGATAGCAATTGGTTCTACATAAAGAGGAATCCAAAGTAACAGTTCTATTCACCCAATCAATTTTTGGGTTATGAGTTGTTAACCAGGGTACCCCGAGAATCAAACCAAAATTAGGTGTATCTATCAGATCAAAGCTAATCACCTCTGTGTGCCCGTTCTGACAGACTATAACAAGTGGACTTGTTTGTTTTGTGATTAATCCAGAGGTCAATTCTGACCCATCCACTGCACATACTGCTTCTGGACAAGGCTTTAGGCACATAGGAAGTCCTACGTTTTCAGCTAACTTATTATCCACAAAATTTCCTGTCGCGTCTGAGTCTAGTAGGACAGGGAGAGAATGCCTCACTTGGGTAGTAACAATTAATACGACCTGAATTATGAAATGTCTAGGTATGTGCGGTACCATGAAGGCTGCAGCATTAGAGGTTTGATTAAGATGTTTTCTCGAACAAGTAACCTCTCCCCTTGTCGAGCTTAATCGTTTCCTGATTCAGTTAAGGAGGTGGAGGAAACAGCACCCTTTTGTGGATTTTTAGGCTTTACTGGACATTCTCTGGCAAAGTGACCTGCCCTTCCACAATATAAACATAATTGAAGTTTTCTCCTTCTTTCTTTTTCCTCTGATGTGAGTGGACCTCTGAGTGTCCCTATTTGCATAGGCTCAGGTTCAGGGAGTTTATTATCTGGGTCTTTCTTCTCGTGTCTAATAAAAGTTAACCGTGATTCCAGTTTGTATTTATCTCCCTTTCTTTCTCCTAGTCTATGTTCTAATTTCACAACTAAATCTACAAAGTCCGAATAGTCTTCTGGCAAATCAACGATATGAGCCAGCGCGTCTTTTAACTCGTCTCTCAAACCTTTATAGAAAAGGGAGACACGCTTTTCTTCTGGCCACTGTGTCTCGGTGAGTAAACGATTAAAACTAGTGAGATAGGTCAATAAATCCTTGTTACCTTGTTTAAGATTTAAAAGCTCATTATCACTTGCCTGCATGAAAGTGTGTTTTGCAAAAAGGCTGGTCATGGTACGTTTAAATTGATTCCAATTATGGAGGATGGGATCATCTCTCTCCACGAAAGGAATTGACCAATTGGCTGCTGTGCCACCCAAATAAGACAAGACGAATGCCACTTTCGTAGCATCAGTAGGGAACTGTAATTGACATTGATTGATAAAAACATGGAATTTGTTACTATCTCCATGAAAACGTTTAGGTGCTGCTAAGGGCACAGCATTAGGAAGATTAACAGCGACCTCAACTGGGGGAGGCAAAGTTGTATGTTTTGATGGCGCCCCTGTCTCTGAGGAGGTTTTAAACAAAGGCGTAAAAGCTGTGTTCCACTGAGATACCCTAAATTTATACCTGCTTAAATCCTGTTTTAAAGAGGTATTCTCCATCTTTAATCTCTCTATTTCCTCTTGCATATGTTGCAAGATGCCAGACACTGATTCATTATGAACCAAATCCTCATTTAGGGCCTGCGCCATATCCGTGACGTCAATGCCCTCTATTTCTTCCCCGATATTCATCGTCCACCAGAACTGAATTTTTTTTTTTTTTAAGGCTTGTGCTTCTGTCAAAGCCCAGCTCACCTGAGTCCTTGTTCAGTTCTGATGGAGGTTGAAGACAATCCGACCCCACCCTGAAACTGCTTGTTCCAGCACACTAGTTTTTAAAACAGTGCACTAAGAACAGAAGCTCAAGGGAAGGGGGGAAGTGGATAAAATAAAATAAAGAGACAACACCGTTCTTGCGTTTCCACTGTTGAAGTGCTGCACAAATCTGCGGCCCTCTCTGACTTCTGTAGAAACTAGTGCCTAATGAAACATAAACAAAGAACAGATAAGTACAACCTATTCCTAACTGGGTTCCTGACTATCCCTTTATTTATTAAAAAATTTCTTCTAAAAGTACCTCTTGGATCCTGGTCTCTAGTTTCCAGGTTTGGAATGTGTTACTGCTCTGGGATGTGCTTTCTATTACTCTAAAGCTTCTAAAACATTAAACAAATACCGTTATCAGAATTACCAATATCAAACATTCATCTTAATATAACTAAAGCCTAAATTCCCAATAGCAGACTCACTTTTCCCATATTTCCAGAATCTTTTCTAAAACAAATACTGTACTTTTACATCAAAATACAGCATGTAATTTGTGCAAGTCCTTGATTTACTGTTTGCCTCACAAAGTTCCGCAAAGTATTCTTGTAACAAAGAGTTTGAATCACAATGTTCGTGGAAGGTATCTTGTTTCAAATTGTCTATACACGAATCCAGAAATTGTTGTCAAAGTTCTTTCAGGTAATAAAAGTTTTGCACTTACTTGTTGCTGGCAAGAGATACTGATCAGTCTAACCTTGTCTTCTTTCTCTTTTGCAGGTTGCTTGTAGGAGAGAGGCTGAGGCAAGGAGGAACCGGAAACCGGAAGAAGGAAGAGCCAGCAGCTGCGCCCATTGAAGCCAATGAAAGTCTGTAGAGAGCAGGAGTGCCAGCGCCGAGGGATCTGTCCTCAGGTAAGCGGGAGGTAGACGAGCACAAGCACTGGGTGAGGCTCGGGGGCTGCCTTTTATAGACAGGGCTGGGTGTGGTCCTCACATGCTGCACATGTTCTTGAAAGGTGTGCAGAGCTGGGTGTGGTTTGAAGAGCTGGGTGTGGTCCTCACATGCTGCACATGTTCTTGAAAGGTGTGCAGAGTTTCAGTTATTATGCAAATGAGTTAAATTAACACATGGCCTAGAGCGGAGTGTTTTAAAGAAGCCTTGGTAAAAGCAAGGCCCAATGTGTAAACAAAACAGCACATTAAACAACATACACAGAAGCCTAGGGGGGGGGGAAGGTGAGATAACAAGAAATGCTTTCAATAGTAAGTTTAAAAGGGAGCTATTACAGAACCCACTAGTGCAGTGAGAGGGGACATGCTCTTTGCTGTGCACAAACCCTAACACATATGGACAATGCACCTGTGCGAACGAGAGTCTGGACTCTGCCATGGACATGCCTCCACCATCACCCATCACCCTTTTTGAACTATACACCAATTTTAGCACTTCAATAAACACAATTATTGCACAAAAACCATCTGGAGTCTGCTATTTATTTTTTTAAACCAAATGTATTCGATATAACCAACCAAAAATGTCCAAATACATTGTGATGACAACATACCAGTGTCACACAGCGGTAGTCCATGGGGAAATAAACCAGAGGGCACTCCGTGGGGACCAGATCACTGAAATAGGAAGGCAAATTCACAACTAAGTTACCATACATTGGGGTGAAAGGTCAGACAGTAGAGAGCCAGTACTGTTACAGATATAATAAAATGCAGGAGTAGATTCTTACCTGTGTGTTACTGGAAATACTGCAGTATCACTCTGTCCCTGTTGTCCGTGTCGTCCTCTTCGTCTTCCTCCTCTTCACTCTCCGCAGGCTCCACAGTGGCCACAACACCACCATCTGGACCATCCTCCTGCAGGAAAGGCACCTGGCATCGCAAAGCCAGGTTGTGAAGCATGCAGCAGGCCACGATGATATGACACACCTTCTTTGGTGAGTACATTAGGGATCCACCTGTCATATGCAGGCACCTAAACCTGGCCTTCAGGAGGCCGAAGGTCCGCTCGATCACCCTCCTAGTACGCCCATGGGCCTCACTGTACCGTTCCTCTGCCCTTGTCCTGGGATTCCTCACTGGGGTCAATAGCCAAGGCAGGTTGGGGTAACCAGAGTCACCAATTAGCCACACACGCTGTCTCTGTAGCTATTCCATCACATAAGGGATGCTGCTATTTCGCATGACGTACGCGTCATGCACTGACCCTGAGAACTTGGCATTTAAATGGGAGATGTACTGGTCAGCCAAACAGACCACCTGAACATTCATCGAATGATAACTTTTTCGGTTCCTGTACACCTGTTCATTGTCTTTTGGGGGGACCAAAGCCACATGGGTACCATCAATGGCACCAATGATATTGGGAATGTGTCCAAGGGCATAGAAATCACCCTTCACTGTAGGCAAGTCACCCACCTCAGGGAAAATGATGTAGCTCCGCATGTATTTCATCAGGGCAGACAACACTCTGGACAATACCCTTGAAAACATAGGCTGAGACATCCCAGATGAAATGGCCACTGTATTTTGAAATGATCCACTAGCCAAAAAATGGAGTACTGACAGCACCTGCACTAGAGGCGGAATCCCTGTGGGTTGGCGGATGGGTGACATCAGGTCTGGCTCCAGCTGGGCACACAGTTCCTGTATAGTGGCACTGTTGAGTCTGTAGGTGAGTATGACATGTCGTTCTTCCATTGTCGACAGGTCCACCAGCGGTCTGTACACTGGAACATTCCTCCGTCTCCTCGCAAGTCCCAGCGGACGGTGCCTAGGAAGGACAACATGGAGCACAGAGTCAATCAACCCACAGGTAAGTTCCCACAGCCTGCACAGTACACAAATCTCTCTGGATTGAATAGCTTGTATGAGTGTCGATGCAAGGCCTAGCCATGTGTGACGCAGTAGGAATTAAGCCATGTGGGCCCTTGAAATGGCGGCTGCCTGACCTGTGAAGTGTGACAATGTGAAGTGAGGTCATTGCGCTGGCGTGGCACGCCGTGGCGGTAGGCGGTCGAAGACCGCGGCGCAAAACAGCATTGGTTAACATTGAACCCTATGGGTATCAGGAGCCAATGACGATGTGCGCCGGCGGTCGCGGTACGCACCGCCGCGGTACGCACCACCGCGGACGTGACCGCCATTTTCTCTCTGCTTAATCACACGAGACCTGAGCATCCACAGGAGAGGACCTATACTGCAAGTGCTGCTGTGACCTCGCTCTGGAAGTGACAATGGCTGCTGCGACTGGGGAAAGGGCCCCCACCTTCAGTTCCGAAGAGTTGGAGAAGCTCGTGGACGGGGCCCTCCCCCAGTATGCGCTACTCTACTGTACTCCAGACCAACAGGTGAGTACACGGGGCCAATGCATAGTGGGCAATACCTGTGATGAGTGGGGTGGATGTACGATGGAGGGGAGGGGAGCGAATTACGAATGCATGGCACGACAGATGAGAGCATGTGCCACATGGCAAGTTTGGGGAGGGGGGGCCACTCACATCGAGCATGCAGAAAAGTGATGATGTTTCTTTTTCCCCCCTGTACATGTCACATAGGTCAGCGCCCATCAGAAGATCGATATTTGGCATGCCATCGTCAAGGACGTCCAGGCCCTGGGGGTCCACAACAGACGGGGCACCCACTGCTGCAAGAGGTGGGAGGACATCCGCCGCGGGAGCAGGAAGACCGCCGAGGCTCTGCTGGGGATGGCCTCCCAACCTAGGAGGGGTGCCAGTCGTACCTTGACCCCCCTGATGTCCCGGATCCTGGCGGTGGCCTACCCCGATTTAGATGGGCGCTTGAGGACATCACAGCAGACACAAGGGGGTGAGTACCAGCACATTCAGCTATATTTGCGCGCAGTGGAGGTGCCTGGGTGGGGGAGGAGGGCTGTGGGTATCCCTAGGCCAGGGCGATTTCTGTAGGCTAGGCCCCTCCGTGAGGTATGGTCCTGTGCCCCGCACCCCACCTCTGTAGGGTGCCTAGTAACGCTATTCATGGACCTGTGTATCCTGTGTGGGCAGTTGTCGCCCATAGGCTTGTAGGGCATGTCCCAGTGAATGAGTAGTGTACCCCAAGTGCGCAGCATAATGCAGGGGGCTTCTGTGTCTGTCCTCTCCGCCAACGGTGTCCCCAATGCATGCACTCAACTTGTCTTTATTTCTCCACCCCCCCCATTTTCTTTGTTTTTCTGTGAATGTATGCATTAGCATCATTAGGCGGAGGAGAAGTGGCATCGGCGCAAGAGGGAGCTGCATCTCACATGGCCCTGGAGGGCTATGCAACGGACTCCGACATGACCAGTGAGACGGAGGGCGAGGGGGGCTCCACCACGGGGACCCGTGCAGACGTCAGTGACACCGACACGTCCTCGGATGGGAGCTCCCTTGCGGTGGCGGCAACATCCGTGCCCACCGATACTACAGTTAAGCCGCCACCCAGCACACCAGCTCCGCCCTCCCAGCAGCCCCTCGGCCTTCGGCCCGTGCCCGCACGGCCAGGAAGGCGGCCATCTCCTTCGCCCCAGGCACCTCAGGCCCTGCCCCAGTCACCCCTGCTGCCCTCAGTGAGGAGGTCATTGACCTCCTGAGGACCATCATTGTTGGGCAGTCTACCCTTTTGAATGCCATCCAGGGTGTGGAGAGGGAGGTGCATCAAAGCAATGCATAACTGGAGGACCTTCATTCGGGTCAGGCTGCCCAGCAGCGATCATTCAACGATCTGGCCTCATCACTGATGGCAGCGATTGTCCCTGTCTCCAGCCTCCCTCTTCTAACTCCCTCCACCCAGTCCCACTCTCCTGTTCCTCTGCCTATCCCATCCACACCTACAGACCAGCCTGCACACACCTCAACACCCAAGGAAAGCTCATCCAGACATAAGCACCACAGAACACACAAGCATTCACACAAGCAACATACAGATGCAGACATGCCAACAGCCACTACCTCCTCTGTGTCCCCCACCTCCTCGTCTCCCTCCTCCCTCCCTGTGACGTCTACACTCACACCTGCATGCACACCACCATCAGCCAGTACACCCATCACCAGCACACCCTCCATTACAGTCCGCACATGTGCAGTCACCACCCCCACTGCCATGTTCACGTCCCCTGTGTCCTCTCCCAGTGTGTCTGTCACCCCCGCTTCCAAACCACACAAACGCAGGCAGGCACCCAACCAACAGCCATCCACCTCACGTCAGCCTCCAGCCCAAGCACCTGCACCCAAAGACACCAGACTTGACTCTCCTACAACCACATCCTCTTCCTCCACTCCCATACCCACTCCAGCCACCCTTCCCATGGCTCCTAAAAAACTAATCGTCTATAAACTGGACCTCTTCCTCACCTGACCCACCCCCTTCATCTCGTAAGAGTTCCAAAAACACCTCAGCCACCACCAGCCCAGCAACTCCCAAGAACGTTGTGCCTGGTTTTTGGAGTCCGCGCTTTCCTTGGGCAGGGACATCGGCCAGCAGCAAAGGAACAGCCAGCCCTCCCCCTGGGAAGAAGAGCAAAAAACTGAAGGGCAGGCGCGACAGGCCTGATACGCCTGCCCCCAAGGAGGGTAGCCTTGCACCGTCATCTGCCACATCGGGTAAGGGAGCCAAGGGCCACGGAGAGTCTGCCAAGGAGGGCAAGGGCAGCAAAGCGCAAAAGGCAGGGAGCAGCCGACCTGGCCATGAGGGCCCCACCAGCCCCATTCCGGGGGTATCGGAGGAGACCCAGGGACCCAGGACTCCATCACAGGAGGGCCCCGCAACGGAAAGGTCCAATGCTGACTGAGCGGGAAGTATTGGCCAGGTGTGGTTCACTCGAAACACAAGACAGGCACCGCTGAACAGGGCCCCGCCGTGAGGAGCACCGCTGAACAGGGCCCCGCTGTGAGAAGCACCGCTGAACAGGGCCCCGCCAAGACAGGCACCGCTGAACAGGGCCCCGCCGTGAGGAGCACCGCTGAACAGGGCCCCGCCGTGAGAAGCACCGCTGAACAGGGCCCCGCCAAGACAGGCACCGCTGAACAGGGCCCCGCCGTGAGGAGCACCGCCGAACAGGGCCCCGCCGTGACAAGCACCGCTGAACAGGGCTCCGCCAAGACAGGCACCGCTGAACAGGGCCCGCCGTGAGAAGCACCGCTGAACAGGGCCCGCCGTGAGAAGCACCGCTGAACAGGGCCCCGCCGTGAGGAGCACCGCTGAACAGGGCCCCGCCGTGAGAAGCACCGCTGAACAGGGCCCCGCCAAGACAGGCACCGCTGAACAGGGCCCCGCGTGAGGAGCACCGCTGAACAGGACCCCGCCGTGAGGAGCACCGCTGAACAGGGCCCCGCCGTGAGAAGCACCGCTGAACAGGGCCCTCCTGTCAAGCACCGCTCCGCTGGGCCCTCCTGTCAAGCACCGCTCCGCTGGGCCCTCATCTCAAGCACCGCTCCGCTGGGCCCTCCTGTCAAGCACCGCTCCGCTGGGCCCTCCTGTCAAGCACCACTCCGCTGGGCCCTCCTGTCAAGCACCGCTCCGCTGGGCCCTCATCTCAAGCACCGCTCCGCTGGGCCCTCATCTCAAGCACCGCTCCGCTGGGCCCTCATCTCAAGCACCGCTCCGCTGGGCCCTCCTGTCAAGCACCGCTCCGCTGGGCCCTCCTGTCAAGCACCACTCCGCTGGGCCCTCCTGTCAAGCACCGCTCTGCTGGGCCCTCATCTCAAGCACCGCTCCGCTGGGCCCTCATCTCAAGCACCGCTCCGCTGGGCCCTCCTGTCATGCACCGCTCCGCTGCGCCCTCCTATCAAGCACCGCTCCGCTGGGCCCTCCTGTCAAGCACCGCTCCGCTGGGCCCTCCTGTCAAGCACCGCTCCGCTGGGCCCTCATCTCAAGCACCGTTCCGCTGGGCCCTCATCTCAAGCACCGCTCCGCTGGGCCTTCATCTCAAGCACCGCTCCGCTGGGCCCTCCTGTCAAGCACCGCTCCGCTGGGCCCTCCTGTCAAGCACCGCTCCGCTGGGCCCTCCTGTCAAGCACCGCCCCGCTGGGCCCTCCTGTCAAGCACCGCTCCGCTGGGCCCTCCTGTCAAGCACCGCTCCGCTGGGCCCTCCTGTCAAGCACCGCTCCACTGGGCCCTCATCTCAAGCACCGCTCTGCTGGGCCCTCCTGTCAAGCGCCGCTGGCCCATTGGCAGGCCCGGTTCTGTGTCGGGCAGGGCTTCACGAGGCACTCTGCCCACCATGCCTCCTCCATGACCAGTGGACTCTGTAATCCACCTGATGGACTGTGGCTTTGCACCCCCCAGGATGGAACAGTGGGAAATCCACCCACTGTAGAGACTTGAGAGACTGTGGCTTTGCACTCCCCAGGATGGCACAGTGGGCAATCCACCCACTGTAGAGACTTGAGAGACTGTGGCTTTGCACTCCCCAGGATGGCACAGTGGGCAATCCACCCACTGTAGAGACTTGAGAGACTGTGGCTTTGCACTACCCAGGATGGCACAGTGGGCATGGAGGCCCTTCGTGGATCTGGCGTCGTGGACTCATGTGGCTGAGGTGCCCCCCCCTTCCCTTCCCCCTGAGGTGCCAGTATTTTATTTTTGTGATGCCCCAGCAGTGTTCTCTCCAATGGACTCGATCTCGTGTGTGGGCTTTGCCCATGTGTTGCTGCACATTGGCCCACGGACATTTGAACTTTGCAAAACTGTGCCGGACTTTTGCTACTTGTATATATATATAGTTCTAGATGTGTAATAATTCTTTATATATTGCTAAGTTCGCTATAATTAATTATTGCTATAATATAGTTCTAGTTTTACAATCATTGCCTTTTGTCTTTGCTTTTTTGTTTTGGGGGTGTCACTCTGACTTTTTCATCTGCATTGGTGTGTAGGTATTTCGGTGGGGGTGAGGGTGGGGGTGGGTGTGTGGCGTATGTGTGTGCCTGTAACCTTTCCTCCTCCCCCCCTCCCCTGTGTCGTAGGTGCAGTACTCACCGTTGTCGTCTGCGGCGACGTTCGTGATCCTGTAAGAAGAGCAGGAAGGCAATGGCTGGGAGGATGTGGAGATCCGGTTCCATGCTGTCCCGATTCCGCGTGGAGTGTCTCGAGGTGAGCGTTTTCCATTGGAAATGTCTGTTTCCGCCGTGTTTTTATCGGCGGGGCTCCCGCCCCGGAAAAGGTGGCGGATTGGTGAGTCGTGATAGGGTGGGCGGTACATTGTCTGCCGCCTGGCTGTTGGCGGTGACCGCCGCGCTGTTTGTTTGTGCCGCCGTGGCGGTCGGAGTGTTAAAGCGGCGGCCTGTGTTGGCGGTTCCCGCCAGGGTCAGAATTCCATTTTTTGGACCGCCAGCCTGTTGGCGGGTTGGCCGCCGCTTTAACACTGACCGCCAGGGTCGTAATGACCCCCTATGTTTTCAGAATGTTTGTTATGTGTCACTGGGACCCTGCTAGCCAGGACCCCAGTGCTCATAACTTTGTGACCTATATGTATGTGTTCCCTGTGTGATGCCTAACTGTCTCACTGAGGCTCTGCTAACCAGAACCTCAGTGGTTATGCTCTCTCTTTACAAATTGTCACTAACAGGCTAGTGACCATTTCTCCAATTTACATTGGCATACTGGAACACCCTTATAATTCCCTAGTATATGGTACTGAGGTACCCAGGGTATTGGGGTTCCAGGAGATCCCTATGGGATGCAGCATTTCTTTTGCCACCCATAGGGAGCTCTGACAATTCCTACACAGGCCTGCCACTGCAGCCTGAGTGAAATAACGTCCACGTTATTTCACAGCCATTTACTACTGCACTTAAGTAACTTATAAGTCACCTATATGTCTAACCTTTACCTGGTAAAGGTTGGGTGCTAAGTTACTTAGTGTGTGGGCACCCTGGCACTAGCCAAGGTGCCCCCACATTGTTCAGGGCAAATTCCCCGGGCTTTGTGAGTGTGGGGACACCATTACACACGTGCACTATACATATGTCACAACATATGTATAGCGTCACAATGGTAACTCCGAACATGGCCATGTAACATGTCTAAGATCATGGAATTGTCACCCCAATGCCATTCTGGCATTGGGGAGACAATTCCATGATCCCCCGAGTCTCTAGCTCAGACCCGGGTACTGCCAAACTGCCTTTCCCGGGGTTTTACTGCAGCTGCTGCTGCTGCCAACCCCTCAGACAGGTTTCTGCCCTCCTGGGGTCCAGCCAGGCTTGGCCCAGGAAGGCAGAACAAAGGGCTTCCTCAGAGAGAGGGTGTTACACCCTCTCCCTTTGGAAAAAGGTGTCAGGGCTGGGAGGAGTAGCCTCCCCCAGCCTCTGGAAATGCTTTGATGGGCACAGATGGTGCCCATCTCTGCATAAGCCTGTCTGCACCGGTTCAGGGATCCCTCAGCCCTGCTCTGGCGCGAAACTGGACAAAGGAAAGGGGAGTGACCACTCCCCGGACCTGCACCTCCCCAGGGAGGTGCCCAGAGCTCCTCCAGTGTGCTCCAGACCTCTGCCATCTTGGAAACAGAGGTGCTGCTGGCACACTGGACTGCTCTGAGTGGCCAGTGCCAGCAGGTGACGTCAGAGACACCTTCTGATAGGCTCCTTCAGGTGTTGCTAGCCTATCCTCTCTCCTAGGCAGCCAAACCTCCTTTTCTGGCTATTTAGGGTCTCTGCTTTGGGAAATTCCTTAGATAACGAATGCAAGAGCTCATCAGAGTTCCTCTGCATCTCTCTCTTCACCTTCTGCCAAGGAATCGACTGCTGACCGCGCTGGAAGCCTGCAAAACTGCAACAAAGTAGCAAAGACGACTACTGCGACCTTGTAACGCTGATCCTGCCGCCTTCTCGACTGTTCTCCTGGTGGTGCATGCTGTGGGGGTAGTCAGCCTCCTCTCTGCACTAGAAGCTCTGAAGAAATCTCAAGTGGGTCGACGGAATCTTCCCCCTGCAACCGCAGGCACCAAAGAACTGCATCACCGGTCCTCTGGCTCTCCTCTCAGCACGACGAGCGAGGTCCCTTGAACTCAGCAACTCTGCCCAAGTGACTACCATAGTCCAGTGACTCTTCAGTCCAAGTTTGGTTGAGGTAAGTCCTTGCCTCCCCACGCTAGACTGCATTACTGGGAACCGCATGTTTTGCAGCTACTCCGGCTCCTGTGCACTCTTCCAGGATTTCCTTTGTGCACAGCCAAGCCTGGGTCCCCGGCACTCTTACCTGCAGTGCACGACCTCCTGAGTTTTCCTCCGGCCTAGTGGGACCCTCTTTTGTGACTTCGGGTGAGCTCTGGGTCACTCCACTTTGTAGTGCCTGTTCTGGCACTTCTGCGGGTGCTGCTTGCTTCTGAGAGGTCTCCTTGTCTTGCTGGGTGCCCCCTCTGTCCCCTCACGCAATTGGTGACATCCTGGTCCCTCCTGGGCCACAGCAGCATCCAAAAACCCTAACCGCGACCCTTGCAGCTAGCAAGGCTTGTTTGCAGTCTTTCTGAACGGAAATACCTGTGCATGACTCTTCACGACGTGGGACATCCATCCTCCAAAAGGGAAGTTTCTAGCCCTTGTCGTTCTTGCAGAATCTACAGCTTCTACCATCCAGTGGCAGCTTCTTTGCACCCACAGCTGGCATTTCCTGGGCATCTGCCCACTCCCGACTTGATCGTGACTCTTGGACTTGGTCCCCTTGTTCCACAGGTACTCTCGTCAGGAAATCCATTGTTGTTGCATTGCTGGTGTTGGTCTTCCTTGCAGAATTCCCCTATCACGACTTCTGTGCTCTTTGGGGAACTTAGGTGCAATTTGCACCCACTTTTCAGGGTCTTGGGGTGGGCTATTTTTCTAACCCTCACTGTTTTCTTACAGTCCCAGCGACGCTCTACAAGGTCACATAGGTTTGGGGTCCATTCGTGGTTCGCATTCCACTTCTAGAGTATATGGTTTGTGTTGCCCCTATCCCTATATGCCCCCATTGCCTTCTATTGTGACTATACATTGTTTGCACTGTTTTCTATTGCTATTACTGCATATTTTGGTATTGTGTACATATATCTTGTGTATACTTGCTATCCTTTTACTAAGGGTACTCACTGAGATACTTTTGGCATATTGTCATAAAAATAAAGTACCTTTATTTTTAGTATATCTGTGTATTGTGTTTTCTTATGATATTGTGCATATGACACTAGTGGTACTGTAGGAGCTTCACTC
Organism: Pleurodeles waltl; assembly: GCF_031143425.1. Taxonomy (NCBI): domain Eukaryota; kingdom Metazoa; phylum Chordata; class Amphibia; order Caudata; family Salamandridae; genus Pleurodeles; species Pleurodeles waltl. The sequence continues at coordinate 54,556,205 of NC_090439.1, read as the reverse complement.
GTCTCCTAGTTCAGCCTAAGCTGCTCTGCTAAGCTACCTTTTCTATCAGCCTAAGCTGCTAGACACCCCTCCCTGTTCATACGGGCCCCCACCTAAATCTCTCATTAGCACCCACCACCGCAGCACCCCTGTTGTTTTCCCAAAGCGATATAACCTACTCTCTAAGCACCTTAAAACGCGGCAGGGCCCCTGGATCAGACTGCATCCCAGCAGACCTGTTCTCAACAGACCTAGCATCCTGGTCAAGATACCTCACCATTCTAGCTAACGCAATAGCATCTGGGGCGCCAATCCCCGAGTCTTGGAAAGCGGCTATTGTTATTCCAATCTTTAAAAAGGGCGACAGATCACTTCCCTGCAACTACAGACCTATTAGCCTAATTGACTGTGTCCAAAAAGTCTTCTGCCACTGCCTCCTAGGAAAGATCAAAGTATGGATGACTGACCGTGATATCCTTAGCCCCCTCCAAGCCGGTTTCCGAAAGAAGATTTCCACCACTGACCAAGCCCTCAGATTCCTATTATTATATTGGAAAATAGTGTACATTGGTAAAGGCAGCCTTTATGTAGCTTTTGTGGACCTCAAATCTGCTTTTGACCTAGTACCTCGCAATAAACTTTGGGCCACTCTCTCTCGGATGGGAATCCCGGAGCACATTCTTGCCATTTTGATACTACTCCACGAGGACAACTACGCACAAGTCAGGTGGGGCAACAAGGGCCAACTAACTGATAGAATCCACGTTTCCTGGGGTGTGCGGCAAGGGTGCGTACTTGCCCCGACCCTCTTTTCCCTGTATATCAATGAAATTGTCCCCTCCCTCCTCAGACTGCAGGCTGACGCACCCTCACTTGGCACACAAAAAATCCCAGTCTTACTTTTTGCCGATGACACTCTTCTGATGTCCAAGACCCCTAGTGGTCTATGGAAACTCCTTGCATGCTTCGAGCATTTCTGCTCATCACAGGGACTCGAAATCAACGCCTCGAAAACAAAACTAATGACCCTTAATCCCCACAGATCTTTTAAATGGAAGTTTACTCTGGAGGGCTCCTCACTTGAGAAGGTGGGCATTTTCAGCTACCTGGGCATAACATTCACTGACAACATGTCCTGGAAGCCACACATAGGAAAACAAGCCCTAAAACTAAGACAAACAACAGGGGCTCTACTAAAAAATGTCCACCTCTCACACAAAAAACCAATTCGCCCAGCATTACAGTTATATGAAGCACAGGCCGTTTCCTCAGGGCTTTACGGGGCTGAACTTTGGGGCTATACCAAAACCCAAGACTTAACCACCGCTGAAAACAACTTCCTAAGAAACCTTGTGTCCCTTCCGCTAAGCACCCCACTGTTCCCTCTCTTCAAGGATCTCGGCATCAAACGCATTGGTCACAAAGCCCGCCTGTGACCCCTGCTGTACTGGCGGCGTCTCTGGACCACTCCGGAGCTCAACATCTTCACCAAAGCTCTACAGGTCATCCTAAAAGCCGACCATCTTCACAGAATCCCCTGGCTACGATGCATCAAGGATCAACTGTACTCACTCGGGCTCGATGATCTCTGGAACTCACCAGCCACGTCAGTCTTTCCCTCGAAAAGCAAACTAAAGGAAGTATACTGGCAAATGGCCAGCCACGAAGACACGAGGGCTGCACTGCACACTACACTATCTTGTGACTTTGCCAACCTAAAGGAGTCATGCAAGTACGAAGCTTTCTGGGACCTAATCACGGCCCCAAGGGAAAGGAAACTGTACTTCCAGCTCCGCATTGGAACACTCCCATTAAGACTTTTCACCAGTAGCTGGTCACACAATGAATCAACCGCATGCCCCGCCTGCAAAGCCCCCGTCGAGAATCTCCCTCACCTCTTTTTTGCTTGCCCCGCGTACACCGCCACCGTAGGAAATGGCTGGCCCCCGGCATGCAGACTACTGGGAGTCCGCTGCTCTGCGCTAGCCCTGCGAATCCTCAGATCAGACACCAGGCCAACGCTAGTGATCGCCATCGCCAAATTCCTCGGAGCTAGTTGGCTTGTCAGAGGGAAAACTCTTATGGATAAAGACTCTAAATAAGACTGTCTCAACATCCTGCGCAGCGCATTTTATTTTATTCCATTTTTATTCCACTTTTATTTCACTTTTTCCATTTTTCTCTTATCTTTTAGTCCCTTTTTATCATTATATTTACCTGTAATTTTGATTATGTGTATTTATTTGTATTTATTACTGCTCGCGCTTTTTTGGCTCTTGTAGCCGCAATAAAGCTCTTTTGAATTGAATTGAAGTACTTTGCAACTACTTACCACTTTGTCATATTGTACTTTTCATAAGAGAAAAATATACAAAACAAGTTCAGTGTATGTACACCTAACCAAAAAGTTTTGCTTTTCTTCTCTCACTTCTTTGCTAAAGTGCTGAAAAGTACCTCTAAAAACTTTCAAAAAGTTCTTAAAAAGTTTTAAAAGTTTTTTTTTCTGTTCTTTAAAAAGTTCTAAAAAACTTTTTCTTTCTTTTTCTGTCCCTTAAACACTTTCTATAATGTCTGGCACAGGTCAAACTGTTGATCTGTCCAAACTTGCTTATGATCACCTTAGCTGGAAAGGAGCAAGGAGTCTCTGCATTGAAAGAGGTTTAGGGGTAGGGAAGAATCCCTCTAGAGAACTATTGGTTAATATGCTCATTGAACAAGATAAGACCTTAGTTGGCACTTCTGTTGAGAAATTAACTGATGGTTCCCAATCTGACCCTGGGGCACCCCTAGCAAAAGATTTAGAAGGGAACCTTCCCAACCTGCCCATTAGCAGGCCACCTAGCATAGCTGGTACTGATGTAAATTCACATCACAGTAAGAGTGTTACTTCTCATCATAGTAGGAGTGTTACTTCTGTAGGCCAGAATGTTAGAGTGCCATCTGTTAGGGACAGGTCTCCCTCTGTTCATTCTCACCATACTTCTGTGTCAAGGCATGGCCCACCCACCCACCCTGATGACAGAGTGTTAGAAAGGGAGCTCAATAGATTGAGAGTGGAAGAATCCAGGCTGAAGCTCAAGAAGCAACAGCTGGATTTAGATAGGCAAGCCTTTGATTTAGAAAAAGAAAGACAGAGGTTGGGGTTAGGACCCCATGGTGGCAGCAGCAGTATTCCAAATAGTCATCCTGCAAAAGAGCATGATTCTAGGAATCTGCACAAGATAGTTCCCCCGTACAAGGAGGGGGATGACATTAACAAGTGGTTTGCTGCACTTGAGAGGGCCTGTGTTGTACAGGAGGTCCCTCAATGACAGTGGGCTGCTATCCTATGGCTATCTTTCAGTGGAAAGGGTAGGGATAGGCTCCTTACTGTTAAAGAAAGTGATGCCAATAATTTTAAAGTTCTTAAGAATGCACTCCTATATGGTTATGGCTTAACCACTGAACAGTACAGGATCAAGTTCAGAGAAACCAAAAAGGAGCCTTCACAAGACTGGATAGACTTTGTTGGCCATTCAGTGAAGGCCTTGGAGGGGTGGTTACATGGCAGTAAAGTTTATGACTATGAAAGCCTGTATAACTTAATACTGAGAGAGCATATTCTTAATAATTGTGTGTCTGATTTGTTGCACCAGAACCTAGTGGACTCTGATCTGACCTCTCCCCAAGAATTGGGAAAGAAGGCAGACAAATGGGTCAGAACAAGGGTGAACAGAAAAGTTCATACAGGTGGTGACAAGGATGGCAAGAAGAAAGATGGTGAGAAATCTCAGGATAAGCATGGGGACAAGGGTAAAACCAAAGATCCTTCTTCAATTCCTAAACACTCTTCAGGGGGTGGGGATAAAACAAATTCTTCCTCTTCTTCTCAACCCACACACATCAAAAAGCCTTGGTGCTTTGTGTGTAAAAACAGAGGCCATAGGCCAGGGGATAAGTCCTGTCCAGGTAAACCCCCTGAGCCTACCACCACTAATACATCAAGCTCTAGTGCCCCTAGCAGTAGTGGTACTAGTGGTGGGACTGCTGGCAACAGTCAAGTTAAGGGTGTAGTTGGGTTCACATATGGGTCCATCATAGAAACTGGGGTAGTCAGTCCCAAGACAGTTTCTGTCTCACCTAGTGGCATTGGCCTTGCCACACTGGCTGCTTCTCCCCTTACAATGGATAAGTACAGGCAGACAGTTTCAATAAATGGTGTTGAGACCCAGGCCTACAGGGATACAGGTGCCAGTTTCACTTTGGTGACTGAAAACCTTGTGGCTCCTGAACAACACATCATTGGACAACAGTATAAGATTATTGATGTCCATAACTCCACTAAGAGGGTCATTCCAACCTCGGCGGTAAAAGGCGCTTACCACCAGACAGAAGACCGCCATAACACCGTGGCGGTCGCGGTAAACCGCCACGGTCATTCTGACCCACACTAGGCAAACCGCCAAAATACCGCCATCCACAAAAGTCCGCCACACCAAAGGTCAGCGATAAACTGGCGATGACCAAACCTCCACCGTCACGCCAACAGAAATACGCCCATGCCATTACGACCCACGAATCCACGCGGCTGTCTTTCAACCGCGGTATTCTATTGGCGATACACACCTCCGCGGTCGAAATACACATACTCGTACAAAACACAACCGCATTGGACAATTCGAAATATACACACCTGATACACATACACACACCACTCCCACACACCCAATACAATATAAAACACACACCCACATCACCCACAAACCCCTACGGCCAAAAATTTTGAACGAAGACCAGAGAGAGACACCACAGTCAACTACCAAGCATCCACAGGCACACAATACCAATACCCACAGAACTTCCACGCACCTCACACAACACACCACTAAATGGCACCCACCTATCACTACACACTCCACCCCACACATCATCCACACCACCCCATGGCACCTCAAAGACACCCAGGTTCTCAGATGCTGAACTCAGGGTCATGGTGGAGGAAATCGTACAAGTAGAGCCCCAGCTGTTCGGGACACAGGTGCAGCACACCACCATTGCCAGGAAGAGGGAGCTATGGAGCAGAATAGTGGACAGGGTCAACGCTGTGGGACAGCACCCAAGAAATCGGGATGACATCAGGAAGAGGTGGAACGACCTACGGGGGAAGGTGCATTCCATGGTATCAAGGCACAACATCGCGGTACAGCGGACTGGCGGCGGACCCCCACCTACTCCCCCCGAATTTACAACATGGGAGGAGCAAGTCTTGAACATCCTGCATCCTGAGGGCCCCGCTGGAGTATCTGGAGGAATGGACTCTGGTAAGTCTCATCTTCACTACTTCATCCCCCCCACCCCACCTGCATGCCAACTCATACCCCCACCCTCACCCCCTTCACAACTACCCCTTGCAAATGTCTCACCATCACAACCCACCCATCCCAAAACTTAGCCCTGCATGCGGCCCCAAAGCATGGACACCCATCACCAAAGCATGCCCAATGCACATACCCATCACCCCCCCCCCAAAACACCGTCACAACAGCCCCCACAAAGGAATGCCAGCACTGGGGTACACGGGCACCCACCCATTGCACGCCATTGGCACACACAGAAGCAATAACCATACTTTTATACCCCTGAAGGACCCGAACGCCAGGTCACCGCGCAGGAGGGTCCACAAATGTCCACTCCACCCCCAGAAGAGGCCCACAGTGATGACAGCAGCTCTGTCTCCCTGGAACTTGATGACCAGCCCGGTCCATCGGGGACCTCGGGACAGTCGGTTCCCCTCAGACAGGCACAGGCCACAGCAGACCTTCCCCCCTCTGGGAACACCAGCACAGCACCCACCCAGCTGGCCCATACCTCTGTCCCCAGGACATGTCAATCAGTGGTGTGTCCACCACTACAGGGAACCCAGGTTAACCCACCACCCCAACAACAACAGGGACCTGGGGGCAGTGGTAGTGGGCACACGGTCTCGGGGACGGAGGCCCAGGGAATCAGGGGAACTGGGAAGGCTGCTGTGCGACAGGGGGGAGACAGGCCAAGGGAACCCACTCTCCATGAGGCCCTCTCCTCCATCATGGGAGCATACCACCACTCCAAGGAGACGATGGCGACAGTCCTGGCCAAGTTTCAGGAAATCCAGCTTCTGCAGGAGCAACAGTATATGGGGTTCAGAGAGGAACTCAGAAACATCAGTTCCGCAATGGGTACCATCGTAGTGGCCCTGAATGAGTTAATCACCACATTGCGGAACACTGTGGCACCTCAAAGGGCCCCTGTCACTAGCATGGACCAAGAACTGGCTACCACCTCCGCCGGCGCTAGTGGACAGGAGGCCCCGACAGAAGACCAACAGGCCACCAGAACCCCACCCCCTGCAGAAGGAGAACCACCCCGCAAGCGGGCCCTGAGATCCAGGAAGAAGACAGAGTAACATGTCAAGACCCCCGCCAGCAAAGGATACCGCCCTGATTGTCATCCCACTGTCCCACATTGTCACCCTGTCCAACCTTAAACTGCCCCTGCTCCACTTCCCACAGGCATTTGGACAATGCACCTGTGAACCTGTTAGTCTGGACTCTGCCATGGAGAATCCACCACCATCACCCCTCACCGATTTGCAACCACCCATCCAAATTAGAGCACTTGAATAAACACACTTATTGCACATAAACAATCTGGAGTCTGTCTGTGATTTTAACAAATGTATTAGACATGACAGTGGCAAAAAATGTATTCACATTGTGATGCCAAAAAACCGCTGTCACACAGCTGTAGTCCATGGGGAAACTAAGCAGATGTCACGCAGTGGGGCCCACAGCTCTGACAACGGAAGGGAAAGTCACAACAGAGTTACCATACACTGGGGGAAAAAGTCAGACAGTAGAGAGGTAGGAGTCTTTAAGTAAATGTAATATGCTGGTGTGTACTCTTGCCTGTGTGTCACTGAAAGTATTGCTCTATTACTGTGTTCCTGTTGTCTATGTCGTCCTCTTCGGCTTCCTCTTCTTCACTCTCCACAGGCTCCACAGCTGCTACAACACCACCATCTGGACCATCCTCCTGCAGAAAAGGCACCTGGTGGCGCAAAGCCATGTTGTGAAGCATTCAACAGGCCACGATGATCTGGCACACCTTCTTTGGTGAGTACATTAGGGATCCACCTGTCATATGGAGGCACCTGAACCTGGCCTTCAGGAGGCCAAAGGTGCGTTCGATCACCCTCCTAGTCCGCCCATGGGCCTCATTGTAGCGTTCCTCTGCCCTGGTCCTGGGATTCCTCACTGGGGTCAATAGCCAGGAAAGGTTGGGGTGACCAAAGTCCCCTAATAGCCACACATGGTCCCTCTGGAGTTGACCCATCACATACGGGATGCTGCTATTGCGCAGGATGTAGGCGTCATGCACAGAGCCAGGGAACTTGGCATTAACATGTGAGATGTACTGGTCTGCCAAACAGACCATCTGTACATTCATCGAATGATAACTTTTCCTGTTCCTGTACACCTGTTCACTTTCTCTGGGGGGTACCAAAGCCACATGGGTCCTATCAATGGCACCTATGATGTTGGGGATATGTCCAAGGGCATAGAAGTCACCCTTCACTGTAGGCAAATCCCCCACCTCAGGGAAAACGATGTAGCTCCGCATGTGTTTGAGCAGGGCAGACAACACTCTGGACAACACCTTGGAAAACATAGGTTGAGACATCCCTGATGATATGGCCACTGTTGTTTGAAATGACCCACTTGCTAAGAAATGGAGTACTGACAGCACCTGCACTAGAGGGGGGATCCCTGTGGGTTGGCGGATGGGTGACATCAGGTCTGCCTCCAGCTGGGCACACAGTTCATGTATAGTGGCTCGGTCAAGCCTATATGTCAGAATGACATGTCGTTCCTCCATTGTTGACAGGTCCACCAGCGGTCTGTACACAGGAAGATTCCTCCATCTCCTCTCATTGCCAAGCGGACGGTGCCTAGGAAGGACAACAGCGAGCACAGAGTCAATCAACCCACAGGTCCGTTCCCACAGCTTGCACACAACACGATTCACTATGCATTGAATGGTGTGTATGAGTGTTGAGGAAAGGCCTAGGTATGTGTGACGCAGTAGAAATTAAGCCATGTGGGCCCTTGAAATGGCGGCTGCCTGACCTGTGAAGTGTGCCAATGGGATGTGAGGTCAATGCGCTGGCGTGGCACACCGTGGCGGTAGGCGGTCGAAGACCGTGGCGCAAAGCCTCATTGGTTTACATTGAAACCTATGGGTTTCAGGAGCCAATGATGATGTGCGCCGGCGGTCGCGGTACGCACCGCCGCGGGTGTGACCGCCATTTTCTATCAGCTTAATCACTCGATACCTGATCTAACACAGGAGAGGACCTACACTGCAAGTGCTGCTGTGACCTCGGTCTGGAAGAGACAATGGCTGCTGCGACTGGGGAAAGGGCCCCTGCCTTCACTTCCGAAGAATTGGAGAAACTCGTGGATGCCGTCCTCCCCCAGTATGCGCTACTCTACGGTCCTCCAGACCAACAGGTAAGTACACTGGGAGCATGCTTTGTGGGCAATGCCTGGGTTGAGTCGGGTGGATGAAAGATGGTGGGGAGGGGAGCGATTGAGTCATGCATCAGACGACAGATGAGAGCATGTGCCACATGGCAAGGGTGGGGATGGGGGGCCACTCACATCGAGCATGCAGAAGGTGATGACAATTTTTCTCTCCCTGTACATGTCACATAGGTCAGCGCCCACTAGAAAATCGCGATTTGGCGTGCCATCGCCAAGGACGTCCGGACCCTGGGGGTCCACAACAGACGGGGCACCCACTGCCGGAAGAGGTGGGAGCAGGAAGACGACGGAGGCTCTGCTGGGGATGGCCTCCCAACGTAGGAGGGGTGCCGGTCGTCAATTGACCCACCTGATGTCCCGGATCCTGGCGGTGGCCTACCCCGATTTGGATGGGCGCGTGAGGACATCACAGCAGACACAAGGGGGTGAGTACAGTCTCATTCTGGTAACTTTGCGCGCAGTGGAGGTGTCTGGGTGAGGGAGGAGGGTTGTGGGTCTCCCTAGGCCAGGGCGAATTCTGTAGGCTAGGCCCCTCCGTAAGGCATGGCCCTGTGCCCCCGCCCCCCACCTCTGTAGGGTGCCAAGTTCAGGTATCCATGGCCCTGTGTCATCTATGTGTGCAGTTGTCGTCGATAGGCTTGTAGGCCATGTCCCACGGATTGCGTAGTGGGCCACAAGTGCGCGGCATAGTGCAGGGGGCTTCTGTGTCTGTCTTGTCCGCCAACGGTAGCGGTAATCCATGTACTCAACATGTCTTTATTCCCCCCCCCCTTTTTTGTGGTCTTCCTGTTCATGTGTGCATCAGCATCATCAGGCGGAGGAGAAGTGGCATCGGAGCACGAGGGAGCTGCATCTCACATGGCCATGGCGGGCCATGCAACTGACTCGGATTTCACCAGTGCGACAGAGGGCGAGGGGAGCTCCACAGCAGGGACTCGTGCTGATGTCAGTGGCAGCGACTCGTCCTCTGAAGGGAGCTCCCTTGTGGTGGCGGCAACATCCGTGCCCCCCGCAACAACAGGTACAGCCGCCACCCAGCGCACCAGCACCGCCCTCCCAGCAGCCCCTCAGCCTTCGCCCTGTGCCCGCTCACCCAGGAAGGTGTCTCCTTCGCCCCAGGCCCTGCCCCAGTCACCCCTGCTGCCCTCAGTGAGGAGGACATTGACCTCCTGAGGACCATCATTGTTGGGCAGTCTACCCTTTTGAATGCCATCCAGGGTGTAGAAAGGGAGGTGCACCGGAGTAATGCATACCTGGAGGGCATTCATTCGGGTCAGGCTGCCCATCAGCGATCGTTCAACGCTCTTGCCTCAGCACTGACGGCAGCAATTGTCCCTGTCTCTAGCCTACCCCCTCCAACTTCCTCCACCCAGACCCAATCCCCAGTACCTCTGCCTATCCCAGACACACCATCAGACCAGCCTGCACACACCTCAACACCCAAGGGAAGCTCATCCAGACAGAAGCACCACACATCACACAAGCATTCACACAAGCAACATCCACATGCAGACATACCAACAGCTGCTGCCTCCACTGTGTCCCCCTCCTCCTTGTCTCCCTCTTCCCTCCCTGTGACGTCTCCACTCACACTTGCATGCACAACATCTTCAGCCACTACGTCCATCACCAGCACACCCACCAGAACACTCCGCACACGTGCAGTCACCACCCCACTACCATTTACACGTCCCCTGTGTCCTCTCCCAGTGTGTCTGTCACGCACTCTTCCAAACCACACAAACGCAAGCAGCCACCCACCCAACAGCCATCCACCTCACGACAGCCTCCAGCCCAAGCACCTGCACCCAAAGACACCAGACTTCACACTCCTACAACCACATCCTCTTCCTCCACTCCCATACCCACTACACCTACCCGTCCCTCTCTTTCCAAATTGCTTTTTTTTCCCAAACTTGACCTCTTTCCTACAACTCCCCCACCCCGTCCATCTCATAAGACTGCAATCAGCACCTCAGCCACCACCAAACCAGGACCTATCAGGACTGTTGTCCAAGGACTGTGGAGTCCCCCCACCCTCAAGGGCAACAACTCCGGTTAGGAGTCAAGGCACGGCCAGCCCCCCCCCGTAAAAGCACCCAAAAGTTAGCAGTGCCCGGCGTGAGAGGCCACGGACACCACAGACCAAAATCCCTACCCTGGCTCCGTCTGGAAGTGGGGTGCCACCTGGCACACCGCCAAAGGTGTCAAAGGGCCACAGACGACCAGGGAAGGGTGGGAAGGGCAGCACGCCCGACAAGTCCGGCAGCAGGCCAGCTGCCCAGGAGTGCCCCAGCAGCCCCCTCCCAGGTGTGCAGGAGGACACCCACAGGCCCGGTACGGCAGCCCAGGAGGGCCCCGCAAGCCAACGGACAGATGGGCAGGAAGGCCCTGCCAGCCACATGTCAGGTGGCGAGTGACACCCATGCCTGGGCCAGAACCGCTGAACTGGGCCCTTTCAAACAAGCACCGCTGAACTGGGCCCTTTCAAACAAGCACCGCTGAACTGGGCTCCGCCGTCTCAAGCACCGCTGAACTGGGCACCGCCGTCTCAAGCACCGCTGAACAGGGCCCTTTCAAACAAGCACCGCTGAACTGGGCACCGCCATCTCAAGCACCACTGAACAGGGCACCGCCGTCTCAAGCACAGCTGAACTGGGCACCGCCGTCTCAAGCACCGCTGAACAGGGCCCTTTCAAACAAGCACCGCTGAACTGGGCACCGCCGTCTCAAGCACCGCTGAACAGGGCCCTTTCAAACAAGCACCGCCGAACAGGGCACCGCCGTCTCAAGCACCGCTGAACAGGGCCCTTTCAAACAAGCACCGCTGAACTGGGCACCGCCGTCTCAAGCACCGCTGAACAGGGCCCTTTCAAACAAGCACCGCTGAACTGGGCACCGACGTCTCAAGCACTGCTGAACTGGGCACTGCCGTCTCAAGCACCGCTGAACAGGGCACCACCATCTCAAGCACCGCTGAACAGGGCACCGCCATCTCAAGCACCGCTGAACTGGGCCCTTACAAACAAGCACCGCTGAACTGGGCACCGCCGTCTCAAGCACCGCTGAACTGGGCACCGCCTTCTCAAGCACCGCTGAACAGGGCCCTTTCAAACAAGCACCGCTGAACTGGGCACCGCCGTCTCAAGCACCGCTGAACTGGGCACCGCCGCCTCAAGCACCGCTGAACTGGGCACCGCCGTCTCAAGCACCGCTGAACAGGTCCCTTTCAAACAAGCACCGCTGAACTGGGCACCGCCATCTCAAGCACCGCTGAACAGGGCCCTTTCAAACAAGCACCGCTGAACAGGGCACCGCCGTCTCAAGCACCGCTGAACAGGGCACAGCCGTCTCAAGCACCGCTGAACAGGGCCCTTTCAAACAAGCACCACTGAACTGGGCACCGCCGTCTCAAGCACCGCTGAACTGGGCACCGCCGTCTCAAGCACCGCTGAACAGGGCCCTTTCAAACAAGCACCGCTGAACTGGGCACCGCCGTCTCAAGCACCGCTGAACTGGGCAATGCCGTCTCAAGCACAGCTGAACTGGGCACCGCCGTCTCAAGCACCGCTGAACAGGGCCCTTTCAAACAAGCACCGCTGAACTGGTCACCGCCGTCTCAAGCACCGCTGAACAGGGCCCTTTCAAACAAGCCCCGCTGAACAGGGCACCGCCGTCTCAAGCACCGCTGAACAGGGCACCTCCGTCTCAAGCACCGCTGAACAGGGCCCTTTCAAACAAGCACCGCTGAACTGGGCACCGCCGTCTCAAGCACCGCTGAACAGGGCCCTTTCAAACAAGCACCGCTGAACTGGCACCGCCGTCTCAAGCACCGCTGAACTGGGCACCGCCATCTCAAGCACCGCTGAACAGGGCACCGCCATCTCAAGCACCGCTGAACAGGGCACCGCCGTCTCAAGCACCGCTGAACAGGGCCCTTTTTGAAACAAGCACCGCTGAACTGGGCACCGCCGTCTCAAGCACCGCTGAACTGGGCACCGCCGTCTCAAGCACCGCTGAACAGGGCCCTTTCAAACAAGCACCGCTGAACTGGGCACCGCCGTCTCAAGCACCGCTGAACTGGGCACCGCCGTCTCAAGCACCGCTGAACTGGGCACCGCCGTCTCAAGCACCGCTGAACAGGGCCCTTTCAAACAAGCACCGCTGAACTGCGCACCGCCGCCTCAAGCACCGCTGAACAGGGCCCTTTCAAACAAGCACCGCTGAACTGGGCACCGCCGTCTCAAGCACCGCTGAACTGGGCACCGCCGTCTCAAGCACCGCTGAACAGGGCCCTTTCAAACAAGCACCACTGAACTGGGCACCGCCGTCTCAAGCACCGCTGAACAGGGCCCTTTCAAACAAGCACCGCTGAACTGGGCACCGGCGTCTCAAGCACCGCTGAACTGGGCACCGGCGCCTCAAGCACCGCTGAACAGGGCCCTTTCAAACAAGCACCGCTGAACTGGGCACCGCCGTCTCAAGCACCGCTGGCCCATTGGCAGAAGGGGCAGTGCTGCATTTGTGTCAGTGGGCAACTCACCCACTTGGGAGACTTGAGAGACTGTGGCTTTGCACTCCCCAGGATGAAACAGTGGGCAACTCACCCACTTGGGAGACTTGAGAGACTGTGGCTTTGCACTCCCCAGGATGTAACAGTGGGCAACTCACCCACTGTAGAGACTTGAGAGACTGTGGCTTTGCACTCCCCAGGATGGGACAGTGGCCATGGAGGCCCCTCGTGGATCTGGCGTCGTGTACTCATGTGGCTGAGGTGCCCCCCCTTCCCTTCTCCCTGAGGTGCCTGTAGTTTTTCTATCTGATTCCCCTGCATTGTTCTCTCCGTTGGTGTCAGGTATCTTGTGTGGACCTTGCCCATGTGATTTGGGCCTAGTGGTCCACGGACAATGACAGCTAGAATTATCGGACTTTTAATATCTATGTATATATTAGTTTTAAATGTGTGATATTTTTATAAGGCAATAATACAATATATTCGACTGTTTATGATCTATTCCTTTTGTCTTTGCATTCTTTCGGGGGGGGTTTGGGGGTTGTAACAGTGATGTATTGCTATGCATTGATGTGTGTGTTGTAGTGGGTGGGGGTGGGGGTGGGTGTGTCGCGTATGTGTGTCCCCGTAATATTTTCTCCTCCCCCTTCCCCTGTGTCGTAGGTGCAGTACTCACCGTTGTCTTCTGCGCCGGCGTTCGTGCTCCTGGTAGAGGAGCATGAATACAATAGCTGGTAGGATGTGTAATTCGGGTTCCATGCTGTCCAGATTCCATGGGGTGTATGGAGGTGAGCGTTTTCGGTTTGAAATGTCTGTTTCCGCCGTGTTTTTATCGGCGGGGCTACCGCCCCGGAAAAGGTCGCGGATTGGTGGGTTGTGATAGGGTGGGCGGTACATTGTCTTCCGCCTGTCTGTTGGCCGTGGCGGTCGGAGTGTTAAAGTGGCGGTCTCTGTTGGTGGTTTCCGCCAGGGTCAGAATTCCATTTTTTTAACCGCCAGCCTGTAGGCGGGTTAGCCGCCGCTTTAACACCGACCGCCAGGGTTGGAATGACCCCCTAAGTTTCTTCCCTTAGCTATAGTTCAGCTTAGTTGGGGTGGAGTTACTGGCACTAAGCAGGTGGTAGTATCACCTAGCTTACCTGTAGATTGTCTCTTAGGTAATGACCTGGAGGCCTCAGGTTGGGCTGATGTAGAGTTTTATACCCATGCAGCCATGCTGGGTATCCCTGAGGAATTGTTCCCTCTCATTTCTACTGAAATGAAAAAGCAAAGGAGAGAAGGCCTGAAAACTCAGGATCCCTCTCCAACAACAGATAAAAAGGCATCATAGTATCCCCTAACCACCCTACCATGCAGGATACCATTCCTGTGGTGGGAGAAACCTCTCCTAGGGTGGCACCTGTTCCAAGGGAATCATCAGCTGGCATAGCTGTACTCCCTGAGGTGGAAGTACCTCTCTGTGAAATAACTAACATTGGTGAGAAAAAGAGCAGCATTTTAGTTAACATGGAGCATCCCTTCAACCCTCCCAGAGAAACTTTAGTACAGAAACCCTGCACTGCTTCACAACACTTAGGACAGCATCCCTGCCCTAGTGTGGAGCTAATAGTACAGCGTCCCTGCCCTGCTCCAACTAAAGAGAAACAGCATCCCTGTTCTCTCTTCCAGCCATATGGACAACGTTTTTGCCCACCTATGGCTTTACTGAGACACCATCCCTGTCTGGCATTCTCATCACTAGAAATAGGTTCAGTGGACAATTTCCACTGCTCTTAACTAAAACTTACTGATAGAAACTCTGAAAATATATCTTCTCATTGTTGCTTAGCTAAAAAACTTCAAACAGGGTGGTTTACATCCCCACAGGGAAGTAACCATATACTGGATGATAAAGGGAGTAACCAGTCTATTGCAGAGCTACTCTCTACTTATCACCACTTAGACAATAAAGTCTCAACTGGCCAAGGTTAGCCTTATTGTCCTTCGTTTGGGGGGGGTTGTGTGAGAAAGTAGCCTCTTTCTAGCCTTGTTACCCCCACTTTTGGCCTGTTTGTGAGTGTCTGTCAGGGTGTTTTCACTGTCCCACTGGGATCCTGCTAGCCAGGGCCCAGTGCTCATAGTGAAAACACTATGTTTTCAGTATGTTTGTTATGTGTCACTGGGACCCTGCTAGCCAGGACCCCAGTGTTCATAAGTTTGTGACCTATATGTATGTGTTCCCTGTGTGATCCCTAACTGTCTCACTGAGGCTCTGCTAACCAGAACCTCAGTGGTTATGCTCTCTCTTTACAAATTGTCACTAACAGGCTAGTGACCATTTCTCCAATTTACATTGGCATACTGGAACACCCTTATAATTCCCTAGTATATGGTACTGAGGTACCCAGGGTATTCGGGTTCCAGGAGATCCCTATGGGCTGCAGCATTTCTTTTGCCACCCATAGGGAGCTCTGACAATTCCTACACAGGCCTGCCACTGCAGCCTGAGTGAAATAACGTCCACGTTATTTCACAGCCATTTACCACTGCACTTAAGTAACTTATAAGTCACCTATATGTCTAACCTTTACCTGGTAACGGTTGGGTGCTAAGTTACTTAGTGTGTGGGCACCCTGGCACTAGCCAAGGTGCCCCCACATTGTTCAGGGCAAATTCCCCGGACTTTGTGAGTGTGGGGTCACCATTACACGCGTGCACTATACATATGTCACGACATATGTATAGCGTCACAATGGTAACTCCGAACATGGCCATGTAACATGTCTAAGATCATGGAATTGTCACCCCAATGCCATTCTGGCATTGGGGAGACAATCCCATGATCCCCTGAGTCTCTAGCTCAGACCCGGGTACTGCCAAACTGCCTTTCCCTGGGTTTCACTGCAGCTGCTGCTGCTGCCAACCCCTCAGACAGGTTTCTGCCCTCCTGGGGTCCAGCCAGGCTAGGCCCAGGAAGGCCGAACAAAGGGCTTCCTCAGAGAGAGGGTGTTACACCCTCTCCCTTTGGAAAAAGGTGTCAGGGCTGGGGAGGAGTAGCCTCCCCCAGCCTCTGGAAATGCTTTGATTTGCACAGATGGTGCCCATCTCTGCATAAGCCAGTCTGCACCGGTTCAGGGATCCCTCAGCCCTGCTCTGGCGCGAAACTGGACAAAGGAAAGGGGAGTGACCACTCCCCTGACCTGCACCTCCCCTGGGAGGTGTCCAGAGCTTCTCAGTGTGCTCCAGACCTCTGCCATCTTGGAAACAGAGGTGCTGCTGGCACACTGGACTGCTCTGAGTGGCCAGTGCCAGCAGGTGACGTCAGAGACTCCTTATGATAGGCTCCTTCAGGTGTTGCTAGCCTATCCTCTCTCCTAGGTAGCCAAACCTCCTTTTCTGGCTATTTAGGGTCTCTGCTTTGGGGAATTCCTTAGATAATGAATGCAAGAGCTCATCAGAGTTCCTCTGCATCTCTCTCTTCACCTTCTGCCAAGGAATCGACTGCTGACCGCGCTGGAAACCTGCAAAACTGCAACAAAGTAGCAAAGACGACTACTGCGACCTTGTAACGCTGATCCTGCTGCCTTCTCCACTATTCTCCTGGTGGTGCATGCTGTGGGGGTAGTCAGCCTCCTCTCTGCACTAGGAGCTCCAAAGAAATCTCCCGTGGGTCGATGGAATCTTCCCCCTGCAACCGCAGGCACCAAAGAACTGCATCACCGGTCCTCTGGGTCTCCTCTCAGCACAACGAGCGAGGTCCCTTGAACTCAGCAACTCTGTCCAAGTGACTCCCACAGTCCAGTGACTCTTCAGTCCAAGTTTGGTGGAGGTAAGTCCTTGCCTCCCCACGCTAGACTGCATTGCTGGGAAACGCGTGTTTTGCAGCTACTCCGGCTCCTGTGCACTCTTCCAGGATTTCCTTTGTGCACAGCGAAGCCTGGGTCCCTGGCACTCTAACCTGCAGTGCACGACCTCCTGAGTTGTCCTCCGGCGTCGTGGGACCCTCTTTTGTGACTTCGGTTGAGCTCCGGGTCATTCCACTTTGTAGTGCCTGTTCTGGCACTTCTGCGGGTGCTGCTTGCTTCTGAGAGGGCTCCTTGTCTTGCTGGGCGCCCCCTCTGTCCCCTCACGCAATTGGCGACATCCTGGTCCCTCCTGGGCCACAGCAGCATCCAAAAATCCTAACCGCGACCCTTGCAGCTTGCAAGGCTTGTATGCAGTGTTTCTGCACGGAAACACCTGTGCACGACTCTTCACGATATGGCACATCCATCCTCCAAAGGGGAAGTTTCTAGCTCTTGTCGTTCTTGCAGAATCCACAGCTTCTGCCATCCGGTGGCAGCTTCTTTGCACCCACAGCTGGCATTTCCTGAGCATCTGCCCATTCCCGACTTGATCGTGACTCTTGGACTTGGTCCCCTTGTTCCACAGGTACTCTCGTCAGGAAATCCATTGTTGTTGCATTGCTGGTGTTGGTCTTCCTTGCAGAATTCCCCTATCACGACTTCTGTGCTCTTTGGGGAACTTAGGTGCACTTTGCACCCACTTTTCAGGGTCTTGGGGTGGGCTATTTTTCTAACCCTCACTGTTTTCTTACAGTCCCAGCGACCCTCTACAAGGTCACATAGGTTTAGGGTCCATTCGTGGTTCGCATTCCACTTCTAGAGTATATGGTTTGTGTTGCCCCATCACTATGTGCCCCCATTGCATTCTATTGTGACTATACATTGTTTGCACTGTTTTCTATAGCTATTACTGCATATTTTGCTATTGTGTACATATATCTTGTGTATATTTGCTATCCTCATACTGAGGGTACTCACTGAGATACTTTTGGCATATTGTTATAAAAATAAAGTACCTTTATTTTTAGTATATCTGTGTATTGTGTTTTCTTATGATATTGTGCATATGACACTAGTGGTACTGTAGGAGCTTCACTTGTCTCCTAGTTCAGCCTAAGCTGCTCTGCTAAGCTACCTTTTCTATCAGCCTAAGCTGCTAGACACCCCTCTACACTAATAAGAGATACCTGGGCCTGGTGCAAGGTGTAAGTACCTCTTGGTACCCACTACAAGCCAGTCCAGCCTCCTACAGGGAGTTCTCTAATTTTCTTTCATTTATCTACCAAAAAAATAATTAAAGCATCTGACAGCTCTTGTAATGGAACACAATTGTCTCTGATCGTGGCTGAGTTATGATATTTTGATCGTTGAGCTTTATGCTGTCAAGAGTATTGCTTTTCCTGAGGATTGTAATTTTTCCTCCACATACATTAGATCTTTCAATGGATGTTGTGGCTTTAAGTACTTTTTGGGCCAGATGTATGATTCTGGCCCATTGCGATTCGGTAATTGCGATTTTTAAGAAATCGCTATTACCGACTGGCAAAGGGCCATGTATCACATTTGCGAATCGGTAACAGCGATTTCTTAAAAATCGCGAATGCAATTATCGAATCGCAAATTGCGATACTGGCCCCATTCGCAGCTATGGGCCTGTTGGCCCATACCTGCTAATTTTTTGCATTTCCTAAATTGCGATTTCTGAACCAGAAATCGCAATTTGGGAAATGCAAAAGGCCAGGGTGATGGGGGCCTAAGGCCCCCACTCCTGCACCCCAATTTTTTTTTTTTTACCATGTAAAGTACACACATGCCAAAAGGGTATGTGTGCTTTACATATTACATTTAAAAATGCAGTTTTACTGCATTTTTACATTTTGCACCAGGTTACTACCTGGTTGCAGACAATGGTATTTTGCATGTGCAAAATACCATTCTGCGAAAAATCGCAATTTGCGATTTTTTGCAGAATTGCCTTGAGACCTATGCGATTTGCAAAATCCAGGTCACAACACAAAAAATCGCAATTTTTGCGATTTTTTATTTTGTGGTCTGATGCATTGCAGACCACGATTTTGCACTCGCAAACCGCCAATTTCGCCGTTTGCGAGTGCAAAATATTTTGATACATTTGGCCCTTGGAAACCAGACACAGCGAACAATTCTATTTTATCAGTCTCTAACTGCATAGATAAAATTGAATCTAATGGTCGCGGGTGGAGTTTTGCGTGCGTTGTAGTAGGCCCTCACAATCTACATGTTAGTTATTTTACTGCCCGAGAAATAAATTATTTTATGTACTGATAAAATACTCTAACGGTATATTGTTCAGTTTTGTTTCATGACTATGCACTGTTAATCACCTTCAAAAGTTCATTTATAGTCGTCATTTTGGAAGAAAAGTATAAAATATTCTATCAAGGGTAGATCTTGAACGGCGCCAAAGGAATTATTTTCGCCCTTAGAAAATATGTTTAGAGTGTGACCTGCCTAATATGTGGGGAAAAAAACTAGTTTATTAAACCCTAATGACTTAAGCATCTCCAAGATTTTAGAGGTGTCTAAATATTCTGTGTACATTTCTGAGTCTTCCGCCAAGAGATTAAAATCAATCAAGACTATAATCTCTAATTAAAGGCTTGGAGCATGGATAGGGCATTTTTCTAACCATGTGAAGTAGTGAATGGAAGCCTTGTGTGGATGGCTGCTAACCCTAAGGTCAAAGAGCATGGTTTCCGTAACTTCTAATTGTGTACAAGCCATTGAGATGGCTTTGAATTAGTTACAATTATCTAATTCATCCAGTAGGGGCAAGGTTTCTGTAGCCACCCATTTCGCCAACAATAATCGAAAGATTAGATGCTTCATTTCAATCGCTGGCTTCTAGAAAGTCTGGTTCTTGATTGATAAGCATTTAGAGCAGATGTCTGCTTTCAGAATCTTCTTTCCTTGTTTGGGGATTCTTTGTGTGAATTGCAAGTCCTTATAGATTTATTTTATTTTTTTAAATATTTTTATTGATTTTATATTTCAAAAAAATAATACAAATTGTTCAATTTGCAACCACAGGATAAACCAATACAATAACTAATATCTGGATCATTTAACAATCACACACCCCCCCAATATGCACTTCACGGAACACTTCTAGTTTTACAGTATCATTCCTGGCTGCACCCTCCATGGGTTTATCCTTTATTGTTTATTTTATAGAGGCATTCGCTCGTGACCAGTGTGGGCCTTGTTTTGCATGCATGAGTTCCCTGGCTGCCTGAGGAGGGCACAATCCGGATTAGTGTATGCAGATAGCTACCCTGGTTTTCTGCTCCACACGTGTCGCTGGGACTGTGGTGACGAAAATTTGATGGACAATTATTACTAGAGAGATGGGAGGAGATGATGTGTGTGCGTTATGATGCCTGGGTGCCCTATGAATTTTGTTTCCGTGATGGGGGATGCAGGGGATTTTATGTCGTGATTATCGCGATTATATGTGCCCCGATTCAAGGAGGCTTCTCATCGTTTTTGGCCTCCAATTTTGTTACCAAATCATCCCAAGTGGAGCATCCTGTGTGTTGTCGCCCTTCGCGCACCATTCTTTTTAGTACCTGGTATTCAGTGCGAGCCCAGCGTATTATTAGAGTACCAGGATTTCAGATCAGGAGCCTTAGGGGCTTTCCAATTCATTGCTATTAATCTTTTGTACATTAAAAAGGCCAAGTCTATAAATTTATGCAGGTGTCTTTGTTTTTTTGGTCTCTTCCTCAGTCCCAGCAGGCAGGACCCAGGGTCTGCTAACAGTGCAAGTCCCGTTAGCGCAGATACCTCCCCTACCACCTCCGCCCAGGCCGTTTGTATAGTAGGGCATTCCCATACCATGTGGTAGAAGGGTGCTGACGGAATTTTGCATCTGGGGCATGTTGGTACTGAATCAGGGAACATGCGCTTTATTCTGGCTGGGGAAAGATATGTTTGATGTGTGTAATTGAATTGGGTATATCTAAATCTGGGATTCCTTGACACGCCTCTGATGTGAGACAAGGCCTTGGGCCTGTCTTCCAGTGGGATCGGGGTGGGGAGTACTGCATTCCATCTACTCCATGCTTTCCCTGCCTGTGCATCAGGAGTCTTGTTGAGGATTCTATATAGATTGGATATTATTTTTGTTTGATCACTGTGTTGTAGAAGCTGGTGGAGCACTGGGGAGGTCTCTGGTTCCGAAGTGCCTATTCCCCATATTTTTCTAATTTCATGACATACGGCATGATATGTCAGGAACTGACCCGAATTTATCTCTGTGAGGGCCTGGAGAGCCTCGAACGTCATTAATTTGCCGTCTTCAAAGCAATCCCCTACTGTCTGTATTCCTGCTTCATTCCAGAGCCTTACAGCTTGCATTCCAGCTTCAGTCCCAGCCAGTAGATAATTTAGCGGTATGTGTGGGGAGTAAGGAAGCTTATCCGCTCCTCTTTGCACATATTTAACCCAGCACGCATGCGTGGCTACAAGCAAAGGGTTAACCAGTACCGCTTTGGGGGGCTTTGATGTCAGCCAGTTTAAAAGGGGGGTCCCGTTCCGCCGAGGCTCTAGGCTCATGGGTTCCGCTTGCTCTGGTCTGTGGATCCAATATTGGACCCACTGAAGTTGTGCGGCAGCATAGTATCTTTCAAAATTCGGAGTTCCCAGGCCACCGTTATCCAACGGGCATTGGAATGTGGATAGCGCCACTCGCGCTCTACCACCTCCCCAAATGAGCTGCAGTAATGCTGTGTTTAAATTGCCGAAGAAACTTTTGGGAATGGTTATCGGCAGGGCCTCAAAATAATATAGGAGCCTAGGTAGAATCAACATGTTAGCAATCGCCACCTTACCGGGTGGCGAGAGCGGAAGATTGTTCCAAAATTGTAGGGAGCCTTTTATGGAAGTTAGCGCCTTCCCCAGGTTCCCGTCTCTTAAGTCTTCTGTGGCATGATATATGTTTATCCCAAGATATTTAAATGTTGTCGGGCACCATTTAAGGTGCCTTACCTCTGGGGGGTCTTGGTTGTTGGGGGCCCTTTTTGCCAGGGGGAACACACAGGACTTCTCCCAGTTTACCACAAGGCCAGACAGGCCGTCAAATTCAGCCAATAAAGACATCACAGGTGGGATAGCTGCACAACCGTTCCTGATATATATCAAAGCATCATCTGCATATAATGAAATCGTGTGATGTAACCCATTCCTAATAATTCCCCATTCGTGCTCCATGAGGCGTACTTTTGCCGCTAACGGTTCCATTGCTATGGCAAACAGTAGCGGGGATAAGGGACATCCCTGCCGTGTCCCCCTGGAAATCAAGAAACTATCAGGAATCACCCCGCCTGTCTTCACCCTTGCGCTTGGATTAGAATACAATGTCCGGACCCAACTAATGTAATTAGGGCCTATTCCCATACGGGCCATCGTAGCCATCCGGAAGTCCCATTCCAGCGTATCAAAGGCCTTTTCTATGTCTAGTGAGAGCACCATTTCCTCCTGTGCAATCTTGGGGGTGTCTCCTATTATACTCAGCAATCTGCGGATATTTAGGAAGGTATTACGCTTTGGGATGAAGCCATTTTGATCTGCATGCATCAATAAGTTCATGAGGGGGGCTAACCTATTAGCCAATATTTTGCCTAATATTTTGCAGTCTGTATTTAACAGCGATAGTGGTCTATAAGATTTAACATCCGTGTGGTCTCGACCCTGTTTAGGGAGTACCACTATCATAGCTTCCCTTTGAGATATAGGTAAGCTTTCTTTAGTCCACGCCTCCTGGAACACTCCTAGCAGATGGGATTTTAGGCTGGGTAAATAGGCTTTATAATACTCCGAGGGGAGGCCGTCTGCGCCCGGCGCTTTGTTCCTGGGCAGCTGTGCAAGGGCTAGTTCTATTTCTTCTGTTGTTATGGGGGTTTCAATTCCATCTCTATCTGTTTGTAGAAGTTGGGGTAGGCAGGAGTCCGCCAGGAAAGCCTCAAGTTGTGTAGCTGTGCACGAGGTACGTTTAGTGTATAAGTTTGAGTAGTAA
Source organism: Pleurodeles waltl (assembly GCF_031143425.1). Classification (NCBI taxonomy): domain Eukaryota; kingdom Metazoa; phylum Chordata; class Amphibia; order Caudata; family Salamandridae; genus Pleurodeles; species Pleurodeles waltl. The sequence goes on along the minus strand of NC_090439.1, from coordinate 54,533,270 downwards.
TTCCTAAACGTCTTGTTTATTTCTACTTGTGTAGTAGCCATCTCATGTGCGCCCACCCAGATGGCACCTATCGGAGCTTGCTGTCTATCCTCGTGGAGTAGCCACGCTAGCATTCTACTTGATCTGTCTCCTTCCGTTTGCAACCTGGTTAAGTAATAGTTGTAGTCGTGGCAGCGGAGCCTGCTATCTGCCTCATTATATTTTGAGCGCTTTTCTTTGAGGACAGTGCTAGTGATTTCCCCCCGTGCTACCGCTTTTTCCGCAATCCTTAGCTCCTTCTCTAGTTTGCTAATTTCCGCCTGTAAAGAGCGTCTCACTCCCCACGTAGTAGACATGCATACTCCGCGTGCCACTACCTTGTGGGCATCCCATTCTATCGCCCGGGTTGTTGCAGACATAGGGATCATTCCGACCCCGGCGGTCCTGGGATGCGTGTGCACCGCCAACAGGCTGGCGGTGCCCCGCAGGGCATTCTGACCGTGGCGGTTTGGCCGCGGTCAGACCAGGAAAACTGGCGGTCTCCCGCCTTTTTTCCGCTGCCCTGGGAATCCCCCATGGCGGCGCAGCTTGCTGCGCCGCCATGGGGGATTCCGACCGCCATCCTGTTCCTGGCGGTTCCGACCGCCAGGAACAGGATGGCGGTGAGGGGTGTCGTGGGGCCCCTGGGGGCCCCTGCAGTGCCCATGCCAATGGCATGGGCACTGCAGGGGCCCCCGTAAGAGGGCCCCACTTTGAATTCCAGTGTCTGCTTTGCAGACACTGGAATTCGCGACGGGTGCCACTGCACCCGTCGCACATCCTCCACCCCGCCGGCTCCATTCGGAGCCGGCTTCCTTGTGGGAAGGGGTTTCCCGCTGGGCTGGCGGGCGGCCTTCTGGCGGTCGCCCGCCAGCCCAGCGGGAAAGCCAGAATGGCCTCCGCGGTCTTTCGACCGCGGAGCGCCCATATGGCGGCTACCGCCGCCCGCTGGGGTCAGAATGACCCCCATATCCTTTGTTTCCCAATATTGGCCTATTGATTTCCCCAATGTTGCGGCGAATGCTTGATCTTGTAGAGCCTCCGCCTGGAATCTCCAAGTGGGAATTGCCTGACGTGTCCTGCCCCAATTCAGTGTTACTCTCAGAGGCGCATGGTCCGAGACTGTCTTTGCCAAGTATTCAGATTCAGTGATCAGCGCCCCTATTTCGCGGGTGCCCCATACTATGTCTATTCTAGTGTGGGTGTTATGTGGGACCGAGTAAAATGAATATTCTTTTTGCTCTGGATGGCCTAATCGCCATATATCATATAGACCCATAACATTTGCCCATTCTTGCAGGGGACTTACGGGCTTCCTACTAGTTGGTGCGCTCGGGTGGGCACTGGTTCTGTCCAATGCTGCTGAAGGGGTACTGTTAAAATCACCGCCCCAGATGGCTAGGGGCATGGGGTGGGACAGCAACGTTGGGGTGAGAGTGGTAAGAAAACCCGAGATGACACTGTTGGGGGCGTATACCCCGATCACAGCCATTTGTCTGCTGTCTAGTCTGCCCTCCACTACTACGTACCTCCCTCCCTGGTCTATCTTGTGTGCTGACATGAGGAATGGAACTCCCGGCGCTATCCAAATCAACACCCCTCTCGCAAAGGCCGAGTATGTTGTGCCTATCAACTGGCCTCCCCACTTTGTGCGCAGGTCGCGTATGTCCCCCTCTAGCATATGTGTTTCTTGCAGAATAGCGATATGCACTCCTAGTCTTTTAAGTCGAGCGTGCACTCTAGCCCGTTTGCTCAGCATCCCAAGGCCCCTGATATTCCATGTTAGTATAATATACTGGTTTTTCGTATTATTTCGGGAAGACATCATATGGGGTACTGGGGATATGTTGCTGTGTTATGATTCTGGGCTGTAGTGTTGGCCCACCTGGTCTCTGCCTTTCTGTTGCTGATATTTAAATATAGCGGGTGCAGATCTATGTTTTGTGCGTTAAGTAATTCAGATTCTTGCATTTCTGCTGAAATGTTAGTCCCCACCCCCCTAATTAAACCCCCTAAACTACTTACAACTACAATGAAACTACAAAACTTAAAAGTGTGTGAAATAACTCTTATCCGGAGATTCAAGTCTTGCGCGACTGCATCAATTCTGCCTTCCAAGGATGATTTAGGGGGTTATTCCAACTTTGGAGGAAGTGGTAATCCGTCCCAAAAGTGACGGTAAAGTGACGGATATACCACCAGCCGTATTATAAGTCCATTATATCCTATGGAACTCGTAATACGGCTGGTGGTAAATCCGTCACATTTGGGACGGATTACCACCTCCTCCAAAGTTGGAATAACCCCCTTAGTGTCCAGTATTGCCTGCAATACTTTCTCGAACTGAGCAGAATGCGCTAGAAGTGTGCTTTCCAGTGACTGTAGGGATGGGCCAGATTGTTGGTCGGTAGGCGTTATCGCTTGGGTAGTTCGATCTGGATTCTTGGTTGACTTGGCTCTGCCGGCCATTTTGGCTGTTCTGAGATTACCTCCCAATCTGCAGAGATTACGCACTGTTAATCTTCCTGATTCGTTGTTTTAAACTTTTACTGAGTTGCCCGGGCATGGAGCGCACATCCGGCGTTGAGGGCGTGAGATTAAGCAGCAAAGCAAAGGACATTTAGTCTTAATCTGATTTATTGTGGCCTGGATATTCAATGACAAATGCTGCAGTCATTAATGGATTCAATGTTCCAGTTATGCGTACTTGTGGGGCTGTCCTCCGGGCCCGCCGGAATATGCGGAGGGTGTAACCGCTGGGGGAGAACACTTGTTTCTTCTTGTGAGGCGGGAGGGCTTGGTGTCAGAGGCTCCCTCAGATAGAGGGGAGAAGTGCTGGACAGCCGGGAGAGGCATCGACACGCGGGAGAAATCGCGGGTCAGGGCGATCGCAGGGCGCCGCGAATAAACTTTGTGCAGCTAAGGACAGTCGCGGCAGGGACCCATTGCAGGGGAGTCCAGGGCAGACCACACGCCCGCAGTCCAACCCAGCCGTCCACTCTGCGTTGGTTGAGTAGTCCGAGCTCCCAGGAGCACGCGGTCCACATCCATCTTGCCTTTTTGCGTAAATGGGGAGGTGGGGTGGCGGGGGGGAGTGCTTGTCGCTCCAAGGGTTTCCCCCCCCCGTCAGCTTAGTTTTGGTGTTCCCCCCCTCGCAGTTGCCCTCCTCACCTCGTTTAAAAAAAAAAAAATCTGCACCGGGAACCCCCGCAGCCTGCTGGGCCGCCGCCGCTGCGCGTCTTCTTTGCCGGGCCTCCTCTTTGTCCCTCTGCAGCTTACACCCGCGGCTGCTGTCGCAGTAAAATTCAAGATGGTGCCCCGGTTCCTCAAGCCGGCTTCACGCGTCCCGGGGCGCCCAGTGAGATCAGCCGTGCGGTCTGCTTTTGGACGTGTCTCTTCAGCCCCCCCGGCCACGAGCAGGCGTGGAAGCGGGAGGCGGCCGCGCCCGGCGAGAGCGCGATCGGGGCTGCAGCTCCTCCCGCTCTGCGCCACACCCGGCGCGGACTCGCGAGTCCCAGCCCCGCCTTGCACGCACACTGATGGGCGCTCGCGGCACAAGTTGGGTGCCCCGGTCTCCCCCGGTCAAGCCGCCGTCCCGGTCGCCGCTACCAGGCCGCGGGGGGGCGCCTTCCAGGATGTTTCGAGGTAGCCGGGAATGGAGCGCTCAGATCAAGCGACCGTCCCGGCCGCCATCTTGGCTCCTCCCCCCCAAGTCCTTATAGATATAGCTCAAATGGGAGTATGTGACAGGAGTAGATTTTTATTTTTTATGGTTTGTTGAGTCACCGAGTTCAGGTCAGATGCTGAGTGAGAGAAAATATTGCAACTAAACTTGACCTTACCTTGATCAAAAGACTAGTGATTACTGGATAGCATCACCTCTTTTATCTCCGAACTAGCATAATGGCTGGACACCAGCCACCTGTCAGGACCAGTTGCTCAGGGAGGGGTGATGATGGGCTTGCCCGAAACCCGCCATAGATGCACGTATGGCATGCCCGCTATATGCGTCTGAGCTATGGTTGCCTTTTTATGCCAGAGTGGATGAAGCGCCTCTAGAGGAGCATCACTGAAACCTGGTTCCGCCTTGGGAGAGTCAGATGTCAAGCAATGAATTAGGCAAAAGAATAATACTGCCAAACAAAAGAGCTAAATTAATAATATGCTCAGGCTTGATAACCTCTGATATCACACGGTAAAGATATGAATAAAAATAATTAAATAAAATAAGAATAGGGTCTGCTCAGTGAGAACTCATAACTTTGGCTGTGCCATTATGCGCTCCAGGAGTGACCTAAGATGTGATCAACAACATATGTAATGTGTGCTCTAATGTATTGATGTTAAGTGGTGCATCAAAATCATATTAATCATGGTACACTCAAGTAGAAACACACATTTTGTTATGCATGTTTTGGTTATGGCATTAATCGATTAAAATATAGTACACGTATGCATTTATATTCAATGTATTTGAATTATGGTGTTACAATCAAAGGTCTGAAGAGAATTATCAGGAAGGAAAGGCAATATACTCTAAATAAACAACCATTAAATTGACAATAAATACACCCTCCATAGGCTATAAAAAGTCCACATTATATACAGAGAGGTTAATTAAAATGCACTCCCAATAGTACCAGGACCATCAGGTGCCTGTTATAGTCCTTAAACATTATAGAAGAGATGGTATTATACGAGGACAGTCCAATCCTCCATTCTATTCAAGTCTGTGTTTAGACTGTCAGTATGTAAAATCCGTTTTAGTTCTTGCTTGCTCAATAAGGCATTAATGCTGGCCCCTCTCGGTGGGGTCTTGACCAACCTTATTAACTTGACAATGAACATCATTCTCACTATGTCTCATTACCGTGAAGTGGTCCTCCAAAGGTCCATTCATCACTTTGCATCATAGTCGGCTCCTGTGTTGGCAGATGCATATGTGTCCCTGTAGACCTGTTCCCTGTCATGTGGTGGCACCAAGGCAATATGCATGCCATCTATTTCTCCATCCACATGTGGAATGCCATCCAAAGCACTAAAATCTTCCTTAACATTGGCAAAATCCTGAAGTCGTGGAAACTGGATGAAGCTGCTGATGTGACTCATCAATGAAGAAAGGACTTCTTGTAGGACACCTTTGAATATTGGTTGTGACATGCCTCCAGATACCTCCACAGTGTACTGGAAAGGTCCAGTGACCACAAAATGAAGTACTGCCGTGAGTTTTCACTATTGATGTTATTGCTATTGTATTCCTATAGTGAAGCATAATATCAGGCTCCAGCTGCTGACATAAATTCAGAATAGTTTGCCTATTCAATCTGTGTTTTTTATGGTGTCCCTTTTCTCCATGGCGGCAAGGTCTGGAAAAGGCCTGAAGACTTGAGGCTGTCATCTTTTACCACCCCTGGGTTCATATGTCTGTGTTGGAAAGTGAATTATTGATGAGGGCAGGTAAGTACTTATACTTAGCAATAGGCCACTAACCCCCCACTAGGCTCGGTTAAGTCTCAATAAATTAACCTCAGCTCAACCCTTGGAAGCTTGGAAACGATTGACAAGGCTTCACTTAGGAGACAAAGGCCGTCATTATGACTTTGGTGGTCTTTATCAAAGACCCCCAAAGTCATGGACACAAGAAGACCGTGAGTGCTGGTGGCCTACCGCCCACCATATTATGGGTACTGCTGGATTTCCTCCACAGTTTGGCTGCCATTCCTGCTTTCCCATCTCCTCCACCGGCGCATCCTTTGTGTTCAGCCCAAGCCACTTCACACCTCATCAAGGCAGCCTGGCCAAGCAGCCAGAGGTTGGCCAGTCAGAGAAGGGCACTACAGACCTGAAGTTGGCAACTTTTAGGTAGAGTTCTAAAACTCCTTGCCTGAGCTAGTTATGTTGTAGGATTTATTATAACAATTTCTTTGATACCAAACTCAAGGTATCTGACACTTAAGGGGACTTTATTAATTATAATAAAGTCTCCCCATTTTAGCCTATGGAAGCCATTCACTACATTGAGGGATACACAAATTTGGCTATTTTACCTCTCCAGGGCTTATAAAACAACTTTTATAAGGTCCCTGCTTATAGTTACATGGCACTCAACCCTAGGGGCACACAGGGCACACTTTACGGGTGACGCGTATGTAAAAAAAAGGTAGTTTAAGACTTTTGAAGTGCTTTCGATTTCAAAGTCAAATTTGCATATACCTTTAGTTTAAAAGCAGCCAGCAAGGCAGGTCTGCTTTTAAAAGGACACTGGGCACCTCAGCAGTGCCCCTATGGGTGCACTACCTATGCTGTGGTCCCTAAACCTACATGCCCTACCATATACTAGGGACTTATAGGTAGGTTGATACTTCCAATTTTAATTACACAGAGCACTGGCCCTATGTAGGAGGCTGGCCTGGCTTGTGGTGGGTACAAATGGTACTTACACCTTATACCAGGTCCAGTTAGCCCTTATTAGTAGAGTGTAGAAGTGTTCCAGCAGCCTAGGCTGATAGAGGTAGCTATAGCAGAGCAGCCAAGGCTGAACTAGGAGACATGCAATGCTCCTGCAATACCACTATATCACATAGGTACAATATCATAAGAAAGACAATACTCAGGGGGTGATTCTGACCCCGGCGGTTCACTACCGCTGGGGCCAGGGTCGGCGGGAGCACCGCCAACAGGCTGGCGGTGCCCCGCAGGGCATTCTGACCGCGGCGGTTTGGCCGCGGTCAGAAAGGGAAAACCGGCGGTCTCCCGCCAGTTTTCCGCTGCCCTGGGAATCCCCCATGGCGGCGCAGCTTGCTGCGCCGCCATGGGGGATTCTGACAGCCCATACCGCCATCCTGTTCCTGGTGGTTCTCCCGCCAGGAACAGGATGGCGGTATGGGTTGTCGTGGGGCCCCTGGGGGCCCCTGCAGTGCCCATGCCAATGGCATGGGCACTGCAGGGGCCCCCATAAGAGGGCCCCACATTGTATTTCAGTGTCTGCATTGCAGACACTGAAATACGCGACGGGTGCCACTGCACCCGTCGCACCTTCCCACTCCGCCGGCTCAATTCTGAGCCAGCGTCCTCGTGGGAAAGCTCTTTTGCACTGGGCTGGCGGGCGGCCTTTTGGCGGCCGCCCGCCAGCCCAGTGCAAAAGCCAGAATCACTGCAGCGGTCTTATGACCGTGGAGCGGTGTTCTGGAGGGGGGAACTCTGGCGGGCGGCCTCCGCCGCCGGTCAGGGTCAGAATGACCCCCTCAGTGCTAATAAAAATAAAGGTACTTTATTTTAGTGACAATGTGCCAAATATATCTCAGTGGATATACTCCCCTGGGAGGTAAGTAACATACAAATATTATACACAAATAACCAAATCAGGTAAAGTAAAACAGTTGGAAGGCAGTGCAAACACTGTAGAACACAATAGAATGCAATAGGCCTAAGGGGCAACACAAACCATATACTAAGTAAGTAGAATGCGAACCACGAATGCACCCCTAGACAAGTGTAGTGTCTAAAGGGTCACTGGGAGTGTAAGAAAACACCAAGGGTATAGAGGAGACCCCACCCTAGGACCCAGAAAAGCAGGAGTAACGTACTACTATTTCCCCCAAAACACACTAATGATAGAGGATTTTGCAAAGACCACACAAGACTCCCAAGCACTGAAGATGGATTCCTGGACCTCAAGATCTGTAAAAGAAGGGGACCACGTCGGAGAGTCGCTAAAGTGTCCGGGGGGGGGCAGAAACCCACTAAACCCCGGATGAAGGTGCAAAATGGCTTCCTCCTGTTGGAAGAAGTTTCTGGTTCTGCACCAACAGAGTGAGGTAGGAGGTTCTGCTTTGTGCAGAAGATGTCCCACGATGTGCTGGCAAATACAGGGTAATTTATTTGGCAAAATACTGCAAACAAGCCTTGCTACATGCAAGAGTCGTGATTGAAGGAAAAAGGTGCTGCCCGGGCCCAGGAAAGGCCACGATGTCACCACTCAGGATGGGAGACAGAGGGGGCCCTCAGCAATGTAGAGAGCCCACGGGAAGCAGGAAAGCACGGCATGAGTCCTTGAACATGGGTTAAAGAAAACTGAACACGGCGGTTGTCTCAACACTGCATAAAGTGGTCCCTCGATGTCAGAGGCCAACTCAGGGAGCTGAGCATCACTGGACGGAGAGCTGGGGACCTAGGCTCAGCTGTGCATGCAGGATTTCTTGGAAATGTGCACAGAAGCCCTTGTAGCTGCAGATCACACAGTGCACAGTGATACTGTCTGGGGAGGGGAGACAATGACTTACCTCCTCCAAATTTGGACAGGTGGACCTCTGGAGAGTCGGGGTCACTTAGGCCCACCACCTGTGCTCCAGGGACCACGCTCGTCAGGATGAGAGGGGACCCAGAGTACCGGTGAGACTGTAGTTTGGTGTCTTCTGGAGCAGGGGGACTCCGTCAACCCACAGGAGATTTCTTCGTGGTTTCCAGTGCAGGGTGAAGGCAGACAGCCCTCAGAGCATGCACCATCAGGAAACAGTCAAGAAAGCCTGCAGGATTAGGTGCTACAATGTCGCTGGTAGTCTTCTGGCTACTTTGTTGCAGTTTTGCAGGCGTCCTGGAGCAGTCAGCGGTAGATCCTTGGCAGAAGTCGAAGAGAGAGTTGCAGAGGATCCCTGGTGAACTCTTGCAAGTCGAAACCTGAAGAGAAGCCGACAGGAGAGACCCTAAATAACCCTGAGAGGAGGATTGGCTACCTACCCAGGTATGCACCTATCAGGAGGGGTCTCTGACATCACCTGCTGGCATTGGCCACTCAGAGGCCTCCAAAGTGTCCCCACATCTCTGAGGTCTGAGTTACTCTGGAGGAGCTCTGGGCACCACCCCTGGGGTGGTGATGGACAGGGGAGTGGTCACTCCCCTTTCCTTTGTCCAGTTTCGCGCCAGAGCAGGGACTGGGGTTCCCAAAGCAGTGTAGACTGGCTTATGCAAGGAGGGCACCATCTGTGCCCTTCAAAGCATTTCCAGAGGCTCTGGGAGGCTATCCCTCCCAAGCCTGTAACACCTATTTCCAGAGGGAGAGTGTATAACACCCTCCTCCCAAAGGAAATACATTGTTTTGCCTTCCTGGGATGGAGCTGCTCAGACCCCAGGAGGGCAGAACCCTGTCTGTGGGGTGGCAGCAACTGTAGCTGCAGAGAAAACCCCAGAGAGCTGTTTTGGCAGTACTGGGGGTCCATAATGGAGCCCCCAGGATGCATGGAATTGGCTCCCCCATACCAGATTTGGAATGGGGGGACAATTCGGAGCTACCATTGTGAAGCTACATATAGGTATTGACCTATATGTAGTGTACGCGTGTAATGGTGTCCCCGTACTTTGCACCTAACCTTCAGCACGTGAAGGTTAGATATATAGGTGACTTATAAGTACTTAAGTGCAGTGAAAATGGATGTGAAATAATGTGTGCATTATTTCATGCAGGCTGCAGCGGCAGTTCTGTGTAAGGGTTCGTCTGAGCTCCCTATGAGTGGCAAAAGAAATGCTGCAGCCCATATGGATCTCCTGGAACCCCAATGCCCAGGGTACCTACGTACCATATACTAGGGACTTACAAGGGGGCTCCAGTATGCCAATTAGAATTGGTAATTGTAGTCACTAGCCTATAGTGACAAATATAAAGGCAGAGAGAGAATGAGCACTGAGGTTCTGATTAGCAAATCCTCAGTGACACAGTTGGGCACTACACAGGCATACACATTTAGGCCACAAACTATGAGCACTGGGGTCCTCGCTAGCTGGATCCCAGTGAGACAGGCAAGAACATACTGACATACATGTAAAATTGGGGGTAAGATGCCAAGAAATATGGTACTTTCCTACACCCTGGGACTGGTAAGCAGTACTCAGTGCACAGCCAAGAGTCAGTAACCACCCCTATCTGTCCAAATAGTTTAGGGGTGACCAGGGCAAAAAGTAGGACTTTCCTACATTCTGAATTTAAGAAAAACAAAATATCACTTAAAATGGTCCTTCCATACTTAGAAAATCAACACACATCTCATGAAATTGCAAAAATACATTTCTTTTTGTGACATATATTTGCACCTCATATTTATGTTATGTTTCAACTTAGAATAACAATAATTGGACATATGTGATATTTTTAGAAAATAATAATCTAAATAATACATTTGATGTACTATTTCCACATTATTTTTTTTATTTTGTTTTGTCAAAAGTCTGTCAATGCAAATATAAAAAACAAGGAATCACTATCATGGTGAACCACAATAACATTTTACATTATAATGTGTGAAATGTAACTAAAAACAGTGTAGCACATATTTTACATTGGTAAAGAAACTAGCTACCATTTAGTGTGGTGGTGAGACACCTAACATTTAAAAATACATTGGTTCACATCCCAAAATGGCGGTTGCCTGACCTTTCCATCAGGACATTGAAAATATGCTGGCCATCAGCAGAAGTGGACAGTATAGTAGGTGTAACACTTCATGACAGGCACAGCCCTAGGCTAACTCGTGTGATGGCTACAAACTAAAGCCAATGGCTGTGTCCATGTCCGTTGTGGATCATGTATGCTTCGTGCTTGAATGCAGCATCTCGAAAAAAGATCACTTGCCTCCTAACACTGCAGCCTTTAATGCTGCTTGTATGGACGTCTGGGAGCAAAGTTACAGGGTAAAGCAGGTGACAGTGCCCCTAACTTTTCCCCTTTGGAGCTGGAACTCCTCCCCATGGACGTCCTGTCCCTGTGCAGCTATCTCTATTGGAACCCTGAGGAAGAGGTACATGTTTGAATGAGAAATGTTGTTTCTCATTCACACACAAGCTAATGTGTCCCTTTTTGTTTATGAGTGAAGTGTTGTGATTGTAGAGTAGTGAACTGAATATTTTATCTGGGGACATATTGATGTTTCACAGTGTTTGAAAACTCTAACAAATTGAAATGAAAAGTCATGTGAGTTCATGAGCTGACTTTTCAGTTAATTTTACTCACAATGTGCTTAGGTTGAACCATCCTTCTAACAATAACATACAGGTGTTAGGCTTACTTTATTGGACACAGTAAACACATTCTAAGAACTCAAATACACTGTTCACTTTTATGTGTAATTCCAAGTTCAATATATATGGACTGCCATTCATATTGCTTTGTGGCTGCAATTGTTTGGTGTTTGCCAACACTAGGATAGTGAACATTAAAAACAATAGATCGCACTAACTGAGAATGATGCAAATACCTCTTTATTTTGAGCAGAATAAACCTAATGATCTTTGTGTATTGTGAGAGAAAAAGCATGAGATTTTCCTTCACACAAATATTAAAATCTAAAGCTATTCTGCTTTCCTCTAAGCAACAGCTGTTCATTTGGATGCAGGAATATAACAACTAGAAGCATACTATCTATAAATGTGTTGCATGATATGCACATTGCTTCATACTAATGAAAATAATTACATCAGCTATTGCAAACAAAAAACAACTTATATGATGTTGGAGAGTGGATTACTGGTAAAGGCTGGTAAGTACCTACACTTAGCAAAAGGCCACTAACCCTCACAAGGTCCAGTCAGGTCTAAATAAATGAATCCCTGCTCAATCCTTGGTACCTTGGCAACGAGTGACAAGGCTTAATTTAGGAGACAGGTGTATAAAGCATTTAAGAATCACAAAACAGTAAATAAATAAAACACAAAACACAATAAAAATGCAACACCAATTTATAAAATTAGAATATATGTTTATCTTTGAAATGACGCCAAAATGATTAAAATCATATAAGAGGAACCATAGATATGAAGTTTCAGAGAATTAATGTTTACTAGTGCATAGAAAATAAAGTACCAATCTGGTCATCTGGTCGCACTAGACCATGGTAAAGTCAAAGTTTGAGGCCCACCACTATGGAAACCTTCTCGGCTACAGCAAGCAGGAGGCCTCGGTCAAAAGTTTACCTTCGGATTAAGGCCCACATTTATACTTTTTTTGCGCCACTTTTGCGCCGCTTTTTGACACAAAAGCGGCACAAACATACAAAATACAATTGTATTTTGTAAATTTGCACTGCTTTTGCGTCAAAAAATGACACAAATGTGGCGCTAAAAAAAAATAAACATGGGCCTAAGTCTTTTTCTTGAAGATTCTCTTTAGCAGGACAGAGTAACCATTCCGATCTGACCTCCTTAAAGCCCTATTCGGATACACATCGCAGGAGACCTCAGTGAAGAATTCTACCTTCAGACTTAGACGATTTTTCAGGATGGAAATCTTCATCTAGGCCATTGCTGAATCTTGATCCGACATCCCTGGAACCCTCCTCGGATATGCAGGAAGGCCCGGTCAACTTTTTACTTTAGGACTGTCACTTTTTCTGAGCTTTTTCCTTCCGACTGGGGTTGACCCTCCATAGCAAGCCGACTTTGAGAGCTTTTTAGTGGAACGAATCTGCATGTCAGGCCTTGTCGCGGTTGAGGTAAGCCACTTGACTCACCACAGCGGGTCGGTCCCTTTATGGGACCATATTTCCAAAAGTTCCCCAAACGTCCCCACATTTCTGGATCTTCTTCCAAAAGGTCTTAAAATATCCTTTAGGAGCCCACAACTGACCCCAAAGTACCAGAAGCCCAACTCTCAGAATGCACCTGGTTCAAATCCAGAAATGATCACTTGCCTCTGGTCAGCTGGTCAGTTCCTTCAGGTTTTGATTCAGGGAACTCTGCTTAGCTATTTTTCACCTATAGCACGGAGGTAGTTCCTTCATGAACCAGTTGAAGACAGGCAAAGTCCTTTTAGTGGTGAAGCCCAAGAGTGCAGCTGATGCAGTCCTTTAGAGTGCAGTATCCAGTTGCAGGTCAGCGACCAGCATCTTCTTCTTGTCTTGTTCCTGGTAGGGATCTGAGGTGTGGGTACAGCTCTGCCAAATGTATCCTTGCTCCTGGGGTGTAAAGTAGGGGGAGCAACTGTCCAATCACAGGCAGGAAACCACCCTCTTGGATGACCATTTATTCGTAAGTGTGGCAAAAATCAACACCAGGGAGCAACATTCTTTAGAAATCCAAAATGGCATAAACTGAATTTTGCAGGTTAGGTCTGGCTGAGCCCACCCACTGGTGTGGCTCAGTTCCCATAACACACCCTCTCCAGCCTGCACCTAATCTAATCAGGGTGCACCTGGTTGTCTGGGTTTGCAGGAAATGGGGGAGGTCCTGAGCTGCTCCAAATGTCCTTCCCTCCTTTGAGGACCAGTTTGGCTGCTCTCCTCCATCCTGTTTATCCATCTGCTGAGGCAGATCTCCTCCCCAAGGTACTTCCTATGTGTTCAGCATTGGCAACTTAAAATCTCAGCAATGCAGCCTGACCAGGCTGCCAGAGGCTGGCCAATCAGAGAAGAACACTACAGAAATGAAATTGGTAACTTTTAGGAAGAGTTCTAAAACTCTTTTTAGGTGAAAGCTATATTAACCCCTTCTGAGCCCAGGACGTAATGGTTACGTCCTGAGGCACAGTGCTGCTGTGCCCAGGATGTAACCATTACGTCCTGTGCACAGAGCCCAGAGGGAGCGCTAGCGCTCCCTCTGTGGGGTTCCCCCCCACCCCCCCAAGTCAGGGATGGAAGGGGAAGCCCTTCCCCTCCCACCCCCGACCCCCCCAACCCCCCTGTGACGTCAGCGCGCGAGCGCGCGCTGATTACTCACAGGGTCTCCCTCATGCGATTGAAAGAGAAATGCTTTTGCATTTCTCTTTCAATCCCATGGGGGAGACCCCGAGAGGCTTCAAAGGGAAGGAAATGTATTTCCTTCCCTTTGAAGTCTCTCACAGGTTTCAAAAGCCAGATTGCTTGCAATCTGGCTTTTGAAACCCCACTAGACACCAGGGATTTTATTTTTTTTCAATGAAATTGGCAAAAGGGAGCGACCCCTTGGGCAAGGGTCGCTCCCAGGGGGGGCATTTTTTTAGGAAGGCCTTTTCTGCCCCCAGGGGGGGCAGAAACCTCTAGGCACCAGGGACCTTTTTTTTTATTTTTTTGTGATGTTTTCTTTTTTTTTAGGTGGGGAGCGACCCCTTAGGCAAGGGTCGCTCCCCTAGGGGGCACATTATATTTAGGCCATTTCTGCCCCCAGTGGGGGCAGATTGGCCTATTTTGATGAGGCCAAGCTGCCCCCAAGGGGGGCAGAAACCATTAGACACCAGGGAGTTTTTTTTTGCGCGCGAATTTCACGCAACGGGAGCGACCCCTTGGGCAAGGGTCGCTCCCAGGGGGGGCATTTTTTTGGGAAGGCCTTTTCTGCCTCCCCTGGGGGCAGATTTGCCTATTATTAGGCCGATCTGCACCCAGGGGGGGCAGAAACCTCTAGGCACCAGGGAGTTGTTTTTTTTTTTGTGATGTTCTCTTTTTTTTTAGGTGGGGAGCGATCCCTTAGGCAAGGTTCGCTCCCCTACGGGGCAATATATATTTAGGACATTTCTGCCCCCCTTGGGGGCAGATTGGCCTATTTTGATGAGGCCAATCTGTCCCCAAGGGGGGCAGAAACCATTAGACACCAGGGATTTTTTTTTTTGCGGAAATTTCACGCAACGGGAGCGACCCCTTGGGCAAGGGTCGCTCCCAGGGGGGGCATTTTTTTGGGAAGGCCTTTTCTGCCCCCCCTGGGGGCAGATCGGCCTATTATTAGGCCGATCTGCCCCCAGGGGGGGCAGAAACCTCTAGGCACGAGGGATCATTTCTTTTTGTTATGTTTTCTTTTTTTTTAGATGGGGAGCGACCCCTTAGGCAAGGGTCGCTCCCCTAGGGGGCAAATTATATTTAGGCCATTTCTGCCCCCCTTGGGGACAGATTGGCCTATTTTGATGAGGCCAATCTGCCCCCAAGCGGGGCAGAAACCATTAGACACCAGGGAGGTTTTTTTTGCGTGAATTTCACGCAAGGGGAGCGACCCCTTAGGCAAGGGTCGCTCCCTGGGGGGGGGGGATTATTTTAGGCCATTTCTGCCCCCCTGGGGGGTAGATCAGCCTATTTTGATTCGGCTGATCTGCCCCCAAGGGGGGCAGAAACCACTAGGCACCAGGGATTTTTTTTTTTTGTTGTTTTAACGATGGGGAGCGACCCCTTGGACAAGGGTCGCTCCCCTGGAGGGGCAAAATGTATTTAGGCCATTTCTGCCCACTTTGGGGGCAGATCGGCCGATTTTAGGTCAATCTGCCCCCAAGGGGGGCAGAAACCACTAGGCACCAGGGATCTTTTTTTTGCGCCGTCACGCAAGGGGAGCGACCTTGTAGGCAAGGGTCGCTCCCCGGGGGGGGAGGGGGGTGGGGGGGCAAAATTATTTTAGGCCATTTCTGCCCCCGGGGTGGGCAGAAACCTCTTGTTGCCAGGGCAATTTTTTTTTTTGTGTTTTTTTTGTTTGTTTGTTTGTTTTTTTAGAGATGGGGAGCGACCCATCAGACAAGGGTCGCTCCCCTGGGGGGCAAACTGTATTTAGAGCATTTCTGCCCCCCTTGGTGGCAGATTGGTCGATTTTAGGTCGATCTGCCCCCAAGGGGGCAGAAACCACTAGGCACTGGGGATTTGTTTTTTGGCGCCAATGTCACGCAGGGGGAGCGACCCCGTAGGCAAGGGTCGCTCCTGGTGGGGGGGTGGGGGTTGGGGGGGCAAATTTATTTTAGGCCATTTCTGCCCCCCCTAGGGGCAGATCGACCTATTATTAGACTGATCTGCCCCCAGGGGTGGCAGAAACCTCTAGGCGCCAGGGCACTTTTTTTTGTTTTTTGTTTGTTTGTTTTTTTAGAGATGGGGAGCGACCCATCAGACAAGGGTCGCTCCCCTGGGGGGCAAACTGTGTTTAGACCATTTCTGCCCCCCTTGGGGGCAGATTGGTCGATTTTATGTCAATCTGCCCCCTAGGGGGCAGAAACCACTAGGCACCGGGGATTTGTTTTTTGGCGCCAATGTCATGCAGGGGGAGCGACCCCGTAGGCAAGGGTCGCTCCCGGGGGGGGGGTGGAGGTTCGGGGCAAATTTATTTTAGGCCATTTCTGCCCCCCCGGGGGAAGATCGGCCTATTATTAGGCCGATCTGCCCCCAGGGGGGGCAGAAACCTGTAGGCGCCAGACCAAATTAGTTTTTTGTGTTTTTTTGTTTGTTTGTTTGTTTTTTTAGAGATGGGGAGCGACCCATCAGATAAGGGTCGCTCCCCTGGGGGGCAAACTGTGTTTAGAGCATTTCTGCCCCCCTTGGGGGCAGATTGGTCGATTTTATGTCAATCTGCCCCCAAGGGGGCAGAAACCACTAGGCACCGGGGATTTGTTTTTTGGCGCCAATGTCACGCAGGGGGAGCGACCCCGTAGGCAAGGGTCGCTCCCGGGGGGGGTGGAGGTTCAGGGCAAATTTATTTTAGGCCATTTCTGCCCCCCCGGGGGAAGATCGGCCTATTATTAGGCCGATCTGCCCCCAGGGGGGGCAGAAACCTGTAGGCGCCAGGGAAAATTAGTTTTTTGTGTTTTTTTGTTTGTTTGTTTGTTTTTTTAGAGATGGGGAGCGACCCATCAGACAAAGGTCGCTCCCCTGGGGGGCAAACTGTGTTTAGAGCATTTCTGCCCCCCTTGGGGGCAGATGGGTCGATTTTAGGTCACTCTGCCCCCAAGGGGGCAGAAACCACTAGGCACCGGGGATTTGTTTTTTGGCGCCAATGTCACGCAGGGGGAGCGGCCCCGTAGGCAAGGGTCGCACCAGGTGGGGGGGTGGGGGTTGGGGATGCAAATTTATTTTAGGCCATTTCTGCCCCCCCGGGGGAAGATCGGCCTATTATTAGGCCGATCTGCCCCCAGAGGGGGCAGAAACCTGTAGGCACCAGGGCAATTTTTTTTTGTGTGGTTTTTTTAGAGATGGGGAGCGACCCATCATACAAGGGTCGCTCCCCTGGGGGGCAAACTATATTTAGAGCATTTCTGCCCCCCTTGGGGGCAGATTGGTCAATTTTAGGTCGATCTGCCCCCAAGGGGGCAGAAACCACTAGGCACCGGGGATTTGTTTTTTGGCGCCAATGTCACGCAGGGGGAGCGACCCCATAGGCAACGGTCGCTCCCGGGGGGGGTGGAGGTTCGGGGGGCAAATTTATTTTAGGCCATTTCTGCCCCCCTTGGGGGAAGATCGGCCTATTATTAGGCCGATCTGCCCCCAGGGGGGGCAGAAACCTGTAGGCGCCAGTGAAAATTTGTTTTTTGTGTTTTTTTGTTTGTTTGTTTGTTTTTTTAGAGATGGGGAGCGACCCATCAGACAAGGGTCGCTCCCCTGGGGGGCAAACTGTATTTAGAGCATTTCTGCCCCCCTTGGGTGCAGATTGGTCGATTTTAAGGTCGATCTGCCCCCAAGGGGGCAGAAACCAGTAGGCACCGGGGATTTGTTTTTTGGCGCCAATGTCACGCAGGGGGAGCGACCCCGTAGGCAAGGGTCGCTCCCGGGGGGGGTGGAGGTTCGGGGGGCAAATTTATTTTAGGACATTTCTGCCCCCCCTGGGGGAAGATCGGCCTATTATTAGGCCGATCTGCCCCCAGGGGGGGCAGAAACCTGTAGGCGCCAGGGCAAATTTATTTTTTGTGTTTTTTTGTTTGTTTGTTTGTTTTTTTAGAGATGGGGAGCGACCCATCAGACAAGGGTCGCTCCCCTGGGGGGCAAACTGTATTTAGAGCATTTCTGCCCCCCTTGGGGGCAGATTGGTCGATTTTACGTCAATCTGCCCCCAAGTGGGTAGAAACCACTAGGCACCGGGGATTTGTTTTTTGGCGCCAATGTCACGCAGGGGGAGCGACCCCGTAGGCAAGGGTCGCTCCTGGTGGGGGGGTGGGGGTTGGGGGCAAATTTATTTTAGGCCATTTCTGCCCCCCTTAGGGGCAGATCGGCCTATTATTAGGCTGATCTGCCCCCAGGGGGGGCAGAAACCTGTAGGCACCAGGGCAATTTTTTTTTGTGTGGTTTTTTTAGAGATGGGGAGCGACCCATCATACAAGGGTCGCTCCCCTGGGGGGCAAACTGTATTTAGAGCATTTCTGCCCCCCTTGGGGGCAGATTGGTCAATTTTAGGTCGATCTGCCCCCAAGGGGGCAGAAACCACTAGGCACCGGGGATTTGTTTTTTGGCGCCAATGTCACGCAGGGGGAGAGACCCCGTAGGCAAGAGTCGCTCCTTGTGGGGGGCAAATTTATTTTAGGCCATTTCTGCCCCCCCTGTGTTTTTTTTTTATGTTTGTTTGTTTTTTTAGAGATGGGGAGCGACCCATCAGACAAGGGTCGCTCCCCTGGGGGGCAAACTGTATTTAGAGCATTTCTGCCCCCCTTGGGGGCAGAAGTGGTCGATTTTAGGTCAATCTGCCCCCAAGATTTGTTTTTTGGCACCAATGTCACGCAGGGGGAGCGACCCCGTAGGCAAGGGTCGCTCCTGGGCAGGGGGGGTCAAATTTATTTTAGGGCATTTCCCCCCCCCCTGGGGCCGGCTGAGCTAGAGGTCAAAATCCACAGGTAGGCACTTTGCAAAAAACACCTGTGAAAAGATATGTTGTGTCCACGTTGTGTTTTGGGCCATTTCCTTTCATGGGTGCTAGGCCTACCCACACAAGTGAGGTACCATTTTTATGGAGAGACTTAGGGGAACGCTGGGTGGAAGGAAATTTGTGGCTCCTCTCAGATTCCAGAACTTTCTGTCACCGAAATGAGAGGAAAAAGTGTTTTTGGGCCAAATTTTGATGTTTGCAAAAGATTCTGGGTAACAGAACCTGGTCAGAGCCCCGCAAAATCACCCCATCTTAGATTCCCCTAGGTCTCTAGTTTTCAAAAATGCTCTGGTTTGCTAGGTTTCCCCAGGTGCCGGCTGAGCTAGAGGCCAAAATCCACAGGTAAGCACTGTTTTCTATGAAAAAATTTGATGTGTCCACGTTGTGTTTTGGGCCGTTTCCTGTCGCGAGCGCTAGGCCTACCCACACAAGTGAGGTATCATTTTTATCGGGAGACGTGGGGGAACGCTGGCTGGAAGGAAATTTGTGGCTCCTCTCAGATTCCAGAACTTTCTGCCACAGAAATGTGTGGAACATGTGTTTTTTTAGCCAAATTTTGAGATTTGCAAAGGATTCTGGGTAACAGAACCTGGTCCGAGACACACAAGTCACCCCATCTTGGATTCCCCTAGGTCTCTAGTTTTCAGAAATGCACAGGTTTGGTAGGTTTCCCTAGGTGGCGGCTGAGCTACAGGCCAAAATCTACAGGTAGGCACTTTGCAGAAAACACCTCTGTTTTCCTTCAAAAATTTGCCTGTGTCCACGTTGCGCTTTGGGGGGTTTCCTGTTGCGGGCGCTAGGCCTACCCACAGAAGTGAGGTATCATTTTTATCGGGAGACGTGGGGGAACGCTGGGTGGAAGGAAATTTGTGGCTCCCCTCAGATTCCAGAACTTTCTGCCACAGAAATGAGAAACATGTGTTTTTTTAGCCAAATTTTGAGGTTTGCAAAGGATTCTGGGTAACAGAACCTGGTCCGAGCCACACAAGTCACCCCATCTTGGATTCCCCTAGGTCTCTAGTTTTCAGAAATGCACAGGTTTGGTAGGTTTCCCTAGGTGGCGGCTGAGCTACAGGCCAAAATCTACAGGTAGGCACTTTGCAAAAAACACCTCTGTTTTCCTTCAAAAATTTGGCTGTGTCCACGTTGCGCTTTGGGGCGTTTCCTGTCGCGGGCGCTAGGCCTACCCACACAAGTGAGGTATCATTTTCATCGGGAGACATGGTGGAACGCTGGGTGGAAGGAAATTTGTGGCTCCCCTCAGATTCCAGAACTTTCTGCCACAGAAATGTGAGGAACATTTGTTTTTTTAGCCAAATTTTGAGGTTTGCAAAGGATTCTGGTTAACAGAACCTGATCCGAGCCACACAAGTCACCCCATCTTGGATTCCCCTAGGTCTTTAGTTTTCAGAAATGCACAGGTTTGGTAGGTTTCCCTAGGTGGCAGCTGAGCTAGAGGCCAAAATCCGCAGGTAGTCACTTTGCTAAAAACAGCTCTGTTTTCTGTGATGTGTCCACGTTGTGTTTTGGGGCATATCCTGTCGCGGGCACTAGGCCTACCCACACAAGTGAGGTATCATTTTTATCGGGAGACTTGGGGGAACATAGAATAGTGAAACAAGTGTTATTGCCCCTTGTCTTTCTTTACATTTTTCCCTTCCAAATGTAAGACAGTGTGTAAAAAAGACGTCTATTTGAGAAATGCCCTGTAATTCACATGCTAGTATGGGCACCCCGGAATTCAGAGATGTGCAAATAACCACCGCTTCTCAACACCTTATCTTGTGCCCATTTTGGAAATACAAAGGTTTTCTTGATAGCTATTTTTTATTCTTTATATTTCAGCAAATGAATTGCTGTATACCCGGCATAGAATGAAAACCCACTGCAGGGTGCAGGTCATTTATTGGCTCTGGGTACCTAGAGTTCTTGATGAACCTACAAGCCCTATATGTCCCCGCAACCAGAAGAGTCCAGCAGACGAAACGGTATATTGCTTTCAAAAATCTGACATTGCAGGTAAAATTTACAGAGTAAAACGTAGAGAAAAAGTGATGTTTTTTTCACCTCAATTTCAATATTTTTCTTTTTCAGTTGTTATTTTCTGTAGGAAACCCTTGTAGGATCTACATAAATTACCCCTTGCTGAATTCAGAATTTTGTCTACTTTTCAGAAATGTTGCGGTTTCTGGGATCCAGCGTTGGTTTCATGCCCATTTCTGTCACTGACTGGAAGGAGGCTGAAAGCACAAAAAATCTGAAAAATGGGGTATGTCCCAGTAAAATGCCAAAATTGTGTTGAAAAATTGGGTTTTCTGATTCAAGTCTGCCTGTTCCTGAAAGCTGGGAAGCTGGTGATTTTAGCACCGCAAACCCTTTGTTGATGCACTTTTCAAGGGAAAAACCACAAGCCTTCTTCTGCAGCCCATTTTTTTTAAAAAAAACGAAATTTTCACTGTTTTTTGGCTAATTTCTTGGCCTCCTTCTGGGGAACCCACATAGTCTGGGTACCTCTAGAATCCCTAGGATGTTGGAAAAAAGGACGCAAATTTGGCGTGGGTAGCTTATGTGAACAAAAAGTTATGAGATCCTAAGCGCGAACTGCTCCAAATAGCCAAAAAAAGGCTCGGCACAGGAGGGGGAAAAGGCCTGGCAGCGAAGGGGTTAAATTCAACAGTAGCAAGTTGTTGTATTTATTATAACATTACGTTTGAGACCAAACTTGACAGATCTGGATCCTTTAGAGAGTTTATTAATTGAAATAAAATCTCCCTATTTTAGCCTGAGGAGCCTATTTACTATGATGAGGAAAAAACGAATATTTCTATTTTACCTCACCACAGCTTATAAAACATATTCTATAAGGTCCCTGTGTATAATTACACTGGACCTAACTCTGGGGGCACCTAGGAGATATCTCAGGGGTGACTTATATGTAAAAATAGGATAGTTTATGTCTTTGGAAGTACTTTTAATTTCAAAGTCGAATTTGCATATAACTTTAATTTAACAGTAGCCAGCAAGGCAGGCCTGCCTTAAAAAGTATTCTGGGTATCTCAGCAGTACACCTATGGGGGCACTAACTATGCTGGTGGTCACTAAATCTACATGACCTACCATATACTAGGGATTTATACGTAGGTTGATACTGCCAATTATAATTAGCCTAATTTGCCTACTCATTTTAATCAGAGCACAGGCCCTGGGACTGGTTAGCAGTACCCAGGGTACCAACCGGGTCAGGAAAACACCAGCAAAAAGTGAAAAAGGGTGCAAAAAGCTAGAGTGCTTCTGCAATCAGCCCAGTTTCCTCACATATGACCTAAGCAAAACGAACAAATCCAAAGAATACTGGAACCATAAGGGATAAATACTGCATATTAAATGACACCGTCAGTAAGATTTTGTTGGGAATAGATGATCACATTTCACTAAATGCAATGATAAATAATCAACGAGGGCAATAGCCTTATCTGTATCTTGACTATACTAGAGACAATTTGTAAACAATTGCCATATTGAAGTGCAAAATCTGGAAACAAAACAGGGAACAACAGCAACAACTGAATGCCTTTATCCGTTTTCAGCTGAGTTCTGTGTTTTTTAAGCCTTCAAACCTTTAATTCAGAAGCATAACAATTTGATTTGGTGATTGCAGGCAATGGTGAGAACATCTACAGATAAATGCAGATTTTTTTAGATCTTGCAATCAGAGTCACTGTTTTTACAAGATGACTGAAGCTTGCAATAACAGATGCAGGAGGTTAATAAGGCATAAGATCAAATAGCAGCAAACAGCTTATTGTTGGCATAGGTGTCACAGAAGCAACAGGAAATGGAGAGTTGAAACTAGTGAGAACAATTGAGATTTCAGTGAAATACCACAAGTTGGTGGCACATGAGGGAAAGGTAAAGCAGCAGCAAAAGAAATAGATACAATAGAGGCAGCTCAATGCCTGGCAGATCAAAGAAAAAATAATCAGTGGATGAATCAGCTCCAGCTGATCTGCTGGAACAAAGGTTGGTTTTCCCTGTGAAACATTTAGAACAATTGTGTGAAAGTAAGTGCGGCTTTGATGAGACGTCTTGGGACTAGTGAGAGAAGCTTCGGAAATCCAGAAGTAGAAGGACAATACTGCTCAGATGGATACAAAAAAATTAATGTCCTAGCAGGATGATGAAGAAAATATCACAATCGTCTGAAAATACTGAGCCCAAAAGTACAGGAATACTTCTACCTTCTACACATATTCAATCTGTGTTTTTTATGATGTTCCATATCTATATATATATCTATTGCTCTCTATATACATATGTGTGTGTGTATATATATCTAAATATATATATATATATATATATATATATATATATATATATATATATATATATATATATATATATATATATAAACAATGCAGGTCATTATGAACACAGCAGGAAACCCCGTTGCGTTCATGCTGGCGGTCTTTTCATAGACCGCCAGCCACCTTGAGACCCCGCTGGCCGTATAATGTACATTCTGCTAGGTTGGCGGGTGGAAACAGTGTTTCCGCCCACCAGCCCAGCACAATGCAGGGCCGGGACATTGCCGATGGCTCCACATGGAGCCGCCATCAATGCCGCTGTGCTGCGAGTGCAGCAGCACCCGTCGTGCAGATCACTGTCCATAAATCGGCCAGTGACCTGTGCGATGAGACACTGCACGGGGGCCTCTGCACTGCCCATGCCAAGGCAGGGGGAGCACCAGGGAAAGGCTGGAGGAACAAGGGTTCATTATCCGGAGGGCAGCGCTACTAGCAGCGCTGCCCTGTCGGATAATAATATCCACCATGGTCAGGCTGCCTTTTGTGGCCCTCCCTTGTACATTATATGGCAGCTCAGACCGCCATGCCGGTGGCGATATTTTAATTATGAGGCCCAATGTGGTCGATTGTAATCCTTCGGCGGCGCACTCCACTGCCAGTGCTGGTTAACGGGGGAGACCACTCTTGTGACTATAATTTAATAAGAAAGTTCACCGCACTCCATAAAGTCCAAGATAACATGAATTTATTTTAGTTTCGAACAATGCAACAACCACTGACGCATTTCAACTCAACCGTGAACAAGACTCCCAGTGAGATGAAGCATGTTGGTGGTTGCTGCATTGTTCTAAAATGAAATACATTCCTGTTATCTTGGAAATCATGGAGCGTGGTGAACTTTCTTATTAATTAATATATATATATATATATATATATACATATATCACCACTAGGTAGTTATAGTTAAGACCTAGTTTCTATAGAAAAAGCTGTTTTTTACTTGCCTATATCTACGGTGCTACTTTACGAATCTTCACGAAAATTTCCCAAACAATTTGACGGTCACATGAGCTGCTTTCTGCAAGTTTCAGAGAGATCCATCAAGCGGGGGCTGAGATAAGGGGGGGAGGTAAAATTTAGAGAGTTTATCATGTTCCCATAGGAAAAATTGAACAGCGATAAAGCCAAAACCACTTGGTGGAATTGTACCAAATTTGACAGAAAAGTAACTCTTCATCCAGAAAGAGCTATTTTTGTTATCTTGTGTAAATCTATTCAGTAGTTTTTGAGAAATGTATTCCTGTACTGAGGCAGAATATCAGGTTTCAGCTGCTAACATATATCTAGAATAGTTTGCCTATTCAATCTGTGTTTTTTATGATGTCCCCTTCCTCTATGTGGCATGGTCTGGAAAAGGTCTGATGACTTGAGGCTGTCATATTCTACCCCTCTCTGGGTTCATATGGCTGTACTTAAGAAAAACAAAATATCACTTGAAATGGTCCTTTAATACTAATATAATCAACACACATCTCCTGCCATTGCAAAAATACATCATTTTCACTTAAAAAAACAAAGGTTACAGGGTTATTATACTTAGGCTCACATTTTAAACATAGAAAACCATAGAAATTGAGCAGTTATAGTTAGAGTTATCTCAAGTGAATATAACTTGTGCCCTAAGGTAACTATAACTTGTGGCCCCATGCACCCTCCTGCCTTATTTTTTTATTTGGCCCTGGGACCTGGCCCACTTGGGGGCTTAAAAAAAACATTTTCAATTTTCACAGTAAAGTAACTATAACTTGCACCTCATCATACACTGCTATTCATCCCACATATTATGGCACTCATAGCATCTCTGATAACATCATTGATAATATCAATGTAATATTTTCAGTAACATTTTTGACAAAAAAAAACTGTGCATGATGCACCCATCATATCCATGTGCTTTACTGCACTAGCATCAACATTAATAATGTAAATATAAATCAATTTATTTACGAAGACATTCTTCCACCAGTATTATTGGAGATAACAAAAAATATTTTTTGAAAACATTCATATTAATCAAAAATAAAAATACAAATAAAATAAAATAAAAAACAGATACATATATTCCATTACCAGTACTGCTGGAGATTGAAGAAGTTAAATGAGAAAAGAAGGATATTACTCCTGTAACTGTACCAAAATAGCTTAATAACATAGGGAACATAAATAGCTAAACAACGACAACATTTCATATCTATTTACATTTACATGTGCATATTTATAATATACATATTTTTTATATGATTTTTCATACTAATCGTGTTATTGTATTAATCTATGATTAAGTGGGTTCATTCATAGGTCCTAATTCATGATTAGTTATCTTACTAAAAATTATTCCAGGCATATATAAATCAAATAGATATACCACTACAAGTACGCTATACAAAAAAGTGTCCCGTACTTGTTTTAAAGTGCATCATTTTCAGCATCATTATGCCGACCTGTAGGGCAATGATGAGTCTAGTTAGATACCAATTTGCCATTATAAAGTGACTAATTGCATCATTTCTGTGCATGTTTTAAATTACAAAACCCTCATAATTCTCAGCATCAATATTCCGATCTAGATAGTGATAATGAGTCTAGCTAGATACAAATCTCCTATCACAAAGTGACTAATTGCATATTTTAAACGTACCTGAGAAATCACCTTATCATAATTTAAACATTTTAATAATTTTAAGAACAGCTGCATATTTGTACCTAATCAACGCCTTATTGTTCCCAAATGTACAGATGAAATAACAACCTACCTTTTGAAGTGCATAGAACTACATTAAACTGGTCACTAGTGAATAAACAAAAAGTGACAAGTGCCTATTGTAAAGTGCATCTTAGTGTTCTATTCGCAAACATATAAATACCAATGAATTACCTAAATTCAATTCTAAGAAAATTATTTATACGTTTTCAAGATCATTAATTGATTTTTTGTATGTGAAATCATCTCCACTGTACTATTCATCATCAATGTTAATCATACACCAAGTTCCTTATTTCATTGAATCTAAAACAATGTACCATAAACATCATTTTTCAAGATACTTATAGAAATACATAAAGCTCAGCATCATAATTCAGTCCAGATTGGGATCCAGAATTTAATGACGTGATCCATTTGGGTACTGACTGACTCAGGGACCGTTCACAATCTCTTCCTCTTGGTTTTTTGTTTAGGTGCTGTATACCATGGCAAATTAATCCTTGCATAGTACCACCCTGATTTCCCCAAATGTGTTTCGCAATTGTATAAGGCATATCATTATTTTGCACTGCTTTGAGATGTTGCAAAATTCGGAATCTCATTTTATTTATGGCACTCCCTACATAATATTTACCACATCTACATTCCAGAACAAAAACAACATATGGGGTATTATAGTTAATCTATTGATTTATCTTGAAACTTCTCCCATTCTGTGATTTAAACATGTTGATATTCTGTGCTTATTGACATGCCTTACACTTGTGACACCGCCAAAAACCTTTTTGATGGCATTGCAACAAATTTATTGTCTCTTTCCTTGTGTGTCTTGCCATTAAGCTACTGGTCAGAAATTGTCCTAATGTTACGGCTTTCTGGTATGTTATCATAGAATGATTTGGCAATATATTTTTTATGTTAGTGTCCAATGTAAGGACCTTCCAATGTCGTGATAACACTAGTTTGACTGAATTACTTGAAACATCAAACTCCATGATGTAGCGACAGGCTTGGCGCTGTTCTTCATCCTGGTTTTGGCTTGCTTTGTAATCAGTAATTAGTCTGTTTTATGTAACCAAACTCTCTCTATGGCATTCTCTACTACATTCTGTGGATATCCTCAATATATCTTTTGCTTCATAAATTAAAACTTCATCCTCTGAGCAGCTTTTCTAAGCTCTAATCAGTTCACCATATGGGATGCTCCATTTGAGAGCTTGGGGGTGACCACTGTTTGCATGGAGTAGATTGTTACAACTTGTGGGCTTCCTAGATGATTTGCTGCACACCTTATCATCCTAATATTTGATTTTAGTAGTATTGATGTCATATGTGAAGCTTAATTTATATTGATTACCATCCAACGATTTGATTAAATCAATTGGTTCTTCTTCATTTCAATGCCAAATGATAAAGATGTTGTCTACACATCGCACCCATATGACTATCTTTTCAAGATGCTCTTTATAATCATCAGTCCACATTAACTCTGATTCAAATTGGCCCATCAACAGATTTGCATATGTTGATGCAAATGAAGTACCCATGGCTGTCTCATAGATTTGTAAATAGTATTTATTAGCAAACAAGAAGGTGCTATGAGTTAAATAAAACTCCAACATCTGAAGCAGCAGCAAAGTACGTTCTAAAAGACTAGTGTAGCGTGTCCTTGGGTACTGTTTGCTATCCCCATTACCATGTGTGTGTTCTATAGATGTATGTAGGGACATCACATCAACTGTTGCCATCAAATAATCATATCTCGAAGGGATGCCATTTATACGGCTGACAAAATCCACTGAATCTCTAATTTAAAAAGATAAGGACGGAAGATAGGAAAACATAAAATTCTCTAAACCTGGATGTGTTTTCCACTATTGCACTGCACTGCACTGACTTTTGGTCGCTCAGGAGGATTTATCTGGTTCCTATGTACATTGGATAAAAAGTGAATAGCAGGCATAACTGGATGATTATTTCTGAGGCACATATATTCCTTCTCATCCAAAAGTCCTCTTTCATATCACCCTCTCAATTTTTTGGTGATAAATTTCAGTATCTTCAGGGGTTGGATCCTTTTCCAAATATTTCTGGTTGTTCTTATCCCCAATCTGTCTCATATCCTCTTTAATATATTTTACATGATCCCTAATGACAATATTACCCCCTTAAGCTGAAGGTTTGAGTAATATTAATTCTTCTAATGCCTTCCAATCATCCCTGGTCATATTTTCCATCCGGGCATTTTTATTTTCCATATGTCCCTCCTTAATATGGATTCTATACAGTTATTGTGTCATAATTTCTTGAAATATATCGATTGAATTCCCTTCTGGTAATTGTGGGCAAAATGTAGATCTGATTTTGCAACCACTGTCTTTGGCTCCATCTGTTTGCATACCAATTGAATCACAAAATTCTTTATCTGAAAGACCGCTTGATGACATACCTTGATCCATTTCTGACTCGTTTTCCAAGCTGTGCAGGTCTTGTTGTGTATCTATTTCATTAGCCTGTAATGATGACTTCACAAAGGAATCAGATTTATTCTGCTGGTACCATATATTGGGGGTCATTACAACATTGGCGGTAAAAGCCGCTTACTGCCGTGCAGAAGACCGCCAACATACTGCCGCGGCTGCGGAATTCCGCCACAGCTATTATGACCCACAGCTCGGAATCCGCCAAAATTCAGACACCTACACAAGTCCGCCACACCAAAGGTCAGTGATAAACTGGCGAAAACAAATCCTCCACCGTCATGCCAACAGAAACACGCCCATGCTATTACGACCCACGAATCCACGCGGCGGTCTTTCAACCGCGGTATTCCATTGGCGGTACACACCGCTGCGCTCAAAATACACACACATCTCCAAAACACCGCCACATTGGACAATTCCAAATACACACACCTGATACACATACAAACACCACTCCCACACACCCATTACAATATAAAACACACACCCACATCACCCACAAACCCCTACGACCAAAAATTTGAGACGAAGGCCAGAGAGAGCGAGCACAGCAATTGACAACCCCACCACACAGAGGCACACACCACCATCACCCACACAAAATCCACCCACAAAACACCACACACCACTACACATCACCACACTCATCACCACATACACCACCCCACACATCACCTACACCACCCAATGGCATGCCAAAGACACCCCAGGTTCTCTGAGGAGGAGCTCAGGGTCATGGTGGAGGAAATCATACGGGTAGAGCCACAGCTATTTGGATCACAGGTGCAGCACACCTCCATAGCTAGGAAGATGGAGCTATGGTGAAGAATAGTCGACAGGGTCAAACACCCAAGAAATCGGGAGGACATCAGGAAGAGGTGGAACGACCTACGGGGAAGGTGCGTTCCGTGGTCTCCAGGCACAACATCACGGTTCAGCGGACTGGCGACGGACCCCCACTTCCTCCACCTCAACTAACAACATGGGAGGAGCAAGTCTTGACCATCATGCATCCTGAGGGCCTCGGAGGAGTCGGTGGAGGAATGGACACTGGTAAGTCAAATCTTAACTATCATATCCCCCACCCTACCTGCATGCTATCACAGACCCCCACCCTCACCCCATCCCCTATCACTCCAACTCCTCACTAATGTACTAATAACACAAACCACCCATCCCAACCCCAAGCCCTGCATGACACAACAAAGCGTGGACACCCAGCACTAAAGCATGCCCACTGCACATACCCATAACAACCCCTAACCATCATCACACAAGCCCCCACACAGGAATGCTAGCACTGGGGTACACGCTCACACACCCATTGCACACCATGGCACACACAGATGCAATAATTATGCCTTTATACCCCTGCAGGACCACTACCTAACATCACCAGACAGGAGGGTCCAGACATCTCCACCCCACCCACAGAAGAGGCCCACAGTGATGACAGCAGCTCTGGCCAACTGGATCCAGATGACCAGCCCGGACCATCGTGGGCCTCGGGACAGTCGGTTCCCCTTGCACAGGCACAGGCCAACACTGACCTTTCACCCTCTGGAAACACCAGTACAGCACCCACCCAGCGGGCCCATACCTCCGTACCCAGGACACGTCAATCAGCTGTGTGTCCACCACTACAGGGAACCCAGGATAACCCACCACCCCAACAACAACAGGGACCTGGGGGCAGTGGTAGTGGGCACACGGTCCAGGGGACAGTGGCCTAGGAACACAGGGGAACTGGGAGGGCTGCTGTGAGACAGGGGGCGGACAGGCCAAGGGAACCCACTCTCCACGAGGCCCTCTCCTCCATCATGGGAGCATACCACCACTCCCAGGAGACGACGGCTACGGTCCTGGCCAGTTTCAGGAGACCCAGCGCCTGCAGGAGGAACAGTATTTGGGGTTCAGGGAGGAACTCAGAACCATCAGCTCCGCCCTGGGCACCATCGTAGGGGTGCTGAAGGACATACAGAACACCATGAGGGACACCGTGGCACTCCAAGGGGCCCCTGACACTAGCCTGGACGATGAACGGCCCACCACCTCTGCCGGCGCTAGTGGACAGGACGCCCTGCCACAGGACCACCACACCAGGACCCCACCCCCTGCAGACGGAGAACCACCCCGCAAGCGGTCCCTGAGATCCAGGAACAGGACAGAGCACGATGGCAAGACCCCTGCCAAGAAATGAGACCACCCTGGTTGTCATCCCACTGTCAAACTTTGTAACCCTGTGCAGATTGGAACTGTCCCAGCTCCACTTCCTATGCCCATATGGGCAGTGCACCTGTGAGACTAATAGACTGGAATCTGCCATGGACATTCCTCCACCATCACCCCTCACCATTTTACCACCCCTCCCATATTTAGCACTTCAATAAACACCCTTGAACCACAAAACAATCTGGAGTCAGTCTGTGTTTTCGAAAATGTGTATTAGCTATAACAATGACAAAATCCGTTCACAATAGTAATGTCAACATAACTATGTCACACATCACAAGTCCATCAAGGATGCAAGCAGATGACACACGTTGGTAACCACACATGTGAAACCATAATGGAAATGTACAACTCAGTTACCAAATACTGCTTGAAATAGACAGACAGGATAGAGGTAGAAGTGTGAAAGTAAAAGTAGTAGTAAAGAAAGTGTTCTCACCTGTGTGTCACTGAAAATATTGCTGTATGACTGAGTCCCTGTTGTCAATGTCTTCTTCCTCTGCTTCCTCCTCATCAATGTCCACAGGCTCCACAGCTGCCACAACACCGTCATCTGGACCATCCTCCTGCAGAAAAGGCACCTGGCGTCGCAAAGCAAGATTGTGAAGCATAGAGCAGGCGATGATGATCTGGCACACCTTCCTTGGTGAGTAGAATAGGGAACCAGCTGTCATATGGAGGCACCTGAACCTGGCCTTCAGGAGGCCGAAGGTGCGTTCGATCACCCTCCTAGTCTGCCCATGGGCCTCATTGTACCGTTCCTCTGCCCTGGTCCTGGGATTCCTCACTGGGGTCAGTAGCCATGACAGGTTGGGGTAACCAGAGTCCACTAATAGCCACACACGGTGCCTCTGGAGTTGACCCATCACATAAGGGATGCTGCTATTCCGCAGGATGTAGGCGTCATGCACAGAGCCAGGGAACACCATTTACCTGCGAGATGTACTGGTCTGCCAAACATACCATCTGTACATTCATCGAATGATAACTCTTCCGGTTCCTGTACACCTGTTCACTCCTGTGGGGGGGGACCAGAGCTACATGGGTCCCATCAATGACACCTATGATGTTAGGGATATGTCCCAGGGCATAGAAGTCACCTTTAACTGTAGCCAAATCCTCCACCTGAGGGAAAACGATGTAGCTCCTCATGTGTTTCAGCAGGGCAGACAACACTCCGGACAACACGTTGGAAAACATAGGCTGGGACATCCCTGATGCCATGGCCACTGTTGTTTGTCCAGACCAACAGGTGAGTACATAGGGTGCAAGTTGTATGGGCCATGCCTGGGTGGAGAGGGCTGGATGTAAGAAGGAAGGGGGCAGAGTTCTGCGACCATGAATGAGTGTGAATGCCTGTGCCACATGGCAAGGGTAGGGATGTGGGCCACTCACTTCGACGGTGCAGTTGGTAATGACTTCTCTTCTTCCCCTGTACATGTCATGTAGGTCAGCGCCCACCAGAAGAAGGATATTTGGCGTGCCATCGCCAAGGACATCCGAACCCTGGGTGTCCACCAGAGACGGAGCACCCACTGCCGTAAAAGATGGGAGAACATTCGCTGCTAGAGCAAGAAGACGGCGGAGGCTCAGCTGGGGATGGCCTTCCAACGTGGGAAGGGTGCCCGCTCCGGATCCTGGCGGTGGCCTACCCTGAGTTGGATGGGCGCATGAGGGCATCACAGCAGACACAAGTGGGTGAGTACACTCTCATTCTGCTGACTTTGCGCGCAGTGGAGGGGTCTGGGTGGGGGAGGAGGGCTGTGGGTCTCCCTAGGCCAGGGCGAGTTCCGTAGGCTAGGCCCCTCCGTAATGCAGGCCATGTGGCACTCCACCCCACCTCTGTAGAGTGCCAAGAACAGGCATACATGCCCCTGTGTCATCTATGTGTGCAGATGTCCACCATAGCCATGTAGGCCATATCCCAGGAACTGCATCTGTAGAGGCCAAGAGAGTGGCGTAGTGCAGGGGGCTGCTGTGTCTGTATTGTCCGCCAACGGTAGCGGTAAGCCATGCACTCAACCTGTCTTTCTTCTGTTTCCCACCCCCTTTTTGTGGTCTCCCTGTTCTTATGTGTATCAGCATCATCAGGCGGAAGTACAGTGGCACCGGAGCACAAGGGGACGCCATCCCACAATGCCATGGAGGGCCACACCATGGACTCTGAGTACACCAGTGGGACGGAGGGCGAGGGGAGCTTCACGGCGGTCACCGCATCAGCAACCAGTGACACGGACTCGTCCTCCGATGGGAGCTCCCTTGTGGTGGCAGCACCATCTGTGCCCCCTACTTCAACAGGTACAGCCGCCACCCCCCCCTACCAGCACCGCCCTCCCAGCAGCCCCTCAGCCTTCGCCCGTGCCCGCTCACCCAGGAGGGTGGGCATCACCTTTGCACCAGGCACCTCAGCCCCTGCCCCTGTCACCTCTGCTGCCCTCAGTGAGGAGGCCATTGACCTCCTCAGGTCAATCACTGTTGGGCACTGTCTACCATTGTGAATGCCATCCAGGGTGTAGAGTGGGAGTTGCATTCCTGGAGGGCATTCATTCTGGTCAGGCTGGCCATCATCGAACCCTGCAATCTCTGGCCTCAGCACTGATGGCAGCCATTGTCCCTGTGTCTAGCCTCCCCCCTCCAACTTCCTCCACCCAGACCCAATCCCCTGTACCTCAACCTATCCCAAGCACACCATCAGACCAGCCTGCACACACCTCAACACACAAGGGCAGCTCAGGCAAACATAGGCACCACACATCCCACAGGCACTCACACAAGCATCACCCACATACAGACACAGCAAGATCCACTGCCTCCACTGTGTCCCCCTCCTCGTTGTCTCCCTCCTCCCTCCCAGTCTCGTCTACAATCTCACCTGCATGCACTACCACCACAGCCACTAGGACTCGCACCAGAACACCCACCACCACACTCCGCTCACCTGCACTCACCACCCCCACTACCATTTACACATCCCCTGTGTCCTCTCCAAGTGTGTCTGTGACGCCCCCTCCCAAAGTACACAAACGCTGCCATACACACACCCAACATCCATCCACCTCACAACAGCCTCCAGAACATGCACCTGCACCCAAATCACCAAAAGTTACACCTCCTACAACCACCTCCTCTTCCTCCACTCCCAGACCCCCCTCCAGCTACCCGTCCCAGTGTTCGTCAGAAACTTTTCCTGAGCAACGTTAACCTCTTTCCCACCACCACCACCTCCAATTCATAGGTCCCGTAGTAGCACCTCAGCCAAACAAAGTCCGGTACCAGTGGTGCCTGTTAGAGGTATGTAGAGTGCACTGGGCACCAGGGCAGCCAGTGTGACACGGAGCCAAAGCACAGCCAGTCCCCCCCCTGTGAAGCTCCAGAAGTTGGACAGTGCCCGACGGGAGAGGGTGAAGACTCCTGCCAGCAAAGGCACTCACAAGGGTCCCTGGGGGAGTGTAGAGTCAGCTGTGACTCTTCCCAGGGTGGGGAAGGGGCAGAAGAAAGCGCCAAAGTGTGGGAAGAGCAGCACGGCGGAGAAGGCCGCCATCATCCCCGCTGCCCAAGACGCCACCGCCAGCCCCATTGTCACTGGTCAGGAGACCACCGCCAGAGTCAGTGCCCAGGAGGGCAGCACAATTGTCACTGGTCAGGAGACCACCGCCGGAGTCAGTGCCCAGGAGGGCAGCACAATCGTCACTGGTCAGGAGACCACCGACAGAGTCAGTGCCCAGGAGGGCAGCACAATTGTCACTGGTCAGGAGACCACCGCCGGAGTCAGTGCCCAGGAGGGCCCCGGCAGCCACAGCCCCGCTGGGCAATGAGGGAACGCCATGGCACACACCGCTGCACAGGTCAGAGACACCAAAGTCAAGCACCGCTAAACAGGGAAAGCACCACTGAACTGGGCAAAGACAGCCATGGCAAGCACCGCTGAACAGGTCTAGCACCGCTGAACAGGGCAAGCACTGCTGAACTGGGCAAAGACTGCCATGGCAAGCACTGCTGAACAGGTCAAGCACCGCTGAACTGGGCAAAGACCACCATGGCAAGCACCGCTGAACAGGTCAAGCACCGCTGAACAGGGCAAGCTCCACCAACTCAGGCATCGCTAGCCCATGTGCGGCAGGGGCAGTGACGGAACTGGGACCGTCACGGGGAGAGTGATGCACTCTGGGCACCTATACCCCTCCAGAACCAGTGGAGAAAGGCATCCACTACCTCAGTCCATAACAGGATGAAGCACTCTGGGCACCAGTCCCCCTCCAGAACCAGTGGAGAAAGGCATCCACTACCTCTGTCCTACACAGGATGAAGCACTCTGGGCAACAGTCCCCCTCCAGAACCAGTGGAGACATGCATCCACTACCTCTGTCCTTGGCAGGATGAAGCACTCTGGGCACAAAGCCCCCTCCAGAACCAGTGGAGAAAGGCATCCACTACCTCAGTCCTTCACAGGATGAAGCACTCTGGGCACCAGTCCCCCTCCAGAACCAGTGGAGAAAGGCATCCACTTGAGAGACTGTGGCTTTTCACTCCCCAGGATGGTACAGTGGGCAGACCACCCACTGCAAAGACTTGTGAGACTGTGGCTTTGCACTCCCCAGTATGGTACAGTGGGCAAACCACCCACTGAAAAGACTTGTGAGACTGTGGCTTTGCACTCCCCAGTATGGTACAGTGGGCAAACCACCCACTGAAAAGACTTGTGAGACTGTGGCTTTGCACTCCCCAGGATACATCAATGGGCATGGAGCCCCGTCTTGGTGCTGTCATCCGGCTGAGGAGCCCCCCTTCCCTTCCCCCTGAGGTGCCTGTTGTATTTCTATCTGATGCCCCTGCAGTATTCTCTCCGTTTTAGGACAGGTATCACGTGTGGGCCTTGCCCATGCCTTTTGGGCCCAGTGGTCCACGGACATCGGATGGTGCATGCCTGCACTACTGATCGTGATGTTTATTTTTGGCATTTGTATATATTTCTGTATATATTGGCTTACTTTATTGTGCTACATTACAATGGTTGTACTCATTTCCTTTTGTCTTTGCATTCTTCCGGGTGGGTTGGGGGTTGTTACTGATGTTTTGAAATGCATTGGTGTGTGTGTTATAGTGGGTGAGGGTCGGGGTGGGGGTGGGGATGTTGCGTGTGTGTGTCCGTGACTTTTGTCTCCCCCCTCCCCTATGTCGTAGGTGTACTACTCACTGTTGTCTTCAGCGCCACTGTTGCTGATGTTCGTAGAGGAGCAGGAACACAATCGCAGGGAGTATTTGGAGTTCCGGCTCCATGGTGCCCTCCTTCCTCGTGAAGTTTGTTCTGGTGATCGTTTTCCCATTGGAATGGCTGCTTCCACCGTGTTTTTATCCACAGTGAATATGCCCCGGAAAAGGTGTCGGATTGGCCTGTTGTAATACTGTGGGCGGGACTTTGTCTTCCGCCTGTCTGTTGGCAGTGACCGCCGCATTGTTTGTCTGTACCACCGTGGCGGTCGGAGTGTTAAAGTGGCTGTCTTTGTTGGCGGTTTCCGTCACAGTCATAATTCCCTTTATTTTACCGCCGGCCTGTTTGTGGTATTACTGCCGCTTTAACACCGTCCGCCAGGGTTGTAATGACCCCCATTATCTTTTTTTATTGCATAATATGTTTGAAGTTTCAATTTCTGACACAATTTGTATAAATTGATTCTTGCATTAGGGAGATTAAGTTTTTTCATAAATCTGTTTATTAGCATTTTGTCTCATCATAACATCAAAAAGTCAACAGCATTTGGATAACAACCACTGTGCAATTAGAATTCGCTTGTGTACCCACGTTCGAAAAAAGGTAGGCGTCAGAGCAAGAGGTAACGAAGCCTCCAAACAACATAGTAAGCCGTGGTTAGCCCAAGCACACACAGCCCATTTTTAACAGTTATGTAAGTCATATATAGAGCATGCATACGCTAGATGCCAGAAGCTTATAAGTCCCTAAAGGGATGACAAGCAGTTTCATGGTTCTACATATCAGTCTGAAAGATCAGCTCATCCCCACCTACATTCGAACATGGTTATTTCTTGCTGGTAGGCATATAATGTAAACAGATTACAAATAACAGTACGAACAATAACAACTGCTAGATACTATTTATACACACAGCGGATTGCAATTCAAGCGCGCTATAATCGGCATGGGAATCACTCTGCATCATCCTAACATACCAGTGGAGGGCGGGTCCTCATACTGGCCCTGGATCAATATCGCCCTTCAGCTCACTAACTCCGCATCGGGTCAGTCCCTCGGGCATACACCCACCCCATCACACCGCTCCCCTCCCACAGCATGTGCACATCTACCTCCACAACTAGACTGATACCTCCACAGCAGGACCCCCACTCATATTCCGCAGGCGTAGAAAAATCTCTTCCCAGCTATCCGACAACGGATATTTGCGCAGCCCTAGCGTGTCTTCTCTTTTCTACGCCACTCCCTCTGCTCCTGCCCACACCTCAAAGGCATATTTCCAGGCCTGTTCAAACGGTGGGTCTGACGACTTCCACCTACGAGTTACCAGATGCTTAGCCGTGATCAGGCTCAGGTCCGTAAATCGCACTGCAGCTCTATGCCGCCCGCCTCTAGGAAAGAGTCCCAGCACACATGCCTCTCAGGTGAATAGAACCAGCAGCGACGTGCACTCCGACAGGCGGCCCACCACTGCCTTCCAGAAGCAGCCCAAGGATGGACAGGACCATAGCATATGTATCAAGTCTGCATTTATGCAAGAGCAGTGGGGACAAGCTGCATCCTGACGAGCAAAATATCTGTTCACTCGGGCTGGAGTGAGGTAGGCCCTGTGAATGATGTCGAATTGGATTAAATGAAATCTAGAGTTGCGGGGTATGTTAGGGTGGCCAGAAAGAACTAACTTCCACCGCACGTCTGTAATCGAGCTGCCCGCATCCCCTTCCCAAGCCGCCTGCAGCACATCACATTCGAGAACTGTATGTACCCGCAGCGTGTCAGTAAAACAACTGATCAAGCGCCGCCCCCGCCCCTTCACCTGTAGGTACTGTATCAGCAAGTGTATGGGGGGAGCCACTG
Organism: Pleurodeles waltl; assembly: GCF_031143425.1. Classification (NCBI taxonomy): domain Eukaryota; kingdom Metazoa; phylum Chordata; class Amphibia; order Caudata; family Salamandridae; genus Pleurodeles; species Pleurodeles waltl. The sequence continues at coordinate 54,495,857 of NC_090439.1, read as the reverse complement.
ACACATCACCCCACCTGGACTTCAAAGCCCTCAACAACGAGTTATATAGCAAAAACTGCCCTGATGGCAGCCCCGCTTCCTGAAGCCTAGAAAACGAGAGCAGCTTGCCGTCCTCGTAGAGATCACCTAGCATATACAACTCCACTTCATGGCACGCGCACAAATCCGAGCCCGACGTGATCCTAGGGCCACGCGGAGTGCCCAACAAGGCCAAGGCTGGAGCAAATGGGACCACCCGCCTAGTGAGACGGAGGGACCCACGATAACAGCTATACGCCACCTTGAGGAATAATTGTTCCGGCCTTCGCACACAATTGAGTGGATGAAATAAGTGTGAAACCTGCAGTAGAGACCAAGAACCCTGTTCAGACCGCATATCCGCAAGGTGGAGGCCCGCCAGCCACTTCGACACCCATTGGAGCTGAGAGGCCAGGTAGTAGTGCTCTAAATTAGGAACCGCCAGGCCACCTCTCTCCAATGTAAGTACAATTTTTTCAGAAGAACTCTACCATGGCCCCCATTCCAAATAAATTCCCTCAACTCTGATTCCAGACTCCTAAAAAAGCTGGGGGGAATGTAAGGTGGAAGGTTAGAGAAGTAATATAATAGACACGGTAAGACTACCATTTTTAGGAGCGCTATCCTACCTGCCACCGACAGCGGCAGCGACTGCCAAAAAGTCACCTGGGATTTGATAGAGGACACCGCTCTTGTAAGGTTACCGTCAACTAGATCTCTCTCCTGATGATAAATATGGACACCCAAATACCGGAATGTGTGCGGCTGCCATGGGACAGGACTCCCAGCAAGGCAAAGCTCTGGGTTCGGGAGCGTAGAGTCAAAAGGAAATAGGCATGATTTGGACCAATTGACCCTGAAGCCAGACAACAAAGCAAATCGCTGCAACAGCATCCCAACCTCCTGAGGGATCCACTTGGGAAGGGACACCAACAGCGCCTCTCTCTGAGATGCTGTCAAACAGCCCCTCTGAACTGCCTCCTCATACACGCGAAGAAACCGAGGTGCCAGAGTGGGAGCAAAAACTTTGTAAAAGTCAGCCGGTAGACCATCTGGGCCCGGTGTTTTACCTGATGCTAGCTCACGAATACTGGACTTTATCTCCTCAAGGTCAAGAGGCTCCTCCAGCGCCCCCACATGCACCTCCTGCAGACACGGAAGTTCCACTCCAGCAAGAAATTTGCTACAAGACCACTCAGCTGGAAGCACCCTTGAGGCATAGAGAGCCTTGTAATGCCGCGTAAAATCAGAATGTATTTCCCCAGGCGTATGTAACATTTCCCCAGCCTGCGAGCGAACCTCTATAACTGAGCCATTCTTGCAATCACGTCAAACCAGCCAAGCCAGTAGCCTGCCCGTCTTGTCGGCCGAGGCATGCGTTCTCACTGAGTGCGCAGCATAATTCAGACAACGCAGCCGTTCAAGTAACAACAGATGCTCGGCACAAAACTCAGACAACAGTGACTCCTCTGCAGAGCCACCAGTCACCTCCCTCTCTGGTCGCAATGTGTCCCGCTCTATCCGAGCCAGGTCACGCTCGATTGAGTGGCGCAAATTCCACTGAGTCCCCAGACAGTGCCCTCGAATGAAGACCTTCAAGGCATCCCATTTCAGCAAGCCCGTCAAAGCCGTACCATCATTATGCTCAAAGCATTCCTGGATCACCGTGTCCAGTGACACCCTAAAGGCAGCGTCTTCTAAGAGCTCCGGCCTCAGCTTCCAAGTGGGGACAGCTGGGGAAGAAGAGTCCCAACTCAGTCGCATCAGCTGCGGGTTGTGATCCGAATGGTACGCCCCAGGTAATCTGTGTCTACAATCACCGGGGTCAGATTCCGTGTGCAAAGCATCCTGTCCAGGCGCACATGCAGGGAGTGCGGGGCAGAATAATATGAATAAACCCTGTCCTCAGCATGCTGTTGCCGCCATATATCTATCAATTGCCAGTGCTGCATCCAAGTCACTAAACCAGGCGCAGCCACCACAACCGAGGACGTAGACAGTGGGGGGAAGGAACAGTCTAAATTAATGTCTAGTACACTGTTAAAGTCCCCTCCCAGCAACCAAGGAAAATCGCTCCAACCCGCCAGGTGCTGAGACAGACCGTGCAGAAAGGAAGTCTGATCTACATTTTATTTTAAACATCTTTTTATTGATTTTCAATACAAATCTTAAAGCAAGGATTCTTTCAGTTCTATAACAGGATTTAGTTGATCCGCAATAACATGTTACATTCAACACAACTTAGGTCTGGTTACATTTCTCAATATATATATCTTCTTTGGTGTATAGCTGAGTCATAGATTATAATGTCTGTAATGTATATCAATTTAACATCATTCTCCTCTTATTCTGCGTTCTGTGTGTGTGGTGGTGAGGTCTCTTGGGGTGTTGCCTGCTGTGGTATACTTTACGGCTGTATTATTGTTAATATCTCATGTTGTTCACACATCTTCTACTGCTTCCTGTACTATCTGGTGGATTGTGGGTTTGGGTGTATTCTCCCGAAACGTGACTCTGATTCGCTTACATTCCCACACATACTCCTTCATTCCTCTCCTGATGGTCATAAAATCAGTGTTAGTCTGCTTGTGCTTGTATGTTAAGTATGTTTTAGGCGTTTATTTCCCCATGTGTGTTTAGTGGTGAACAGGGCCTACCTTATCCCCAGCTCTGTGGTATCATCAAGTTTATGGTGGGCGCTCATCGTTTTTGGCCTCTAGTTTAGTTACAAATGTTTCCCAGGCTTCACATCCTGTATGTAATTGGCCCTTTTCTGATAGCTTTCGTGGTACTTGGTGTTCTGTGCGAGTCCAGCGCAATGTCAGGGCTCACCATGCTTTCAAATCTGGTGCCTTAGGTGCTTTCCAGTTCATAGCAATCAATCTCTTATACATCACGTACGCTAAGTTGGCAAATTTATGCATATGTCTGTGCTTTTTTTCCCTTGCCCTCACCACCAACAGGCAGGATTTGGTGTCTACTGCAAATAGATGACCCGTCAGTTCTGAGATTTCTGCCACCACTCCGCTCCACTCCCCTTTCAGACGGTCACATTCCCAGACCATGTGGTATAAGTGGGCCGATGGGGCATTGCATCGAGGACAAGCAGGATCAGATCCAGGGAACATGCGTTTAAGCCTAGCTGGTGATAGGTACGTCTGATGTGTGTAATTAAATTGAGTGTAGCGGAATCTAGGGATTCTCGATACCCCACGAGCATGGCATAGTGCTTGTGACCGGTCCTCCTGCGATAGTGGGTGTGACAGAACTGTGTTCCATCTTTCTCTCACATTTTCCAGTTTAGCTTCGGGAAGTCTATTCCAAATTTTATAAAAGTTTGTTACAACTTTAGTTTGAGTGTCATATTGCAGCATATGATGTAGTGTCGGGGAGATAGCTGGTTCTCGGTCGCCCGCCATCCATGTCTTTTTAATTAAGTGACATATGGCATAGTAAGCTATGAATTGCCCTGACCCCACTGATGTGAGGTCCTTTATGGATTCAAATGACATTAGTACACCTTCTTCAAAACAGCCTCCTATCGTCAGAATTCCCGCCTCCGTCCAAACTGCAGTCGAGAGTGATCCGGCCATGTTGCCCCAGCCAGGGTTCTGTCCTAGGGGGATAAGTGGAGAGTAGGGACAACCTCTGCGGTCTTTTTGTATGTATCACTTCCAACACTCGTGTGCAGCTACCGTTAATAAGTTGTCATGTGTCCTTTTCACAATTTTATTCGTTAACCATGTTAGCAGCGGTATTCCGTGCAACTGCGCTATTATCTATGCAGATTCTGCCAGTGTGGGTCTATGTATCCAATTTAGTATCCACTGTAATTGTGCTGCACCAAAGTAAAGTTCAAAGTTGGGGGCACCCAGCCCTCCTTCATTTATTGGGCGCTACAGTGTGTTGAGTGCTACTCGTGTCCTGCCCCCTCCCCACATAAGCCTCAGCAGAACTTTGTTCAATTCCCAGAAAAAGCTTTTAGGAACCTTGACCGGTAGTGCGGTGAAGTAATAAAGGAGACGGGGAAGTAGCAGCATATTTGCCACCGCCACTTTACCCAGCGGTGATAATAGCAATGTGGACCAGAAACGCAGCGATTCCTTCACAGAATTCAGTGCGCGCCCCAAGTTTCCATCCCTTAGATCCCCAGATTTGTGGTAGACATGTATCCCTAAGTATTTAAATGTATCGAAACACCACTTCAGGCGTCCTATTGGGGCAGTTTCTCTTTTCTCCGAAGGCCAGACAGACAATGGAAACACACAGGATTTTTCCCAGTTCACCACCAGTCCCGATATTTCCCCATATTCAGTCAATAGGGAGATCACCGAGGGCATCACCTCGCATCCCTTCCGCACGTATATCAAAGCATTTTCTGCATATAGTGAGACAATATGGTTTATTCCATTACTAAGTACTCCCCAACGTTCTCCCATTGCTCGTAAACGAGTGTCTAGTGGCTCCATCGCAATAGCGAATTATAAGGGAGATAGGAGACATCCCTGTCTTGTGCCTCTGTGTAAGGAAATGCCTCCTTGGCATGGTTACCCACTGACTTTTTTGCCTTTGCTGATGCCAAGTTATGATTTGAAAGTGTGCTGAGGCCTGCTAACCAGGTCCCAGCACCAGTGTTCTTTCCCTAACCTGTACCGTTGTCTCCACAATTTGCACACCCTGGCATCCAGGTAAGTCCCTTGTAACTGGTACCCCTGGTACCAAGGGCCCTGATGCCAGGGAAGGTCTGTAAGGGTTGCAGCATGTCTTATGTCATCCTGGGGACCCCTCACTCAGCACAGACATACTGCTTGCTAGCTTGTGTGTGCTGGTGGGGAGAAAATGACTAAGTCGACATGGCACTCCCCTCAGGGTGCCATGCCAACCACACACTGCCTATGGCATAGATAAGTCGCCCCTCTAGCAGGACTTACAGCCCTAAGGCAGGGTGCACTATACCATAGGTGAGGGCATAGGTGCATGAGCACTATGCCCCTACAGTGTCTAAGCAAAACCTTAGACATTGTAAGTGCAGGGTAGCCATAAGAGTATATGGTCTGGGAGTCTGTCAAACACAAACTCCACAGCACCATAATGGCTACACTGAAACCTGTGAAGTTTGATATCAAACTTTTCAGCACAATAAATGCACACTGATGGCAGTGTCCATTTTATTGTGAAATACACCCAGATGGCATCTTAGAGATGCCCCCTGAAAACATTCCCGACTTCCAGTGTGGGCTTACTAGTTTTACCAGCCTGCCACACACCAGACATGTTGCTGGCCACATGGGGAGAGTGCCTTTGTCACCCTGTGGCCAGGAACAAAGCTTGTACTGGGTGGAGGTGCTTCTCACCTCCCCCAGCAGGAACTGTAACACCTGGCGGTGAGCCTCAAAGGCTCACCCCCTTTATTACAGCACCACAGGGCATCCCAGCTAGTGGAGATGCCCGCCCCCTATGGCCATGGCCCCACTTTGGCGGCAAGGTCGGAGGAGATAATGAGAAAAACAAGCAGGAGTCACTGGCCAGTCAGGACAACCCCTAAGGTGTCCTGAGCTGAGGTGACTCTGACTTTTAGAAATCCTCCATCTTGCAGATGGAGGATTCCCCCAATAGGATTAGGGATGTGACCCCCTCCCCACCGGGAGGAGGCACAAAGAGGGTGAAACCACCCTCAGGGCTAGTAGCCATTGGCTACTAACCTCCCAGACCTAACACACACCCCTAAATTGAGTATTTAGGGGCCCCCAGAACCTAGGAAGATAGATTCGAAGAAGACGAAGAAGGACTGCTGACCTGAAGCCCTGCAGAGAAGACGGAGACACCAACTGCTTTGGCCCCAGCCCTACCGGCCTGTCTCCCCACTTCAAGAAAAACTACAACAGCGACGCATCCCCCAGGGTCCAGCGACCTCTGAAGCCTCAGAGGAATACCCTGCATCTAAAAGGACCAAGAACTCCCGAGGACAGCGGCCCTGTTTCACAAAGACTGAAACTTGCAACAAAGAAACAACTTTTAAAAGACCACACGTTTCCCGCCGGAAGCGTGAGACTTTCCACTCTGCACTCGACGCCCCCGGCTCGACCTGCGGAAAACCAACACTACAGGGAGGACTCCCCAGTGACTGTGAGCCCGTGAGTAGCCAGAGTTGTCCCCCCTGAGCCACCACAGCGACGCCTGCAGAGGGAATCCAGAGGTCCCCCCTGACCGCGACTGACTGCTTCAAAGAACCCGACGCCTAGTAAACCCACTGCACCCGCAGCTCCCAGGACCTGAAGGATCCAACCTCCAGTGCAGGAGTGACCCCCAGGCGGCCCTCTTCCTAGCCCAGGTCGTGGCTACCCCGAGGAGCCCCCTCCTTGCCTGTCTGCATTGCTGAAGAGACCCCCCGATCTCCCATTGAATCCTATTGCGAACCCGACGCCTGTTTGCACTCTGCACCCGGCCGCCCTTGTGCCGCTGAGGGTGTACTTTCTGTGCTGACTTGTGTCCCCCCAGGTGCCCTACAAGACCCCCCTGGTCTGCCCTCCAAAGTCACGGGTACTTACCTGCTGGCAGACTAGAACCGGGGCACCCCTATCTCCATTGAAGCCTCTGCGTTTTGGGCACCACTTTGACCTCTGCACCTGACCGGCCCTGAGCTGCTGGTGTGGTAACTTTGGGGTTGCCCTGAACCCCCAACAGTGGGCTACATTGGACCCAACTTTGAACCCTATAAGTGCTTTACTTACCTGCACAACTAACCAATACTTACCTCCCCCAGGAACTGTTGAATTTTACACTGTGTCCATTTTTAAAATAGCTTATTGCCATTTGTTCCAAAACTGTACATGCTATTGTGATGATTCAAAGTTCCTAAGATACCTGAGTGAAATACCTTTCATTTAAAGTATTGTTTGTAAATCTTGAACCTGTGGTTCTTAAAATAAACTAAGAAAAGATATTGTTCTATATAAAAACCTATTGGCCTGGAATTGTCTTTGAGTGTGTGTTCCTCATTTATTGCCTGTGCGTGTGTACAACAAATGCTTAACACTACCCTCTGTTAAGCCTACTGCTCGACCACACTACCACAAAATAGAGCATTAGAATTATCTCTTTTTGCCACTATACTACCTCTAAGGGGAACCCTTGGGCTCTGTGCATGCTATTTCTTACTTTCAAATAGTACATACAGACCCAACTTCCTACACTCTGCTAATCGGGAAACTGTCGGATATAATACCCCCTGTTTTCACTCTAGCCTTGGGTTTAGCATATAATGTCTGTGCCCATCGTATGTAGTTGGGACCAGACCCCATTCCCTGCATTGCTATTTCTTACTTTGAAATAGTACATACAGAGCCAACTTTCTACATTTGTGGATCAGCTGTGGGGTACAAGACTTTGCATTTGCTGGGCTACTCAGCCAATACCTGATCACATGCCTAAATTTCAAAAATCGTCACTAGAAACTGATTTTTTAAATTTGAGTTATTTTCTGAATTTTTAAAAGTCCTTCTAGGGCATTCTGTTAGTCCCTGTTAGCATTTCTTTTAGAGTTTAAAAGCGTTGTAAAAGTTTGAATTAAGTTCTAGAGATAGCTTTAGATTCTTAAAAAGTATTCCAACTTTTAGAAACATAGGCGGTCATTACAACATTGGCGGTAAAAGCCGCTTACCGTCGTGCAGAAGACCGCCAACACACCGCCGCGGCCGCGGAATTCTGCCACAGCTATTATGACCCACATCTCGAAATCCGACAAAATACAGAGACCCACACAAGCCCACCACACCAAAGGTCAGTGATAAACTGGCGAAAACAAAACCTCCACCGTCACGCTAACAGAAATACGCCCACACTATCACGACCCACTAATCCGCGTGACGGTCTTTCAACCGCGGTATTCCATTGGCGGTACACACCGCCGCGCTCAAAATACACACACTTCTACAAAACACCACCACATTGGACAATTCCAAATACACACACCTGATACACATACACACTCCACTCCCACACACCCATTACAATATAAAACACAGACCCACATCACACACAAACCCCTACGACAAAATTACAGAGAGAAGGCCAGAGAGAGACACCACCATCCACAAACTAGCATCCACAGGCACTCAACACCATCACCCGCACAACTGCCACGCACAAAACACCACACACCACTACATATCACCACACTTATCACCATACACACACCACCCCACACATCACCTACACCACCCCATGGCACGTCAAAGACACCCCATGTTCTCGGAGGAGGAGCTCAGGGTCATGGTGGAGGAAATCGTCCGGGTAGAACCACAGCTATTTGGAGCACAGGTGTAGCACACCTCCATTGCAAGGAAGATGGAGCTATGGCGAAGAATAGTCGACAGGGTCAACACAGTGGGACAATACCCAAGAAATCGGAACGACATCAGGAAGAGGTGGAACGACCTAAGGGGGAAGGTGCGTTCCGTGGTCTCAAGACACCACCTGGCGGTTCAGCGGACTGCCGGCGGACCCCCACCTCCTCACCCACAACTAACAACATGGGAGGAGCAGGTCTTGGCAATTCTGCATCCTGAGGGCCTCGCAGGAGTCGGTGGAGGAATGGACTCTGATAAGTCAAACCTTTAACTACCATATCCCCCACCCTCCCTGCATGCTATCACATACCCCCACCCTCGCCCCCTCCCCTATCACTCCAACTCCTCACAAATGTACCAATATCACAAACCACACATCCCAACACCAAGCCCTGCATGCAACACCAATGCATGGACCCCCATCACTAAAGCATGCCCACTGCACATACCCATACACCCCCCTAAACCATCATCACACAAGCCCCCACATAGGAATGCAAGCACCAGGGTACACAGTCACCCACCCATTGCATACCATGACACACACAGATGCAATAATCATGCTTTTTACACCCCTGCAGGACCACTACCCAACGTCACCAGACAGGAGGGTCCAGACATCTCCACCCCACCCACAGAAGAGGCCCACAGTGATGACAGCAGCTCTGTCCAACTGGATCTAGATGACCAGCCCGGACCATCGTGGGCATCTGGACAGTCGGTTCCCCTCACACAGGCACAGGCCACCACAGACCTTCCACCCTCTGGTAATACCAGCACAGCACCCACCCAGCGGGCCCATACCTCCGTCCCCAGGACACGTCAATCAGCTTGTGTCCACCACTACAGGGAACCAAGGATAACCCACCACCCCAACAACAACAGGGACCTGGGGGCAGTGGTAGTGGGCACACGGTCCAGGGGACGGTGGCCCAAGTACACAGGGGAAATGGGAGGGCTGCTGTGCGACAGGGGGTGGACAGGCCAAGGGAACCCACTCTCCACCAGGCCCTCTCCTCCATCATGGGAGCATACCACCACTCCCAAGAGACGATGGCAACGGTCCTGGACAAGTTTCAGGAGACCCAGCGCATGCAGGAGGAACAGTATTTGGGGTTCAGGGAGGAACTCAGAACCATCAGCTACGCCCTGGGCACCATCGTAGGGTGCTGAAGGAAATACTCAACACCAGGAGGGACACTGTGGCACTCAAAGGGACCCCTGACATTAGCATGGGCGATGAACTGCCCACCACCACCGCCGGCGCTAGTGGACAGGAGGCACCACCACAGGACTACCACACCAGCACCCCACCCCCTGCATATCGAGAACCACCGCGCAAGCGGTCCCTGAGATCCAGGAACAAAACAGAGCGCGATGCCAAGACCCCGCCAAGAAATGAGACCACCCTGATTGTCAACCCACTGTCCCACTTTGTCACCCTGTCCATATTGGAACTGCCCCAGCTCCACTTCCTATGCCCATATGGGCAATGCACCTATGAGACAAATAGACTGGACTCTGCCATGGACACTCCTCCGCCATCACCCCTCACCATTTAACTCCCCCCTCCAATATTTTGTATGTAAATAAACACACCTAAAGCACCCAAAAATCTGGAGTCTGTCTGTGATTTTGAAATAGTGTATTTTCAATTACAGTGACAACATTTCCAGGAAATAGTAATGTCAACATCCTATGTCACACAGCTCTAGTCCATGAGGACTCTAAGCAGATGACACACGTTGGGACCCACACCTGTGAAGCCGTAAGGGAAAGTGACAACTCAGTGACCATACACTGGGTGAAATCGACAGACAGGATAGAGGTAGAAGTGTAAAAGTGCTTGTAGTAGACAGGAATGTATTCTCACCTGTGTTTCACTGGAAATATTGCTGGATGACTGAGTCCCTGTTGTCAATGTCTTCTTCCTCTGCTTCCTCCTCATCACTGTCCACAGGCTCCACAGCTGCCAAAACACCGCCACCTGGACCATCCTACTGCAGAAAAGGGCACCTGTCGTCGCAAAGCCAAGTTATGAAGCATACAGCAGGCCACGATGATCTGACACACCTTCTCTGGTGAGTAGAATAGGGATCCACCTGTCATATAGAGGCACCTAAACCTGCCCTTCAGGAGGCCAAAGGTGCGTTCGATCACCCTCCTAATCCACCCATGGGCCTCATTGTAGCGTTCCTCTGCCCTGGTCCTGGGATTCCTCACTGGGGTCAGTAGCCATGACAGGTTGGGGTAACTAGAGTCACCTAATAGCCACACCCGGTGCCTCTGTACAGCAGACACAAGGGGGTGAGTGCACTCTCATTCTGCTGACTTTGCGCGTAGTGGATGTGTCTGGGTGGGGGAGGAGGGCTGTGGGTTTTCATAGGCCAGGGCGAGTTCCGTAGGCTAGGCCCCTTCGTAAGGCATGGCGCTGTGGTCCCCCACCCCACCTCTGCAGAGTGCCAAGTACAGCTATTCATGCCCCTATGTCACCTATGTGTGCAGATGTCGTCCATAGCCTGGTAGGCCATTTCCCAGGAATTGCACTGTAGAGCCCAACAGCGTGACGTAGTGCAGAGGCTGCTGTGTCTGTCTTGTCCGCCAACGGTAGCGGTAAGCCATGCACTCAACCTGTCTTTCTTCTGTTTCCCCCCCCTTTTTTTGCAGTCTCCCTGTTCTTGTGTGCATTAGCATCATCAGGCGGAGGTGCAGTGGCACCGGAGCATGAGGGAGCTGCATCCCACAGGGGCATGGAGGCCCACACTACGGACTCTGAATACACCAGTGGGACGGAGGGGAGCACCACAGCGGTCACAGGATCTGCAACCAGCCACACGGACTCGTCCTCCGATGGGAGCTCCCTTGTGGTGGCGGCAACATCTGTGGCCCCCACTTCAACAGGTACAGCCGCCACCCCCCCTACCAGCACCGCCCTCCCAGCAGCCCCTCAGCCTTCACCCCGTGCCCGCTCACCCAGGAGGGTAGGCATCACCTTCGCCCCAGGCACCTCAGCCCCTGCCCCTGTCACCTCTGCTGCCCTCAGTGAGGAGGCCATTGACCTCCTCAGGTCCCTCACTGTTGGGCAGTCTACCATTTTGAATGCCATCCAGGGTGTAGAAAGGGAGTTGCAACACACAAATGCATTCCTGGAGGGCATTCATTCTGGTCAGGCTTCCCTTCATCGAACCGTTCAAACTCTGGCCTCAGCACTGATGGCAGCCATTGTCCCTGTGTCTATCCTCCCCCCTCCAACTTTCTCTACCCAGACCCAATCCCCTGTACCTCTGCCTATCCCAAGCACACCATCAGACCAGCCTGCACACACCTCACCACACAAGGGAAGCTCAGGCAAACATAAGCACCACACATCCCACAGGCACTCACGCAAGCATCACATACATACAGACACACCAACATCCTCTGCCTCCACTGTGCCCCCCTCCTCCTCATCTTCGTCCTCCCTCCCAGCCTCGTCTACACTCACACCTGCATGCACTACCACTACAGCCACTACGTCCTGCACCAGCTCACCCACCACCCCACCACGCTCATTTGCACTCACCACCCCCACTACCATTTACACATCCCCTGTGTCCTCTCCCAGTGTGTCTGTGACGCCCCCTCTGAAGATACACAAACGCAGGCACACACCCACCCAACATACATCCAACTCACAACAGCCTCCAGCGCATGCACCTGTACCCAAAGCCACAAAACGTACACCTCCTATAACCACCACCTCTTCCTCCACTCCCAAACCCCCTCCAGCTACCCGTCCCAGTGTCTCCAAACAACTTTTCCTGTCCCCCCTTAACCTATTTCCCACCACCCCCGTCCAACTCATAGGTCTCGTACTAGCACCTCAGCCACAAAATCTCCGGGACCATTGGTGCCTGTTGTCACAGGTATGTGGAGTGCGCCCGCCACCAGGCCAGCCAGTCTGTCACGGAGCCACAGCACAGCCAGTCCCCCCCCGTGAAGCACCAGAAGTTGGACAGTGCCCGGCGGGAGAGGAGGAAGACTCCAGCCAGCCAAGCTGCTCACAGGGGTCCCGGGGGGAGTGTGGACTCAGCTGTGACTCCTCCCAAGGTGGGGAAGGGGTAGAAGAAATCAGCAAAGTCTGGGAGGAGCAGCACGGCGGAGAAGACCGCCATCATCCCCGCTGGCCAGGAGGGCCACACCAGCCCCATCGTCACTGCCCAGGAGGCCACCGCCAGCCCCATCGTCGCTGCCCAGGAGGCCACCACCAGCCCCATCGTCGCTGACCAGGAGGCCACCGCCAGCCCCATCGTCGCTGCCCAGGAGGCCACCGCCAGCCCCATCATCGCTGCCCAGGAGGCCACAGCCAGCCCCATCCTTGCTGCCCAGGAGGGCCCTGCAAGCCCCATCATCGCTGGCCAGGAGGTCCTGCAAGCCCCATCGTCGCTGCACAGGAGGACCCCGCAAGCCACAGCCCAGCTGCCCAGGAGGGCCCCGCAAGCCACAGCCCAGCTGCCCAGGAGGGCCCCGCCAGCCACAGCCCATCTGACACATGAAGGACAGCCAGCCACAGCCCAGCTGGGCAATGACGGACCGCCAGGGCAATCACCGCTGAACAGGGCCGAGACCGCCAACTCAAGCACCGCTGAACAGGGCAAAGACCACCATGACAAGCACCGCTGAACATGGCAAGCACCGCTGAACAGGGCAGAGACCGCCAACTCAAGCACCGCTGAACAGGGCAAAGACCACCATGGCAAGCACCACTGAACATGGCAAGCACCGCTGAACAGGGCAGAGACCGCCAACTCAAGCACCGCTGAACAGGGCAAGCACCGCTGAACAGGGCAAAGACCGCCAAGGCGAGCACCGCTAGCCCATGAGCGGCAGGGGCAGTGACGCAACTGGGACCGTCACGGGGTGAGTGATGCACTCTGGGCACCAGTCCCCCTCCAGAACCAGTGGAGACATACATCCACTCCATCTGTCCTTGCCAGGATGAAGCACTCTGGGCACCAGTCCCCCTCTAGAACCAGTGGAGAACAGCATCCCCTCCGTCTGTCCTGCACAGGATGAAGAACTCTGGGCACCAGTCCCCCTCCAGAACCAGTGGAGACATGCATCCACTTGAGAGACTGTGGCTTTGCACTCCCCAGGATACAGCAGTGGGGAAACCACCCACTGCAGGAACTTGAGAGACTGTGGCTTTGCACTCCCCAGGATTGAACAGTGGGCAACCCACCCACTGTAGAGACTTGAGAGACTGTGGCTTTGCACTCCCCAGGATGCAGCAGTGGGCAAACCACCCACTGTAGGAACTTGAGAGACTGTAGCTTTGCACTCCCCAGGATTGAACAGTGGGCAACCCACCCACTGTAGAGACTTGAGAGACTGTGGCTTTGCACTCCCCAGAATACATCAATGGGCATTGAGCCCCCTCGTGGATCTGGTGTCGTGCACTCATCCGGCTGAGGTGCCCCCCCTTCCCTTGCCTTCCCCCTGAGGTGCCTGTTGTATTTCTATCTAATGCCCCTGCAGTGTTCTCTCCGTCATGTTCGGGTATCTTGTGTGGGCCTCGCCCATGCATTTTGGGGCCAGTGGTCCATGGACTATGAATGGTGCAATACCTGGACTACTAATCGTGGTGTATATTTTGTTTATAGTGTATATATATATATATATATTTGCTTACTGATTTTTGATATATTACAATAGTTATACTCATTTCCTTTTGTCTTTGCATTCTTCCGGGGGGTTTGGGGGGTGTAACTGTAATGTATAGATATGCATTTGTGTGTGTGTTGTAGTGGGTGAGGGTGGTGGTGGGGGTTGGGGTGTTGAGTGTGTGTGTCCCTGTTTTTTGCCTCACCCCTCCCCTATGTCGTAGGTGCAGTACTCACCGTGGTCTTTGCCGCTGGAGTTGGTGCTCCTCGTAGAGGAGCAGGAAGACTAGCGCAGGGAGAATATGAAGTTCCGGCTCCATGGTGTCCTCCTTTCTCGTGGAGTGTGTAGAGGTGAGCAGTACATTGTCTCCCGCCTGTCTGTTGGCGGTGACCGCCGCGCTGTTTGTCTGTACCGCTGTGGCGGTCTGAGTGTTAAAGTGGCTGTCTTTGTTGGCGGTTCCCGCCACGGTCGTAATGCCAAAATTGTTACTGCCGGCCTGTTGGCGGTCTTACCGCCGCTTTAACACCGTCCGGCAGGGTTGTAATGACCCCCATAATGTCTGCTGCAGAAGAGATAGTGATGGAACTCAACCTTACCCCTTACCTGCATCTTAGGATGTCAGAGTTTAGGTCTCTCTGCAAAATCTAAAAGATAAAGACTGGTTCAAACCTTACCAAAGTACAGCTCCAAGAGCTTTTGGCAGAGTTTGCTAAAAACAACCCCACTGATGAAGGCCTCACAGAGGGGGATGCTAGTGATTTGGAGGAAGTCCCACCTCCAGTCCTAGTTAGGGAGCCCAGGGTTTTTCCAACCCTGACTCCAGAAGTGATAGTCAGAGATGTTGCTTCTCTCACAGGAGAGTCCAACAGCTCTAGAAGCATTGAGGGCAGCCTCAATGAAGATGACCTCCTGTTAGCCAGGATGGCCAAAAGATTGGCTTTGGAGAGACAGCTTCTTGCCATAGAAAGGGAAAGACAAGAGATGGGCTTAGGTCCCATCAATGGTGGCAGCAATTTAAATAGGGTCAGAGATTCTCCTGACATGCTAAAAATCCCCAAAGGGATTGTAACTAAATATGAAGACGGTGATAACATCACCAAATGTTTCACAGCTTTTGAGAGGGCTTGTGCAACCAGAAAAGTAAACAGATCTCAGTGGGGTGCTCTCCTTTCGGAAATGTTCACTGGAAAGTGTAGGGATAGACTCCTCACACTCTCTGGAACAGATGCAGAATCCTATGACCTCATGAAGGCTACCCTGATTGAGGGCCTTGGATTCTCAACTGAGGAGTACAGGATTAGGTTCAGGGGGGCTCAAAAATCCTCGAGCCAGAGCTGGGTTGATTTTGTTGACTTCTCAGTCAAAACACTGGATGGTTGGATTAATGGCAGTGGTGTAAATGATTATGATGGGCTGTACAATCTGTTTATGAAAGAACACCTTTTAAGTAATTGTTTCAATGATAAACTGCATCAGCATCTGGTAGACCTATGACCAATTTCTCCCCAAGAATTGGGAAAGAAGGCGGACCATTGGGTCAAGACTAAGGTGACCAAGATTTCCAAAGGGGGTGACCTAAAGAAAGGGGTCACAAAGACTCCCCAGGGGAAGAGTGTTGAGACATCCAAGGGTAAAAGTAAAGAGTCTTCTACAGGGCCCCAAAAACCTGCTCAGGAGGGAGGGTCCAAAGCCTCTTCACAACCCAATTTTGGGTACAAGGGTAAAAACTTTGATCCCAAAAAGGCCTGGTGTCGTAGCTGTAATCAGCAGGGACACCAAACTGGAGACAAGGCCTGTCCCAAGAAAGGTTCCACTTCAAACTCTACTCCAGCTAGCACTGGAATAGCCAGTCTCCAGGTGGGATCAACAGTGTGCCCAGAGCAAATCAGGGTTCACACTGAAGCTACATTAGTTTCTGAAGGTGGGTTGGACTTAGCCACACTGGCTGCCTGGCCCCCTAATGTGCAAGAATATAGGCAGCAACTCTTAATTAATGGGACTAGTGTAGAAGGCCTGAGGGATACAGGGGCCAGTATCACCATGGTGACAGAGAAACTGGTTTCCCCAGGACAATACCTGACTGGACAGACTTATCCAGTCACCAACGCTGACAATCAGACTAAAGTACATCCCATGGCTATGGTAACTTTAGAATGGGGAGGGTTCAATGGCCTGAAACAGGTGGTAGTCTCCTCAAATATCACAGTAGACTGTTTGCTAGGGAAGACCTGGCCTAGCAGTTCGGGCTGGACTGTTCCCATGTGGAACAGGGTCAAGACTGATTTGCATATGGCTGGGTACAAACTGGAATGGCATGGGCAGCAAAAAAACGATGGATTTAGGCCCAGATCACTGTACTGGGGGTGAATGTTTGACAATGTTCAGCATTCCGTCCATCACTTGTTGTTTTTGCTTTGTCGCCCTAAGTGGGAAGGGTATGCCCAGACGTGGGTCCTGTGCTTCCCATGCCACTGGATTCAAGC
The DNA here is from genome assembly GCF_031143425.1 of Pleurodeles waltl. Classification (NCBI taxonomy): domain Eukaryota; kingdom Metazoa; phylum Chordata; class Amphibia; order Caudata; family Salamandridae; genus Pleurodeles; species Pleurodeles waltl. The sequence continues at coordinate 54,479,365 of NC_090439.1, read as the reverse complement.
TAGCCTGGCTGATGAGGGGTGAAACCCCGAAACCGGTCCCAGGATGCTTGTTTCCAGTCCAGGGAAGACCTGGCCTAACAGTTCGGGCTGGACTGTTCCCATGTGGAACAGGGTCAAGACTGATTTGCATATGGCTGGGTACAAACTGGAATGGCATGGGCAGCAAAAAAACAATGGATTTAGGCCCAGATCACTGTACTGGGGGTGAATGTTTGACAATGTTCAGCATTCCGTCCATCACTTGTTGTTTTTGCTTTGTCGCCCTAAGTGGGAAGGGTATGCCCAGACGTGGGTCCCGTGCTTCCCATGCCACTGGATTCAAGCTAGCCTGGCTGATGAGGGGTGAAACCCCGAAACCGGTCCCAGGATGCTTGTTTCCAGTCCAGGGAAGACCTGGCCTAGCAGTTCGGGCTGGACTGTTCCCATGTGGAACAGGGTCAAGACTGATTTGCATATGGCTGGGTACAAACTGGAATGGCATGGGCAGCAAAAAAACAATGGATTTAGGCCCAGATCACTGTACTGGGGGTGAATGTTTGACAATGTTCAGCATTCCGTCCATCACTTGTTGTTTTTGCTTTGTCGCCCTAAGTGGGAAGGGTATGCCCAGACGTGGGTCCCGTGCTTCCCATGCCACTGGATTCAAGCTAGCCTGGCTGATGAGGGGTGAAACCCCGAAACCGGTCCCAGGATGCTTGTTTCCAGTCCAGGGAAGACCTGGCCTAGCAGTTCGGGTTGGACTGTTCCCATGTGGAACAGGGTCAAGACTGATTTGCATATGGCTGGGTACAAACTGGAATGGCATGGGCAGCAAAAAAACGATGGATTTAGGCCCAGATCACTGTACTGGGGGTGAATGTTTGACAATGTTCAGCATTCCGTCCATCACTTGTTGTTTTTGCTTTGTCGCCCTAAGTGGGAAGGGTATGCCCAGACGTGGGTCCCGTGCTTCCCATGCCACTGGATTCAAGCTAGCCTGGCTGATGAGGGGTGAAACCCCGAAACCGGTCCCAGGATGCTTGTTTCCAGTCCAGGGAAGACCTGGCCTAGCAGTTCGGGCTGGACTGTTCCCATGTGGAACAGGGTCAAGACTGATTTGCATATGGCTGGGTACAAACTGGAATGGCATGGGCAGCAAAAAAACGATGGATTTAGGCCCAGATCACTGTACTGGGGGTGAATGTTTGACAATGTTCAGCATTCCGTCCATCACTTGTTGTTTTTGCTTTGTCGCCCTAAGTGGGAAGGGTATGCCCAGACGTGGGTCCAGTGATTCCCATGCCACTGGATTCAAGCTAGCCTGGCTGATGAGGGGTGAAACCCCGAAACCGGTCCCAGGATGCTTGTTTCCAGTCCAGGGAAGACCTGGCCTAGCAGTTCGGGCTGGACTGTTCCCATGTGGAACAGGGTCAAGACTGATTTGCATATGGCTGGGTACAAACTGGAATGGCATGGGCAGCAAAAAAACAATGGATTTAGGCCCAGATCACTGTACTGGGGGTGAATGTTTGACAATGTTCAGCATTCCGTCCATCACTTGTTGTTTTTGCTTTGTCGCCCTAAGTGGGAAGGGTATGCCCAGACATGGGTCCCGTGCTTCCCATGCCACTGGATTCAAGCTAGCCTGGCTGATGAGGGGTGAAACCCCGAAACCGGTCCCAGGATGCTTGTTTCCAGTCCAGGGAAGACCTGGCCTAGCAGTTCGGGCTGGACTGTTCCCATGTGGAACAGGGTCAAGACTGATTTGCATATGGCTGGGTACAAACTGGAATGGCATGGGCAGCAAAAAAACGATGGATTTAGGCCCAGATCACTGTACTGGGGGTGAATGTTTGACAATGTTCAGCATTCCGTCCATCACTTGTTGTTTTTGCTAGGAAATGACCTGGAGTCCTCAGCATGGGCTGAGGTAGAACTCAAAACCCATGCAGCCATGCTGGGTATCCCTGAACTGGTGTGTGTCAAGACAAGGGCACAGTGCAAGGCTCAGGGTGAAAAAGTGGTGTTGGAGCCTGGATAATGGCCCAACCCTCCAAGAGAAAAGGAAAGAAGACTGGGGAACCAGCTTCAACACAAAAAAAAAAAAAGAACCTCTCTTCCCAGAAAGAAGTTCTGCCCTCGGAGGGAACTGAGCCCATGGAGTTGGAACCTTATCAGGTTGAACTCTTCGGCCCAGGGGGACCCACAAGAGAACAGTTGTGTAAGGGGCAAGAAACCTGTCCCTCTTTTGAAGGCCTTAGGCAACAAGCTGCTGAAGAGACCAAAGGAAAAATCACTGGAACAGACAGAGTCTATTGGGAAGATGGACTCCTCTACACTGAGGCAAGAGATCCCAAACCTGGTGCCACTAGGAGAGTGGTAGTGCCTCAGGAGTTTAGGAAGTTCATTCTGACCTTAGCTCATGATATTCCACTTGCTGGGCATTTGGGACAAACCAAGACTTGGGAGAGGTTAGTCAACCATTTCTATTGGCCCAACATGTCCCAGAAAGTAAAGGAGTTTTGTGTCTTCTGTGCCACCTGTTAAGCCAGTGGTAAGACAGGTGGCCATCCAAAGGCCCCCCCTCATTCCACTTCCAGTGGTGGGGGTCCCCTTTGAAAGAGTGGGTGTGGACATAGTGGGTCCACTTGAACCTCCCACAGCCTCAGGGAAACAATATATACTAGTAGTAGTGCATCATTCTACTAGATACCCTGAATCAATTTCCCTTAGGTCCACTACTGCCCCTACAGTAGCTAAACCACTCATTGGTATCTTTACCAGAGTGGGATTTCCTAAGGAGGTGGTGTCTGACAGGGGTACCAACTTCATGTCAGCATACCTGAAGCACATGTGAAATGAGTGTGGGGTGACTTACAAATTCACCACACCATACCATCCACAAACCAATGGTCTTGTGGAAAGATTCAACAATACATTGAAGGGCATGATCATGGGGCTCCCTGAAAATCTCAAAAGGAGATGGCATGTCCTCTTGCCATGTCTGCTTTTCATCTACAGAGAGGTGCCTCAGAAGGGAGTAGGGTTTTCCCCCTTTGAACTTCTGTTTGGCCATCCTATAAGGGGACCACTAGATCTTGTAAAAGAAGGCTGGGAGAGACCTCTTCATGAGCCTAAACAAGATATAGTGGACTATGTACTAGGCCTACGTTTCAGGATGGCAGAGTACATGGAAAAGGCAAGCAAAACCCTTGAGGACAGCCACCAACTATAGAAGATGTGGTATTGGTATGACCAAAAGGCTGCTATGGTTGAATTTCAGCCAGGGCAGAAAGTCTGGGTTCTGAAGCCTGTGGCTCCCAGGGCACTTTAGGACAGATGGAGTGGCCCTTAACCAGTGCTAGAGAGAAAGAGTCAGGTCACCTACCTGGTAGACCTAGGCACTAGCAGGACCCTTAAAAGGGGGATCCATGTGAACAGCCTCAAACTCTTTCATTACAGGGCAGATGTGAATCTGTTGATGGTGACAGATGAGGACCAGGAAGCTGAGAGTGAACCTCTCCCTGATCTCCTCTCCACTGACCCTAAAGATGGCTCAGTAGATGGAGTGATCTATTCAGACACCCTCTCTGGCCAACAGCAATCTGACTGTAGGAAAGTCTTACAACAGGTTGCTGAGCTCTTTTCCCTAACCCCTGGTAAGACACACCTGTGTACCCATGATGTGGACACAGGAGACAGCATGCCTGTCAAAAACAAATTTTTCAGACAGTCTAACCAAGTTAAGGAAAGCCTCAAAGTGGAAGTTCACAAGATGCTGGAATTGGGAGTCATTGAGCACTCTGACATGCCCTGGGCTAGCCCAGTGGTCTTAGTCCCCAAACCTCACACAAAAGATGGCAAGAGAGAGATGAGGTTTTGTGTGGACTACAGAGGACTTAATTCTGTCACCAAGACAGATGCCCATCCCATTCCAAGGGCAGATGAATTAATTGACAAACTAGGTGCTGCCAGATACTTAAGTACCTTTGACTTGACAGCAGGGTACTGGCAAATCAAAATGGCACAAGGAGCAAAAGAAAAGACAGCATTCTCCACACCTGATGGGCATTATCAGTTTACTGTAATACCCTTTGGCTTAAAGAATGCCCCTGTCACCTTCCAAAGGTTGGTGAATCAAGTCCTTGCTGGCTTGGAGTCCTTTAGTGCAGCTTATCTTGACGATATTGCTGTCTTTAGCTCCAGATGGCAGGATCACCTGGTCCACCTGGAGAAGGTTTTGAAGGCCCTGCAAGCAACAGGCCTCTCTATCAAGGCATCCAAATGTCAGATAGGGCAGGGAACTGTGGTTTACTTGGGACACCTTGTAGGAGGAGGCCAAGTTCAGCCACTCCAGCCCAAGATCCAGACTATTCTGGACTGGGTAGCTCCAAAAACCCAGACTCAAGTCAGGGCATTCCTTGGCTTGACTGGCTACTACAGGAGGTTTGTGAAGGGATATGGATCAATAGTGACACCCCTCACAGAACTTACCTCCAAGGAAATGCCTGAGAAGGTAAACTGGACTATACAATGCCAACAGGCCTTTGACACCCTGAAACAAGCTATGTGCACACCACCAGTTCTAAAAGCTCCAGATTACTCCAAGCAGTTAATTGTGCAGACTGATGCCTCTGAGCATGGGATAGGGGCAGTTTTGTTCCAAACAAATGATGATGGCCTTGAGCAGCCGGTTGCTTTAATTAGCAGGGGGTTACTCCCCAGGGAGCAGTGTTAGAGTGCCATTGAGAGGGAGGCCTTTGCTGTAGTTTGGTCCATGAAGAAGCTGAGACCACACGTCTTTGGTACTCAGTTTGTAGTTCAAACTGACCACAGACCTCTCAGATGGCTAATGCAAATGAAAGGTGAAAATCCAAAACTGTTGAGGTGGTCCATCTCCCTACAGGGAATGGACTTTATAGTGGAACACAGACCTGGGACTTCCCATGCCAATGCAGATGGCCTTTCCAGGTTCTTCCACTTAGAAAATGAAGACTCTCTTGGGAAAGGTTAGTCTCATCCTCTTTCGTTTGGGGGGGGGGTTGTGTAAAGAAATGCCTCCTTGGCATGATTACCCCCTGACTTTTTGCCTTTACTGATGCCAAGTTAGGATTTGAAAGTGTGCTAAGGCCTGCTAACCAGGCCCCAGCACTAGTGTTCTTTCCCTAACCTGTACATTCGTCTCCACAATTGGCACACCCTGGCATCCAGGTAAGTCCCTTGTAACTGGTACCCATGGTACCAAGGGCCCTGATGCCAGGGAAGGTCTGTAAGGGCTGCAGCATGTCTTAAGCCACCCTGGGGACCCCTCACTCAGCACAGACACACTGCTTGCCAGCTTGTGTGTGCTGGTGGGGAGAAAATGACTAAGTCGACATGGCACTCCCCTCAGGGTGCCATGCCAACCTCACACTGCCTAAGGCACAGATAAGTCACCCCTCTAGCAGGCCTTAAAGCCCTAAGGCAGGGTGCACTATACCATAGGTGAGGGCATAGGTGCATGAGCACTATGCCCCTACAGTGTCTAAGCAAAACCTTAGACATTGTAAGTGCAGGGTAGCCATAAGAGTATATGGTCTGGGAGTCTGTCAAACACGAACTCCACAGCACCATAATGGCTACACTGAAAACTGGGAAGTTTGGTATCAAACTTCTCAGCACAATAAATGCACACTGATGCCAGTGTACATTTCATTGTGAAATACACCCAAAGGGCATCTTAGAGATGCCCCCTGAAAACATACCTGACTTCCAGTGTGGGCTGACTAGTTTTACCAGCCTGCCACACACCAGACATGTTGCTGGCCACATGGGGAGAGTGCCTTTGTCACTCTGTGACCAGGAACAAAGCCTGTACTGGGTGGAGGTGCTTCTCACCTCCCCCTGCAGGAACGGTAACACCAGGCAGTGAGCCTCAAAGGCTCATCCCCTTTGTTACAGCGCCACAGGGCATCCCAGCTAGTGGAGATGCCCGCCCCCTCCGGCCACGGCCCCACTTTTGGCAGCAAGGCCGGAGGAGATAATGAGAAAAACAAGGAGGAGTCACTGGCCAGTCAGGACAACCCCTAAGGTGTCCTGAGCTGAGGTGACTCTGACTTTTAGAAATCCTCCATCTTGCAGATGGAGGATTCCCCCAATAGGATTAGGGATGTGACCCCCTCCCCACCGGGGGGAGGCACAAAGAGGGTGTAGCCACCCTCAGGGCTAGTAGCCATTGGCTACTAACCTCCCAGACGTAAAACACACCCGAAATTGAGTATTTAGGGGCCCCCAGAACCTAAGAAGATAGATTCCTGCAACCTGAAGACGAAGAAGGACTGCTGACCTGAAGCCCTGCAGAGAAGACGGAGACACCAACTGCTTTGGCCCCAGCCCTACTGGCTTGTCTCCCCACTTCAAGAAAAACTGCAACATCGATGCATCCCCCAGGGTCCAGCGACCTCTGAAGCCTCAGAGGACTACGTTGCATCTAAAAGGACCAAGAACTCCCGAGGACAGCGGCCCTGTTCCACAAAGACTGAAACTTGCCAACAAAGAAACAACTTTTAAAAGACCACACATTTCCTGCCTGAAGAGTGAGACTTTTCACTCTGCACCCGATGCCCCCGGCTCGACCTGCTGAAAACCAACACTACAGGGAGGACTCCCCGGTGACTGCGAGCCCGTGAGTAGCCAGAGTTGACCCCCCCTGAGCCCCCACAGTGACGCCTGCAGAGGGAATCCAGAGGCTCCCCCGCCCGCTACTGCCTGCTTCAAAGAACCCGATGCCTGGTAAACCCACAGCACCCGCAGCCCCCAGGACCTGAAGGATCCGACCTCCAGTGCAGGAGCGACCCCCAGGCAGCCCTCTTCCTAGCCCAGGTGATGGCTACCCGAGGAGCCCCCCCCTTCCCTGCCTGCATCGCTGAAGAGCCCCCCGGGTCTCCCATTGAAACCTAATGCGAACCCGACGCCTGTTTGCACTCTGCACCCGGCAGCCCCTGTGCCGCTGAGGGTGTACTTTCTGTGCTGACTTGTGTCCCCCCCGGTGCCCTACAAAACCCCCCTGGTCTGCCCTCCGAAGTCTCGGGTACTTACCTGCTGGCAGACTGGAACCGGGGCACCCCTATCTCCATTGAAGCCTATGCGTTTTGGGCACCACTTTGACCTCTGCACCTGACTGGCCCTGAGCTGCTGGTGTGGTAACTTTGGGGTTGCCCTAAACCCCCAATGGTGGGCTACTTTGGACCCAACTTTGAACCCTGTAAGTGCTTTACGTACCTGCAAAACTAACCAATACTTACCTCCCCCAGGAACTGTTGAATTTTGCAGTGTCCAATTTTAAAAAGCTTCTTGCCATTTTTGCCAAAACTGTACATGCTATTTTGATGATTCAAAGTTCCTAAGATACCTGAGTGAAATACCTTTCATTTAAAGTATTGTTTGTAAATCTTGAACCTGTGGTTCTTAAAATAAACTAAGAAAATATATTTTTCTATATAAAAACGTATTGGCCTGGAATTGTCTTTGAGTGTGTGTTCCTCATTTATTGCCTGTGTGTGTACAACAAATGCTTAACACTACCCTCTGATAAGCCTACTGCTCGACCACACTACCACAAAATAGAGCATTAGAATTATCTCTTTTTGCCACTATCTTACCTCTAAGGGGAACCCTTGGACTCTGTGCATGCTATTTCTTACTTTCAAATAGTACATACAGACCCAACTTCCTACACTCTGCTGATCGGGAAACTGTCGGATATAATACCCCCTGTTTTCACTCTAGCCTTGGGTTTAGCATATAATGTCTGTGCCCATCGTATGTAGTTGGGACCAGACCCCATTCCCTGCATTGTGACAAACAGGAAGTCCCATCCTAATGTATCGAATGCCTTTTCAATATCTAATGACAGTACGACATTATAAGCCCATAACACTCAGCAGCACTCAGTTTAAGAATGTATTACATTTTGGAATAAATCCATTCTGGTCCTTGTGTATTAAGGTGTGTATAATGGGAGCCATCCTGTTAGCCAGTATTTTACCTAGAATTTTGCAGTCAACATTTAGGAGTGAAAATGGTCTATATCAGTGGTTCCCAACCTTTTGACTTCTGGGGACCCCCATTGAGTCATTATTAGAATCCAAGGACCCCCTCCACTGACTGCTGGGACCTAATCTGTTAATATTATTTAATTTTTCAAGCAGTCGCGGACCCCCTGGGGAGGCTTCGCGGACTCCCAGGGGTCACCAGACCACAGGTTGGGAACCACTGGTCTATGTGACTTAACATCTGTGGGGTCACAACCTTGCTTAGGGAGAACCACTATGAGTGCCTCCCTCTGCGTTGGTGGAAGTAACCTGCGAGTCCACGCCTCCTCGAATACTGTCAATAAGTGAGATTGTAAGTATTTCGAGCAAGTGGTATAATATTCTATTGGCAAGCCATCTATTCCTGATGCCTTGTTCTTGGACATCTGTTTTAAGGCTAACTCCAGTTCTTCCATTTTTATAGGAGCTTCCAGTTTTTCTTTATCTACTTGTGATAGCTGTGTTAAGGGTGCTTCTGCGAGGAAGGATCCCAATTGTTGGGCAGTACACACTGTTTGTCCATTATATAAGTTTGTGTAATAGTCCTTGAACGCCTTATTAATCTCTTCCTGAGTAGTGGCCATATTGCCTTCATCCAACCGTATAGTACCTATGGGGGTCTGCTGGCGGTCCCCACGAAGGAGCCACGCCACCAGCCTCCCCGATCTGTCCCTTTCTGATTGTAAGCGGATTAAATAATAATTGTAGTCATGCCGGCGGAGTCGTGAGTCCGCTTCATCGTATTTTATGCGCACGTCTTTCAGTGCTGAGTATGGTGACCCATTTTGTACCACTGCAATCTCTGGTACCCTCAGTTCGTTCTCCAATTTGCTGACCTCTGCATGGAGAGTGCGCCTCATGCCCCAGGTGGTTGAAAGACAATGCCCCCGAACAACATCCTTATGTGCATCCCACTCTATCGCTCTTGTGTCTGTGAAGTCCTTACTTATTTCCCAATACTGTCTTACTTTTGTGTTCAGTTCTTCTGTAAACGCCTGGTCTTGGAGAGCCTCTACTTGTAAACATCAGGTGGGGATTACTAAACGTCTTTTGCCCCACCGTAAGGATAATTTCAGCGGAGAATGGTCTGATAGTATTTTGGCCAGGTATTCTATATTTTTAATCAGTGAACATATGTCAAGGGTTCCCCATAGAATGTCTATTCTGGTATGTTCTTTGTGAGGTATTGAGTAGAATGAGTATTCCCTTTGCACTGGGTGTTTTATGCGCCATATATCGTATAATCTCATGTCACCCGCCCATGTCAGCAGTGGGCCAATGATATTTCTATTTGTTAGTCCTCTTAGGGGTGTATTTGACCTGCCTAGTGACACATCTGGTGTACTATTAAAGTCTCCTCCCCATATGGCCGGTGCTTCGGGGTTTACTAGTAATGCTGATGTTAGAGTGCCCAGAAACTCAGCTAACGCACTATTACGGGCCTTGATCCCTATTATCGTGAGTTGTCTACCATCTAGTTGTCTCTCTATTACAACGTACCTGCCCCCTTGATCTATCCTGTGTGTATGTTGAACATAGGGGACCCCTCCTGCCACACCAACACTCGTCTAGCGTAAGCTGAGTATGTTGTGCCTGTAATCTGTCCGCCCCATTTCCCCCTTAGTTCACATGGTCCAGCCTCCAGTAGATGCGTCTCTTGTAGAATGGCAATATGTATTCCCTGGCGTTTGAGGCGGGCGTAAATTTGATGTCTTTTGCTTGGCGTGCCCATTCCCCTTACATTCCATGTGATTATGTTATAGTCATGTGTAGCATGATTTGCAGTTTTGGCCATATGTCATTGCGTAGTACACTTACATATGTCACACCCCAGAGTTCAATTCCCAATCGGGTCCATCCAATCACCTTCCAGTATATGATTGAGACTAACAGCTGCAGCACTGTACATTGTGTTTCAACGTGACCTAATGAATACAAATTAACACATTCCCCCTCACTGCCCACCCCAACTAAATCCCTTAATCTATGTTGAACTTGTATCAACCTACTCAACACACTTCTACTTATGAAAAACTGTATCCATATGAATACCTTCTGGGGAGATATATTGACATCTGGATGTTGCCCTTATAGGGGGCCCACATCCTTGTACAAAGATGAAACATGTATGTAGGCGCTCCCGGAGTGCTAGTCTTGCCCTCAATATAAGTTCAATGTTATTAATCATTATTATAAAGAAAGGGATAGCTGTCCAACTGATACTTATAAATGATGGCCGTATCCTCCTTGCCCCGTTTGGCCCAGCTGTTCCCCATCATTGCTTCACCACCGCTTGGCACATTACTCGATCAAGCTGACACACCTTTCTCACATCCGCAGATCTAGGAGTAAACTTCGGGCCCCTTAAAGCCTCTAAAATTGTAGAATCGGAGCTGACTGAGTCAGAGTCTGTGTTATCTGTGGGATTAGACTGTAGTGTCTCAAAGGAGGTCTGTGTGTAGAGTTGTTTCCTTCAGTACTTTTGTCTTTCGGCTGCTGCCTGTTTTACAGTAGGTTGGCCCTTTGACCGTTTCCTGGGTCTCCTGCGAGCCGTCAAGGTGAACCATTCTTCTCCTTCTCCCGTGCCTTCCTGGGGTTGTGCCAACCCTTTAGCATGCATCCACATCCAGGCATCTTCCAGGGAAGTGAACACATGAGTACGATCGTCTGTCATCACTCTTAATTTAGCAGGGAACATCAGGGCGTACTTGATATTATGCTCACAAAGGCGTTGTTTAATTTTCACATAGGAGATGAGCTGTCTTTGCAAGTCTTGCGTGAAGTCTGGGTAGGCATTAATGGGGGAGTCCTCATATCGGAATGGGCCTTTACTAAGAAACTGCTGCAGTATTGCATCATGGTCTCTATAATTAAAAAATCTTGCAATCAGTGGTCTAGGTGCTTGTCCTGGAGCCGGCTGCCTCCCCAGGACTCTATGCGTCCTTTCCACGGAGAAGAATTTTGACGGGGCACCATTTAGTACTTCTTTGATCAGCCATTGCTCCAAGAATATTTCAGTGTTTTGCCCTTCCGATTTCTCAGGAAATCCCAGGAAGCGAACATTGTTACGCAGGGATCTGCCTTCTGCTTCTTCAGCGCGTCGTCATGGGGCCTTCAACTCTGTGTCCAATCGTTGGATTTGTTTCTGATTGTCCGTGGCCAGTGGGTTCAACTCATTTAACAAGTCCTCTGTTGTCTTCACTCTTTCCGCCAGATTGCGGTGATACACTCTTAATAGATTAAGGTCTTGAGATACTGTATCTATTCTATTTTCTAGAGAGGATTTAGTATCCATAATCGCCTGTAGGACTTTCTCAAATTGGGTTGAGTGGGCTTGAAGCATGTTTTCCAGGGATTGCAAGGTTGGTATTATCTGCTGTTCATTTGGTAAGGGCCCGGATGTAGAACGTTCCTGGCCTTTCGTTGATTTGGATTTCCCGGCCATGTTCCCCTTAAACTGTCTCTACACCGTGGTTAGGGGCAGTGTTACAATGCGTTGCTTGAGCCTTGATTCCTCTCCAGCTTTTGCTCCCACTATTCAGTATATGATTTCCGGCTACACATTAGTAAATTCAGCTCTCACTATGTAAAGGCTACGCGGGCCGGTGCTTGAGTCTCATGTAGCCACTTACTATATTCCTGTGTCTTGATTCCTGGATTGTGTGCAGGCATGCTACTCTTGAAATAATCCACTAGTGAGGGAGGAATGATGTTCCCCGCTGCCCTTAAGTCTCCTTGTGGCCCCACCCAATGCTGTGCTTCCTCCACCTCTATAGATGTGGGGGGGGATCGGAGGGCTGCCCGGTCCCTCCTTATCCCTTCATCCCCTTCGCTCTTCACGTATTGTTAATGCCCCGGGGGGTCCGTTTCAGCCAAGGCAGTGGTTGCTATCCCACGCCTCTCTGTCCCCTAATCGAGCCCGGTCAGGCCTTTCCCAGTCCAATGCGGTGCTGGGATGTGCACACCGCACACCGGCTTCCTTCGCTCATCGATCAGCACTTCAGGGGGAAGCAGAGGGGGTAAGAGAGACAGCGACGTGCGTCTCCAAATCTGCTCCTACGAGGGTGCTCCGCCACAGCTCCCAAAGTGAGAGAGTAGGGGGGGAGGAGGGTAGAGGGGGAGAACACGAAGATCAGGTGGGGCCGTGTGAAACGTTCTGGCCCATTCCACTGGAGTCCCCTCCGCCTCACTCACTGCACCCTGCAGAGTCCCAGCTCGTCAAGTCCGGAGATCGCCTCCCGGCGCCGCCCTCTGTCCCCCAGCGTTCTGAGCCCACGCCGGGTCCCGGCTGCAGCGCTCGATAAGGCCTCTTCTGGCCGCTGTCTTCCAGCATTGTGGTTATCGCCTCTCCAAATTTCTTTACCCCTCCATCGCCTTCCCGGGGGGTTCTGCTGGTCCGAGGCCGCCATTTTGGCCACTCCCCAAGTCTGATCTACATTCAGGGCATAGATAGAGCCCAGCACTATGGCCCAGCCCACCAGCCTCCCACGAACCAGGGCAAATCTACCCTGTGGGTCTATAATCTGCTCTTTCGCCGCAAAAGGGACACCCGCTCTGATCCAGACTAGGGCACCCCTGGCATAGGTGGAGTGACCTGTCGCATATAGCTGCCCTCTCCAGCGCCTCTGCAATCGCGGGAGCTCCGAGTGCACCAAATGGGTCTCTTGCAGAAAAGCCAAATGCACTGACTGCATTTTAAGATAGGAATATATAGAATACCGGCACTTAGGGGTATGTATGCCTCTCACATTCCAAGTGATCGCAGTGTATGAAGTCATGACACTAAGAGCCTGGCACCCCCATCCCTCGTCCACCCTGCCCCCATGCACAGCACTGCACTAGCAGTAGCAGATTCCCAACACCCGATCAGGCGCTCTTTATGTAGCTTCCAGCATAGCCAAAACATAACCAATACCATCAGAGAAGATAGACAACTGGTCTCTGCCCAAACCCAACAACTAAAACATTCAGCATCGCAATCACACATTGTGAATCTCCGCTAGCAGGAGAGTGGGATAGGCCAATCTCACAAGGAAGCAAACCCCTCCAAACCAGACTACCCGGCTTTAGTGGATAACAAAAGGAGGGGGGAAAAACAGCAGGTGGCCAAAGTTGTTAACAGCAATCAAAGACAGTTACAATACCAGCAACGGCCCGACCGGCCCTCACAGGACAGTGACCCTTGCCCGGCAACCAGAGCCACCATCAGCATATATAAAACAACACACTCTCACTAAAGTCCAGGCAGCCCAATACTCCAAACGGATGGCCACATCAGTGACCGGTCAACTAGCGCAACTCCTGCAGCACCTAAAAAAGTTTGTCCGCTTTGGCAGGCGTTACAGGCGGGCACTCCGCGAAACCCAACTCCAAGAGTCCATCCGGCGTGGAAGGTCGATCACTGGGAGGCTGCGAGAGTTCAGTTTCCGATTCCGATGCCACCGGGGAGGCACTAATGGCCGCAGCAGAGTAGATCACCTCCCGCATCGCCTGCATGAGCTGTTCCAGGTCAGGGGCATGGGCCACAGCCTCCACATGCACATCGCCGCCCTTCCGGCCTCGTCTGACCCGACTGTGCCTGTTCCTCGACATTGGCATGTTCTGCTCCACTGCACGACCCTAGTCGCGGCCCGTTGACTCCAGCCCCTCCCATGCTGCCTCTGGCGTGGTGAAGAAGTGCAACTTGTTCTCAGCTACAATGCGGAGCTTGCCGGGGAATAGTAGAGAGTAATCCAGGCCAAGAGCTCTCAATTTACACTTGAAGGGCATGTACGAGGCCCGATCTTTTTGTACTGCTAGAGTGTAGTCCGGGAACAGCAGTATTTGCGCATCATACACTTGAGGCGGCAGAGAGGATCTCACAGTTTTAAGTATAACATCTCTGTCCGCATAATGGAGGAGCCTAATTATGAAAGGACGGGCCACTCCCCGGAGGTCTCAGCCGCGTCGGGATCCGATGCGCCCGCTCCACTGGAAAAAAGGACGTTAGCGTGCCCGCCGGCACCAGCCCCCGAAGCTACTGCATCTAGGCACTCGGCACCCTCCGGCAATCCAACCACCTGTATGTTGTTTCTCCTGGAGCGCCCCTCCGCATCCTCCACATGACGCTCCACCTCCACCACACGGGCTAAAACGTCCCCCATCTCAGACTTCAAATGGGACGCCATCGGCGTCAGCTCATCCACCCGTGCCTCTGTTTTGTCCGCCAGCTTACGGTGGTCAGCGTGTAAGAGGCCAAGGGTACTGGTCACCTTATCTATCTTGGCTTCCAATGATGAGCGAGCCCGTTCCAATGAGTCTCCAATGTGCTCCACCGCAGCCAGTACTGCATCTAGCTTCTGGCTGTCCCGCGCCACAGCCTCTGACCTCCCTGCTCCAGTGCCAGAGCTCCACCACCCGGGCTTCTCCAACACCGATCCGTTCGGCACTGCACCAGTCCTTGAATCAGGTTAGGCCCGCTTGCCCACACGTCCAAACCAGTACCGCGTGGCCGCATGAGCAGCCCAGCCACCGGCCTCTGCAGTGCTGGCCTTCTTCTGCCAACTTCCAGGTCTCCAGGCCCCAATGCCAGCCTCCATGGGCCCCAAGCAATCTTCCAGGGTGAAGCCAGTCCTTCAGTACACCCCCCGCAGCGCCTCAGCGCCTGCCACGGCAGGCCAGCACACCAAGCATGCGCCCGTCACAGCCCCGATGGGGCACCAATACTTTGGGGATCCCTCCCCTGGCCCGCTCCTGCGGCCGGGTCCCGCCGCGGCACACCCGCACTGCAGCCCGGCTGATCGCCCCAGGCCGTAGATCCTCATGTGTCGAAGTAAGCCTCAACAAGGCCTACTAGTGCAAGGGGTCCTCAGACCATATAGGAAGAAGTTGGCACAGAAACTGAAATAAAAGACGAAGTTTATTAAACCTAATGAGGTGGTACTACAGTTCAAACAGCACCCTTCTTTAATGTTTGAAGTAGCACACTGAACTAAGAGAGCATGGTCCTTTTATACCCACTCAGGGGCTAAAAGAAGGTGGTACAATTATAGAAGCAAGACTTATATACATATAAGGTCATATGGAAATGCACAGTCGAGAGGTAGGAGGGGCTAACAGTTTTCAAGGACTAGTTGACACATTACTGTCTGTTAATGATTACTAACAGCTGCAGATCTTACTGAGTATGTGCGAAAGTGGGAGATGCTAAATATAACTTGTCACTAGAGAGATTTTCAAGAGTAGTTAACAGAAAGGTAGGACAGAGCACATGGCGAGCACATGGCTGCATGTGGCAGAGAAAATGGCTGCCATGAATACAAAATGGATTCCGCAAAATGTTCCCAATAGTTGCTAAATACAAGAAGTCTTCTGCTAATGCTTAATCTAATCGCTACTGATTTACAACAGGCGACCCTTTCAGCATTAGCTGAAGACATTCGTCTTTCTGGGATAATCTAAATATTCTGTCACGACTTACGTGCTGCTTTACCCTGGAGGCCGCAGAGCGAGTGGCGTGGATCCTGTTATGGAATGTTTGGCATTGGCCCAAGTAGGGGCGACTCTTTCTGGTAGCCACGGTGCTGCAGGCAATGGGTACGCCAAGAACAGGCTGTGTCCCTCAGAAGTAGTGCCAGAGGGAAAAAAACCATGAAAGGGGGAAAAACCTCCAAAAAGATAGAATCCTGCAACAGGAACAAAAAGAATAGGCAACAGCAGGAACAAAATACAGGAAAATACACTGGAACCAACGAGAGCCAGCACAGGAATACAAGGAAGCAGGAGCGAAGACACCATCCAAACAGAAAGTGTTGCAGCGTAAGGAGAGAAAGAAATACAGCCCTTAAATACCAACAAACAGGAAACGGCCAACAGGAAGTAAAAGGACACCATCTTAGATAGGGAAAAGCACATAGAACAGAATGGACTAGTAACCATAGAGAGTAGGAAACAAGGAATGCTGGGAAGAGAAGTGTACTATGGGAAAGGGGGAAAAACATAAAATAAGGCACAACCAGATGTCCAGAAAAAAGAAGAAAAGAAAAGAACAGGTGAGTGGGAGTCAGACTTGCCTAGACAAACGGTGCGCTAAAAAAGAACGAGGCCCATGCCCAATTTGGGGCCTCGTAAGGTACAGAGCAGACTGGGGGCACGGCGCGTCTTATGACCGCGTGCTACGGCCCGAGCCGAATGTTCGGCTTGTGCCACGCGCAGCGGCGCGACACATTCATCTTGTATGTTTATGCTCATCATTT
The DNA here is from genome assembly GCF_031143425.1 of Pleurodeles waltl. Classification (NCBI taxonomy): domain Eukaryota; kingdom Metazoa; phylum Chordata; class Amphibia; order Caudata; family Salamandridae; genus Pleurodeles; species Pleurodeles waltl. The sequence goes on along the minus strand of NC_090439.1, from coordinate 54,463,080 downwards.
CAGCTATTTCTTTATCTAACATGTGTTGTGCTTTCATTTCTGTAATATTTATTTTGGTAGGCATACAAGCAGTAAAACACATGGAGCAGAACAATGGACCAAACTGAATACAGATACACCATGTGAAAAATATTGCAATCATTACTCACAGGATAGTCAGTAGTTTCCAGCCCCCAGCGGAAACAAGAGCCCAAAATCATCCAGAAAAAGTCCAAGTACCAGTCTCTGTATGGATTTCTGCAGCAATTTTATGCAATTTAGATATTGCATCATATACTGAAGGTGAGTGATCTGGAATGAAAACGCAGCAACTACTACCAATGATGCGACATGCACCACCTCGATCAGCTAATATCATATCTAGTACCATACGATTTTGGAGCGCTACAATCCTCGCAATTTGGATCTCCTCAGTAATATTCCCAAATGCCAGAGCTGCCTGATTGGTAACAGCTTCCACAACCATAGTCAATCGTCTCACTTTCCTACTGTTCAACGCAGCACCCACAAAGGAGAACAACCCTAAATTAAAATCAACATATTGTTGCAGGCTAGTGTCCGTTCAGTCTACCTCATTTGTACTTATTGTCCTTTCATATCAATTTTTAATGATGTCATTGGACAGTTTAAAATCTCGGTGATATGATGCAGAGGCCAAAAACACAGGGGGTAAGAGAAAAGATACATAACACACACCTGACCACCCAAAAGTTAGTTGGTAATATCCATAGTTACCACAAACAAAATATGTATTATGTGAAGCTGTAAAACTACTATTATTTACACCATCAATAGTTAAAATCACGGTACAATCGCTTATTCCCACTGGAATTCCCCCAATGCTACGTATACATAAATCTGCTTTAGTTTTTCTAACAGAAATCACAAATTGTTCTTTCTTGTCAGAGTCTCTTATATTTGTGAAGACATATGGTATTGAAACATTGTCCGGTTGATACTCTTCCCATTCCCATTTAGTTCCTTTGGCTTGGGGATACCCATCTTTGTCTCAGTAGCATACTTTATTAAGGCGAAAAAGAAGTCCGCCCTCTGTACGTTTTCCAGATGCAAACCAAAGCGTATACCAAGCATGACAAGAACCATTGTGTGAAAAAGGAAGAGGAATGAAAGGTGTTCCTCCTTTCTTTTGATGCGCAGGTATCATTCCACATACCCAACAATTAGTAGTATTTGTAGCATTATGAGTATGATGCAACATCGGAATGAAAGTATTATTGAAGTACGATTGATGGTGCTTCTGCTCCTGATAGGGAAGCGTAAAGTAATAGTGATCCTCTGGTACTGGAGTAGTGGCAACAAAAAACTCACAAGCAGGAGCCTTCTTTTCAACAAACCAGGTGATTATTGATATAACCACCAAAACAACAACAAACCCCATAGTACTAATGATCAGTTTGTTATTCATTTTAGCAACAGTGATAATCGACCCTTTCAGAAATTAATGAAAAAAAATTGTTGGAGCTCTTATCCCTGGGCAGCCGCTGATTTCTTCACCATGGGCCAAGACGGGTGTCACTACTCTAATGCATGGCTTATTCCTTCCTTGCCACATTGGCTCTCTGTTTCACTAACCCAGGGCGGTAGCTCAAACAGTTTTCTCCAGCACTATGGGGTCTTTCCTCGGTCTCAAATTATATCGCGACACTCCAGAAATCGTATGGTCCGGGAAGAACTCCGCAGATTCGTCAGGTGATTTAGCACGGCCTTTCTCCGTAGTCAAAATATCTTGATGATCGGTCAGCAAAACAGGTTCCACCAAGGTAGGTAGCACTCTCTTGCAGTGAGTACTATGGACCCAATTCTTTCGGTTCGACACTCGAAATGCTGTCCTTGTCGCAAGGAGCACCTGCTCTGGGCCTCGCCACCTTGGTTCCAAGCTGCTTCATCTTTCAAAGGACTTAATCATCACCTGGTCACCAGGTCGGAGTTCATGGCCTTCACCTGTAGATCTGTCAGGAAGTGCTTCTCTAACCTGTTGATGAATAGAAACCAAATTGTCGGTTAACTGTGCCAAATAATCATGCATCAGGACACAAGGTACATCATATACAGAATTTGGCTTAGGAACTCCCCAAATGTTCATTGGCCTTCCAAATACTATTTCATAGGGGGTAAGGCCTGTTCGAGAGTGTGGCACTGACCTAATAGACAATAATGCCAACAGTAATGCATCCGGCCAAGTTAAAGATGTGGAAGCCTGTATCTTCGCTAACTTCAGCTTCAAAGTAGCATTATACCTTCCCACCAACCCTGCTGATTGTGGGTGGAAAACCGCATGGAAATTCTGTTTGAACCCTAATCCTATGAGGACATACTTAATAACTTCCCCAACAAAATGAAGTCCGTTATCATTCCATAAAAGTCTGCAAACACCAAACCTAGGGAAAAATAATTTCAAAAGCACCTTTGCTGTGGTAATGACAGTATTATCCTTTGTGGGGTACGCCTCTATCCATTTACTGAAGGCACATACCACCACCAAGACATACTTTAAATTGTTGCAGAGTTCAAGCTTAATATAATCCATTTGCAGAACTTCGAAAGGTGCACTTGGTGTAGCAAACCCTCCCGCAGGAGTTTGTGTCCCTTTTCCAGGATTGTATTGTAAACAGATCAAACAAGACTGTACTACTCTTTTAGCTGTACTGGAAATTTCTAGATGCTCTCAAACTTGCGTAAGCAACTTCATTATTGTTGAAGCTCCAACATGTGCCCGCCCATGTGCCATCTGAACCATAGGTTGTACAAAAGCTATAGGCAATTTCCATATATCCATCTGCTTATTCCGCCAACAGCCCTCATCATCCAATTCTCCTTCTTCAGACCATTGCTCACGTTCTTTCACAGAAGCAGATTTCTGTATATCTAATACGTCTTGTCTAGCATTATGCCAACGTTCAGCTTGTGACTTCACTACATACATAGAAGTAGTACTTCGCTGCATCGCAGTCTCATGTGCTACGCGGTCCACAAGGGCATTACCTTGCCCTATCTTATCGGTCACTTTCTTGTGTGCAGTATATTTCACAATAGCTAGTTTCTTTGGATATGTCAATGCAGTCAAGAGGTTATGCACTAATTCTCCGTGCATTATCTGCATCCCGTGAGATGTGAGAAAGCCTCTCTCCTTCCAAAGCAAACCAAAATCATGAGCTACTCCAAAAGCATAGTGGCTGTCTGTATAAATGTTCACACATAAGTCGGTACTAAGCTCACATGCTTGTGTCAAAGCTATTAGTTCAGCTGCTTGAGCTGACTTCTATGGTATACGAGCTGTTTCCACTGCCGTGTGTATTGTGGTCATTGCATATGCAGCTGAGGTCGTACCGTCTGGCAACTTCAAACAAGACCCATCAACCCTCAATTCCCAGTCTACATCTGGAAGGGGCGTATCATGTAAATCAATACGACCCTTTGTCTGTTCTTCGGTAAGGAATATACAATCATGTGTTTCTTGTGACTGAGGCTGATTCACTGGATATGGCAACAAAGTGGCTGGATTTAGTGTTCCATATCTCTTCAGTGTAATGTGAGAAGCCAGCAATGTCAATTGATATCCTGTCAGGCGAGCGCTAGTTAAATGTTGCATCTTTGTTTGATTTAAAAGAGCATCAACCGCATGGGGTACTAACACCAACAGCTTATGTGACAAAACTATCCCTTCACTCTGACATATTGACACAGCTGTTGCGGCAACTGAACGAAAACACCCAGGCAACGCTCGAGTGACAGGATTAAGTACTGCTGAAAAATATGCACAGGGACGCTGCTTATCGCCATGTGTCTGTACTAAAACTGACAATGCACATCCATCTTTCTCATGTACGTAAAGTGCAAAAGGCTTCCTGTAATCTGGAGTACCTAACACTGGTGCTGAACAAAGGGCTTGTTGTAGCTGCCGGAAAGCAGTCTCACATTCATCTGTCCATGGGAGGGGCATTGGAGTATCTTTAGTCAAAAGTGCTAGCAAAGGTTTGACAATGTGTGAAAACCCTAATATCCATTGCCTACACAAAGAAGTAAGACCAAGGAATGCACAAACATCTTTCTGAGTAGAGGGTACTGATGTGTCTAAAATTGCTTGAATACGATCTGATGTAAGTGCACGTCCCTCCTTAGACAAAAGGTGACCTAAATAGGTTACCTTTGGTCTACAATATTGCAATTTCTTTTGTGTCATTTTATGATGGTGTGAAGCAAGAAAAGAAAGTACGGACAAAGTGCACTTTTCACATTGCTCAGGGGTATCAGCTGCCAACAAAATATCATCAACATATTGTATGAGAGCCACACCTTCAGGCAAAACAAAAGAATAAAGTTGTTGTTTTAACGCTTGACTATAAATACTAGGACTCTCAGTATAGCCTTGAGGAACTCTGCAAAATCTATATGAACGTTTATTCAAAATAAAACCAAACAAATATCGGCTGTCAGGATGAATAGGAATAGAAAAGAAAGCATTCTTCAAGTCTATCACAGAGAACGTAGTTGCTGTCGGGGGAACCAAAGTAAGAAGTGTCATGATGTCAGATACCACAGGATATTGTGGTACCACAATCTTACTGACTTCTTGTAAATCAATAATGAATCGGTAAATCCTAGTATCAGTATCCTTTTTCAGAATAGGAAGAATCAGACAGTTACAAACATTATACGGAACTTCCTCAACAACTCCAACTACAATAAGATCATGCACAGTTCGTGTGAGTGCTTCTTCGCCCTCCTGTGAAATTTTGTATTGAGGCAAACGTGGCAATACAGCTCCCTCCTTGACACTAATATGTACCAGTGGAATAATCATTTGTCCCACATCAGTATCTGAAGTAGCCCACAAAGTAGTAGGGAGTGATGCTAATGCAATATCCTCTTTAACAAGACAAACTCTTTCCATCACAGGATGATTATCATTCAAAATAACATGCACCCCTTCAGGAGAGCATTGTATTGTAGCCCTGAAATACTTGAGCATATCAAGACCCACAATATTGTCTGGTGTATTTGGAGAAAGCACAAATGGACATGGAGCAGTACATTTATCAACATGGAATGCAAATGGTTGTGACAATGGGCTAGGCGAAGGTGTTCCATCGAAACCTATTGATGTAATGGTTAAGCTAGACAGGGGAGCCCTTGGAATCAATTGTTTAGACAAGGCGCTACGAGTAGCTCCTGTATCAACCAGAAACTGATCAGCAGAACCCAAAACATGTGCTGTAACATAGGGACCCCTCTGATCTACTGGAACTTCAACTGATTCCTTACCCCATCCTAGGCAATCCTATGCATAAGCAGAATCTTGGAAATCAGGCTTCACATAGTTAGACATCTGGTATTGGTTCCGTCTATCAAAAGTGTTAAACCCATCCTCCCCTCATACATTAGCATCAACCCTAGCATGATCATTCGTGCTTCTTCTAGGACCTGAATATCCTGAGCGATTTTTCATTTGTCCCCGACCATATGAACTCTGCTGAACATGTAGTGCTGGAAAATCGGCAGCCCAATGCCCAAATGTCTTACAATACGCACACTGATCAACAGACAAATTCGAACGAGTGTAAAAAGAACCATAAGATCCACATCCACCTCTATCACTACCTCTAAAAGGCAGACCATAAGCTTGAGCCAACATAACCTTCGTCTTTAATTCTTTAATCTTTTTATCCTTGCTACCTTTTGCTTCTAATTCCTGACGTTCATAATACTGAGCCATAGTCAAAAGAGAAACCGGAGTAGAGGTAGTCCATGAACTTTCACTAGCTTTTAAACGACTAGCTATTTTTGATAACAGATTTGCGACATATTTATCGACAAACAAATGTCTGCCCCTATCATCTGACAATAACTGCCCGCTAAAATCATGAAATGCTTCTTCAAAGAGTGTAAAGAAATCAGAGACCGATTCATCTGCCTTTTGATTACAAGACGCTAAAACAGTCCAATCTATCTTTTTAGGGGGAATAATCGTTTTTAACTTAACTAATATGGCTGCGGGAAGATCTAGAATCAATTGATACGGCTTTTTCGTAGGTTCCCTAACCCCTTCCATCTGTTCTAATTCTTTCCATGATGCCCCAAAAACTACACGATCATCAACTTTACGAACAGTTCTCTACATATCTGGCGGTAATATCATTCCGAAAAATAAATCAATGTCTGCCAAAGTCATAGTACAACTTTGTTCTCCGCACAGAAACTGAAATAAAAGACAAAGTTTATTAAACCTCATGAGGTGGTACTACAGTTCAAACAACACCCTTTGGTAATGTTTGAAGTAGCACACTGAACTAAGAGACCATGGTCCTTTTATACCCACGCAGGGGCTAAAAGAAGGTGGTACAATTATAGAAGCAAGACTTATATACATATAAGGTCATATGGAAATGCACAGTCGACAGGTAGGAGGGGCTAACAGTTTTCAAGCACTAGTTGACACATTACTGTCTGTTACTGATTACTAAAAGCTGCAGATCTTACTGGGCATGTGCGAAAGTGGGAGATGCTAAATATAACTTGTCACTAGACAGATTTTCAAGAGTAGTTAACAGAAAGGTAGGACAGAGCACATGGCAAGCACATGGCAGCATGTGGCAAATAAAATGGCTGCCATGAATACAAAATGGAATCCGTGAAATGTTCACAATAGTTGCTAAATACAAGATGTCTTCTGCTGATGCTTAATCTAATCGCTACTGATTTCCAACACACGGACCCGGCCCAGTTCTTCTGCCTGCCTCTCCGATGAGTCGACAGGCAGCCCACGTGCACGCCGCGCTCCCAGCCTTGTCTTCGCCCCCAATGGGGCACCAATACTTTGGGGAATCTCTCCCTGGGTCTGCTCCTGCGGCCGCACCACAACCCGGCCGAACACCACTGGCCGCAAATCCACGTGGGCCCAGCCCAACTCCTCTGTGCGCCGCTCCAACGAGTCGGCACACTGCATTGACTCGGCCTGGGGTCCCGCTGATGCCGGCCAGGCGCCTCCAGTCTCAGGACCCCCAGATGGCGCCAGATAAGCCGGGTGAGACGCAGAGCTTCTTCAGCTCGCGTCCGCCATTACCAACGGCTTTGCCACGCCCCTTGCATCTGGGAGATTCATATTGGCTAAAGGTACAAATGTAAGACATTTCTGCAGGAGTTTAAGATGACGTTCTTCTAAAGATTTTGAAGATAAGTTGATTGCTAAGCCTTTCTCCTGTATTTCTAATCTATCTTGTTGTTCCTTCTTCTGCCTCTGCCTCTTACTTTTGGACCTTCTTGTGCATTTGCATTTGGAGCTACTCTGTTGACTCCTCTTCTTGTTTGCATTCTCATTAAATGCAATTCCCTTGGAAAATCTAACCATGGTGCCCCTGCCCAGTGGTTTTCATCCTCCGAACTTGCTCCTGAGCTTTCAATGCTTGAGGATGTCACATCTTTAGCCAAAGCTGTATCCTTTGTGTGCCATTTATATGCTACATACATACATCTTTTTTTCAAATGTATATAGTCTGCCTGTTTCATAATCTACTTTATCCCAAGTGAATTTCTTAGATTTTCTGATCTGCACTTCACTCTCATGTTTCTCCACTCTCAGTTCGCTCTCATTTAATTGCTTCTTAATATCTTCCTTATTTGTCATGGGTGCCAAAATTCTCTCAATTTCATCAATCCATTTAATTAGTTTGTTGTAAATGATGCTCACCTTGATTTATCAGTGTCTGCATCAATTTGATTGAACATTCTACAGAAGCAGTGTGCCATTGTTTCAATAGATCAAAGTCCATATTGCTTAGAGTCTGTATTTCGAAGATTCTCAAACGTATATATATATATATATATATATGGAAAAAAAGAAAGGTTAAACCTTTTACAGCTAGGAAAACATTATTTATTCTTTCTATATGAACCAAAGTTAAAATACACAAACAGTAGACATTCTTAAGACATAGTTGTTCCTTAGATTGACAATTTACACACCATCTTTACATTAATATAACTTTATTTATTCTCTATCTACAAACAAAAGTTAGAGTACACAACAAAGGTACATTTCTAAATGTGTACATTTAATTTATTATATAACACCTTCAAATTTGTATAACTCCTTCACCTACATAGAGAGTGCATTTAACTCGATAGCTACACTTCATTAACTATAACTTGTGTGTTCTCAATGCACTGCTTATATAATTATATATAAATATATAGTATCTCACTTATACCATGTAAAATAATAGTAGAGTAGAAGCGGATGCATGCAGTGTCACAGAATGTTAGGGGGTGCTGTAAAGTATAATTGAGTATAGTATTGTGCAGTGCATTGAAATGAGTACATTATTGTTCAGTGTAATGCTATACAGTTGTGTATACTGTGATAAAGTGTAGGGGCATAAGCTGTTGTTGATTGGAGTATGGTATTGTTGAGCAGAGTATAATGTAGTTTTGAGGAATGGAACTGGGAAAGAAGGAGTGGCATACAATGGAGCAGAGTATAGTGGAGTAGTGTACAGTTCAGTAGCATACAGTGGAGTGGCATACAGTGGAGCTGGATAGAATGGAGTGAAATAGAGTGGAACAGTGGCTTGGGATAGAGTGGAATTATGTACAGTGGAATTGCGTAGAGCACAGGGTCATAAAGTGGAGTGGCGTACAGTGGAGTGCTCTTGACTGCCGTGTTGTAGAGTGTTGTACTGTGCAGTAGAATAGCATAAAGTGGATTTCTGCACAGTGGACTGGTATAGTGGTGGGCTAGAGTGGAGTAGGGTACACTAGAATAGTGTGAAGTGGAGTGGCATTCAAGTGAGTGGCATAGAGTGGAATGGTGAAGAGTGGAGTAGGCGCAGTATGGTGTGGTATAGTGTACTAGATTTTAGTGGAGCAGCTTAGAGTGCTGTGGTATAAAATGGAGCCATGTACAGTGAAATGTGAGGTACAGTGTAGTTGCATACAGTATAACAGCATAGAATGGAGCATCATAGAGTGGGGTGGCATATAATGGAATAGTTTATAATTGAGTTTGCATAGTGTAGTGTCAAAGGATGTAGTTGTGTAGAATGGAATAGCGTTTAGTAGAGTGGCATAGAGTGGAGTGGCATAGAATGAAAGAGAGTGGTGTGTAGTGGTGAGAATGGGGGTGTGTACAGTGGAATAGAAGCATAGTATAGAATAGTATAGAATGCAGTGGCATAGACTGGAGAGGCATAGAGTAGAGTAGCATAGAGTGCGAGTAGCATAGAGCGGAGTGGGGTAAAGTAGAGTGACATTGAGTGTAGTGGCATACAATGGAGTGATGTACAATGGAATACCATATATTCGAGTGGAGTACAGTGGAGTGGCATAAATTAGAGTGGCACTGAGTGGAACATCACAGCATGGAGTGCCCTACAGTTAGGGGTGCATACCATGGAATAGTGTAGAGTGGGTTTACAGTATAGTGGCTTACAGTGCAGTGGCATTGACTAGAGTGTGGTAAAGTGAGCAGCATGCAGTGGAATAGCATATAGTGCAATGGTGTACATTGGAGTGTGTTATAGGGGTGTGACCTGCAGTGCAATAGCACAGAGTGGAGTGGCATACTGTGGGGGGGAGCACACTTGAGTAGTATACAGTAGAATGGTGTAAACTGGAGTGGGGTAGATTGGCATGACATAAAGTGGAATAGCATAGAGAAAAGTGGCGTGCAGTGGACTAGCATACAGTAGAGTGCCGTAGAGTGGAATGAGGTACAGTGTAGTGCTGTACAGTGGAACAGTGTTGACTGGGATGGCATAAAGTGGAGTGGCATTGAGTGTAGTGGAGTATAGTAGAGATGAATGCCATGACAGGAATATTGTAGAATAGAGTTGTGAGCAGTGAAATAGAATAGAATAGAGTGGCATGCAGTGGAGTGATATAGAGTGAGTTGCATACAGTGGAGTTTTGTAGAGTGCACTGGCGTATATAGGAGAGAGGTACAGTGTAGTGGCATACACTGAAGCAGCAAGGAGTTAAGCGATGTACATTTGAGTGGCATAGAGTATAGTGAGGTATAGTGTAATAGGGTACAGTGGGGTAGGGTCCAGTGTAGTGGCATACAGTATAATAGCATGGGGTGGAATGGCACAGAGTGTAGAGGCATGGGTTGGAGTAGCTTATAGTGGAGTATCGTACATTGGAGTATCAGAGTGTAGTGGTGTAAACAGAAATAGCACATTGTGGAGTGTCATATAATGGAGTGGGGTGAGTCCAGTGATGTAGATCAGCATAGCATAGAGTGGAGTGGCGAGAGTGGAGTTGCGTACATTGGAACAGTGCAGAGTGGAGTAGCGTAGAGTGTACTAGCATAGAATGCAGTGGTGTAGATTGGAGAGGCACAGAGTGGAGTGGAGTCCAGTGGCATGGGATAGATTATATTGGCATAGAGGGGGGTGAGGTAGAGGAGAGTGGCGAACAGTGTAGTGCACTGGTACACAGCAGAGTGGCACAGAGTATAGCGGCATAGCATCGAGTAGCTTATAGTAAAGTGTCGCACAGTGGAGTGTAATAGAGTGTAGTGGTGTGAATAGAAATAGTACATTGTGGAGTGGCAGTGGTATAGACTGGAGTGGCATATAATGGAGTGGGGTGAGTCCAGTGATGTAGATCAGCATAGCATAGAGTGGAGTGGCGAGAGTGGAGTTGCGTACATTGGAATAGTGCAGAGTGGAGCAGCGTAGAGTGTACTAGCATAGAATGCAGTGGTGTAGACTGGAGAGGCACAGAGTGGAGTGGTGTACAGTAGCATGGGATAGATTGGATTGGCATAGAGGGGAATGAGGAAGAGAAAAGTGGTAGAGAGTGTAGCGTAGTGGTAGAAAGTGGAATACCATATATGATGGTGCCATAGAGTGGAGTGGCATAAAGTGGAATAACATAGAGTGTAATGCCATACAGTGTAGATGCATACAGTGGAATAGCTTTGAGTGAATTCACATGTAGTTTAGTGGGATATAGTGCATTGGCTAGACTAGAGTGTAGCAGAGTTGAGCAGCATAGAATGGAATAGCTTTTAGGCCCTCATTATTACCTTGGCGGTAAATACCAAATACCGCCACGCAGACTGCCTTCAGCATACCGCAGGGGTGGAGGACATCCGTCTGCCAGATTATGACACAGACATACAAAAGCGACAGAAAACAGCCACAACCACAAATCCGCCAGACCCACTGAACGTGAAAAACTGTTGGTACTACCACCTATATTATTACACCACCAATACTACGCCCCCCAAATAATGACCCACGTATCACCACAGTGGACATTCAACAGTGGTAAACCATTGACGGTGAACACCGCCGCAGCGGGAATGGCCACCCAAATACAAAACAAGACAACATTGGCCAGAACAAAAAACCCACACCTAACACAAATACTCACACACTCCACACACGCACCAACAGCACTATAAAAAACACACCCACATCACCCACAATCATTTGCTAACATGAGAAGATGGCTACACTTTGTGACGCTATTCCAAAAGAGAACTTCACACATATCACAGCTACCAATTCATCCATCACGCACCACACACCCCACCACACCTCAACGCTCTCTGCACAACACACATACCACACAACATCCATGTCCCCACAAAGGAACCCCCGTTTCACTGATGAGGAGTTGTGGGTGGTGGTGGAGGAAATAGTCAAGGTAAAGCCACAGCTGTTTGGAGCACAGGTACAGCAGATCTCCATTGCCAGGAAGATGGAGTTATGGTGGAGGTTCATAGACAGGGTGAATGCTGTGGAACAACATCCACACACAAAGGACAGCATTTGAAAGAGGTGGAACAACCTACAAGGGAAGGTGCATTCCATTGCAGCAAGGCAAAAGCTCGCTATCAGGAGGTCTGGTGGTGGATCCCCACCTCCTCCCCCACAGCTGACAGCAAGGGAGGAGCAAGTCTTGGCAATCCTGCATCTGGATGGACTCACTGGAATAGCCGGAGGACTGGGCACTGGTGAGTCAACATTTACTACCTATCACCCCCCCCCATACCGGCAAGGCACCACAATGCCTCACCCTGACAGCGAAATAAAGGGCCATATGAATCAAACATTTCTGTGATCGCAAAAATGCATTTTGGTATGCAACAAGTCCAATTTGCGATTTGGTAACTTGTTACCGAATCACAAATTGGATTTGCGACTACATACCAATTCGGTATTAGGTAGGGGCATGTCAAGTGTGTCCCTTCCTAATAACGAATCGCAGAGGCATGTATGATTGTCTTGTGACCATGAATGAGGTTGCAAAACAATCACAGTTACCACCAATTTCAAATTGGTGGTAACCCATTTGCAAAGAGGAAGGGGTCCCCAAGGCACCCCTTCGCCTTTGTGAATGCATGTGAAAGCATTTTTTAAGAGCCGGCAGTGGTCCCACAGACTACTGCCTACTCTTAAAAAATGAAAAGAACATTTAACTCATCCCGTTTTCCTCTAAGGAAACCGGCTGCATTAAAAAAAAAAAAAAAAAAAAAGATTGCTTTATTGAAAAGCAATCACAGACATGATGGTCTGCAAATCCCAGCAGGCCACCATTCCTGTGATTGTATTCATTCGCAATGGCTGTCAAATTGCGACCTACCTCATGAATATTAATGAGGTAGTTCCATTTGCAAGCCCTTGTGAATTGCAGAATGAAACTCCTGGAGTTTCATACATTCCAATAGCAATTTCTTAATTGCAATTTGCTAAAAATCTCAATTAGTAATTGCTATTGTGAAGAATGATACATCTGGCCCAAAATGTCAAGCCCTGCTTGCCATACCCACTGCATGCACATCCCTTCCAGCCCTACATGTACAGCCACCACCAATGGATGCACAGCATGGAGAACTAACAATCCCCCAATCCATCACCATACACAACCAAAGGTGGCAGGGCAAGAGCAATAACATAGGGGAAGCTAGTGATGCAGAATATGTCACAGACATGTAGCATAATACACCACTTACATCCCCACAGGTGCGCCAGCCAATCTCAGTGGTGAGGAGGTGGCACGGCTACTCAGCCCCCACCAGAAGATGCCCCCAGTGAGGACAGCAACTCTGGAGCTCTAGATCTGGATGAACTCCCAGGCACATCAGGGACCACTGGTCAGTCAGCTACCCCATCCCACACCCAGTCCACTGCAGCACCTCCCCCACTAAGATTCTAACACCACAGCAGCCACCCAACGTCTTCAGATCTCTGTCCCCAGGACACGTCAATTAGTAGTGTGGCCACATCTCACAGGTAAGACAATGAGGGTCCTGGGGTCAGTGGCAGTGTGCACACTGTTCAGGGGACACAGGCCCTGGGGGCCAGGGATGGTCGGAGGACAGCTGTGCACCAGGGGGAGGACAGGCCCAGGGAACCGACTGCCCAGGAGGCACTAACTAATGTCCTGGGAGCTTACCAACAATCCCAGATCAAGATGGGTCAGGTGTTAAACATCATTCAGGAGAACCAATGGCTGCAGGAGGAACACCACAAGGAGATCAAGCAAGAATTGCAGGTCCTGAATACCACCTTGGTCTCCATTGCAGGGTTGCTGGGTGACATGCCAACATCATCAGAGAGTACACAGCACACCAGCGAGCCCCTTCCAATAGCCAGTGTACTGACCTCCTCTCTACATCTGCTATAACTAGTGGACAGTAGGCCCTGCCACAGGACCCAGAGGTCACAATCACCCCTCCCCCTGCAGAAGGTGAACCACACCACAAACTGTCCCTGAGATCCAGTAAGACACCACAGACAGTTGCCAAGACCAAGACCATCGCCAGGAAATGAGCCCCTCTTGAATGTACACCTTTTGTCACACTGTGTCGCCTTGTCCACCAAGAGCTGCCATTGCTTTCCTTCCAATGGGCCCTTGGGCACTGGACCTGTGCAACAAACAGACTGGCCCACTACAATGGACTTCTCCCAATCATCACCCCACTCTATTGCACTTTGCATTGTAATCCAATTTTTAATAAACACCCTTGGACACAACTTGAGTAATAGTGCTTTATCTGAAGGTAATGTACAATGTATTGAACTGTAATGAACTGCATGATCCTCTGCAAATGTCCAGTAAGATGTTGATCCATCCTACAAATGTGTCTCAGCAGTCTGTACACATCATAGCATTACACTGTTGTAACCATACCAACATCTGCAATAAGGAAAGGCATAGGTGACAGTCAGGTGGGATGCAAAGGTAGTGACTGGCCTTATGCTACACCCACACAGCACAACAATGAAGTAGAAAAATGATTCGTCCAACAGTGTTACCTGAGGGTCATTGAAAGTACTGCTGTATCATATGTGTCCTGTTGTCCACATCCTCCACCTCTTCCTCCTCCTCGCTATCCTAATTGTCCACTTCTGCCACAGCTGCATTGTCATCCCCCACCTCCTGCAGATAGGACACATGGTATTTGAGGGCCAAGTTGTGCAACATGCAGCACACAAAAACAATCCTGCAGACCTTCTCAAAGGAATAGCATAGGGATCCACCTGTCAGATGGAGGCACCTGGATCTTGCCTTCAGGAAACCGAAGGTCCTTTCAACAATCCTCCTGGTATGCCCATGAGCATACTTAGCCTCTGCTCTCGGATTCCTAACAGGGGTCAGGAGCCTGGACAGGTTTGGGTAGTCAGAATCACCTGCAAGAAGTGAGGGACACAAATTAGCCTTACACAATGGCATGGGGTATGATTCCTAAAGGCATACACTGACATTCATTGGGTGGGGACTCAGGCTCACCTATAAGCCACATTCTGTGCCTTTGTAGTTGTGCCATCAGTTGTGGGACGCTGCTATTCCTCAGGAAAAAGGCATCATGCACTGACCCAAGATACTTGGTAGTGGCGTGGGGGATGTACTGGTCAGCAATTCACACCATCTGGACATTGAGTGAGTGAAAACTCTTCCTATTCCTGTACACTTGTTTATTGGCTCTGGGGGAACTAAGGCAATATGAGTCCCGTCAGTGGGCCCAATAACATGTAGTATATGTCCCATTGCATAGAATCCAGCCTTTACAGTGGGAAATTCATCTACCTGAGGGAATGCAATGTAACTGCATATGTGTTTGAGCAAGGCTGCTAAAACCCTTGCAAGCACTATAGAGAACATTGGCGGTGACATTCCTGCAGCCAAGCCCACTGTCACCTGGAAAGAGCCAGTTGCCAGGAAATGGACCACTGAGAGTACCTGCACAAGAGGGGGTATTACTGTTGTGCAACGGATAGCAGGTAACAGATCAGGCTCTAATTGTGCACACAGCTTTGTGATTGTGGCCCTGTCCAGGTGATAGGTGAGTATGATGTGCCTGTCTTCCAGTGTAGCCAAGTCCAATAGGGGTCTGTACACTGGTGCTTGCCTCCTCCTCCTATTCCTCTGCAGTAGTTGGTACCTAAGGGACCCAAAAGTAAGAAGGGACTGACAACAGGAACTAGGAACACGCTACAGCAGTGTACAAAGAGCATGCCTGTATGTTGGACACTGGAATTGTCTAGGTGTGTACATTCTACTATAATGAGGCACTTTTAAATCTGTACATGTGTACTAGCAGTAGAAAATAGCAACTGCTTGTCCTGTATGCAGGAACAGGTGGAAGTGACCTCACTCCCCTGGCGTTCGACTCATGGCGGGAGGTGGTCTGCACTGCCGTGCAATTCCTCATTGGCTAACATCGCCCTCTATGGAGTATGGGACCAATGATGACCAACGCCGGCGGTGACGGTGTTCACCGCCACGGCCGTGACTGCCATTCTATTTCTACCACTTCACTTGATTTTTGACTTTCCACTGGATAACATCTCCACTGCGTGTGCTGCTGTGACCTGTGTTTGGAACATGTCATGGCCCGTGCAACAGGGGAAATGGCTCCCGCCTTCATGTCGGAGGAGCTGGAGAGGCTCATGGATGGGGTCCTACCCCTGTATGGGTAGTTGTATGGTCCACCAAACCAACAGGTGAGGACACCATGGGTATGTTGTATTCGACATGGCTGCAGGTAGATGTGTGTGTGTGCTGGCAGTGTGTAATTTGGGGGTGTTTGGCTGGTCGCAGTGTTAATGCAGAGGTACCGGTCATGTGTGTACCTGATGAGGGGCAAATGCAGTTTGTAGGCCTTATGTGTGAGAGGCTGGATTGTCTGGTTCATGGTGTCCTTCTGTTTGTGTTTCCTCTGCAAGTCAGCGCCCATCAAAAGAAGGGGTTGTGGAGTGCCATTGCAAGGATGTGCAGACCCTGGGGGTCCACAGCAGGCGGAGCATCCACTGCAGGAAACAGTGGGAGTACCTGAGATGCTGGGCCCGGAAGACCGCTGAGCCTCAGCTGGGGATGGCCTCCCAGCGAGGGAGAGGTGCTCGTCAGAACCTTAACCCCTGATGGCTTGCAAACTGGTGGTAGCCTACCAGAGCCGGATGGGCACTTGAAGGCATCACAGCAGCCACAAGGGGGTGAGTGCAATGTGTTTGACAACCACCTCTGTTGCATGGCATAGGATTTGGGTGCAGGGTACTAGTCAGTGGATGCCCCAATATGCCAGTTTAGACATTGCTGCATGGACCAGCTTAGGTTAATTGGGTGAAATGCATGGTTTTGAAAGCTAGGTAGCTGGCTTTCCATGGCAGACAGGGCTTAGTTGGTCCCAGTTGGTGTGCAAATGGCAGTGTTTGGCTCCTATCTAGCCAATGGTCTGCCATTTTGCTCAATACTGCCCATTCTCAGTGGGTGACAGTGATGTGTATTCCATCTGTGCTGTTGGTACTGTGATTGACCCCGTGCTCCCTTTCTTTCTCCCCCTCTCTCTCCTTTTGTCATCCTGTCAATGTGTGCATTAGCATCATCTGGAAAAGGAGCAGGGGCACTGGCGAGTGAGGGAGCTGCAGCCCACGGGACAAACGCTGGGGGACCAGTGGGACGGAGGGCAAAGGGAGCACCACGGCAGGGACAGGAGCTAATAACACTGACTCTTATTCCTTCTCAGAAGGGAGCTCCCTGGTGGTGGTGGACCCCTCTGGGATGACCACAGATACAGGTTCTACCGTCACCCTGTACCAGCACTGCCCTACCAGTATCCCCCCCCTGAGTTGCCCATGCCCGCTCACCAAGGAGGGTGGGCTTCTCCTTTGCCCCAGCCCTGCTGTCCTCAGTGAGGAGGCTATTGACCTCCTGAGATCTATCTCTGTAGGGCAGTCAACCATAGTGAATGTCATCCAGGGGCTGGCATCCCAAATGCAGCAATGTAGTGCCTTCCTGGAGGGCATTCACAGTGGCTTGGTGGCCCTACAGAGATCGTGTCAGGCTCTGGCCTCTTCACTGACGGCAGCCAGTGTCCCTGTATCTTCTGTTCCCCCTCCAACTACCACTTTCCGGTCCCAGTCTCCTCACCCCAAACCCATCCCATGCACACATTCTGACAAGCATCCACACAAAACATCAGACAAGACTCGTACAGACAATCACAGACAGCACACTTCAGTTCACAAGCACTCACATAGCCAACACACAGATGCACACACAACATCATTCACTGCCTCCCCTGTCTCCACCTACTCCTCCTCCCTCACAGTCACATCTGCACTCACACCTCCATGCACTGAATGAACAGTCCCTGAACCTGTCACCTGCACAGCCTTCCCCACAGTCACAACAACAGCAGACCCGCAGACATGCCCCCACACACTACATGCACAGTCAACATCACCACCTCATGCAGCACACCCACCTCACTTGCAGATACCACCATAACATCCATCCACACATCCCCTTTGACCTCTCTGACCCTGTCTGCCCCCTCCAAAGACAAACAAACTCTGGCACTCAGACCCCCAACAGCCATCCACCTCACACATGCACACTGTCCATGCACCTGCATCCAAGTCCAGCACACCTCCTCCTCCTACAACCACTCCCTGTACCTCCACTCCACTCCTCCCCGTCCTCCCACATCTCTACCCATTGGCCCTAAGAAGCTTTTACTTTCCCTCCTTAACCTCTTTTCTCCACCCCACCGGTCTGCCTGTAAGAGGAAGGTCCCACCCCCCCAGCACAGTACCTCCAGTATTCAGTCTGTCCCTGTTCCACTTCCAAAGTCTTCAGCTGCCACTAAGGGGCACAGGAGTGTGATGCCGGCCCCCCACCCCAACAACACTCCTCCGCCCCCAAAACGGCCACCCCCTCCCAAACAAAAAGCCAAAACCAAGGAACCACCTCCAAAACCAAAGGCGAAGGAGACCCCCCAAAAATAAGGCCAATGAGTCCCCTCCCAAAACAAAGGCAAAGGAGACCACTCCCAAAACTAAGGCCAAGGAAACCCCTCCCAAAAGTCAGGCAAAGGAGTCTCCTCCCGAACCAGAGGCCAAGGAGCCCCCTCCCAATGGGAAACACCCCCATCCACCCCACACCCTCTGCTCTCTGAGGTGCCTGCCCATTTTCAGCATGATGCCCCTGAAAAGTGGGGTCCTAATGTTGTCAGGAGTCAAGTTGGGGCTTGGACTTTGCCCTGCGGGCATTACAGACTTTGAACTGGCCATTGGGCCTCCATGTCAAAATGCAGTTCTGTATGTTTTGGATTTGGTCTCCTCATCCAACAGGATTGCAGTGGTTGGAACAGAGGTATGTGTCCTGGCTTTCTTTGCTCCTGGGTCCTGTTTAAGTTGATTTACTATGCAGATGGTTCTGGGTGTGTGGTGTGTGTGTATGGTGTGTGTTGTGCATGTGTGTGTCACCCTCCCTTCCCTCCCTCCCTCGTTTGTGTGCTATGCAGCTGTACTCACCGTCATTGTCTTCATCAGCGTTGGTGCTCCAGGACGGCCATGGCATGGTACAGCATTGGGAAGACTTGCAGTTTAGGTTCCATGGCGGACGCTGACTCTTATGTGTCTCTGGAGGAGAGTGTCTGCTTTTACATGATGTGTTTCCACCAGGCTTTTGGTGGTGTTACTTCCGGAAATCCTGGTGGTGTGCTAAGTCATAATATGGTGGGCGGATCCATGTCTTCCACCTGCCTGTAGGTGGCTACCCCCATGTTCAGTGGTCCTACGGGCGGTTGGTGGGGTACAATGGCTGTCTATGGGAGGGATCACCGCTATGATAATTATTTGGCGGTCATTACTGCCGGCCTGGCGACGGTTACGACTGCCATCGCGTATTGTAGTGTGGAGAAGTGTAGAGTGCAGTGAGGTGGTGTATCGTGGCATATAGTGTAATAGCATACTGTTAAGATACATAGAGTGTAACGCTGTAGAGTGGAGATGTATATTGTGGAATAGTATACAGTGGAGTGGCATAGAGTGAACTGTAATATTGTGGAGTGGCATACATTGGAGGGTGCTAGAGTGGGGTGGTGTACAGTGGAATAGCGGCACAATAGAGTGGCGTACAGCAGAGTGGCATAGAGTGAAGCGGCATACAGTGGAATGTTTTTGAGTGGGCTGGCAGAGTGGAGTGAGTTGAAATAGCATATAGTAGAGTGTTGTGTGGTGGAGCGGCACTGAGTGTAGTGTAGTCGACTATATTATCGTACAGTGGAGTAGCGTAGAGTACAGTGGCATGAACTATAGTAAGGTACTGTGTAGTACCATACAGTATTCGAGCATAGAGTAGAGCGTTGTTGAGTGAAAAAGCTTATAGCAGAGTGACTTACAGTGGAGTGTCATTGAGTGGAATAGTGAATAGTTCATTAGCATATGGTGACATGGCATTGAGTAGAGTGTCATAGAGTGGAATAGCATAGAGTATTGAGGTGAGAGTGGAGCTCCATACAGAATGCACTAGCATAGAGTGTAGGGGTGTAGACTGGAGAAGCACAGGCTAAAGTAGGGTATAGTAGAGTGGGATAAGGTCCAGTGGTGTAGAGTGGAGAGGTGTACAGTAGAATACAATATATTACAATGGTGTACAGTGCAATGGCATAGAATGCAGTGGCATAGAGTGGAATAGCATACCATTTCTACTTTGAGGGCCCTAATGACATCAACACCACCACCCTCCTGGAGGACCTGAATAGCTTTGGCCTCAACCAACTGGTCGCCAAGCCCCCGCCCAAGGCCAGAAACAGACTTGATGGCATTTTGAAGGTCAGGCCCCTTCTAAAGAAACCATCTGCCAACCCTAACGATCGAAAAAAATTACATACTGATCTCCTTGCTCCCCTAACCAGCTAAATCACTCGAGAAGGCCATTAACTAACTGGTCACTGTACATTGCAAATCGAACCACCTCCTCAGCGCATCTCAATCTGGATTCTGTGCCAACCACAGCACTGATACTGCACTGATTGCCACCACAGATGACATCTGAACCCTCCTCCAAAATTATGGTTCTTATCCTCCTCGACCTCTGTGCCGCATTCAACACGGTCTCCCACTACACTGCCATTGACAACATCAGCATACAGCAAAACACCCTCAAATGGATCACTTCCTTTCTCACAGGATGAACACAGAGCATTCAACTGCCTCCCTTCTCTTCCATGCCCAAGGACATCATATGCGGTGTATGTGAGAAACTGATATCTCGTTGCAGTACTCCCCCACTTTTTGCCTGGTTCCTGAATGCAAATTGGACTGTAGTGCACTGGGATCCTGCTAACCATGTTCCCAGTGCCAGTGTTATTTCCCTAAACCATTGTAAAAGTAATTGGAAACACCTTTAGCTGCCACTATAAGTCCCTAGTGAAAGGTACTTAGCTACCCAGGGCTTGGGGTACTATGAGTAAGCCGCTGAGGGCAGCAGCACTGATTGTGCCACCATCAAGGGCCTTTCATCCAGATGCACCCAGTGTCCTGGTGCAAACCTAAAATACAAACTCAACATGGCACACTCCTGGTGGGCCCTGTCCCCCCTACACTGTATATGTTATGGGTAAGCCACCCCTCTAGCAGGCCTTCCAGCCCTAAGGCAGGGTGCACCATACTATAAGTGAGGGCATAATTGCATGAGCAATATGCCCCTACTGTGTCCTTGCCAAACTCGGGACATAGTGAGTGAACAGAGCAGCCATTTACATATATGTGCTGGACACTGGTCAATGCGAGTTTCCCAGCTACATAATGGGTACTCTGAACCCTGGGTTGCTGGGTATCAAACAACTCAGAATGATAAATCCAAACTGGTTCCAGTACTGGATTTATTATAAAATATACAGAGGTGTCACCTTAGAGATGCCCCCTGCAAAAATGAATGATCCTGGCATGGTTGCTGATTGGTTCCAGCAAGCCTGACACATCCAGATAGCCAATACAAAAACCCTGTCTCTCTAGTTTGTAAAACACTGCCCTTCCTGGGTGGAGGAGGTCACACCCCCTCCCTCAGGAATGTGCAATGCCCTGGCAGTGAACTTTAAAGGGCTACCACCATTGAAACTCAAGCCCCTAGGCCTGCTGCTAGCAGCAGATGGCCTCCTCCTTTGCAAATCCCCACTTCTGGAAGGAGGAAAGGTGGGAAACCAGACAAAGGGTAGAAGGAGCAGCCTCACTGAGCAAGCACCACCCCTAGGGCCTTGCAGGTGAAATAGACACTTAATTTTATTTTCGTCCATGTTGGATGGCAGTTAAATAGCCAATAATGTTTAGGGAAGTGACCTTTCCCACAGGAAGTGGTCACTGTAGTGGGTGTAGCCACCCCAGGGTAAGTGTCCCATTGGATGCTACCAGTTTCCCCCGAAAATGCCCACTAAATTAAGTATTTAGTGGGCTCCCCTAGACCAAGAAACCAGATTTGAAACTGATTTGAAAACACAAAGACGACCTGCACCAAATAAAATCCAAAGCAAGAGAACTGTGAACCTGCTGCCCCAGAAAAGGCACCAAACCCTACCTACTGCACCCAGGACCTGAAGATCGACTATGCAGAAGAGCTGGACATTGGACCACCCCAAGAAACCCACAGGACCTCCAGGCCTCAAGTATCACCCCAGATCTTCCTTCTGAGTGGAGGCACCATTCAAAAACCAAGCAAGATCCAACAAACTGGTGAGGGTCACTTCACCGAACAGGTGGTATCTCCAGAAGCGGACATTGCAGCCAGACCTGACAACACACCAACAATCACCCAGATGTGACCTACAGGTGTACAAAAGTTTGGTGGCAACACACCCTCCAGTGGCCACATTACATGAATACCCTGGGTACTGGTCAGCTGACATCAGACAACAGAAAACCAGCTCCCTCAGACCTGAAAAAAGAATCAGGAGAAAGCCCCAGTCAAGGGACTTCAGGTACACCCCAGATCTCAGACCAGAGCACCCCCTTTGTCCTGTAAGCAGCCCTCAAAGAGACTCACCTCCAGCTCTAAAGTACTCCATTGTGCACAGCTCCTGGATCTCCAACTCACCCCACACCTGGCTGCCCTGGGCCTTGTGTTGCAGGATCTGCTGTATGCCCCAGGTGCCAAACCCCTTATGACCTCAACAGCCCAAGGGGACCCCAAGGCACCATCTTTAAATCTGCAAACCAGCTCCTTTTCCAAGTGGAGCATCCAGGTGGCCAAGAACCTCTCCAACGCTGCTCCCACCAGAACCAGGAGCCACCTGAGACTCTCCAACTGGCATAAGGTGCCCATCAACTGCTGCGACCATCCTGAAAAAGAAGAGACTTGTAACTCAACTGTACAAATTTTAATGGATTTTTAAAAGTCACTGCACATTGATTTCAAGGGTGAGTAATTGCGTACAAAAAGACTAAGGGGGTCATTACAATATTGGCGGTAAAAGCCGCTTACCGCCGTGCAGAAGACCGCCAACACACCGCCACAGCCGCGGTATTCCGCCACAGCTATTATGACCCACATCTTGGAATCCGCCAAAATTCAGACACCCACACAAGTCCACCACAACAAAGGTCACTGATAAACTGGCGAAAACAAATCCTCCACCGTCACGCCAACAGAAATACGCTCACACTATCATGACACACGAATACACGCGGCGGTCTTTCATCCGCCATATTGCATTGGCGGTACACATCGCCGCGCTCAAAATACACACACTCTCACAAAACATCACCACATTGGACAATTCAAAATACACACACCTGAGACACATACACACACCACTCCCACACACCCATTACAATAGAAAACACACACCCACATCACCCACAAACCCCAACGACAAAAAATTCAGAAAGAAGGCCAGAGAGACACTACCAGCAAGAACAACAGCATCCACAGGCACACAACACCATCACCCACACAACTTCCACGCACCTCACACAACACACCCCTACATATCACCACACTTATCACCACACACTCCACCCCACACATCACCTACACCACCCCATGGCATGGCAAAGACACCCCAGGTTCTCGGAGGAGGAGCTCAGGGTCATGGTGGAGGAAATCGTCCGGGTAGAGCCACAGCTATTCAGAGCACAGGTGCCGCACACCTGCATAGCTAGGAAGATGGAGCTATAGTGTAGAATAGTGAACAGGGTCAACGCAGTGGGACAACACCCAAGAAATCGGGAGGACATCAGGAAGAGGTGGAATGACCTATGGGGGAAGGTGCGTTCCATGGTCTCAAGACACCACCTGGCGGTTCAGCGGACTGGCGGCGGACCCCCACCTCCTCCCCCACAACTAACAACATGGGAGGAGCAGGTCTTGGCGATTCTGCATCTTGAGGGCCTCGCAGTAGTAGCTGGAGGAATGGACTCTGGTAAGTCAAAGCTTTACTATTACATCCCCCACCCTACCTGCATGCTATCACATACCCCCACCCTTACCCCCACCACCCCAACTCCTCACAAATGTCCCAACATCACAAACCACACATGCCAACACCAAGCCCTGCATGCAACTACAAAGCATGGACACCCATCACCAAAGCATGGCCATTGCACATACCCATACACCCCCCTAAACCACCATCACACAAGCTCCCACACAGGAATGCTAGCACTTTGGTACACGGTCACCCACCCATTGCAAACCATTACACACACAGATTTAACAAACATCCTTTTATACACCTGTAGGACCCCTACCCAATGTCACCGGACAGGTGGGTCCATACATGTTCACGCCACCAACAGAAGAGGCCCACAGTGATGACAGCACCTCTGTCCAAATGGATCTAGATGACCAGCCCAGACCATCGGGGACCTCGGGACAGTCAGTTCCCATCACACAGGCACAGGCCACCACAGACCTTCCCCCCTCTGGAAACACCAGCACAGCACCCACCCAGCGGGCCCATACCTCCGTCCCCAGAACACGTCAATCAGCTGTGTGTCCACCACTACAGGGAACCCAGGATAACCCACCACCGCAGCAACAACAGGGACCTGGGGGCAGTGGCAGTGGGCACATGGTCCAGGGGACGGAGGCACTGGAACATAGGGGAACGGGGAGGGCTGCCGTGCGACAGGGGGTGGACAGGCCAAGGGAACCCACTCTCCACGAGGCCCTCTCCTTCATCATGGGAGCATACCACCACTCCCAGGAGACGATGGCAACGGTACTGGCCAAGTTTCAGGAGACCCAGCGCATGCAGCAGGAACAGTATATGGGCTTCATGTAGGAACTCAGAACCATCAGCTCCACCCTGGGCACCATCGAAGGGGTGCTGAAGGAAGTACTCAACACCAAGAGGGACACTGTGGCACTACAAGGGGCCCCTGACACTAGCATGGACGATGAACTGCCCACCACCTCCTCCGGCGCTAGCGGACAGGACGCCCCGCCACAGGACCACCACACCAGCACCCCACCCCCTGCAGAGGGAGAACCACCCCGCAAACGGTCCCTGAGATCCAGGAACAAGACAGAGAACGATGCCAAGACCCCCGCCAAGAAATGAGACCACCCTGATTGTCATCCTACTGTCCCACTTTGTCACCCTGTCCATAATTAAACTGCCCCAGCTCCACTTCCTATGCCCATATTGGCAATGCACCTGTGAGACTAATAGACTGGACTCTGCCATGGACACTCCTCCGCCATCACCCCTCACCATTTAACTACCCCTCCAATATTTTGCATTTAAAAAAACACACCTAAAGCACAAAATGATCTGGAGTCTGCCTGCGATTTCAAAATAGTGTATTAGCAATTACAGTGACAAAATGTATTTGAAATAGTAATGTCAACATACCTATGTCACACAGCTCTAGTCCATGAGGAATTTAAGCAGATGTCACACAGTGGGACCCATTCTTACCTGTATTTCACTGGAAATATTGCAGGATCACTGAGTTCCTGTTCTGCATATCATGCCTCTGCTCCCTCCTCATCACTGTCCACAGGCTCCACAGCTGCCACAACACCACCATCTGGACCATCCTCCTGCAGAAAAGGCACCTGTTGTCGCAAAGCCAAGTTGTGAAGCATACAGCATGCCACGATGATCTGGCACACCTTCTTTGGTGAGTAGAATAGGGATACACCTGTCATATGGAGGCACCTGAACCTGGCCTTTAGGAAGCCGAAGGTCCGCTCGATCACCCTCCTAGTTCGCCCATGGGCCTCATTGTAGCATTCCTCTGGCCTGGTCCTGGGATTCCTCACTGGGATCAGTAGCCATGACAGGTTGGGGTAACCAGTCACCTGCAAATGGTGAGGGCCAACTGTTAGACACACACTAACCTGGAGGGATAACACCAGACCCAGACAACCATTCCTACTGACTTGCTTCCAGGTGCTCACCTAATAGCCACACACAGTGCCTCTGGAGTTGGCCCATCACATAAGGGATGCTGCTATTCTGCAGGATGTAGGCATTGTGCACTGAGCCAGGGAACACGGCATTCACATGGGAGATGTACTGGTCTGCCAAACATACCATCTGTACATTCATAGAATGATAACTATTCCGGTTTCTGTACACCTGTTCACTCCGGTGGGGGGGGACCAAAGCCATATGGGTCCCATCAATGGCACCTATGATGTTGGGGATATGTCCCTGGGCATAGAAATCACCTTTCACTGTAGGCAAATCCTCCACCTGAGGGAAAACGATGTAGCTCCGCATGTGTTTCAGAAGGGCAGACAACACTCTGGACAATACGTTGGAAAACATAGGCTGGGCCATCCCTGATGCCATGGCCACAGTTGTTTGAAAAGAGCCACTTGCAAGGAAATGGAGTACTGACAGCACCTGCACTTGAGAGGGGATTCCTGTGGGATATCGGATTGCTGACATCAGGTCTGGTTCCAACTGGGTACACAGTTCCTGGATTGTGGCACGGTCAAGCCTGTAGGTGATTATCAAATGTCGCTCCTCCATTGTCGACAGGTCCACCAAGGTCGGTACACCGGAGGATGCCGCCATCTCCTCACATGTCCCAGCGGACGGTGCCTATGAAGGACAACAGCAAGCACAGAGTCAAACAACTCAGAGGTACGTAACAACAGTTTACACAGAACACCAATCATACACAAAAGGTGGCCTGTATGTGTGTTGAGACTAGGCCTAGGTATGTGTGACGCAGTTGAAAATGAAGCCATGTGGACCCCTGAAATGGCGGCTGCCTGACCTCTAAAGTGGGACAATGGGATGTGAGGTAACTGCGCTGGCGTTGTACACCGTCGCGGTAGGCGGTTGGAGACCGTGGCTCAATGCTGCATTGGTTAACATTGGACCCTATGGGTCCCAGGAGCCAATGACGATGTACGCCGGCGGTGACGGTACGCACCACCGCGGAGGTGACTGCCGCGGACATGACCTCCATTTTCTATCTGTTCAATCACTCAATACCTGATCTTTGACAGGAGAGGACCTCCAATGCAAGTGCTGCTGTGACCTCGGTCTGGAAGAGACAATGGCTCGAGTGTCTGGGGAAAGGGCCCCTGCCTTCACGTCGGAGGAGTTGGAGAAGCTCGTGGATGGTCCTCCCCCAGTACACGCTACTCTACGGTCCTCCAGACAAACAAGTAAGTACACAGGGAACATGTTGTATGGGCTATGCCTGTGTGGAGAGGGCTGGATGTAAGAATGAAGGGGGCAGAGTGCAGCGTGCATCAAAGACGGTGAATGCATGTGCCACATGGCAAGGGTAGGAATGGGGGCCAATCACTTTGACGGTGCAGTTGGTAATGACTTCTCTTCTTCCCCTGTACATTTCATGTAGGTTAGTGCCCACCAGAAAAAAGATATTTGGCGGGCCATCGCCAAGGACGTCCGGACTCTGGGGGTCTACCATAGTCGGAGCACCCACTGCCGGAAAAGATGGGAGGACATTCGCCGCTGGAGCAAGAAGACGGAGGAGGCTCAGCTGGGGATGGCCTCCCAACGTGGGAGGGGTGCCCGTCGCACCATGACCCCCCTGATGTTCAGGATCCTGGCGGTGGCCTACCCGGAGTTGGATGGGCGCTTGAGGGCATCACAGCAGACACAAGGGGGTGAGTACACTCTCATTAGGCTGACTTTGCGCGCAGTGGAGTTGTCTGGGTAGGGGAGGAGGGCTGTGGGTTTCCCTAGGCCAGGGAGAGTTCCGAAGGCAAGGCCATGTGGCACCCCACCTCACCTTTGTAGACTGCCAAGTACAGCGATTGATGCCCCTGTGTCATCTATGTGGGCAGATGGCGTCCATAGCCTTGTAGGCCATTTCCCAGGAATTGAACAGTGGAGCCCAATAGCGCGGCGTAGTGCAGGGGGCTTCTGTGTCTGTCTTGTCCGCCAACGGTAGAGGTAATCCATGCACTCAACATGTCTTTCTTCTGTCCCCCCCAACCCCCTTTTTGTGGTCTCCCTGTTCTTGTGTGCATTAGC
Source organism: Pleurodeles waltl (assembly GCF_031143425.1). Lineage (NCBI taxonomy): Eukaryota > Metazoa > Chordata > Amphibia > Caudata > Salamandridae > Pleurodeles > Pleurodeles waltl. The sequence goes on along the minus strand of NC_090439.1, from coordinate 54,435,353 downwards.
ATCATCAGGCGGAGGAGCAGTGTCACCGGAGCACGAGGGAACTACATCCCACATGGCCTTGGAGGGCGAGACTACGGACTCGAAATTCACCAGTGGACAGAGGGCGATGGGAGCTTCACGGCGGGGACAGGAGCTGACACCAGCGACACGGACACATCCTCTGATGGGAGCTTCCTTGTGGTGGCGGCAACATCTGTGCCCCCTGCATCTACATGTACAGCCGCCACCCCCCCTACCAGCACAGCCCTCCCAGCAGCCCCTCTGTCTTCGCCCCGTGCTCGCTCACCCAGGAGGGTGGGCATCACCTTCGCCCCAGGCACCTCAGGCCCTGCCCCAGTCACCCCTACTGCCCTCAGTGAGGAGGCCATTGACCTCCTCAGGTCCCTCACTGTTGGGCAGTCTACCATTTTGAATGCCGTCCAGGGTGTAGAAAGGAAGTTGCAACAAACTAATTCATTCCTGGGGAGCATTAATTCTGGTCAGGCGGCCCTTCACCAAGCTTTTCAAACTCTGGCCTCAGCACTGATGGCAGCCATTGTCCCCGTCTCTAGCCTCCCCCCTCCAACTTCCTCCACCCAGACCCAATCCCCTGTACCTCTGCCTATCCCAAGCACACCATCAGACCAGCATGCACACACGTCAACACACAAGGGAAGCTCTGGCAAACATAAGCACCACACATCCCACAGGCACTCACGCAAGCAACACACACATGCAGACACACCAACATCCACTGCCTCCACTGTGTCCCCCTCGTCGTCGTCTCCCTCCTCCCTCCCAGTCTCGTCTACACTCACACCTGCATGCACTACCTCTACAGCTACTACGTCCCTCACCAGCACACCCACCAGCACACCCCGCTCACGTGCAGTCACCACCCCCACTACCATTCACACGTCCCCTGTGTCCTCTCCCAGTGTGTCTGTCACGCCCCCTCCCAAGATACACAAACGCAGCCACACACCCACCCAACAGCCATCCACCTCACGACAGCCTCCAGCGCATGCACCTGCACCCAAAGTCACCAAACGTACACCTCCTACTACCACCACCTCTTCCTTCACTCCCAAACCCCCTCTAGCTACCCATCCCAGTGTGTCCAAGAAATATTTCATGTCCAGCCTTGACCTTTTTCCCACACCTCCCCCACCCCGTCCATCTCATAGGTCCCGAAGTAGCACCTCAGCCACAACACCTCCCGGACCAGTGGTGCCTGTAGTCACCGGTATGTGGAGTGCACCGGCCACCAGGACAGCCAGTGTGGCACGGAGCCACAGCACAGCCAGTCACCCACCTGTGAAGCATCAGAAGTTGGCTTGTGCCCGGCGGGAGAGGGGGAAGACTCCAGCCACCAAAGCTGCTCCCTGGGGTCCCGGTGGGAGTGTGGAGTCAACTGTGACACCTCCCAAGGTGGGGAAGGGCCACAAGAAACCCAGCAAGTCTGGGAAGAGCTGCACGGCGGAGAAGACTGCAATCATTCCCACTGTCCAGGAGGCCACCGCCAGCCCCAGCCCAGCTGCTCAGGAGGCCACCGCCAGCCCCAGCCCAGCTGCCCAGGAGGCCACCGCCAGCCCCAGCCCAGCTGCCTAGGAGGCCACCGCCAGCCCCAGCCCAGCTGCCCAGGAGGCCAGCGCCAGCCCCAGCCCAACTGCCCAGGAGGCCAGCACCAGCCCCAGCCCAGCTGCCCAGGAGGCCACCGCCAGCCCCAGCCCAGCTGCCCAGGACGCCACCACCAGCCCCAGCCCAGCTGCCCAGGAGGGCACCGCAAGCCCCAGCCCAGCTGCCCAGGAGGGCACCGCAAGCCCCAGCCTGCTGATCCCTGAAGGACCGCCAGCCCCAGCCCCGCTGGGCCATGAATGACCACCAGCATAAGCCCCGCTGGGTCATGAAGGACCGCCAGCACAAGCCCCGCTGGGCCATGTAGGACCGCCAGTATAAGCACTGCTGGGCCATGAATGACCACCAGACAAGACCCGCTGGGCCATGTAGGACCGCCAGCACAAGCCCTGCTGGGCCATGAAGGACTGCCAGCACAAGCCAGGCCGGGCCATAAGGGACAGCCAGCACAAGCCCCGCTGGGCCATGAAGGACCGCCAGCACAAGCCCCGCTGGGCCATGTAGGACCGCCAGTACAAGCACCGCTGGGCCATGAAGGACCGCCAGACAAGACCCGCTGGGCCATGTAGGACCGCCAGCACAAGCACTGCTGGGCCATGAAGGACCGCCAGCACAAGCCAGGCTGGGCCATGAAGGACCGCCAGCACAAGCCCCGCTGGGCCATGAAGGACCGCCAGCACAAGCCCTTCTGGGCCATGTAGGACCGCCAGCACAAGCCCCACTGGGCCATGAAGGCCCGCCAGCACCAGCCCCGCTGGGCCATGTAGGACCACCAGCAGAAGCACCGCTGGGCCATGAAGGACCGCCAGAACAAGCCCGCTGGGCCATGTAGGACCGCCAGCACAAGCACCGCTGGGGCATGAAGGACCGCCACCACAAGCCCCGCTGGGCAATGAAGGACCGCCAGCACAAGCCCCGCTGGGCCATGAAGGACCGCCAGCACAAGCACTGCTGAACAGGGCACCGCCAACTCAAGCACCGATGAACAGGGCACCGCCAACTCAAGCACCGCTGAACACGGGACCACCGTCTCAAGCACCCCTGAACAGGGCACCGCCAACTCAAGCACCGCTGAACAGGGCACCGCCAACTCAAGCACCGCTGAACAGGGCACCGCCAACTCAAGCACCGCTAGCCCATGAGCGGCAGGGGCACTGACACAACTGGGTCCGTCACGGGGTGAGTGATGCACTCTGGGCACCAGTCCCCCTCCAGAATCAGTGGAGAGATCCATCCACCACCTCTGTCCTTCACAGGATGAAGCACTCTGGGCACCAGTCCCCCTCCAGGACCAGTGGAGAGATCCATCCACTAACTCTGTCCTTCACAGGATGAAGCCCTCTGGGCACCAGTCCCCCTCCAGGACCAGTGGAGACATCCATCCACTATCTCTGTCCTTCACAGGATGAAGCACTCTGGGCACCAGTTCCCCTCCAGAACCAGTGGAGACTGTTATCCACTTGAGAGACTGGGGCTTTGCACTCCCCAGGATTGAACAGTGGGCAACCCACTCCCTGTAGAGACTTGAGAGACTGTGGCTTTGCACTCCCCAGGATTGAACAGTGGGCAAACCACCCACTGTAGAGACTTGAGAGACTGTGGCTTTGCACTCCCCAGGATTGAACAGTGGGCAAACCACCCACTGTAGAGACTTGAGAGACTGTGGCTTTGCACTCCCCAGGGTACATCAGTGGGCATTGAGCCCCTTCGTGGATTTGGTGTTGTGCACTCATCCGGCTGAGGTGCCCCCCCTTCCCTTCCCTCTGAGGTTCTTGTTGTATTTCTATCTGATGCCCCTGCAATGTTCTCTCTGTTTTGATCGGGTATCAAGTGTGGGCTTCGCCCATGCATTTTGGGCCTAGTGGTCCACGGACTATAAATGGTGCAATATCTGGTCTTGTATTGTTGGTGTATACATTTGTTTATAGTGTATATATATTTTGGAGAACTGGATTTTAATAGATTACAATTGTTACAATCATTTTCTTTTGTCTTTGCATTCTACCCGGGGGATTGGGGGGTGTAACTGTAATGTATCATGCTGTATTAGTGTGTGTGTTGTAGTGGGTGAGGGTGGGGGTGTTGTGTGTGTGTGTCTGTCAGAGTCACCAGATCCTCGGGGTCCGTGCACATTCCCAACACTTCCACCAAAAGACAGCTCCAATACTCTGATTAGATTTATCACAGAGTCTAAGAGAGTCCAAGTGGGGAAAAGGGGATTAGGACGGGAACAGCTGGGAAGGAGACCTGTAGGAAGCAAAAGGTTAAAACACAACATCAAAATTACATCTCATGAAATCAGTACCATGCTACAACTCTAAGCTTCGTCTTTTCCGAAAAAACATGAACAACCCTGGAATAATCCTAAAACTGACTAGACTTTAGATGACCCAATACCTGAGGAGGAAACAGGAAAAGTTAAATAGGACTTTCAGATTCAAGTATTTTCTTTAGCATGAGAATCAGGAAACACTCTGAGCAATTTCTAAACAACCATATGAATCTCCTTTTATGAATACATATCAGGAACACACAGCATTACATCTAAAATTCTGGTATTGTTGTGTTCATCTCAGAAAAAACATTTGGAAGTAAATTGCGCACATTGCAGATTTTTATATGAGTATTAAACACCATAAAGGTTTGTGCACCATGAAATCACACAACGTTGATTCAAGGAATAAATCACACGAAGTGTCAACTTGAAATGCTACCAAGAAAATTTCTTAGAATGGTAGCGCACAGTAACTTACATTATTTATACACGAGGAAAGAATTGCGCGTCTTGCCGATTCAAATGCCACCATACAAATGCCAAGAAATAGTAGCACACAATGAACAACATGAAAAAACACTCAAGGAAAGAATCGCGCGTGTTGCAGATTCAAATACCACCATGTAAATGCCAGAAAATGATAGCGCACAATGAACAGCATGAATTACACACGAGAAGTGAATCGCGTGTTTCGCCGATTCGAATGCCACCATGTAAATGTCAAGAAAAGTTAGCGCGCAATGAACAACAAAGTTAAATGCTCATGAAACGAGTTGCACGTCTTGCCAACTCGTAAAACATCATGTAAATGTCAAGAAATATCAGCGCGCAATGAACAATAATGTAATAACGAAGTCAAATCTTTATGTAATAAATTGCGCGTCCTCCCTATTTGCAAACCACTATACAAATGTCAAAAAATGGCAGCGCACAAGTAATCTGTTATTCATTTAAGAATTAAAAGCAAGAATATGAAGATTCTCAATTACGGTGTTGGGAAATGTCCAAACACCGTCTTACCGCCTGGAAACAGTGATCACCAATGAGAGATGAGTGCAGAAGACTGGAAAATCCAAATAGGCCGCCGGGACAGGAGTTCAGGAAGAAGCTGCTGCTCTGCACCGGGACCTCTGAATAGTGAGCACTGGAAGTTGGGCTGACTCTCTTTTATAGAGTCTTGGCCCAGCCTAGAACCACGCCCAGGCATGTTGCAGGGAAAGTCTCCAGAAGGCCCTGGAAAGGGACCACACCCTAACACACTCTGAATGTCTGCAGCAATACATTGTAAATGTACAGTATTTATAAGCACCTTAAAAATGAATCTTTTGGATGGAATTCTGCAATGCAAAAGGTTAAACAATAACATATCACCACAATGCATAAATTACTTTATCTTGCAAGTGTTGGGTTTTTGCATTCTAGATGCCCATAGAGCGCGCACTGTCCTGGTGTTGACAGTACTCCCCTCTCCCAGGCGCGCTCTAGTGCCTGGTTTATCTGGATTGAGACGATGAAAGCGTCTCACAAGTACTGGAGCATGAACATCAGATGCGGAAACCCATTAATTACTTTCAGGGCCATAACCTTTCCATGAGATTAAGTACCATAGGTTACGCCCTCTCAGTTTAGAGTCCAACACTCTCTTGACTTCATATTCTTCTTCCCCCTGTACTAGAACAGGAGCTGGATGAGGGCGGACCTTTTGGACTGCCTTTTTTAAGAGGGAAGTATGGAACACTGGATGAATCCGTAATGATTTTGGCAATTGTAGTTTATAGGTCACAGGATTGATTTGCTGAAGAACAGTGTAAGGACCTATAAATTTGGGGTTGAACATGTGCTTCGTCTTGAAGTCTATGGCAGTCATTCTGACCCTGGCGGTCGGTGATAAAGCGGCGGCCAACCCGCCAACAGGCTGGCGGTAAAAAAAAAAGGTATTCTGACCCTGGCGGGAACCGCCAACCCAGGCCGCCACTTTAACACTCCGACCGCCACGGCAGAACCGACAAACAGCGTGGCGGTCACCGCCAACAGGCAGGCGGCAGACAATGTACCGCCCACCCTATCACAACTCACCAATCTGCCACCTTTTCCGGGGCGGGAGCCCCGCCGATAAAAACACGGCGGAAACAGACTACGAACGGGAAAACGCTCACCTATACACACTCCACGAGGAAGGAGGACAGCATGGAACCCGAATTAAACATCCTACCAGCTATTGTCTGCCTGCTCATCTACCAGGAGTACGAACGCCGGCGCAGACTACAACGGTGAGTACAGCACCTACGACACATGGGAGGGGGGAGGAGGAAAGCTTACGGGCACACACATGCGCCATACACCCACCCCCCCAACCCAAATACCTACACCCCATTGCAGAGCAACAAGTCAGAGTGACACCCCCCAAACCCACCGGAATAATGCAAAGACACAATTAAAATGATCTAAAAAATATATGTATAAATAGCTGCACTGAAGGTATGGGAAATATGCTATATGAATGATACAAAATAAGGAATGAACATAGTCAAAAATATATACATAGGCAATAAGTCCTGCACATTCTGTCAAAGTTCCATAGTCCGTGGGCCAATGTGCACTAACACATGGGCAAAGCCCACACAGGAGACCAGATACCATTGGAGAGAACACTGCTGGGGCATCAGATGATAAAACTACAGGCACCTCAGGGGGAAGGGAAGGGGGGGCACCTCAGCCACATGAGTCCACGACGCCAGATCCACGAGGGGCCTCCATGCCCACTGTCCCATCCTGGGGAGTGCAAAGCCACAGTCTCACAAGTGTCTACAGTGGGTGGTTTGCCCACTGTGCCATCCTGGGGAGTGCAAAGCCACATTCTCACAAGTCTCTACAGTGGGTGGCTTGCCCACTGTGCCATCCTGGGGAGTGCAAAGCCACAGTCTCACAAGTCTCTACAGTGGATGGCTTGCCCACTGTGCCATCCTGGGGAGTGCAAAGCCACAGTCTCACAAGTGTCTACAGTGGGTGGCTTGCCCACTGTGCCATCCTGGGGAGTGCAAAGCCACAGTCTCACAAGTCTCTACAGTGGGTGCCTTGCCCACTGTGCCATCCTGGGGAGCGCAAAGCCACAGTCTCACAAGTCTCTACAGTGGGTGGTTTGCCCACTGTGCCATCCTGGGGAGTGCAAAGCCACAGTCTCACAAGTCTCTACAGTGGGTGGTTTGCCCACTGTTCCATCCTTGGGAGTGCAAAGCCACAGTCTCACAAGTCTCTACAGTGGGTGGCTTGCCCACTGTTCCATCCTGGGAATTGCCAAGCCACAGTCCATCAGATGGATTACCGACTCCACTGTTAATGGAGGAGGCATGGTGCCCAGAGTGCTTTGTGAAGCCCTGCTCGACACAGAACCGGCACTGTCAATGGGCCAGCGGTGCTTGAGACGGCGTTGCCCAGCGGAGCGGTGCTTGAAAGGAAGGGCCCGGCGGAGCAGTGCAGAGACGGCGGGGCCCAGCGGAGCGGTGCTTGAAAGGAAGGGCCCAGCGGAGCGGTGCTTGAGATGAAGGGCCCAGCGGAGCGGGGCAGAGACGGCGGTGCCCAGCTGAGCGGTGCTTGAAAGGAAGGGCCCAGCGGAGCGGTGCTTGAGATGAAGGGCCCAGCGGAGTGGTGCAGAGACGGCGGTGCCCAGCGGAGCGGTGCTTGAAAGGAAGGGCCCAGCGGAGCGGTGCTTGAGATGAAGGGCCCAGCGGAGCGGGGCAGAGACGGCGGTGCCCAGCGGAGCGGTGCTTGAAAGGAAGGGCCCAGCGGAGCGGTGCTTGAGATGAAGGGCCCAGCGGAGCGGTGCAGAGACGGCGGGGCCCAGCAGAGCGGTGCTTGAAAGGAAGGGCCCAGCGGAGCGGTGCTTGAGATGAAGGGCCCAGCGGAGCGGTGCAGAGACGGCGGGGCCCAGCGGAGCGGTGCTTCAGATGAAGGGCCCAGCGGAGCGGTTCTTGTCACGGCGGGCCCCTGTTCAGCGGTTCTTGTCACGGCGGGCCCCTGTTCAGCGGTGCTTCTCACGGCAGGCCCCTGTTCAGTGGTTCTTGTCACGGCGGGCCCCTGTTTAGCGGTTCTTGTCACGGCGGGCCCCTGTTCAGCGTTGCTTCTCCCGGCGGGGCCCTGTTCAGCGGTTCTTCTCCCGGCGGGCCCCTGTTCAGCGGTTCTTGTCACGGCGGGCCCCTGTTTAGCGGTTCTTGTCACGGCGGGCCCCTGTTCAGCAGTGCTTCTCCCGGCGGGCCCCTGTTCAGCGGTTCTTGTCACGGCGGGACCCTGTTCAGCGGTTCTTGTCACGGCGGGCCCCTGTTCAGCGGTGCTTCTCCCGGCGGGCCCCTGTTCAGCGGTTCTTCTCACGGCGGGCCCCTGTTCAGCAGTTCTTGTCACGGCGGGGCCCTGTTCAGCGTTGCTTCTCCCGGCAGGGCCCTGTTCAGCGGTTCTTGTCACGGCGGGGCCCTGTTCAGCGTTGCTTCTCCCTGCGGGGCCCTGTTCAACGGTGCTTCTCCCAGCGGGCCCCTGTTCAGCGGTTCTTGTCACGGCGGGCCCCTGTTCAGCGGTTCTTGTCACGGCGGGCCCCTGTTCAGCGGTGCTTCTCCCGGTGGGCCCCTGTTCAGCAGTTCTTGTCACGGCGGGCCCCTGTTCAGCGGTTCTTGTCACGGCGGGCCCCTGTTCAACGGTTCTTGTCACGGCGGGCCCTTGTTCAACGGTTCTTGTCACGGCGGGCCCCTGTTCAGCGGTTCTTGTCACGGCGGGCCCCTGTTCAGCAGTTCTTGTCACGGCGGGGCCCTGTTCAGCGTTGCTTCTCCCGGCGGGGCCCTGTTCAGCGGTTCTTGTCACGGCGGGGCCCTGTTCAGCGGTGCTTCTCCCGGCGGGGCCCTGTTCAGCGGTGCTTCTCCCGGCAGGCCCCTGTTCAGCGATGCTTCTCCCGGCGGGCCCCTGTTCAGCGGTGCTTGTCCTGTGTTTCTAGGGAGCCAGACCTGGCCAAGACTTCCCGCTCAGTCGCCATCCGACCTTGCGGTCGCGGGGCCCTCCTGTGATGGAGTCCTGGGCCCGTGGGTGTCGTCCGTCACAACCGGAATGGGGCTGGTGGGGCCCTCCTGGGCAGCTCGCCTGCTGCCTGACTTCTCCGCCCTGCTGCCCTTGCCCTCCTTCGCTGAAGCTCTGTGGCCCTTGCCTCCCTTTGATGATGTGGCAGGTGACGGGGCAAGGCTACTGTCCTTGGTGGCAGCCATCTCAGGCTTGTCGAGCCGGCCTTTTTTTTCTTCTTGTCCTCTTCCCAGGGGGTGGGCTGGCTGTCCCCTTGCTGCTGGCCGATGTTCCTGCCCTGGGAGCTGGTGGACTCCAATAGCCCTGCACTATGGTCACAGTAGATGCAGGGCTGGTGGTGGCTGAGGTGCTTTTTTTACTCTTACCAGATGGAGGGGGTGGGTCAGTGATTGGAACGAGCTCAAGGTTGGAAAGGAAAAGGACTTGGGAAGGACAGGGATGGGTAGGTGGAGTGGGTATGGGAGTGGAGGAAGAGGATGTGGTTGTAGGAGAGTCAAGTGTGGTGTCTTTGGGTGCAGGTGCATGTGACGGAGGCTGTCGTGAGGTGGATGGCTGTTGGGTGGGTGGCTTCCTGCGTTTGTGTGCTTTGGAAGAGGGGGTGACAGACACACTGGGAGAGGACACAGGGGACGTGTAAATGGCAGTGGGGGTGGTGACTGCACGTGTGCGGACTGTAATGGAGGGTATGCTGGTGATGGAAGTACTGGCTGATGGTGGTGTGCATGCAGGTGTGAGTGGAGACGTCACAGGGAGGGAGGAGGGAGATGAGGAGGTGGGGGACACAGAGGTGGTAGTGACTGTTGGCATGTCTGCATCTGGATGTTGCTTGGGTGAATGCTTGTGGGATCTGTGGTGCTTATGTCTGGATGAGCTGCCCTTGGGAGTAGAGGTGTGTGCAGGCTGGTCTGATGGTGTGGATGGGATAGGCAGAGGAACAGGAGACTGGGACTGGGTGGAGGGAGTCAGAAGAGGGAGGCTGGAGACAGGGACAATGGCTGCCGTCAGTGCTGAGGCCAGAGCGTTGAACGATCGCTGATGGGCAGCCTGACCCGAATGAATGCCCTCCAGGTATGCATTGCTCCGATGCACCTCCCTTTCTACACCCTGGATGGCATTCAAAAGGGTAGACTGCCCAACAATGAGTGTCCTAAGGAGGTCAATGACCTCCTCACTAAGGGCAGCAGGGGTAACTGTGGCAGGGCCTGAGGTGCCTGGGGCGAAGGAGATGCCCGCCTTCCTGGCTGAGCGGGCACGGAGCGAAGGCTGAGGGGCTGCTGGGAGGGCTGGGCTGGTGCGCTGGGTGGCGGCTGTACCTGTTGTGGTTGTGGGCACGGATGTTGCCGCCACCGCTAGGGAGCTCCCTTCCAAGGACGTCTCGGTGTCGCTGACGTCTACACGGGTCCCCGTTGTGGAGCTCCACTCGCCCTCCGTCTCACTGGTGTACTCGGAGTCTGTTGTATGGCCCTCCGGGGCCATGTGAGATGCAGCTCCCTCATGCGCCGATGCCACTTCTCCTCCGCCTGATGATGCTAATGCCCACATAAACAGGAAGACAAAGAAAATGGGGGGGGGGGGAAATGAAGACAGGTTGAGTGCATGCATTGGCAACACCGTTGTCGGAGAGGACAGACACAGAAACACCCTGCACTAGGCCGCGCAATCGGGGTACACTACTCAGTTATTGTGACTAGGCCTACAGGTCTATGGACGACAAATGCACACATGGGTGAGGCCGGACCATGGATAGATGTACTTGGCACCCTACAGAGGTGGGGGGCAGGGGCACAGGGCTGTGTCTAACGGAGGGGCCTAGCCTACAGAATGCGCCCTGGCCTAGAGATAGCCACAGCCCTCCTCGCCCACCCAGACACCTTCACTGCGCGCAAAGATAGCAGAATGTGCTGATACTCACCCCCTTGTGTCTGCTGTGATGTCCTCACGCGCCCATCCCAATCGTGGTAGGCCACCGCCAGGATCCGGGACATCAGGGGGGTCAATTGACGGCTGGCACCCCTCCTACGTTGGGAGGCCATCACTAGCAGAGACTCGGCGGTCTTTCTGGTCCCGCGGCGGATGTCCTCCCACCTCTTTCGGCAGTGGGTGCCCCGTCTGTTGTGGACCCCCAGGGCCCGGACGTCCTTGGCGATGGCACGCCAAATGTCGATCTTCTGATGGGCGCTGACCTATATGACATGTACAGGGTGGTAAAGGAAATCGCAGTAGTTTTCTGCCTGGTCAATGTGAGTGCCCCCCCCTCCCCAACCTTGCCATGTGGCACATGCTCTCATCTTTCGTTCGTTGCACTCCTCATTCGCTCCCCTCCCCACCATCTTACATACACCCCAATCAACACAGGCATAGCCCACTCAACGTGCACCCTGTGTACTAACCTGTTGGTCTGGAGGACCGTAGAGTAGCGCATACTGGGGAGGACCCCATCAACAAGTTTCTCCAATTCTTCGGAAGTGAAGGCAGCGGCCCTTTCCTCAGTCGCAGCAGCCATTGTATCTCCCAGACCGAGGTCACAGCAGCACTTGCAGTATAGGTCCTCTCCTGTGGATGATCAGGTCTCGAGTGATTAAGCAGTTAGAAAATGGCAGTCACGCCCGCATCGGTGCGTACCGCGACCGCCCGCGCACATCGTCATTGGCTCCTGAGACCCATTGGGTTCAATGTTAACCAATGCTGCTTTGCGCCGCGGTCTTCGATCGCCTACCGCCACGGTGTGCCACGCCAGCGCAGTGACCTCACATCCCACTGTCACACTTCACAGGTCAGGCAGCCGCCATTTCAAGGGCCCACATGGCATAATTCCTACTGCGTCACACAGGCCTAGGCCTTGCATTGCCACTCATACAAGCCTTTCAATGCATAGCGATTTGTGTACTGTGCAAGCTGTGTGAACGAACCTGTGGGTTGCTTGACTCTGTGCTCCATGTTGTCCCTCCTAGGCACCGTCCGTTGGGACTTGCGAGGAGAAGGATGAATCCTCCCGTGTACCGACCGCTGGTGGACCAGTCGACAATGGAAGAACGACATATCATACTTGACATAGCAACTATACATGAACTATGTGCCCAGCTGGAGCCAGACCTGATGTCCCCCATCCGCCAACCCACAGGGATTCCCCCTCTGGTGCAGGTTCTGTCAGTACTGCATTTTTTGGCAAGTGGGTCTTTTCAGACAACAGTGGCCATATCATCTGGGATGTCTCAGCCTATGTTTTCTAAGGTTTTGTCCAGAGTGTTGTCTGCCCTGATGAAATACATGCGGAGCTACATTATTTTCCCTGAGGTGGGCAAATTGGCTACAGTGAAGGGTGATTTCTATGCCCTTGGACATATCCCCAACATCATTGGTGCCATTGATGGGACCCATGTGGCTTTGGTTCCCTCCAAAGAAAGTGAGCAGGTGTACAGAAACAGAAAAAGTTATCATTCGATGAATGTACACATGGTCTGTTTGGCTGACCAGTACATCTCCCATGTAAATGCCAAGTTCCCTGGGTCAGTGCATGACGCGTATGTCATGCGGAATAGCAGCATCCCTTATGTGATGGAACAGCTACAGAGACACCGTGTGTGGCTAATTGGTGACTCTGGTTACCCCAACCTGTCATGGCTACTGACCCCAGTGAGGAATCCCCGGACCAGGGCAGAGGAACGGTACAATGAGGCCCATTGGCGAACTAGGAGGATCATAGAAAGGACCTTCGGGGTCCTGAAGGCCAGGTTCAGGTGCCTCCATATGACAGGTGGATCCCTAATGTACTCACCAAAGAAGGTGTGCCATATCATCGTAGCCTGCTGTATGCTTCACAATCTAGCTTTGCGACGCCAGGTGCCTTTTCTGCAGGAGGATGGTCCAGATGGTGGTGTTGTAGCAGCTGTGGAGCCTGTGGAGAGTGAAGAGGAGGAAGACAACGGGGACGACACGGACAACAGGGATGCAGTCATACAACAATATTTTCAGTAGCACACAGGTAAGAATCACCCACGCCATTTTACATTTACTTAAGGCCTCATGCGTCTCCACTGTCTGTGTTTCCCCCCAGTTCCTGTTAACTGATTTGTGACTTTCCCTTCCCTTTTCAGAGCTGTATGACCCACTGCCTGCCTTCAGCTTTGTTTGCCCATGGACTAAAGCTTATTGAAATTGGTATGTTGTCATCACAAAGTAACTGGACATTATTGCACCGTTATGTGTAATACATTTGTTAAGAATACAAGCAGACTCCTGTTATTTTACGTGCAATAAGTGATTTATTTTAAGTGCTACATATAGGTACATGATTGTAAAAGGGTGATGGGTGGGGGTGGAGTAATGTCCATGGCAGAGTCCAGTTCTCAGTCGCACAGGTGCATTGTCCATATGCCTGTGGAAGGATGGAGCAGGGGCAGTTAAAGGTTGGACAGGGTGACAATGTGGGACAGTGGGATGACATCAGGGGGTATCTTAGGCTGGCGGGGGTCTTGCAATCCTACTCTGTCTTCTTGTGAGATCTCAGGTTCCGCTTGCGGGGTGGTTCTTCTTCTGCAGGAGGTGGGGTTCTGGTGGCCTGTTGTTGTGTGGGGGCCTCCTGTCCACTAGCGCCGGTGGAGGTGGTAGGCTGTTCCTGGCCTGGGCTAGTGACAGGGGCCCTTTGGGGTGCCACATGGTCCCGCAATGTGGTGACTATCTGGGTAAGGGCCACGACGATGGTCCCCATTGCGGTACCGATGCTCCTCAGTTCCTCTCGGAACCCCATGTACCGTTCCTCCTGCAGTGCCTGGATCTCCTGGAACCGGGCCAGTACCGTCGCCATCGTCTCCTGGGAGTGGTGGTAAGCTCCCATGATGGAGGAGAGGGCCTCTTGGAGAGTCGGTTCCCTGGGCCTGTCCCCCCCCTGTCGCACAGCACCCCTCCCAGTTCCCCTGTGTTCCTGGGCCTCTGTCCCCTGGACGGTGTGCCCACTACCACTGCCCCCAGGTCCCTGTTGTTGGGGTGGTGGGTCAACCTGGGTGCCCTGTAGTGGTGGACACACCGCTGATTGACATGTCCTGGAGACAGAGGCATGGGCCCGCTGGGTGGGAGCTGTACTGGTGTTCCCAGAGGGGGTTGGGTCTGGTGTAGCCTGTGGCTGTCTGTGGGGAACCGACTGTCCAGAGGTCCCCGATGGGCCGGGCTGGTCATCTGTGTCCAGGGAGACAGAGCTACTGTCATCGCTGGGGGCCTCTTCTGGGGGTGGGATGGACATCTCTGGACCCTCCGTGGCGGTGTGGTGGCATTCGGGTCCTGCAGGGGTATAAAGGTATGGTTATTGCTTCTGTGTGTGGCATTTCGTGTGATGGGTGGGTGTCCGTGTACCCAAGTGCAGGCATTCCCTTGTGGGGGCTTTTGTGAGGGTGGCTTGTGGGGGTGATGTGTGTGTGCAGTGGGCATGCTTTGGTGATGGGTGTCCATGTTTGTGGTCACATGCAGGGCTTGGTGTTGGGATGGCTGGGTTGTGATGGTGAGCCTTTTGCTAGGAGTTGGTGTGATGGGGGTGGGGGTGAGGGTGGGGGTATGATTTGGCATGCAGGTGGGGTGGGGGTGGGAAGCAGTAGTGAAGATTTGACTTACCAGAGTCCATTCTGACCTCTGACCTGTTTTAGGTCTTGAGCTCGCCCCCCACGTCCGCAGCACCAACCTGCTGTCTCCTGCCTCAGACCCCCGCCCACGCTGCTGCTAGCGTGTTCGAGGCTTCACTTGACCCATGTGCCGTTTTTTCCGCCGTCCTGTAAGTGTTCCTCTATTTTCAGTGCCTTGCCTCTTGCGCTTCTGCCCCCGCCGTGCCCCTTCTGATTGTGCCACTTTTCGCCGCCCTTTAGTGCGTTTTACTATTTTCCAAGCGCTTCGCCTCCTGCGCTTCTGCCCCGTTGTGACCCTCTGATTGTTGTGTCCCCGATTGTATTCTGTGCCATTAGTGTATTTCTGTGACCATTTTCATATTGTGACTGTTTTTGAAAATTGTCCTGATTTCTTTTTTGTGCCTTGTTTTGGTGTTTTCGCCCCTTGTGCGCTCCCCCTCGCTCTCCGCTACCTGCCGCTGCCTCCCTGCGGCCCCGCCCCCCTCGCAACCCCATTCACCGCTCTCTCCCGCCTCCCAGCTGCTCCCCCCTCCCTTCTTAATGGCTGGCGCTGCGCGTCGCGAGTGAGCGACCTCTGACCTGTTTTAGGTCTTGAGCTCGCCCCCCACGTCCGCAGCACCAACCTGCTGTCTCCTGCCTCTGACCCCCGCCCACGCTGCTGCTAGCGTGTTCGAGGCTTCACTTGACCCGTGTGTCATTTTTTCCGCCGTCCTGTAAGTGTTCCTCTATTTTCAGCGCCTTGCCTCTTGCGCTTCTGCACCCGCCGTGCCCCTTCTGATTGTGCCACTTTTCGCCGCCCTTTAGTGCGTTTTACTATTTTCCAAGCGCCTCGCCTCCTGCGCTTCTGCCCCCGTTGTGCCCCTCTGATTGCTGTGTCCCCGATTGTATTCTGTGCCATTAGTGTATTTCTGTGACCATTTTCATATTGTGACTGTTTTTGAAAATTGTGCCCGACTTCTTTTTTGTGCCTTGTTTTGGTGTTTTCGCCGTTTTTGCCCCTTGTGCGCTCCCCCTCGCTCTCCGCTCCCTGCCGCTGCCTCCCTGCGGCCCCGCCCCCCTCGCGCCCCCATTCGCCACTCCCTCCTCCCTCCCGCCTCCCAGCTGCTCCTCCCTCCCCCCTCCCTTCTTAATGACTGGCGCTGCGCGTCGCGAGTGAGCGACCTCTGACCTGTTATAGGTCTTGAGCTCGCCCCCCATGTCCGCAGCACCAACCTGCTGTCTCCTGCCTCTGACCCCCGCCCACGCTGCTGCTAGCGTGTTCGAGGCTTCACTTGACCCGTGTGCCGTTTTTTCCGCCGTCCTGTAAGTGTTCCTCTATTTTCAGCGCCTTGCCTCTTGCGCTTCTGCCCCCGCTGTGCCCCTTCTGATTGTGCCACTTTTCGCCGCCCTTTAGTGCGTTTTACTATTTTCCAAGCGCCTCGCCTCCTGCGCTTCTGCCCCCGTTGTGCCCCTCTGATTGCTGTGTCCCCGATTGTATTCTGTGCCATTAGTGTATTTCTGTGACCATTTTCATATTGTGACTGTTTTTGAAAATTGTGCCCAACTTCTTTTTTGTGCCTTGTTTTGGTGTTTTCGCCCCTTGTGCGCTCCCCCTCGCTCTCCGCTCCCTGCCGCTGCCTCCCTGTGGCCCCGCCCCCCTCACGCCCCCCATTCGCCGCTCCCTCCCGCCTCCCGCCTCCCAGCTGCTCCTCCCTCCCCCCTCCCTTCTTAATGGCTGGCGCTGCGCGTCGCAAGTGAGCGACCTCTGACCTGTTTTAGGTCTTGAGCTCGCTCCCCACGTCTGCAACACCAACCTGCTGTCTCCTGCCTTTGACCCCCGCCCACGCTGCTGCTAGCGTGTTCGAGGCTTCACTTGACCCGTGTGCCGTTTTTTCCGCCGTCCTGTAAGTGTTCCTCTATTTTCAGCGCCTTGCCTCTTGCGCTTCTGCCCCCGCCGTGCCCCTTCTGATTGTGCCACTTTTCGCCGCCCTTTAGTGCGTTTTACTATTTTCCAAGCGCCTCACCTCCTGCGCTTCTGCCCCCGTTGTGCCCCTCTGATTGCTGTGTCCACGATTGTATTCTGTGCCATTAGTGTATTTCTGTGACCATTTTCATATTGTGACTGTTTTTGAAAATTGTGCCCGACTTCTTTTTTGTGCCTTGTTTTGGTGTTTTCGCCCCTTGTGCGCTCCCCCTCGCTCTCCGCTCCCTGCCGCTGCCTCCCTGCGGCCCCGCCCCCCTCGCGCCCCCATTCGCTGCTCCCTCCCGCCTCCCGCCTCCCAGCTGCTCCTCCCTCCCCCCTCCCTTCTTAATGGCTGGCGCTGCGCGTCGCGAGTGAGCGACCTCTGACCTGTTTTAGGTCTTGAGCTCGCCCCCCACGTCCTCAGCACGAACCTGCTGTCTCCTGCCTCTGACCCCCGCCCACGCTGCTGCTAGCGTGTTCGAGGCTTCACTTGACCCGTGTGCCGTTTTTTCCGCCGTCCTGTAAGTGTTCCTCTATTTTCAGCGTCTTGCCTCTTGCGCTTCTGCCCCCGCCGTGCCCCTTCTGATTGTGCCACTTTTCGCCGCCCTTTAGTGATTTTACTATTTTCCAAGCGCCTCGCCTCCTGCGCTTCTGCCCCCGTTGTGCCCCTCTGATTGCTGTGTCCCCGATTGTATTCTGTGCCCTTAGTGTATTTCTGTGACCATTTTCATATTGTGACTGTTTTTGAAAATTGTGCCCGACTTCTTTTTTGTGCCTTGTTTTGGTGTTTTCGCCCCTTGTGCGCTCCCCCTCGCTCTCCACTCCCTGCCGCTGCCTCCCTGTGGCCCGCCCCCCTCGTGCCCCCATTTGCCGCTCCCTCCCACCTCCCGCCTCCCAGCTGCTCCTCCCTCCCCCTCCCTTCTTAATGGCTGGCGCTGCTCGTCGCGAGTGAGCGACCTCTGACCTGTTTTAGGTCTTGAGCTCGCCCCCCACGTCCGCAGCACCAACCTGCTGTCTCCTGCCTCTGACCCCCGCCAACGCTGCTGCTAGCGTGTTCGAGGCTTCACTTGACCCGTGTGCCGTTTTGTCCGCCGTCCTGTAAGTGTTCCTCTATTTTCAGCACCTTGCCTCTTGCGCTTCTGCCCCCGCCGTGCCCCTTCTGATTGTGCCACTTTTCGCCGCCCTTTAGTGCGTTTTACTATTTTCCAAGCGCCTCGCCTCCTGCACTTCTGCCCCCGTTGTGCCCCTCTGATTGCTGTGTCCCCGATTGTATTCTGTGCCATTAGTGTATTTCTGTGACCATTTTCATATTGTGACTGTTTTTGAAAATTGTGCCCGACTTCTTTTTTGTGCCTTGTTTTGGTGTTTTCGCCCCTTGTGCGCTCCCCCTCGCTCTCCGCTCCCTGCCGCTGCCTCCCTGCAGCCCGCCCCCCTCGCGCCCCCATTCGCAGCTCCCTCCCGCCTCCCGCCTCCCAGCTGCTCCTCCCTCCCCCTCCCTTCTTTATGGCTGGCGCTGCGCGTCCGTGCCCCTGGCGCGCCTCGCCCGTCCAACCATGAATTCCATCCACTCAGGCTCTCCCACGGACCCGTGCCCACATCACGTATTCAACAAAGCCGACGCCATCATCGCCCCCAAACTCCGCAAGATCATCAACCTCTCCTTCAACACCGCCACCTTCCCGGACAGCTGGAAGCACGCAGAAATCCAACCCCTCCTCAAGAAACCCAAGGCTGACCCCAACGATCTCAAAAACTTCCGACCGATCTCTCTCCTCCCTTTTCCAGCGAAAGTCATCGAGAAGATCGTCAACGCACAGCTCGCCCACTTCCTAGAAGACAACTCCATCCTAGACCCCTCTCAATCTGGATTCAGACGAAACCACAGCACTGAGACCGCACTCCTCGCCGCCACAGATGACATCAGACAACAAATGGACAACGGCGAAACCTCAGCCCTCATCCTCCTCGACCTATCAGCCGCTTTCGACACAGTATGCCACCGCACCCTACTAACCCGTCTCCAAGAAGCCGGCATCCAAGACAAAGCCCTCAACTGGATCTCATCCTTCCTCTCCGACAGAACCCAGAGAGTCCGACTCTCCCCTATCCGCTCCAAAGCCACCAACCTCATCTGCGGCGTCCCCCAAGGCTCCTCTCTTAGCCCGACGCTGTTCAACGTCTACATGGCCCCCCTCGCACAATTGGCCCGTCAACACAACCTCAGCATCATCTCCTACGCCGACGACACCCAGCTCGTCCTCTCCCTGACCAAAGACCCGCTCACCGCCAAAACCAACCTCCACGAGGGACTGAAATCCATCGCCAAGTGAATGAACAACAGCCGCCTGAAGCTCAACTCCGACAAGACGGAAGTCCTCATCCTCGGACGCACCCCCTCGGCCTGGAACGACTCCTGGTGGCCCACAGCCCTCGGCCCCCCACCCACCCCTGCCAGCCACGCAAGAAACCTCGGCTTCATCCTTGACTCCGCTCTCACCATGTCCAAACAGGTCAACGCCGTCTCCTCCTCCTGTTTCAACACCCTCCGCATGCTCCGCAGGATCTTCAAGTGGATTCCAACAGGAACCAGAAAGACGGTTACTCAAGTCCTCGTCAGTAGCAGACTTGACTACGGCAACGCACTCTACACAGGCATCCCAACGAAAGACATCAAACGACTCCAGCGCATCCAGAACGCATCCGCCCGCCTGATCCTCGACATACCCCGCCGATGTCACATCTCCCCCACCTGGTGGACCTCCACTGGCTCCCCGTGGAAAAAAGGATCACCTTCAAACTCCTCACCCACGCTCACAAGGCGCTACACAACACCGGACCCACCTACCTCAACACCAGACTCAACTTCTACGCCCCCACACGTCAACTGCGCTCTGCCAACCTCACCCTCGCCATCATCCCCCGAATCCAGCGCAAGACCTCTGGCGGCAGATCCTTCTCCTTCCTCGCCGCCAAGACCTGGAACTCTCTCCCCACCTCAATAAGCCAGACCCAGGACCTCCTCACCTTCAGGAGACTCCTCAAGACTTGGCTCTTCGAACACTAGCAACACCCCACCCCCAGCGCCTCGAAACCCTGATGGGTACATAGTGCGCTTTATAAATTCTCTGATTGATTGATTGATTCCTCCGCCTACTCCTGCGAGGCCCTCAGGATGCAGGATGTGCAAGACTTCCTCCTCCCATGCCGTAACTTCGGGGGGAGTATGTGGGGGTCCGCCGCCAGTCTTCTGCACCGCAATGTTGTGCCTTGATACCATGGAACGCACCTTCCCCCGTAGGTCGTTCCAGCGCTTCCTGATGTCCTCCCGATTGCGTGGATGCTGTCCCACCGCGTTGACCCTGTCCACTATCCTTTGCCATAGCTCCATCTTCCTGGCAATTGTGGTGTGCTGCACCTGTGCCCCAAAAAGCTGGGCCTCTACACGGACTATTTCCTCCACCATGACCCTCAGTTCGGCGTCACTGAACCTGGGGTGTCTTTGGGGTGCCATGGGGTGGTGTGGATGAGGTGTGGGGTGGCGTTTGTGGTGATGAGTGTGGTGCGTGTGGTGGTGTGTGGTGTTTGGTGCGTGGTATCTGTGTGGGTGATGGTGTTGTGTGCCTCTGTGTCGTGGGATTGTCTATTCTGTGCTCTCTCTCTAGCCTTCGTCAATAATTTCGGGTCGTAGGGGTTTGTGGGTGATGTGGGTGTGTGTTTTATATTGTGTTGGGTGTGTGGGAGTGGTGTTACTATGTGTATCAGGTGTGCGTGTTTCAAACTGACCAATGTGGCTGATATTTCTATGTGTGTGTGTATTTTGACCGCGGCGGTGTGTACCGCCAATGGAGTACCGCTTTTGAAAGACCGCCGCGTGGATTTGTGGGTCGGAATGGTATGGGCGTTTTTCTGTTGGCGTGACGGTGGAGGTTTGGTCATCGCCATTTTTTCTCTGACCTTTGGTGTGGCGGACTTTTGTGGTTGTCGGGATTTTGGCGATTTGCAGGTTGCGCATCAGAATGACTGTGGCGGTTTACCGCGGCCGCGGCGGTGTCATGTTGGCCTTCTGACTGGCGATAAGCGCCTTTTACCGCCGAGGTCAGAATGACCCTCTATATGTTTTGTGGAAAGACACACTTTGTCACCAGGTTGATACTGCAGTCCCTCACAATGTTTCTTGTCATAATGCTTTTTGTATTTTTGTATGGCTTTTTCTAAATGTTGTTGAATCTATTTCTGAATTTGATGCAAATGTTGAATGATTTCTGACACAGCTGGAGTGAGAGAGCTTTCTTTGGGAATTGTGATGGGCACGGTGTCAGGATGATAGCCAAACAAACCAAAAAAGGGTGAAACGCCAGTAGAAGTGTGGAAGGAGTTGTTGTAGGCTAACTCAGCTAACCAGAGCATTGATGTCCATGAATTAAGTGCTTTTTCAGCGTAAGCACGTAGGTATTGCTTTAAAGTCTGATTTAGTCTCTCTGTTTGACCATCTGTTTGAGGATGGTGGCTAGTAGATAGGGTATATGTCACTTGGAGTGTTTTACACCATGTCTTCCAGAAGTTGGAGGCAAATTGCGATCCCCGATCGGAGAGGATCACTTTTGGCAGTCCATGATAACGAACCACTCTATTCAGTAAGATAGTTGCCAGTTCACTAGAGGTGGGTAATTTCTTACAGGCAATGAAATGTCCATATTTTGTGAGACTATCTACTACCACCAGAATTACTGAATGCTGTTGAACCACTGGCAGACCTGTAATAAAGTCTAAAGAGATGTGTTCCCACGGACGACTTGGGGTTGGGAGTGGGTGTAACAACCCGTTCGGTTTTGAATGACTTGTTTTAGTGCGAGCACAGACTTCGCAGTTGTTTACCATTGTTTTTACATCCTTTGTTAAGGTAGGCCACCAAAAATAGCGTTGGATTAATTCAAGAGTTTTAGGAGTACCAGGGTGACCTGCTGTAGGTATAACATGCAACCAATGAAACACTATCTTGCGAAGTTTGGTAGTGGGCACGAACAAACGAACATCGTAAAAGGGTAATCCTTGCTTGATTGATCTTTTCGGATCTGCTTGGGCCCACGCCTGCCATTTTTCAACAGTGAAGGAATTGTAGATGTCTTCAAAGAAATCTTCTGTTTTTATGATACATAGGACCTTGTCAGGAACAATGATAGCTCTGGAGGTTTGAACTGCAGGCAATGTGGTAGACTCTTGGCTAGACAAGGCGTCAGCTTTGTGATTATCTTTACCAGGCCGGAAGGTTACCACAAAATCAAACTCAGCAAAAAACAGCATCCAGCGTAATTGCCGAGGAGTCAAAAGTCTGGCAGAACTCATGAATTGAAGATTGCGATGATCAGTATATACTGTGACAGTATATTTAGCTCCCAACAAATGATGTCTCCATTCTTTAAAGGCATTACGAATCGCCAGAAGCTCTTTTTCAGCAATGACATAGTTCTGTTCGGCTTCGTTCAACTTCCGAGGCATGTAAACTACAGGATGAAGCTGACCAGTGTCTTTGTTTCGTTGTGACAAGACTGCTCCTATCGCCACATCTGAAGCATCAGCTTCCACTATGAAAGGTCGATCCACATCTGGATGAGTCAAGACTGGGGCAGTGGAGAAAGCTTCTTTCAAAGTTGAAAAGGCTTGGTCTGCTTCTGGGGACCATACAAATTTTTCTTTCTTTCTTAATAACTTAGTAATTGGAGTTACTGTCTGGGAGAAATGATTGATGAACCTCCTGTAAAAATTTGCAAAGCCCAGGAAACATTGTACATAACGAACAGTCTTTGGGATGGGCCATTCAGATACGGCTTTTACTTTCCTTTCTGCCATCACCATACCTTGAGGGGTAAGGATAACCCCTAAAAACTCAACTGTGGTAACATGAAACTCACACTTGGTTAGCTTGCAATATAAATGGTGTTTACGAAGGGCTGTCAAAATTTTCTTGACATGTTGAACATGTTCATTCTCATTGTCTGAGTAGATCAAAATGTCATCAATGTAAACTATGGCAAAGATATTGAGGTACTCTCTAAGAACGTCATTTAAGAAAAATTGAAATGCTGCTGGAGCATTGCACAGACCAAAAGGCATGACGGTGTATTCAAAAAGGACATATCTTGTTTTGAAGGCCGTTTTCCATTCGTCACCCTCTCTCATTCTGATCAAATGGTAAGCACCTCGAAGATCAAGCTTCGTGTAGATTTTTGCTTTTTTTACTTGTTCCAGTAAGACCGGAATTAGAGGCAAAGGATATTTGTTCTTGATGGTGATTTTATTCAAACCCCTATAGTCGATACAAGTTCGAAGCTCTCCGTTCGCTTTTGGAAAAAAAAAACAAAGGAGAAGCTGTGGGAGACATAGAGAGGCGGATGAAACCATTCTCTAAGAATTTATCCAAGTATTTTCGTAAATGTTGATTTTCAAATTCTGACAGGGCATACACACGACAATTGGGAAGTATCCCCCCTGGGACTAGATCAATTTGACAGTCATAAGATCTATGAGGAGGTAAGTTCTCTGCTTCCTTCTCATCAAATACATCTTCATAAGACGAATACTGTTTGGGCAACTGGACAAACTTTCTCTGCGGCGGTAGCTATGTAAGAATGGCGAACTTCTGATTCTTGAGTCCTTTGGAGACAATGGGGGTCATTCTGACCCTGGCGGTAAATACCGCCAGGGCCGGGGTCGGCGGTAGCACCGCCAACCGGCTGCCGGTGCTCCGCCGGGCATTCTGACCGCGGCGGTACAGCCGCGGCCAGAAGCGGAAAGCCGGCGGTGTACCGCCGACTTTCCGCTGCCCATGGGAACCCACCATGGCGGCGCAGCTTGCTGCGCCGCCATGGGGATTCTGACACCCCATACCGCCATCCTGTTCCTGGCGGTTCGCCCGCCAGGAACAGGATGGCGGTATGGGGTGTCGTGGGGACCCTGGGGGCCCCTGCAGTGCTCATGCCAATGGCACTGCAGGGGCCCCCGTAAGAGGGCCCCACAAAGAATTTCAGTGTCTGCTTTGCAGACACTGAAATTCGTGACGGGTGCAACTGCACCCGTCGCACCTTCCCACTCCGCCGGCTCCATTCGGAGCCGGCTTCCTCGTGGGAAGGGTGTTTCCCACTGGGCTGGCAGGCGGACTTTTGGCGGTTGCCCGCCAGCCCAGTGGGAAACCCAGAATGACCGCCGCGGTCTTTTGACCGCGGTACGGTCTTCTGGCGGTTCCCGCATGGCGGGCGGCTCTCGACGCCCGCCAAGCTTAGAATCAGGCCCAATGTTCTTTACATAGCACTGATGAGAACATGATCTTTCGTTCAGCCCAATTAATCTCTGGATTGTGATGAGTTAACCATGGCAAGCCAAGGATGATCCCATACTGGGGAGCATGGATCACGTCAAGGATGAGTTCCTCTTTATGTTTCTTTCTTTGATTTTTACCTTCACAAATTATTGTCAAGGGGACAGTCTGAAGAGTTATCGGACCTCCAGTCAAGAGTTTTCCATCAACTGCCTGGATGGTTTCTGGAGTCTTCTTTTCAATACATGAGATCCCCCATGCACGAACCAATTGGGCATCAACAAAGTTTCCAGTAGCCCCAGAGTCGACTAGAGCCTTCTTGAAATAGGTCTTTTTCTTGACCTGAACTCTTATTCCCAATTTTAGATGTTTGGATTGTGAAGGATCCACGGTGACACCCAAGAGCAACCCTTCTCTGCAACTTGGGTGCTTTAGATTTTCCAACTCGACTGATGCATTGGTTGCAACTTTCTGAACTGGGCCTCGCTTGCTTTTTGTTTTGATTGGACAATCTTTGGCGAAATGACCTTTCCGCCCACAATAGAGACATTGCCCATTTTTTCTGCGTAGGTCCTTTTCGTCTTCGGTCAAAGGTCTCCTGATGGCTCCAATTTCCATTGGTTCCGACGTTCTTTCTCTCTGAGTTCTTGGGTCTTTGTTATCATGAGCATGCCAAGAATGTTTTTCAGTCTTATTACGCGTTCCTTTTCATTCATTTAAACGATGATCAAGCCTCAAGACAAGGTTTATTAAATCTTGACAGTTTGCAGGTTGTGGGTCGATTTGCACTAAGATGTCTTTTAGCTCCTCTTTGAGTCCCCTGTAAAACAAGACCGCTTGTTTTTCTTCAGGCCAGGATGTCTCAGCGACCAGCCAATTAAATTTGGCTAAATATGACACTAAGTCCTGATTCCCTTGGCGTAAGTCTAATAATTCACGATCTGCTGACTGTGTTACAGTTCTACGATCGAAAACTCTCTCAAATTCACGAACAACATTTTTCCAGTTGTACAACAGGGGACTATTTTTACGGACAAGAGGAATAGCCCAGGAAGCTGCATCTCCAGACAGATATGACAACAAGAAAGCTACTTTAGACTGGGCATCGGGAAAGTATGTGGTCTGCAGGTGAAGTGAAGTTCCACTTGAACCAGAAACGATTGCGCTTTCAAGGGATCACCTGAGAAGCGTTCTGGGGGAGCTAAAGGAATGGCTGAAGGAACATTGAGGGAAATGTTAGTCGGACTACCTCCAGAAGTCTGAGAAGAAGTACCTGGCCAAAACACACCTGTGGGACTTTGTTCTTTCTTCTCAACCTTATTCTGTAACTGACTCACCTCTCAGCTAGACTATTTGTCAAATCCTTTGATGATACCACTTCTGACTGGAGCTGGGTGATAGCCTTGACTAGCTCGTCCAGTGTGGCCATGCTGAGAACATACACAAACCAGGAGGATAATAATTTGTGGGCTCACTATTCTGTCAGAGTCACCAGATCCTCAGGGTCCGTGCATGTTCCCAACACTTCCACCACAAGACAGCTCCAATACTCTGATTAGATTTATCACAGAGTCTAAGAGAGTCCAAGTGGGGAAAAGGGGATTAGGACGGGAACAGCTGGGAAGGAGACCTGTAGGAAGCAAAAGGTTAAAACACAACATCAAAATTACATCTCATGAAATCAGTACCATGCTACAACTCTAAGCTTCGTCTTTTCTGAAAAAACATGAACAACCCTGGAATAATCCTAAAACTGACTAGACTTTAGATGACCGAATACCTGAGGAGGAAACAGGAAAAGTTAAATAGGACTTTCAGATTCAAGTATTTTCTTTAGCATGAGAATCAGGAAACACTCTGAGCAATTTCTAAACAACCATATGAATCTCCTTTTATGAATACATATCAGGAACACACAGCATTACATCTAAAATTCTGGTATTGTTGTGTTCATCTCAGAAAAAACATTTGGAAGTAAATTGCGCACATTGCAGATTTTTATATGAGTATTAAACACCATAAAGGTTTGTGCACCATGAAATCACACAACGTAGATTCAAGGAATAAATCACGCGACGTGTCAACTTGAAATGCTACCAAGAAAATATCTTAGAATGGTAGCGCACAGTAACTTACATTATTTATACACGAGGAAAGAATTGCGCGTCTTGCCGATTCAAATGCCACCATACAAATGCCAAGAAATAGTAGCACACAATGAACAACATGAAA
The DNA here is from genome assembly GCF_031143425.1 of Pleurodeles waltl. NCBI lineage: Eukaryota > Metazoa > Chordata > Amphibia > Caudata > Salamandridae > Pleurodeles > Pleurodeles waltl. The sequence continues at coordinate 54,409,311 of NC_090439.1, read as the reverse complement.
AAACCCTCAAGGAAAGAATCGCGCGTGTTGCCGATTCAAATACCACCATGTAAATGCCAGAAAATGATAGCGCACAATGAACAGCATGAATTACACACGAGAAGTGAATCGTGCGTTTCGCCGATTCGAATGCCACCATGTAAATGTCAAGAAAAGTTAGCGCGCAATGAACAACAAAGTTAAATGCTCATGAAACGAATTGCACGTCTTGTCAACTCGTAAAACATCATGTAAATGTCAAGAAATATCAGCGCGCAATGAACAATAATGTAATAACGAAGTCAAATCTTTATGGAATACATTGCGCGTCCTCCCTATTTGCAAACCACTATACAAATGTCAAAAAATGGCAGCGCACAAGTAATCTGTTATTCATTTAAGAATTAAAAGCAAGAATATGAAGATTCTCAATTACGGTGTTGGGAAATGTCCAAACACCGTCTTACCGCCTGGAAACAGTGATCACCAATGAGAGATGAGTGCAGAAGACTGAAAAATCCAAATAGGCCGCCGGGACAGGAGTTCAGAAAGAAGCTGCTGCTCTGCACCAGGACCTCTGAATAGTGAGCACTGGAAGTTGGGCTGACTCTCTTTTATAGAGTCTTGGCCCAGCCTAGAACCACGCCCAGGCATGTTGCAGGGAAAGTCTCCAGAAGGCCCTGGAAAGTGACCACACCCTAACACACTCTGAATGTCTGCAGCAATACATTGTAAATGTACAGTGTTTATAAGCACCTTAAAAATGAATCTTTTGGATGGAATTCTGCAATGCAAAAGGTTAAACAATAACATATTATCACAATGCATAAATTAATTTATCTTGCAAGTGTTGGGTTTTTGCATTCTAGATGCCCGTAGAGCGCGCACTGTCCTGGTGTTGACAGTGTCCCTGTTTTTTGCCTCCCCCCTCCTCTGTGTCGTAGGTGCAGTACTCACCGTGGTCTTCGCCGCCGGCGTTCGTGCTCCTGGTAGAGGAGCAGGAAGACTATCGCAGGTAGAATTTGGAGTTCCAGTTCCATGGTGTCCTCGTTCCTCGTGGGGTGTGTAGAGGTGAGCGTTTTCCTTTCAAAATTCCTGTTTCCGCAATGTTTTTATCTGCGGTGAATCCGCCCCGGAAAAGGTGGCGGATTGGCATATCATAATAGTGTGGGCGGTACATTGTCTCCCACCTGCCTGTTGGCGGTGACCGCCACACTGTTTGTTTGTACCGCTGTGGCGGTATGAGTTTTAAAGTGGCTGTCTTTGTTGGCGGTTTCCGCCACAGTCATAATTGAAAATTTTGTACCGCCACGCTCATAATTGCAAATTGTTTACCACCGGCCTGTTGGCGGTCAAACCGCCGCTTTAACACCGTCCGCCAGGGTTGTAATGACCACCTAACTGTATTAAAACTTAAAAAGCCATAACCTGAAAAGTATTTAAGATATTCTGACTAACTTGGTCTTGCTCGACCAGCCACCTTAAAAATTGGAGCATTAAGTTGGTTTAACTCTGGAAACAAATGTGTGGTTGCCCGGACCCTCTGTATAGTGTACTTGATTTTATACACTACATAGAGGGCCAGCCTCCTACAGCGTTCCCCACAGATAACCCCTCAGCCGCACCCTTTTCAATATCTAGATGACTCCCCTTGCAGATGTCACCAAGTCCCACATACTCAACATAATCTCTTATGCTGATGACACCTAACTGATCCTATCACTATTGAGAGACCCCACCAACACCAAACACAACTTTTGAAACACCATGAGCAATGTTGTCAAGTGGATGAAAGTCAACTGCTCCAAACTCAACACCAACAAGACTGAAGTACTGATCTTTGGAAAGAACTCTGTCCAATGGGGCCACAACTGGTGGACAGCAGAACTCAGACATACACCCACGGCAACAGATCACGCACACAACTTAGTCATCATTCTGGACAGCAAACTATCCATGAAACAACAAGAAGTGAACTGCGTTGACTCCTCTTGCTTTCACAACCTCTGCATGCCCTGCTGGATCTTCAGATGGATCACAACAAACACCAGAATGACCGTCACGCAGGCACTCGGAACCAGCAACCTCGACTGCAGTATTGCCCTCTATGCTAGAATTCTTACCCACTTTCTAAAAAGACTCCACACCAATAAGAACACTGCGGCCAGACTCATCCTTCCGAAGTGGGCCCTCGTCACCCACCACCTCAGAAGCCTCCATTGACACCCCTTCCAAAAGAGATGCCAGTTCAAAATCCTCATGCTGCCTACCAAGCCCTATATGGTCAAGGAGTGAATTTACACACAGTGTAGTGTCATACAGTGGAGTGGTATAGAATAGAGTGATGTAAAGTGTAATAGTGTACAGTGGATTTTTAAGCCATATAGTGGAAAGGAATACTGTGCAGTGGCATTGACTAGAGTGGCATATAGTGGAGTGGCTTATAGAGTAGAGTGGGGTAGAGTAGAGTGCCTTAGAGTGGAGTCGCATACAGTGGAGTGATGTACAGTGGAGTAACATATATTAGACTGGTGTAGAATGGTGTTAAAAGCAGTGGAGTTCCGTATAGTGGAATAGTATAGAGTGTATTGGCATACAGTGTGGTATCATACAGTGGATTGCTGTAAACTGGAGTGTTATATAGTTGTGGAGCATACACATAAATAGTGTACAGTGGGTGGTGTACAATGCCATGGTGTACAGTGGAGTGTGCTAAAGTCAAGCAGCGTACATTGCAATAGCACAGACTAGAGTGGCGTACAATGGAGTGGTATAGGGTGCATTGGCATACAGTGGAGTGTTTTGGAGTGGACCGGTGTAGAGTGGATTGAGGTACGATGTAGTGGGCTACACTGGAATAGTGTAGAAAGGAGTGGACTTTACTGGAATGGCCTCCCTTGAAATAGCATACACTGGTGTGGGGTAGAGTGAAGTGGAAGAGAGTGGAGAGGCACAGATTGAAATATCATAGGGTGGAGTGGCATACAGTGGAATAGCATAGAGTAGAGTGGCATGGAGTGGAGTGATATACAGTGTAGTGATGTACAGTAGACTAGCATAACTGGAGTGGTGTAGAGCATAGTGGCATAGAGTGGAGTATCTTTGAGCAGAATACCATAGAGTGGAGTGCTGACGTATGGAGCGGACTAGAGTACACTGTAGTTGTGTACAAACTAACAGTGTACAGTATAGTGATGTGAAGTGGATAGCATATAATGAAATAACATAGGGTAGAGTGGCGTACAGTATAGTACAGTAGAGTAGATAGCGTTAGAGTGGAGTTACCTAGAGTATAGTGCAGTAGAATGGAGTGATGTACAATGTAATAGCGTAGAGTGGTGTGGCATAGAGTGCTGAGGCGTAATGTGTAATGGCATGCAGTGGACTATAGTAATTGAAACAGACATAGCGTGACTGTGTGTTATCAGATGTAGATGTAATATGGTTAGAAAATAGGTCACTTGGTTTATATTGTAATTGTTGTTAATATATGTAAATAGTATATGTGGTGTTAAAGTTACAATTTTTCAAAGACTTTGTGACAAATATGTACCATGGTACATCGCAGTAAGTTCACTGTATATAATGGACATGTACATGATAAGGAAATCAATCAATCAATCAATAATATTTATAAAACGCGCTACTCACCCGTGAGGGTCTCAAGGCGCTAGGGGGAGGGGGTTACTGCTGCTCGAAGAGCCAGGTCTTGAGCTGCCTCCGGAATGCAAGGTGGTCCTGGGTGGCCCGGAGGTTGGCAGGGAGGGAGTTCCATGTCTTGGCCGCCAGGTAAGAGAAGGATTTCCCACCTGGCCTGGTGCGGCAGATACGAGGGACGGTGGCGAGTGCGAGGCTGGCGGAGCGAAGTTGACGGGTGGGCGTGTAGAAACTGAGGTGACGGTTGAGGTATTCGGGTCCCTTGTTGTGGAGGGCTTTGTGTGCATTGGTGAGGAGCCTGAAGGTGATCCTTTTGTTGACTGGTAGCCAGTGCAGGTGTCTCAGGTGGGCGGAGATGTGGCTGTGGCCGGGTATGTCGAGGATGAGGCGTGCGGAGGCGTCTTGTATTCGCTAAAGACTTTTTTTGATTTTTGCGGTGGTTCCTGCGTATAGGGTGTTTCCGTAGCCCAAGCAGCTTGTGACGAGGGCGTGGGTCACAGTTTTTCTCGTATCGGCGGGGATCCAGCGGAAGATCTTTCGGAGCATGCAGAGAGTGAGGAAGCAGGAAGACGAGACGGCGTTGACTTGTTTTGTCATGGTGAGAAGCGGGTCCAGGATGAATCCGAGGTTGCGTGCGTGGTCTGAGGGGGTTGGTGCGGTGCCCAGGGCCGAGGGCCACCAAGAATTGTCCCAGGCAGACGTGGTGTTTCCGAGGATGAGGACTTCTGTTTTGTCCGCTTCAGGCGGCTGAGTTTCATCCATTCTGCGACATCTTTCATTCCATCCTGCAGGTTGGTCTTGGCGATGGTAGGGTCCTTTGTGAGGGAAAGTATGAGCTGGGTGTCGTCGGCGTAGGAGATGATGTTGATGTTGTGTTTGCGTGCGATGTCAGCAAGGTGGCTCATGTAGACATTGAAGTGAGTCGGGATGAGCGAGGAGCCCTGTGGGACGCCGCAGATGATCTTGGTGGGGTCCGAGCGGAAAGGTGGGTGGTAGACTCTTTGGGAGCGGTTAGAGAGGAAAGAGGTGATCCAGTTCAGGGCCTGTCGTTGGATACTGGTGGAGCGGAGGCAGGATGTTAGGGTGCGGTGGCAGACAGTGTCGAAGGCAGCCGAGAGGTCGAGGAGGATGAGGGCGGCTGTTTCTCCATTGTCCAGCGGAGTTCTGATGTCATCGGTGACTGCGATGAGGGCGGTTTCCGTGCTGTGGTTGGCTCAGAATCCGGACTGGGAGGGGTTGAGTAGGTTGTTGTCTTCAAGGAATTTGGTCAGTTGCTTGTTGACGGTCTTTTTGATGACTTTGGCAGGGAAAGGGAGGAGCGAGATGGGGCGGAAGTTCTTCAGGTCGCTGGGGTCCGCCGTAGGTTTCTTCAGGAGAGCGTTGACTTCCGCGTGTTTCCAGCTCTCGGGGAAGGTGGCAGATGCAAACGAGCTGTTGATGATGGTCTGGAGATGGGGGGCGATGATGTCGTCGGCTTTGTTGAAGATGAAGTGGGGGCAGGGGTCCGAGAGGGCACCGGAGTGGATGGTGTTCATGGTAGTTTTGGTCTCTTCCGTGCTAATGTCTGTCCAGGCGTTGAGGGTGATGGCTGGGGCTGTGGGTTCTGTGGTAGTAGGCTGGTCTGAGGACCGAAGCTGTCGTGTAGGTCTGTGATCTTTCGATGGAAGAAGGTAGCGAGGGAGTTGCAGAGTTCTTCTGAGGGCGTGATGCAGTTGGAGTTGGCGTTAGGATTGGAGAGCTCTTTGACGATGTTGAAGAGTTCTTTGCTGTTGTGAGTGTTCTTGTCCAGTCTGTCTTTGAAGGATGTTCTGATGTTCTTTTGGTGGCGCGGATAAGGTGATGGTGTTCGCGGGGGCGTTGTTGAGGGCAGACATGTTTTCTACGGTGTGGTCTTTGCGCCAGGTTTTCTCGAGGGTACGGCAGTTTTTTTTGGAGTCCTTGAGGGCGTCTGTGAACCATTGAGGTTTCCTGGCGTTGGTCTGTCTAGGGAGGCGTCTGAAGGGTGTGAGGTTGTCAGCGCAGTTGGTGATCCATTGTGTGAGGCTGAGGGCTGCGTTGTTGGCATCGGTGGTGATGGTAGGTTGGTTGTGGCTGAGAGTGGAGAGTTGCTGTTCCGTGGAGATTTTGTTCCAATGTCTGCGTGGGATGGGTTGTGTGCGGTGGTGGAGAGTCTTGCGTCTGAAGGTGAAGTGGACACATCTGTCGTCGGTCCAATGTATTACAGAGGAGTGGCTGAAGGATATGTGGTTGCTGGTGGAGAAGATGGGGTCGAGCGTGTGTCCGGCGATGTGGGTGGGGGTGTTCACCAGTTGCTTGAGACCGAGGTTGTCGAGGTTGTCGAGCAGGGTGGTGGTGTTGGTGTCGTTGTTCTGCTCCAGGTGGAAGTTGAGGTCTCCGAGGGGGATGTAGTCCGGCGAGGCTAGGGCGTGCGGGGAGATGAAGTCCGTGATGGATTCGCTGAAGATGGCGTGTGGTCCAGGGGGTCTGTAGATGAGAGTCCCTCTGAGGGTGGTCCTGGGGTCGGTGTGGATCTGGAAGTGCATGTGTTCGGCGGTGAGGGGGGTGTCTTCGGTGGAGGTGGTGACGTTGATGGAGTCCTTGAATATGATGGCGATTCCTCCTCCGACTTTGTTGGTGCGATCTCTCCTGGTGATCTTATAGCCGTCGGGGATTGCTATGGCGATGTAAGGGGCCGAGGAGGTGTTCATCCAGGTCTCAGTGATGAAGGCGATGTCCGGTGCGGTGGAGTCCAGGAGGTCCCATAGTTCAATGGCGTGCTTGTGGACAGAGCGTGAGTTGATGAGGATGCATTTGAGGTGGTTATTGGCGCGAGGGCTGGCGGGTGGGGTGCAGTCGCGGTGGAAGGTATGCTTGCAGGTAAGACATGCGAAGGGCCCATGAGTACGTTTAAGGTTGGCTTGGAAGCAGGTTGTGGAGCGTCCCGGGTTGAGTGCGTGGAGGGAGGTGGGGTCGTAGCGGCGCTGCAGGGTTTGGGAGTGCTGGGGGCCAGGGGTCGTGGCGCTGGGCGCGGTCCAGGCGCGGACGGGCGCAGGCTGACTTGCCTTTGGTGCGCCAGAGGCGCGGACGCCATAAGAGGGAGGGGGGGAGGAGGGGTCAGCTGGGGCGGGAGGGGGGGCGACAAATGGGAGCAGGGGGGCGGGGTCACACGTGTGGTGGCGGCGGGAAAGCAGAGGGCGGGGGGTCAGGTAGAAGGGAAACGGAAAGAAGAGAAGGAAGGGAAAGTGAGAGAAAAAGGGGCCAAAGAGGAAACTCCACAGGAGAAGGAGGTGAAAAAAACTAGGAGCGAGGCCTGGAGGAGAGCAGAGGAAGCGCGAAGAAGAATGGATGAGGGAGAGAACAGAGAAGGTAGAGGAAGATGGACTACAGAGGAAGGGAAGAACACAGAAGAAGAGAAGAACACAGAAGAAGGGAAGAACACAGAAGAAGGAAAGAACACAGAAGAAGAGAAGAACACAAAGGAAATGGACTACAGAGGAGAGGAACACAGAAGAAGAGGAGAAAATGAAGGAAATGGACTACAGAAGGAAAAGAGCACGAAGGAAATGGACTACAGAAGGAGAAGAACACAGAAGAAGAGGAGAAAACGAAGGAAATGGTCTACAGCAGGAGAAGAACACAGGAGAAGAGAAGAACACAAAGGAAATGGAGTACAGAAGGGGAAGAACACAGAAGAAGAGCAAAACACGAAGAAAATGGGGTGAGGAAGAAGAGCAGAGCACGAAGAAAATGGATACCAGAGGAAGGGCAGAAAACGAAGGAAATGGACTACAGGAGGAGAAGAACACAGAAGAAGAGAAGAACACAAAGGTAATGGACTACAGAGGAGAAGAACACAGAAGAAAAGCAGAACACAAAGAAAATGGGGTGAGGAAGAAGAGCAGAACATGAAGAAAATGGGGTGAGGAAGAGGAGCAGAACACAAAGAAAATGGATACCAGAGGAAGGGCAGAAAGCGAAGAGAAGTGAACAGAGAGAGGACAGCAGAGGTACGAAGAAAAAGTTGGAAGAGAGAGAGTTCAGAAGACAGAGGTGAGTAACGAGGGGCTGAACGGGGGGAGCGCAGGGAGTACTTACGGTTTTGCTGGGAGGTGGCAGGAGCCTGGGCAGGTGGAGCTTGTGAAATATATGATTGGCTAATGGCTGTGTTTACCAAAAGTAAAAGGTAGCAATCTCATTTTCAATACATTTTTTACTGCATTTTTGTGTTTTGCTGCATTAGTTCTAGATAATTAGTGGGTTTCATTGTTGTTGCGTACCTATTACCAACACCACCGCCAGCCCCAGCCCAGCTGCCCAGGAGGCCACCGCCAGCCCCAGCCCAGCTGCCCAGGAGGGCACCGCAAGCCCCAGCCCCGCTGGACCATGAAGGACCGCCAGCACAAGCACGCTGGGCCATGAAGGACCGCCAGCACAAGCCCCGCTGGGCCATGAAGGACCGCCAGCACAAGCCCTGCTGGGCCATGTAGGGCCGCCAGCACCCTGACCGCCAGCACAAGCACCGCTGGGCCATGAAGGACCGCCAGCACAAGCCCCGCTGGGCCATGTAGGACCGCCAGCACAAGCACCGCTGGGCCATGAAGAACAGCCAGCACAAGCCCCGCTGGGCCATGAAGGACCGCCAGCACATGCCCCGCTGGGCCATGTAGGACCGCCAGCACAAGCCCCGCTGGGCCATGAAGGACGCAGCACAAGCCCCGCTGGGCCATGAAGGACCGCCAGCACAAGCCCCGCTGGGCCATGTAGGACCGCCAGCACGAGCCCCGCTGGGCCATGAAGGACCGCCAGGACAAGTCCCGCTGGGCCATGTAGGACCGCCAGAACAAGCACCGCTGGGCCATGAAGGACCGCCAGCACAAGCCCCGCTGGGCCATGAAGGACCGCCAGCACAAGCCCCGCTGGGCCATGAAGGACTGTCAGCACAAGCACGGCTGGGCCATGAAGGACCGCCAGCACAAGCCCCGCTGGGCCATGTAGGACAGCCAGCACAAGCCCCGCTGGGCCATGAAGGACCGCCAGCACAAGCCCCGCTGGGCCATGTAGTACCGCCAGCACAAGCACCGGTGGGCCATGAAGGACCGCCAGCACAAGCCCCGCTGGGCCATGTAGGACCACCAGCACAAGCCCCGCTGGGCCATGAAGGACTGCCAGCACAAGCACAGCTGAACAGGGCACCGCCAACTCAAGCACCACTGAACAGGGCACCGCCAACTCAAGCACTGCTGAACAGGGCACCGCCGTCTCAAGCACCGCTGAACAGGGCACCGCCAACTCAAGCACCGCTGAACAGGGCACCGCCAACTCAAGCACCACTGAACAGGGCACCGCCAACTCAAGCACCGCTGAACAGGGCACCGCCAACTCAAGCACCGCTAGCCCATGAGCGGCAGGGACACTGATACAACTGGGTCCGTCACAGGGTGAGTGATGAACTCTGGGCACCAGTCCCCCTCCAGAACCAGTGGAGAGATCCATCCACTACCTCTGTCCTTCACAGGAGGAAGCACTCTGGGCACCAGTCCCCCTCCAGAACCAGTGGAGAGATCCATCCAGTACCTCTGTCCTTCACAGGATGAAGCACTCTGGGCACCAGTCCCCCTCCAGAACCAGTGGAGACATCCATCCACTACCTCTCTCCTTCACAAGATGAAGCACTCTGGGCACCAGTCCCCTTCCAGAACCAGTGGAGACTGTTATCCACTTGAGAGACTGTGGCTTTGCGCTCCCCAGTATTGAACAGTGGGCAAACCACCCACTGTAGAGACTTGCGAGACTGTGGCTTTGAACTTCCCAGGATTGAACAGTGGGCAAACTACCCACTGTAGAGACTTGAGAGACTGTGCCTTTGCACTCCCCAGGATTGAACAGTGGTCAAACCACCCACTGTAGAGACTTGAGAGACTGTGGCTTTGCACTCCCCAGGATACATCAGTGGGCATTGATCCCCCTCGGGGATCTGGTGTTGTGCACTCATCCGACTGAGGTGCCCCCCCTTCCTTTCCCCCTGAGGTGCCTGTTGTATTTCTATATGATGCCCCTGCAGTGTTCTCTCTGTTTTGATCGGGTATCGAGTGTGGGCCTCGCCCATGCATTTTGGGCCCAGTGGTCCACGGACTATAAATGGTGCAATACCTGGACTTGTATTATTGGTATATATATTTGTTTATAGTGTATATATATTTTGGAGTACTGGATTTTAATAGATTACAATCGTTATAATCATTTTCTTTTGTCTTTGCATTCTTCCGGGGGGCTTGGGGGTGTAACTGTAATGTATCATGCTGTATTAGTGTGTGTGTTGCAGTGGGTGAGGGTGGGGGTGGGGGTGTGGGTGGGGGTGTTGAGTGTGTGTGTCCCTGTTTTTTGCCTCCCCCCTCCCCTGTGTCGTAGTTGCAGTACTCACTGCGGTCTTCGCCGCCGGCGATCGTGCTCCTGGTAGAAGAGCAGGAAGACTATCGCAGGTAGAATTTGGAGTTCCGGTTCCATGGTGTCCTCGTTTCTCGTGGGGTGTGTAGAGGTGAGCGTTTTCCCTTCGAAATTCCTGTTTCCGCCATGTTTTTATCTGCAGTGAATCCGCCCCGGAAAAGGTGGCAGACTGGCGTGTCATAATAGTATGGGCGGTACGTTGTCTCCCGCCTGTCTGTTAGCGGTGACCGCTGCGCTGTTTGTTTGTACCGCTGTGGCGGTCTGAGTGTTAAAGTGGCTGTCTTTGTTGGCGGTTTCCACCACGGTCGTAATTGCTAATTTTTTACCACCGTCCGCCAGGGTTGTAATGACCACCTAACTGTATTAAAACTTAAAAAGACATAACCTGAAAAGTACTTAAGATATTCTGACGATCTTGGTCTTAAAATTTATATAAAAGTCGAAAATATTTTTTATAAAAGGTGGTCTTGAGTTATTCATTGATTGTATGTTGTGCATGATTGGATTTGTGAGTAAAGCAAATACTTAGCACATCTCCTGGATTAGCCAAACTGCTCGACCAACCTCCTTAAATGTTGGAGCATTAGGTTGGCTTAACTCTGGAAACCAATGTGTGGTTGCCCGGACCCTCTGTATAGTGTACTTGATTTTATACACTACATAGAGGGCCAGCCTCCTACAGCGTTCCCACAGATAACCCCTCAGCTGCACCCTGTTCAATATCTAGATGACTCCCCTTGCAGATGTCACCAAGTCCCACATACTCAACATAATCTCTTATGCTGATGACACCTAACTGATCCTATCACTATTGAGAGACCCACCTACACCAAACACAACTTTTGAAACACCATGGTCAACGTTGTCAAGTGGATGAAAGTCAACTGCTCCAAACTCAACACCAACAAGACTCAGGTACTGATCTTTGGAAAGAACTCTGTCCAATGGGGCCACAATTGGTGGACAGCAGAACTCAGACATACACCCACGGCAACAGATCACGCACACAACTTAGTCATCATTCTGGACAGCAAACTATCCATGAAACAACAAGAGGTGAACTGTGTTGACTCCTCTTGCTTTCACAACCTCTGCATGCCCTGCTGGATCTTCAGATGGATCACAACAAACACCAGAATGACCGTCACGCAGGCACTCGGAACCAGCCACCTCGACTACAGTATTGCCCTCTATGCTAGAATTCTTACCCACTTTCTCAAAAGACTCCAGACCAATAAGAACACTGCAGCCAGACTCATCCTTCCGAATTGGGCCCTCGTCACCCACCACCTCAGAAGCCTCCATTGACTCCCCTACCAAAAGAGATGCCAGTTCAAAATCCTCATGCTGCTTACCAAGCCCTATATGGTCAAGGAGTGAATTTACACACAGTGTAGTGCCATACAGTGGAGTAGTATAGAATAGAGTGATGTAAAGTGTAATAGTGTACAGAGGATTTTCTTAGAGTGGAGTGGCATATAGTGGAATGGCATACTGTGCAGTGGCATTGACTAGAGTGGAGTGGTTTATAGAGTAGAGTGGGGTAGAGTAGAGTGCCTTAGAGTGGAGTCACATACAGTGGAGTGATGTACAGTGAAGTAACATATATTAGACTGGTGTAGAGTGGTGTTACAAGCAGTGGAGTTCCGTATAGTGGAATAGTATAGAGTGTATTGGCATACAGTGTGGTAGCATACAGTGGATTTCTGTAAACTGGAGTGTTATACAGTTGGGGAGCATACACATAAATAGTGTACAGTGGGTGGTGTACAGTGCCATGGTGTACAGTGGAGTGTGCTAAAGTCAAGCAGCGTACAGTGCAATAGTACAGCCTAGAGTGGCGTACAATGGAGTGGTATAGGGTGCATTGGCATACAGTGCAGTGTTTTGGAGTGGTCTGGTGTAGAGTGGATTGAGGTACGATGTAGTGGGGTACACTGGAATAGTGTAGAAAGGAGTGGACTTTACTGGAATAGCCTCCCTTGGAATAGCATACACTGGTGTGGGGTAGAGGGAAGTGGAAGAGAGTGGAGAGGCACAGATTGTAATATCAGAGGGTGGAGTGGCATACAGTGGAATAGCATAGAGTAGAGTGGCATGGAGTGGAGTGATGTACAGTGTAGTGATGTACAGTAGACTAGCATAACTGGAGTGGTGTAGAGCATAGTGGCATAGAATGGAGTATCTTTGAGCAGAATACCATAGAGTGGAGTGCTGACGTATGGAGCGGAGAAGAGTACACTATAGTTGTGTACAGACTAACAGTGTACAGTATAGTGATGTAAGGTGGATAGCATATAATGAAATAACATAGGGTAGTATGGCAAACAGTATAGAACAGTAGAGTAGATAGGGTTAGAGTGGAGTGACCTAGAATATAGTGCAGTAGAATGGAGTGATGTAGAATGTAATAGCGTAGAGTGATGTGGCATAGAGTGCAGAGGGGTAATGTGTAATGGCATGCAGTGGACTATAGTAATTGAAACAGACATAGCTTAATGTGTGTTATCAGATGTAGATGTAATATGGTTAGAAAATAGGTCACTTGGTTTATTTGTAATTGTTGTTAGTATATGTAAATAGTATATGTGGTGTTAAAGTTACAATTTTTCAAAGACTTTGTGACAAATATGTGCCATGGTATATCGCAGTAAGTTCACAGTATATAATGGACATGTACATGATAAGGAAATATATGATTGGCTAATGGCTGTGTTTACCAAAAGTAAAAGGTAGCAATGTCATTTTCAATACATTTTGTACTGCATTTTGTGTTTTGCTGCAGTAGTTCTAAATAATTAGTGGGTTTCATTGTTGTTGCGTACCTATTACCACTTTAGTAAATGGTCAATTGGTGAGTATATATAAATAATTTTCTAAATATTTTTACAGCAGTTTAAGGTGAAGTAGTGTGGTAATTTCTGGGTCTTAATGGAATATACTGTAGATTTTATTGTGAAGACTTAAATATATCAAAAATAGAAAATACACTGTAGTGCACTATATTTGTAAACTATAGGATACTATGTTGTATTTTAAATTTTTGAACATATATATATTTTTTTTAATTTGTGCTTGGTGCTGCTGTCATTAACCAATCAGATAATGACTTGTCATTGCTATGTACCACATAATGCAGTGAAATGTTGCGAAAATATAGCACCAGATATCACGATGTCAGAATGTCTTAGAACTTAACAGATACATAATCTACTTACCTGTAGCACCCAAAAGGATCAACTGCACACCATGTCTAATCCTGCAAAATGTCATGTGAAACCATTCAGCTGTTTTTATGCTATACAAGACATAAAAGCCTATGAAAAGTGGATTGGCGTTAAATGCATTTTAGCCCCCCACTTTGTATCTTTGCATCATCTTGGCCAATCTCCTTGAAAGTTTCCATTATCATCCAATGTAGAAAAAAACAATAGTTCTGGAATGTTTCATTCAGATACGTCCAACGGGATTACTAGACCAGTCAGCCTTAGGGTGTTCTTCTTTTTGCCTTCTCCCTTTCTATTTTTGCTCAGCTCGTTTTTCCTGGCCTTGGGAGTCTGTACACTTTACCATTGCTAACCACTGCCACAGTGCTTCTGTCTCCTAAGCATGGTAGAATTGTCTTATTTCCAATTGGCACACTTAATATACTTGTAGGTCCCTAATAAAGTGATACCATATGTACCCAGGGCCTGTAAATTAAATGCTACTAGTGGGTCTGCAAGAAAGACTGCCATTCTTCTGCCCTGCTGTGCTGCACTGCTGTCCCCATGCTTGAGTGAAGGACTAGACTTGCATCTTAAACATAGGACTACCAGAGTGACGCCAGGGGTTAGTTGAATGGCCTTCTGATCAGAGGCCTCAGAGACAGACCAAGTGCCTCCCCCCAGCACCTGTACTCTGCAAGCTGTGAGTCCTACCCTTGAAAATGGTGCCTTCCCAGTCCTGGGCCCTTGGAAGTCAGACTGTAGGTCTTCTACCAGCCCCAACTGGGGTCCCAGCAGAATCAACACATTGGCACATCACTGACCAGAAACTCCGAATCAGAGCTGTTGTGCCTCACCACACTTTACATTGGGAGTGCTGCATGCTTTGTCTTCAATGCATGACTTTGCATGTCTAATGCAGCATTTCAGGAACTGCCACTGCATAATGCTTCCTTGATGCATGCCTTCACAACTGAAACCCTTTGTTGACAGTATCCTTAATAGTGACGCAGGACTCTGCATTGCTCAGCATCCAAAAATCAAAGAAATTTTGTTCAGCAGGCTTAACTAAGTCCCTGTAGCTGTCTCACATGCCATAGAGGTTAGCCTTCAATCAATCAATCAGTACACTTGTAGAGCACGCTACACACCTGTGAGGGTCTCAAAGGCTGGGGGGTGGAGGGGTGCTGCTACTGCTCAAACAGCCAGGTTTTGAGAAGCCTTCGAATGTCAGCAGGTCTTTGGTCTGTCATAAGAGCAATGGGAGGGTGTTCCAGGTCTTGGTGGCGAGGTGGGAGAAGGATCTGCCTCCGGTGGTCATTCTTTGGATGCGAGGGACGGAGGCGAGGGCAAGGTCAGCTGAGTGGAGCTGACGGTATGGGGTGTAGAAGTTGATTCGTCTGTTGAGGTAGGCTGGACCAGTGTTTTGGAGTGCCTTGCGTGCGTGGGTGAGGAGCTTGAAGGTTATCTTTTTGTTGATGGGGTGCCAGTGTAGGTCTCTCAGGTGGGGAGTGATGTGTCTGTGGCGGGGTACGTCGAGGATCAGGCGTGCAGAGGCGTTCTGTATATGTTGCAGTCGTTTGAGGAGTTTGGCAGGGGCTCCTGCGTACAGGGTGTTTCCGTAGTCAAGTCTGCTGCTGACGAGGGCCTGGGTGACTGTTCTCATTTCTGTGAGGATTCACCTGTAGATCTTGCTGAGCATGCAGAGGATGTTGAAGCAGGTGGAGGAGACGGCACTGACTTGCTTGGTCATGGAGAGTGTTGAGTCGAGGATGACGCCCAGGTTGCGTGGGTGGTCGGTGGATGTCAGGGCTGCTCCCAGTGCGGTCGACCACCAGGAGTCATCCCAGGCTGAGGGGTTCACACAGAGGATGAGGACCTCCGTCTCATCCGAGTTCAGCTTCAGTCTGCTGTTCTTCATCCATTCGGAGACAGCATTCATTCCTTCGTGGAGGTTGGATTTGGCAGTGAGGGGGTTCTTGGTGAGGGAGAGGATCAGTTGGGTGTCGTTGGCGTTGGTGATGATGTAGCGGTCGTGCAGCCGGGTGACGTGGGTGCATGGGCCATGTAGACGTTGAATATGGTTGGGCGGAGGGACAATCCTTCGGGTATGCCACAGATGATCTTGGAGGCTTCGGATCGGAATGGGGGGAGGCGGACGCTCTGAGTTCTGCCAGAGAGGAAAGAGGTGGTCCAATCCAGAGCTTTATCCCTTATCCCTGCATTGCGGAGGTGTGCACTTAGGGTGCGGTGGCAGACGGTGTTGAAAGCAGCAGAGAGGTCCAGGAGGATGAGGGCCACAGTTTCACATTTGTCAAGCAGGTCCCTGATGTCATTGGTGGTAGCGATGAGGGCAGTTTCGGTACTGTGGTTGCTGCGGAACCCTGACTGGGATGGGTCCAGGATGTTGTTCTCTTTGAGGTAGTGCGTCAGTTGTCTGTTGATGATCTTCTCAATGACCTTAGCTAGGAAAGGGAGATGGGATGGCAATTGTTGAGGTCTCACGGGTCTGCATTTGGTTTCTTGAGTAGGGCGTTGATCTCAGCGTGCTTCCAGCTCTCAGGGAAGGTCGTGGTCTCGAAGGGGATGTTGATGATTTTGCAGAGGTGGGGTGCGATGATGGCACTGGCTTTGTTTAAGATGTGGTGTGGGCATGGGTCTGACGGAGAGCCAGAGTGGATATGCTTATGGTATTGATGGTGTTGTCTATGTTTACGTTAGCCCAGGCAAGCAGTGGGTCGTAGTCGATGGTGTGTGGAGAGTATGAGGTGTTTGCGGTTTTCAGGGTGGTCTGGTTGTTGAAGCTGTCATGGATGTCAGTGTTCTTGTGGTGGAAGAAGGTGGTGAGGGAGTCACAAAGGTCTTGCGAGGGTGGGATGTCATTGATGTTGGAGCTGGGGTTGGAGAGTTCCTTCACAATGTTGAAGAGCTCCTTGCTGTTATGTGCGTTGTTGTCAAGGCGGTCTTTGAAGGAGGTCCTTTTGGCAGATCTAATGAGATGATGGTGTTTGGGGATGGCATTCTTGAAGGCTGCATGGCTGTCCGTTCTCTGTTCGCGGAGCCGTTTCTTCTCCAGCTTCCAGCAGGTTTGCTTGGAGGCTTGGAGGTCTGGGGTGAGCCAGCTGGCTCTCTTGCTGGCACCTCTGTTGGAGGGTTTCATGAGCAGGGTGAGGGTGTTGGCGCAGTCGTCCATCCAGCGCCTGAGGTTGCAGGCTGCACGGTTTGGGTCGGTGGGTTTGGCGGGCGTGTTTCGGGCAAGGCCAGTGTTCAGCTGGTCTTTGCTGACTTTGCTCCAGCTGCGGCAGGGGATCTTTTGGGTGTGGTGGTGCTAGGAGGGTTTCCTGAAGGTGAAGTGGATGCAGCAGTGGTCGGTCCAGGGGAGTTCGGTGGTGTGGCTGAAGGAGACATCGGAGCTTGTGGAGAAGACGGGGTCCAGCGTGTGGCCGGTGGAGTGGGTTGGTGTTGTGATGAGCTGTCTGAGTTCGAGGGTGGCGAGGTTGTTGATTAGGGTGTTGGAGTTAGTGTTGTTGTTGTTCTCAAGGTAAAAGTTCAGGTGTCCGAGGAGGATGTAGACTGGGGAGGACAGGGCGTGCCTGCTGACGAAGTCGGCGATGGAGTCCCAGAACTAAGACCATGGTCCCGGTGTCTGTAGATGAGAGTTCCTCTGAGGGTGGTGTTGGGGTTGGCGTGGATCTGGAAGTGCAGGTGTTTGGCGGTGCTGAGGATGTTGTCGGTGAAGGTCTTGACTCTGATGGTGTTCTTATGGACTATGGTGATTCCGCCTCGGACTCCGTTGGTGCGGTCCATGCGAGTAATCTTGTAGCCGTCCAGAATGGCTATGGCGATGTCCGGGGTCGAGGAGGGCATTCATCCAGGCCTCCGTCAGGAAGGTGACATCAGGGCTTCGGTGTCGACCAGGTCCCAGAGTTTGGCAGAGTGTTTGCGTGTAAAGAGGTTGTTCAGAAGGATGCATAAGAGGTGGTTGTGATCTGTCTCGGCTGGTGTTATGGTGGTTTGGAAGCTGGTGAATCTGCAGTTCCGGCAGGTGAAGGGTCCTTGTGTGTGTGCTCCTGGGCGGCGAGGAAGCAGGTGTGTGATCGCTCGGTGTTGAGTGCGAAGAGGGTGCTGCCGGTGTAATGGCGGTGGTCGTCATGTCGGTCGCAGGGACCAGGGGTCCTGATGCTGGGCACGGTCCAGGCGCGGACAGGTGCAGATGGGCTTGCCTTAGGTGCTCCAGCTGCACGCGGACACCATAAAAGGGGATGTTGGAGGGAGGGGCAGCTGGGAGGCGGGAGCAGGGCGGCAAATGGGCAAGCAGGGGAGCGGGGCTGCAGGGACGCAGTGGTGGGAAGCGGGAGAGGAAGGCAGAAGGCAACAAGGCCCAGGGAATCAGGAAAAACAAACAAAATGAAACAAAACTAAACTAAAAAAGATACAGTACAGATGCAACCTAGGACCTACCACTGGCCACCAGCGATGAAGTGCAGGTGGTAGTCTGCGGGTGGAGGAGGGCCTCGAACCCGTGTCGGGCAGCAGCAGTGAGCTAGGGAGGCAGACACAGCAGGTGGTGCTGTTGCGGCGAGGGGAGCGACCTGTCTGAGAGCAGGGTCAAGGGTCACTCCTTAACTCTGGCTTTGTACCAGTCTAATGAAACTAGAGATCCACAGTTGGCGTGTTGTAATTTTGTCACAATTTTTACTTAAACCACAAAAATTACATATGTGGTTCTACTGATTGGATTTTGTCATTTTGAGCATAAAATATCTAATAAAATGTATTCTATACTTTTGAGCATAAAATATCTATTAAAATGTATTATATATTTCTAAATTGATGTGGGATTGTTCTTGTGATATGTACTCACTTTATTACTTTTAAACTTTTTGAAGTGCTGTATAAATACTTTGTATATTGCCACTAAGATAAGCCTGACTGCTTTTGTGCAAACCTACCAAGGGGTAAGCACAGGTCAATTTGAGGTTTCCCGATGCCTTCACCTTGACAAGGATTTTGGCTGCTGTTTGAGTAGAGTTTCACCCCTCAACCAGCAGCCCCTTTTGTTATAGGGGCAACATTATTAATTACCAAAATTCCAATGAATTCCTGTATCTAAAATCCTAATTATAACTACAGAGTGGCTAGTAATCTATCTATCTATCTATCTATCTATCTATCTATCTATCTATCTATCTATCTATCTATCTATCTACACACAATCAATCAATCAACCAATCAGCAGATTTGTAAAGCATGACTAGTGACCCACTAGGTTCTCAAAGCGTGGGGGGCAGCAAGGGAACGGTCGTCGGTGATCATTTGGGGATTAGTCAAAGAACTAGGTTTTGAGATCCGTTCTGAATTGCGATAGGGTGAAAGATCTTAACACACACACACCCATAAGTTTAGGCCACTAAAAATTAACTTGGCTGTGCTGTGAAGTAAAGACTATTCAATTGGTTTTCACAAAGTATTTAAATGAACAATTACTGCGCAAAGTCTTACTTTCTGTCAAATTATCTCCCTTTTTGAGAGCAACTTTTCCTATAGGAATTCAAATGGGAAATGTATTGCCCCCGGCCTATTTTCTTGGAGAAAGTTGCATGATGGATCGGCATGAAACATTCAAAGTTGATGAACCTTTTTTGGAAAGTAGCTCGCAGATTTACAGAACGATGCCAACATTATTAAGACAAAAAATGTATTTGCTATGAACGTCTGATCTAATTATAATTAAATACGCACACACACACACACACACACACACACACATACACACACACACACACATACTGTTAGGCCACTACAAATTAGCTTGACTACATTGCAAAATAGACCTACAGTACGATTATTTAAAAAATGTTCCTGTTGTGTGAAGACTCCCACTACAAAAACCACGACTGAATGACTCTCAAAGTAACTTCGGCAATGCAACAGTAAAATACTCTTTCACAACTAAAAATGTAATTTAAGATTTTAGACCATTTTGGAAGTGTCTTTATTTACCAAATAAAATAGGGAAAAACTAGATGATAACAGTTTCTCCAACATCCAGGGAATCGGTCATTAATTTCAAAATAGTTTTAAACCTTGTTTAGGGAACTATTGATTAATATTTCATTTTAGTTATATATCTATAGTGATGTTGTGTTAAAACGGTGGCCTCTTTGGGATTTAGAGCTGTAATTTATGAGGCTTTATAGGTTTAAAGCCATTTTACAAGTCAAGTATTTAATCAAAAGGATTTAATGACTGGCTGCTCTGTGAACAACATTTTTACCAATAGCACTACAGGATCGATTTTGATTAATTTTTAGAGCATCTTCCAGTGTTGTAGTAGTTGGAGAAAATATATTATTTTCCAAAAAGCATGCAATTTCACAGATGTAAGTATTCAGTATTAATGGTTGTGCACTCAAATGATTTTCAAAGCAGTCCGACTTTTTGTGGTTTGCAGTTTTTACACCTAATCAAACATTAAATAACAATACAATCTCTGTAGTCCACACGAACAGTTTTCGGATACTGGAAACATCATCTAAACTATTTGTGAGTAAAATATAAATTCACACCAAGTGCAGAGTAGGTAGAACATTAACAATTAAAGTATTATTCTGTGTCATAATTTCCTATAATGTTCAGATCAACAAATATGCGGGTATTCAAAATGTTTTATTTGTTACCTGAATGGAAATTATATGCATATGTTTTTGCAATTTTTTATAATCAAAACAAGAAAAACAGTGAAGAAATCAGACAAAAAACAAAAGGCAACAATGATTCATTTAGCTGCACATCCCTCCATTTTTTTTCAAATCTAAATGTGCCTATTTGTGGTGCTCAAACTCTATAACACATCTGTTGCCATCATGTGTAAACTGGAATCAAAAACAAAACCAGTTAATAGCAAAAACAAAAAATAGTGGAGCACACCATAACTCCATTCTTTTACAAAAATTAGTAGTTATAGCCACCGTAATAATTACATTGAGTACACATATTAAATAAGAGGATTAAGGAAAAATCAATACATAGACAAATGGGTGCATAAAATGTTTAGTTCTTGCCATCTTTGATGATACTTTTTACAAAACACTTATAAATATTCACATTCATAATTTATATGATCTCATACATCTACATGATTTTTCACAATTTAGAAAGTAAGTATCCGTTCATATAGGATTTCATTCAACAGCAGATCTCAGGTATTCAATCTTTATGAATTCTCAGCCAATTAATATAATCGTCAGCCAATTAGTGTTTTGTCCCATTCTAGGACTTTCTCAAGGCTGATTGGGTGTAAACATAATAAAATATAGTATTACACAACGTGGTCCATATGCCTACTGACTTACAAATTGTTACTAAAACCTTTAATGCTAAGACCACCAAATGTAAAAATAATTTTAAAAAATATATCCAATAGCACCGTGTGTCCAAAAATCACAATACCAAACACATCTGGGCAGAGAAAACAACAAAGAACATCCAACTATATATTATAGCAAAGTACTAAAGGTTATAGGTATCTAGTTCTAAAAGGTTAATTCATAATAACATATTTATCCATAGTTTAACCAACCAAGCCATGTCCAAAACACATGCTTCATTCCAATGTATTTCAATATCCCAAGACAAAAGTTCAGGGCTGTGTCTGTATGTCGATATCCTACATGAGTCTCCGCTACAGGCTACAACTGCTTTATCATTTTACTTCTACAATAATATTCATGTCTGTAAAATATATAGCTGTGCATATGTCCCTTCAGGGCAAACCCGATATACATCGGCAACACTGAAGTAATTTCTGTCATCTCAAAGAGCAAAGAATTCAATAATAAATGGAAGACGGTCTCACTTATATTCAATTAAAATTAGATAATATTTAACGCAGTCCCGTACAATACACATTAATACACTTACGTTTTCAACTGCCACTCTTTAATCAACAAAGGAAGTCAAAAACTCTTTAACATCCATTTTAGAATTCTATCTCAATGTTCTTACCTGTATTTACGTGATTTTATTTGAGACACCACATAACAGGCGTACACAGTACATGCAAGCAAACTTAAATCAATTAAGACAAGCCCATGAACTTTCAATTAATCAAAGAACCCAGACATTGCTACCGTAAAGACGGTGGCCATCTTGTAGGAGGCACAAATCCTATGAAAATCATCTATTTGTTTGTTTCATATAGAGATAGGTCAGGACTTTTTATCTGGTATATTATGAGAACACTTTCAAATCAAAGAAATATCATGATATTCCCACTTTATAATCAGAGCGGTCTATAACTCATAGAATACAGACTCCAATTTTTTCCCCCCGCAAGTCTCCCACATTACTCGAGTCCCAAAACCAAAAGAAAGAGAAACACCCACAAGTCATAGCACACTAAATTTAATTGCAATGATAAAATATCACTTGTAACACGTACCATTGACCTTTGAGGACTTCAATCGAAACCAGAGCTCAAGCAGCTTGTCATGTAATCAGTCGCCATATTGGAAAAGGCAAAGTCTTAGTAATATTCGCAATTTAACTCTCTGTCCATTATAATATCCACCTGGTTTTCCGACTGGACGATATGTGAACAATAATTATTCATAGAAACAGCAACATGTGTTACCAGGAGCAGCCAACTTCACATAATACCAAAAAGATGCCCTAAAAATAAGAGAGCACTATGTGATAGATGGATCATAGATGCTTCAACACTCTATGGTTTCTCCTATTGAAATAGAGCTATATATTCATGATACCCTGGAACATTAAGATCATATTCATTATGCTAATTAAATTCTGTTACCATAGACAAACCAAATGTCATTATATTGAGCCTCATAGTCTATGATCCAAAGACCCCTTCTATAGTTATCAATAAACTTAAAATTGAGTTATGTTTGTTTTTTGTTAAAATTATTCCTTAAAAGCAGAAATGGTGCCCCCCCCAGTGTCTATAGAGGATAGTGGAAAGGGTGAATTAGAGATGTCCTCCTGTGTGTATAGAGGAAGGTGCTAACATGCAAAAAGTTTATAGTTGCTAAACATAAGGGATCAAAATTATTTTATGAATTCTTTTTACATATCTTATGGTCTCCAAATAAAATTAAATTCATCTAAACGTTCCAAAATGCTATCAACCATTTAAATATGATCACTGGTATCCATTGAATACATCCATTCATTGGTCATGACAATCTCATTTTATTAGCAAAAATTGACCACCATATGGTACACCCATATCATATTTTTAATTATTTTCTATACAATTATAAGAAATGATACATTTCATCATCTACGTTCATGCCCAATTCTACTGATTTTAATCCAATTATCTATCTTGCCTCATTTCTCCACAATTCCATTGTCCTGTTACCACCTCTAGGATGTGCAGGAGTGTGGGTAATGCCCACATATTTTTCACTGGGATCTCTGATGTAGAATGTGTCTTAAAAATGTGGCGCACTATAGGGGAAGAGAGGTCATTATTCCTTAATGAGCGCAAGTGCTCCTGAGTTCTCTCTTTGAGGGGCCTGATGGTACTACCCATATAGATTTTACCACATTCACATGGTAGTATGTTAACAACATATTTAGTATTGCAATTTATGAGCGTCTCAATTTTATATGTATTGCTCCCATTGAAGCTAAAATTGAGTGTTCTTTGTAGAGTTATATTACACATGTTACAATGTCTACATTTATAAAATCCACAAGTTTTGCCCGAGAGCCAAGTTTCTGTGGTCTCCTTAGCCGGAGGTAGATAACAATTACAAACTAAGGTGGTCATTACAACCCTGGCGGTCGGTGTTAAAGCAGCGGTAAAACCGCCAACAGGCCTGCGGGAAACAATTTGCAATTACGACCGTGGCAAAACAAACAGCGCAGCGGTTACTGCCAACAGACAGGCGGAGGACAATGTACCACCCACAGTATCACAACAGGCCAATCCGCCACCTTTTCCGGGGCGGATTCACTGCAGATAAAAACATGGCGGAAACAGGATTCCGAAGGGAAAACACTCACCTCTACACATCCCATGAGGAACTAGGACACCATGGACCTGGAACTCCAAATTCTTCCTGCAATAGTCTTCCTGCTCCTCTACCAGGAGCACGAACGCTGGCGGCAAAGACAACGGTGAGTACTGCACCTACGACACAGAGGAGGGGGAGGGAAAAAACAGGGACACACACGCAACACACAAAACCCCCATCCCCACCCTTACCCACTACAACACACACACTAATACATATTGATACATCACAGTTACACCCCCCAACCTCCCCGGAAGAATGCAAAGACAATAGAAAATGAGTGTAACCATTGTAATATATTAAAATCAAGTAGGCAAATATATATATATATATATACACCATTAACAAAATATACACCAAGCATAGTAGTCCAGGTAGTGCTCCAATTAAGTCTGTGGAACACTGGGCCCACACAGTATGGGCGAGGCCCACACAAGATCCCCGACCATGACGGAGAGAACACTGCAGGGGCATCAGAGAGCAACAAAACAGGCACCTCAGAGGGAGGGAAAGGGGGGGGCACCTCAGCCGCTTGAGTGCACGATGCCAAATCCACGAGAGGGCCACATGCCCACTGTTCAATCCTGGGGAGTGCAAAGCCACAGTCTCTCAAGTCTCTACAGTGGGTGGGTTGCCCACTGTTCCATCCTGGGGAGTGCAAAGCCACAGTCTCTCAAGTCTATACAGTGGGTGGGTTGCCCACTGTTCCATCCTGGGGAGTGCAAAGCCACAGTCTCACAAGTCTCTACAGTGGGTGGGTTGCCCACTGCTTTATCCTGGGGAGTGCAAAGCCACAGTCTCTCAAGTGGATAACAGTCTCCACTGGTTCTGGAGGGGGCATGGTGCCCAGAGTGCTTCATCCTGCTAAGGACAAAGGTAGTGGATGGATCTCTCCACTGGGGACATTATGCACAGAGTGCTTCATCCTGCTAAGGACAGAGGTTGTGGATGGATCTCTCCACTGGGGACATTATGCACAGAGTGCTTCATCCTGCTAAGGACAGAGGTTGTGGATGGATCTCTCCACTGGTTCTGGAGGGGGTATTGTGCCCAGAGGGCTTCATCCTGCTAAGGAAAGAGGTAGTGGATGGATCTCTCCACTGGTTCTGGAGGGGGCATGGTGCCCAGAGTGCTTCATCCTGCTAAGGACAGAGGTAGTGGATGGATCTCTCCACTGGTTCTGGAGGGGGCATGGTGCCCAGAGTGCTTCATTCTGCCCATGAAGGACTCAGTGCCCTTGGAGCTCATGGGCCAGCGGTGCTTGAGACGGCGGTGCCCTGTTCAGCGGTGCTTGAGACGGCGGTGCCCTGTTCAGCAGTGCTTGAGACGGCGGTGCCCAGTTCAGCTGTGCTTGAGACGGCGGTGCCCTGTTCAGCGGTGCTTGAGACGGCAGTGCCCTGTTCAGCAGTGCTTGCGACGGCGGTGCCCAGTTCAGCGGTGCTTGAGTTGGTGGTACCCTGTTCAGCGGTGCTTGAGACGGCGGTGCCCTGTTCAGCGGTGCTTGAGACGGTGGTGCCCTGTTCAGCGGTGCTTGGAGCGGCGGGCTCCTTTGCAATGACTCAGCTGCTGGCGGTCCTTCATGGCCCAGCGGGGCTTGTGCTGGCGGTCCTCTCTAGCCCAGCGGGGCTTGCGCTGGCAGTCCTCTCTGTCCCAGCGGGGCTTGTGCTGGTAGTCCTTCATGGCCCAGCGGGGCTTGTGCTGGCGGTCCTTCATGGCCCAGCGGGGCTTGTGATGGAGGTCCTCTCTGTCCCAGCGGGCATGACGGCTGTGGCCTCCTTGGCAGCTGGGCTTGTGCTGGCGGTGGCGTCCTGGGCAGCTGGGCGGGTGCTGGCGGTGGCCCCCTGGGCAGCTGGGCTGGTGCTGGTGGTGGCCTCCTGGGCAGCAGGGCTAGTGGTGGTGGCCTCCTGGGCAGCAGGGCTGGTGGCGGTGGCCTCCTGGGCAGCTGGGATGGTGGCCTCCTGGGCAGCTGGGAAGGTGCTGGCGGTGGCCTCCTGGGCAGCAGGGCTGGTGGCTGTGGCCTCCAGGGCAGCTGGGCTGGTGCTGGTGGTGGCCTCCTGGGCAGCAGGGCTGGTGGCCTCCTGGGCAGCAGGGATGATGGGGCCTTCTCTGCCGTGCTGCTCTTCCCAGACTTGCTGCGTTTCTTGTGCCCCTTCCCCACCTTGGAAGATGTTGCAGCTGACTCCACACTCCAACCTGTACCCCTTGGAGCGGCTTTGGTGGCTGGAGTCTTCCCCCTCTCCCGCCGGGCACTGGCCAACTTCTGTTGCTTGACAGGTGGGGGACTGTCTGTGCTGTGGCTCCGTGCCACACTGGCTGCCCTGGTGGCCGGTGCACTACCGATTCCAGTGACTACAGGCACCACTGGTCCCGGAGATGTTGTGGCTGAGGTGCTAGTTCGGGACCTAGGAGACGGACGGGGTGGGGGAGGTGTGGGAAAGAGGTCAAGGTTGGACAGGAAAAGGTTTTTGGAGACACTGGGATGGGTAGCTGGAGAGGGTTTGGGAGTGGAGGAAGAGGTTGTGGTTGTAGGAGGTGTTCGTTTGGTGACTTTGGGTGAAGGTGCATGCACTGGAGGCTGTCGTGAGGTGGATGGCTGTTGGGTGGCTGTGTGCCTGCGTTTGTGTATCTTGGGAGGGGGCGTCACAGACACACTGGGAAAGGATACAGGGGACATGTGAATGGTAGTGGGGGTGGTGACTGCACGTGATCGGGGTGTGGTGGTGGGTGTGCTGGTGATGGTAGCAGTGGCTGTAGAGGTAGTGCATGCAGGTGTGAGTGTAGACTAGGCTGGGAGGGAGGAGGGAGATGAGGAGGAGGGGGACACAGTGGAGGCAGTGGAAGTTGGTGTGTCTGCATGGGTATGATACTTGCATGAGTGCCTTTGGGATGTGTGGTGCTTATGTTTGCCTGAGCTTCCCTTGTGTGTTGACCTGTGTGCATTCTGGTCTAGAGGTGTGCTTGGGATAGGCTGGGGTACAGGGGATTGGGTCTGGGTGGAGGAAGTTGGAGGGGGGAGGCTAGAGACAGGGACAATGGCTGCCATCAGTGCTGAGGCCAGAGTCTGAAAAGCTCGGTGAAGGGCCGCCTGACCAGAATGAATGCCCTCCAGGAATGCATTTGTTTGTTGCAACTTCCTTTCTACACCCTGGATGGCATTCAAAATGGTAGACTGCCCAACAGTGAGGGACCTGAGGAGGTCAATGGCCTCCTCACTGAGGGCAGCAGGGGTGACTGGGGCAGGGCCTGAGGTGCCTGGGGCGAAGGTGATGCCCACCCTCCCGGGTGAGTGGGCACGGGGCAAAGGCTGAGGGGCTGCTGGGAGGGCGGTGCTGGAAGGGGGGGTGGCGGCTGTACCTGTATATGGGGGTGGCACAGATGTTGCCGCCACCACAAGGGAGCTCCCATCAGAGGACGAGCCCGTGTCACTGGTCTCAGCTCCTGTCCCTGCCGTGGAGCTCCCCTCACTCTCCGTCCCGCTCGTGAAGTCCGATTCCGTAGTGTGGCCCTCCATGGCCATGTGGGATGCAGCCCCCTTGTGCTCCGGTGCCACTGCTCCTCCGCCTGATGATGCTAATGTACACAAGAACAGGGAGACCACAAAAAGGGGGGGGGAAGACAGAAGAAAGACATGTTGAGTGCATGCATTAACGCTACTGTTGGCGGACATGACAGACACAGAAGCCCCCTGCACTACGCCGCGTTCTTGGGCTCCACTGTTCAATTCCTGGGAAATGGCCTACTATGCTATAGACGACATCTGCACACATGGATGACACAGGGGCATGACTAGGTGTAGTTGGCACTCTACAGAGGTGCGGTGGGGTGCCACATGGCCTGCCTTATGGAGGGACCTTGCCTACGGAACTCGCCCTAGCCTAGGGAAACTCATAGCCCACCTCCCCCACCCAGACCCCTCCACTGCGCACAAAATCAGCAGAATGAGAGTGTACTCACCCCCTTGTGGCTGCTGTGATGCCCTCAAGTGCCCATCCAACTCCAGGTACGCCACCACCAGGATCCTGAACATCAGGGGGGTCATGGTGCGACGGGCACCCTTCCCACGTTGGGAGGCCATCTCCAGCTGAGCCTCCGCCGTCTTCTTGCTCCAGCGGCGAATGTCCTCCCATCTTTTCCAGCAGTGGGTGCTCATCTGTGGTAGACCCCCAGGGTCCGGACGTCCTTGACGATGGCACGCCAAATATATTTTTTCTGGTGGGTGCTAACCTACATGAGTTGTACAGGGGGAAGAGAAATTTATTACCAACTGCACCGTCAAAGTGATTGGCCCCCATCCCTACCCTTGCCATGTGGCACATGCACTCACCATCGTTTCATGCACACCGCACTCTCCCCCCTTCCTTCTTACATCCACCCCTCTCCACACAGGCATAGCCCATACAGCATGCTCCCAGTGTACTTACCTGTTTGTCTGGAGGACCGTAGAGTAGCGTGTACTGGGGGAGGACCCATCCACGAGTTTCTCCAACTCCTCCGATGTGAAGGCAGGGGCCCTTTTTCCCAGAAACTCGAGCCATTGTCTCTTCCAGACAGAGGTCACAGCAGCACTTGCAGTGTAGGTCCTCTCCTGTCGAAGATCAGGTATCGAGTGATTGAACAGATAGAAAATGGCGGTCACGTCCGTGGCAGTGCGTACCGTCACCACCGGCGTAGAACGTCATTGGCTCCTGGGACACATAGGGTCCAATGTTAACCAATGCAGCATTGCGCCGCGGTCTTCGACCGCCTACCGCGACGGTGTACAACGCCAGCGCAGTTACCTCATATCCCATTGTCCCACTTTACAGGTCAGGCAGCTGCCATTTCAGGGGTCCACATGGTTTCATTTTCAACTGCATCATACATACCTAGGCCTAGACTCAACACACATACAGGCCACTTTGTAGATTATGATTGGTGTTCTGTGTAAGCTGTGGGTACGTACCTCTGAGTTGTTTGACTCTGTGCTTGCTGTTGTCCTTCATAGGCACCGTCCGCTGGGACATGTGAGGAGATGGCGGCATCCTCCGGTGTACCGACCATTGGTGGACCTGTCGACAATGGAGGAAAGACATGTGATAATCACATACAGGCTTGACCGTGCCACAATCCAGGAACTGTGTATCCAACTGGAGCCAGACCTGATGTCAGCTATCCGCCATCACACAGGAATACCCCTCAAGTGCAGGTGCTGTCAGTGCTTGCAAGTGGGTCATTTCAAATAACAGTGGCCATTGCATCAGGGATGTCCCAGCCCATGTTTTCCAACGTGTTGTCCAGAGTGTGGTCTGCCCTGCTGGAACACATGCGTTTTCCTTTAGGTGGAGGATTTGCCTACAGTGAAAGGTGATTTCTATGCCCTGGGACATATCCGCAACATCATAGGTGCCATTGATGGGACACATGTGGCTTTGGCCCCCCCCCACAGGAGTGAACAGGTGTACAGAAACCGGAAGAGTTATCATTCGATGAATGTACAGTTGATATGTTTGGCCGACCGGTACATCTCCCATGTTAATGCCAAATTCCCTGGCTCAGTGCATGACGCGTACATCCTGCAGAATAGCAGCATCCCTTATGTGATGGGTCAACTCCAGAGGCACCGTGTGTGGCTATTAGGTGAGCACCTGGAAGCTAGTCAGTGGGAACGGTTGTCTGGGGATATCCCTCCAGGTTAGTGTGTGTCTAACAATTGTCCCTCGCCATTTGCAGGTGACTCTGGCTACCCCAACCTGTCATGGCTACTGACCCCAGTGAGGAATCCCAGGAGAAGGGCAGAGGAACGCTACAATGAGGCCCATGGGCTTACTAGGAGGGTGATCGAGCGGACCTTCGGCCTCCTGAAGGCCAGGTTCTGGTGCCTCCATATGACAGGTGGCTCCCTATTCTACTCACCAAAGAAGGTGTGCCAGATCATCGTGGCCTGCTGTATGCTTCACAACTTGGCTTTGCGACAACAGGTGCCTTTTCTGCAGGAGGATGGTCCAGGTGGCAGTGTTGTTGCAGCTGTGGAGCCTGTGGACAGTGAAGACGAGGAAGCAGAGGAAGAAGACATGGACAACAGGGACTCCGTGATCCTGCAATATTTCCAGTGAAACACAGGTAAGAATACAAACCTGCTTACTACATGTACTTAAACACTACTACCTCTGTACTGTTTGTCGTTTTCACCCAGTGTATGGTCACTGAGTTGTCACTTTCCCTTACGTTTTCACAGATCTGGGTCCCACAGTGTGATATCTGCTTTGATTCCTCATGGACTAGAGCTATGTGACATAGATATGTTGACATTAAAAATGAAAGAGCTTTTTGCCACAGTAATTGCTATTACAGTATTCCGAAATCACAGACTGACTTCAGATTGCTTTGTGCTTTAAGGGTGTTAATTTTAGTGCTCAAAATTGGAGGGGGTAGCAAAATGGTGAGGGGTGATGGCAGAGGAATGTCCATGGCAGAGTCCAGTCTATTAGTCTCACAGGTGCATTGCCCAAATGGGCATAGGAAGTGGAGCTGGGGCAGTTTAAGGATGGACATGGTGACAAAGTGGGACAGTAGGATGACAATCAGGGTGGTCTCATTTCTTGGCAGGGTTCTTGGCATCGTTCTCTGTCTTGTTCCTGGATCTCAGGGACCGTTTCGAGGTGGTTCTCCCTCTGCAGGGGGTGGGGTGCTGGTGTGGTGGTCCTGTGGCAGTGCCTCCTGTCCACTAGCGCCAGCGGAGGTGGTGGGCAGTTCATCGTCCAGGCTAGTGTCAGGGGCCCCTTGTAGTGCCACTTACCTCCAGTTCTTCAGGCATTGGCGGTGGCACATTAAAAAAAATATCCTCCCCAGTTTGGAACTTCTTTATGATTAGGAATGCAAGAGGATAACATTGTAGTATACTCCATTTGCCATGTGAGTTTTCTTTGAAGCAAGCCTAGTTCACACTATTGTACTGGAGGCCAAACAACCCATATGAAAAAACATCACACAGTCCAGTGGGAGAAGCACCCCAAAAAAGTACCTGGTGATGGTGGTGATACAAGAGAGGAATCTTCTCAAATCACGTTTAAAGGAGGTGACGAGGAAGAAGAGAATAACAGCTTTACAAAAAGCAGCCCTATCCCCGGTGGTGTGCCAGCATCACGCACATCAGCATCTTCCAAATTGTACAGGACTCAGATGCAGACAGCACCTCATAAAATGATGGATACCTCAAAATGCACATTGAGTTCACCACCTCCTGTTTCTCTTTGGAAGTCACTTGCATCAGTGGCACCACAAAAGAAAATAACCCAAGCTACTATTACAGGCATGTTTAGGCAGACGGGACCATATGAATGCAGCCACCCAATGGCATGTTTAGAGAACAAGAACATAGCTAAAATGCTAGCGCTCGCCATGGCCATAGCAGATAGTGGTTATTTGCATCAGAGTGATTGTGCAAAACTTTCTAAAAAAAGAAGACATGGTCAGCAACATACTGAACACCTGCAGAAGAATCTGCACTGGTTTTATTCTTTCTTTAACCCCTTCGCTGCCAGGCCTTTTCCCCCTCCTGTGCCGAGCCTTTTTTTGGCTATTTGGAGCAGTTCGCGCTTAGGCCCTCATAACTTTTTGTTCACATAAGCTACCCATGCCAAATTTGCGTCCTTTTTTTCCAACATCCTAGGGATTCTAGAGGTACCCAGACTTTGTGGGTTCCCCAGAAGGAGGCCAAGAAATTAGCCAAAAAACAGTGAAAATTTCATTTTTTTAAAAAAATTTGGAAAAATGGGCTGCAGAAGAAGGCTTGTGGTTTTTTCCCTGAAAAGGGCATCAACAAAGGGTTTGCGGTGATAAAATCACCAGCTTCCCAGCTTTCAGGAACAGGCAGACTTGAATCAGAAAACCCAATTTTTCAACCCAATTTTGGCATTTTACTGGGACATACCCCATTTTTACGATTTTTTGTGCTTTCAGCCTCCTTCCAGTCAGTGACAGAAATGGGCATGAAACCAACGCTGGATCCCATAAACCGCAACATTTCTGAAAAGTAGACAAAATTCTGAATTCAGCAAGGGGTAATTTGTGTAGATCCTACAAGGGTTTCCTACAGAAAATAGCAACTGAAAAAGAAAAATATTGAAATTGAGGTGAAAAAAACATCAATTTTTCTCTAAGTTTTACTCTGTAACTTTTTCCTGCAATGTCAGATTTTCGAAAGCAATATACCGTTACGTCTGCTGGACTCTTCTGGTTGCGGGGATATATAGGGCTTGTAGGTTCATCAAGAACTCTAGGTACCCAGAGCCAATAAATGACCTGCACCCTGCAGTGGGTTTTCATTCTATGCCGGGTATACAGCAATTCATTTGCTGAAATATAAAGAGTAAAAAATAGCTATCAAGAAAACCTTTGTATTTCCAAAATGGGCACAAGATAAGGTGTTGAGAAGCAGTGGTTATTTGCACATCTCTGAATTCCGGGCTGCCCATACTAGCATGTGAATTACCGGGCATTTCTCAAATAGACGTCTTTTTTACACACTGTCTTACATTTGGAAGGGAAAAATGTAGAGAAAGACAAGGGGCAATAACACTTGTTTTGCTATTCTATGTTCCCCCAAGTCTCCCGATAAAAATGATACCTCACTTGTGTGGGTAGGCCTAGCGCCCGCGACAGGAAACGCACCAAAGCGCAACGTGGACACATCACAGAAAACAGACCTGTTTTTAGCAAAGTGCCTACCTGTAGATTTTGGCCTCTAGCTCAGCCGCCACCTAGGGAAACCTACCAAACCTGTGCATTTCTGAAAACTAGAGACCTAGGGGAATCCAAGATGGGGTGATTTGTGTGGCTCGGACCAGGTTCTGTTACCCAGAATCCTTTGCAAACCTCAAAATTTGGCTAAAAAAACACATGTTCCTCACATTTCTGTGGCAGAAAGTTCTGGAATCTGAGAGGAGCCACAAATTTCCTTCCACCCAGCGTTCCCCCACGTCTCCCGATAAAAATGATACCTCACTTGTGTGGGTAGGCCTAGCGCCCGCGACTGGAAACACCCCAAAGCGCAATGTGGACACATCACAGAAAACAGACCTGTTTTTAGCAAAGTGCCTACCTGTAGATTTTGGCCTCTAGCTCAGCCGCCACCTAGGGAAACCTACCAAACCTGTGCATTTCTGAAAACTAGAGACCTAGGGGAATCCAAGATGGGGTGATTTGTGTGGCTCGGACCAGGTTCTGTTACCCAGAATCCTTTGCAAAGCTCAAAAATTGGCTAAAAAAACACATGTTCCTCACATTTCTGTGGCAGAAAGTGCTGGAATCTGAGAGGAGCCACAAATGTCCTTCCACCCAGCGTTCCCCCACGTCTCCCGATAAAAATGATACCTCACATGTGTGGGTAGGCCTAGCGCCCGCGACAGGAAACGCCCCAAAGCGCAACGTGGACACATCACAGAAAACAGACCTGTTTTTAGCAAAGTGCCTACCTGTAGATTTTGGCCTCTAGCTCAGCCGCCACCTAGGGAAACCTACCAAACCTGTGCATTTCTGAAAACTAGAGACCTAGGGGAATCCAAGATGGGGTGATTTGTGTGGCTCGGACCAGGTTCTGTTACCCAGAATCCTTTGCAAAGCTCAAAAATTGGCTAAAAAAACACATGTTCCTCACATTTCTGTGGCAGAAAGTTCTGGAATCTGAGAGGAGCCACAAATTTCCTTCCACCCAGCGTTCCCCCACGTCTCCCGATAAAAATGATACCTCACTTGTGTGGGTAGGCCTAGCGCCCGCGACAGGAAACACCCCAAAGCGCAATGTGGACACATCACAGAAAACAGACCTGTTTTTAGCAAAGTGCCTACCTGTAGATTTTGGCCTCTAGCTCAGCCGCCACCTAGGGAAACCTACCAAACCTGTGCATTTCTGAAAACTAGAGACCTAGGGGAATCCAAGATGGGGTGATTTGTGTGGCTCGGACCAGGTTCTGTTACCCAGAATCCTTTGCAAAGCTCAAAAATTGGCTAAAAAAATACATGTTCCTCACATTTCTGTGGCAGAAAGTGCTGGAATCTGAGAGGAGCCACAAATGTCCTTCCACCCAGCGTTCCCCCACGTCTCCCGATAAAAATGATACCTCACATGTGTGGGTAGGCCTAGCGCCCGCGACAGGAAACGCCCCAAAGCGCAACGTGGACACATCACAGAAAACAGACCTGTTTTTAGCAAAGTGCCTACCTGTAGATTTTGGCCTCTAGCTCAGCCGCCACCTAGGGAAACCTACCAAACCTGTGCATTTCTGAAAACTAGAGACCTAGGGGAATCCAAGATGGGGTGATTTGTGTGGCTCGGACCAGGTTCTGTTACCCAGAATCCTTTGCAAAGCTCAAAAATTGGCTAAAAAAACACATGTTCCTCACATTTCTGTGGCAGAAAGTTCTGGAATCTGAGAGGAGCCACAAATTTCCTTCCACCCAGCGTTCCCCCACGTCTCCCGATAAAAATGATACCTCACTTGTGTGGGTAGGCCTAGCGCCCGCGACAGGAAACGCCCCAAAGCGCAACGTGGACACATCACAGAAAACAGATCTGTTTTTAGCAAAGTGCCTACCTGTAGATTTTGGCCTCTAGCTCAGCCGCCACCTAGGGAAACCTACCAAACCTGTGCATTTCTGAAAACTAGAGACCTAGGGGAATCCAAGGAGGGGTGACTGGCGGGGCTCGGACCAGGTTCTGTTACCCAGAATCCTTTGCAAACCTCATATTTTGGCTAAAAAAACGCATTTTCCTCACATTTGAGTGACAGAAAGTTCTGGAATCTGAGAGGAGCCACAAATTTCCTTCCACCCAGCGTTCCCCCAAGTCTCCCGATAAAAATGATACCTCACTTGCGTGGGTAGGCCTAGCGCCCGCGACAGGAAACGCCCCAAAGCGCAACGTGGACACCACCAAAATTTTGGAAGAAAACAGAGGTGTTTTTTGCGAAGTGACTACCTGCAGATTTTGGCCTCTAGCTCAGCCGGCACCTAGGGAAACCTACCAAACCTGTACATTTCTGAAAACTAGAGACCTAGGGGAATCCAAGGAGGGGTGACTGGCGGGGCTCGGACCAGGTTCTGTTACCCAGAATCCTTAGCAAAGCTCAAAAATTGGCTAAAAAAACACATGTTCCTCACATTTCTGTGGCAGAAAGTTCTGGAATCTGAGAGGAGCCACAAATTTCCTTCCACCCAGCGTTCCCCCACGTCTCCCGATAAAAATGATACCTCACTTGTGTGGGTAGGCCTAGCGCCCGCGACAGGAAACGCCCCAAAGCGCAACGTGGACACATCACAGAAAACAGACCTGTTTTTAGCAAAGTGCCTACCTGTAGATTTTGGCCTCTAGCTCAGCCGCCACCTAGGGAAACCTACCAAACCTGTGCATTTCTGAAAACTAGAGACCTAGGGGAATCCAAGGAGGGGTGACTGGCGGGGCTCGGACCAGGTTCTGTTACCCAGAATCCTTTGCAAAGCTCAAAAATTGGCTAAAAAAACACATGTTCCTCACATTTCTGTGGCAGAAAGTTCTGGAATCTGGGAGGAGCCACAAATTTCCTTCCACCCAGCGTTCCCCCAAGTCTCCCGATAAAAATGATACCTCACTTGCGTGGGTAGGCCTAGCGCCCGCGACAGGAAACGCCCCAAAGCGCAACGTGGACACCACCAAAATTTTGGAAGAAAACAGACCTGTTTTTAGCGAAGTGCCTACCTGTAGATTTTGGCCTATAGCTCAGCCGCCACCTAGGGAAACCTACCAAACCTGTGCATTTCTGAAAACTAGAGACCTAGGGGAATCCAAGGAGGGGTGACTGGCGGGGCTCGGACCAGGTTCTGTTACCCAGAATCCTTTGCAAAGCTCAAAAATTGGCTAAAAAAACACATGTTCCTCACATTTCTGTGGCAGAAAGTTCTGGAATCTGAGAGGAGCCACAAATTTCCTTCCACCCAGCGTTCCCCCAAGTCTCCCGATAAAAATGATACCTCACTTGCGTGGGTAGGCCTAGCGCCCGCGACAGGAAACGCCCCAAAGCGCAACGTGGACACCACCAAAATTTTGGAAGAAAACAGACCTGTTTTTAGCGAAGTGCCTACCTGTAGATTTTGGCCTGTAGCTCAGCCGCCACCTAGGGAAACCTACCAAACCTGTGCATTTCTGAAAACTAGAGACCTAGGGGAATCCAAGGATGGGTGACTGGCGGGGCTCGGACCAGGTTCTGTTACCCAGAATCCTTTGCAAAGCTCAAAAATTGGCTAAAAAAACACATGTTCCTCACATTTCTGTGGCAGAAAGTTCTGGAATCTGAGAGGAGCCACAAATTTCCTTCCCCCAGCGTTCCCCCACGTCTCCCGATAAAAATGATACCTCACTTGTGTGGGTAGGCCTAGCGCCCGCGACAGGAAACGCCCCAAAGCGCAACGTGGACACATCACAGAAAACAGACCTGTTTTTAGCAAAGTGCCTACCTGTAGATTTTGGCCTGTAGCTCAGCCGCCACCTAGGGAAACCTACCAAACCTGTGCATTTCTGAAAACTAGAGACCTAGGGGAATCCAAGGAGGGGTGACTGGCGGGGCTCGGACCAGGTTCTGTTACCCAGAATCCTTTGCAAAGCTCAAAAATTGGCTAAAAAAACACATGTTCCTCACATTTCTGTGGCAGAAAGTTCTGGAATCTGGGAGGAGCCACAAATTTCCTTCCACCCAGCGTTCCCCCAAGTCTCCCGATAAAAATGATACCTCACTTGCGTGGGTAGGCCTAGCGCCCGCGACAGGAAACGCCCCAAAGCGCAACGTGGACACCACCAAAATTTTGGAAGAAAACAGACCTGTTTTTAGCGAAGTGCCTACCTGTAGATTTTGGCCTGTAGCTCAGCCACCACCTAGGGAAACCTACCAAACCTGTGCATTTCTGAAAACTAGAGACCTAGGGGAATCCAAGGAGGGGTGACTGGCGGGGCTCGGACCAGGTTCTGTTACCCAGAATCCTTTGCAAAGCTCAAAAATTGGCTAAAAAAACACATGTTCCTCACATTTCTGTGGCAGAAAGTTCTGGAATCTGAGAGGAGCCACAAATTTCCTTCCACCCAGCGTTCCCCCACGTCTCCCGATAAAAATGATACCTCACTTGTGTGGGTAGGCCTAGCGCCCGCGACAGGAAACGCCCCAAAGCGCAACGTGGACACATCACAGAAAACAGACCTGTTTTTAGCAAAGTGCCTACCTGTAGATTTTGGCCTGTAGCTCAGCCGCCACCTAGGGAAACCTACCAAACCTGTGCATTTCTGAAAACTAGAGACCTAGGGGAATCCAAGGAGGGGTGACTGGCGGGGCTCGGACCAGGTTCTGTTACCCAGAATCCTTTGCAAAGCTCAAAAATTGGCTAAAAAAACACATGTTCCTCACATTTCTGTGGCAGAAAGTTCTGGAATCTGGGAGGAGCCACAAATTTCCTTCCACCCAGCGTTCCCCCAAGTCTCCCGATAAAAATGATACCTCACTTGCGTGGGTAGGCCTAGCGCCCGCGACAGGAAACGCCCCAAAGCGCAACGTGGACACCACCAAAATTTTGGAAGAAAACAGACCTGTTTTTAGCAAAGTGCCTACCTGTAGATTTTGGCCTGTAGCTCAGCCGCCACCTAGGGAAACCTACCAAACCTGTGCATTTCTGAAAACTAGAGACCTAGGGGAATCCAAGGATGGGTGACTGGCGGGGCTCGGACCAGGTTCTGTTACCCAGAATCCTTTGCAAAGCTCAAAAATTGGCTAAAAAAACACATGTTCCTCACATTTCTGTGGCAGAAAGTTCTGGAATCTGAGAGGAGCCACAAATTTCCTTCCCCCAGCGTTCCCCCACGTCTCCCGATAAAAATGATACCTCACTTGTGTGGGTAGGCCTAGCGCCCGCGACAGGAAACGCCCCAAAGCGCAACGTGGACACATCACAGAAAACAGACCTGTTTTTAGCAAAGTGCCTACCTGTAGATTTTGGCCTGTAGCTCAGCCGCCACCTAGGGAAACCTACCAAACCTGTGCATTTCTGAAAACTAGAGACCTAGGGGAATCCAAGGAGGGGTGACTGGCGGGGCTCGGACCAGGTTCTGTTACCCAGAATCCTTTGCAAAGCTCAAAAATTGGCTAAAAAAACACATGTTCCTCACATTTCTGTGGCAGAAAGTTCTGGAATCTGGGAGGAGCCACAAATTTCCTTCCACCCAGCGTTCCCCCAAGTCTCCCGATAAAAATGATACCTCACTTGCGTGGGTAGGCCTAGCGCCCGCGACAGGAAACGCCCCAAAGCGCAACGTGGACACCACCAAAATTTTGGAAGAAAACAGACCTGTTTTTAGCAAAGTGCCTACCTGTAGATTTTGGCCTGTAGCTCAGCCGCCACCTAGGGAAACCTACCAAACCTGTGCATTTCTGAAAACTAGAGACCTAGGGGAATCCAAGGATGGGTGACTGGCGGGGCTCGGACCAGGTTCTGTTACCCAGAATCCTTTGCAAAGCTCAAAAATTGGCTAAAAAAACACATGTTCCTCACATTTCTGTGGCAGAAAGTTCTGGAATCTGAGAGGAGCCACAAATTTCCTTCCCCCAGCGTTCCCCCACGTCTCCCGATAAAAATGATACCTCACTTGTGTGGGTAGGCCTAGCGCCCGCGACAGGAAACGCCCCAAAGCGCAACGTGGACACATCACAGAAAACAGACCTGTTTTTAGCAAAGTGCCTACCTGTAGATTTTGGCCTGTAGCTCAGCCGCCACCTAGGGAAACCTACCAAACCTGTGCATTTCTGAAAACTAGAGACCTAGGGGAATCCAAGGAGGGGTGACTGGCGGGGCTCGGACCAGGTTCTGTTACCCAGAATCCTTTGCAAAGCTCAAAAATTGGCTAAAAAAACACATGTTCCTCACATTTCTGTGGCAGAAAGTTCTGGAATCTGGGAGGAGCCACAAATTTCCTTCCACCCAGCGTTCCCCCAAGTCTCCCGATAAAAATGATACCTCACTTGCGTGGGTAGGCCTAGCGCCCGCGACAGGAAACGCCCCAAAGCGCAACGTGGACACCACCAAAATTTTGGAAGAAAACAGACCTGTTTTTAGCGAAGTGCCTACCTGTAGATTTTGGCCTGTAGCTCAGCCACCACCTAGGGAAACCTACCAAACCTGTGCATTTCTGAAAACTAGAGACCTAGGGGAATCCAAGGAGGGGTGACTGGCGGGGCTCGGACCAGGTTCTGTTACCCAGAATCCTTTGCAAAGCTCAAAAATTGGCTAAAAAAACACATGTTCCTCACATTTCTGTGGCAGAAAGTTCTGGAATCTGAGAGGAGCCACAAATTTCCTTCCCCCAGCGTTCCCCCACGTCTCCCGATAAAAATGATACCTCACTTGTGTGGGTAGGCCTAGCGCCCGCGACAGGAAACGCCCCAAAGCGCAACGTGGACACATCACAGAAAACAGACCTGTTTTTAGCAAAGTGCCTACCTGTAGATTTTGGCCTGTAGCTCAGCCGCCACCTAGGGAAACCTACCAAACCTGTGCATTTCTGAAAACTAGAGACCTAGGGGAATCCAAGGAGGGGTGACTGGCGGGGCTCGGACCAGGTTCTGTTACCCAGAATCCTTTGCAAAGCTCAAAAATTGGCTAAAAAAACACATGTTCCTCACATTTCTGTGGCAGAAAGTTCTGGAATCTGGGAGGAGCCACAAATTTCCTTCCACCCAGCGTTCCCCCAAGTCTCCCGATAAAAATGATACCTCACTTGCGTGGGTAGGCCTAGCGCCCGCGACAGGAAACGCCCCAAAGCGCAACGTGGACACCACCAAAATTTTGGAAGAAAACAGACCTGTTTTTAGCGAAGTGCCTACCTGTAGATTTTGGCCTGTAGCTCAGCCACCACCTAGGGAAACCTACCAAACCTGTGCATTTCTGAAAACTAGAGACCTAGGGGAATCCAAGGAGGGGTGACTGGCGGGGCTCGGACCAGGTTCTGTTACCCAGAATCCTTTGCAAAGCTCAAAAATTGGCTAAAAAAACACATGTTCCTCACATTTCTGTGGCAGAAAGTTCTGGAATCTGGGAGGAGCCACAAATTTCCTTCCACCCAGCGTTCCCCCAAGTCTCCCGATAAAAATGATACCTCACTTGCGTGGGTAGGCCTAGCGCCCGCGACAGGAAACGCCCCAAAGCGCAACGTGGACACCACCAAAATTTTGGAAGAAAACAGACCTGTTTTTAGCAAAGTGCCTACCTGTAGATTTTGGCCTGTAGCTCAGCCGCCACCTAGGGAAACCTACCAAACCTGTGCATTTCTGAAAACTAGAGACCTAGGGGAATCCAAGGAGGGGTGACTGGCGGGGCTCGGACCAGGTTCTGTTACCCAGAATCCTTTGCAAAGCTCAAAAATTGGCTAAAAAAACACATGTTCCTCACATTTCTGTGGCAGAAAGTTCTGGAATCTGAGAGGAGCCACAAATTTGATTCCACCCAGCGTTCCCCCACGTCTCCCGATAAAAATGATACCTCACTTGTGTGGGTAGGCCTAGCGCCCGCGACAGGAAACGCCCCAAAGCGCAACGTGGACACATCACAGAAAACAGACCTGTTTTTAGCAAAGTGCCTACCTGTAGATTTTGGCCTGTAGCTCAGCCGCCACCTAGGGAAACCTACCAAACCTGTGCATTTCTGAAAACTAGAGACCTAGGGGAATCCAAGGAGGGGTGACTGGCGGGGCTCGGACCAGGTTCTGTTACCCAGAATCCTTTGCAAAGCTCAAAAATTGGCTAAAAAAACACATGTTCCTCACATTTCTGTGGCAGAAAGTTCTGGAATCTGGGAGGAGCCACAAATTTCCTTCCACCCAGCGTTCCCCCAAGTCTCCCGATAAAAATGATACCTCACTTGCGTGGGTAGGCCTAGCGCCCGCGACAGGAAACGCCCCAAAGCGCAACGTGGACACCACCAAAATTTTGGAAGAAAACAGACCTGTTTTTAGCGAAGTGCCTACCTGTAGATTTTGGCCTGTAGCTCAGCCGCCACCTAGGGAAACCTACCAAACCTGTGCATTTCTGAAAACTAGAGACCTAGGGGAATCCAAGGAGGGGTGACTGGCGGGGCTCGGACCAGGTTCTGTTACCCAGAATCCTTTGCAAAGCTCAAAAATTGGCTAAAAAAACACATGTTCCTCACATTTCTGTGGCAGAAAGTTCTGGAATCTGAGAGGAGCCACAAATTTCCTTCCACCCAGCGTTCCCCCACGTCTCCCGATAAAAATGATACCTCACTTGTGTGGGTAGGCCTAGCGCCCGCGACAGGAAACGCCCCAAAGCGCAACGTGGACACATCACAGAAAACAGACCTGTTTTTAGCAAAGTGCCTACCTGTAGATTTTGGCCTGTAGCTCAGCCGCCACCTAGGGAAACCTACCAAACCTGTGCATTTCTGAAACCTAGAGACCTAGGGGAATCCAAGGAGGGGTGACTGGCGGGGCTCGGACCAGGTTCTGTTACCCAGAATCCTTTGCAAAGCTCAAAAATTGGCTAAAAAAACACATGTTCCTCACATTTCTGTGGCAGAAAGTTCTGGAATCTGGGAGGAGCCACAAATTTCCTTCCACCCAGCGTTCCCCCAAGTCTCCCGATAAAAATGATACCTCACTTGCGTGGGTAGGCCTAGCGCCCGCGACAGGAAACGCCCCAAAGCGCAACGTGGACACCACCAAAATTTTGGAAGAAAACAGACCTGTTTTTAGCGAAGTGCCTACCTGTAGATTTTGGCCTGTAGCTCAGCCGCCACCTAGGGAAACCTACCAAACCTGTGCATTTCTGAAAACTAGAGACCTAGGGGAATCCAAGGAGGGGTGACTGGCGGGGCTCGGACCAGGTTCTGTTACCCAGAATCCTTTGCAAAGCTCAAAAATTGGCTAAAAAAACACATGTTCCTCACATTTCTGTGGCAGAAAGTTCTGGAATCTGAGAGGAGCCACAAATTTCCTTCCCCCAGCGTTCCCCCACGTCTCCCGATAAAAATGATACCTCACTTGTGTGGGTAGGCCTAGCGCCCGCGACAGGAAACGCCCCAAAGCGCAACGTGGACACATCACAGAAAACAGACCTGTTTTTAGCAAAGTGCCTACCTGTAGATTTTGGCCTGTAGCTCAGCCGCCACCTAGGGAAACCTACCAAACCTGTGCATTTCTGAAAACTAGAGACCTAGGGGAATCCAAGGAGGGGTGACTGGCGGGGCTCGGACCAGGTTCTGTTACCCAGAATCCTTTGCAAAGCTCAAAAATTGGCTAAAAAAACACATGTTCCTCACATTTCTGTGGCAGAAAGTTCTGGAATCTGGGAGGAGCCACAAATTTCCTTCCACCCAGCGTTCCCCCAAGTCTCCCGATAAAAATGATACCTCACTT
This sequence comes from Pleurodeles waltl, assembly GCF_031143425.1. Taxonomy (NCBI): domain Eukaryota; kingdom Metazoa; phylum Chordata; class Amphibia; order Caudata; family Salamandridae; genus Pleurodeles; species Pleurodeles waltl. The sequence continues at coordinate 54,367,564 of NC_090439.1, read as the reverse complement.
GCGTGGGTAGGCCTAGCGCCCGCGACAGGGAACGCCCCAAAGCGCAACGTGGACACCACCAAAATTTTGGAAGAAAACAGACCTGTTTTTAGCGAAGTGCCTACCTGTAGATTTTGGCCTGTAGCTCAGCCGCCACCTAGGGAAACCTACCAAACCTGTGCATTTCTGAAAACTAGAGACCTAGGGGAATCCAAGGAGGGGTGACTGGCGGGGCTCGGACCAGGTTCTGTTACCCAGAATCCTTTGCAAAGCTCAAAAATTGGCTAAAAAAACACATGTTCCTCACATTTCTGTGGCAGAAAGTTCTGGAATCTGAGAGGAGCCACAAATTTCCTTCCACCCAGCGTTCCCCCACGTCTCCCGATAAAAATGATACCTCACTTGTGTGGGTAGGCCTAGCGCCCGCGACAGGAAACGCCCCAAAGCGCAACGTGGACACATCACAGAAAACAGACCTGTTTTTAGCAAAGTGCCTACCTGTAGATTTTGGCCTGTAGCTCAGCCGCCACCTAGGGAAACCTACCAAACCTGTGCATTTCTGAAACCTAGAGACCTAGGGGAATCCAAGGAGGGGTGACTGGCGGGGCTCGGACCAGGTTCTGTTACCCAGAATCCTTTGCAAAGCTCAAAAATTGGCTAAAAAAACACATGTTCCTCACATTTCTGTGGCAGAAAGTTCTGGAATCTGGGAGGAGCCACAAATTTCCTTCCACCCAGCGTTCCCCCAAGTCTCCCGATAAAAATGATACCTCACTTGCGTGGGTAGGCCTAGCGCCCGCGACAGGAAACGCCCCAAAGCGCAACGTGGACACCACCAAAATTTTGGAAGAAAACAGACCTGTTTTTAGCGAAGTGCCTACCTGTAGATTTTGGCCTGTAGCTCAGCCGCCACCTAGGGAAACCTACCAAACCTGTGCATTTCTGAAAACTAGAGACCTAGGGGAATCCAAGGAGGGGTGACTGGCGGGGCTCGGACCAGGTTCTGTTACCCAGAATCCTTTGCAAAGCTCAAAAATTGGCTAAAAAAACACATGTTCCTCACATTTCTGTGGCAGAAAGTTCTGGAATCTGAGAGGAGCCACAAATTTCCTTCCCCCAGCGTTCCCCCACGTCTCCCGATAAAAATGATACCTCACTTGTGTGGGTAGGCCTAGCGCCCGCGACAGGAAACGCCCCAAAGCGCAACGTGGACACATCACAGAAAACAGACCTGTTTTTAGCAAAGTGCCTACCTGTAGATTTTGGCCTGTAGCTCAGCCGCCACCTAGGGAAACCTACCAAACCTGTGCATTTCTGAAAACTAGAGACCTAGGGGAATCCAAGGAGGGGTGACTGGCGGGGCTCGGACCAGGTTCTGTTACCCAGAATCCTTTGCAAAGCTCAAAAATTGGCTAAAAAAACACATGTTCCTCACATTTCTGTGGCAGAAAGTTCTGGAATCTGGGAGGAGCCACAAATTTCCTTCCACCCAGCGTTCCCCCCAAGTCTCCCGATAAAAATGATACCTCACTTGCGTGGGTAGGCCTAGCGCCCGCGACAGGAAACGCCCCAAAGCGCAACGTGGACACCACCAAAATTTTGGAAGAAAACAGACCTGTTTTTAGCGAAGTGCCTACCTGTAGATTTTGGCCTGTAGCTCAGCCACCACCTAGGGAAACCTACCAAACCTGTGCATTTCTGAAAACTAGAGACCTAGGGGAATCCAAGGAGGGGTGACTGGCGGGGCTCGGACCAGGTTCTGTTACCCAGAATCCTTTGCAAAGCTCAAAAATTGGCTAAAAAAACACATGTTCCTCACATTTCTGTGGCAGAAAGTTCTGGAATCTGAGAGGAGCCACAAATTTCCTTCCACCCAGCGTTCCCCCACGTCTCCCGATAAAAATGATACCTCACTTGTGTGGGTAGGCCTAGCGCCCGCGACAGGAAACGCCCCAAAGCGCAACGTGGACACATCACAGAAAACAGACCTGTTTTTAGCAAAGTGCCTACCTGTAGATTTTGGCCTGTAGCTCAGCCGCCACCTAGGGAAACCTACCAAACCTGTGCATTTCTGAAAACTAGAGACCTAGGGGAATCCAAGGAGGGGTGACTGGCGGGGCTCGGACCAGGTTCTGTTACCCAGAATCCTTTGCAAAGCTCAAAAATTGGCTAAAAAAACACATGTTCCTCACATTTCTGTGGCAGAAAGTTCTGGAATCTGGGAGGAGCCACAAATTTCCTTCCACCCAGCGTTCCCCCAAGTCTCCCGATAAAAATGATACCTCACTTGCGTGGGTAGGCCTAGCGCCCGCGACAGGAAACGCCCCAAAGCGCAACGTGGACACCACCAAAATTTTGGAAGAAAACAGACCTGTTTTTAGCGAAGTGCCTACCTGTAGATTTTGGCCTGTAGCTCAGCCGCCACCTAGGGAAACCTACCAAACCTGTGCATTTCTGAAAACTAGAGACCTAGGGGAATCCAAGGAGGGGTGACTGGCGGGGCTCGGACCAGGTTCTGTTACCCAGAATCCTTTGCAAAGCTCAAAAATTGGCTAAAAAAACACATGTTCCTCACATTTCTGTGGCAGAAAGTTCTGGAATCTGAGAGGAGCCACAAATTTGATTCCACCCAGCGTTCCCCCACGTCTCCCGATAAAAATGATACCTCACTTGTGTGGGTAGGCCTAGCGCCCGCGACAGGAAACGCCCCAAAGCGCAACGTGGACACATCACAGAAAACAGACCTGTTTTTAGCAAAGTGCCTACCTGTAGATTTTGGCCTGTAGCTCAGCCGCCACCTAGGGAAACCTACCAAACCTGTGCATTTCTGAAAACTAGAGACCTAGGGGAATCCAAGGAGGGGTGACTGGCGGGGCTCGGACCAGGTTCTGTTACCCAGAATCCTTTGCAAAGCTCAAAAATTGGCTAAAAAAACACATGTTCCTCACATTTCTGTGGCAGAAAGTTCTGGAATCTGGGAGGAGCCACAAATTTCCTTCCACCCAGCGTTCCCCCAAGTCTCCCGATAAAAATGATACCTCACTTGCGTGGGTAGGCCTAGCGCCCACGACAGGAAACGCCCCAAAGCGCAACGTGGACACCACCAAAATTTTGGAAGAAAACAGACCTGTTTTTAGCGAAGTGCCTACCTGTAGATTTTGGCCTGTAGCTCAGCCGCCACCTAGGGAAACCTACCAAACCTGTGCATTTCTGAAAACTAGAGACCTAGGGGAATCCAAGGAGGGGTGACTGGCGGGGCTCGGACCAGGTTCTGTTACCCAGAATCCTTTGCAAAGCTCAAAAATTGGCTAAAAAAACACATGTTCCTCACATTTCTGTGGCAGAAAGTTCTGGAATCTGAGAGGAGCCACAAATTTCCTTCCACCCAGCGTTCCCCCACGTCTCCCGATAAAAATGATACCTCACTTGTGTGGGTAGGCCTAGCGCCCGCGACAGGAAACGCCCCAAAGCGCAACGTGGACACATCACAGAAAACAGACCTGTTTTTAGCAAAGTGCCTACCTGTAGATTTTGGCCTGTAGCTCAGCCGCCACCTAGGGAAACCTACCAAACCTGTGCATTTCTGAAAACTAGAGACCTAGGGGAATCCAAGGAGGGGTGACTGGCGGGGCTCGGACCAGGTTCTGTTACCCAGAATCCTTTGCAAAGCTCAAAAATTGGCTAAAAAAACACATGTTCCTCACATTTCTGTGGCAGAAAGTTCTGGAATCTGAGAGGAGCCACAAATTTGATTCCACCCAGCGTTCCCCCACGTCTCCCGATAAAAATGATACCTCACTTGTGTGGGTAGGCCTAGCGCCCGCGGCAGGAAACGCCCCAAAGCGCAACGTGGACACATCACATTTTTTCATTGAAAACAGTGCCTACCTGTAGTTTTTGGCCTGTAGCTCAGCCAGCACCTAGGGAAACCTACCAAACCTGTGCATTTCTGAAAACTAGAGACCTAGGGGAATCCAAGATGGGGTGACTTGAGGGGCTCTGACCAGGTTCTGTTACCCAGAATCCTTTCCAAACCTCAAATATTGGCTAAAAAAAACGCATTTTTCACACATTTCGGTGACAGAAAGTTCTGGAATCTGAGTGGAGCCACAAATTTCCTTCCACCCAGCGTTCCCCCAAGTCTCCCGATAAAAATGATACCTCAGTTGTGTGGGTGGGCCAGGTGCCTCCAACAGAATAAGGCCCAAAACTTGTAGAGATACAGGGGATAGTACTGCGAGTTTATAAGGACATATTCTTTTATACATCTTTAGACTGACTCTGCTTTGGGGACCCACATACGTGAGGTGTCATTTTATTTGGGAGACTGAGGGGAACACTGGGGAGTAGGAATTTTGTGCTGGAGTGGTGATCGTACGAAGAAAAGTCCGGAAAATATGCTTTTTTTAAGCACATTTTGAGGTTTACAGAGGAGTCTGGGTAAGAAAATGTTGGGGGATCCACGCAAGCCACTCCTCCCTAGACTCCTTGGGGTGTCTAGTTTTAAAAAATGTCTGGGTTTGGTAGGTTTCCCTAGATGAAGGCCGCACACAGGACCAAAAACATAGGTGCCCTCTCCCCCCCCAAACACAGGTAGTTTTGTAATATATCGTTTTGATGTGCCCACATACGTCCGTGATGTGCCAAACACTAAAATTTTGAAAAGAAACACACTTAGGTTATGTGAAAAAGACCCCTCACCCACCAACCAAGTTGGTGGCATGCTTCATCATCGGGGTCCCACCTGAGGCACCTAGCGTGTCATAGGTGTGCTGCGACGCCTGATTACAGCGGAGCAGGTTTGGTCATTTTTACCACACATACTGGTTGGATTTGGCACGAGGGTGAGTGATGGTTCAGTGGATCAAATTTTACTAACAAGAGCTTTCACAAAAATGAAAAGCACTGTTAGTAACTGAAAGGCAAAAAACTGAACCAATGACTCACAGCTCGTGAGCTGTAAAGCCGCGACAAGGCACCAACCGCTTTACAGTCCATTCACACAACTTTCATACATGACACACACAAGGCCATTCACACCGCCAGCCACGGGCCCAGCACATTACAACACTCACATCGACAGACAGCGCCACTCAAGGGCCCATCACTTACATACGCCCACATGCCTGATACAACAATCACACCAGCTGATGGGAGTGTGTGGACTGGTGTTTGGCTTGCAGTGTGTTGCAGTAGCCAACATCAAGTCAATATGTACAGTCTCAGCCAAGCCCCACTCCACACACAATGGCATCATATTTTTTTTTTTTTTAACAGAGGAACCCCTAACTAAGTAGAAAGAATTACAAAACAACAAACACAAAAGCTCTAACTAACAACATGACAGAAATGCTAACCATGAAACTAAACACATGAAAATACAAAACAGACATGAGTTTACACTCATGGTTGTTCCCAGAAATTCTTCTGGGTGTGGTAATTCTTAAAACAAGCACCGACACACAGCCCAGGCTTTGAAGGACAATCTGGGCAGTACATTCGAGACTCCCTCCGGATACCTCTTCGAAAACACACTCTACATTTCTTAGCTGGAAAGTCTTTTTTGGGTGTGGGAGGAATGTGCTCAGCAAAGTGGCGATCTTTCAATCTAGCCACATCCTCCACCACTGCTTCTCTAGGAACTCTGGCCTGTTCCACCACAATAAGGCTCTCTATCACTGACTCCTGAAATTTCACAAATGTCATCTTTGAGTCTGGAGACCTATCCCTAAACACAATAAAAGCATTGAAGGTTGCTAAGTGGAAGAGGTGAAGTGCTAACTTCTTATACCAAACATAAGACTTACGAATAGCAGTATAAGGTTCCAACCTCTGGTCAACTCTATCTACACCTCCCATGTGCTTATTATAATCTAAAATGCACACAGGTTTGCGCACTTCAGCAACCTGGCCCCAAACAGTCACAGGGGAAGTACTCTCATCATGGATGGTACTTAGCATGTAGACATCCCTCTTGTCTGAAAATTTCAAAGCTAGCAGCTCCTCGTTCCGCAAGGCACAGCACTGTCCCCTCTCAAGTTTTTTACAGACAAGCTCCCTTGGATAGCCTTTCCGGTTAGAACGGATTGTGCCACAAGCAACTGTGTCCACTCTAAACAATTCCTTGAACAACTGCACACCAGTGTAGAAGTTATCTACATACAAATGGTGACCTTTGTTGAACAGTCGTCTACCAAGATCCCACACTATTTTCTCAGTAACTCCAAAAGTGGGAGGACAACCAGGGGGGTCAATATTGGAATCCCTACCAGTGTACACACGGAAACTATACACATATCCTGTCCTACTTTCAGACAGCATATACAATTTAATTCCATATCGTGCCCTTTTGCTAGGAATGTACTGCCTAAAAACCAAACGACCCTTGAAGAGGACCAAAGACTCGTCCACACTTATCTCTTTGCCTGGAACATAGACCTCCGAAAACCGATCTACAAAATGATCAAGGACAGGCCTAATCTTAAAAAGACGGTCAGAATCTGGGTGATCTCGTGGCAAGGCTAATGCATTGTCAACAAAATGCAGCATCCTAAGAAGAAGCAAATACCGATTACGACTCATGGTAGCTGGAAATATAGCTGTTGCCATCAAGGGACTAGTAGACCAATAAGAAGCCAGTGACGGCTTCCTTATCAACCCCATCAAAAAAGTCAAACCCAAAAACTTTTTTAGCTCCTCCAAATTTGTGGGAATCCACTGCGCAGCTCTAGAGTGTGGCCTAAGTCTAGCAGCGTTGTCCCTCAAATGCTGCTCCGCATACAAATTAGTCTGCTCAACAATCTCTTCCAAAAACACATCATCCATGAATAACTCAAAGAAATTGATAGGCATAAAGTTCTCTGTATTGGCGTTACACCCCGGGAGACCAGTAAAGGCAGGCAACTCTGGCTGCTCCATGTTTGGGGCAACCCAGACATCAGGTCTTCTAACGGGAAACCTTTCAGCCCCAGGTTGCTGCACTATTGGCACATCAATGTCCTCCTCTAAAACAGAACCTTCATCTGCACTGAGTGTGGCTTCATCATCAGAAGATTCCCCTCCAACAGAAACATCACTGCCAGAATCTCTGACTTCCTCCTCTGCCTCAGATGCAGAGTCCGTCTCATAGTCATGATCAGACTGTGACTCAAAAAGCATACCAACCACCTGCTGAGCGGTCATCCTGCGGCTAGCCATGATCTCTCCTGCTAAAATTAACTGGACAAATTCACCACCAACAACCAGCACTGTGTAAGACAAGTAACAAAGTGTAGCTTTGTTAGTAAGAGTTACAAACTCAAAAACTATACCGCTCACTTGCCTGAAAAAGCTTGATTCACCAGCAACTACACAGCAATCACCAATGATATCCCACTAAAAAGAAAGAAAGAAAGGCAAATTAGAAATAAGACACAACAAATATCATTGTGCACAAACCTAAGGACAATTTCACACACAATCCTGCATTTAGTACACCCCCTACAAACATGTCATTCATGCATGGCAACAATACTCCTTTGGAGTAAATTGTTTTTACTTACCTAAAACATGCAACTGTGCAAACTGCAGGTCAACCACCGCCAAAACCGCAAGGAGCCACAGCAAATAAAGCAAAAGCTTTGAACTAGAACAAAAAGGAGGAAATTTTTTTTTATCACAAATGCAAAGACTTCTTCAGTTGACAAACACCCCACCATCAAACATTTTAGAAATTGGTGCCTAAGTGGATTCTGTCATAGGGGCAGATGGGCCTACTAAAAAAATAGGCCTGTCTGCCCCAAGGAAGCCAGAAAATACCTTTAGTACTGTGTCCCCATGGAGAGCGACCCTTGCCAAAGGGGACAGCCCTCAAACAAAAAAAAAACAAAAAAAACACACACAACACTATCCCTGGTGCCTAAGTGGCTTCTGCCCCCTTGGGGGCAGGTGGGCCTAAGAAAATAGGCCCATCTGCCCCCAGGGGGTGCAGAAATGGCCAACAGGTCAATGCCCCCCTTGGGGGGGCGCCCCGTGACCAAGGGGACGCCCCCCCACAAAAATAAACACATAAAAAAAAATCCCTGGCGTTCTAGTGGTTTCTGCACCCCTTGGGGGCAGATCAGCCTAAAAATAATAGGCTGATCTGTCTCCAAGGGGTGCAGAAATGGCCTGGGTACATGTGCCCCCAAAGTGGGGGGCGACCCTTGCCCAAACCCCCCCCCATCCACTAACACACACACACACACACACTATCCCTGGTGTCTACGTGGCTTCTGCCCCCCTTGGGGGCAGGTGGGTCTAGAAAAATAGGCCCATCTGCCCCCAGGGGGGGCAGAAATGGCCAACAGGTCAATGCCCCCTTGGGGGGGCGCCCCGTGCCCGAGGGGACGCCCCCCCACAAAAATAAACACATAAAAAAAAATCCCTGGCGTTCTAGTGGTTTCTGCCCCCCTTGGGGGCAGATCAGCCTAAAAATAATAGGCTGATCTGTCTCCAAGGGGTGCAGAAATGGCCTGGGTACATGTGCCCCCAAAGTGGGGGGCGACCCTTGCCCAAGCCCCCCCCCATCCACTAACACACACACACACACACACTATCCCTGGTGTCTACGTGGCTTCTGCCCCCCTTGGGGGCAGGTGGGTCTAGAAAAATAGGCCCATCTGCCCCCAGGGGGGGGCAGAAATGGCCAACAGGTCAATGCCCCCCTTGGGGGGGCGCCCCGTGCCCAAGGGGACGCCCCCCCCACAAAAATAAACACATAAAAAAAAAACCCTGGCGTTCTAGTGGTTTCTGCCCCCCTTGGGGGCAGATCAGCCTAAAAATAATAGGCTGATCTGTCTCCAAGGGGTGCAGAAATGGCCTGGGTACATGTGCCCCCAAAGTGGGGGGCGACCCTTGCCCAAGCCCCCCCCCCATCCACTAACACACACACACACACACACACTATCCCTGGTGTCTACGTGGCTTCTGCCCCCCTTGGGGGCAGGTGGGTCTAGAAAAATAGGCCCATCTGCCCCCAGGGGGGGCAGAAATGGCCAACAGGTCAATGCCCCCCTTGGGGGGGCGCCCCGTGCCCGAGCGGACGCCCCCCCACAAAAATAAACACATAAAAAAAAATCCCTGGCGTTCTAGTGGTTTCTGCCCCCCTTGGGGGCAGATCAGCCTAAAAATAATAGGCTGATCTGTCTCCAAGGGGTGCAGAAATGGCCTGGGTACATGTGCCCCCAAAGTGGGGGGCGACCCTTGCCCAAGCCCCCCCCCATCCACTAACACACACACACACACACACTATCCCTGGTGTCTACGTGGCTTCTGCCCCCCTTGGGGGCAGGTGGGTCTAGAAAAATAGGCCCATCTGCCCCCAGGGGGGGCAGAAATGGCCAACAGGTCAATGCCCCCCTTGGGGGGGCGCCCCGTGCCCAAGGGGACGCCCCCCCACAAAAATAAACACATAAAAAAAAAACCCTGGCGTTCTAGTGGTTTCTGCCCCCCTTGGGGGCAGATCAGCCTAAAAATAATAGGCTGATCTGTCTCCAAGGGGTGCAGAAATGGCCTGGGTACATGTGCCCCCAAAGTGGGGGGCGACCCTTGCCCAAGCCCCCCCCCCATCCACTAACACACACACACACACACACTATCCCTGGTGTCTACGTGGCTTCTGCCCCCCTTGGGGGCAGGTGGGTCTAGAAAAATAGGCCCATCTGCCCCCAGGGGGGGCAGAAATGGCCAACAGGTCAATGCCCCCCTTGGGGGGGCGCCCCGTGCCCAAGGGGACACCCCCCCACAAAAATAAACACATTAAAAAAAATCCCTGGCGTTCTAGTGGTTTCTGCCCCCCTTGGGGGCAGATCAGCCTAAAAATAATAGGCTGATCTGTCTCCAAGGGGTGCAGAAATGGCCTGGGTACATGTGCCCCCAAAGTGGGGGGCGACCCTTGCCCAAGCCCCCCCCCATCCACTAACACACACACACACACACTATCCCTGGTGTCTACGTGGCTTCTGCCCCCCTTGGGGGCAGGTGGGTCTAGAAAAATAGGCCCATCTGCCCCCAGGGGGGGCAGAAATGGCCAACAGGTCAATGCCCCCCTTGGGGGGGCGCCCCGTGCCCATGGGGACGCCCCCCCACAAAAATAAACACATAAAAAAACATCCCTGGCGTTCTAGTGGTTTCTGCCCCCCTTGGGGCAGATCAACCTAAAAATAATAGGCTGATCTGCCCTCAAGGGGGGCAGAAATGGCCCTAAAAGACATGCCCCCCAAAGGGGAGCGACCCTTGCCCAAGGGGGCGCCCCCCCATCCACTACACACACAATCCCTGGTGCCTAAGTGGCTTCTGCCCCCCTTGGGGGCAGATGGACCTAAAAAAAATAGGCCGATCTGCCCCCAAGGGGGGCAGAAATGGCCAACAGTTCTCTGCCCCCTTGGGGGGGGCGCCCCTTGCCCAAGGGGGCACCCCCTCCCAACATACCTGCACAGAAAATATAATTCCCTGGTGATCCAGTGGTTTCTGCCCCCCTTGGGGGCAGATCCGCCTAAAAAGTAGGCCAATCTGCCCCCAAGGGGGGCAGAAATGGCCGTAACTAATTGCCCCCACAAGGGGAGCGACCCTTGCCCAAGGGGCCGCTCCCCGCCAGCAAGAAACACGAGCAAACAACAACAAAAAAAAATCCCTGGTGTCTAGTGGGCATTCCTGCTGCCCGATCGCAATGCGATCGGGCAGCAGGAATGCTCAAAGAGACACCGGGGGAAAGGAAAAGCCTTTCCTTTCCCCCGGTGCCTCTTTAGCCCAAACCCCCCACCCACCGGGAAGAGGAACTCACCTCTTTCCTCGTCGCCGCACAGGAAGCAAATGGCTTCCTGTGCTGCGAAATCCCCATAATGAAGTCAGCGCGCGATCGCGCGCTGACGTCATTATGGGGGGGTGGGGGGGTCGGGGGTGGAAGGGGAAGGGCTTCCCCTTCCATCCCTGACTTTGGGGGGGTGGGGGGAAGCACACAGAGGGAGCGAGAGCGCTCCCTCTGGGCTGTGTGCCGAGGACGTAGTGGTTACGTCCTCGGCACAGCAGCACTGTGCCGCGGGACGTAACCACTACGTCCGCGGCACAGAAGGGGTTAATGCCCAGATGCAGTTGAGGATCATTCAGCATGCTACTTGAGTACTGGGTAAAGCACTCCTAAAGGAGGTGCCAGCACATTGGAACTCAACCTACTACATGTTACAATATCTGTCTGAGCTGTAAAGATGGATCACCATCTATGTCCTTCAAAGAGGAGGTGATACAATTAGGAAAAGCACGGCCATGGAGATGTACAAATGGGCCTAGTGAAATGCCTGTCAGAAATGCTACTTACTTTCGATGTTTTCACACAAGAAGTCAGCAAGGAGGACTGTACAATGAGCTGAGCAATCCTGTTGTTGCATATGCTACAGATCCCGCAAAGGTTCACCAGTTGAACAAAGAAGCGTATTAGGTGGTTCAGAGCTTATTCCTTCACTTAGCTGTTAATAAAAATGGAAAAAGAAAAGACGACGGAAGGAACTCTGACCAAATCAAACATTCATCCCCATTCACAGATCTGTGTATAATCCATATTTTTTGCACACCATGCCTTTCCAATTTGGATTCAGCCATATGCAAATCAGTTTTGACCTTTTGAACTTCCAGGCCAGGTCCTCCCTGGACTGGATGCAAGCATCCTGTGACCAGTTTTGGGGTACCACTCCTCATCAGCCAGGCTAACTTGAACCTGAAAGGCATATCAATCATGGGCCCGACGACTGGGCATACCTTTTCCAGTTGGGGTGACAAATTAAAAAAAGATGATGGATGGGATGCTGAACAAATCAAACATTCACCCCTAGCCACAGATCTGGGTTTAATCCATTTTTTGTGCAAGCTATGCCTTTACAGTTTGGACACAGCCATATACAAATCAGTCTTGACCCTGTTCCACAAGGGAACAGTCCAGCCCATGGCTGATGAGCAGTGATACCCAAAAACTGGTCTCAGGATGCTTGTTTCCGGTCCATGAAGGACCTGGCCTGCCAGTTCGGGCTAGACTGTTCCCATACGAAGCAGGGTCAAGACTAATTTAGAAATGGCTGGGTCTAAACTGGGGTGGCCTGGTGGGCAAAAAAAACAATGGATTACATCCAGATCTTTGTGACTGGGATGAATGTTTAAATTGTTCAGCATTCCATCCATCATCTGTTCTTTTTTCCCTAGCTGTTAATACAAGGCTGAAAGGAGAGATTGTGTACTCCAAAGAGTACATCTGTGGCACAACACTTGATCCACAGTACAAAAAATACTGTCCACTTTCATTCCTTTTTTAGAAGAGCTGTTTCACCTTACAAGATGTGGATTGCTGAGCAAGAGACAGACCTGGAAGAAGAATGGCTGAAAGTTAGAGGCCCTGGCAGAAGCTCTGTAATGAGCCTTCAACCTGCAGAGAGGGCAGTGCTATTGTTTCACAGTAGCCGACACCAACAACACCAGCAGCAACACCAACAACAACACCAGCAAGCACAGCAGACAATGCCAGCAACAGCAGAAACAACACCAGCAAAAGAAGAATCTATCTCAAACTCTGCAATGGCTTGGTTTCAAGTGGCATGGCTTACGTCAGGTACAGAGGTGAAGGCAAAAGAGATTGAGCAAGTGGCAGCATCAATGACGTTCAGAAGATGATCCAAGACTATCTGGATGACCTAAAAGAAGACTATCGGGATCAAATCCATTGGTCTATTGGTATGGGAAGATGTACCAATGGCCAGAACTCAACAAGCTGGCAATAAAGTATCTGGTTTGTCTTGCAGCCAGTGTATCTGCTGAGCATGTGGTCAGTGCAGCAGGATCAGTTGTGACAGTCAAAAGAACCATTTTCTTGCCCCAAAATGTGAAAAGATTGACCATTAATAAAATGAATCAGCACTTCATACTACAAGATTACACTGTTCCTGAAACAGCATTAGAGGAAGATGAGGATGAATGGTCAGATTCATGTGGATTAGCTGACCAGCTTCTGGGCGAACCCCGTGCATTTGAGCACAAACTCTACTTCCTTAAGGGGCCACAATAGAACTTTTACATTATAATTAAACTGCTTTGCAAAAAAAGAAAAATGGTTACAGCTAGAGAAGCATTTGTATTTCTGGTGATTTAGGCAGTCCTACCAATTATTCACATATATGATCAGATTAAAGTTGGACCAGTGTGCACAGACGAAGCCTTCTCATTCACTTAAAGGAAATGAAGACTATGACTGCCTCTGTCCAGTCCTTCTTTTTTCATTCTTTGGCTGGCCTGCCCTACTAATGATAATTAATTTGTAGGACTGCCATTATGTTGCTTCTGTTGGAAATGAGGACATACACTAGATGTAGGAGGTTGGCCTGGTTTGTAGTGGGTACCTTGGGTACTTACACCTTATACCAGGTCCAGTTATCCCTTATTAGTAAAATGTAGTAGTGTTCTAGCAGCCTTGGCTGGTAGAGGTAGCTATAGCAGAGCAACTGAAACTGAACTAGGAGACATGCAAAGCTCATGCAGTGCCACTTATAGTTACACAGTACTTATACACAAGTAAAGACAATTCTCAGTGGTACCAAAAATAAAGGTAGTTTATTTAGGTGACACAGTACCAAAAATATCTTAGAGGCAATACTCCTTCTGGAGGTAAGTATTATACACAATATATACACTAGACACCAAAATAAGGTAAGTAATTAGACATAGTATAGTGCAAACAATAGGAAATGCTGTAGAATGCAATGGGAGAATATAGGTCTAGGGGCAACACAAACCATATGCTTAGGGAGTGAAATGCGAATCACAAATTCCCCCCTAGACAAGTGTAGTGTGTGCAGAATCAGTGGGAGAGTAAGAATACAGTAAAAGTAAGTAAATTGCCCGACCCCAGAGCCCAGAAAAGCAGGAGTAAAGTACTGCAAGTTTCCTTAGTACACACTGCACCTCATGATTGGAATTATTGCAAGAACCAACATAGTCTGCAAGCAACAAACACTGGATTCCTGGACCTGAATACCTGCAAAAGAAGGAGACCAAGTCCAGAAGTCTCAAGAAGTTCCAGGAAGGACAGGAGCCCCTGCAAACCCAGAAGAGGGTGCAAAAGAAGAGTCCTCGGTTGGACGAAGACTGCAGAAATGCACCCTAGGAAGATGCCAGTGGGTTCCTGAGTGATGCAAGGGATATCCCACATTCTGAAGTTGGATGCAGGTGAGTTTTGGCAATGGATTCCTCCAAAAAGCCTTGGTTCCGGCGAAGTCAAGTTTTGCATAAACTAGGAGCTATCTGGACCCAGGGGAGAACTGGGGGCCTCAACTCTGTGTGAGGAGGAAAAGGGGGCTCTCAGCACTTCAGAGAGACCTCAGGACACCAGATAGCACCCACGGGAGTCCCAGGACATGGGGACAAAGGAGGTGCAGCGAGTTGAGCATCACAGAATAGAGTGTTGGGGACCTGGGCCAGGCTATGCTTGTAGGAATTTAGCAAATAGTGCACAGAGGCCTCATAGGTGAAGAAGACGTGGTGCACAGGGTTACTGTTGTTCTGGGGGAAGGCAAGGTCTTACCTCCTCCGAATTGTGACAGCAGGGCCTCAGGATAGTCTGTGTCGATGGGGACCACCCTCTGTGTTCCAAGGAGCACGCTCATTGCTGTGAGAGGAGTCCAAGAGAACCGGTCATCGACTTAGAAGGTGCCTGCTTGAGCAGGGGAGTGACTGAGTCACCCCACGGGAGATTTATTTGGTCCTTCTTGTGCACGGTGAAGACAGGGAGTCCTCAGAGCATCCACACTGTGGAAACTGTTGCAATTGCTGGCTGGAGCTGAAGTTGCAAAAGAAAGTATCCTTTGTGGATTCTTTGTTACTGTTACAGCAGTTCATGGAGCAGGCTGCAGTTGATCCGAGGTCAGAGGATGAAGTAGTTGTTGCAGAGGATTCCTGCTGGAAACTTGCAAGTAGAATCTGAAGACAACCTACAGGAGAGACCCTTATTAGCCGTGAGAGGGGGATTGGCTACGTTATCAAGTAAGTACCTATCAAGAGGGGTCTCTGACATCACCTGCTGGCATTGGCCACTCAGAGCCCTCCAGAGTGCCCCCACACCTTGCAAAGCAAGATGGCTGATGTCTGGGCCACACTGGAGGAGCTCTGGGCACCACCCCTAGGGTGGTGATGGACAGGGGAGTGGTCACTCCCCTTTCCTTTGTCCAGTTTCACACCAGAGCAGGGGACAAGGGGTCCCTGAACCGGTGAAGGCTGGCTTATACAAGTCACCCCATCTTGGATTTCCCTATGTCTCTAGTTTTGAAATATGCACAGGTTTGCTAGGTTTCCCTAGGTGCCGGCTGAGCTAGAGACCAAAATCTGCAGCTAGGCACTTTGCAAAAAACACGTCAGATTTCAATGTAAAAATGTGATGTGTCCATGTTATGTTTCCTGTCGCGAGCATTAGGCCTACCCACGCAAGTGAGGTACCATTTTTATCGGGAGACTTGGGGAAATACAGAATAGCAAAACAAGTGTTATTGCCCCTTGTCTTTCTCTACATTTGTTCCTTCCAAATGTAAGGCAGTGGGTAAAAAAGACGTCTATTTGAGAAATGGCCTGTAATTCACATGCTAGTATGGGCATCCCAGAATTCAGAGATGTGCAAATAACCACTGCTTATCAACACCTTATCTTATGCCCATTTTGTAAATTCAAAGGTTTGCTTGATACCTATGTTTCACTCTTTATATTTCAGCAAATGAATTGCTGCATACCCGGTATAGAATGAAAACCCATTGCAAGGTGCAGCTCATTTATTGGCTCTGAGTACCTAGGGATCTTGATGATCCAACAAGCCCTATATATCCTCGCAACCGGAAGAGTCCAGCACACGTAACGGTATATTGCTTTAAAAAATCTGACATTGCAGGAAAAAGTTACAGAGTAAAACGTGGAGAAAAATTGCTGTTTTTTTCAGCTCACTTTCAATATCTTTTTATTTCAGCTGTTATTTTCTTTAGGAAAACCTTGTAGAATCTACAAAAATGACCCCTTACTGAATTCAGAATTGTATCTACTTTTCAGAAATGTTTAGCTTTCCGGGATCTAGCATTGGTTTCATACCCATTCCTGTCACTAACTGGAAGGAGGTTGAAAGCACCACAAATAGTAAAAATGGGGTATGTCCCAGTAAAATGCCAAAATTGTGTTGAAAAATGTGGTTTTCTGATTCAAGTCAGCCTGTTCCAGAAAGGTGGGAAGATGGTGATTTTAGCACCAGAAACCCTTTGTTGATGCAATTTTAAGGGACAAAAACCACAAGCCTTCTTCTGCAGCCCTTTTTTCCCATTTAAAAAAAAACAAAAAACTTTTCACTGTATTTTGGCTAATTTCTTGGTCTCCTCCAGGGGAAACCACAAACTCTGGGTACTATTAGAATCCCTAGGATGTTGAAAAAAAGGACGCAAATTTGGCGTGGATAGCTTATGTGGACAAAGAGTTATGAAGGCCTAAGCGCGAACTACCACAAATAGCCAAAAAAGGGCCCAGCAGCTCAGAGGTTAATTATCATAAATTTGTTAACTGCATGTTTTCACTACTGACTAATTTAGATCTTTGCAACCTAGATGACAGAACAATTAGATAATCATTGGGTCTCTGGGTTGAAGGACTGTTTGCAAACCATTTTGCTGAACTGAGTTATTTCTTCATTTCCTTCCACAACTGATTTCATGATGACGATGTGCTTCTCAACGACCTGATGAATTTGCTTGTTGTGTAGTGTTTTTCTTTGTCACACCTTTTCCCAGTTCCCCATTCCCACCCATTCATCAAACCCCTGACCATCTTCCCCCAGGATGTGTGATATATTGAGGTGTGACTTACAAATATACACCGTAAATGGATGACAGACTTGGTGAGGCAGATGTGGTGAAAGTGACACCAACTCACTGATGGATCCTCCTACCTGAACAATAGCCCACGCAAGCCACACTTCTCCACCAGGCACAAACAGTATACATCATCACAATGCAGAGCAGAACAATATATGTTCCAGTGTTCTACAATAGGTGGTGCTAGTGTACATCATCTGGCCTGATTCACAAAGATAAAGTTTCACTTTTGTTGTAAGTTCACTCTTGCAGTTTAAATGAGCTACCAGAATTTTGGTAATGTTATGGCTAGTAACACCCTTAGGGCCATATATACGAAAGCTTTTTCCCATAGGCACAGAATGGGTAAAATCATTTGTTACATCTGTCCCTTAGTACAGTATAATTGATTGGTACCTGGGTACTGCTGAGCCTCATCAAGTGAAATAGAGTTAACTTAATCACTCTTCTGTTCTCAGACAGTGCCACTCTGGTGATAGATTATAATGAATTACTAGACTGAAGAAAGGAATAAGTAACACACTAAAGAGTACAAAAATGGCAAGGGAATTCAGTTAAGGAAATTTTAGGGGAAAAAGATGATGTGTAATGTGTGACAATTTCTGAGGGCAGCTCCGTGTTATTCTCTTGTGTCAACATTGAACAGTGCTATTCAATGTCAAATAGCAATTGAAAAGCAGTTAATAATAAAAAAAGAAAAAAGTAAAACTCATTAATTTTCATCTTACCAAATCCACCCTCTCTACCCACAAAAGGTCCATCCCCCTTCCAAAGCCAAAAAAGTCCCAAACGTCCAAAACCCGTTCCCCAACATATCTCCTTTCCCATCCTGTTAACCCACAACATGCCCTCTCATCAAAAAAGAAAAACTCAATTAAAAAGGGTTATAAGGGCACCCATCTTCTTGACCAGGTTCTGCTGCCCAGACCGGAGCAGTACTGTTGTTCACCCTAGGTGGGGCAGGTTGCATAGGATGAGATAGAGGAGCTGTAATGTGATTTCAAAGAGGTAAGGTTGATGGCAGTATGGGTGGTAGCGGACCCCAGCTACAGTTGGCAGGTCTCTCTGGCAGGACAAGCAATGTGAGGCCTGTGACCCTCCTCCTCTTCTTCCAGGGCTACCAGCAGGTGATACTTCACAGCCACTGCCTCCAACTTCTGCTGCTGTAGCTGAGCAGCTATCCCCTGTCATGATGGAGGTGATAGTTGCTGCTTTTTGCCAGTTACAGTGGCAAGAGTAGCTATATCAAGAAAGTAAGAAGAACAAATAAAGAACCCACAAACTGTGATGTACAGCTCAAACACTTTTTTATACTGTCTATAGATGTGCAGTACAATAGCAGAACATTGCTGATGCCCTAGAGTCATTGAAATTTAATTTGGATGTGATGATTGATGATATTAATTAGTCACAGACCCACCCAGTCAGCATAGATAGGTAATCATTCATAGCACTGACTTCAAGAAATAATTAAGCCACAAACCCAACATGATCAAAATCTGACATTTTCTTAAAGTATTTAGAGTGAAACTGAACAAACACTTTATGTATGTTAAAAATGAATAACGTGCCATTAATGAGCAAAGTCTATACAGATATGCATAAATCTCATATGCTGTACAATTGATACTTTTTTTTTTGTCTTCATTTACTTAACCCCTTCACTGAAACGTCCAATAAACAACCTCCAGGAATATTCTTTCCGATCGTTTGCCATATAAAACTATCAGATCTGGGGGCAGGGCAGTCCATATTTTTGGGCTAAATTAGCCCTCTAGTGTGCTGTGGCACCTCGTTCCATGGACCCATAAGTGTATAATCATTAGACAGACACTATTTTCCTGCAAACCAATTAATTAGTGGGTCCCAAAATTCACACCTCTTCTCACTACACCCCTTCCCCTTAGTGTCACACATTAGGTTATACATTAAGGAATATTTCCTTCCATATATTTTGAGGGGGTCGGGCTGATCCATTTCCTGCATATCTCTCTTCTAGCCACCAAAATCATGTAAAACAATAACTTGGCACTATCTTTTTTAATCCCATTATCTTTCTATATGCAGCCAAAGATAATCAGAGAGGGAGTTATCTTACATTTTATGGATAGTACTTTACTAATACAGTCACCAACCTCTGTTCAAAAACGACTAAGACATGGACATTCCACAAACATATGTAAGTCACCTGCAGACTCCACGCCACACTTCTGACAACTAACCCTATTTCCAGTCTTCACTCTTGTTAGTTTTTCAGGGATCCAGAAAACCCTATAAATTGAAAAAAAAATATTCCTTCTTAAACACGCCAGTTTAATTGTAGAATACAACAATGCTATAGATACTTGCCATAACTCTCTTATCTGTACTCCTGGGAGGTGATCTTTCCAAATGTCTTCCGGCATGAGAAATTCGCCATCTATTGTATCCAGGAGTGTCCAATACCAACTTGACAGTTCTTTTTTGTTCATATCTCCCTTTTGAAGTACCCTTTCCACTTCATTAGAACCGCCTACTCCCTCTTTGATCTCTTTCACCCAACTTCTTATTTGCAAATATTTAAATTTAGATAGGTTTCCACCTGACTCTAAAAAGATCTTTATAAGGGACCAAACCCTCTTCAGAGCACAGTTGGCCCCATTGTTTAAACCCGGCCTCCCGCAGAGGTACAGCTAATACATCTTTTGTCCATTCTGGCAAACCAGGTGAGCTCCATATGGGAGCATATTTACTATAATACTGTAGATTTATGACTCTTCAGAGCTCATGCCAAACCTTGGCTGCGTCAGACAATACTCTGAGCCTCACTTTCTTGAAAAAGTTTGGATCTCCAAATTTAGACAAGAAACCCACCTCTACAACCTTCTCAATTTTCACCAAAAGCCCTCCTCATATTTTTTATAAAGGTTGCCCACCCATAAGATTGTAAATCCGGTAATGCTAATCCACCTTTCTTTCTCTTCCGCCTCAACTTTTTCCATGCTATACGTGCTCCCTTATTGCCCCATATAAAGCTACAGATCTTGCCTTGAAATTTATTCAAACTTGCTTTGTCAAATCTCAGAGGAAGTGCATTAAAAATTAAAAGCAATTTTGGTAAAATCATCATTTTTACCAAGTTGGCTCTTCCAAAAATAGTTAGAGGTAAATTACCCCAACTCTTCATCTGCTTACAAGACTCAGTCATAACTCTCTCTAAATTTCTTTCTGCGGTCTCTCCCACATCCTGTGTTATCATAATGCCCAAGTACTTCAACTCTATACTAATCTTAACACTACCCTCCAGTATGTCCTCGCACATATTCCATGGCATTACTTTTGTTTTACCTTTATTCACCACATACCCTGCAATTCCCCCAAATTCTGTTATCAGGTCTTCCAAAACAGGCCAAGCTTCCTTAAAATTGCTTGTGTAGACCATCAAATCATCTGCGTATTGAGCTACTTTTCAACTGCCACATTGAAATGGTGGTATCCTTCGGTCATTTCTAATTTTACAAGCCAGGGGTTCTATGCATAAATTAAATAACAAAGGGGATAATGGGCATCCCTGTCTAGTTCCCCTACAAATCCCAAAGGGGCGGGTTAGAGAGCCATTAACCAATATTCTTGCCACTGGGTGATGATAAATGAGCCCTAATATCCTTACAAACCTTCTCCCCAGTTTAAGAGATTCACAAAGAGTAATCAAATAGGACCAATTAACCATACAAAATGCCTTAGCGGTATCGATCATCACCACTACCAGGGATACTTTACATAAACTTGCCAGGTCTATTGCGCCTATCACACCTTGAGTTAACTCATGTAGATATCTACTCTTGAGAAACTCCTTTTGGTCTACATGAATCAATTTCTCCAACACCATACCCAGTCTTTTCGCCAAGATCTTAGTAAAAAAATTATAATCACTATTCCTGTGTGTTCCTAATTCCACTATGTCCAGCAATAGGGGAGTCGTGACACATTTGCATGGCTTCAGTTTACACCTACTTAGTAGACAAAAACAAGGTGTTTTTATGATAGTAGTACTCCTGATGCTTCTGTAAGTGGCAATTCAAAGCCTTCCATTCTTCCATGGGTACATTTTGACACTCTGCTTTCACATGGTCGAGAAAGGATTGAATGACTCCCACTATTCGACATGTCTTTTTTGATGTGTGGATAAGTAAAATTTGTGCTCTCCGGATATCAGTGGGATAGAGCATCTACTACAACATTTTGGGATCCATGTATGTATGTTACTACAAAATCGTATTGACTAAAAAAGAAAGCCCATCTGGCTTACTAATTATTCCGGTATTGAAACCTGCAGAGTCATTGTAGATTGCAATGACCTGGTGTAACTTCAAACGTCTCCTGTGAACCCATTAGAAAATGTCTCCATTCCTAGCAGGCAGATTTTAATGCTAGTAATTCCCTCTCCAACACGGAATAGATTTGTTCTGCATCTGACAAAACATGGGATAGGTAAAAGACAGGATGGTCAAGGCCATCATCGTCTTGTCTTTGTAGTAACACAGCTCCAATAGCTCTACCTGATGCATCAGTGACCACTATAAATTTCTTTGTAGTGTCAGGATGACGTGATATTGGAGCTTGTGTAAAGGCACATTTTAGGCTCTGAAAGGCTCTTTCTGCTTATTCTGTCCAAATTAACCCATTCTTTAGATTTTCTTTTTTGATGGTCTGGGTTATTTGACATTGTTGTTGGGCAAAGTCTGTTATAAATTGTCTGTAGAAATTGGATAACCCTAGAAAGCACTGTGTCTCCTTAACAGAAGCAGGAGAAGGCCAATCGTACATAGCTTGTACCTTTTCTGTGTCCATGGCGATGCCAACTTGGTTGATGCGGAACCCAAGATATTGAACCTCAGTCTTGTTGAACTCACACTTTTCAGGCTTACAGTACAGATTGTTTTGTCTGAGTATTTCCAGGACCTGAAGAACATGCTTAGTATGGAGTTCAGGACAGCGAGAATGTACCAGAATGTCATCTAGATAGATAATAACACTTTGATTCAAACGATCTGAGAAAACCGAATCCATAAACTCTGGAATATGGAAGGTGAATTAGTCGAACCAAAAGGCATGACGCAGTATTCAAAATGACCTAATGCAGTACGAAAAGCTGTCTTCCATTCATCACTTTCCTGAATCCGTAAAAGATAATAGGAACCCTGCAGATCTAACTTGGTGAATATCTTGGCTCCCCGGACTGCTTCCAAAATATCCTTAATAAGAGGTAGGGGATGCCTATCCTTGATGGTAATTTTATTCAACTCTCAAAAGTCAAAACAGGGGCGGAGATCTTTAGTGACCCGCACTGCCACAATAAAGGCCCTCATTACAACCCTGGGGTTGCTGTTAAAGCGGCGGTAATACCGTCAACCGGCTGGCGGCAAAAAAAACTGGAATCACCACCACGGCGGAAACCGCCAACACATATAGCCACTTTAACACTCCAACTGCCACTGCGGTAGCAACAAACACCGTGCCAGTGACTGCCAACAGCCAGGTGGAAGACAATGTACTGCCCACCCCATTACAACATGCCCATCCGCCAGCTTTTCCGGGGCGTTACCAACTCCATCAAAAGCACGGCGGAAACAGTACACAGAAGGGAAATCACTCACATCTCGACACTCAAAAAAGAACCAGGATGCCATGGAGCCCGAGCTGCAGGCCCTGCCCATGCTGGTTTATCTTCTCATACAGCAGGAGTACCAACGGCGGCGACGACGACCACTGTGAGTACAGCACCTAGTAGACAGGGTAGGGGGGAAGGAGTAAGGGAGGGACACACGCAACACACAACATCTCCCCCTGCCCCCAACACCATACAAACAAAGACATGCATCAACATTACATATACACCCGTAACCCTCTGGAAGAACGCAATGACGAAAGGAATGGAGTCAAATGAGTGTTATATTAGAAATAATCAGATATACGTTATAAAATCAAAAACAGTATTTACAAAATATGCAATATGTACAAAAGGCGGTCCAGTGTCCACTCAAAATGTCCGTGGGTCACTGGGCCAAAACTCATAGACAAAGCCCACACTTGACTCCTGCCTCAATACGGAGAGATCACTGCTGGGGCATTAGGTCGAAAACACACAGACACCTCAGGGGGACGGTGAAGGGGGGGCACCTCAGCCGGAAGATGATACAATGCCACTGCTCCTGGAGGGAGCTCCATGCCCACAGCGATGTCCTGGGGAGTGCAAGGCCACAGTCTCTCAAGTCTCTCAAATGGGTGGTTTGCCCACTGTTTGATCCTGGGGAGTGCAAAGCCAGTCTCTCTAGTGGGTGGTTTGCCCACTGCTTGGTCCTGGGGAGTGCAAAGCCACAGTCTCTTAAGTGGGTGGCTTACCCACTGTTTGGTCCTGGGGAGTGCACAGCCACAGTCTCTCTAGTGGGTGGTTTGCCTACTGCTTAGTCCTGGGGAGTGCAAAACCACAGTCTCTGGAGTGGATGACTTCTCCACTGGTTCTGGATGGGGCTTTGTGCCCAGGTTGCTTCATCCTGCCAACGATAGGGTGAGTGGATGCCTTTCTCCACTGGTTCTGGAGGGGGCTGTGTGCCCAGTGTGCTTCATCCTGCCAAGGATAGGGTGAGTGGATGCCTTTCTCCACTGGTTCTGGAGAGGGCTTTGTGCCCAGTGTATTTCATTCTGCCAAGGATATTGTGGGTGGATGCCTTTCTCCACTCGTTCTGGAGGGGGCCTTGTGCCCTGTCTGCTTCATCCTGCCAAGGATAGGGTGAGTGGATGCCTTTCTCCACTGGTTCAGGATGGGGCCTTGTGGCCAGTCAGCTTCATCCTGCCAAGGATAGGGTGAGTGGATGCCTATCTCTGCTTTTTCAGGAGGGGACCTGGCCATTCTGCTTCATCCTGCCATGGATAGGGTGAGTGGATGCCTTTCTCCACTGGTTCTGGAGGGGGCCTTGTGCCCAGTCTGCTTCATCCTGCCAAGGATAGGGTGAGTGGATGCCTTTTTCCACTTGTTTTGGAGGGGGTTCTGTGCCCAGTGATGCAGCACTTGGTGGGTGGCAGGTCACAGTCCCTCACCTGGGTGTCAGAGCCACGAGATTTGCAGTGACCAGGATGTATGATAGTCCATGGAGGCAGGGCGAGAGTCCATCTGGTGGCGGCTATGGCTGCACAGTGGTGGTTGTGCCGGTGCTGGTGAGGGTGCTGCCAATGGTGGAGGGAGGCTCCAGCCCCTCTCCTGCAGCCTCGGATGGCTGCCCACTGGGGCTGCTGCTGGCAGTGGTGCTACTGTCAGCGGTACAGGTGGAGGTGCTCGCGGCGGTGCAGATGGCAGTGCTGGCCGTGGTGCAGGTGTTGGTGCTGCCGCCAGTGGTGGGAGGAGGCTCCAGCCCTTCTCCTGCAGCCTCAGACGGCTGCCAACTAGGGCTGCTGCTCCTGGCAGTGATGCTACTGTCAGCGGTGCAGGTGGCGGTGCAGGTGGCGGTGCTTGCGACGGTGCAGATATGCAGTGCTGGCCGCATGCAGGTGGCAGTGCTGCCAGTGGTGGGGGGAGGCTCCAGCCCTTCTCCTGCAGCCTCGGACGGCTGCCCACTGGGGCTGCTACTGCTGACAGTAGTGGTACTTGCGGCGGTGCAGGTGGCATTGCAGGTAGCAGTGCTTGCAACGCTGAAAGCGGTGGTGCTGCTGGCAGTGCTGGCCGCCGTGCATGTGTATGTGCTGGCGCTGTGCTGGTAGCCACCAGGCCTTCCCCTGCAGTCTCGGACAGCTGTAGTGCCTTGCCTGGTGTTTTGTGACCCTTCCTGCCCTTGGCAGCTGGTGGTGTCACCTTGGGTCTGGCAGCTGGAGTCTTTGAGTTGGCCTTGATGGGTGGTTGTGGCTCCTTCCCCTTGCTGGATGCTGTCCCCTTCTTCACCTTGCCAGGTGGCAGAATGGTCTTTGCCTTGGCAGGGCTTGGTGCACACTGGCTTGGCTGACGGGTGCCCCCTTTGAGCCTATGACAGCTCCTGGAACCACAACAGACATGGACTTGGTGGCTGAGATGCTGGGCTGGGTTGTCGGCACCCTGGCCAGAGGAGAAGGATGTGGGAGGGGTAGGGAAGAGGTCAATGTTTGCCAGGAAAAGCTTCTTAGGGACATTGGGACGGGAAGAAGGTGAAGGTTTGGGAGTGAAGGAAGAGGGAGTGGTTGAAGGAAGTGTCAGTCTGCTTTGTTTGGGTGCAGGTGCATGAGCTGGATGCTGTTGTGAGGTGGATGGCTGTTGGGTGGGTGTGTGTTTGCGTTTGTGTAATTTGGGAGGAGGGGTCACAGACACAGTGGGAGAGGACACAGGGGATGTGTGAATGGATGTGGGGGTGGTTACTGCCAGTGAGGGGCGTGTAGTGATAGGTGTGCTGGTGATGGAGGAAGTGGATGAGGATGTACTGCATGCAGGTGTGAGTGGAGACGGTACTGGGAGGAAGGTGGACAACGAGGAGGAGGGGGACACACTGGAGGCAGTGGATGTTGGTGTGTCTGCATGGGGATGGTGCTTGTGTGAGTGCCAGAGAGATGAAGTGTGGTGCTTGTGTTTGCTTGAGCCACTTCTGTGTGTTGATTTGGGTGAAAGCTGGTCTGACGGTGTGCTTGGGATAGGCTGTGGTTGAGGGGATTGGGACTGGGTAGAGGAAGTTAGAGGGGGGAGACTGGAGACAGGGACAATGGCTGCCATCAGTGCTGAAGCCAGAGCCTGAAATGCTCTCTGTTGGGCCGCCACGCCAGATTGAATGCCCTCCAGGTATGCATTTGTTTGTTGCAAATGCCTCTCGACATCCTGGATGGCATTTAGAATGGTTGACTGACCAACAGTGAGGGGTCTCAGGAGGTCAATAGCCTCCTCACTGAGGGCAGCAGGGTTGACTGGGGCAGGGCCTGAGGTGCCTGGGGTGAAGCAAATGCCCACCCTCCTGGGTGAGCGGGCACAGGAAACATGCTGAGGGGCTTCTGGGAGGGCAGTGCTGGTGGAAGGGGTGGCAGCTGTACCTGTTGTTGGGGTGGGCACAGAGGTGTCCGCCACCGCCAGGGAGCTTCCATCGGAGGAGGAGATGCTGTCTGTAGTGTCCCCTCCTGTCTCCGTTGTGGTGCTCCCCTCGCCCTCCGTCCCAATGGTGCCCTCACCCTCGGTGGATTCGGCCTCCAGGCCCATGTGGGATGCAGCTCCCTCCATCGTCGGTGCCTCTGCTCCTCCAACAGATGATACTAATGCACACAAGGACAGGGTGACAAAATAAAAAGGGGGGAGGACAGAGGATACACTTGGTCAATAGCAGCAACAACACTACCATTGGCATGCACAACACACAGGGAACAGCCCTATGCCCTATTCCATGCACTATTAGTTACAATGTTAGTCACCTTCCCATGGGGTACAATGACTAACACCATCAGCTGCACACCTGAAACAAACAGGGCCCTGACCAGTAGTAGATGCCCACTAACACTATTGGGGTTGAAGTGCTTCAGAGCCTGCCACAACAAGGGACCTACCCTGGCATGTCTGCCCTGGCATAGGGATACCCACAGCCCACATCCCCACCCAGGTAACACCTTAACGGCCAGTAATTCATGAAACTGAATTTGTACTCACCCCCTTGTGGCTGCTGTGATGCACTCAAGCGCCCATCCAACTCCAGATAGGTCACCAGCAGGATGCAGATCATCAGGGAGGCCAGGGTACAATAGTTAACCGTATGGCCCGTCACACTCATGGCCCACCATATCCGTCCCATCCCCTGACGCACATACATTGACCACCATACATGCAGCACTCTGGCCAGGATGCCTCAGCCCCCCCCTACATGTGGCTTACACACACAGCAGTCCATACATTTATGGCCCACGCATCATGCTCACAGTGTACTCCCCTGTTTGTCTGTAGGACCCCATCCACAAGTCTCTCCAACTCCTCTGCAGTGAAGGCAGGGGCCCTTTCCCCAGACACATGAGCCATTGTCACTTCCAGACACAGGTCACAGCAGCACTTGCAGTTTAGGTCCTATCCTCTCAAAGGTCAGGTAGCAAGTGAGTGAACAGATCGAAAATGGCGGTCATGTCTGTGGCGGTGCATACCCGGTGCATACCGTCACCACGGTGTACATTACCGTTGGCTCCTGGAACCCATGGGGCCCAATGATAACCAATGCGAAGTTGAGCAGGGGGCGTCGACTGCCTACCGCAATAGCGCACAGCGCCAGCAGACTTACCTCATTTCCACTTGTCCCTCCACACAGGTCAGGCAGCCACCATTTCAGGGGGACACAGGGAATGGCACCTAACTGCGTCACAGCAGACATTGGCACATCAACTGACTCTCGGATTCACATACTGGTTCTGTAAATGAAGAGATGCATCATTATTGCAATAGATGTGTGATTAGGACCCTCTGCTCACCGTTTCCCTCTGTAGGCTTCGACCGCTGAAGATGAATATGAGATGGAGACATCCTCCAGTGTACAGACCCCTGGTGGACCTTGCGAAAATGGAGGACAGACACATTATCCTAACCTCCAGACATGATCGGGCCACAATCCAAGAACTGTGTGCTCAGTTGGAGCCAGACCTGATGTCAGCTATCCGCCAGCCCACAGGTATCCCCCTCTAGTGCAGGTCCTGTCAGTCCACGTTATTTCACAGCCATTTTTCACTGCACATAAGTAACTTATAAGTCACCTATATGTCTAACCCTCAGTTGGTGAAGGTTGGGTGACAAGTTACTTAGTGTGTGGGCACCCTGGCACTAGCCAAGGTGCCCCCACATCGTTCAGGGCAATTTCCCCGAACTTTGTGAGTGCGGGACACCATTACACGTGTGCACTGCACATAGGTCACTACCTATGTGTAGTGTCACAATGGTAACTCCGAACATGGCCATGTAACATGTCTAAGATCATGGAATTGTCACCCCAATACCATTCTGGTATTGGGGGGTGTTAGAAATGGGGTCTCTGGTTGACAGTCAGGTTACCCCCTGTTCAAGCAAGGACCCTCACTCTAGTTAGGATAAAAGAGAATCACCCTCAGCTAACCCCTGCTTACCCCCTTGGTAGCTTGGCAGAGCAGTAGGCTTAACCTCAGAGTGCTGGGCGTAAAGTATTTGTATCAACACACACAGTAACTTAATGAAAACACTACAAAATGACACAACACCAGTTTAGAAAAATAGGAAATATTTATCTAGACAAAACAAGACCAAAACGACAAAAATCCAACATACACAAGTCAAGTTATGATTTTTTAAAGGTTTAAAATAAAAAGAGTCTTTAGGTAGTTGTAACACCACACTAGCGCTGCTAGCGTGAAAATGTACCTGGTTTGCGTCAAAAATAACCCCGCACGGGCGGTGTGCGTCGAAAGTACCCCTGCACGGCTGTGTGCGTCGAAAACAACTCGGCACGGCGGTGCGCGTTGAAAAAGCCAGCCACACGACGATCCGAAAGTCCCGCGGCGCAGGGTGCGATCTCTCAGCCTCCGTCAGCGATGCTGCGCGTCGTTTCTCCTGCTCCGGGCGTCGGTTTTTCGGTCGCGTTTCCTGCGGCGTCGTTTCTCAGCTGCGGAACCGGCGTCGCGTCGTTTTCTCAGCCGCGATCGGATTCGCGTCGATCTTTTCTCCGCACGGCGCTCGGTGCGTGTATTTTTGTCCTTAGGCTGCCAGCCTCTCCTTTCAGGGTCCCAGGAACTGGAAGGGCACCACAGAGCAGAGTAGGGGTCTCTCCAGAGACTCCAGGTGCTGGCAGGAAGAAGTCTTTGCTATCCCTGAGACTTCAACAACAGGAGGCAAGCTCTACGTCAAGCCCTTGGAGATTTCTTCTTCAAGGTGGAAGGCACACAAAGTCCAGTCTTTGCCCTCTTACTCTGGCAGAAGCAGCACTGCAGGAAAGCTCCACAAAGCACAGTCACAGGCAGGGCAGCACTGGTTCCTCAGTGATCAGCTCTTCTCCAGGCAGAGGTTCCTCTTGATTCCAGAAGTGTTTCTGAAGTTTGTAAGTTTGGGTGCCCTTCTTATACCCATTTTAGTCTTTGAAGTCACCTTCCTTCAAAGGGGACTCACACCTTCTTGTGAAATCCTGCCTTGCCCAGGCAAGGCCTCAGACACACACCAGGGGGCTGGAGACAGCATTGTCAGAGGCAGGCACAGTCCTTTCAGATGAGAGTGACCACTCCACCCCTCCCTCCTAGCAGAGATGGCTAATCAGGAAATGCAGATCACACCCCAGCTCCCTTTGTGTCACTGTCTGGTGTGAGGTGAAAAACAACCCAACTGTCAAACTGACCCAGACAGGGAATCCACAAACAAGGCAGAGTCACAGAATGGTTTAAGCAAGAAAATGCTCACTTTCTAAAAGTGGCATTTTCAAACGCACAATCTCAAAATCAACTTTACTAAAAGATGTATTTTTAAATTGTGAGTTCAGGGGTCCCAAACTCCACATGTCCATCTACTCTCTAGGGGAATCTACACTTTAATCATATTTAAAGGTAGCCCCCATATTATCCTATGAGAGAGAGACAGACCTTGCAACAGTGAAAACGAAATTGGCAGTATTTCACTGTCAGGACATATAAACCACATTACTATATGTCCTACCTTATCCATACACTGCACCCTGCCCTTGGGGCTACCTAGGGCCTACCTTAGGGGTGCCTTACATGTAAGGAAAGGGAAGGTTTAGGCCTGGCAAGTGGGTACACTTGCCAAGTCGAATTTACAGTGTAAAAATACACATACAGACACTGCAGGGGCAGGTCTGAGACATGATTACAGAGCTACTTATGTGGGTGGCACAACCAGTGCTGCAGGCCCACTAGTAGCATTTGATTTACAGGCCCTGGCACCTCTAGTGCACCTTACTAGGGACTTACTAGTAAATCAAATATGCCAATCATGGATAAACCACTTACATACAATTTAAACAGGAGAGCATATGCACTTTAGCACTGGTTAGCAGTGGTAAAGTGCTCAGAGTTGAAAAGCCAACAGCAACATGTCAGAAAAAAATAGGAGGCAGGAGGCAAAAAAGTCTGGGGATGACCCTGCATAAGCAAAAGTCCAACACGACCCCCTGCCAGCCTAAAGCCAGGGGAGAACAATCAATACCTTGATGTACTTCCCTGATTGGGGCGATAGAACAGGGACCCAGGCCCACAACAGCAGGGGCATGTTCCAGTTCTACGCCTTCCTGACTCCAGTTGGATCCCTCTGTCCATACTCTCAGGGCCCACTAAGCTAACCCATGGGGAACCCTTCTCCACATCTACAGACACCATCTGTGCAACACCTAACTTTACTTTGCTCACAGATGTATTGCAATGGGCAGATAGTACCACCAGGGCCAACACAGTGGTGTTGCCCACTCCACCCCCGGGGTGTGACTCTCGTCCTCCCCCCCCCAGGGGCAACTCTGTCCACCAGGACAGCAAGCCACAGTGGCCCCAGACAACTGTCAGGGATGAGAGCCCGACCTCAGGCCTCTCTAACCACTGTGACTGTGGAGAGTGGGGGGTGGTAGCCCCAGGTGCCTGGCACCCTTTGACCACTCTCTCTTCCACCAGGTCAGGGATGTTAACCTGACCCTGGTCCTCCCCTCTGGGGCTCTGTACCCTCCCTGCAGAAGCGGCACCCCCAGAGTCAAAAACTGTCAGGGTGCTTGTAGAAGCAGTCCTGCACAATTCTTCCATCAGTGCAGGGATGTTAACCTGCAACTGATCCTCCAACCTGGGGTCTGTACCTTCAGGTTGGACCAGGGCCAGGGGTGAGGCTTCCCTCCCCCTGCCCTCTCTTCTGGGGTCCTGAGCCACCCAACTAGGAGTGGCCCCCCCAGAAGACAACATGGTAGGGGCACCGTTAGCAGTAGCCCCTTCCTCCAGGTCAGGGGGGACACCCTTAACCGGGCCTCCCAATCCAGGGTCTGTACCCACAGACTGGATCACTGCCTGGCAAACCAGGGCTTCCTGGGGGGCATACCTACCCCCTACCAGGTCAGAGTTTACCCTCTGAACCTGGTCATCCAACCTAGGGTCACCACCCTGCGGTTGAACCACTGCCTGGCACACCAGGACTTCCTTGGGAGCACACTTACCCCCCATCAGGTCAGAGTTTACCCCCTGAACCTGATCATTCAACCCAGAGTCACCACCCTGCGGTTGAACCATTGCCTGGCACACCAGGACTTCCAGGGGGGCACACTTACCCCCCTCAAGGGACACACTGTCCCGAAGGGCCACACAAGAGTCTGGCTGG
Organism: Pleurodeles waltl; assembly: GCF_031143425.1. Taxonomy (NCBI): domain Eukaryota; kingdom Metazoa; phylum Chordata; class Amphibia; order Caudata; family Salamandridae; genus Pleurodeles; species Pleurodeles waltl. The sequence continues at coordinate 54,336,424 of NC_090439.1, read as the reverse complement.
CGCAGGTCCCCTGACCTCTGCCCATCTGACAGAGTCTGGATTCCCCCCAACCCAGAAATGGTCTCACCAAGGTCATTCATGGGGGGCTCTGCTCTCAGAGCTGACCCCTGACCCTCCAGGTTCTCCACTGGGGTCCGCAACCCCCTCTCAACCCTCTGTCTGGACTTCTGCACCCCCTCACTAGGAGTGGTACTGCCAGACACCAGAACTGGTGGGACGCTGGCTACAGCCGCCCCCCCAAGTTCTCCTGACACTGTGGGGTCTCCCTCAACAGATGGCCCTATGGTACAGGCTAGGCTCCCCTCCTGGTGTTCCCGCAGGGAACCCTCCAGGACCTGGGACCGGATCTCGGGCACCTTGGGCCTCAACCCATCCCCATTCCCTCTCCTCTGAGACGGGACATGGGGTCCCTCACCCATCCCACTACACTGGGACCTACCTGGGACACTACAATCCTTCCCTACCTCACCTGGTTGGGAACTACCTAGACCACTCCTCTCAGGAGCACCCCCAAATGCCTCTTCAGACTCTCTGGTACTCACCAAGAGGTCTGCCTCCATTGTAAGCTCCCTGGGGTCAGAGAACTCACACTCCACCTGGTGTTGGCATAGCTCTGGAAAATAAGGACTAGACATATGCTCTCCAGCAATTACATCACTCAGCCCCTCACATGAATTAACCAAAGTACCCTTCACCCAACCATCCAGTGACTCTGCCTTGAAAAAGCACCCCACATCACCCTCCTGAGACTGGTGAGACAGTACCTGACTGTCCCTGACACTCAACCCACACTCTTCTGGGATGTCTTCACACTCCATAACCAGGACTTCTACCTGGGGGGAACCCCTCTCCCTGTCACTCTCACCTAGAGTCAGTAGAGTGTCCCTCCCACCAGTAGGAATATGACTCCCCGTGCCAGTTCCCCCATCCACCTCAGGGACCCTGTGCATCACTGGAGCTACCTCATACCCCTGAACCTCCTGGCGTGTGTTAACTCCCTCCTTCAAGTAGGGCACCACCTCTCTGGGCATGTGCACTTCTGCAGCATCACTGGATACAAGATTTTTGCTGCCACCATCTGAACTGGATTCAGCCCTCATGGCCTCCAGCTTCAGCTCCTCACAGCTCAGCTCTTGAGCTGCAATCCTTTCTTTTTCCAGGACTAAGGCTCTCTGCTCCTCAGCCCTCTCAAGCTCTGCATCTAGCTCTTCCAGACTCCGGATTCGAGCTAGGAGCCACTCATCTCTTTCTGTTCCCTCCTCTTCGGAGTAGTCATCCTCCTCAGACTCATTTGGTGGTGTTGCCTGACAACGTTTCAATTCATACTGAAACAGGGCTGACTCAAGATCCTCCCTTCTGGATTTCTTGTTCACAGCCAGTCCCCTTTCCATGCAAAATGCTTTAAGCTGCCACTTTTTATACATAAATAGGTGCCAGAAATTGACTTCCATTCTGCAAAGGCTTCACAACCAAAAACCAAAGTCCAAAAATATTAGCAATACTTCCAGGAGGACATCAGAGAACAAAAAGCAGAATCACAAGACAAGTAGTATGTGGTCACGTAGTGGTCTGAGATCAAAACAGTAGTGTTCACTTAATTACTGTATGTCAAGTACAAATACAAGTCCAAATCCCGACCGCTGGTCACCAATGTTAGAAATGGGGTCTCTGGTTGACAGTCAGGTTACCCCCTGTTCAAGCAAGGACCCTCACTCTAGTTAGGATAAAAGAGAATCACCCTCAGCTAACCCCTGCTTACCCCCTTGGTAGCTTGGCAGAGCAGTAGGCTTAACCTCAGAGTGCTGGGCGTAAAGTATTTGTATCAACACACACAGTAACTTAATGAAAACACTACAAAATGACACAACACCAGTTTAGAAAAATAGGAAATATTTATCTAGACAAAACAAGACCAAAACGACAAAAATCCAACATACACAAGTCAAGTTATGATTTTTTAAAGGTTTAAAATAAAAAGAGTCTTTAGGTAGTTGTAACACCACACTAGCGCTGCTAGCGTGAAAATGTACCTGGTTTGCGTCAAAAATAACCCCGCACGGGCGGTGTGCGTCGAAAGTACCCCTGCACGGCTGTGTGCGTCGAAAACAACTCGGCACGGCGGTGCGCGTTGAAAAAGCCAGCCACACGACGATCCGAAAGTCCCGCGGCGCAGGGTGCGATCTCTCAGCCTCCGTCAGCGATGCTGCGCGTCGTTTCTCCTGCTCCGGGCGTCGGTTTTTCGGTCGCGTTTCCTGCGGCGTCGTTTCTCAGCTGCGGAACCGGCGTCGCGTCGTTTTCTCAGCCGCGATCGGATTCGCGTCGATCTTTTCTCCGCACGGCGCTCGGTGCGTGTATTTTTGTCCTTAGGCTGCCAGCCTCTCCTTTCAGGGTCCCAGGAACTGGAAGGGCACCACAGAGCAGAGTAGGGGTCTCTCCAGAGACTCCAGGTGCTGGCAGGAAGAAGTCTTTGCTATCCCTGAGACTTCAACAACAGGAGGCAAGCTCTACGTCAAGCCCTTGGAGATTTCTTCTTCAAGGTGGAAGGCACACAAAGTCCAGTCTTTGCCCTCTTACTCTGGCAGAAGCAGCACTGCAGGAAAGCTCCACAAAGCACAGTCACAGGCAGGGCAGCACTGGTTCCTCAGTGATCAGCTCTTCTCCAGGCAGAGGTTCCTCTTGATTCCAGAAGTGTTTCTGAAGTTTGTAAGTTTGGGTGCCCTTCTTATACCCATTTTAGTCTTTGAAGTCACCTTCCTTCAAAGGGGACTCACACCTTCTTGTGAAATCCTGCCTTGCCCAGGCAAGGCCTCAGACACACACCAGGGGGCTGGAGACAGCATTGTCAGAGGCAGGCACAGTCCTTTCAGATGAGAGTGACCACTCCACCCCTCCCTCCTAGCAGAGATGGCTAATCAGGAAATGCAGATCACACCCCAGCTCCCTTTGTGTCACTGTCTGGTGTGAGGTGAAAAACAACCCAACTGTCAAACTGACCCAGACAGGGAATCCACAAACAAGGCAGAGTCACAGAATGGTTTAAGCAAGAAAATGCTCACTTTCTAAAAGTGGCATTTTCAAACGCACAATCTCAAAATCAACTTTACTAAAAGATGTATTTTTAAATTGTGAGTTCAGGGGTCCCAAACTCCACATGTCCATCTACTCTCTAGGGGAATCTACACTTTAATCATATTTAAAGGTAGCCCCCATATTATCCTATGAGAGAGAGACAGACCTTGCAACAGTGAAAACGAAATTGGCAGTATTTCACTGTCAGGACATATAAACCACATTACTATATGTCCTACCTTATCCATACACTGCACCCTGCCCTTGGGGCTACCTAGGGCCTACCTTAGGGGTGCCTTACATGTAAGGAAAGGGAAGGTTTAGGCCTGGCAAGTGGGTACACTTGCCAAGTCGAATTTACAGTGTAAAAATACACATACAGACACTGCAGGGGCAGGTCTGAGACATGATTACAGAGCTACTTATGTGGGTGGCACAACCAGTGCTGCAGGCCCACTAGTAGCATTTGATTTACAGGCCCTGGCACCTCTAGTGCACCTTACTAGGGACTTACTAGTAAATCAAATATGCCAATCATGGATAAACCACTTACATACAATTTAAACAGGAGAGCATATGCACTTTAGCACTGGTTAGCAGTGGTAAAGTGCTCAGAGTTGAAAAGCCAACAGCAACATGTCAGAAAAAAATAGGAGGCAGGAGGCAAAAAAGTCTGGGGATGACCCTGCATAAGCAAAAGTCCAACAGGGGGTAATTCCATGATCCCCCGGGTCTCTAGCACAGAGCCCGGGTACTGCCAAACTGCCTTTCAGGGGTTTCCACTGCAGCTGCTGCTGCTGCCAACCCCTCAGACAGGATTCTGCCCTCCTGGGGTCTGGGCAGCCCCGGCCCAGGAAGGCAGAACAAAGGATTTCCTCTGAGAGAGGGTGTTACATCCTCTCCCTTTGGAAATAGGTGTGAAGGGCTGGGGTGGAGTAGCCTCCCCCAGCCTCTGGAAATGCTTTGATGGGCACAGATGGTGCCCATCTCTGCAGAAGCCAGTCTACACCGGTTCAGGGATTCCCCAGCCCTGCTCTGGCGCGAAACTGGACAAAGGAAAGGGGAGTGACCACTCCTCTGACCAGTACCTCCCAGGGGAGGTGCCCAGAGCTCCTCCAGTGTATCCCATACCTCTGCCATCTTGGATTCAGAGGTGTTGGGGGCACACTGGACTGCTCTGAGTGGCCAGTGCCAGCAGGTGACGTCAGAAACCCCTCCTGATAGGTTCTTACCTCTCTTGGTAGCCAAACCTCCTTTCTTGGTAGCCAAACCTCCTTTTCTGGCTAGATAGGGTCTCTCCTCTGGGATATTCTTCAGATAACGAATGCAAGAGCTCACCAGAGTTCCTCTGCACTTCCCTCTTCGACTTCTGCCAAGGATCGACCGCTGACTGCTCCAGGTCACCTGCAAAACCGCAACAAAGTAGCAAGATGACTACCAGCAACATTGTAGCACCTCATCCTGACGGCTTTCTCAACTGTTTCCTGGTGGTGCATGCTCTGAGGGCTGTCTGCCTTCACCCTGCACTAGAAACCGAGAAAAAATCTCCTGTGGGTCGATGGAATCTTCCCCCTGCTAACGCAGGCACCAAAAGACTGCATCACCGGTCCTCTGGGTCTCCTGTCATCCTGACGAGCGTGGGTCCAAGTGTCTCCCACAGTCCAGTGGCCCTTCTGTCCAAATTTGGTGGAGGTAAGTCCTGGCCTCCCCACGCCAGACAGCAAACCTGTGTACTGCGTGATTTGCAGCTGCTCTGCTTCTGTGCACTTCTCCAAGGATTCCTTTGTGCACAGCCTAGCCTGGGTCCCCAGCACTCTGTCCCGCAGTGCTCAACCCGCTGAGTTGGACTCCGACGTCTTGGGACCCTCCTTTTGTGACTCTGAGTTCACAGAAATTCCAAGTACCTGCTCTGGTACTTCTGTGGGTGCTTCCTGCTTCTGCGAGGGCTCTTTGAATTGCTGAGCACCCCCTCTGTCTCTTCCTCCAAGGGGCGACATCCTGGTCCTTCCTAGTCCCCAGCAGTACCCAAAAACCTCTACTGTGACCCTTGCAGCTAGCAAGGCTTGTTTGCAGTATTTCTGTGTGAAAACACTTCTGCAACATCCAGCACACCGTGGGACATCTTCCATCCAAAGGAGAAGTTCCTAGCCCTTTTTGTTGTTGCAGAATCTTCAGCTTCTTCCACCCTGAGGCAGCCCTTTTGCACCTTTATCTGGGGTTTCCTGGGGTCCTGCCCCCCGCACACTATCGCAACTCTTGGACTTGGTCCCCTTGCCCTGCAGGTCCTCACATCCAGGAATCCGTCTTCAGTGCTTTGCTGGTGCTTGTGGTTCTTGCAGAATACCCCTATCACGACTATTGTGTCTTTCTGGGCTAGTAGGGTAACTTTACTCCTACTTTTCAGGGTCTTGGGGTAGGGTATCTTTTTTGGTTTTTTTGTTTTTTATTTATTTGTTATTTCCTCATCCTTTCCTATTCTACATCTTCTTTCGTAGCCATCTGGTTCCCTTACATTTTTAATTCTTTCATTTTATCCTACATTTTATTTCCCCACTCTCATTCTAATTCTTTACCTTTCAACTCAGATATATAATTTCTTGTCTCATCCCCTTTTTTCGCTCATGTCTTTTTTTCACTGTTATTGTCTATAGTACCATATTGTCATCTGTAAGAGAAATAGAGTGCCCTTTGTCATCAATCCGGTTGCTCCTATATAGCTGTGGACTCAGTTACCAGCGCTTCCCAGTAAGGAGCACTCGCTATCTTTATTATTATTATTATTTTTATCTCTACAAGACACTAGTGTCGATAATACACTTCTATAGCCAGCAGAATTCTTTTTTCTTCCTTGGTGTTTCATACTGCCCAGGTCTTTGATAGGTATACATTGCGTCCCATTTAGAGATACAGGGCCACGGAATTCCAACATGGCGGCCATACTAGTCCGCAATGCTGCACTGTGAAGCCGCGGTGCAGTTTAGTTCCAGACATTAATTAACCACACTATTTAAACAGAGTGGAGCCGCGGCCGCCGATGCTTATCGACTAACGAGGAGTACATCGGCATATCGGTGAGTCCTCTCCTCGTCATTCTTTGATACGCTCAAGTTATTCAATCCCGAAAAAAACCCTCACGGACTTCTTCCCGTTTTTCTCAAAAACTATATTTTACAAGTGTAGTGTTTTGTAACCATCCTCAACAACTTTCGGTGAGTCTAACTATAACTATATCTCTATGTCTAGGACCCTCCATTCAAATCTCCATTAGCCTGAAATTTGAAAACATATCACCAAACAAAGGCCATCAGCTCGATTCATTTTCAGCCTCGGCAGGTAACCACTAGCGCTTACTATTTTTGTCATAAAGTTTTTATTTAATAATAGACCTTAGAGCCAATAATCAACATTATTACAATTCTGTACATTTTGCCATTCAGCTTTTCCAACTGGTCATGCAAGCATATACTTTAGTATCTATATTTGTCTATCGTTCTGCATTGCAGCCAGATCATCTTTTCATATTATAGCAGTTGGCTACATACCTCTATAAAAGATTGGATCAACCATATAATAACAGTACTATCTGAACTACCAGCACAGACAATTCAAGTAAGCCAATATTTATCAAACAGAACTAACTTCACAATATGCTCAGAAGCATGTTTCCACAGATATGGGAAGCATGTTTCCACAATCAAAGATTTAAGCACCATCACATAAGGAACTACCCTATCATACTTTAACTATGTCACTAATTAACATAACTAATATAACTATTGTTAACTGTCTACCTTGACTTCTTTACTCACATCTCTTATCTGTCTCTCCAGTTATCATCAAGATATATTGTCCCATCTCAAATTTTCATTCTTACTTTAAATTTCTATCTTGATTGCTTCCTAGCATTTGTTTCAATATAAAAATGGCCATCTCCACTATATATTTTTATGTGTAGACATATATATCTGCATTTAAAAACTATAATGGATAACTATCGGTAAGCTAACAGCATTATAAGATTACATAACCATACATTCTCTCTTTATTAGATGACATGACTATGTGATTCCAGCATATTAAGCATCTGGTTTCCAATCAACCTGAGAACCTGGCTGCTAAAATCTGATCTTTATCGTATTACATTAATGGCCCTGAGGAAGGTGACCCATAACTACTAGGAACACCAAAACGCGCGTAGGCTGTCGGTTCCCCCAGCATATTCCTGCTGTAGCGACGCCACTCGGATCCATTCTCTTTTAAAACATAGATTATTTTTGTATCAGACCATTATATATATATATATATATATTTATCAGCCTTTGAGTATTGTTTTTCCGTGTTTGTATTTGTTGTATTCCTGAAGAATTATTGTGCTAATTTTGTTGTATTTGTATGATTACTCCTTTCGATTTCATCATATTGTTTATTGTCGTTTAGGTTGACTGTGGTGTGCTTGAATTAGAGTGTTAGTTTTTATACATTTCATCTTTTATATTACATGATTATTTGTTTGTTCACATGATTTAATTAAAGTTTTCCTCATTGTGATTCTGTTCCTTTTCTCCCTCGTCAGCATTTGTCTGTGTTTAGCAGCCTGATATCATCACTTATTGATTGACTTGAATTTATCATTATGTATCCATCAGCGCCTACGGGGATCTTCCTCTGAGGTTTATTATATCCTCAGATACATTACTATTGTAGCTCACGCTGTAGTTTTTCACACACATATTTTCCCCTGATTGAGCTACTAGCATTCTTTTAGGAAACCCCTTCATAGTTATTCTCTCAGGGTACTCAGGGTATCTTGAACACCCTGGCTGTTTTCTTACAGTCCCAGCGACCCTCTACAAGCTCCCATAGGTCTGGGGTCCATTTGTGATTCGCATTCCACTTTTGGAGTATATGGTTTGTGTTGCCCCTAGACCTATATTCACCTATTGCATCCTATTGTGATTCTACATTGTTTTGCACTACTTTTCTTACTGTTACTTACCTGTTTTGGGTTTGTGTATATTACTTACCTCCTAAGTGAATGTATTTTCTGAGATACTTTTGGCATATTGTCATAAAAGTAAAGTACCTTTATTTTTAGAAACTCTGAGTATTGTGTTTTCGTGTGATATTGTGCTATATGATATAAGTGGTATAGTAGGAGCTTTGCATGTCTCCAAGTTCAGCCTAAGCTGCTTTGCCATAGCTACCTTCTATCAGCATAAGCTGCTAGAAACACCTCTATTCTACTAATAAGGGATAACTGGACCTGGCACAGGGTGTAAGTACCACAAGGTACCCACTATAAGCCAGGCCAGCCTCCTACAGGGTCCCAAAATGGCTGCCACTTCTTCATGGTTGAAGTAGTGGTCGCCAATCGCAGCACTGCTCTTGCCACATGGATCCAAGGATTCACCATGGTGGATCTGTGATAGATCCACTTGTCTAGATACACATAAAACATTTTCATTAATAACTCCAAAACTACTGAACAGATTTACACTAAGGCCCTCCTTATGACATTGTTGGTAAATCCTGCTTACCGCCGCGCTCACAGCCGCCAACTTACCGCGTGTTGGCGAATATCCGTTCACCATATTGTGACACACACATGTCTGATAGAATACAGCCCACATACTCAAATCTGCCAGACCAAAGGTCAGTGATAAAATGGCGGTCCCAAAACCCACACCGTTAAGCCAACAGAACAATGCCCATCACATTATGACCCCCAAATCACCACGGTGAACGTTCAACGGCAGTAAACCATTGGCGGTACACAGTGCTGCACTCAGAATGGACACCCACATACAAAACAACACTACATTGGACTATACCAGAAAACACACACCTGAAACACATACACACACCACACCCACACACCCACACCACTCTCAAACACACACCCACAATACCCACAACCTCTTTCGTACAACAATTGCCACCAGGAGACTGAGAAGGAGGGCACAGAGACAACTAGACACACACACCACATACACCCATACATCCCTCACACATTCCACAACATACACCCCACCACATTACTAAACACACGCTCACCAACACACATCAGACAACATCCATGGCACCACAAAGGCACCCCATTTCACTGATGAGGAGTTAAGGGTCATGGTGGAGGAAATTGTCAGGGTAGAGCCACAGCTATTTGGAGCACAGGTACAGCAGATATCTATCGCAAGGAAGATGGAGCTATGGCGGAGAATTGTGGACAGGGTCAACGCCATGGGACAGCACCCAAGAACAAGGGACAACATCAGGAAGAGGTGGAACAGCATACGGGGGAAGGTACGTTCCATAGCAGCAAGACACCAGCTCGCCATACAGATGACTGGCGGTAGACCCCCACCTCCTCCCCCACAGCTCACAGCATGGGAGGAGCAGGTACTGGCAATACTGCATCCTGATGGACTCACTGAAGTTGGCAGAGGTCTGGACACTGGTAAGTCAACTTTTAACAATTATCCATCCCTATAGCTGCATGCCATCACACACCCTCACTCTCATTACTCCACCACAATCCACAAACTCCACCCAGACATCTCACTTATCCCAGTGCCAGGCCCTGCATGATATACCAATGCATGGACACCCCTCACAGCCCTGCATGGACACTCATCACTAAAGCATGCACAGCATAAGGAAACTAACAATCCCAAAATACACCAACATACACAAGCAAAAGCTGGCAGGGTAACAACAACCATAGAGGGGAAGCCACAGAAAAGGTGCTACCACTATCTAGTCCCCCAACAAAAGAGGCCCCCAGTGATGACAGTAACTCTGGACTTCTGGATCTGGACAACCTACCTGGCCCATCAGGGACCACTGGACAGTTGGTCACCCAAGCCCACTCACAGACCACCACAGAGCCTCCCCCATCAGGAACCAACATCACAGTACCCACCGAGCATACCCACACCTCTGTCCCCAGGACTTGTCAATCAATCAGCAGAGTGGTCACCTGTACAGGGACCCCAGGCCACACCTCCCCCACAAGACAATCAGGGATCTGGGGTCAGTGGCAGTGGGCACATTGTTCAGGGGACAGAGACACACACCAACAGGGACACTGGGAGGACTGCTGTGCCCCAGGGGGAGGACAGGAGCAGGGAATCGACTCTCCAGGAGGCACTCTCAGAGATCTTGGGAGCCTACCAACATTCCCAGGACATGATCGGCCAGATCCTAGACAACATGCAGGACAACAGGCGGCTGCAGGAGGGACAGTATCAGGGCATCAGGAAGGACATGCAAGCCATTAACAACACCCTGATCTCCATAGCAGGGGTGCTGACAGACATGGCCAACATCATGTGGGAGGCAACAGCACATCAAGGGGCCCCTACCACTAGCCAGACATCTGAACAGCCCTCCACTTCCACTGCCGCTAGTGGCCAGGAGGCCCCGCCACAGTACCCACAGGCCCCCATCACCCCTCTCCCTGCAGAAGGTGAATCACCCCGTAAACATTCCCTGTAAACCAGATAGAAACCAGAGACACTTGCAAAGACCACCGCCAGGAAATGAACTCTCCTGATTGTCACCTTGTCCACTTTGAACTGCCATTGCTCCCCTTCCTATGTCCCCATGGGCACTACACCTGTGCTACAAACAGACTGGAACAATACCGTGGACTTTCCTCCATCATCACCCCATTCTATTGCACTTTCCCCTCTGTGGAGAAGTGTGGCTCAATGGTTAGAGTGGCAGACCCTGAAGCAGAGATCTGGCTCAAGACCAGGGTTCAAGTCCTGCTTCGGCAGGTCTTGGGCTCAATTCCCCTTGACCAGATAATTCTCACCTCGGTGCCTAATCTAATTCATGGGTCCCACTCTGGGCAATAGCTTGCTTAATCTCCACAACAGCCCCAAAAGCGCTTGGATGCCTGGCTTCACCCTGGGGGTGCTCAGGTGTGGGCACCTCACAGTGAAAAGCCAGGAGGGGTTCCACAGCGGTATGAATACAGCGCCTTGAGACCCTAACGGGTGAGTAGTGCGCTATACAAGTGCTAATTTACATTTATATTTTTAGCACAACAATAATCACTCTTGGATAAAACTTGACTAGTAGTATTTTATGTTTTGCAAATTTGTATTGATTGAAGCAGCTACAAACATTGCAAATGAACTGTACATAGTATGAGCATAGAATTAATAACCTGTTGCTGGCTGTTGTGATCACATCAGGACATTGTTGTCATATCACCAACATCTGTAAAATGAATTTCCATAGGTAACAGTAAGTAGGGGAAAGAAGTGGGTAATGCAAGCATGCCAATGCCTCTTAGAATACACCAATAGTCATAGAAATGTGAAGTTGCAGTGTCTCACCTGTGTATCATTGGAAGTACTGACGTATCACCAATGTTCTGTTGTCCACATACTCATCCTCTACCTCCTCATCCTCAATGTCCTCAGGGTCCACTGCTGACACAGGGGCATCTTCAGTCTCCTCCTCCTGTAGAAAAGGTACATCACGTCTGAGAGCCAGGTTTTGCAACATGCAGCATGCCACTACTATCTGGTAGAACTTCTTGGGTGAGTGGCACAGGGATCCAACTGTCAGATGGAGGAACCTGAAACTGGCCTTCAGGAGGCCAAAGATCCTTTCAATGATCCTCCTGGTTTGCCCATGTGCCTCATTTTAACGTTCTTCTGCCCTTGTCCTGGCATTCCTCACAGGGGTCAGCAGCCATGATAGGTTTGGGTAATCAGAGTCACCTGCAAATACTGAGGGACAACATTTACACACACACTATCCTATATGGACAACAGCATAGGCATACACCAACATATACTGGGTGGGAACCAAGGCTCATCTATTAGCCACACCCTTTGCCTCTGTATTTGGGACATCGCATTTGGGATGCTGCTATTCCTTAGGACAAAGGCATCATGCACCGACCCAGGATACTTAGCAGTGATGTGGGAGAGGTACTGGTCCTCCAGGCACACCATCTGCACATTCATGGATTGGAAATTCTTATGATTCCTGAACACCTGTTAATTTTGCCGGGGGGGGTTGGAAATGCAATATGTGTTCCATAAATCTCTGTAGTTATATTGGGGATATGTCCCATTGCATAAAACTCTGCCTTCACAGTGGGCAAATCCTCCACCTGGGGGAAAGCAGTGTAGCTGCTCATGTGTTTTATCAGGGCAGACAATACTCTTGCCAGCACTATTGAGAACATTGGCTGTGCCAAGCCCACTATCACATGGAAAGAACCAGTTGCCAGGAAATGGAGCACTGATAGAACTTGCACAAGAGGGGGGATCCCAGTGGGATGACGGATAGCTGAGATCAGGTCAGGTTCCAACTGGGCACACAGCTCTGTGATTGTGGCCCTGTCTATAGGTGAGTATAATGTGCCTGTCCTCCAGTGTAGCCAAGTCCACCAGGGGTCTGTACATGGGAGTATGTCTCCATCTCCTATTCATCCACAGTGGTAGGTATCTAAGGAACACAAGAGTGAGTAGGCTGTCACATTTTGAACAACTATACCACAACAGCAGTCCACATCGTGCAATCATGTTTTGAGACAGTGTAATTTAAAAGTATGTGCCTACATATCCTTTGATGCAGGAATAATCAATAGCCATATTCCCCCCCTGAAATGGCGACTTCCAGTCGTGTGTGGAGGGAGAGGTGGAAGTGAGGCAATGCCACTGCCGTTGGGCGTCATGGCGGTCGGTGGTTGAGAACCGCTGTGAAATTCCTCATTGGTTTATATTGGGCCCCATGGGATACAGTGGCCAATGGGGATCTACAACGGTGGTGACGGTATGCACCACCGCGGACGTGACCTCTATTTTATTTCACATTCCTCACTTGTTTCCTGACCTTCCATAGGAGAGGACCTACACTGCATGCGCTCTGCTGTGACTTGTGTCTGGAACCTACCATGGCCAGTGTGACTGGGGAAAGGGCCCCAGCCTTCACTTCGGAGGAGTTGGAGAGAATGGTGGATGGGGTCCTATCCCAGTACGGACTGCTGTATGGGCCTCCAGATCAACAGGTGAGTACACTGTGGGCAGGATGCATGTGGCATGAATGCATGGAGTTGTGTGAGAAGGCATCATGTAAGGGGGGGTGGGTGGACGGCCTCTTGGCGGTGTACATGTTTTGCGCTGAGCTATGTGTGCCAATGGTGATGGAAACGGGTATGGTGGGCCATTTGTGTGACAGGCTTGATTGTTTGTCTAATGGTGTTCTCCTGTCTGTATTACCTTTGCAGGTCAGCGCCCATCAAAAAGAAGGGAATATGGCGTGCCATCGCCAAGAACGTGCGGGCCCTAAGAGTCTATGACAGGCAGAGCACCCACTGTCAGAAACAGTGGGAGGATCTGAGACGATGGGTACGAAAGACCGAAGAGGCCCAGCTAGGCATGGCCTCCCAATGAGGAAGGGGTGCCCGTTGAATCCTGACCTCCCAGATGGCCCGCATACTGTGGCCTAACCTGAGCTGGATGGGTGCTTGAGGGCATCACAGCAGTCACAAGGGGGTGAGTACAGTGACTATCATTACAACTTACGGCTGTTGGGGTGGTATCCAGGTGGTGGTCGTGTGTCCTTGGGCACCCCTAGGCCAGGCCAGACACAGCAGCATAGGTCCTCTGGAGGCTAAGCGTTTGAATGGAAAATAGTTCTTACCTAACTTGTTAGTATTCACTTCTGGGCAGGGCTGCGTGGGTCCCAGGTGTGCTGCAGTTGGTGGTGTCGCTTCTCATTCCTTGGTGACTAGCCATTTCACTGATAGTGCAATGCATAGTGCGTAGGCCTGTTCCCTGTGTGTGAGTGTGCTGTGTACACCAGCGGTGGTGTTGGTGCAGTCATTGACCCAGTGTATCCTTTGTCTCTCTCCCCCCTTTCTTGTTTTGTCATCCTGTCCTGATGTACATTAGCATCATCTAGCGGAGGAGCAGAGGGACCAGTGACAGAGGGAGATGCATACCACAGGACCCAGGAGGGAGAGTCCACCGACGCCAAGGGAACCAGTGGGACGGAGAGCGAGGGGAGCACCACGGCGGAGACTTAAGGGGACAACAGAGACTCTGATGCCATCTCCAATGAGAGCTCCCTGGTGGTGATGGACATCTCTGTGACCACCCCTGCTGCAGGTACAGCCGCCACCTCGTACCAGCACTGCCCTCCTAGCAGCCCCTCAGTGAGTTGCCAATGCCCGCTCACCCAGGAGGGTGGGCATTTCCTTTGCCTCAGGCACCTCGGGCCCTGCCCCTGTGAGCCCTGCTGCCCTGAGTGAGGAGGCAATTGACCTCCTGAGATCCATCTTGGTAGGGCAATCAACCATTGTGAATGCCATCCAGGGGCTGGCATCCCAGATGCAGCAATGCAATGCATTCCTACAGGGCATTCACAGTGGATTTGTGGCCCAACAGAGTTCAATTCAGGCTCTGGCCTCCTCTCTGAAGTCAGCCATTGTCCCTGTTTCTACCGTCCCCCCTGCAATTTGCACTTCCCAGTCCCATTCTGCTCAACCCCTACCCATCCCAAGAACACAGGCAGACGAGCATGTATACAAGACAACACACAAGAGTGGCAGAGGCAAACACAAGCACCACACTTCAACCCAAAGGCACTCCCACAAACACCATTCAGTTGCAGACACAACAACATGCACTCCTCCCACTATCTCCCCCTCCTCCTCCTCTGCCTCCCACCCAGTTATGTCACACTCACACCTGCATGCACTATATCAATATCCACTACCAGCATCATCACTACACCAAGCAGAACACACACCTCACTTGCAGACACCTCAAAAAAATCCATGCATGCATCCCAGGTGTCCCCTCCCACTTTCTGTCCCTACCCTCCTGAAGGACACAAACGCAAGCACTCAAACACCCAACAGCCATCCACCTCATAACAACATACAGCCCATGTACCTGCAACCAAATCCAGCACACATACTCCTCTGACGACCACTCCCTCATCCTCTACTCCCAGAACTCCTCCCACCCCAACATCCCTAAAAAGATTTTCCTTTCCAGATTGATATCTTCCCTACCCCTCCCACTGTCCTGCACGTATGGGCCGGATACGAAGGACACCGCACAGCAGCTCAGCTAAACAGTTCCTGGGGACAATGGTAGCACCACCTACTCGTGCTGGTAGGGATACCAGACCAACAACCCTGAAGGGTAAGGAGGAAGCACAACCTGGGGTGAAAAGGAAGAGTCCGGCACCAGCTGTGAGGAAGGGGAAGGAGCCTGCATCAGCTGTGAGGAAGGGGAAGGAGCCTGCACCAGCTGTGAGGTAAGGGAAGGAGCCTGCACCTCCAGGCTTAGAGGGGAACAGCCCACCCACCCCTGCCAGAAAGGGTAAGGGATTCCCATCCCATGACCAGGAGTAAAAGAGGTACTCTACAGCAGTGGAAGCTGTCAAACAGACACCACTACCACCAGCAGCTGTCACAGGGCCCCCACTGCCAGCCGTGGATGTGCTGCCATCGCAGAGTGCAGGGGCTGCCCAGGAGCCTCTCCCAACCACCACCAGCATGCAGCCATCACAGAGTTCAAGGGCTGCCCAGGAACCTCCCCCAACCACCACCAGCTTGCAGCTATCACAGAGTACAGGGGCAGCCCCGGAGCCTCTCCCAACCACCACCAGCATGCAGACATCACCTCTGGCGGACGCCACGTAGTCCATCCTCCAGGGTGCGGCTGCACCTTCCAGAACTAGTGGGCTATTCACCCACTCAAGAAACTGTGGCCTTGCACTCAACAGGACATAGAGCAATGGGCATGTTGCCCCCTCCAGAACCAGTGGGCAAGTCTCTAACTTGAGATACTGTGGCCGTGCTCTCCCCAGGACAAAGCAATGAGCATGTTGCCCCCTCCAGAACCAATGGGCTTGTTCCCGCAACAGGCTGAGGTGTCCCTCCCTCCCCGAGGTGCCTGCCTATTCACAAACTGATGCCCGGGCAGTGTTCTATCCGGATGTGCTCAGGATTCGAGTTGAGCCTTCAACTGTGCCCTTTGAACTTTGGACTGGGCAGTGTCTCTTTTTTATACAAGTTTACATATCTGGTTCATGGCCAAATCCACTTATTAATTTTGGTGTTGAACTGATTACAATCACTTTCATCAATTCCTGTTGTCCTTGCATTATTCTGCAGATTTTCAGGGTCAAATTGTTTTTGTAGTGAAGTTGGAATGTGTGTGTATGTGTATGAATGGTGTGTGTTTGGCATGTGTGCGTCACTCTCTTTTACCTCCCACACCCCCCTTTGTGTGCTAGGCACCTGTACTCCCCATCGTTGTCTTTGTCGGCGTTGGCGTTTTTCACTTTTGTGCTCTGTTTCTGCTAGGCTTTTGTTGGCTTTTGTACCACCCCGGAAAAGATGGCAGTTTGCAGGGTCTTAATATGGTGGTCGGAACTTTGACTTCTGCCTGGTTGTAGGTGGCTACCGCTGTGGTGGCTGTTCTTTCCGCCCTGGTGGTTGGTGTGGTACATTGGCTATCGGAGATATCACTGCCATGGTCATAATTTGGCGGTTACCGCCAGCCTGTTGGGGGTATTGCCGCCACTTTATCACCCACCGCCAGGGTCGTAATGAGGGCCTACATTACAAAAGAACTCTTTCTGAACCAACATCAAGCATTCTGCCAAATGTGGTAAAATTCAGTTCAGTGGTCCAGGCTGTAGTCTTGTCTAAAATCTCTATGTAAATTTGCTTGAGATGACCCCTGTTTTTCACTGTGCCCACTTGACGAATCTCTCCAAAACTTTTTAGACAGCAGCTGAACTGAGTGGAAACCTAGTATTGCAAATTTTGTGAAGATTCATCTAACAGCGCCAAAGTTATTAGCACAACAAAAATATTATTTACTCACCAAGCCCCGCAACCTCGACACCCAGCAGTTAGAGCAAGTCCTGCTCGCGGTCAATGACATCTGCCCAACAGTGCATCAGCTGCTGCTTGGTGCGAGTAATGCCAGTGCAGAAGCGCACACATTACCCCAGTCACCCCCAGAGCACTTGACATTCCTGCTGGGCATTGCCATTTCTGGGCCTGCCACCTGCTTCCAGCATGCAGGGGAAGTAGCACTGCACTCAGAAAATGAGTGTGCCCAACGCGGCCTTGCTGAAAACGGGGTGGAACCATACCCCTGCTCATCTGCATCACTTGCATGGGGTGTGGGTGGTGCTCTTGCTGCCTGCTTCTGCTATCAAGACTTTGGGAGTGGGACTGGAGTTCACAAATGGGAGGGAAAGTAATCAACAGAAGGACAAACACCCAGAACAGGTCAGGAAAGGAAAAGAAAGAGCAAAGTTAAAAAAAATAATAGAAATGAAAAATAAACATTACAAAAACACAGGGAAAGTGAGACAATAACACAATAAGTACAACATGTTGGGACTAGGAATAGGGAAGAGGAGATGGGGCTGGATTAAGGTGGATTGATGAAAAGGCAGCCAGCAGGGAGAGAGAGGAGAAGAAACAGGCAAAACAAAATAGGCATGCCACTGTGCACGGAGTGATGCTGTTTGTGCTGATTTTTCAATGCGGAGCTCGTGCTACTGACCATAAAAAGCAGTACAAATGGCTGCCCATTCACAGAATTCCACAGGAGTTTAGTGATTTTTTTTTTAACTCTGCAGAATTCTTGGGGTTAAAACTCAGAGAGTTCCACCCAGGCCTAGTTAAGAGATCAGAAAGAAAGGCGCCTGGTAGTATAATTTTCATGTATGTATATTTTATATTTTTGAATAACTAAAATTGTGAGCAGCTACAGAAAAGAGAGCAATAAACCTTTCTGTAAACTCGTCATTTGTAAAATAGACCTGGATGTTTATCCTCCTGGCAATGTGTCTTTATTTAGCCCACAGAGTTACAACTTGATTTCTAATTTCAACCTCATGAGAGACATGATCCATATTTCTAATAATAAACTTTAAAACATTTTGGGGCATATTTAAGAGCTCCTAACACCTCCTCGCTCCACATTTGCATAATTTTATTTTACGCAAATGTGGCCCAACAAGGCCAAAAATGCAGCACCATATTTACAAAGTGGCACAATGCATGCATTGTGCCACTTTGTATCCCTTTGCACTACATTATGCCCATGCCAGGCATAATGTATGCAAAGGGGGTGTTCCCTGGTTAGGAGGGGCCAGAAAATGGTGCAATTTTTTTGGCACTTTTAACGCCTGCTCAGAGAAGGAGTTATAAGGAGGCTTCCATTGCTTAAAATAGGCCTCTGGGTGCTTTGCAGGATTAGCGCCATTATTGTTTTACGCTAATCCTGCAAAGCACCAGACTGGTGTCATAAAGTTTGACGCTAGTCCCCTAACTGCCACCATGGTGTGCCATATTTGAAATATGTGGCGTTACGGGGGGCGCTAAAGGACGCATGAAAAGTGGTGCTGCACTGGATACACCGTCACTTTTCATAAATCTGCCCCTTTATCTACTCCCCTATAATTATAGCCCTCGTCCTCATCTTCATGTGCTCTAAACCTCTTTGCTTACGCTCATGTTCTCCCCCACACTCAGTAGTGACCTCGAAATGCTTCACAAGAATTATGTCTATGACAACTCCGAGCATGGAGTGCCTCTTGAGGTAAGACCAATGAAGTTGAGTCTCATACTTGTATACTTGACACCCACATTTCGACTTTACCAAATCCCCGTTCCAGTGCCTAGCAAAGAATAATTTTTGTATGAACTCCAGCTTTACCTTTTGCATTTCTCATAGCAGAGTGGTTCTTTCATCAATATCCATACACCATTTTCCTTTGCTATTACACAAGGGTCCTGTTATCCCTGCCCATCCGACCATTAAAGTGCCTATTTGTCCTAACCCATACTTTCTTAACTCTTGAGACTTTCATCTTTCTGAGCCTGGTGATAGACCCATTATATATGAGATAAAGTACCCCTTATTGTACATTATAAGGATATGTAAAGTCTGGCCCATCTACCATGGCCATGTAGAGGGATGAAGCTGAAGTGTTAAAAAAAGTCCCAGCCCTGCGTGCCTATAGGGAGCGAAAGACGTGTTGGCTATGAGATGTTCCTTTCTTCTCATATGTGAGTTCCACATGTAATTGATGACAAACCACCAAACCACAACTGCCTTGACATCGAACATATCTGATGTTTCCTTTTTTCTTGTTGTTTTTGATTTCTCATTATTTAGCACAGGCATTCAATACATTTATCGTTTTCTTCTTTGTTGGTGTTCAGAAGGTTTGCATACATACATACATGAAAGTGATTCTATCAGCTGTGTTTAATTACGTTGTGTAATACGTATTCATGTTGCATTCCATACGCACCCTTTAGATCAGATAAGCAGCATTCTTCAAAAGCTAGATTTTGCTTCCCAATACTGTCTCGTTAAAATTATATCCAGTTCATATCCAGTTGAAAAGGGACAGTGTGCATTAAAAAAAAGAAAAAAAATATTTCAACTAGTAATAACTTGAAGTTAGCCTACTTTATGATAGCTCCTCTCTCTAATCTCCATAGGCCCGGCCTCATGCACAGACACTAACGTCTGGGGGCAGAGGAAAACCGGTGATGTGGTGGTAAACTAATGCTTGTGGTAACTAAAAAGCAACCCAAATGTTCCTGAATATAACCACTGCTGAGGGAAACAAGAAAATAAGCGTGGTAGAGGTTGAGCATGGTACTCCAAATCTGGGATATCTTAGAAGTCACGAAAGGGGTCTATGTCAATTCATTGCAGCTGGGAATGTAAAGGGGAATCCATGTCTTTCTCCACTATAAAGAAACGGAGAACTTTAACTAAAGACAATAGGAGAAGGCCAAAAATGAAAATCTCAGACAATTGTTGGACATTTCTGATACTTCTGATTAAAGGATACCATATTTTTGGAGAAGAGCAGGCAGGAAGGAGGTGGAGCAAAAGAGAGATTTATTTCATCTGCATTGGTCCAAACCCTTATTGTACCTAACCGGGTATCATCAATGACAAACCTACTGAAGATGAGGAATCACCAAGTTAATTTCAGTCAAGGACTAAGGGGCAGATTTCAGAAAAGTGTCTCTGCACCTAATGCAGCGCCACTTTCCTTGCGCCCCTTAGCGCCCCCTACCGCCACCATGTGTGCGCCGTATATAAAATATGGGAACACCATGGCTCAGGGTAAGCAGCAATAGCGTAATTGTTTTCTACGATATTGAAGTACTCTGCAGGAGTAGCACCAACATTTTGGGGCTACTCCCTCAGAGTACATAGGGACCCATTATAAATAATGGAAGTCCCCTTTGAATGCCTGCTCTGAGCTGGTGTTAAAAGTGCTGAAAAAGTGGTGCAATGGCCCAAGGAAAGCTCTTAGATTTCTTTGTACCATTTTTATGGCCCCCCTAATGGGGGATTGACCCCACTGCATACAATATGCCTGGTGCAGGCATAATGTGATGCCAGGGTTTTCAAAGTGAAACAATTCAAAATTCTCCTCTGGTCTCTGCTGGGCTTTCTGCCCCCCCTTGGGGGCAGATGAGCCTTCCAAAAACAGGCTGATCTGTCCCAAGGGGAGCAGAAATGGCAACAGTGATGTGCTCCCATGGGGAGTGACCCTTGCACAAGGGGCTGCCTCCCCCAAACAACACACACATACACATAAAGCAATCCTTGGTGCCTAAGTGTTTTTGCTCCTCTGGGTGCAGACCGCTCTAATAGAAATAGGCCGATCTACCCTTGAGGAGACAGAAATGGCCTAAAATATATATATATCAAACAAAATAAACTCCCTGGTGTCTAGTGGACATTTCTGCAGCCCGATCACTTCACGTTCGGGCTGCAGAAATGCTCACAGAGATTTAAAAGGAAAGGCCTTTCCTTTCATGCCTCTGCCTGCCCCCAGACTCTGATCGGAAGAGAAATGCTTTGCCTTTCTCTTTCGATCCGTGCTGGAAGCTGAGCCTCCAGTGCGGTGGGGGCAACCTCTGACGAAGTCAGTGCACAATTGGGTGCTCACTCCATCAGACGTCACTAGGGGGGGCAGGGGTGAAAGGGGAAGCAATTCCCCTTCCATCCCTGATCGGGGGGTGTGGGTGGGAGGCCAACAGGGGGAGCACTAGCACTCCCTTGTGGGCTGGGTTCAGGACAAGCTGGTCTCATCCTCTGCCAACAGCAACCATGGCCGAGGACAAGGACAGCTCGTACCAGGCACAAGAGGGGTTAAAAGCCAAAAAAGTAAACACAAGCTCACTGATCATTAATATTAAGTCCTCCGTTAGTCCCATATAATTTGAAATAAGGCCAATCTATCTCTAGTTGTAACTCATGGAGGCTAACAACGACATCTCTGGTTTACCATGGACCCATGTATGTGTGAGTGGAATACATGTTGGCATTATGACTACCTACCTATGGAGAACCAATGAGCAAATAGCTGATCACCAATGTGTTACTTCACACATGTAGTGAGTGCACATAACATAGAGTGGTCAGGGACATCTCCAGATAGCCATCACAGAAAACTACTGTATCACCATGAAAGACTTGATGTAGGACTGCACAATGTATCAGGTCACACTCACCATTTGCTATTACACAGTGAAATCGAAGAGACATGTGTAAATCTACGGCTAACTGTATAAGTAACACCTATTGTGAAATACAGTAAGAACTGGGTATGATTATTTCAGTAAACATAATACATTTGGACAGGAATGTAGTTGTAACAGAAATCAAAAGCATTGACATGCATGCTTTTCACTTTCAGCTGACCAAGTTTATGGTCTACAATCGTGGGACATAACCCCAATGCTACATCCCCAGACTGACCCAGCGAGAAACTACAATCAGGCACTGATCAAGACACTCAACATTGTTGAGAAGACCTTCAGTGAGTTCAAGTCCCGGTTTAGGTGTTTGGACGTGTAAAGTGGGAGACTTCTCTACTTGCCACCTCTCATCTGCAAGATAATACTTGTCTGTGCCATTCTTCACAATATCTGACCATGAAGAGCAGGACCCAATGGAAGATGGGGATGGTGGTGAAATCCAGAATACAGTTGATAGGAATAGGAGACTCATACGCTTTGTGCAACATTTCTTCTCCTGAAACGATACTATGATGGAGTATGTCCATACATAAATGGAATGTTTGACATGCAAATAAATGTTTGAATCCTTTTTTCGTCTTTGCGATTATGTCAAAGTCCCAGGAAACATCAACTCACCCACATCTCTTACTAGAAGTAGGCCTCAAAAAGTACCAATCATGCCATCAGACCTGTTGAGCAACATGGGGCCATGCCTCCAAGAGCACATATGCAGAAAAGACATGTGAAGCAGTGTACTGCATTTAAAGGACAGGCCAGCCAAGCAACAGTATGAATTCACAATGAATCTTCACTCTCCCCTTGCAGAGCTGCCCAACTAACAGTCTTGCTGTACAGGTTCCCACTTGGTTCTTGATATCATTGAAGGAAATTGCCTTGACAAAGAATTACATTTTATTCAACAATTGCTTTTACTTCCAAGCGAAAGGAGTAGAGATTGGGGCAGGCTTCACCCTGGATCCAGCTAATTTGTTTATATCTGACTATCAGAATCAACAGATTTTCACCACAGAAAATATTTTCAGAAGAAATTTGATGAGATTGTTTAGATATATAAATGATGTATTTCTTATTTGGAGGGGGTTAATGAATGATTTACATTTTCCACACATGGCTCAACCCCATAGAGAGTAGCAAGAATAACATCCTGTGTTTGGACCTCCAGGCGGAGGTTGAAGAGGGCAGGATAGAAGTATCAATATATGGAAAACCCACTGAAAGGAATTCCCTACTCCATTACAGTAGTGGACATCGAAGGAGCCTGAGGGCCAACTTGCTGTTTGGTCAGATTTTGCAGATAGGGTGAAACTGTTCCAGACTGGTAGACTATTTCAAGGAGTCTGATATAATCCTAAATAAATTGAATGAAAGGGGTTACCTAAGGAAACTGGTGAAGCAGGCCTGCAAGAGAGCATGGTATAACCATAGGGCCTTATCTCACACATCATTCGGCTGCAGGCAGTGTGTACGAGGTCACAGAAATGATTGATATCCCCTATGACACTGTGGTGATTTCTTCACATAGCGGCTTCTTGGTAAGTCTACTGTATGCAGATTAAGGTCTTCTTCCATTTGCTTTGGTTCTGTTGGGGAGGGCATCCCTAAGGGGCCAAACACTGCTGTGTAAATCATGTAATACATGTGTATGACATTCTGATATATATTTCTTTCTTTTAGTTGCTTCCTACTATATTTCTTGGCCCTGATGATGACCCGTTAGTAAATTATCTACCGCTGGGGTCGAAACATTGACAATAATTTCATGTGGACTGTTGATAAATACATATGAGTTGATTTATGACAAGCAAATAATGGATGCTGCTTTACTTGAGCAATGAATCTTTTAACACTCACATTTCTGCATGTATATATTCTGTATGTATCAATGGTGCACTATACATTCACTTAATCACTTCTGCACTGTGCCATCACATTAGCACTTTATTCTCATTTTCAGTTTAAGAATTTTATGTTTACTTTGAACATTATATGTGGACTTCCTGATGTGTATTCTTGTCATTTAGATATCATTTGCTAAAGACTTTAATTGTGATAGTATAATATAATACAATTATTATTTTTTAATAAAATTAGTCTGTATTCACCTTACCTCTAGGAAGGGTGTATATTGCTGTGGAAGTAAAGGCTGACACTTCGCCCATGGATCATTTTTTGTTTATAAACAATATTGCTGTTTTGTGCAGCTGCAAAGTGTACAACAGATGACACTCAGTGAAGTGTTGAACACAATCAGCTTCCTTACCAAAGAATAATCTCACAATGTAGTGTGTCTCACAAATGTGTGAGCATGCAGAATGACAGCATCTTGCCCGAACTAATGTCATTGCAGATACCATCAGAGATAATGAGTGACAGTTGTCACAGACAAAGGCATAGTGTCATGCGAGCATTCAAAAGCTGTCAATTGTAATGAATGTATACATTAATTTGTGCCTTTCCACAAAACACAGCACATGTGAAGATTTTTCTGGCTACATTTTCACTATACCATATCATGCTACAGTAGATAAAGGGCACATTTCACATGCTTGCACAACAATGTAATGAGGAACAAAGGCATGTAAAATTAAAATGAGCCAATGACATTCTACAGTCAATAAATATGCAGAGCAGCATGCCATTGGATAGGTAATATGCAAACATCTGAACACTTGAAGAATACTGCATTGTCAAGAGTGGTATTACACTTGGGTAAAAAGTCAAACAAAACTGTATGTGCATACACCCAAACTCATTGCACATGGTTAGATGGAGATATTTTAATAAGAAATTTGCTTTGCATGGCAATAGTTGGGTACCTCTGACCTGACTGTACAAGTGTATAGTAGTACGAATCACAAATTTTGTGTCCACAAAAAAATGAAATTTGAGAAAAGGTCTTTTTTGTCATGGTTAGCCCCCACTTTGTGCCTGGTATTTGGTGTTGTCTCAAAGTTGTTAGTGCCCAGGGCCCCTTTTAACCAGGTCCACTGGGCTGGATCTTTTTCTCAAAATTGTTGTGATGTATTGGCACAATTGGCAACACCTTTGGCTGCCACTATAAGTCCCTAATAGATGGTACATAGGTACCCAGGGCATGAGGTATTAAGGGTAGGCTGCTGAGGGAAGCCGTACAGATTGTGCCACCTTCGAGGGCCATGCATCAAGATGCACCTAGCACTGCCATTGTAGGCTGAGTGTCCTGTCACAATCCTAAAATGTAAACTCGACATGGCACACAGACTGTGTGCCCTGTCCACAGTGTGCCTTGTTAGAATGTGCTGAACACTGGTCAGTTCAAGTTTCAAAGTTACATGATGGCTACTCTGAACTCTTGCTGGTTTGGTATCAAACAGCTCAGAATGATACATCTAAACTGGTACCAGTATTGAATTTATTGCAAAATGTACCCCAGGCCACCTTACAAGTGACCCTTGCAAAGTTACCTAACAAAGGCATGGTTGCTGTCCAGTCACAACCATTTTGGCACCACTAGACAAGGTTCTGAAACCCTGGGGTGAGAGCTCCTGCTCTCTGGGTCCCAAAACAAAGCACTTCCTGGGTGGAGGTGTCTCACCTCCCTCCTCAGGAATGTGCACTGTCCTGCTGGCAAGCTACAAAGGGCATATCGCTTCTGAAACTCAACCCCTAAACCTGCTTTTAGCAGCAGATGGGTACCCCATTGCAAACTCCCAATTTTGGTGGGAGCAATGGTGGTAAAAACACACGAAGGACAGAAGGAGTGGTCAGCCCCAGCTTGCACCACCCCTATGGTGTTGCATGTGGGCGACCCCTCCATTTCATTTCCTCCAACTTGCATGGAAGGAAAATAGCCATTCAGGTGTAGGAAAGTGACCTCTGCACACAGGAAGTGGTCACAGTGGGTGTAACCACCCTAAGGTAGATGATCCATTGGTCCCTACTAGGTACTCCCCTAAACACCCACTAAATACAGTATTTTGTAGGCACCCCCATACAAGAGATTTGAATTTCAAGGACACAAGAAGACAAGCAACAAAGAAGACCCAAGGCTTGAGAACTGAAGTCTTGCTGCATCAAGAAAAAGGAGCCAAACCCTGTCTGCAGCACCCAGGACTTAACAATTGTCACTGAGGAGTTGCTTGGACATCGGACAGACTCTACAAGCCCACAGAGGACCTCTTTTAAAAATTGCTGAAGATCTCCCTCTAGAGTAAAGACATCAGTCTCCTGCAACAAATACCAAAAGACAAGTGAAGTCAAGTTCACTGACTGGCTGCTGACCAAGGAACTGGATGCCAAAGCTGGACCACACTTTACCCAACTGACCATGATGACAAAACCTAACCAAGGTTGGGGAACATGGCGGCCGTCTGAGGAGCCAGTCGTGGGGGACGCCGCTCCTGGAAGGATAATGCGTTATTAAGATAATCCCTTACCAGGGGTTGCTGGGTTCGGGAAGCGTGTTAAAAGCGCGATCGAAGGATTCGTTTTTCTTTTTCTCCCCGTTTTTTCAATTTCGGCGGGAAAGCAAAAGGACGAAGGATCTGGCGGGGAGACAGCACTCCTGGGAGCACGGAGCTCCATTGCTGAGTGCCTCTCTGAAGCTCATCCGGGTCAGAGAGGCTGTGGCTCGAGTTTCCCTCTGGGGGAATCAAGGTAGAGCCAGCACAAATGCAGATATTGGTGGAAGCAAGAAGAACAGGTGCTTCAGGATTGTTCAGCAGGCGGAGGACTTGGGGACTATTGAGTCTGGTGGGAAAGTATCAAGATTGGAAGGTTTTTTTCAGGCTTATGTTACAAATGTTGTAGATACTTTATTAGAACTTATGATGGATAGGGTAAAGTGGCAGGTGGGGTTTGGGAAAGAAGGGGGGAAGGTGGCATTTAGAAATTGTGCTGGTCAAGTAGCGTATTCCCTCCGTAGCGCTAAGAAAAGTAAGAAAAAAGTTGAAATTGAAAGTCTGCATCTCTAAAAGTTATGGTAAATAATAAGATGTGTAATTTTACGGACTGGAAGGAAGTGGACAAGTTAATTATGGAAATTGAGAAGGAGGGAAGGAATGAGGCAGGTCTAACCTAAGTTTGGAGTGTTCCCCGGTAGGGAGGTATTGTGGGGAAGGTCTTAACTCAGGAGCGGTGATCCCCCCTCTGACCTTGGGTCAGGTCAATATTTGGGTGGGGTCCCAGGGGAGGAGGGGGATTGGGTGGGGTGCAGGAGATGGGTGGAGGGGGCACTGGGTGGGGTGTGTAATTCTGGTTAAAAAGTTTATTTTTGGTGTAAGTAGTTTGAGGGGAAAGGGAGGGGGATGATGGTGAGCACTGGGTGGGGAGCATATTATGGGATAAAAAGATCCTCAATGTGGAAGGTGGACCTGTGGGGTGGGGAGGGATGAGGGGGTGGGGTGGGGTGGGGTGGAAGAAGGTAGTCGGTTTGGAAATCGGAAAATGGCAATGAAGCACTTGAGACTCCTGTCCTGGAATGTAAATGGTCTCAGGGTAAAGAGTAGGCAGAAAAGGTTGGTGCAATATTTGAAAGATGTCCCATTCGACGTCTTGATTTTACAAAAGACTCATCTTTCCAGGGAGGAATGTTTTGAAGTTTTCTGGTGGGTACAGCAGATAGCCAGCTCAAATTGTTTGAGTGGTAGTAAAGGAGTGGCTGTTCTAATTAAGAAACATGTTAGTATTACTTTCCTGGAAGGCCCCATAGATAACTCGGGGAAGTGGGTGGTGGGGAAGCTGTCTGCTTTTGAATATCGCTTTACCATGGTAGGATATTACGGTTCTAACAGGGATTATGTAGGCCCTTTAAGGGAACTCTCAGACTCTCTTTTACAATATTTAGATCCAGTTATATGGGCAGGTGATTTTAATGTTGTTTTGAATTACGAACTAGATAGATCAGCGGGTAGTAGGTCCAAAGTAAATGAGAAAATGCAGGGTCAGATTTGGGTAATGATGTCCCAATGGGGGTTATATGATGTTTGGAGGGATAAAAGGGGGTCAGAGAGAGGTTATTCTTATTATAATAAGAAGTATCAGCATCATTCCAGAATTGACTATTTTCTGTTGGATATGGGTTTGAGGGACTTGGTTGAATCAGTTGTACGTATTGGAGCCCATTTATCAGATCAGTCGGTGGTTAGTTTAGTTCTTAGGTTGCAAACAAAAAGGAGGGAACATAGGTGGACTCTTGATAGAACCTTGCTTCTGGAGGATGAGGTGGTTACGGAACTGCGAGCGGATTCAGAGGAATTTTTTAGGATAAACTTGGGTTCAGCTCCCTTGGCGATAGTTTGGGATACATTTAAGGCCTTCTTGAGGGGATGGCTGCATATAGGAGGAAATTATATAATGAAGAAATAAGTAGGTTGGAGACTCAAATACGACAATGTGAGCAGGGAATGTTAAGTAAGGAGCAGGATGAGGAGTTGAACAACTTTGTTAAGCAACGTCAGACAGCTAGCTTGGAGTTGGCAGCTCTTTTGGATCGCAGGGTTAGATTGAGATGTGAAGCTAATAGGGTGATGCACTTCGAGTATAGTGAGAATAGTAGTAAATTGTTGGCCTGGAAGATAAAATCAGATAGGGTCAGGAATCAGGTGACAGAAATTCAAGATGAGAACTAGGGTGAGATTAGTAAAGATGCTGAGCAGGTGGAAGAGGGTTTTTTAAATTTCTTTAAGGTTTTATTTACGGAAGATTTGAAGCCGCCAGAGGAGAAATTAAAGGAGTGGCTTGGGGAATTAGAGTTACCGACTTTGGATGAAGAGGAGAGAAGGTTGGTTAATGAACCGGTACGGCTTAGTGAGGTAGAAAGGGTCATCTCAGCTGGTAAATTGGTGAAGGCAGCAGGACCAGATGGGTTACCGATGGAGGTTTATCAAGCTCTCGGTAGTAGCATTTTAAAAATCCTGAAGCAATTATGGGACAAGATTATGGGGGGAGATGAGAATCTTCCTTCATTTTGGAAAGAGGCGATTATTACGCTAATTCTAAAGCCCGGTAAGGACCCTAGGAAGTGTGATTCATACCGCCCAATTTCACTGTTAAATTGTGACTATAAAATGTTTGCTAAACTCCTGGCTGATAGATTGGCGATGGTAATGGGAAAACTCATACACACAGACCAGAGAGGGTTTCTGAAAGGTAGGCATATGCAGGATTTGACACAGGGATTGGTAGGGTCGATTGCTTTAGCTACGTCATTGCATATGCCTTTGGCGGTGGTAATGGTAGATGCAACAAAAGCATTTGATAGGGTTAATTGGAGATATTTGATGAAGGTTTGTGAATCACTGGAGGCCAGTTTATTAGAATATTGAAGAAAATCTATCAGGACCCAAGTGCAAGAATATTGGTTAATGGTACACTTACTCCTTTCGTAAAGATAGAAAGAGGGACGAGACAGGGGTGCCCATTATCCCCTCTATTATTTGATCTTTATTATTGAACCATTAGACTGTAGAATTAGAAGAGATAATAGAATACCGCCTTTCCGGTGTGGAGAACTGGTTAAGAAGGTCTCTTTATATGCGGATGATCTAATGGTTTATACAGTGAACCTAAGTCAGGCTAATTCGGTTCTACAAGTGTTAACATAGGATTTTGGGGGGATCTCTGGTTATGCGGTTAACAATCAAAAGACTGAAATTATGGAATGGAACATGGAACTAAATGATGAGGTAGCAAATGTAAACAAATAAGTCAAATATTTGGGGATTACGGTAACTCAGGATTTATGTAAAATGGTGGAAATAAACCTTGCTCGGTTATGAGGGAGGTGGACCTTTTACTGAGGAAATGGCTAAATCTTCCACTAACTATAATAGGTCGGATTAATGTGGTAAAAATGGTGATAGTTCCATAATTAACTTTAATCTTTAATGCATTGCCATTAATGTTTAACAAGGTTGCTTTAAAGAAGTTGCAGGGGAGAATTAGTAGTTTTATTTGGGCATCAAAAGGTGTTTGTATATCATGGAAAAAGCTCAGGAGAAAGAGAGAAAAAGGTGGGCTGGCAGCTCCTGATATATAGTACTATGCATGGCATACTTGTTAAAAAATGTAAGACTGAGTTTTGTTGCATGTCATCGGTCTGAGCTGGAGCAGGTGTTAACTGTTATGATGGAAGGTGGGGAGGTTCAGAGAAGTTTTTTGTATAAGTTTGCGGATCCAAAGTTAAAAAAAAAAAATCGATTTAAGATATATGATTGGGCAGTGTTGTGGTATGAGGTGAGGAAGATTACGAAGTTATCATATTATAATGAATATGCTCCAATTTGGGACTCTCCTGGATCTCCGGAGTGGACTAAAGATGCCCTGGCTACTCCCCTGAAAGAGGCAATTTTGTTGCAATGGAAACATCTTTGTTATAATGGTGAACCTAGAGATTTTGATCATCTTAACATTGAGGTAAGAGGAGGGCTGTCTACTTTTAAATATCTTCAGATGAAGTTGAGGGCTGGGAATGTAGCAGAGGAAGTGGGAAGTACTAATGGACTGGTGGACCAGATGCAGCTGGATACCTCGATGAAGAAGGAAGTGGCAAAATGGTATTGGCTGATGTTGGATATTGTGGATGGGGAATTTAACCTTCCAGAAGAAAATTGGAGGGAGTGCTTTCCGGAGCTGCAGCTTAAAGACCTTTGGCAAGTATCTATTACACTTTTGTATAACACGGTTAAACCTGCTACGTTAAGGAGAAATCATCTATTTTCTATCCACAGAGTCTTCTCGACTCCCAAAAAACTGTCCAGTCTGAGACAAGATAATGTGGTGAGGTGTAAGAAGTGTGGTTCTTCATCAGCTGATGATTTACATATGTTTTTTGACTGCCCTTTACTTCGCACGTTTTGGCAAGAGGTGGGGGATGCAGTTAATGCCATTCTTCCCTCAAGCCCAAAGGTAAGACCTTCAATTGTGATGTTTGGCTGCTCATATGAGACACGGAAGATGGGTAGAGATGGAGCTAAACTGTTGTTTTATATGATGCTGGTGGCGAGAAGGGAGATTTGTAGAAAATGGATCAGCCCTGTCCCCCCTGCCTATATTGAATGGAAAAAATATTTAATTTACTATTATAAGTTGGACTGTTATAAAGTTTGTAAGAGGATTAGATTTTGGAATCCGCTGAAGCATTGGTTGGGAAGTAGGGAGGTAGAAATAGATAGGAGATGATCCTATGATTATATCCTTCCCTCTGCTTAATGAACTAGAGTTCTGGATGGAAGGTTTGTCCCGGGCAGGGGTGACGTGGGTAGAGGTTAGAGGGGTGCAGTTGGGTGAGAACCTTGGCTGCCCCACCTCCCCACCTCCCCCACCCTATTGGTCATGTGAGGGAATTGGGAAGACATATGAGGATCATAAAAAACAAAAACAAAAAAAACTAACCAAGGTTGGTGGCACTGCAACCTTCACTGAACGAACCGTGCAATAGCTCGGGTACTGGTCACTCAATGGTGGACACCCTGAAGGGCAGTCCACTGTGGACTGAAAAAGGAGCAAGAGGAATCACTACTTAAGGGGCTTGAAAAACCACCAGGATTTCCCATCAGAGTGCTTCTTCTGACCTGCAAGAGACCCTCAAAGTGACCTACTTCTAGATTCGCTCTGCATCCGGTCACCCTATGCCCTGCACGAAGATCCAGCTGTGTTCTAAGAGTCCCCCACTACTTGCGACCTCACACTCCAAGGGGACCCACTAGACTTACTGTGAAGTCCACCTGTGGAGTGCTGTGCAAATTGTTCTCCTGCAGTGGCCTTGCACATGCTCCAATGACTTTCAGCAGCTGTTCAAGCTGAAACCGAGAGTTACCTAAACTTCTCCAGCTGGTCAATAGGGCCAACTGATGACCTTGGCCTATCTGCAAAAAGAGACATTGGTACACACACTGGCTGATTTTATATGCTTTTTAAAAATGTTTCTCTATTGATTCCTAAGGTGCATAATTATGCACAGAACAGAGATTTTTTTAAGTTTAAAAATTCATAACCTAAAAAGTACTTACCAGATTTTGATGATCTTGGTCTTAAAAATGTTATAAAAAATATTTTTGTAAATTGGTCTCAAATTATTCTTCTGAGTGTGTGGTCTCATTTAGCGCTATTGTCAATACAACAAAGGCTTTGCACTTCTCCAATATTATCCCAACTGTTTGATCAAGCTACCATTACAATGAGAGCATTAGGTGGTCTAGTTTTTACCTCTATAAATCAATGTGTGGTTTCCTGGACCCTATACACAGTGTAAAACATTTTGCACACTGCATAGAAGGCCAACCGCCTACAAATATAAATTTAGTGTGTCCCATTACATTTACCTGTGTCAGGGAATGCAGTATCCTTGGATCAGAAGGCACACACAAAGAGTGTCCCTCATAGTAGATATACTGCTATTAATGTTGACAGGAGTAAGACAAAGACCATGTTAATTGAACATCAATAGTTACTTTAACTAGTCAACCATGTTTTACTGCAGTGATGACTATTGACTCACTCGCCTACTGCTAAGGTCTGTTGCTGAGTGACACTCACCCCAGACATAAATCATGTTTTCTGAAAGATCTGTGCATGATAACACCATGTGCCAAATACGTGTGTCTGTGCAACACATATACAACAGAAAGAGAGCAGTTTGTAACAGTGGGCACATACAGAAATTGTGTGTGCTGATAAAGTGTGTTCAGCTACAGACCCAGTTCCACAGTCCAAAGTGAGTGCAGTACCAAAGAGTGGGCAATGACTAAGTGTGTGTCCTGCGCTTTATGACTTTCATACACTCACCTGGTCCAAACTAGTGAGATGATCCCGGAGCCTATTCTGGCCCTCCTATCACTTTCAGCTCTGCACAGCATCAAGGAACAATATCACCTTTAGATTATGTATGGCCTCTGGTGGTTTTGGATACAACACTGTACAACAGGACTTGTTGCTGAAGCGGCCTTCTGTGTTTGGGGGGTAGATATGCATTTGACCATAACCTCTAGTTTGGTCTAAATGCAATACACTGGAATGACCAGAGGAGGCAGTTATAATCAGTACACAACAGGCCTCTAGATATATTGGCAATTCTATAATATCAGTGATACACACTTACATGCTTCTTCTGAAGCACTACATGTGAGCAGAATAATCAAGACCACAGAAACGAACATCTGAGACTCCCAAGGGACAAATTTGAAATACTGATTAGAGTTCCCTAGCTCACAGTAATTTGTTGTAATCTGTTGTAATACATATTGGAGTCACTGACACTCTCAAGACTACACTTAGAACACAGGTTGGAGTAAATGGCACTTCTAAAGTTAACCTCGGAATACAGGGCTTGTTACAAGGTTAAATCAAATATCAAGTTCTCCGAAGGGCTTTCTCTTGGCTCTACTGTTCATCAGAGACACACATAGACAAAGTATTGGCAGCTTGTGCAATTCTCAATTCTGGTGCAGTGTAGCAAGAAGGGTCCGGAGCATGAACTGACAGGATGCACTGGATGAAATCATGAAGAGGTACAGGAGACAAGTCTATATTCTTGAGGAAGCTGCTACTCAATCCTGCTCATTACAATAAAAGGATTAGTGTGCACTTACCTGACATCAAGCGCTAGGCCTAGTTCTTCCACCTATCTGATGTAATGTGAAGATCCCGAGGCCTTGACTCAGAGTTGCAGGAGAACTTGAGCAGCTGTGTAGTAGGTGGAGACAAAGCCAGCGTTTAAGGGGCTGGATCCATGGGAATCACTGGTTCAACTAAGACTGCTGAAGACCAGATCACTGATTTGGTTCAGCTGATTCTTCATGTGAGTGGGACGGGCGGATTGAGTTCTGCAGGGAGCGTAGGGTAATGAAGGTCCTCAGGTTTAGGGCTGATAGACAAACCAAGTTCAAGGCCCAACAGATGTAGCATTTCATGTGTGGAATGTGGATTACGTGGCAGCCTGGAAGATTTGCCAAGACCCTGGAAGGATAAGCGTGTTGGTACACTGGCTTCCACCTTTCGGTTAAGGGCAGGTCGAAACCGACATTATGACCTAATCATCCAGGAAACAAATGTATCTGTAAATCTCAAATGTTTACAAAGGAACACATAACCAAGACCCTAGTAGTAGTGGATGCCGGGAACTCATATGTTCACAGGTGCTGGCGGGCGCTTGTTGTGACTGAAGTGGATGGGAGTCACAGCTATTGTGTAAAAAGTCATGGAATTCCTAGACCTCAGAGGGAAGCACTGGGATATTATAACAGACTAAAGTGTAAAGGAATCTGAGGGATTTAGAAAGCTTAGTCATTTGTTCTCCATGTAGAACCACAGGGGTAACACAATATGACCCCTGCACACTAGACCCAATCCACAGAGGGTAGATGATGGGGTCATGGCAATGACTTTGGTTTTTGTTTTACATGTATTGATCACTGTATAGTCTACATTATGTTGTGTGATTGGAGTAAGAGAGGCATATATTGGCAATGGCCACACAGTGCCACACAGGTAGTCTCCCTATGCCACAGCTATGTTTGCAAGCATATTGCAAGATTTGCACATTATCCAAGATATCAGTTCAAAATGTTTCCTTTTGAACTGTGCAGGGTTTGGAATGGCCACCTAGGGCCAATGCAGACACATGTGCCCCATTAGGCAAGGAGGCAACTGTTACATGTGGGAATGGATTTGACTGTAATGGTGCTTCTTACTGATAACCTACATATTCTGTTAGCCCTAGTGCTCCAACTATGTATGCTACAGTACCCAGGACATCAATCAAACAGAAATAAATAGAAGATGTTAAGGTCTAACTACATGTAATATCACCCCAGTAAAGGTAGAGGTAAGTGACACTTTAAAGGTTTGCCTGGTGTCAATTGTCAGTAAATACACATACTATCAGCTGATCAGCATGGCTACCCACATGCTGAGGTCAAGGAACCCCTCTCTGATGCAGAGTTATACAATGCAGGGAATTAACTATATTGTGGCACTCAGGATTCATCACACTTGTCAGGCCTACTAAAGCTGGATTCTTGATGCCCAATTCATTAGAAAACATATTTATCCAAGACATCCAAGGTTCATAGTGCATGTGCCACACATTTTGTTTCTGACACAAAGCCCAGAAAGCAGATGTGTCTGTACCAAGAAATCCCATGGTGGAATTTGGCAAGTCTAGTGTGCTTACTGATGTCTGTCCAACAATCAAAGATGTCATGTTGGCCTAACAACATACCTATAATATCTATCCAGTAATGTGGTAAGCAGGATGCCACATACACACATACACTGCACACTGGCTGAACCAGACAGTTTCTGTGTCTCCATAAGTGTAGATTGCATCTCTTACAAAACTAAGAGCAGCAATGCAGACAGATTGTTTGAATTTTGATATGGTGCATAAAAGTGTATACAACTGTGCATTTCATAGGCAAGGCGATGCATTATGATCGAGCTAAATGATGCCTACTCTACAGCTCCATATGTTTACCCAAGGATACCCCGTGTATAAACCGTAGTTAGATCGTATACCTGATTTACTGGGGAAGGGCCTTTATGCACGCTTTCGCTTTGGAAGCCTCTCGTTGCTATCCCTTTCAAAAAGCTGGGGATCTACTTTACTTTCTGAATTTTGTCCAGTCTATCATGGTAGCCCAGAAACTGTAGAACATTTTATGTTCTTCTGTCCTGCATATTCCTTGTCACGGTTAAAATGGATTTGTGTAATCTGCCAAGATTTGGGTCTGAGCTAGTGTTGTACAGCTAGAAGAATTTTAAAAAGTGATACCTCCAACTTTTTAATTCTCGCAGTTAGGAAGTTGCTTGTGGCCGCTTGGCATGTACGAAGTCATTTTTTAAATAGTCCTTTATGAATTAATATTAGGTTAATAGGTATTTTAAAGTCATGAAGCTCAAGATTGTTACGACTCTGTTGTCCCATTTCTAGGGGGCGCTGTAAGGAGACTGTCAGAAGCTTGGGAATCACCTTGAACACTTATCTAGAGGCCCTTGCTGACTCCTATTTGTTTCTCTTTTGGCCATGGTATACTTGTGTAGTACTACAGTTGCTTCCTGGGACTGCAACTCCCATAATGCACAGACTGGTAGTCTGCAAAACCTGGATTCTGTTTCCCATTGTTTTCTATGGGAGAAGTCCAGTTGCTCCTTTTCCCCGGATCCTCTCCTCCAGGACTTGCAACTGTCTGAAATTACACACACCTGAGACCTCTCCTGTGCAGCCCAGCTTGGAACTGCTTATAAGCAGCCATTTCCTCAAGATCCCCGTTGTGCATTGGAGTTCGATTCCTTTGTGTTACAGACCCTTTGTCAGATGGTGTTCCAGTTTTGTTCCTGTTCTGTTCCAGCTTAATCCTGTTTCCTGTTTCTCTGCCCTGCTCCTGATTGTTCCAGCCAGAGTCTGCTCCCTATCTCTTAGCCTTCTACCTGTTTGTTTCTTCCAGAGCCTGCTCCCTGTTTCTCTGCCCTGCTCCTGCCTTGTTTCATCCTGAACCTTCTCTGTTTCCCAGACCTGTTTACTACTCATTTCCCGCTCCCTGTATTCCAGCCCTGTCCTTGCCTGTTCCAGCCAGTGCCTGCTCTCAGTTTCCCAGTCCTGTCTCTGTTTGTCCCAGCCAGAAGTTTGCGCCCTGTTTTCAAGTCCTAGTCCCGCCTTTGCTTCAGCCTGAGCCTGTTCCTAGTTCTTGCCTCTGCCTTTTAGTTTGTTCCTTTCTGTTTCTGTTTCTTCTTGGTTATTTTTGTCTGGTAAGTGTTCTATCACTCTTCACCAGTGTATACGTGTCCTCCTTTGTTCTGGGGTTGGCTCCTGGTTTCCAGGAGGCAATTCCAGCCCCCATCCTTGTCCAGTGTTATACGTTGTATTTCGTGCCTAACAGTGACAGTGTGCTACTGCTGTTTTCTCAGGAATCGCCACTGTGTTTCCAGCTGGACCAACAAGAGCGTGTCTTGTGTATGTAAGTACTTTCCTTGTCTGTGCTCTAGGGTCCAGAGACAGAATCACTTCTGCTGCCTCCTTTCTATGGGGCTGGCAGGGTGACTATCTGTAAGAGCAAACTGCACAGAGGCATTGACATTCCCTGTCACTGTGGGAGGTTCTGCGCCCTACTCTGTGTACAACCCCAGCGTGTTTGTCCATTAGTAATCTGTTTCCTGTTTGTTCACACAAGGGTTGCTCTGCTTTTACTTTCCTGTGCCTGTTCATTGCTGTCCTTTCCGTGTATGCCTTTAGCTGTTCTTCTTCCCCAGTATACTACCTCTTTAGGATATTTGGTGACCTCAAGGGGTGTCCCAACCAGAGTAATGATCAGACCCGCCCGAAACCGTGACAAAGATTGTATTTTATTAGTTTTATGTTTTTAAATTTTGTATAAGTTTAAATCTCGAATTAATTGTATTTGATACTTTGATGGTTATGATGATCCAATAAAGCTTGTTGTTGTAATACCAAAGGATACTACAACCCACAAAAGCAACAAACTGTTTGTAATGTCTCCTACACATCACAACATGTATGTGTCATTCACATAAACATATTGTCAATTAATATATCTGCATGGCAAAAACAAAATGACACACATAGGCACCCTTTTTATACTGACAATCCGCACATCAGAAGACATCAAAACTAGCAGATGAGACAATAGGAGCAAGGAAACTGAGCACCAAGCTGTGTTCACATGCATTACACAAATCACCACTGTGTACCACAGTCAAAACCCGTGCATTGAAACATTTGTGTGTCACATTGCAACAGTTGCTTTGGTTGCAAGCCATGCAACTGTACCAATACGTTGAAAAACACTTTGGGGCAGAAAGAAATTATACATTTGTGAAAAACATGCTGGATACAAGCTGGAAATGACACATTTGGTGTGTCAGACTGCAAATTGGGAAGTGTGAAGTTACTTTTGCATTTACTTACTCTGTTAGTCTGCGTTTGGCGAATGAGGTTGCTTAAGAATGTCTGTAAGAGAGTTGTATCTATTGATATTGTGAGTGCGTGTTTTGTTAAGATCTTGTCTTTGTCGCTATCCTATACTGCATATTGTCATTGTTTTGTGTTTGTGTCATTGTTTGCCTCTTTGGGTATTGTTTGTTGGGGTAGGTATATTGTTTAGAGGGTTTAGATTTTATATTTTTTTTAGGGAATTGTGTGGTGTTGGGAATATGTCTGGGAGGGGGAGTAATGCTATGGAGTCACAGCTTAGAGGCCCTATCTGTCTTATAGCAAACTACCTCCCATGGATGCTTGAGGCTGATGGCAAGGTGAACCAGGGTTACTCTGCAAAGGACAAGCGGGACAGGTGGGAGTGGGTGTGCTAACACAATGAGAATGTGTTTGACGTCGCCAGGACTACACAACAGCCAAAGCACTGACGGGCAGACATAAAGAACAGGGAGGCTGATTTCACTGACTATCTGGGCCTGGAGAATGGTGGACCTATCGGTATGTGTATATGTCATGTCTGCTGATAGTGATGTACCCTATTAGAAATGCTAAACTTAAACATGGTTTTTACTTCATTGGAATTTTCCAACAATTTAGTGACATACAACAGGTATCACAGTATAATAAGATATGAGGAGATGATATCAAGTAACTTAGGTCCTTGACAATGTTAATTTGGGGTTGTCCAGCACAGCAAGCCGGCTTAGTGTGGTGCCCATCACCAAAGTATAAGGGTAGGAGTGCACCACATTCATCCAAGATGGTGCATTTCTGTTCCTTCACCCTGCATTGGTACAGTGTTGGCAGACTAACCCCAAAGCAGGCACCCATTCACCATGGTGCAAGGGAGCCTTGGTTGTTTTAAGGATTGTTTTATGCAAGAATGTGCAACTGCCACCACAAAATGAAATGCTGTGGCCCATTCCCCTCTATCTATGAATGTTGCAGAACGCAGCACACATGCAAACATGGGATTACAAGGAGAACTCAGGTAATGTTTCCTCCTTGTGCCTCCCCTGGGTAGCCATAAGGTCTTTGCACATCCCCAGGTCTGCATTTCATTTTTCAGAACTCTGGGGAGATGTCTTTATAGAAGAGTGTTCTTTTGGTTCAGCAAAAAGGCCCATCGAAAACCTCTCTAGCACTGAGTAAGGCAATGCAGTAGTTTGTGCTGCATTGACATACTACATATCTATGAGGAAATACGCAGGCCCTCATTAAGACATTGGCGATAAATACAAAATACTGCCACGGTGATGCTTGCCAACATACTGCTGCAGAGGCGAACATCCGTCCGCCAGATAATGGCACAAACATATCAAACCAACAGAAAGCAGCCACAACCACAAACCTGCCAGTTCTAATGAACGCGATAAACTGTCAGAAATAGCACCCATACCTTTATACCACCAAAACAGCACCCTCCAAATAATGACCCATGAATCACCACAGAGGATATACAATGGCGGTAAACCATTGGCGGTACACACTGCCGCGGATGAAATGGCTGCCCAAATACAAAACAGGACAACGCTGGCCTGAACAAAAAGTCCACACCTGACACAAATACACACACCCCACACACCCACCAACAGCACCATAAAACACTCCCCCAGATCACCCACAAACCTTTACAAACACAAGAAGGCCACTACACCTTGCCACGCCAATCCCCGAGACAACTGCACACACACACCACAACTACCTACATACATTTGTCACGCACCACACACCCCACCACATTACTCAACACCCTCTGCACAACACACATACCACACAACATCCATGTCCTCACAAAGGCACCCTCGTTTCACTGATGAGGAGTTGCTGGTGATGGTGGAGGAAACAGTCAGGGTAGAGCCACAGCTGTTTGGAGCACAGGTACAGTAGATCTCCATTGCCAGGAAGATGGAGCTAAGGTGGAAGATCATGGATAGGCTGAACACTGGGACAACATCCACGCACAAGGGACGACATTTGGAATAGGTGGAATGACGTTTGGGGGAAGGTGCGTTCCATTGCAGCAAGGCACTAGCTTGTCATCAGGAGGGCTGGTGGTGGACCCCCTCCTCTTCCCCCACAGCTGACAGCATGGGAGGAGCAAGTCTTGGCAACACTGCATTCTGAGGTCCTCACTAGTGTACCCGGAGGACTGGACAATGGTGAGTCATCATTACCAACCTATCACCACACCACACCTGCATGCCATCTCACTCCCTCACCCTAACTCCCTTCACCCCACCCCATCCCACACAGTGCACCACCCTAATTACCACACCTAAATGTCTACCCCTGCATGCCATACGCACTGAAAGCACATCCCTCCCAGCTCTGCATACACACCCACCACCAATGCATGGACAGCATGGAGAACTACCAATCCCGCAATCAATCACCATTTACTACCAAAGGTGGGAGGACAACACCAATATCATTGGAAAAGATAGTAATGCACAATATGTGACAGAAAACATCCCTGTAGGAGGCTGGACTGGCTTGTAGTGAGTACCAAGGGGTACTTACACCTTGTACCAGGCCCAGTTATCCCTTATTAGTGTATAGGGTGTCTAGCAGCTTAGGCTGATAGATAATGGTAGCTTAGCAGAGCAGCTTAGGCTGAACTAGGAGACGAGTGAAGCTCCTACAGTACCACTAGTGTCATATGCACAATATCATAAGAAAACACAATACACAGATATACTAAAAATAAAGGTACTTTATTTTTATGACAATATGCCAAAAGTATCTCAGTGAGTACCCTCAGTATGAGGATAGCAAATATACACAAGATATCTGTACACAATACCAAAATATGCAGTAATAGTCTTAGACAACAGTGCAAACAATGTCTAGTTACAATAGGATGCAATGGGGACACATAGGGATAGGGGCAATACAAACCATATGTTCCAAAAGTGGAATGCGAACCACGAATGGACCGCAAACCTATGTGACCTTGTAGAGGGTCGCTGGGACTGTAAGAAAACAGTTAGGGTTAGAAAAATAGCCCACCCCAAGACCCTGAAAAGTGAGTGCAAAGTGCACTAAAGTTCCCCAAAGGACATAGAAGTAGTGATAGGGGAATTCTGCAGGAAAGACACAAATCAGCAATGCAACAACGATGGATTTCCAAACGAGGGTACCGGTGGAACAAGGGGACCAAGTCCAAAAGTCACAAGCAAGTCGGAGATGGGCAGATGCCCAGGAAATGCCAGCTGTGGGTGCAAAGAAGCTGCTACTGGACAGTAGAAGCTGAAGATTCAGCAGGAACGACAAGGGCTAGGAACTTCCCCTTTGGAGGATGGATCCCCATGCCGTGGAGAGTCATGCAGAAGTGTTTTCCTGAAGAAAGACCCCCAACAAGCCTTGCTAGCTGCAAATTGTGCGTTTAGGGTTTTTGGATGCTGCTGTGGCCCAGGAGGGACCAGGATGTCGCCAATTGCGTCTGGGGACAGAGGGGGCGTCGAGCAAGACAAGGAGACCTCTCAGAAGCAGGCAGCACCCGCAGAAGTGCAGGAACAGGCACTACGAAGTGGAGTGAAATGGTGCTCACCCAAAGTCGCACAAAGGAGTCCCACGTCGCCGGAGGACAACTTAGGAGGTCGTGCAATGCAGGTTAGAGTGCCGTGGACCCAGGCTGGACTGTGCACAAAGGATTTCCACCGGAAGTGCACGGAGGCCGGAGTAGCTGCAAAAGTCGCGGTTCCCAGCAATGCAGTCTGGCGTGGGGAGGCAAGGACTTACCTCCACCAAACTTGGACTGAAGAGTCACTGGACTGTGGGAGTCACTTGGACAGTGTTGCTGGATTCAAGGGACCTCGCTCGTCGAGCTGCGAGGAGACCGAGGGTACCGGTGATGCAGTTCTTTGGTGCCTGTGGTTGCAGGGGGACGATTCCGTCGACCCACGGGAGATTTCTTCGGAGCTTCTAGTGCAGAGAGGAGGCAGACTACCCCCACAGCATGCACCACCAGGAAAGCAGTCGAGAAGGCGGCAGGATCAGCGTTACAGAGTTGCAGTAGTCGTCTTCGCTACTTTGTTGCAGTTTTGCAGGCTTCCAGCGCGGTCAGCAGTCGATTCCTTGGCAGAAGGTGAAGAGAGAGATGCAGAGGAACTCGGATGAGCTCTTGCATTCGTTATCTAAGGAATCCCCAAAGACAGAGACCCTAAATAGCCAGAAAAGAGGGTTTGGCTACTTAGGAGAGAGGATAGGCTAGCAACACCTGAAGGAGCCTATCAGAAGGAGTCTCTGACATCACCTGCTGGCACTGGCCACTCAGAGGAGTCCAGTGTGCCAGCAGCACCTCTGTTTCCAAGATGGCAGAGGTCTGGAGCACACTGGAGGAGCTCTGGGCACCTCCCAGGGGAGGTACAGGTCAGGGGAGTGGTCACTCCCCTTTCCTTTGTCCAGTTTCGCGCCAGAGCAGGGCTGAGGGGTCCCTGAACCGGTGTAGACTGGCTTATGCCGAAATGGGCACCATGTGTGCCCATGAAAGCATTTCCAGAGGCTGGGGGAGGCTACTCCTCCCCTGCCTTCACACCATTTTCCAAAGGGAGAGGGTCCGAGGAAGTCCTTTGTTCTGCCATCATGGGCCAGGCCTGGCTGGACCCCAGGAGGGCAGATGCCTGTCTGAGGGGTTGGCAGCAGCAGTAGCTGCAGTGAAACCCTGGGAAAGGCAGTTTGGCAGTACCAGGGTCTGTGCTACAGACCACTGGGATCATGGGATTGTGCCAACTATGCCAGGATGGCATAGAGGGGGCAATTCCATGATCATAGACATGTTACATGGCCATATTCGGAGTTACCATTGTGAAGCTACATATAGGTAGTGACCTATATGTAGTGCACGCGTGTAATGGTGTCCCCGCACTCACAAAGTCCGGGGAATTGGCCCTGAACAATGTGTGGGCACCTTGGCTAGTGCCAGGGTGCCCTCACACTAAGTAACTTTGCACGTAACCTTTACCAGGTAAAGGTTAGACATATAGGTGACTTATAAGTTACTTAAGTGCAGTGTAAAATGGCTGTGAAATAACGTGGACGTTATTTCACTCAGGCTGCAGTGGCAGGCCTGTGTAAGAATTGTCAGAGCTCCCTATGGGTGGCAAAAGAAATGCTGCAGCCCATAGGGATCTCCTGGAACCCCAATACCCTGGGTACTTCAGTACCATATACTAGGGAATTATAAGGGTGTTCCAGTAAGCCAATATAAATTTGTAAAATTGGTCACTAGCCTGTTAGTGACTATTTGAAAGAAATGAGAGAGCATAACCACTGAGGTTCTGATTATCAGAGCCTCAGTGAGACAGTTAGGCATCACACAGGGAACACATACATATAGGCCACAAACATATGAGTACTGGGGTCCTGGCTAGCAGGATCCCAGTGAGACAGTGAAAACACCCTGACATACACTCACAAACAGGCCAAAAGTGGGGGTAACAAGGCTAGAAAGAGGCTACTTTCTCACAATCCC
This sequence comes from Pleurodeles waltl, assembly GCF_031143425.1. Lineage (NCBI taxonomy): Eukaryota > Metazoa > Chordata > Amphibia > Caudata > Salamandridae > Pleurodeles > Pleurodeles waltl. Next base: position 54,293,362 of record NC_090439.1, on the reverse strand, counting down.
TAACAAATTACTAATATTCCCCTCAGGTGCCCCACCCAATGTCAGTGGTGAGGAGATGCCACCGTATCCCAGTCACCCACCAGAAAATCCCCTCAGTGATGACAGCAACTCTGGAGGCCTTGATCTGGATGAACTCCCTGGCCCATCTGAGACCACTGTTCATTCGGCTACCACATCCTACAGCCAGTCCATCACAGGGTCCCCCCTGAGTCCTAAACATCACAGCACCCAGCCAACACCCCAGAACCTCTGTCCCCAGGACACTTCATTCAGTAGTGTGCCCACCAGTACAGGGACCCAAGTCAACACAACAGGCAAGACGATGAAGGTCCTGGTGTCAGTGGGGACCAGGGACAGTCGGAGGACAGCTGTGTGCCAGGGGGAGGACAGGCCCATGAAACCGACTCCCCAGGAGGCAAGGTCCTGGGGGCATACCAACAATCCGAGGACAGGATAGGTCAGATGTTAAATATCATGCAGGAGAACCAGAGGCTGCAGGTGGAACAACATCAGGAGGTCATCCACCAATTGCAGTCCTTGAATACGACCATAGCCTCCCTTGCAGGGGTGCTGAGTAACATGGCGTAAATCATGCAGGAGTACACTACACACCAGCGTGCCCCTGCAACTAGCCAGTGGACTGACCAGCCCTCCACATCTGCTGCAGCTAGTGGAAAGGATGCACAGCCACAGGACCCACAGGCCACCAGCACCCCTCCCCCTGCAGAAGGTGAACCACCCCAAAAATGTTCCCTCCAACCCAGACAGACACCAGAGACAGTTGCCAAGCCCAGGATGACGACTAGGAGATGAGCCCCTCAAGAATGTCCCCCTTGTGCTCCACTGAGTCACCTTGCACACTTTGGACTTCCATTGCTCCTCTTCCTATGGCCCCTTGAACACTTGACCTGTGCTACAAACAAACTGGCCCACTACTCTGGACTGTTCCCAACCATCACCCAACTCATTAGCACTTCCCATTGTTTTGGTAAAAGTTAAATAAACACCATTGAACACAACTTGAGTAATAGTGTTTTATCAGATAGAAATGTGCAATGAATTGAACTGTATTGAACTACATTATCCTGTGCAAATGTCCTTTCATGTGTCTATATATCCAACAAATGTGTCTCAGCAGTCAGTAGTCATGTCATCAGTACCCTGTTGTAACCACACCAGCACCTGCAGTAAGGGAAAGCATAGGTGGCAGTTAATTGTGATGCAAAGGTAGTGACTGGCACAACACTACAGCCACACAGCACTTTCCTAAAATGGAGACATTGGAAGTACTGCTGTCCACATCCTCCTCCACTTCTTCATCACTGTCCTCAGTGTCCACTGCTGCCACAGGTGCATTGTCACCCCCTCCTCATGCAGATAGGGCACATGAAGTCTGATGGCCAGATTGTACAGCATGTAGCGGACCACCACAATCTTGCAGACTTTCTCTGGGAGCAGCATAGGGATCCACATGTCAAATGGAGGCACTTGAACCTGGCTTTTGGGAGACAGAAAGTGTGTTCCATACTCCTCCTGGAACAACCATGAGCATCATTGTACTGAATTTCAGCCCCTGCTCTTGGATTCCTAACAGAGGTCAACAGTCAGGACAGGTTTGGGTAGCCGGAGTCACCTGGAAGACATGAGGGACACACATTAGCCATGCACAATAATATGGGGTATGACTCCAGTAGGCATACACTCACATACATTGGGCAGGGACTCAAGCTCACCTACAAGCCACACTCTCTGCCTCTGTAGTCATGCATTCACCTGTGGGACACTGCTATTCCTCAAGACATAGGGGGGTATTCTAACTTTGGAGGAGTGTTAATCCGTCCCAAAAGTGACGGTAAAGTGACGGATATACCACCAGCCGTATTACGAGTTCCATAGGATATAATGGACTCGTAATACGGCTGGTGGTAAATCCGTCACTTTTCCGTCACTTTTGGGACGGATTAACACCTCCTTCAAAGTTAGAATAACCCCCATAGGCATCATGCACTGATCCAGGATACTTGGCAGGGATGTGGGAGATGTACTGGTCAGCAAGGCACACCATCTGGACATTACGAGAGTGGAAACTCTTCCTATTCCTGTACACCTTTTCATTTGCCCTGGGAGGGACTAAGGCAATATGGGTCCCGCCAATGGCCTCAATCACATGTGGTATGTGTCCCATTGCATAGAATCCAGCCTTTGGGCAAATCTTCACTCTGGGGAAATGAGATGTAGCTGTGTTTGAACATGGCAGCCAAAACCCTTCCAAGCACAATCAAGAGCATTGTCTGTGACTTTCCTACAGCCAAGCCCACAGCACCTGCACAAGAGGGGGAATTATTGTGCAACGGATAGCAGGTAGCAGATCAGGCTCCAATTGTGCACACAGCTCTGTGATTTTGGCCCTGTCTAGACGATAGGTAAGTATGATGTGCTGGTCCTCCAGTGTAGCCAAGTCCACGAGGGGTCTGTACATGGGTGCTTGCCTCCTCCTCCTCCTCCTATTCCTCCGCAGTGGTTGGTATGTAATGAGCCAAAAGTAAAATGGGCATGACTACAGGACCTATGGACACACAACATCATAGAACACAAAGCATGTATGTATGTAGGATACTAGATGTGTCTAGGTGTGTACACTGGACACCAATGACACTCATATAAATTGCAAACATGAGTACTAGCAGTAGGAAATGGCAACTGCCTGACCTGTATGCAGGGACAGGTGGAAGTGACTTCACTCAACAGGCGTTAGTCGTCATGGCAGACGTTAGTCTGCAAAGCCATGCAATTCCTCATTGGCTAACATGGGGCTCAAGGGAGTACAGGAACCAATGATGTTCAATGCCGGCGGTGACAGTGTACACCGCTGAGGAGGTCACGGGCAATTTCTTTCGACCCCTTCACTTGATTCCTGACTTTGCACGGCATAACATCTCCTCTGCGTTTGCTGCTGTGACCTGTGTCTGGAAGCTGCCATGGCCCATGCTACAGGGGAAAGGGCCCCAGCCTTAACGTCAGAGGAGTTGGAGAGGCTTGTGAATGGGGTCCTACTGGTGTACAAGCATTTGTATGGGCCTCCAGACCAACAGGTGAGTACATAAAGGGTATGTTGCATGCAACATGGCTGCATGTAGATATATGTGTGTGCTAGCAGTGTGTCATTTGTGGGGGGGTATGGCTGCAGGCAATGTGAATGCAGACGTACGGGTCATGTGTGTGCTTGATATGGTGCAAATGCAGTATGTAAGCCATTTGTTTCACAGGCTGTATTGGGTGGTTTATGGTGTCCCTCTGTCTGTGTTTCTTCTGCAGGTCAGCACCCATCAGAAGAAGGGGTTGTGGCGTGCTATCACCAAGGACGTGTGGACCATGGGGGTCCATAGCCGGCAGAGCACACACTGCAGGAAACGGAGGGAGGACCTGAGATCTGGGCAAGGAAGATCGACGTTGCCCACCTGGGGACGGCCTCCCAACGAGAGAGGGGTGCCCGTCGGAGCCTGACCTCTGAATGACCTGCATACTGGCGGTGGCCAATCCTGAGTTGGATGGGAGATTGAGAGCAGCACAGCAGCCACAAGGGGGTGAGTACAGTGTGTGTGCTACTCACTATTTTGTTGCCTGGCATGGGATTGGGGTGCAAGGTTCTAGTAAGTGGATATCCCAATATGCCTGTTTGGCCATTCCTGAGTGGTCCTGGTTAGCTAGGTAGGGTGGTATCCATATTTTGGTATTGCTATGTAGCTAGCATGCCATGTCAGACAGGGCTTAGTTGGTCCCAGTAGGTGTGCAGATGGTAGTGTTTCAGTTCCTTCCTGCTGTAGTACCTAGGAAATGGTTTGTCATTGTGGCCCATAATGCACAGTGTTGGTCCCAAAGAGTCCTTGTGATATGTATGCTATACGTGCTGTTGGTGCTATGATTGACCCTGTGCTTCCTTTCTTTCTCCCCACCCTCTCTACTTTTGTCATCCTGTCCATGTGTACATTAGCATCATCTGGCAAAAAAACAGGGGCACCGGCGATTGAGGGAGCTGCAGCCCATGGGAGCTAGGAGGCAGCGTCCTCCAACGCCGAGGGGACCAGTGGGACAGAGGCAGAGGGGAGCACCACGGGCAGACTGGAGCTGATGCAATGGACTCCAGCCACAAGATCTTCCGCCACCCCCTTCCCAGCACTGCCCTCCCAGGAGCCCACCACCCAGTTGCTGTGTCCCCTCACCCAGGAGGGTGGGCATCTCCTTCGCCCCAGGCACCTCAGGCCCTGTCCCAGTCAGCCCTGCTGCCCTCAGTGAGAAGGCTATTGACCTCTTGAGATCCATCTCTGTAGGGCAGTCAACCATAGTGAATACCATCCAGGGGCTGGCATCCCAGATGCAGAAATGCAATGCCTACCTGGAGGTCATTCAATGTGGCTTTTCGGCCCTACAGAGATCATTTAAGGCTCTGGCCTCCACTCCGATGGCAGCCTGTGTCCCTGTTTCTTCCGTTCCGTCCTCCAACTACCTCTTCCCAGTCCCTGTCTCCTTTCCCCTACCCATCCCACACACACATTCTGACAAGCATGAACCCAAAACAACAGACAGGACTCGCACTGACAAACACAGGCAGCACACTTCAGTCCACAAGCATTCACACAGCCAACATACAGATGCACACACAACAACAGCCACTGCCTCCACTGCCTCCCCATTCTCCTCATCCCCCACAGTCACCTCAGCACTCACACCTTCATGCACTACATCAACAGTCCCAGATCCTACCACCTGTTCAGCGTTGCCCATAGTCACCACAACAGCAGGCACTCAGACATGCACCCCACATACCACATGTGCAATCCCCACCAACACCACGTCATGCAGCACACCCACCTCACCTGCAGACACCACCTCAACATACATCCACATGTCCTGTTTGTCCTTCCGAACCCTGTCTGCACTTCTCCAAAGACACATAAATGCTCCCACTCAGACACCCAACAGCCATCCACCTCACATTCGCACATTGTCCATGCACCTGCACCCAAGTCCCGCACTACTCCTCCAACAATCACTCCGTCTACCTCTACTCCCATTCCTCCTCCCACACACAGCCCCATTGGTTTGAAGAAGCTTTTCCTTTCCCTCCTTGACCTTTTTCCTCCTCAACCCCCACCCTGTCCTGCCTGTAAGTCCCACCAGCTCCCATTCGACTCCTGCTCCTCCCCCTAAGAGTTCCCCCGCCATTCAGGGAACAAAAGTCGCACTCCGGCCCCCTGTCCCAAGGCCACTCCTCTTCCCCAAAACAGAAGGACAAGGACCTGCCCCCTCCCAAACCCACGCCCAAGGACCCCCCTCACAAGACAAAACTCCCCCACCCCTCTGTGCCCCTGAGGTGACTGCATTCCATCTAGATGATGCCCCAGCCAAGTGGAGTGTCAATGTTGTCAGGAGTCAAGTTGGGCCTTGGACGCTGCTCTGTGGCCACTTGAGTACATTAGAATGGCCAATGGCCCTGCCTGTATATATGTTCTTGCTTATTTATTTAATTTAACACTCGTTCTCCAACATGATTACAGTGTTTGGACCAGAGATATGTGCCCTAGCTTTCTTTGCTCCTGGGTTCTGTTGCTGTCGATTTACTGTGCAATTAGTTCTGGGTGTGTGGTGTGTGTGTATGGTGTGTGTTGTGCGTGTGTGTGTCACTCTCCCCTCCCTCCCTTGTGTGCTAAGTCTCTGTACTCACCTTCGTCGTCTTCATCGGTGTTGGTGCTCCTGGACTGCCATCATGTGGTTCATGTAGAAAAGTGGCCTCTTTCTAACAGGGTTACCCTGACTTTTGGCCTGTTTGTTAGTGTGTCTACTGGGATCCTGCTAATCAGGACCCCAGTAGTTATGCTCTCTCCCTTAAATTATGGTTGTAGGATACTGTTAATCCAGTATTTCACCCAGAATTTGACATATTGGGGCCCCTTATAAGTCCCTAGTAAATGGTACCTAGCTACCCAGGGCATTGGGGTTCCAGGGGATCCTTATGGGCTGCAGCATTTCTTTTGCCACCCATAGGGAGCCCATGCAAAGGCTTCTGTAGGACTACTATTGAAGCCTGTGTGAAAAGGTGCATGCAGCCTTTCACTGCCATTTACACCAGGTAACATATAAGTCACCCCTACAGCAGGCCCCCCAGCCCTGAGGGCAGGGTGCAGAGTACCTGTGTGTGAGAGCACCCCTGCACTAGCAGAAGAGCCCCCACAACCTTCAGGACCATTTTCCCAGGCTTCATGAGTGTGGGGATGCCATTTTACGCATTTACTGGATATAGGTCACTACCTATTTTTCCAGACATCATGAGTGCGGGGACGACATTTTACGCATGTACTGGACATAGGTCACTACATAATGATAACTCTGAACATCAAACATGTTGGAATCATACTGCAAGCATTGGGTGTATGATCCCATTCACTCTGGGGGCTCCTTAGAGGAACCCCAGTACAGCCATTATAGCCTTCTGCTGAGGTTTCCCAAGCAGCCCCAGCTTCTGCCACCTCTCAGACAGGTTTCTGCACACCTGTTGCTTTAGCAGTTCAAGCCCAGGAAGACAGAACAAAGGATTTCCCTCTCTCTGGAGATAGGTGTTACAGGCTTGGGAGGGTAGCCTCCCCAGGCCACTGGAAATGCTTTGAAGGGCACATTTGATGACGCACTTCCAAATCTAGCCTACACCGGTTCAGGGACCCCCAGTCCCTTCTCTGGTGTGAAACTGGACAAAGGAAAGGAGAGTGACCACTCCCCTGTCCATCACCACCCCAGGTGTGGAGCTCAGAGGGTCCCTGGGTTTTGCCATCTTGGATTCCAAGCTGGCAGGGAACTATAGGAGCATCTGAGTGGCCAGTGCCAGCAGGTGACGTCAGAGCCCTCCCCTGATAGGTGCTTGCCTGTTTAGCTGCCCAATGCCCCTTTCAGAGATATTTATGGTCTCTCTCTCGGGCGGTTCTTCGGATTCGGATTGCAAGACTCCAGCAGGAATACTCTGCATCCTTTACTTCACCTTCTCACTCAAGAAACTGCATCTGTACCCTCTAGAAACTCTACAAACTGGAACAAAAGAAGCAAAGATGAAGTCTTCAACATAGTATCTTCAGCTCCTGCCAGCAACTGCAACTGTTTCCCAGTCGTGCACCCTCTGAGGACAGACTGTCTTCATCCTGCACAAGAAGGACAAAGGAATCTCCCTTGGAGTGAAGGAGTCTCTCCCCTTCTTCAACAGGCACTCCTCTGCAACGACAACCGGTTGTGTGGGACCATTTCCTGATGAACTGTGTGGATCCTGCATCAAGGGTGGTGGACTGAAGTGGTCCTGACCTCCATCTGCCCAATGCTGGTGGAGGTAAGAGCTTGCCACCCCATGCAAGACAGTACCCTCGTGCACTGCGTGTTTTGCAGTTGCAAAGGCTTGTTGGCATCTTTCCACGTAGTTTTTCATGCACTGTGCAGCTCTGGCACCCAGCATTCCTTCCTGCGACACACAGCTTTCTGCATGGTTCTCTGGCAGCGGGGGACCCTTTGTTGTAGTGCTGCGTGGGCCTCCTTTTGTACATTCTTTGTCCCCATGCTGTGGGACTCCTGTGCATGCTGCCTGGTCTTCTGAGGGTTCTCTGAGTTGCTGAGAGCCCCCTCTGGCTCACCCTCCTGGGTAAAGTCCCCCAGGTCCCTCCTGGTCCCAAGCAGCGTCATTTTCCGCTAACAGCCAGCTTTGCATGTGCCAAGGCTTGTTGGCTGAATCCAGTGACGCAAACCAGACTGCAATCATCCATCCGGCGTGGGGCATCTTCTACACCAACCAGGAATCCTCACCTGTCTTCTTGGGTTCAGTATTGACTGTTGTTCTTCACTTGTGGTCTTCCTTTGCACCTTCATCTGGGTTAGCAGGGGTTCCTGTTCTCCCTGGACTCTTCAGTGCATCTTAGACTTGGTCCCATTCTTCCACAGGTCTTCAGGTCTAGGAATCCACCGTTTTACTGAGTCTTGTAGTCTCTTCTGGTTCTTGCAAGGTCTTCTTTCTCCTGTTCTTGTGTGTTCTAGGAAAGTTACTGTGATTTACTCCTGCTTTCCTGGTCTCTGGGGTGGGTTCTCTTACTTACCTTTGGTGTTTTCTAATACTCTCAACGCCCCTCTACACTCTAAACTTGCATAGGTGGGAAACCAACTTTTGCATTCCACTTTCTTAGTATATGGTTTGTGTTCCAACTATTGTGATTTTCACTATTTGTACTGTTTTCTCACTGTTTTTGCAGATATTTCTGCATACTAGTGTATATAATTTGTGTATTACTTACCTCCTAAGTGACTATAGTCTCTATGGTATTTTTGGCATTTGTGTCACCAAAATAAAGTACCTTTATTTTTGTAACACTGAGTATTTTCTATCATGTGTGTCAGTACTGTGTGACTACAGTGGTACTGCATGCGCTTTGCATGTCTCCTAGCTAGGCCTTGGCTGATTATCCACCCTACCCCTAGAGAGCCTGACTTCTAGACACTGCCTACATTTCACTAATGAGGGATAAATGCACCTGGTATAAAGTGTAAGTACCTTAGGTACCCACTACAAACCAGGCCAGTCTCCTACAGTACAGCATAGGGGAGACTTCCAGTTCGGGTTCCATGACGACCGTGGACTCCTCTGTGTCCCTGGAGGTGTTTCCTTTTATATGGTGTGTTTCTGCTAGTCTTTTGTGGCGGTGCTTACACCCCGGAAACCCTGGTGTTCTGCTATGTCATAATATGGTAGGTGGATCCGTTGTCTTCCCCTAGCCTGCAGGTGGCTGCCACCATGGTCAGTGGTCGTACCACACTGGTGGATGGGGTCGTGCATTGGCTTTCTATGGGAGGGCTCACTGCCATGCTTATAATTTGGTGGTCATTACCGCCGGCCTGGTGACGGTACTACCGCCATCGCCCGGCATGGCGATCATCTGACAACCAATGTCATAGTGACCACCTAAGTCACCTAAAGTGATTTTGGGCCAACTCATATATATATATATATATATATATATATATATATATATATATATATATATATATATATATATATATATATATATATATATATGTGTATGTATAGATATGATGTATAGATTTCACCCACTGGAGCATCTCTAAAAGTATGTATGTGTGGTGCAAGGCGCTCATTACCTTGCTCCTTAGCTATTCCTATGGTAAATCATGTCACTCATGTGTCATGGTACACTGGACTGATGTATATGTATGATCTATGTAGAATTGAACAAGTGTGATGTGTGGTGGGAGATAACACGTAGCTACCAATGAGCTGTCACACTATTAATCACTACAGAACCTGTTCAAAGTATCTTTAGGACAGCTCATGGAAAATTATTTAACTCAAAGGTGTATGCAAGCAGGATCCCAGGAAGTACATAATTCTTAATATGTAATTAGGCCCTTCTTTATGGTGATTTGGCTTAAGGTATTGCAACAAGTCACCTTGCTGTGCTGTTCTATGCCAAAGTGAAAGGGCAGGAATGCACTGTTCTATGCAAAACCGAGCAATGCAGTTATTTCTCCCTGGAGAAATGTCCTAAACAACACGTCCTAAACAACATGGATGTTTCCCACGCAAGTGGAACAACACTTCCCTAAACAAATCATATCATCAAATCACAAACATTTATAAAGCGCGCTACTCACCCGTGAGGGTCTCAAGGCGCTAGGGGGATGGGGTTACTGCTGCTCGAAGAGCCAGGTCTTGAGTTGCCTCTGGAATGCGAGGTGGTCCTGGGTGGTCCTGAGGTTGGTGGGGAGGGAATTCCATGTCTTCGCCGCCAGGTAGGAGAAGGATTTCCCACCTGCTGTGGTGCGGCGGATGCGAGGGACGGCGGCGAGAGCGAGGTTGGCGGAGCGAAGTTCACGGGTGGGCGTGTAGAAACTGAGGCGACGGTTGAGGTATTCGGGTCCCTTGTTGTGGAGGGCTTTGTGTGCGTGGGTGAGGAGTCGGAAGGTGATCCTTTTGTTGAGGGGAAGCCAGTGCAGGTGTCTCAGGTGGGCGGAGATGTGGCTGTTGCGGGGTATGTCGAGGACGAGGCAGGCGGAGGCGTTTTGAATTCACTGCAGATGTTTCTGGAGTTTAGCGGTGGTTCCTGCATATAGGGTGTTGCTGTAGTCCAGGCAGCTCATGACGAGGGCGTGGGTCACGGTCTTTCTGGTGTCGGGGGGCATCCAACGGAAGATCTTTCGGAGCATGCGGAGGGTGAGGAAGCAGGAGGATGATACAGCGTTGACTTGTTTGGTCATGGTGAGAAGTTGGTCCAGGATGAATCCGAGGTTGCGTGCGTGGTCTGAGGGGGTTGGTGCGGTGCCAAGGGCCGTGGGCCACCAGGAGTCGTCCCAGGCGGATGGGGTGTTTCCGAGGATGAGGACTTCCATTTTGTCTGAGTTCAGTTTCAGACGGCTGAGTTTCATCCATTCTGCGACGTCTTTCATTCCATCTTGCAGGTCGGTCTTTGTGCTGGTGGGGTCCTTGGGGAGGGAAAGTATCAGCTGAGTGTCGTCGGCGTAGGAGGTGATGTTGATGTTGTGTTTGCGTACGATGTCGGCGAGGGGGCTCATGTAGACATTGAAGAGAGTCGGGCTGAGCGAGGAGCCTTGCGGGGCGCCGCAGATGATCTTGATGGGGTCTGAGCGGAAAGGTGGGAGGTAGACTCTTTGGGAGCGGTTGGAGAGGAAGGAGGTGATCCAGTCCAGGGCCTGTCCTTGGATCCCAGTGGAGCGGAGGCGGGATATTAGGGTTCGGTGGCAGACGGTGTCGAAGGCAGCCGAGAGGTCAAGGAGGATGAGGGAGACTGTCTCTCCGTTGTCCATCAGAGTTCTGATGTCGTCCGTGACTGAGATGAGGGCGGTTTCTGTGATGTGATTGGCTCGGAATCCGGACTGAGAGGGGTCGAGTAGGTTGTTGTCTTCAAGGAAGTTGGTAAGTTGCTTGTTGACGGTCTTCTCTATGACTTTGGCAGGGAAGGGGAGGAGCGAGATGGGGCGGAAGTTCTTCAGGTCGCTGGGGTCCGCCGTAGGTTTTTTCAGTAGGGCGTTGACTTCTGCGTGTTTCCAGCTCTCGGGGAAGGTGGCAGAAGCAAACGAGCTGTTGATGATGGTCTGGAGATGCGGGGCGATGATGTTGCCGGCTTTGTTGAAGACGAAGTGTGGGCAGGGGTCTGAGGGGGCACCGGAGTGGATGGTGTTCATGGTGGCTTTGGTCTCTTCCGTGTTGATGTGAGTCCAGGCGTTGAGGGTGATGGCTGGGGTTGTAGGTTCTGTTGTGGTTGGCTGGGTCTGGTGTCCGAAGCTGTTGTGTATGTCGGTGATCTTACAATGGAAGAAGGTGGCGAGGGAGTTGTAGAGGTCTTGTGAGGGCATGATGGCGTTGGTGTTAGGGTTGGAGAGCTCTTTAACAATGTTGAAGAGTTCTTTGCTGTTGTGAGTGTTCTTGTCCAGTCTGTCTGTGAAGGAATTTCTTTTGGTGGCGCGGATCAGTTGGTGGTGTTCGCAGGTAGCGTTCTTGAGGGCAGACATGTTATCTGCGGTGTGGTGCTTGCACCAGGCTTTCTCGAGGGTGCAGCAGTTTTTTTTAGATTCCTTGAGGGTGTCTGTGAACCAGAGAGGTTTTTTGGTGTTGGTCTGTCTTGGGAGGCGTCTGAGGGGAGTGAGATTGTCTGCGCAGTTGGTGATCCAATGCGTGAGGCTGAGTGCTTCGTCGTTGGGGTCGGTGGAGAAGGTGGGTTGTTTGTCGCTGAGAGTGGAGAGAAGCTGTTCCGCGGGGATTTTGTTCCAGTATCGGCGTGGGATGGATTGTGTGCGGAGGTGGCGAGTCTCGCGACGGAAGGTGAAGTGGACACATCTGTGGTCGGTCCAGTGTATTACGGAGGAGTGGCTGAAGGATACGTGGTTGCTGGCGGAGAAGATGGGGTCGAGCGTGTGTCCGGCGATGTGGGTGGGGGTGTTCACCAGTTGCTTGAGACCGAGGTTGGCGAGGTTGTCGAGCAGGGTGGTGGTGTTGGGGTCGTTGTTCTGTTCCAGGTGGAAGTTGAGGTCACCGAGGAGGATGTAGTTCCGACGAGGCAAGGGCATGCAGGGAGATGAAGTCAGTGATAGAGTCGCTGAAGAGGGCGCGTGGTCCAGGGGGTCTGTAGATGAGAGTTCCTCTGAGGGTGGTCCTGGGGTCTGTGTGGATCTGGAAGTGCAGGTGTTCGGCGGCGAGGGGGGTGTCTTCGGTGGAGGTGGTGACGTTGATGGAGTCCTTGAAGACGATGGCGATTCCTCCACCGACTTGGTTGGTGCGGTCTCTCCTGGAGATCTTGTAGCCGTCGGGGATGGCTATGGCGATGTCGGGGGCCGAATAGGCGTTCATCCAGGTCTCAGTGATGAAGGCGACGTCCGGTGCGGTGGAGTCCAGGAGGTCCCATAGTTCAATGCCGTGCTTGTGGACGGAGCGTGCGTTGATCAGGATGCATTTGATGTGGTTGTTGACACGTGGGCTGGCGGCCGGGATGGTTTCGCAGTGGAAGGTGAGTTTGCAGGTGTGGCATGCGAAGGGTCCGTGGGTGCGTTTCGGGTTGGCTTGGAAGCAGGTGCTGGAGCGCCCCGGGTTGAGGGCGTGGAGGGTGTTGGGGTCGTAGCGGTGCTGCGGGTTTTGGGAGTGCTGGGGGCCAGGGGTCGTTGCGCTGGGCACGGTCCAGGCACAGACAGGTGCAGACGGGCTTGCCTTTGGTGCGCCTTCGGCGCGCCAGCGGCGCAGCCGCGCAGCAGCCGCCATAAGAGGGAGGAGGGGTCAGCTGGGGGCGGGGGGGGTAGGAGGGGGGCGCCGAATGGGAGCAGGGGGGGTGGGGCTGAGCAGGAGGTGGCGGCGGGAAAGCGGAGGGTGGGGGGGTCAGGTACAGAGGAGGGGAGAAAAGATAGGGGAGGGGGGTTACAGAGGTGGAGGGGAGTAAGGAAGAACAGAGGTGGAGGGGAGTAAGGAAGAACAGAGGAGGAGAGGAGAGAAGAGTCAGGAACAGAAGAGAGAAGAGTCAGGAACAGAAGAGAGAAGAGTCAAGAACAGAAGAGAGAAGAGTCAAGAACAGAAGAGAGAAGAGTCAAGAACAGAAGAGAGAAGAGTCAAGAACAGAAGAGAGAAGAGTCAAGAACAGAAGAGAGAAGAGCCAAGAACAGAAGAGAGAAGAGCCAAGAACAGAAGAGAGAAGAGTCAAGAACAGAAGAGAGAAGAGCCAAGAAGAAGGGTAAAGAAGAAGAGGAGAGAAGAGTCAAGAAGAGGAGTCAGGCAGAAGAGGAGAGACCTGAAAGCAGAGGGGAAAGAAAGAACCCGCAGGTCGGGGTGCAGAGGAGAAAGAAGAACACAGATGAAGAACACAGAAGAAGGACACAGAAGAAGCGAGAACACGCAGGACGGGGTGCAGAGGAGAAAGAAGAACACAGATGAAGAACACAGATGAAGAACACAGAAGAAGGACACAGAAGAAGAGAGAACACACAGGATGGGGTGCAGAGGAGAAAGAAGAAAAACAGATGAAGAACACAGATGAAGAAAGAAGAAAGAACACGCAGGTCAGGGTGCAGAGGAGAAAGAAGAACACAGATGAAGAACACAGGTGAAGAACACAGAAGAAGAGAGAACACGCAGGACGGGGTGCAGAGAAGAACACAGATGAAGAAAGAAGAAATAACACGCAGGTCGGGGTGCAGAGGAGAAAGAAGAACACAGATGAAGAACACAGATGAAGAACACAGATGAAGAACACAGATGAAGAACACAGATGAAGAACACAGATGAAGAACACAGATGAAGAACACAGAAGAGAGAACACAGATGAAGAACACAGATGAAGAACACAGATGAAGAACACAGATGAAGAACACAGAAGAGAGAACACAGAAGAGAGAACACGCAGGACGGGGTGCAGAGAAGAACACAGATGAAGAAAGAAGAAAGAACACGCAGGTCGGGGTGCAGAGGAGAAAGAAGAACACAGATGAAGAACACAGATGAAGAACACAGAAGAAGAGAGAACACGCAGGACGGGATGCAGAGAAGAACACAGATGAAGATAGAAGAAAGAACACGCAGGTCGGGGTGCAGAGGAGAAAGAAGAACACAGATGAAGAAAGAAGCAGGAAGAGAACGCAGTGAGGAAGAGGAGCGGGGCCGAGGAAGAGCAGAACATGCAGCAAGAGGGCTGCAGAAGAGGAGCAGAGAGCGAAGGGAAGAAGGACAGCAGAGGTGCGGAGAGGTTGGATGAAAGAGCGGAAGGCAGAAGACAGAGGTACAGGAAAAGAGAGGTGAGTAGCGCGGGGCTGGGCGAGGGCCTGGGCGGGGGGTGTACTTATTGTTTTTAGCAGGTCTTGCTGGGAGGTGTCAGGAGCCTGGGCTGGTGGAGCTGCAGCGGCAGGGGGAGCGACCTACCATCGGGTCAAGGGTCGCTAACTCTGCTGCGCAGCGGCCGCCATAAGAGGGAGGAGGGGTCAGCTGGGTGCAGGGGGCGGGTGACTGCCTTCTTTCTCTGCCTTAACCATGCATTTACCTAAACCACACTTGCGAGGTTAAAGCAGAGAAAAGGCAGAGAATGGTATAGTGGATCGGGAGAGGACGTGGTGAAATTAGTGGGGCTAGGGCAAGGTTTGGGGTTAGTGTTTTCCGGTGGAGGTGGATTTAGGGCTTACGGTGGGTGAGGGGGTCAGGGTAGCTCACTTTTTAGAGGTAGGGTGGGGTGTTGGTGATGTTTATTTTTTAGGGCTTAGGGTTGTTGTTTATTTTTAGGGGTGGGGTGGGGCAACGGGATTGTTTATTTTTTAGGTGTGGGGTGTGGTAGGTTATTTTTAAGAGGTAGGGTTGTGTGGGTAGTTGGTAACGTTTATTTTTTAGGGCTTAGGGTGGGTGGGGATCAGGGTAGTTTATTTTTTAGGGGCAGGGGAAGGGGGACAGAAAAGTTTATTTTTTAGGGGCTGGGGTGATAGTCTCTTTTTTAGGGGGGAAGGAGGGTGGAGGAGAAGAAGAAGGATCTGGAGAGGACACTGTGGTATGTGGGGCTGGGGTAGGGTTAGGGGTAGTTTTTAGCAGTGGGTTGCATTTGGGGCTTAGGGTGGGTGGGGTGTTGGGGTAGGTTATTTGTTAGGGGTGGGGGTTGGTGTAGTTTCTTTTTTAGGGCTTAGGGTGGGTGGGGGTCAGGGTAGTTTACTTATTGGGGTGGTGAAGGTTTTAGTGCTCAGGGCGGGTGGGGGTATCAAGTTAATTTATTTTTTAGGGGTAGGGGGTCGGGATAGTTTTTTTTTAGGGATTTGGGTAGGTAAGGTTCAGGGTAGTTTAGTTATCAGTAGTGGGGGAAGGTTTTAGGGCTCATGGTGGGTGGGGTTGTTGGGGTAGTTTATTTTTTTAGGGGTGGGTTGGGAGTTCAGGGTAGTTTATTTTCCAGGGCTTAGGGTGTTTGGGGGGTTGGGGTAGTTGGGTTATTGGTGGTGGGGGAGGGCTGTAGAGCTCAGGGCTGGTGGGGGATGTCAGGATAGCTTAGTTTTTAGAGGTGGGTAGATATTAGGGCTCAGGGCAGGTGGGGGGTCGGGTTAGTTTTTTATGTAAACAGGAGTCAGGATTCTTGGGGGAAGGGTTTTAGTGGTGAGGTAGTGTTGGGCCTCAGGGTGGGTGAGGGGGTTGGGGTGATACTTTAGGTTAAGAGGGAGGGTTGCATGACACAACCACACATGCTTTTTCCACAAATGCCTTCACTGAGTATTCTTTTACAATGGAATTCATTGTAAAGGCATGTGTGATAAAGGCATGCATGGAAAAGCTGCAGTAATGGTTCCAACCATGTTGTTAAGGCATGTGTGGTTCTAGCATGCATGGTTGTATCATACAACCTTCACCCTGCACTCACACCATTTTGGTTGCCTTGCACCAACACAGGCTCCTTTGCACCATGGTTTTTTTTGCAGCAAGGGGAACCTAACTGCACCTGACCAATCCTGATAGGTGTTTTCCTCTTTGTACGTGTGCGTCAGAATGCAGCACACAGGGGAGAGAAAATAAGGAGGAGAAATGGAGATACAGCTCCTGGTTGTTCCTAACCTCCAGAGGCATAAAGATTTGCTGCATCACCAGGTTTACATGCTCCTGTAAATATGGTGCTTTGTCAAACGCCATGGGTGTTACATGGGAAAACAACCCACAATGTCCATGGAAAGCCCCCTGAGTGCTGAGCAAGGCAGTATTTAGCATGTGTTGGTTCACTCAATATGAATGATCCCACTTAAAACTGTGCAGGGGGGCTTTGCGTGGTATTAGAAATGTAATTCCGAGTCCTGTGGCATGCATGTACCACTTTATTTGGTGAAAAAGTGCTGCAAGGCTCTCATAAATACGTCCCAGAATGAGTAAGAGCTGCAACGTATGCTGCCTTTTCTAAGTTCAAATAGGGTATGCCAAGACAGGCCTCACTGCCTGTACTATATCACCTCACCTCAAGAGACTCAACAAAACGTTGTCAATGTCATTGAGGAGCAGCAACAGCAGGCCACCCAGATGACAAATTTGAAAAAGGCTGTGGAGCAGCTTTCAGAGCTAATATGAACTTTGTTTATTTTTTCCTACCTTTTCATAGTTATTGTAGTTTTTAGGTATATATTAGATAGTATAGGTTTAGGTATGGTAGCTTTTAGATATTTTGAAGATTTGTTTGAGGCTTTAGTTTTTAGATTTGTGTAAGGTTTAAGTGTGTGGGGGATAATGTTTAGTCTTTGTTGTTAAAAAAATGAAAACATAAAACAACCAAAAAATATCTGCATTTTTTGAGGTTTAATGTACAGTTAGTTTATGTATAGGTATAGTTTACGGTTATATTGTGTGACTATGGACCTCATTATGACCCTGGCGGCTGGCGGTACACTGGCGGTAACAACACCAATAGGCTGGCGGTGTTCCGCCAGTGAATTATGACCGTGGCACACTAGCCACGGTCATACCACTGGCCCCTCCACATGACTGCCAGGCTTCTGCCAGGCGGTCATAATCCCCAGGGCAGCGGTGCAAGCAGCGCTGCCCTGGGGATTATGAGTCTCCAACTGCCAGCCTGTCCATGGCAGTAAACTCTGCCATAGAAAGACAGGCGGTAAGGGAGACTTGGGGTGCCCCTGGGGGCCCCATTGCTCATTTCACTGTCTGAATTTCGGGTAGTGAAATGCGCAACGGGTGCTGCTGCACCCGCTGCACATCAACATTGCCCCCCGCTCTATTATGAGCCGGCTGCAATGTTGATGTGACTTTTCCCCTGGACCAGCGGACGGAAACGTTGTTTCCGTCTGCGGGCCCAGTGGAAATGTCAAAATGGGGAGCCAACAATACCGCTAGCACTGGCGGTATTGTGGCACCGGTGGCTTCGGCGGTCTTCTTGCAAGACCGCCAAAGTCGTAATGAGGGCCTATGTGTGTTAAGGGTTGGTTGATATTTAGCATGTTTGTTGTGATATATGTGTAACACAGAATAAGGTAAGGTTAGGTAGGCTAAGGTAGAGTTAAGTTAAATTAGTGTAGGATAGTTAGCTTCAGTTAGTTGATTCTTAGTTTAGATATGGTTAGTTAATTCGGGTGGGATAGGTGTTGTTAGGTATTGAGATTTTATTTTACTTATGTTAAAAACATTTTCTACTTTCACAACTGCTTGATGTTTTCCTGCGTAGAGGTTGTCATGTCTGTTTTGGTTGATTTAACCACACAATGTACGATTTTCCTGAACTGTTTGTAGATATGTGTAACTTTGTGAGATGTCTATGGACAAGAGTCAGTCAAGTTTGCAATGGAGTAACATAAGGGATCTTCAACAATGTTTGGGCACTATATGTGGCCTTCTTCGTTTGAATGGACTCACAGCTAATCACCTACTGGTGGTTTGTGTGTGTAATTTATGCTACATGTATTGTAGGCATGAATTTGTCAACATGTAGTTACCATTTATGGCTATGTTGAGACACACACTGATGCTGGCCATTTACGCACTCACCTTGCCCCATTTTACTGAAACATCGTGTTGTTTGCTTGCTAGTATACATGGAAGTGGATCCATCTTCCTGGAAATTTCAACTTGATAAGTGTGGCACTTCATTCTTGTGAATTTGGGGAACTAGTTGCTAGATTAGATGAAAATTGGTCTTACCTTTCTTTTCTCCTGGGCATGTGAAGCTTGTTCCATGGGTCTGCGACCTGGATCATAATATTTGATATGGGTTATATATTAAAATAGAGTACAATTGTGGTTACATTCACACTCCATGCATGTGAGGCCTCTCAGGGGCAGAGGAACACATTGACCCTACATATGCCAGTGTGCTTGCACCATTTATCATTTGACACAGAAACAAAATTCCATAGTAGTTGCAGTCAATGCCTATTGACATCCAAGGTGCAGCACGGGGGTTTCTACATACCTCACTGCCATAGGCATTATACAAATTTAGAAAGAATCTCTCCATTGGTATATGCTTAAGCTCAGTGCACGTATTAATATTGTACCCATATGAGAACTCCAATGTAAGCATTGAGGCTGACATGTATGCAGGCTGACATTGTGGTGATTACTGAGGGAGATATGTGAATGTATGATAATAAGTCAGTGGCTCACATGCCTCACACAACACAAATTGTGCATGTATGCAAATATGTGATTGTTTGGGATTAGTCAACATGAAGTGCAATAGTTCAAAGAGGCTTTCCATAGGATGCCATGGTAGTGGAGGTCCATGATGCTTTACCTTGCCTAACAAGAGTATGTGATAAGGAATGTATCGCAATTACCTTCAAATGGTAGGAAATACCTTTTGGGTCAACATATCCACCATGATCTAGTAAGCCCGATCAGCAACAGACATACAACACACAGATTACATTTATTATAGGTGTCTACATAGGCTGATTCACAGCAGTAGTTCTTGCTGCATCAACCCAACATTGTGTGAGAACCAAAGGGTGTCCAGATAGAGTTCATGGGGATACATATTATGTCAAGTGAGTGAACAGATAGAAAATGGCCACGTCCGCAGCGGTGCGTACTGTCACCACCGGCAAAAATCATCATTAGCTCATGGAACCCATTGGGCCCAATGATAACCAGTTCTGAATTGCGCAGCCGTCTTCGACCGCCTACTGCGACGCTGCACAATGCCAGCGCAGTTACCTCATTTCCCCTAGTCCCTCCTTACAGGTCAGGCAGCCGCCATTTCAGGGTGGCACATAGCAGGGCACCTAACTGTGTTACAGCACATTTGGCCCCAAATACGGACAGACAACACCACACACCAATTTAATCACATTAGTGCAAACACCCTTGTGCAACCTATGTGGTACATGACCCTCTGCTCACCGTTATCCTCCATAGGGCCTATCCGCTGGGGCAGATGGTGAGATGACGTCATCCTCTGGTGTACAGACCCCTGGTGGACCTGTCAACAACGGAAGACAGACACATCATTATCACCTACAGACTTGATCGTGCCACAATCCAAGAACTGTGTGCTCAATTGGAGCCAGACCTAATGTCAGCTATCCGCCATCCCACAGGTATCCCCCCTCTAGTGCAGGTCCTGTCAGTGCTCCATTTCCTGGCCAGTGGTTCCTTTCAAACAATGGCATCAAGGATGTCTCAGCCAATGTTCTCCAACGTGTTGTCCAGAGTGTTATCAGCCCTGCTGAAAAACAAGCGCAGCCACATTGTTTTCCCTCAGGTGGAGAATTTGCCCACATTGAAAGCTGACTTCTATGCCCAGGGACATATCCCCAACATCATTGGTGCCATTGATCGTACACATGTGGCATTTGTACCCCCCCGCAGGAATGAACAGGTGTACAGAAATAGTAAAAGCTACCATTCCATGAATGTGCAGATGGTGTGTTTGGCAGACCAGTACATCTCTCATGTGAATGCCAAGTATCCTGGCTCAGTGCTTGACGCTTACATTTTGAGGAATAGCAGCATCCCTTATGTGATGGGCCAACTCCAGAGACACCTGCGTGGCTAATAGGTGAGCCCAAAGGTCCCCACACAGTATGAATAGGTGTCTGGGTATGTGGTAGTCCCTAAGGGTTGGTGTATGTCTAACAGATATCCCTCAACATTTACAGGTGACTCTGGTTACTGACCCCAGTGAGGAATGCCAGGACAAGGGCAGAGGAACGCTACAATGTGGCACATGGCCGCACTAGGAGGATTATTGAGCGGACTTTCGGCCTTCTGAAGGCCAGATTCCGTTGCCTCCATCTAACAGGTGGCTCCCTATACTACTCACCGAACAATGTGTGCCAGATAATCGTGGCATGCTGCATTTTGCACAACCTGGCATTGCGACTCCAGGTGCTTTTTCTGCAGGAGGATGGCCCTTATGTTGGTCTTGTGGCAGCTGTTGAGCCTGTGGACAGTGAGGAAGAGGAAGCAGAGGAAGAAGATATTGGCAACCGAAACAACAGCATCATGCAGTACCTCCAGTGAGACACAGGGAGGAGGCTGCCACTGCTCATCTCATATCTGACTACTGTGGGACATTGTATAAGCCAGTCTTTTAACCTCTGTGTATGGCCCCTGACACTTCACTTTGGCTTTCCTTTTCACAGATCTGGGTACCACATTCTGTCTACTGCTATGTTTACTGATGCCCAACAACTGTCATACTTTGGTATGTGCAGATTAACATTTACAGTGATATTTGTCTAAGAGGTTGTAATAATACATTGGTGAAAGTACAGACTGACTCCAGGTTGTTTTGTGATTCAAGGGAGTTTATTTAAGTGCTAATAAGTAGAGGGGGATGTGCAATGGGCTGGGGTGATAGTGGATGAATATCCATGGTAGAGTCCAGTCTCTTTGTATCACAGGTGCATTGTCCAAGGGTGCATAGGAAGGGGAGTAATGGCAGTTCAAGGTGGGCAGGGTGACAGAGTGGGACAGAAGGGTGGCAATCATTAGAGTCTTATTTCCTGGCGGGGGTCTTGGCAATGTTCTCTGTCACAGGGACCATTTGCGGGATGGTTCTCCTTCTGCAGGGGTTGGGGTGCTGGTGGCCTGTTCGTCCTGTGGTGGGACCTCCTGTACACTAGCGCCAGCAGACTTGGAAGGTTGTTCATCGTTCGGACTGGTGTCAGGGGCCCGTTGCTGTGCCACTCTCTCCCTCATGGTGTTTGCCATGTTTGCCAGCACCCCTGCAATGGTGACCAGGGTGGTGTTAATGGACTTCAAGTCCTCCCTGATTCCCAGGTACTGTTCCTCCTGCAGCCGCTGGGTCTCCTGAAGCTTGGCCAGTACCGTGCCCATGGTCTCCTGGGAATGGTGGTATGCTCCCATGATGTTGGAGAGTGCCTTGTGCAAAGTGGTTTCCCTGGGCCTGTCCTCCCCTTGTCGCACAGCAGTCCTCCCAGTTTCCCTGTTGTCCTGTGCCTCTGTCCCCTGAACCGTGTGCCCACTGCCACTGACCCCAGGTCCCTGATCGTCCTATGTTAGTGGGGTTGCCTGTGGTCCCTGTGGTGGTGGACACACTGCTTATTGACGTGTCCTGGGGACAGTGGCACGGGCCTGCTGGGTGGGTGCTGTGGTGGTGTTTCCTGAGGGGGAGGCTCAGTGGTAGTTTGGGACTGTGGCAGGGGAACCGACTGTCCAGAGGTCCCTGATGGGCCGGGCTAGCCATCGTGATCCAGGCTTGCAGAGCTGCTGTCATCACTGTGGGCCTCTTCTGTGGGGGGACTGGATATGGTTGGCACCTCCTGTCCGGTGACGTTGGGTAGGGGTCCTGTTGGGGTGTAAATGCATTGTTTTTGTATCTGTGTGTGCCATCTTGTGCAATGGGTGTGTTTCCCTCTACTGTGAGTGGTGATTGTGTGCCCTGGGCGGGTCTCTCCTATGGACATGCTTTGATGATGGGTGTCCAGGCAGGTCTGTGATGGGTGTCCATGCATTGTTGTCATATGCAGGGCTTGGTATTGGGATGTGTGGGTTGTGATAGTGTGTGGGTAAGGGTCGGAGTTTGTGATGGCATGCAGGTAGGACGGGGGATACAGTAGTAAAGATTTGACTTACCAGAGTCCAGTCCTCCTGCCATTCCTGCGAGGCCCTCAGGATGCATGATCACCAAGACTTGCTCCTCCTATGTTGTTAGTTGTGGGGGAGGAATTGGGGGTCCAACCCAGTCCTCTGTTTGGCTACCTGGTGTCTGGA
This sequence comes from Pleurodeles waltl, assembly GCF_031143425.1. Taxonomy (NCBI): domain Eukaryota; kingdom Metazoa; phylum Chordata; class Amphibia; order Caudata; family Salamandridae; genus Pleurodeles; species Pleurodeles waltl. The sequence goes on along the minus strand of NC_090439.1, from coordinate 54,271,137 downwards.
TACCACGGAACGCACCTTCCCAAATAGGTCGTTCCACCTCTTCCTGATGTCATCCCGTGTTCTTGGATGCTGTCCCACTGCGTTGACCCTGTCAACAATTCTCCGCCATAGCTCCATCTTCCTTGTAATGGATGTCTGCTGTACCTGTGATCCGAATAGCTGTGGCTCTATCCCGGATGATTTCCTCCACCATGACCCTGAGCTCCTCCTCAGAAAACTGTGAGTGTCTTTGAGGTGCCATGATGTGGTGTGGGTGATGTGTGAGGTGATGTGTGCTGTGATATGTGGGGTAATGTCTTGGGGTGTGTGGTGTGATGTGCGTGGGTGGTGGATGAGTAATGGTGTTGTGTGCCTCTGGATGCTGGTGTGATCTTAGCTTTTCTATCTCTCTGCTTCTTCCCAAAATTTCATTGTAAGGGGTTGTGGGTAATGTGGGTGTGTGTTTTATAGTGGTGTGAGTGTGTGCTGTGTGTATGTGTAACAGGTGTGTGTATTTTGAATTGTCCAATGTGGTTGTGTTTTGTAAATATGTGTGTATTTTGAGTGTGGCGGCCAATGGTTCACAGTGGTCGAATGACCGCAGTGTTGATTTGTGGGTCGTGATAGTGTGGGTGTATTCCTCTTGGCATAACGGTGTGGGTTTTGGTACCACCAGTTTATCACTGACCTGTGGTGTGGTGGACTTGTGTGGGTGTCTGTATAGTGGAGGGTTTCTAAGAGTGGGTCATAATACCCGTAGCAGATTTCTGCTGCGGATACGGTATATTGGTGGCCGTCGGCACGGCGGTCAGGGAGATTTACCTCCAGGGTTGTAATGAGGGCCTAAGTGTTCTACTATGCCACATTTCTTCCTCCCACAACAAAATGGCAAATGATGAAAGAGCAAAGTGGAACTAGAGATACACTTATAACTAACCCACCCACGTCAACATAGAATAACAGAAGATTACACTGTTACAATGGTAAATACTGTAAGAAAATATGCAGTGAACCAACATTATGAGACTTGAGGAGAAAAAAAGCAAAATAAATGACAACATGCATTATAACAGAAATCACCAGCCCCTGAGAACACAACTTAATTACTGTACAAACACATCCTTAAGACAGGCAGTTTTTTTATATCTCTGTCACTATTCCTCTTGCTGAGAGTTTCAACAGAGCCTTCCTTACTTTTGTATTCTCCATCTGTACTCTCCACTTCTCCCCCAGCATTAAGCTGACGAGAAGAGGGAGAGCCAGGCGCATGCTGAAGAACAGATACTCTGTTTGTATTCCCAGACATGACCATCATGTGTTTTAACTGCATTTTTGAAACTCTTCACAAACTCCAATGTCCTTGTGACCCTGGACCAGTCTGCACAAGCATTGGGCGCTCTTAGTTTTACATAATCCCCTTCCTTGACCTCCACATTTCTCGCATGTTTATGCATGTCAAAAGTCTTCTTTTTCTTTCTCTGAGTTAGCATCTCTTGTTCTCTCCATTCACCCAGAGCATTGTTAACACAACCTTTACCCCTAAAACATCCAGCCTGGACACACTTAAGTAGAGTTCTTCATTTAAATACCTCCAAAGTGATTTGCCTGTGGTAGCATGTGGAGACATAAATAACCAGTTATTCTCCATGATAACTCTGCTTTCCAGTACAAACCATTCACTTCTGCCAATTGTATGCCTTCCTTCAACTTTTTCACAACCCCCTCAATGGTGCCATTTGATTGAGGATAGTCAAAATCTGACATCTTGTGTTCTATGTGACATTTTTTCAAATATACTTCCATCTCATAGGTAAAAAACTGCATCCCATTGTCTGTGAGCAGATAACGAGGATAGCTTTTGTGATTGACTTGCATGTCTTCTTACTTTGTTCCCCATGCCTCCTTGCTGTTTGACTATTTTGCTGGCAGCCATTTTGTGTATGCAGCCGGTGTTCTTTTGCTGTAGGCTAGCATGTGTTTTTTCTTTGTTCCCCGTGCCTCCTTGTTCCTTCTTGTTTTTGTTTGACCCTGTGGCTGATGGCCATTTTGTCCATCCAGCCAGTGTCCCTTTAAAATAGGCTTGCATGTGTTCTTTTTTTACCAGACCTCCTTGCTCCTTGTTGTTGTTTTGCCATGTGGCTGGCAGCCATTTTGTGCACCCTGACAGTGTGCCTTTGACATAGTCTTACATACAAACATCATTAATTATTGATTATTTGTTTATTCAAAGTCTAAATTTTAATTTTTAGTTTTTTATTTCTGTTTCTATTTTTTATTTTATTTGTTATTGTACTATTTTTTTATTATTTTTGTATTGCATGTTATTTTAACTTTATATTTTCATTTTTTATTTCATTTTTTTTTCTTGTTTTAAAATTTTAGTTTTAAGTTTTTAAACTTTGTATGCATTTTTTTATTTTTTTATTTCATCTTAATAAATTCTGCATTTTACCTTGATCCATTCATCTATCCACATCCATTGCTCCATACACCCATCCACCAAAGGAGCACAGTCGCTCTACAGTATTCAGTTTATTTAGGTGTATAATAATTCCATTTCCTCCTGGACACCCTGGCAGCGGAGCACTGCAGACAAATCAGTAGCATAATTCAAGTTTTGTAATGGTTATTCCTTTTCCCCTGGATCACCTTGCCACCACAGGTCTTTTACTAATTATTCCATTTACCATGCACCTTTCTCTCAATACCCCAGGTATCAGCTTTAAAACAGATGGAGATAAAGCAAAGAGCTATATCTGCATGTTGCGCTGCCTGATTTGAAATGAAATGTCATTATGTGGTGCCATTGTTTGACTTTACAATGTCTGATTAAATTGGCATATATTACATAAGTAACTGACCATACTAAGATTGCAATTGTCTGTATTATTTCAACCTGCAACAATGCTACGTCTCAATAACTATATGTTTTTCTTGCTTGGCTGCTTTTAGGTCCAAAAGAAAGATACCTCACATAACCTGCAGTACTGCCAAAGAGAAGGTATTAAAGTTGCTTCAGTCCTCCAAACTTGTCCACTTGTGCATCTTAGTGCCACTGCCAACTTTGAGCCCAAAGAAAGTTGCTCAACAGAATGAGGTCAATGAGAAGAAACAGATTTCTACCAGTGGTGTGCCAACCACAACCTGCTTTAGGAGATATGTGACTGCCACTCTAGCCTCCGAGAAGGAACCTGGGAGCAGCTTTACCACATCAACAGCACCACCCCAACCTAAGCCCAAGACCATGGGGGTCATTCTGACCCTGGCGGTCGGTGATAAAGCGGCGGCCAACCCGCCAACAGGCCGGCGGTCATAAAAATGCAATTGTGACCCTGGCGGGAACCGCCAACACAGCCCGCCGCATTAACACTCCGACCGCCACGGCGGAACAAACAAACAGCGCGGCGGTCACCGCCAACAGCCAGGCGGCAGACAATGTACCGCCCACCCTATCACGACCCACCAATCCGCCACCTTTTCCGGGGCGGGAGCACCGCCGATAAAAACACGGCGGAAACCGACATTTCCAATGGAAAATGCTCACCTCGAGACACTCCACGCGGAATCCGGACAGCATGGAACCCGAATTGAACATCATACCTGCTCTCGTCTACCTGCTCATCTACCACGAGTACGAACTCCGGCGCAGACGTCAACGGTGAGTACTGCACCTACGACACACGGGAGGGGGGAGGAAGAAAGGTTACGGGCATACACATATGCGACCCCCCCCCCACCCCCCCAATATGTACACACCAATGCAGAGCAGGAAGTCACAGTGACACCACACAAACACCCTTTAAAAATACAATGACACAACCAAATTTGGAATAAATATTTATGTACAAAAAAAGCACCTGGAAATAATTGAGCAACCGTGAAAAATATTTACAAAAAACAAAAAGATATACACATCAGTGTATCACTGAAGTAACAAGTCCTGCACATCCTACGAATCTAACATGTCCGTGGGCCAAGGTTCTGCGAAACAAGGGCAAAGCCCACACACGAGACCTGAGTCCTTTGGAGAGAACACTGCAGGGGCATCCGATGTCAAAACTACAGGCACCTCAGGGGGAAGGGAAGGGGGGGCCACCACAGCCACATGAGTCCACGACGCCAGATCCACGAGGAGCCACCATGCCCACTGTACCATCCTGGGGAGTGCAAAGCCACAGTCTCTCGTCTCTGCAGTGGGTGGGTTGCCCACTGGACCATCCTGGGGAGTGCAAAGCCACAGTCTCTCAATGTCTCTACAGTGGGTGGGTTGCCCACTGTACCATCCTGGGGAGTGCAAAGCCATAGTCTCTCAAGTCTCTGCAGTGGGTGGGTTGCCCACTGGACCATCCTGGGGAGTGCAAAGCCACAGTCTCTCAATGTCTCTACAGTGGGTGGGTTGCCCACTGTACCATCCTGGGGAGTGCAAAGCCACAGTCTCTCAGGTGGATTACAGAGTCCACTGGTCAAGGAGGAGGCATGGTGGGCACAGTGAACCATAAACAGTGCCTGAGACGGCGGGACCCAGCGCAGCGGTGCATGACATGGCGATGTCCAGCGGAGCGGTGCTTGACAGGAAGGGCCCCGCGGAGCGGTGCTTGACAGGAAGGGCCCAGCGGAGCGGTGCTTGAGACGGCGGGGCCCAGCAGAGCAGTGCTTGACAGGAAGGGCCCAGTGGAGCGGTGCTTGACAGGAAGGGCCCAGCGGAGCGGTGCTTGAGACGGCGGGGCCCAGCGGAGCGGTGCTTGACAGGAAGGGCCCAGCGGAGCGGTGCTTGACAGGAAGGGCCCAGCGGAGCGGTGCTTGACAGGAAGGGCCCAGCGGAGCGGTGCTTGAGACGGCGGGGCCCAGCGGAGCGGTGCTTGACAGGAAGGGCCCAGCGGAGCGGTGCTTGACAGGAAGGGCCCAGCGGAGCGGTGCTTGAGACGGCGGGGCCCAGCGGAGCGGTGCTTGAGACGGCGGGGCCCTGTTCAGCGGTACCTGTGTCCACGGCGGGGCCCTGTTCTGCGGTACCTGTCTCCACGGCGGGGCCCTGTTCTGCGGTACCTGTCTCCACGGCGGGGCCCTGTTCAGCGGTACCTGTCTCCACGGCGGGGCCCTGTTCAGCGGTACCTGTCTCCACGGCGGGGCCCTGTTCAGCGGTACCTGTCTTCACGGCGGGGCCCTCTTCAGCAGTACCTGTCTTCACGGCGGGGCCCTCTTCAGCGGTGCTCTTCTGCACGGCGGGGCCCTGTTCAGCGGTACCTGTCTTCACGGCGGGGCCCTCTTCAGCGGTGCTCTTCTGCACGGCGAGGCCCTCTTCAGCGGTGCTCTTCTGCACGGCGGGGCCCTGTTCAGCGGTACCTGTCTTCACGGCGGGGCCCTGTTCAGCGGTGCTCTTCTGCACGGCGGGGCCCTCTTCCGCGGTACCTGTCTTCACGGCGGGGCCCTGTTCAGCGGTGCTCTTCTGCACGGCGGGGCCCTCTTCAGCGGTACCTGTCTTCACGGCGGGGCCCTCTTCAGCGGTACCTGTCTTCACTGCGGGGCCCTCTTCAGCGGTACCTGTCTTCACGGCGGGGCCCTCTTCAGCGGTACCTGTCTTCACGGCGGGGCCCTGTTCAGCGGTACCTGTCTTCACGGCGGGGCCCTGTTCAGCGGTACCTGTCTCCACGGCGGGGCCCTGTTCAGCGGTACCTGTCTTCACGGCGGGGCCCTGTTCAGCGGTACCTGTCTTCACGGCGGGGCCCTGTTCAGCGGTACCTGTCTTCACGGCGGGGCCCTGTTCAGCGGTACCTGTCTTCACGGCGGGGCCCTCTTCAGCGGTACCTGTCTCCACGGCGGGGCCCTCTTCAGCGGTACCTGTCTCCACGGCGGGGCCCTCTTCAGCGGTACCTGTCTCCACGGCGGGACCCTCTTCAGCGGTACCTGTCTCCACGGCGGGACCCTCTTCAGCGGTACCTGTCTCCACGGCGGGACCCTCTTCAGCGGTACCTGTCTCCACGGCGGGGCCCTCTTCAGCGGTACCTGTCTCCACGGCGGGGCCCTCTTCAGCGGTACCTGTCTTTACGGCGGGGCCCTGTTCAGCGGTACCTGTCTTCACGGCGGGGCCCTGTTCAGCGGTACCTGTCTTCACGGCGGGGCCCTGTTCAGCGGTGCTCTTCTGCACGGCGGGGCCCTCTTCAGCGGTACCTGTCTTCACGGCGGGGCCCTCTTCAGCGGTACCTGTCTCCACGGCGGGGCCCTCTTCAGCGGTACCTGTCTCCACGGCGGGGCCCTCTTCAGCGGTACCTGTCTCCACGGCGGGGCCCTCTTCAGCGGTACCTGTCTTTACGGCGGGGCCCTCTTCAGCGGTACCTGTCTTTACGGCGGGGCCCTCTTCAGCGGTACCTGTCTTCACGGCGGGGCCCTCTTCAGCGGTGCTCTTCTGCACGGCGGGGCCCTGTTCAGCGGTACCTGTCTTCACGGCGGGGCCCTGTTCAGCGGTGCTCTTCTGCACGGCGGGGCCCTCTTCAGCGGTACCTGTCTTCACGGCGGGGCCCTCTTCAGCGGTGCTCTTCTGCACGGCGGGGCCCTGTTCAGCGGTACCTGTCTTCACGGAGGGGCCCTCTTCAGCGGTGCTCTTCTGCACGGCGGGCCCTGTTCAGCGGTACCTGTCTTCACGGCGGGGCCCTCTTCAGCGGTGCTCTTCTGCACGGCGGGGCCCTCTTCAGCGGTACCTGTCTTCACGGCGGGGCCCTGTTCAGCGGTGCTCTTCTGCACGGCGGGGCCCTGTTCAGCGGTACCTGTCTTCACGGCGGGGCCCTGTTCAGCGGTACCGGTCTCCACGGCGGGGCCCTGTTCAGCGGTACCGGTCTCCACGGCGGGGCCCTGTTCAGCGGTACCGGTCTCCACGGCGGGGCCCTGTTCAGCGGTACCTGTCTTCACGGCGGGGCCCTGTTCAGCGGTACCTGTCTTCACGGCGGGGCCCTCTTCAGCGGTACCTGTCTTCACGGCGGGGCCCTCTTCAGCGGTACCTGTCTTCACGGCGGGGCCCTGTTCAGCGGTGCTCTTCTGCACGGCGGGGCCCTCTTCAGCGGTACCTGTCTTCACGGCGGGGCCCTCTTCAGCGGTACCTGTCTTCACGGCGGGGCCCTCTTCAGCGGTGCTCTTGCAGTATGTCAAGGGAGTCATACCTGGCCTGGACACCCTGCTCAGTCGCCCTCCGACCGTGCTGTGTCAGGCCCCTTCGGGGAGTGAGTCCTGGGCCCTTTGGTGTCGTCCCTTGCAGCCGGGATGGGGCTTGTGGGGCCCTCCTGCTCCGCGCTCCTGGTGGTTGTCCTCTCCGCCCTGCTGTCCTTCCGCTCCTTAGATGGGGCTCTCGGGCCCTTGCCTCCCCTGGCTGCTGTGGCCGGTGAAGTGGCCGGAGTCACCTCCTTGGGGGCAGCCGTCTCTGTCTGCTCACGGCGGCCCTTCAATTTCCGGGTCCTCTTGCCTGGGGGGGGCTGGCTGTCCCCTTGCTGCTCACCGAAGTGTTACTGCCGCCAAAGGGTGGACTCCACATGCCATGCACCACTTGCACTGTAGTAGTTGGGCTGGTGGTGGCTGAGGTGCCCTTGGGACTTTTCCCAGTTGGAGGGGGTGGGTCGGGGAAGGGAAAGAGGTCAAAACTGGAGAGGTAATTTTTCTTGGGACCAAGGTAAGGGGTAGGAGTAGTGGTGAGAGAAGTGGAGGAAGAGGATGTGGTTGTATGAGAGCCAGGTGTGCTGTCCTTGGGTGCAGGTGACTGGGACGTAGGCTGTGGTGAGGTGGTTGGCTGTTGTTTGGGTGTCTGCCTGCGTTTATGTGTCTTGGAAGAGGGGGTGACAGACACAGTGGGAGAGGACACAGGGGACGTGTAAATGCCAGTGGGGGTGGTGACTGAAGGTGTGCGGACTGTAGTGGAGGGTTTGCTGGTGGTGGAAGAACTGGCTGATGTTGGGGTGCATGCAGGTGTGAGTGTAGACGTCACAGGGAGGGAGGAGGGAGACGAGGAGGACGGGGACACAGAGGTGGTAGTGACTGTTGATATGTCTGCATCTGTGTGTTGCTTGGGTGAATGCTTGTGTTTTCTGTGGTGCTTATGTTTGGATGAGCTGGCCTTGGGTGTTGAGGTGTGTGCAGGCTGGTCTGATGGTGTGGATGGGATAGGTTGAGGTACAGGAGACAGAGAAAGGGTGGAGGCAGATAGAAGAGGGAGACTGGAGACAGGGACAATGGCTGCCGTCAGTGCTGAGGCCAGAGCAGTGAACGCCCGTTGATGGGCAGCCTGACCCGAATGAATGCCCTCCAGGTAGGCATTGCTCCGATGCACCTCCCTTTCCACCCCCTGGATGGCATTCAGAAGGGTAGTCTGCCCAACAATGAGCGTCCTCACCAGGTCAATGAGCTCCGCACTGAGGGCAGCAGGGGTAACAGAGGCAGGGGCTGAGGTGCCTGGGGCGAAGGAGACGCGCGCCTTCCTGGCCGAGCGGCCACGGAGCGAAGACTGAGGGGCTGCTGGGAGGGCGGTGCTGGTGCGCTGGGTGGCGGCTGTACCTGTTGTTGCGGGGGGCACAGATGGTGCCGCCCCCGCTAGGGAGCTCCCAAACGAGGACGTGTCCGTGTCGCTGGTGTCTCCACCGGCCTCCGTTGTGGTGCTCCCCTCGCCCTCCGGATCACTGGTGCCCTCGGTGTCTGTGTCAGTGCCCACCGGGGCCTGGTGACCTGCAGCTCCCTCCTGCTCCGACGCCAAATCTCCTCCGCCTGATGATGCTAAAACACAAGAAGACAAAGATTTAGGGTGGGGGGAGAAATTAAACAAAGTTGAGTGCATGCCTTAGCAATACCCTTTGCGGAGAGGACAGACACAGGTGCCTCGTGCACTAAGTCGCGAACTTGGGGTACACTACTCAGTACTTCTGACTAGGCAAACAGGTCTAGGGACAACACACGCGCACATGGGTGATGCTGGAGCATGGGTAGCTGCACTTGGCACCCTACAGAGGTGGGGGGCGGGGGCACAGGGCCATGCCTAAGGGAGCGGACTACACTACAGAGAGCGCCCGGGCCTAATGTCACCCACAGCCCTCCTTCCCCCCCAGACGCCTCCAATGCGCATACAGATGGGAGAATGTGCGGATACTCACCCCCTTGTGTCTGCTGTGCTGTCCTCAAGCGCCCATCCAAATTAGGGTAGGCCACCGCCAGGATCCGGGACATCAGGGGGGTCATGGTGCGACTGGCACCCCTCCTAGGTCGGGAGGCCATCCCCAGCAGTGTTTCTGCGGTCTTCCTCGTTCCGCGGCGGATGTCCTCCCACCTCTTGCGGCAGTGGGTGCCCCGTCTGTTGTGGACCCCCAAGTTCCAGACTTCCTCGGCGATGGCACGCCAAATATCGATTTTCTGGTGGGCGCTCACCTGTTTGACATGTACAGGGTGGGAAAGAGAAACCGTCACATATCTGCATGTTTGGAGTACATGCCCCCCCCTCCCCAACCTTGTCATGGTTCCCATTCTCTCATCTGTTGTGCGTTGCACTCCCCATTCCCTCCACACCCCACCAACTTACATCCCCCCCCCTCCACACAGGCATAACCCATTCAATGTGCACTGAGTGTACTCACCTGTTGGTCTGGAGGACCGTAGAGTTGCGCATACTGGGGGAGGACCCCGTCCACGAGCTTCTCCAACTCTTCTGAACTGAAGGCGGGGGCCCTTTCACCAGTAGCAGCAGCCATTGTCACTTCCAGACCAAGTTCACAGCAGCACTTGCAGTATAGGTCCTCTCCTGTGGATGATCAGGTCTCGAATGATTGAGCTGATAGAAAATGGCGGTCACGCCCGCGGCGGTGCATACCGCGGCGGTGCGTCCCGCGACCGCCGGCGCACATCGTCATTGGCTCCTGAAACCCATAGGCTTCAATGTTAACCAATGCGGCTTGGCGCCGTGGTCTTCGACCGCCTACCGCCACGGTGTGCCCCGCCAGCGCATTGACCTCACATCCCATTGTCCCACTTCACAGGTCAGGCATCGGCCATTTCAAGGGCCCACATGGCTTAATTTCTAATGCGTCACACAGGCCTAGGCCTTGCAATGGCACACATACAAACATATCAAACCATATATTTACTTGTACTGTGCAAGCTGTTGTACGTACCTGTGAGTGGATTGACTCTGTGCTCCATGTTGTCCTTCCTAGGCACCGTCCGCTGGGACTAGCGATGAGAAGGAGGAATCCTCGCGTGTACCAGCCGCTGGTGGACCTGTCGACAATGGAAGAACGCCATATAATACTACGATACCGACTTGACCGTGCCTCCATCCATGAACTGTGTGCCCAGCTGGAGCCAGCCCTGATGTCCCCCATCCGCCAACCCACAGGAATTCCCCCTCTGGTGCAGGTTCTGTCAGTCCTCCATTTCTTTGCAACTGGCTCATTCCAGACAACAGTGGCCATGTCATCTGGGATGTCTCAGCCTATGTTTTCCAAGATCTTATCCAGAGTGTTGTCTGCCCTGATGAAACTCATGCAGAGCTACATCATTTTCCCAGAGGAGGGTGATTTGCCTACAGTGAAAGCTGATTTCTATGCCCTTGGACACATCCCCAACATCATTGGTGCAATTGATGGGACCCATGTGGCTTTAGTCCCCCCAAATGACGATGAACAGGTGTACAGGAACAGGAAGAATTACCATTCAATGAATATCCAGGTGGTCTGTTTGGCTGACCAGTACATCTCCCATGTAAATGCCAAGTTCCCAGGGTCAGTGCATGACGAGTATGTTATGCGAAATAGCAGCATTCCCTATGTGATGGACCAGCTACAGAGACAGCGTGTGTGGCTAATAGGTGACTCTGGTTACCCCAACCTGCCGTGGCTATTGACCCCAGTGAGGAATCCCAGGACCAGGGCAGAGGAACGGTACAATGAGGCCCATGGGCGTACTAGGAGGGCGATTGAGCGAACCTTTGGGCTCCTGAAGGCCAGATTTAGGTGCCTGCATATGACAGGTGGATCCCTAATGTACTCACCAAAGAAGGTGTGCCATATCATCGTGGCGTGCTGTATGCTCCACAACCTGGCTTTGCGACGCCAGGTGCCTTTCCTGCAGGAGGATGGTCCAGATGGTGGTGTTGTAGAAGCCGTGGAGCCTGTGGAGAGTGAAGAGGAGGAAGACTCTGAGGACGACACAGACAATAGGGACAGAGTGATACAACAGTATTTCCAGTAACACCCAGGTAAGAATCACCCACGCCATTTCACAATTGCTTATAGCCTCCTGCATCTGTACTTTCTGTAGTTCCCCACAGATGTTTTTCATTAATTTTTGCCTTTCCCTTCCCTTCTCAGTGCTGTCTGACTCAGTACCTGACTTCTGCTTGGTTCGCCCATGAAATACAGCGTATTGACATTGGTATGTTCTCATGACTAATTGACAGAACAGAAATTGAACAGTAATATGTAATACATTTGTTAATAATACAGTATGACTCAAAACAGATTTGTGTGCAAAATGTGATTTATTTACAGTGCTAGATATAGGTACATGTGATTCTAAGGGTGATGGGTGGGGGTGGAGGAATATCCATGGCAGAGTCCAGTTCTCAGTCTCACAGGTGCATTGTTCTTTTGCCTGTGGAAGGATGGAGCATAGGCAGTTCATGGTTGGACAGGGTGGCAATGTGGGACAGTGGGAAGACTTGAGGGGGTATGTCCTGCTGGCGGGGGTCTTGACATCCTACTCTGTCTTTTTTTTTGGTCTCAGGCTCCTCTTACTGGGTGGTTGTTCTTCAGCAGGAGGTGGGGTTCTGGGGGGCTGTCGAGGTGTTGGGACCTCCTGTCCACTAGCGCCGGCGGAGGTGGTAGGCTGTTCCTGGTCCGGCCTAGTGACAGGGGCCCTGTGTGGTGCACAATGGTCCCGCAACACGTCCTCTATCCTGTGGAGGGCCAGGACGATGGTCCCCATTGCGGTCCCGATGATTCTCAGCTCCTCCCTGAACCCCATGTAGCGTTCTTCCTGCTGTGCCTGGATCTCAGTGAACCTGCCCAGTACCGTCGCCATCGTTTCTTGGGAGTGGTGGTATGCCCCCATGATGGTGGTGAGGGCCTCTTGGAGAGTGGGTTCCCTGGGCCTCTCCTCCCCCCCCTGTCGCACAGCAGCCCTCCGAGCTGCCCGGTTTCCCCCGGCCTCTGTCCCCTGGACGGTGTGCCCGCTACCACTGCCCCCAGGTCCCTGTTGTTGTTGGGGTGTTGGGTTAGCCTGGGTGCCCTGTAGTGGCGGACACACCGCTGATTGAGCTGTCCTAGAGACAGAGGCATGGGCCCGCTGGGTGGGAGCTGTGCTGGTGTTGGCAGAGGGGGTCGGGTCTGGTGTGGCTGCCTGAGGGGAACCGACTGCCCAGAGGTCCCCGATGGTCCGGGCTGGTTATCAGGTTCACTGTCGACAGAGCTGCTATCCTCAGTGTGGGCCTGTTCCGGTGGTGGGATGGACACTTCTGGACCCTCCTGGCTGGTGTGTTGTCGTTCGGGTCCTGCATCGGGTAAGAGAGTTTGGTTATTGTTTCTGTGTGTGCAATAGCGTGCGTGTTATGGGTGCCCTTGTCCCCCAGTGCAGGCATTCCCTTGAGGGAGGGGTTGTGAGGGTAGTTATGGGGGGGGGGGGGTTAGTGCAGTGGTCATGCTTAGGTGATGGGTGCCCATGATTTGTGTTGGCATGCAGGAGTTGGTGTTGGGATGGGTGGGTTGTGCTGGTGAGACATTGTCAGGGAGGATGTGTGCTGGGGGGTTGGGGGTGAGGGTGGGGGTGTGGGTTGGCATGCTGGTGGGGTGGGGGGGATATAGTAGTTGAGATTGGACTTACCAGAGTCCATTCCTCCGGCTACTCCTGCGATGCCCTGAGGATGCAGGATGTTCAAGACGTCTAGCTCCCACGATGTGAATTCGGGAGGGGTGGGTGGGGGTCCGCCGCCAGTCTTCTGGACCGCGATGTTGTGCCTGGAGACCATCGATCGGACCTTCCCCCGTAGGTCGTTCCATCTTTTGCGTATGTCCTCCCTATTCCTGGGATGCTGTCCCACTGCGTTGACCCTGTCCACGATCCGCTGCCATAGCTCCGCCTTCCTAGCTATACTGGTGTGCTGCACCTGCGAGCCGAAGAGCTGGGGTTCCACTCTTAGGATTTCCTCCACCATGACCCGGAGTTCTTGGTCCGAAAAGCGTGGGTGCCTTTGGGGTGCCATGGGGTGGTGTGGGTGTGGTGTGGGGTGGTGTATGTGATGATAAGTATGTTGGTGAGTGGTGCTTTGTGCTACTATGTGGTGTGTGTGATGGTGTAGTGTGCCTCAGTGTGTCTTGCTTTGGATTGTCTGCTGTGTCTCTCTCTCCTTCTCTCAGTAATTATGGTCGCAGAGGTTTGTGGGTGATGTGGGTGTGTGTTTTATAGTTGGTTGATTGTGTGGGAGTGGTGTGTGTATGTGTATCAGGTGTGTGTATTTCAAATTGTCCAATGTGGCTGTGTTTAGGTGATGTGTGTGTATTCTGACCGCGGCGGTGTGCACCGCCAATGGAATACCGCGTTTGAATGACCGCCGTGTGGATTCGTGGGTCGTAATGGCATGGGCGTATTTCTGTTGGCGTGACGGTGGAGGTTTGGTCATCTCCAGTTTATCGCTGCCCGCTGATGTGGCGGCCTGCAGTGGAGGACGGAATTTTGGAGGTTTGGCCGTTGTGGGTCAGAATGACCGTGGCGGTTAACCGCGGCCGCGGCGGTGCTATGGCTGTCTTCTGACCGGCGGTAAGGGCCTTTTACCGCCGAGGTCAGAATGACCCCCCATGTCTGTCAGTGAGGCAGCCACTGCAATCATGGTGACGCCAACAAGCAGTGATGTTGAATTCGATTTGTCCCATTCGCAAAGTAGTACCCAATCATTTCAGGAAACAGAGCAAAGTAGACAGCAGCCACAGCCAGCAATAGTAGATCTTCCCAAAGTTGGAGCAGCAAAGCAGGTTGAGCTTCCTTCTGAGCAAGAACCTCATCTTTTAGAATCAATGTCTCCCAGAACTCCAGCAAGAAAAAGGAAGGGTACTAATCAGCCATCTTCTGCAAGCACCACTTCTGATGATTCTGCAAGGAGTGGACACTAGAAGAATCTGGGAGACACCAGAGGAGGCAAGGGAAAAGAAATGTTCCAGGAAGCCTTCGAATCATGGAAGTGGATGGTGATGTGGAGGTTGATGACAATGGGCCAGTCATTGTGGAAGAGAAGTCTGAAATTACTATCCAACCCTTTCCAAGGGATGTGGCTCAAGCAGCACCACCAGCTCCCATATTTGTATGGCCCCAGCAGAGACCTGCATCAACCCATACCTCAGTAGAAGTATGCTCTGCAGAGAGGCAATTGACACACCTACCTACTTCCAGTTCGTCTGGCATTGGCAGTGACCCAATAAGAAAGTACTCCTCCCCAGTTTGGGACTTTTTCATGATTACCAAACAGGAGAAGAACATTGTGATACTCTCCATTTTGCCACTCAAGTGTTTGTTGAAGTAAGCCTGATTAACATTATGCTACTGGAGGCCAGACGACCTATATGAAAAAACATCACACAATCCGGAGGGAGGAGCACCTTAAAAAAATAGCCCAACATGGTCACAGTGGTGAAGGTGAGAAGAGCTGAGAAACATTAGCGTCAGCTGGTCATATTATGACTGAAGATTAGGAAGAAGGGTGACATCCTCATGCAAATCAGCCCTGTCCCCAGCAGTGAGCCAGAATCACCCTCCTCAATTAGCTCACATTTGCACAGGAAGACTCAGAGAGTCATATTGAGACACCACAGCATATGGTGATTGCACCATGATGTACATTGAGTGTACCACCACATACATCTCAAAAGTCACCTGCATCAGTGGCTCCACAACAGAGAAAATCCAGGCTAAAATTAGTAGCATGTTTAGGCAGGAGGGGAACCCAGGACTGCAACCATCCAATGGTGGTTTGTACACTGGAAATCTAACACAAATGTTAGCAGTGGATCTCCTCCCATTTTCGTTTGTGGAAGGAGTGGGATTCTTTAAGGTTCATGGCAGCCATCTGCCTGAAATGGAATGTTCCAAGTCGAACCTATTTTGACAGTGTTGCTGTTCCAATGCGGCATCACGATGTGCTGCAATTGGTTGGATAAGCTTTACAGCAAAGTGTTGTCCACACTGTACACCTGACATGGGGACCGTTTGTCAGGTTACTGATTACATGTTCATCACTCTACATTGGATCTCTTTTGTGGGGGTAAAGCAAAATCTATCTACAGGTCTTATCCCTGAAGAAAGTTTTAGGAGCATTTGGAGGCATGCAACAGTAGCCATGTTCGCTTTAAAGAAATCACACACAAATGCAAACATCTTGGACAAATTTAATAGCAAGATGTCTGAATGGCTGTGACCTGGAGGTCTCCAAATTGGAGTTGTTGCCACAGACAATGGCAGTAACATAGTCAAGGCCCTGGCAGACAGTGGCTATTTCAGGGTCCTGTGTTTGGCACACTGTATAAACCTGGTTGTGCAAGACTTTCTCATAAAAGAAGACATAGGTGGTCATTCCAACCCTGGCGGTCGGTGTTAAAGCGGCAGTAAAAATGCCAACAGCCCAGGGGTAAAGCAAATGGAATCACGACCGAGGCGGAAACCGCCAGCATAGACAGCCACTTTAACACTCCGACCGCCACGGCGGTACAAACAAACACCGCAGCGGTAACCGCCAACAGACAGGTGAGACAAGGTTCCGCCCACTGTATTACAACAGTCCAATCCTCCACCTTTTCCGGGGCGGATTCACCACGAACAAAAACACGGCGAAAACAGGACATGGAAGGGAAAACGCTCACCTCTACACACCCCAAGAATAACCAGGACGCCATGGAACCCAAGCTTCAGATACTCCCAGCCTTTATCTTCCTGCTCCTCTACCAAAGACGGCGGCGAAGACCAGAGTGAGTACTGCACCTATGACACGGGGGGAGGGAAAAAAGAGTGACACAGGCACGCAACACTCACACCCCCACCCACTACAACACACACACAAGTACATGTTGATACATTACATTTACAACCCCCAACCCCCTCTGGAAGAATGCAAGGACAAAAGGAAATGAGTCAAACTTTGTAATCTATTCAAATACAGTAATCAAATAAAATATATATATATATATATGTGTGTGTGTGTGTGTATATATATATATATATATTTTTTTTTTTTTACACTAAAAACAAATATATACACCAAGAATACAAGTCCATGGTATTCCACCATCATAGTCTGTGGACCACTGGGCACAAAATGCATGGGCGAGGCCCACAATCAATACCCGATCAAAACGGAGAGAACACTGCTGGGGCATCAGATAGAAATACAAAGGAACCTCAGGGGGAAGGAAAGGGGTGGCACCTCAACCGGATGAGTGCATGACGCCAGATCCACAAAGGCGCTCCATGCCCACTGCTGAATCCTGGGGAGTGCAAAGCTACAGTCTCTCAAGTCTCTCCAGTGGGGGGTTGCCCACTCCTTTATCCTGGGAGTGCAAGGCCACATTCTCTGAAGTCTATCCAGTGGGTGGGTTGCCCACTGCTGTATCCGGGGGAGTTCAAAGCCACAGTCTCTCAAGTCTCTCCAGTGGATGGTTTGCCAACTGCTTTATCCTAGGGACTGCAAAGCCACAGTCTCTCAAGTCTCTCCAGTGTGTGGTTTGCCCACTGCTTTATCCTGGGGAGTGCTAAGCCACAGTCTCCCAAGTGGATAACAGTCTCCATTGGTTCTGGAGGGGGCTTTGTGCCCAGAGTGCTTCATCCTGCCAAGGACAGAGGTAGTGGATGTAAATCTCCACTGGTTCTGGAGGGGGCTTTGTGCCCAGAGTGCTTCATCCTACCAAGGACAGAGGTAGTGGATACCTTACTCCACTGGTTCTGAAGGGGGCTTTGTGCCCAGAGTGATTCATCCTGCCAAGGACAGAGGTAGTGGATGTAAATATCCACTGGTTCTGGAGGGTGCTTTGTGCCCAGAGTGTTTCATCCTGCCAAGGACAGAGGTAGTAGATACCTTACTCCATTAGTTCTGGAGGGGGCTTTGTGCCCAGAGTGCTTCATCTTACACATTTGGGATGGATTAACACCCTCCTCCAAAGTTGTAATCAGGCCCTATATGTTTTAATGTCTGTTTGAGCAGTACAGACAGATCAATGACTATGTTATTCTAAGAGGAGAAAATGCAACTAGGAAGGCTATGACCATGGGTGCAGACACATGGGGCCTAGTCAACTGCCTGACACAGATGCTGCTCCCTTTTGAGGATTTCACACAGAAAGTTAGCAAGGAGGACAATACGATGGGCCAAGCCATCCCATTGTTGCATCTTTTATAAGACCAGGTGAAGAAGGTGTCTGAAAGGTTTGCACACGGAGGTGTGAACGAAAAACCCAGAAGTACATGCCTTGGTTGAGAGCCTCAGCTATTGCTTGACTTGTAATGCAAGGCTGTAAAATTACATTATCTCATCCAGAGAGATTAAATCTGTGACACCTTACTTAATCCATGCAACAAATAGATTATTTTATCTTTCATTCCTTTTTCTGAAGGGGATGTTTCAAAATACAGAAGGTGGATTGTTGAGCAAACTGGAGAACTGGAAGAAGCAAGGCTAGAACTTAGAGTTCCACTCTGCAGTTCTGGGGTATCACCTTCAACTTCCAGAGAGGGCAGTCTTGTCTCAAAGCAGCCAACACTGGCAACAAAAGTATCAGAAGAATCAGAACCAACCTCTGCATTGGCTTGGGCTTGGTTTTAAGTGACAGGTCTTAAGTCCAGTGCAGAGGTGAAGGCAAAATAAATTGAGCAAGTGGCAGCACCAATGACACTTCTAGGTGTATCTGGATGACCCAAAAGAGACATATGTGGATCATACCCATTAGTGTATTGATATATGAAGATGCACCAATGGCCGGAGCTCAGCAGGCTGGCAATAAAGTATCTGGCTTGTCCTGTAGCCAGTGTGTCTGCTGAACATTTAATCAGTGCAGCTGGTGCAGTTGCTACAGTGAGAAGGAGGACCAGCCGCTCCCCTCAAAATGTGGATAGATTAACCAGGGTCGAAATGAACCTGCATTTTATACCACCTGATTCCACTGTTTCCAAAACACCACCGGAGGAGGAAGGAGATGATTGGTCAGAACCAAGTGTGCTTGCTGACCAACTTCTAGGTAAACCGCCGGAGTTTGAGGACGAATTCTAATTCCAGGACTGAGTTTTCCAGTGTCACAATAGAATTTGTTAATTATTTTGTCTTGTTTTAAAAATATTTTATTTACTTAATACATGAATAAAGCAGGTACGAAGGATGCAAATCACCCACATTTTTTGTGTTTACATGAAACCCTCTGTTGCCTTGCATGTGTTCTTCATTTTTCTCCTTATTGTTGTTGTTTTACAATTTGTCTGGCAGCCATTTTGTGCATGCAGTCAGTGTTCCTTTACCATAGGATTTCATGGGTTCTATCTTTGTTCCCCATGCCTCCTTGTTCCTTGTTGTTGTTGTTTGACCGTGCGGCTCGCAGCCATTTTGTGCATGCAGCCAGTGTTCCTTTGCTATACGCAGGCATGCGTTATTTCTTAGTGCCCATGCCTTCTTGATCCTTATTGTTGTTGTTTGACCATGTGGCTGGCAGCCTTTTATCATAATATCTTACTCCAGCGTTCAAGGCTCGATCGGTCCTCCCAAATGTTTCAAAATTTCAGTTTTGCCCCGTTCTTCAAGCGTAAAGTTCTTCCCTTGTCTGAACTTGTTTCCTCTTACATACCCAAAGTTCATGTGATGAGCATACTACAGTTCTCCTTTGTTGTAATATTAATGAATTTGCTATTAAGCATGCAATGAAGAAAATCTGTTTCTGACATACAGAGATTTGAACAAATAACGATTCCAGGGAGTTGGGGCTACACACTCCTGCAGTTTGGCACTAAGCCACTAGAACTACTTTTTCCCAAAAGCCCACTGGAGCAGGGCAAGTCAAAGATACGTGTAGCCAAGCTCCCATATTATGTTTACACTTAAAATATTCCCCCCAAACAGAAGAGGACATTTTGTTAACACGAGAGGGTGTACAGCACAATATCCCTTTTGCAAAAAAAAACATTCTTTTAAAATTGGACTCCCGTATAGCTTTATGGGCCCATATATTATATAGATTCCAAAGACGTATTTCGATCTTACACCCCGTAATGGTTGTTATTTCTTAATCAAGGCCTTAGGAATCATTTTCAAATGAACTTGTTGCTGCATTATGTGGTACCAGTTCCCCACCCCCATTTGACCCCTTACATAGTATGCTTGGTTGATGGTGGAGGCTAATGTGTCCATTGATGTCTGAGACGACTGAATAAAAAGGTGAAATTGTAAATACAAGAAATATAAAAGATAAGGAAATGCCAGATAGTTTGTCTTTAGCTGGTCTCACAATTTCATTCTCCCAGCAAATAAAAACTCCTTAAACTTAAGGAACCTTAGTTTCTCCCATCATGTAATACTCTTTATGCCCACCTGTAAGCCCAGCACCTCAGACTCATGCAGTGACATAGAGGGATAAAACTGGGAAAATTAGTACTCCTCTTTAAGCTGGTTATACCTAGACATCAGTATATGGGGAAGCTTATATCTAATACACTTCAGAAGCCTCTGGATTTTAAAGAAATGGAAAAGCTGAATATTATCCTCCAACAGCATTTGTTGGAGATAAACATTACTGTTGGGATTGTTGGATGCACTAATAACAACATCTAGATATGCCGCCTCATAGTACTTTTTAAAATGTGGTAGTGCTAAGCCACCACCTTCAATACTTAGTTGAAGTGTTTTCCTGACCATTTACATTGACGTAAGATCTGATCAATTTCCTTAAGAATATTTAGGGGAACCTTAATGATAACATTTGAAAAGATGAAAAAGAATAGTGGAAGACTCATCATTTTAGTTAACGCGATACAACCAATAACTGTTACAGGGAATGATTGCCATTAACGTTGGAAGCTTCATGCTTTGTTAAGAGTGGACAAATAATTCAGATAATAGAGATCTGCAAAACTCATGGGAACATATATGCCCAAATATCTAATAGGACGTGAGGCTTGGAAATGTAGCCACATGTCCCCTTGCAAAACTATTTGGTGCTATGAAACACAAGTGCCTCTGACTTTGCACAGTATGTACCCTACCAGATCTGTGACTATTTTGATCGTGGCAAGCACTCTATCTACATTGTGCTCGTATGCTGCCAGATACAGAATCATGATCGGTGGATAGGTTGACTTTGGGTGCATCCTGCAAGGGTGCCTTAATCAAGAGATCTTAATGTAGTTCAGCTCCCAGCGGCTCTATAAAGAGTACAAATAGCACTGGAGACATAGGGCATCCTTGGCAGGTCCTTCAACAGAATGACACCATTCCTGTCACCCGTGCATCTACTATGATCTTTGCTTCAGCTTTATCATATAAGTTCTGGAGTAGCCTCACCAATTTTAAAGGAAAATTAAACCTAAGCAAAGTGACGAATAAAACTTCCTGTTGCACTAGATCATACAATTTTTCAGCATCCAGCTTAATGATAGTGGCCTTGTCCTTATTCTTTGTAAAGTAATCCATAGCCTGTAATAAAAAGTTAGTATTGGTTGAAATTGTTGTCCCCGGGAGGAATCCACAAGGATCTCTGTGAACCACTGCTTGGGATAGTGGAGTAATTCTGGCAGCTACAATCCTCGAAAGTAACTTGTAATCATTGAAGAGGCTAGTAGGCTGATATGAACCTGGCTTATCCTTCTTCAAGAAGCTGACAATTAATGCCTCACTAAATGAGGTAGGCACCTTACCCTAATTAATAATTTCATTAAATACGATAACTAAGAATCCAGCAATCTGTTCTGCCAAAATTGTATATAACTCCACTGTCCATCACACCCACAGGCCTTCCAATTGGAGAAATTCTTGATAGCCTCTTTGACTTTGGTTAACCTGATTGACACTTCTGCAGAAGCCTTGAACTCCTTGCTAAGAGTGGGCAAATTGATAGCCCCTAAGAACTCATTAATCTGGTCTGCGATATCTGCCAATGTGGAGACATAAACATTAGAATAGTGAATTAAGAACACCCTATCTATTTCCTCATGTTGATCACCTATGCAACCCTGGATCTCATCAAATATGGATTTAATGGCTGCATTATTTTGTCTTTTGTTGACCAACCATGCCAAAGCACTCCCTGCATGTTAGTTTGCTTCATAATACTGCTGACAGCATGTATTTTGATATACTATTTCCTTGGACATATAATGCCCACTCAGAGTTTGTCTCAACTCTATCATGCTAGCCCCAGAGGCTTGAGTGTGGACTAACTGATGAGCCCAGGTTGCTTGATATAATTCTTGTTGCAAGGCTATAGATTCTTCCCTTTTCAGTTTGGATATTTGTACCTTATCAAGATGGCTTCCCCTCTGATAAAAACCTTACCTGCCTCCCTTACTATAAATGTTGAGGCCAAGCCTGTATTCCAAGTTAAGAATTCAGTAACAGACGATCGTAGGGTTACTATGCACTCCGAATCTGTCAATAAGGAATTATCTAACTTCCAACGTGGACGTTCCATTTGTCTAATTGGAATGTTTAAATTAATCAGGGTGGCCGAATGATCAGAGAAGTGGTTTAGCAAAATAATTACCCCTAGCTGAATGATGTGAAATTAGGAAAAAATAGATTCTGGAGGCGAATTAAATCTTTTAGAGAAGCAAGTAAATTCTTGACTCTGGGGATGATCTACCCTCCAATGATCTATTAAGGCTAGTACTTTAATGATTTTTGCTAGGAAGCGGGAAGGTTGAGGTTTGTTTTGAGACTTACTCTTACATGGTGAGACAAGGCTTACATGTTTTATAATATTACAATCACCTCCTCTGAGCAAGAGACCAGGAAGTGAAATTAGAAGATTATATAGCTCCTATAAAGCGATTGTCTCATCGTCTATAGGACCAGAAAACTGATGAGATGTAGAAGCTGACCTCCAGCTTTTACACTAACTATGATCCATCTGGTTTAGGGGTCTCTGTGGGCCTGTTAAATCTCCACCCAGAATTTATGTGTTATCAAACTTCCACCCCCAAAAGTGCTGCACTGCCAGGTGCAAAAAATGCTTGGGAAATAACTGTTTTTTTTTTTTAAGATAAGTTTCTTGAAGTCGAATTATCTGTACTTGTGATGTCCTTATCCATTGCAGTATAGCCCTAAATTTGGCTTGATTGTTTATCCCGTTCACATTACTTGAGGCTACCTTAAAGACTCCACTTGCCATTTTGCTGGGTAAGTTGCCTGTCTAGCTCCCTGCACGCCTTCCACTTTATCTCACCTGTTGGTCTCTGCCTCTTGTTCCTGCTGATGAGACCCCATGGAACTGGTGAAGCCTCTTAATCCTGTAAACACCTAAGAGAGAAAACTGTCTCCATCCTTACCACCTGTATTTTTTCCTCCCTGTTTTTGTAAGAGTGGACTCGGGGCACTTTACCACAGCTAACTAGTGCTAAAGTGCATATGCCCTCTGTGTAAATTGTATTGTTGATCGGTTTATTCCTGATTGACATATTTGATTTAGAAGTAAGTCTCTAGGACAGTGCCCAGGGCCTATAAAGCAAATGCTAGAAATGGGCCTGCAGCACTGGTTGTGCCACCCACATTAGTAGTCCTGTAAACATGGCTCTGACCTGCCACTGCAGTGTCTATGTGTGTAGTTTTAAACTGCCAATTCGACTTGGCAAGTGTACCCACTTGCCAGGGCTAAACGTTTCCTTTTCATACATGTAAGGCACCGCTAAGTTAGGCCCTATGTAGCCCCATGGGCAGGGTGCAGTGTATGTTTAAGGTAGGACATATACTAGTGTGTTTTACATGTCCTAACAGGGAAATATTCCCAAATTCAGTTTTCACTGTGCAAAGTCTATCTGTCTCATAGGGTTAACATAGGAGCTGCCATTAAATATTATTAAAGTACAGATTCCCTTTGGGAGCAGATAAAAATTTAGAGTTTATGGTCTCTTAGCTCACAATTTAAAAATACATCTTTTAGTGAAGTTGGTTTTTAGATTGTTAGTTTGAAAATGCTACTTTTAGAAAGAAGGCATTTTCTTGCTTAATCCATTTGGTGGCTCTGCCTGGCTATGGATTGCCTGTATGGGTCAGTTTGACAGTTGGGCTGTTTGTGAATCTCCTCTAGACAGAGAGACAAAGGGAGCTGGGGTGTAGCCTGCATTTCCTGATGAACCATCTGTGCTGGGCGTGAGGAGAGGAGTGGTCACTTATAGCTCAATGGGCTATGCCTGCCCTCACACATTGTGCAGTCTCTAACCCCCTGGTGTGTGTCTGGGTTCGGGCCTGGGCAAGGAAGGATCTTTCAAACAAGAGAGGCTTTGCTTTGAAGTTTGCCTACTTCAAAGGGAGAAAGGGGTATAAGTAATGGACCCTAAAACCTATGAACATTATATCACTTCTGGAATCAAGTGGAACCTCTGTCAAGGAGAAGAGCTGAAGAGCTCAGGAGGAATGCTGCCCCTTCCTGTGACTGTGCTTTGTTGGGCTATCCTGCAGTTGCTGCTTCTGCCTTTGAAAGAGGACAAAGACTGGACTTTGTTGTGCATTCCTGCTTGAGAAGAATCTCCAAGGGCTTGAACTGAGCTTGCCTCCTGTTTAGGGCCATCAAAGTCTTCCACTACCAGCACCGGGACACTCTGCTGAAACTCCTGCCCTGCCAAGTGGTGCCCTATCCACTCCATGGGCCCTTGAAAGGTAAAGCTGGCAGACAAGAACTGAAAATCCATGCACAGAATGCAGTGCAGGGAAATTTACGACACTCCTTCCATAACAAAGCTGATAAACAATGCTCTGCTGGCTTCGCGGCTCAACTTAACACTCCACCTGATTTGCGTCTGGGAGATCAACGCAAAGCAGCTGGAGAAACAACATACAACACCCGCTTACAGAGGCTGATAATGACACAAACCTCAGCAAGAGCGTTTTTCTAACACTGTGCGACCAGATTTTCCACACTTAGGCCCTCATTGTAACCCTGGCGGTTGGCGGAGAAGCGGCGGACTTACCGCCAACAGGCTGGTGGTAAAAATTTTAGAATTATGACCATGGAGGTTACCGCCATGGTCATCCGCCACTTCTCCGACCGACCGCCAGGGCGGAGACAAACGCTGGGCTGGAGACCTGGGTCTCCAGCCCAGCGGTCATCACAATACCGCCGGCGGTATCATGACCCGGCTGACCACCATGGATTTCATAGGGTTTGGAACGGCCATTAAATCCATGGTGGTGAGCACTATCAGTGCCAGGGAATTCCTTCCCTGGCACTGATAGGGGTCTCCCCCACCTCCCACCCCCACCCGAGTCCTTCCCCTACACCCCCCACCACCCCTGCCACCCCCAAATGTGGCAGTACCCCCTCCCCACCCCTACCCCCAACATTACATTACACATTCACACCCGACACGCACGCAGGCACCACCAACACACATACCCGCACACACACCAACATACATGCCAACAGCCACACACACAGTCATACGCACACACCCACATTCAGACATACACGCACACATCCATACAGACATACATACAGACAGACATGCACTCATTTCCAAACACACAACACCCCTGCATGCATACACGCACTCACACACCCCCTCTACATACACACACCCCCATGCATGCACACAACACACAACACCCCTCCACCCCCCTCCCCTAACGGACGATCAACTTACCTGGTCCGTTGATCCTCCGGGAGGGGATCCATGGGGGCTGCTCCGCCGCCACCACACCGTCAACAGAACACCGCCACGCCGAATCACAAAACGTGATTCGGTGGGCGGTGTTCTGTTGGCGCGGTGGTGGAGGTGGAGCAACCTCCACTTCCCCGCCGCCTGCCAGTATGGCTGTTGGCGGCTCTCCGTCCGGAATAAGACGGAGGGCTGCCAGCAGTCATAATACGCAGAGCGGAAAACCGCCACCACTGGCGGTCTTCAGCACGGTGGTCCCTCGGCGGTCTTGTCAAAGGACCGCCGAGGTCGAAATGACTCCCATTGTCCCTGAACGTCCAAGTCAACTCGACTCTGCGCAGATCTGAGGTGCCAGTCTGGAAATCAATGCATCCCTCTTTTGCGAGGGAGAAAAATGACGCATCGCCGACCCTACTGAAGAAGGAAACAGCACATGGCCTCACTTGAGAGTAAGGAATCAACACATCGCTACCCTTTTCCAAAGCACGCCCACCCGTGCAGCTTTATTTTTTATGCTTACCAGTTACTTTTTGTAACAACAGCATTCTCACTGATTTCTAAGGATTGGAGCCCTCATTACAACCCTGGCAGTTGGTGTTAAAGTTACGGTATTACCGCCAACAGGCTGGCAGTAACTTCTGCCAAATTATGACCATGGCAGAAAGACCTCCGGAAGACAGCCAATGTACCACACGGACCGCTAGGGCAGAAACAACAGCCAGCCGCCTACAGGCAGGCGGAAGTCAATGTTCTGCCCACCATATTATGACCCTGGAAACCGCCAACTTTCCGGGGTGGTACCAAAGGCATCAAAAGCCTGGCGGAAACTGAGCTCAGAAGGGAAAGGTCTCACAATTGGAGACACAGGAAAGAACCACGGAGCCATGGAGCCTGAATTGCATGTCTTCTCCATGATCTTCTACATTCTGCTCTACCATGAACACCAACGCCATGGAAGATGATGATGGTGAGTACAGCCACCTAGCACACAAGGGAGAAGGGAGGAAAACAAGAGTGACATACACACACAAATGTACAACCCCCCCACACCATACACACAATTAGCTGCATTACAAAAACAATTTTACCTCGTAACTCTGATGAATACTGAAAGGAAAAAACGATTTAAAAAAAGTGAATGTAATGAGATCAACACAGCATGAAAAATAAGTTAGGCAAGATAATAGATATATACATATGTACAGAAAAAGGGTACCAGCCCAGTCCACAATGTTCATAGACCACTTGGCCACAGGCCAAAGTCCAAGGCCACACATGTCACCTGCTTCAACATTGAGAGAACACTGCAGGGGCATCAGTTGGTAAATAGGCAGGCACCTCAGGGAGACGAGGTACAGGGAGGAACCCCAGCCGGGAGATGTAACAAGACCACCGGTTCTGCAGGGGGCAACATGCCCTGTGCTTGGTCCTGTGGAGTGCAAGGTAACAGTCTCTCATGTGGGTGTCACACCCACTGGTTCTGGAGAGGGCCTTGTGCCATGTGCTCTTGATCCTGGGGAGTGTTGGGCATGTTGGTATCTTACCCACTGGCTCTGGTGGGGGCAACATGTCCTGTGCCTGGTCCTGGGGAGTGCAAGGCCACAGTCTCTTAGGTGGGTGACTCGCCAACTGGTTCTGGAGGGGACAACATGCCCTGTTCTCTTGATCCTTGGGAGTGCAAGGTCACAGTATCTCAGGTGAGTGTCATACTCACTGGATTTGCAGGGGCCAGGCCACACAGCAGCCCATGGAGGTAGGATTACATACCGTCTGCCAGGGGTGACCGCTGCTCAGTGGTGGTGCTGCTACTGGTGGGGGGAGGCTCCTGCCCATCCCCTGCAACCTCAGACGGCTGCACAGTGGAGTGGTGGTGCTGCTTGGGGGTGGCTCCTGCCCATCCCCTGCAACCTCAGATGGCTGCTCAGTAGAGGTGGTGTTGCTGCTGGGGGGGAGCCTCCAACCCAAACCCTGCAACCTCAGACAGCTGCACAACCATGGTTGTTGGTGGTGGTTCCGTCACAGTTCCAGCCCTAGGCCCCTTGGTCTTCCTATCTGCTGGTGCAGGTTCCTGGGTCTTCTTGGCAGCTGGGACAGGCTCCTTTCCCTTCTTGCCTGCTGGTGCTGGCTCCTTTATCTTCCTAGCAGCTGGGGCAGGCTCCTTGGTCTTTCTGGCAGCTGGAGCAGGATCCTTTCCCTTCTTGCCTGCTGGGGCAGGCTCCTTGGTCTTTCTTGCAGCTGGGGCAGGCTCCTTTCCCTTGAGGCTGCCTGGTGCAGGCTCCTTCACCTTCAGGACATGTGGCTTGGATCCTTTTCCACCATGAATGGGTGTGGTGATAACTGGTCCAGTGGACTGGGTGGCTGAGGTGCTTGGCTGGGTTTTTCCAAACCTGCCCATATGTGCAGGATGGGGGGAAGGGTAGGGAAGAGATCAATGGTGTGTAGGAACAGTTTTTTAGGGACATTTGGGCGGGAAGAGGGAGAAGGAATGGGAGTGGAGGAAGAGGGAGTAGTTGTTGGAGGTGTGGGTCTGCTGCTTTTGGGTGCAGGTGCATGTGACCTGTATGCTGTTGTGAGGTGGATGACTACTGGGTGTATGAGTGCTTGGGTTTCTGTACCTTAGGGGTGGGACAGACACAGTTGGAGAGGACACAGGGGACGTGTGCATGGCTGTTGTGGAGGTGTCTGCAAGTGAGGTGTATGTTCTGCTTGGTGTGGTGATGATGCTGGTAGTGGAAGATGATGTAGGGCATGCAGGTGTGAGTGTAGACAGAACTGGGAGGGAGGTGGAGGAAGGGGAAGAGGGTGAGACAGTGGAAATAGTGGATGTTGGTGTGTCTGCATCTGGATGGTGTTTGTGTGAGTGGCTGTGGGATGAAGAGTGGTGCTTCTGTTTGCCTGTACCACTCTTGTGTGTTGTCTAGTGTGCATGCTCGTTTGGCTTTGTGCTTAGGATGGGTTGGTGTTGAGGAGAATGGGACTGGGAAGAGGAAGCTGAAGGCTAGAAACAGGGACAAGGGCTGCTATCGGAGAGGAGGCCAGAGCTTGGATCGATCTCTGTTGGGCCACCAATCCAGTGTGAAATCCCTCTAGGAATGCATTAATCTGTTGCTTCTGGGATGCCAGCACCTGGAAGCATTCACAATGGTTGACTGCCCTACAGTGGTGGATCTCATGAGGTCAATAGCCTCCTCAGCCATGGCAGCAGGGCTCAATGGGGCAGGGCCTGAGGTGCCTGGGGCGAAGGAGATGCCCACCCTCCTGGGTGAGAGGGCACGGGCAACTCGATGAGGGGCGGTGCTGGTATGGGGTGGCGGATGTACCTGTATCTGGGGTGGTCACAAAAGTGTCCATCACCACCAGGGAGCTTCCATCGGAAGAGGTATTTGTGTCAGAACTGTCCCTTCCAGTCTCAGCCGTGGTGCTCCCCTTGCCCTTTGTCCCACTGTTGCCCTTAGCGTTGGTGGACTCTGCCTCCTGGGTCCTGTGGGATGAGCTCCCTCCGTCGCTGGTGCCTCTGCTCCTCCGCCAGTTGATGCTAATACACATAAGGACAGGATGACAAAACAAAAAGGGGGGAAAAGACAAAGGATACACTGAGTCAATGGCTGCACCAACACCACTGTTGGCGTGCACAGCACCCTCACACACAGGGAACAGGCCTACTCAATATGCCATAGCACTAGAAGAGAAATAGCTTGCCACCAATGCATGGGGAGGGGCACACACCGCCAAATGTAGCACACCTGGGACTCAAGCATCCCTGACCAGTAGTGGATGTCTACGAGCTAGGTAGCAGAATTATCCCTTCAGAACCCTAGCCACCAGAAGACCTACGCTGCAATGTCAGGCTGGCCTAGGGGCACCCACTGACATACATTCCCCACCCGGATACCAACCTACCATGCGTAAGTTGTAATGATGGGTACTGTACTCACCCCCTTGTGGCTGCTGTGATGCCCTCAAGCGCACATCCAGCTCTGGATAGGCCACTGCCAGTATGCAGGCCATCAGAGGGGTCAGGGTTCGACGGGCACCCCTTCCTCGTTGGGAGGCTATCCCCAACTGGGCCTCATCCACCTTCCGTGCCCACCATCTCAGGTCCTCCCAATGTTTGCGACAGTGTGTGCTCTGCCTGCCATAGACCCCCAGGGTCAGCATCTCCTTGGCGATGGCACGCCATATACCCTTCTTTTGATGGGCGTTGACCTGCAGAGGCAATACACTCAGAAAAATTGAATTAAACAAACGGTCCTGCCTGTTACACTTATGGCCCATCATGCCACTTCACATGACCATTTACACACATATGGCCCAGCACACAATCTATATGCCGCCCTGAGGACATCCACCCACCCCCCTTACACAAGGCCATCACACACACCACTCCATGCATTCCTACCACATGCATTGTGCTCAGAGTGTACTCACCTGTTGGTCTGGAGGCCCATAAAGCAGTGCGTACTGGGAAGGACCCCATTCACCAGTCTCTCCAACTCCTCAGAAGTGAAGGCTGGGGCCCTTTCCCCAGTCAATCGAGCCATGGTAGGTTCCAGACACAGGTCACAGCAGCACATGCAGTATAGGTCCTCTATGTGGAAGATAGGTAGCAAGTGTGGAATCAGATAGAAAATGGCGGTCATGTCCACGGCGGTGCATACCATCACCACCGGCGTAGATCACCATTGCCCACTGTAACACATAGGGCCCAATGTTAACCAATGGGAAACTGCACGGCGGATCTTGACTTCCTCCCGCAATGGCACACAACATCACTGGAATTACCCCACCTCCACCTGCCCCTCCAAACAGGCCAGATGGATGCCATTTTGGGGGGGGGGGCAGGCCCTGGAAAATAGCTGAGCCACTAGTGAAATTAGAACATACTGGACAAATCACACTGACCCATTACAAATAAACAGCATGCAAAATTCTGTTGTAGCTCCATTGTTCAGTTTGTGACTGGCTCCCCACTCTTTTACCCCATAGATTCCTACTGCTGGGTATGAATAGGAGATGGAGACATACCCCTGTGTACAGACCCCTGGTGGACTTGGCAACACTCGAGGTCAGGCACATAATACTCACCTACAGAGTGGACAGGGCCACAATCACAGAGCTGTGTGCCCAATTGGAGCCTGACCTGATATCTGCTTTCCGTCACCCCACTGGGATCCCCCCTCTTGTGCAAGTTCCATCTGTGCTCTATTTCCTGGCAACTGGTTCTTTCCAAGTGACAGTGGGCTTGGCAGCAGGAACGTCACAGCCTCTGTTCTCATTAGTGCTGACAAGAGTGTTGTCTGCCCTGATTAAACAAATGTGCAGCTACATTGTATTTCCCCAGGTTGAAAACCTGGCCGCAGTGAAGGCTGTGTTCTATGAAATTGGACATATCCCCAACATAATTGGGGCGGATGATGGAACACATATTGCATTTATGTCTCCCCCGTCAGAATGAACACGTGTTCAGAAATCGGAAGAGTTTCCACTCTATGAATGTACAGATGGTGTGCTTGGTGGACCAGTACATCTCCCACGTCAATGCTAAGTATCCAGGGTTGGTGCATGATGCCTTTGTCCTGAGGAATAGCAGCATCCCAAATGTGATGAGCCAACTACAGAGGCACAAGGTGTGGCTAATAGGTGAGCCCTGATTCCCACCCAGTATGTGTTGGTGTATGGGTATGGTGTGGGTCATATGGGATAGTGTGTGGCTAAATGTTGTCCCTCAATAATTGCAGGTGACTCTGGTTACCCAATCCTATCATGGCTGCTGACCCCTGTGAGGAATGCCAGGACAAGGGCAGAAGAACGTTATAAAGAGGCACATGGGCAAACCAGACGGATCATTGAGAGAGCCTTTAGCCTCCTGAAGGCCAGGTTCCGGTGCATCCATCTGACAGGTGGATCCCTTTGCTACTCACCCAAGAAGGTCTGCCAGATAGTAGTGGCATGCTGCATGTTGCATAACCTGGTCCTCAGATGCCATGTTCCATTCCTGCAGGAGGAGGAGGCTGGAGATGCCCGTGCACCAGCAGTGGACCCTTTGGACAGTGAGGAAGAGGAGGCAGAGGATGAGGGCAACAGATCATCAGTCATCAGACAATACTTCAAAAAACACATACATAGGACAGTGTTGCTTCACATTTCAATGAAATTTGTTTGAATTTCTGTGGCACTGGCATGCTGATATTTCACATTTCTATGCCCACTTATTGTTCCCTCTGGCAATTCATTTTGCAGATGTTGGTGACCTCACATATAGCCCTGGTGTGATCACTGCAGCCAGCTACAGGTCATTAATCTGTGCTCATTTGCTCTACAGTTCAATTGCAATGTTTGTACCTGTTTCGATGAATACATAATTGAAAAACATGACATACTCCAACTTCTTTTTTTTTCCAAGGGTGTTTATTGAAGTGCTAAAATATTGAGGGTCAAATGCAAGTTGATGGTGTGATGATAGCAGAAAGTCCAGGGTATTGTCCAGTCTATTTGTAGCACAGGTGCATTTTCCAAGGGGACATAGGAAGGGCAGCAATGGCAGTCCAAGGTGGACAGGGTGACTTAGTGGGGCAAAAGGGTGACAATCAGGAGAGTGATGGTGGAGGCTAATGTGTCCATTGATGTCTGATACGACTGAATAAAAAGGTGAAATTGTAGAAACAAGAAATATAAAAGATAAGGAAATGCCAGATAGTTTGTCTTTAGCTGGTCTCACAATTTCATTCTCCCAGCGAATAAAAACTCCTTAAACTTAAGGAACCCTAGTTTCTCCCATCATTTAATACTCTTTATGCCCACCTGTAAGCCCAACACCTCAGACTCATGCAGTGACATAGAGGGATAAAACTGAAAAAATTAGTACTCCTCTTTAAGCTGGTTATACCTAGACATCACTATATGGGGAAGCTTATATCTAATACACTTCAGAAGCCTCTGGATTTTAAAGAAATGGAAAAGCTGAATATTATCCTCCAACAGCATTTGTTGGAGATAAACATTACTGTCGGGATTGTTGGATGCTGCTGCTCTAATAACAACATCTAGATATGCCGCCTCATAGTACTTTTTAAAATGTGGTAGTGCTAAGCCACCACCTTCAATACTTAGTTGAAGTGCTGACCATTTACATTGGCGTAAGATCTGATCAATTTCCTTAAGAATATTTAGGGGAACCTTAATGATAACATTTGAAAAGATGAAAAAGAACAGTGGAAGACTCATCATTTTAGTTAACGCGATACAACCAATAACTGTTACAGGGAATGATTGCCATTAACGTTGGAAGCTTCATGCCTTGTTAAGAGTGGACAAATAATTCAGATAATAGAGATCTGCAAAATCATGGGAAACATATATGCCTAAATATCTAATAGGACGTGAGGCTTGGAAATGTAGCCACATGTCCCCTTGCAAAACTAGTTTGGTGCTATGAAACACAAGTGCCTCTGACTTTGCATGGTATGTACCCTCCCAGATCTGTGACTATTTTGATCGTGGCAAGCACTCTATCTACATTGTGCTCGTATGCTGCCAGATACAGAACCATGATCAGTGGATAGGTTGACTTTGGATGCATCCTGCAAGGGTGCCTTAACCAAGAGATCTTAATGTAGTTCAGCTCCCAGGGGCTCTATGAAGAGTACAAATAGCACTGGAGACATAGGGCATCCTTGGCAGGTCCTTCAACAGAATGACACCATTCCTGTCACCCGTGCATCTACTATGATCTTTGCTTCAGCTTTATCATATAAGTTCTGGAGTAGCCTCACCAATTTTAAAGGAAAATTAAACCTAAGCAAAATGACGAATAAAACTTCCTATTGCACTAGATCATACAATTTTTCAGCATCCAGCTTAATGATAGTGGCCTGGTCCTTATTCTTTGTAAAGTAATCCATAGCCTGTAATAAAAAGTTAGTATTGGTTGAAATTGTTGTCCCCGGGAGGAATCCACAAGGATCTCTGTGAACAAATGCTTGGGATAGTGGAGTAATTCTGGCAGCTACAATCCTCGAAAGTAACTTGTAATCATTATTGAAGAGGCTAGTAGGCTGATATGAACCTGGCTTATCCTTCTTCAAGAAGCTGACAATTAATGCCTCACTAAATGATGTAGGCACCTTACCCTAATTAATTATTTCATTAAATACGATAACTAAGAATCCAACAATCTGTTCTGCCAAAATTGTCTATAAATCCACTGTCCATCACACCCACAGGCCTTCCAATTGGAGAAATTCTTGATAGCCTCTTTGACTTTGGTTAACCTGATTGGCACTTCTGCGGAAGCCTGGAGCTCCTTGCTAAGAGAGGGCAAATTGATAGGCCCTAAGAACTCATTAACCTGGTCTGCGATATCTGCCAATGTGGAGACATAAACATTAGAATAGTGAGTTAAGAACACCCTAACTATTTCCTCATGTTGATCACCTATGCAACCCTGGGTCTCATCAAATATGGATTTAATGGCTGCATTATTTTGTCTTTTGTTGACCAACCATGCTAAAGCACTCCCTGCATGTTAGTTCGCTTCATAACACTGCTGACAGCATGTATTTTGATATACTATTTCCTTGGACACTCAGAGTTTGTCTCAACTCTATCATGCTAGCCCCAGAGGCTTGAGTGTGGACTAACTGATGAGCCCAGGTTGCTTGATATAATTCTTGTTGCAAGGCTATAGATTTTTCCCTTTTCAGTTTGGATAATTGTACCTTATCAAGATGGCTTCCCCTCTGATAAAAGCCTTACCTGCCTCCCTTACTATAAATGTTGAAGCCAAGCCTGTATTCCAAGTTAAGAATTCAGTAACAGAGGATCAAAGGGTTACTATGCACTCCGAATCTGTCAATAAGGAATTATCTAACTTCCAACGTGGACGTTCCATTTGTCTAACTGGAATGTTTAAATCAATCAGGGTGGCCGAATGATCAGAGAAGTGGTTTAGCAAAATAATTACCCCTAGCTGAATGATGTGAAATTAGGAAAAAATAAATTCTCGAGGCAAATTAAATCTTTTAGAGAAGCAAGTAAATTCTTGACTCTGGGGATGATCTACCCTCCAATGATCTATTAAGGCTAGTACTTTAATGATTTTTGCTAGGAAGCGGGAAGGTTGAGGTTTGTTTTGAGACTTACTCTTACATGGTGAGACAAGGCTTACATGTTTTATAATATTACAATCACCTCCTCTGAGCAAGAGACCAGGAAGTGAAATTAGAAGATTATATAGCTCCTATAAAGCGATTGTCTCATCGTCTATAGGACCAGAAAACTGATGAGATGTAGAAGCTGACCTCCAGCTTTTACACTAACTATGATCCACCTGGATTAGGGGTCTCTGTGGGCCTGTTAAATCTCCACCCAGAATTTCTGCGTTATCAAAACTTCCACCCCCAAAAGTGCTGCACTGCCCGGTGCAAAAAATGCTTGAAATAACACCGTTTTTTTTTTTGGGCAGTTTGGCCTGCAGCTTAAGATAAGTTTCTTGAAGTCGAATTACCTGTACTTGTGATGTCCTTACCCATTGCAGTATAGCCCTAAATTTGGCTTGATTGTTTATCCCGTTCACATTACTTGAGGCTATCTTAAAGACTCCACTAGCCATTTTGCTGGGTAATTTGCCTGTCTAGCTCCCTGCACGCCTTCCACTTTATCTCACCTGTTGGTCTCTGCCTCTTGTTCCTGCTGATGAGACCCCATGGAACTGGTGAAGCCTCTTAATCCTGTAAACACTTAAGAGAGAAAACTGTCTCCATCCTTGCAACCTGTATTTTTTCCTCCCCCAACCTCCTAGTGATCCACCCATTCCCACCATCATTACTACCCCTGAAGCCCCATTCATCAAGGACTCCCTCCAACCAATAGTGACCCCATCCTTGTGCACTTGAACCACCCTAACCTCAACCCTTCCCCTGAAAATAAGTTCCCAGATATGGCACTTCTTGAACCTGCATTTTGGGCAGCAGTAAATTAATATATTCAATTTGATCATGAAACGTCTTATATTAGGCATCTGTTGGACAAGGCTCTTTTCACAGGGTCAACCCCAATCTTTTTGTCTCCTTCCTCCTATTTTTTTTCTGAACTGTTTTTGTAAGATTTGGACTCTGGGCACTTTACCACAGCTAACTAGTGCTAAAGTGCATATGCTCTCTGTGTAAATTGTATTGCTGATCGGTTTATTCCTGGTTGGCATATTTGATTTAGTAGTAAGCCTCTAGGACAGTGCCCAGGGCCAATAAAGCAAATTCTAGAAATGGGCCTGCAGCACTGGTTGTGCCGCCCACATTAGTAGCCCTGTAAACATGGCTCAGACCTGCCACTGCAGTGTCTATGTGTGTAGTTTTAAACTGCCAATTCGACTTGGCAAGTGTACCCACTTGCCAGGGCTAAACGTTTCCTTTTCATACATGTAAGGCACTGTCAAGTTAGGCCCTATGTAGCCCCATGGGCAGGGTGCAGTGTATGTTTAAGGTAGGACATATACTAGTGTGTTTTACATGTCCTAACAGGGAAATATTCCCAAATTCAGTTTTCACTGTGCAAAGTCTATCTGTCTCGTAGGGTTAACATAGGAGCTGCCATTAAATATTATTAAAGTACAGATTCCCTTTGGGAGCAGATGGAAATTTAGAGTTTAGGGTCTCTAAGCTCACAATTTAAAAATACATCTTTTAGTGAAGTTGGTTTTTAGATTGTTAGTTTGAAAATGCTACTTTTAGAAAGAAGGCATTTTCTTGTTTAAACCATTTGGTGGCTCTGCCTGGCTATGGATTGCCTGTCTGGGTCAGTTTGACAGTTGGGCTGTTTGTGAATCTCCTCTAGACAGAGAGACAAAGGGAGCTGGGGTGTAGCCTGCATTTCCTGATGAACCATCTGTGCTGGGCGTAAGCAGAGGAGTGGTCACTTATAGCTCAATGGGCTATGCCTGCCCTCACACAATGTACAGTCTCTAACCCCCTGGTGTGTGTCTGGGTTCGGGCCTGGGCAAGGAAGGATCTTACAAACAAGAGAGGCTTTGCTTTGAAGTTTGCCTACTTCAAAGGGAGAAAGGGGTATAAGTAGTGGACCCTAAAACCTATGAACATTATATCACTTCTGGAATCAAGTGGAACCTCTGTCATGGAGAAGAGCTGAAGAGCTGAGGAGGAATGCTGCCCCTTCCTGTGACTGTGCTTTGTTGGGCTATCCTGCAGTTGCTGCTTCTGCCTTTAAAAGAGGACAAAGACTGGACTTTTTTGTGCATTCCTGCTTGAGAAGAATCTCCAAGGGCTTGAACTGAGCTTGCCTCCTGTTTAGGGCCATCAAAGACTTCCACTACCAGCACCGGGACACTCTGCTGAGACTCCTGCCCTGCCAAGTGGTGCCCTATCCAGTCCATGGGCCCTTGAAAGGTAAAGCAGGCAGACAAGAACTGAAAATCCACGCACAGAATGCAGTGCGGGGAAATTTACAACACTCCTTCCATAACACAGCTGATAAACGATGCTCTGCTGGCTTTGCGGCTCAACTTAACACTCCACCTGATTTGCGTCTGGGAGATCAACGCAAAGCAGCTGGAGAAACAACATACAACACACGCTTACAGTGGCTGATAATGACACAAACCTCAGCAAGAGCATTTTTCTAACACTGTGCGACCAGATTTTCCACACTTAGGCCCTCATTACAACCCTGGCGGTTGGCAGAGAAGCGGCGGTCTTACCGCCAACAGGCTGGTGGTAAAAAGTTTTGAATTATGACCATGGCGGTTACCGCCATGGTCATCCGCCACTTCTCCGATCTGACCGCCAGGGCGGAGACAACCGCTGGGCAGGAGACCTGGGTCTCCAGCCCAGCGGTCGTCACAATACTGCCGGCAGTATCATGACCCGGCTGACCACCATGGATTTCATAGGGTTTGGAACCGCCATTAAATCCATGGTGGTGAGTACTATCAGTGCCAGGGAATTCCTTCCCTGGCACTGATAGGGGTCTCCCCCACCTCCCATCCCCACCCCAAATCCTTCCCCTACACCCCTCACCACCGCTGCCACCCCCAAATGTGGCAGGAGCGCCCTCCCCACCACTACCCCCAACATTACATTACACATTCACACCCGACACGCACGCAGGCACCACCAACACACATACCCGCACACACACCAACATACATGCCAACAGCCACACACACAGTCATACGCACACACCCACATTCAGACATACACGCACACATCCATACAGACATACATACAGACAGACATGCACTCATTTCCAAACACACAACACCCCTGCATGCATACATGCACTCACACACCCCCTCTACATACACACACTCACACACCCATGCATGCACACAACACACAACACCCCTCCACCCCCCTCCCCTAACGGACGATCAACTTACCTGGTCCGTTGATCCTCCGGGAGGGGAGGGGATCCATGGGGGCTGCTCTGCCGCCACCACACCGTCAACAGAACACCGCCACGCTGAATCAAAGAACGTGATTCAGTGGGCGGTGTTCTGTTGACGTGGCGGTGGAGGTAGAGCAACCTCCACTTCCCCGCCACCCGCCAGTATGGCTGCTGGCGGCTCTCCTTCCGGAAAAAGACAGAGGGCTGCCAGCAGTCATAATACGCAGAGCGGAAAACCGCCACCACTGGCGGTCTTCAGCACGGCGGTCTTGTCAAAAGACCGCCGCGGTCGAAATGACCCCCATTGTCCCTGAACGTCCAAGTCAACTCGACTTTGTGCAGATCTGAGGTGGCCAGTCTGGAAATCAATGCATCCCTCTCTTGCGAGGGAGAAAAATGACGCATCGCCGACCCTACTGGAGAAGGAAACAGCACATGGCCTCACTTGAGAGTAAGGAATCAACACATCGCTACCCTTTTCCAAAGCACGCTCACCCGTGCAGCTTTATTTTTTATGCTTACTATTTACTTTTTGTAACAACAGCATTCTCACTGATTTCTAAGGATTGAAGCCCTCATTACAACCCTGGCAGTTGGTGTTAAAGTTACGGTAATACCGCCAACAGGCTGGCAGTAACTTCTGCCAAATTATGACCATGGCAGAAAGACCTCCGGAAGACAGCCAATGTACCACACGGACCGCTAGGGCAGAAACAACAGCCAGCCGCCTATAGGCAGGCGGAAGTCAATGTTCTGCCCACCATATTATGACCCTGGAAACCGCCAACTTTTCCGGGGCGGTACCAAAGACATCAAAAGCCTGGCGGAATCTGAGCTCAGAAGGGAAAGGACTCACTATTGGAGACACAGGAAAGAACCACAGAGCCATGGAGCCTGAATTGCATGTCTTCTCCATGATCTTCTACATTCTGCTCTACCATGAACACCAACGCCATGGAAGATGATGATGGTGAGTACAGCTGCCTAGCACACATGTGAGAAGGGAGGAAAACGAGAGTGACACACACACACACATGCACAACCCCCCCACACCATGCACACAATTAGCTGCATTACAAAAACAATTTTTCCTTGTAACTCTGATGAATACTGAAAGGAAAAAACGATTTAAAAAAAGTGAATGTAATGAGATCAAAACAGCATGAAAAATAAGTTAGGCAAGATAATAGATATATACATATGTACAGAAAAAGGGAACCAGCCCAGTCCACAATGTTCATAGACCACTTGGCCACAGGCCAAAGACAAGGCCACACATGTCACCTGCTTCAACATTGAGAGAACACTGCAGGGGCATCAGTTGGTAAATAGGCAGGCACCTCAGGGGGACGAGGTACAGGGAGGAACCCCAGCCAGGAGATGTAACAAGACCACCGGTTCTGCAGGGGGCAACATGCCCTGTGCTTGGTCCTGTGGAGTGCAAGGTAACAGTCTCTCATGTGGGTGTCACACCCACTGGTTCTGGAGAGGGCTTTGTGCCATGTCCTCTTAATCCTGTGGAGAGTTGGGCATGTAGGTGTCTTACCTACTGGTTCTGGAGGTGGCATTCTGCCCTGTGCTCTTGGTCCTGGGGAGTGTTGGGCATGTTGGTATCTTACCCACTGGCTCTGGTGGGGGCAACATGTCCTGTGCCTGGTCCTGGGGAGTGCAAGGCCACAGTCTCTTAGGTGGGTGACTCGCCAACTGGTTCTGGAGGAGACAACATGCCCTGTTCTCTTGACCCTTGGGAGTGCAAGGTCACAGTATCTCAGGTGAGTGTCATACCCACTGGATTTGCAGGGGGCAGGCCACACAGCAGCCCATGGAGGCAGGATTACAAACCGTCTGCCAGGGGTGACCGCTGCTCAGTGGTGGTGCTGCTACTGGTGGGGGGAGGCTCCTGCCCATCCCCTGCAACCTCAGACGGCCGCACAGTGGAGTGGTGGTGCTGCTTGGAGGGGGGCTCCTGCCTATCCCCTGCAACCTCAGATGGCTGCTTAGTAGAGGTGGTGGTGCTGCTGGGGGTAGGCTCCAGCCCAAAGCCTGCAACCTCAGACAGCTGCACAACCATGGTTGTTGGTGGGGGTTCCGTCAAAGTTCCAGCCCTAGGCCCCTTTCGTCTTCCTGTCTGCTGGTGCAGGTTCCTGGGTCTTCTTGGCAGCTGGGACAGGCTCCTTTCCCTTCTTGCCTGCTGGTGCAGGCTCCTTTATTTTCCTGCCAGCTGGGGCAGGCTCCTTGGTCTTTCTGGCAGCTGGAGCAGGCTCCTGTCCCTTCTTGCCTGCTGGGGCAGGCTCCTTGGTCTTCCTAGCTGCTGGGGAGGGCTCCTTTCTCTTAAAGCTGCCTGGTGCAGGCTCCTTCACCTTCAAGACATGTGGCCTGGATCCTTTTCCACCATGAATGGGTGTGGTGATAACTGGTCCAGTGGACTGGGTGGCTGAGGTGCTTGACTGGGTTTTTCCAAACCTGCCCATATGTGCAGGATGGGGGGAAGGGTAGGGAAGAGATCAATGGTGTGTAGGAACTGTTTTTTAGGGACATTTGGGCGGGAAGAGGGAGAAGGAATGGGAGTGGAGGAAGAGGGAGTAGTTGTTGGAGGTGTGGGTCTGCTGCTTTTGGGTGCAGGTGCATGTGACCTGTATGCTGTTGTGAGGTGGATGACTATTGGGTGTTCGAGTCCTTGGGTTTCTGTACCTTAGGGGTGGGACAGACACAGTTGGAGAGGACACAGGGGACGTGTGCATGGCTGTTGTGGAGGTGTCTGCAAGTGAGGTGTGTGTTCTGCTTGGTGTGGTGATGATGCTGGTAGTGGAAGATGATGTAGGGCATGCAGGTGTGAGTGTAGACAGAACTGGGAGGGAGGTGGAGGAAGGGGAAGAGGGTGAAACAGTGGAAATAGTGGATGTTGGTGTGTCTGCATCTGGATGGTGTTTGTGTGAGTGCCTGTGGGATGAAGAGTGGTGCTTCTGTTTGCCTGTACCACTCTTGTGTGTTGTCTAGTGTGCATGCTCATTTGGCTGTGTGCTTAGGATGGGTTGGTGTTGAGGAGAATGGGACTGGGAAGAGGAAGCTGGAGGGTAGAAACAGGGATAAGGGCTGCTATCGGATAGGAGGCCAAAGCTTGGATCGATCTCTGTTGGGCCACCAATCCAGTGTGAGAGGGCACGGGCAACTCGATGAGGGGCGGTGCTGGTTTGGGGGTGGCGGATGTACCTGTAGCTGGGGTGGTCACAGAAGTGTCCATCACCACCAGGGAGCTTCCATTGGAAGAGGTATTTGTGTCAGAACTGTCCCTTCCAGTCTCAGCTGTGGTGCTCCCCTCGTCCTCTGTCCCACTGCTGCCCTTAGCGTTGGTGGACTATGCCTCCTGGGTCCTGTGGGATGCAGCTCCCTCCGTCGCTGGTGCCTCTGCTCCTCTGCCAGTTGATGCTAATGCACATAAGGACAGGATGACAAAACAAAAAGGAGGGAAAAGACAAAGGATACACTGAGTCAATGGCTGCACCAACACCACTGTTGACGTGCACAGCACCCTCACACAGGGAACAGGCCTACTCAATATGCCATAGCACTAGAAGAGAACTAGCTTTCCACCAGTGCATGGGGAGTGGCACACACTGCCAAATGTAGCACCCCTCAGGGCCATAGCACAGGAAACCCCCAGAGATATGGAAGCAACAGAATCTATCCTTCATGAGACCTATAGTGTGCTCTATCACCCTCCTAGTATATCCATGGGCCTCATTTGTAATTCCTCTCAGAATCTGTTCTAGGATTCATCACTGGTGTCAGGAACCAATGCATGTTGGGGTAGCCAGAATCAAAAGCAAAAGTGTTCAAAAGAGGACTGTAACTAACTACCCTCAGTTGCAGATAGCCTGGCTGTCATCTATGTACAGAAAAAGTGTCAAACACACTCACCTGTGAGCCATCCTCTTTCCCCTTGTAGTTGTTCCATCAAGTGTGGCACACTGCTGTTCCTCAGGACAAATGAATTATGGACTGATCCAGGGAACATGGCATTTACATGTGAGATGTACTGGTCTGCAGTACACACCAATTGTATGTTCATGGAGTGGATGTTCTTCCTATTTCTGTACACCTGTTCACTTACTCTTGGGGGGATGAGAGCTATGTGGATGCCATTGATGACACCTATTACATGGGGGATGTTGGCAAAGGCATAAAATTCAGACTTGATGGCAGGGACTTCAGCACTTTGGGGCAACTTCACATATGTCTGCAGGTGTTCTACAAATGCATCCAGGAATCTGGACAAGATGAGGCAAAACATTGGCTATGAAAACTGTGCACCCATGCCCACTGTCACCTGAAATGAGCCCGTGGCCAGGAAATGGAATACAGAGAGCATCTGCACTTCAGTTGGGATGGCATGCTGATTACGATTTGCTGGTCTCAGTACAGGATCTAGTAATGCACAAAGTTCATGGTGGTGGCACGAGTGAGTCTGTAATTGATAATGATGTGACGTTCCACCATGGTCTGCAAGTCAACAAGAGGTCTGTACACAGATGGGGCCCTCCCTCACCACATGGGTCTGTACCTAGCAGGAGTGGAGAACACATGTGAGGAACACAAATTCATTTGCACAACCTGTTGTGTATTAAACACTGCTGTCAAACATGCAGGTTACACATAAGCATTATGGGATCTAAAACTGGAGTGACATATCTTAACTGATAGTACTGGACTGTTGTGAGTAAATAGTCATTTGGACATGCGAATGAGGGGTGGGATCCATAGGGCCTACATGGGGCCCATGCCCAAGAAATATCTGCGTAGTACTTGCAAAATGGCAGCCCCCTGCCATCCAGATATGTAGCAGTGGAAGTGTCCTCATACCGTTAGCGGTTGTTGTAATGGCGTAAGGCGGTGTTCACCGCCATGCAGCCATTCATTGGTTAACATGCATGTCAATGGGGAATATGGGCCTATCATGATCGCTGCCGGCGGGGACGGTGCACACCACTGCAGAGCGTACGCTATTTCGTCACCCCAGGCTCACTTGACTCCCGGATTACGTGCATGCAAGTACTCCACTGAGTGTGCTGCTGTGTCCTGACTCTGGTTACTAAAATAGCACAAGTCACAGGGGAAAGAGCTCCGGCCTTCACCACGGAGGAGCTGGACATGCTGGTTGATGGTGTCCTACTCCTGCATGTAAAGATATATGGGCGACCAGAGGTGCAGGTGAGTAGGCGGATGGGGTGCATGGATGTGTGTGATGGTGGTGGATGCCTGTATGCATGCATTCACAATTTGTAAATTTGTAACTGCACAGGTGTTGAATGTATGAATCAGCGTGACTGAGGTGGTGGAATGATGTTGTTCAGTGTCCGTCCCATTGGGGACGTATAGCCAGCGGTATCAAATGGGGATTGTCTGACCTCTGTTTTTCTTTTCTGTGTGTCCCTTACAGGTCAGCACCCATCAGAAGAGGGGACCCTGGCAGGCCATCACCAGGGAGGTGAGGACCCTGGGGGTCTAAAACCAGCAGAGCACCCACAGTAGGAAGCAGTGGGAGGACCTGCGAGGCCCAGCTGGGGATGTCCTCCCAATGAGGAAGGGGTGCCCGTCGGCTCTGACCCCCCTAATGCGCGCAAACTGGTGGTGGCATATCCTGACTTGGATGGGCGCTTGACGACTGCACAGCAGAACAAGGGGGCGAGTACCGAGACCATTTTATGCCTTCTTAATGGATGTCTGAGGGTGCTGTAGTATGTATGCTGTCTAGTGGCAGGGACTCTGACTGGTGTCTTATAGCAATACGACCCCCATGGGCAGTTAGATGATAAGGGGCAAGTCTGCAGTTCCTCAGGTCCTTCTCCAATGTGGGAGATGGTTGTATCTAGAGTTGTGGCCACTTCGCAGGGGCATAGGTATGACCATAGCTGTAGGTGCTGCATGTTGGTGTATTAGCTGGGTTTGAGTATGAGTAAACCAGATATGTACATCCATTCAGGTGTTAACATTTTTCTCTCCTGCTTTGTCTTCCCACCCCTGCATTCTTGTGTTGTCTGTGTACATCAGCATCATCTGGCGAGGGAGCAATGGCACCCGTGAGTGGGGAAGCAGCAGCCCACAGTACCGAAGCCAAGGGGACCAGTGGGTTGGAGGGTGAGGGAAGTACCACAGGAAGGCAACTACCATTGGAGGTAGTACCTCCTCCGATGGGAGCTCCCTGGTGGTGCCAGAACCTAGTGGGCCCACCCATTCTTTGAGATCTCCTGTCACCCCATACCATCACCGCTCTCCCAGTTGCGGCCCACCCAGTTGCCCGTGCCCGCTCACCCAGAAGGGTGGGCGTCTCCCTTGCCCCAGGCACCTCATCCCCATCCCCAGTCAGCCCTGCTGCCCTCACTGAGGAGGCTATTGACCTCCTGAGGACCATCTCTGTAGGGCAGACAACCATCATGAATGCCATCTAGGAGCGAGCATCCCAGATGTAGCAGTGCAATGCATACCAGCAAGACATTCATGGTGCCATATCTGGCCTACAGAGGTATTTTCAGGCTCTGGCCTCCTCTTTGACGGCAGCCAGTGTCCTTGGTCTTTCCGTTCCCCCTCCAACCACCTCTACTCCTTCCAGCATTCCACTCCCTTCACCCATCCCAAGCACACGTTCAGACAGTCATGTACACACCTCAAAGCACAAGAAGCACACACAGAACACAAGCACCACACTTTCCACCACAGGAATACACACAGCCAAAATACAAAGGTACACACAACAACATCCACTTCCCCACTTCATCCACCTCTTCTTCCGCCCTGTCTGTCACCTCTACATGCACACTCACAAGCACTACACCCTCATTCACTGTTGCGGGCCCCACTCTTGAAGTCATCACAACATCAGACATTCAGTCATGCACCCCAGACACCACACCTGCACTCACCACAACGACTTTGAGTAACACTTGCAGCACACTCACCAAACTTGCAGACACTCAGACAACATCCATTTACACTGGCAGCTTGTCTTATCCCACTGTGTCCACCCCCTCTCCTCCCATTACACTCAGACGTTCCCAGACACCCACTCAACACACATCCACCACACCTCAGCAGACTGTACAGGCACCTGCATCCATGTCACACACACCTACACCTGTTACAACTACTCCCTCTGCCTCCACTCCCACACCTTCCTCAAGGTCCACCCTGACTGCCCCTAAAAAACTGTTCCTGTCCAGTGTAGACCTTTTTGAACCCACCCCATCACGTCCCTGAACTTGCCCACCTCCTTGCCCTGTCCACTCTTTCCATGTCTAAGTCCACCCCTGTCCACCCTTCCCATTCCTGTGTCCCTTCCCCAGTGAGCAAGAGGCCCCATGCTGGCCCTGGTCCATCTGACATCCCCAGTCCAAGCCCACTCCCCCACCTTCCAAGGCTAAATCCAAGCCCCCTCCACCTTCCAAACAGAAACCCAAACACCCCCTCCCAGATGTAAGTCCCCACCCCCGCACCACCTGCCCCTGTTTCCTGAGGTGCCTGGCTGCCCCATTGATGTCCCTTTATGGTGGAGTACCATGTGCACATGTGGGAGTCAAGTTCGGGCTGTAATAATGTTAGTGTGTCCACTGTCGGTGTTGGCACACTATGGATATGTGATTTTTTGTTTTATTGGGGGGGGGGGTGTTGTGCACATGTGTGTACTTTGGGCAGGTTGTCTTGGCCTTGTGTTGGGTAAGTACCTCTTGCTCTGGGGTGTATGGCTTGTGATGTTGTGAGGGGTTGTGGGT
Organism: Pleurodeles waltl; assembly: GCF_031143425.1. Lineage (NCBI taxonomy): Eukaryota > Metazoa > Chordata > Amphibia > Caudata > Salamandridae > Pleurodeles > Pleurodeles waltl. The sequence continues at coordinate 54,226,159 of NC_090439.1, read as the reverse complement.
GCGTTGGGGGGTGGGTGGAGTGGTTGGGTATGTAACTGTACTCTTTCTTCCCTTGTTTAGTAGGTTGCAGTACTTACCGTCATCGTCTTCGTAGGTGGTCACGGTCGCGGAGGTATTTGGCAAGGAGCAGCATTGGCATGATTTCCAATTCTCTCTTCATGTCTGCTTCAGCGTGTTGTGTTTGCCTCCGGTGAGTATTTCCTTTTATTTGGTTAGTTTCTGCCAGGCTTTGAGTGGCTGTGTTTCCCGCCCCAGAACTGATGGCGGTCTAGTGCTTCATTATTTGTTGGGCGTGTAGGGCCTTTCCATCAGCCTGTGGGCAGCCTCTTCTGTCGTTGTCAACACTCCTTTGTTGGCGGTGAGTGTTTTTTAGGCTGCCAGTTTTTCATGTGCTTCATTATTTGGCGTGCCAGACCACCAGCCTTTTGGCGGTAGTTACCGCCACCGCCGGCGGTGCGGTCTTTCCCGCTGTGTTCATAATGAGGGCCTTAGTCACAAATATGCTTGTGCAGTCAAAGGTAAGCAAGTGTGCTGCTGCATTGCATAACTCATCTTGAGTTACACAAGGCAGCACATATTGCTGACTTCACTTACTCTGCATCAGGTAGCAACTCCATTGATGGAGGATGGGTGACTTCCTCCTGGAAGACTTCAATATTGAACTCTTAAGCAATTTAACCTCAGGAGATATATTGATTTCTGATATTAAGCATCTAGGAAATGGTTGTTCCAAGACTATGGTAACCTTTCTATATCTAATTTTATGCACTCTCATAGTCCCTAGTCTGCATTCATCAGCACAAAAATAAAACATGTAAATGCAACTCAGGAGGTCATGTGTGCATGCAGGAGTAATCATCTGTACAGGAACTTAGTTGAGTATAATGCATTGCCCCTTACAACATAAGCAAGGGTGTCTGTGTTGTGTTCAGGATTTTTATGGTGCAAGAAGTAACACATTCCTACACACAAACAATTCTGATAGGCATATTCCTCTTTCTATGTGTGCTGGCACATGCAACACACAAAGAAATAGGAAGTGAGGAGGAGAAATAAAGATATTTCTCCATGTTACCCTCACCAGAGAAGGCATATTTATTTGGGACCTTCCGAAGTCTACCAGTTCTTGTAAATCTGGGAATGCTTCGAGACCCATGGGAGTTGCCTGGGAACACCAATGCTTAAAATGCATGGAATGCCTTCTCAGGGCAGTCTAAGGCAATGCAGCAATTTTGCGCTGCAGTTCCTTACTCCACATTTCTTGTGCAACTCAGGGTCTCGCAAAGTGGTCTTGCATGGCTTCCTGCAGATGTATGTTTTAAGTAACTCTATCATGATGTTGTGTGGTGCAAGAGTGATGCCGGCTAGCTCATAAATAGGTCCCAAAATGTGCAACAGTCAAGCAATCGGGTAATGAATTTTACAACAGCATGGACCAATAGAGTAGCAGGCTTACATCTATGGAGCCTCCAGGGACTCAGTGTAATTGTTCCTCTGTCACTCCATTTCAACTAGGTGTGACAAGGACTTTTCTGAGGGAATCTCAGGCATCCCTGAGACAGGATTACAACAGCCATACCTCAGGTACATTTTAGCAAGAGCTTATTTATACATACCATTTTGACTAACTCCCTTACAGAAACACATAGTGAGATGTCATTTGACCCATTTGTGTGTTAATTCATGACGTGGATAAACCTTGGGATGTCAATGCCACATTCCCAGCATCTACTATTGGTAAAAGCCTGGGAATATCATGACTACTCTACTGACACTGTCCTCTATGTTTTCAAAATTTGGATTTCAAATTGACATATAGGCGCAGGGACAGGTATGAGTCTACAAAGATTTGAAGTGTTGATCAGCAGGAATCTTTACCCACACCTATATTCAGTCACAGTGGAAATGTGTAGCAGGAGAATTTAAACTCATGTGCCATCCTGGAGTATAGTACGCTGCAAGATAGCCTACAAATGTGGCATCATGATACATGGTTCACAATATTCAGAATTTATTATACCTTCAAGTTTCTACTTAATAACACTGTCTGGGTATTTTGTCAGTAAACTTTAATTCAGTTAAAGAACTATAAAAACATACATAAGACTATAAAAATGATAAACTATCAAGAGCTCATGGTAGAGAAAAGATTCAATATTAGGATTACAAAATCAATTCGATATTATATCATGACAAAATGTTCACCAGGTTGCAAAAAAAAACAAAAAAAAATTGCCATCATTAAAGTATACAGCCAAAAATAGTCTTAAAGTGCAAAAGATTGGGTGCAAGTATCATGGTGATGCACAAAAAGTGGTAGTTGTTAAAATAATCCATTTAGGGCCAGATGTAGGAACATTCTGAATTGAGTCCCTGACACCATCTGCGCTTCTCAAGGGGGTCGCAAAGGCCCACCTCATGAATATGTGTGAATGGTGGCCCTCATAGGGGTGGTGGCCTGCTGCAGACAACAGACCACCGTGTCTGTGACTACTTTTGAATAAATCAGTTTTTTTTTTTGTAATGCAGCCCGTTTTCCTTAAAGGAAAACGAAATGCATTACAAAAACGAAAAATGAAACGTTTTAGTTTCATTTTTTCAGAGCAGGCAGTGGTCTCATGGACCACTGCCTGCTCTGAAAAAATGTTTGAAGTGTTATTCTCAATGGGGAAGGGGTTCCATGGGGACCCCTTCCCTTTTGCGAATGGGTTACCACCCAATTCAAAAGGGTGCAAACTGCGATTGGTTGCAATCCTGCATTGCACTGCAACTCGCAATTAGGAAGGGAACACCCCTTCCTAATTGCAACTCGCAAACCCATTTTGCAATTCAGTAACCAGGTTACCAAATCGCAAAACTAGGTTTGTGCATTGCAAAGTGCTTTTTGCATGTCGCAAACAGCAAAATTTGCTGTTTACGACGTGCAAAAAGCTTTGTACATCTGGCCCTAAATCTTCTATTAATGTGTACCATCAGCAATAGTCATAAAAGGCAAAAGATTTTGGGCCTCATTTGGAGTTTGGTGGGTGGGGTTACTTCATCACAAACATGACGGGCATCCCATCCGATGTATTACTATTACATTATATACTATGGACATTGTAATACGGTGGATTAGATCACCATAACGGTTGTGACAGTGTCTTGCCACGGTTCTTCTTGGGTGGCCATTGTCACAGGGAAAGTCATCAGGTTCACACCACTCACCACAAAGCGCTCGTCACACGCTGCTGCTACTTTCACTTTGTGGACGGTGGACCGCAGCCTGCTCTTATGTCGTGGCAGACTCTTTTTCCAGTTTGGTTTGGTTTGTTGTCCTGCTGGTCTGCTGGCCACCCCTCAGCACCCCCACCACCTCCCAGCATCCCCCAGCTCACTCCATCTGCCATCCCAGCTACCGTACTGCAGCTGCAAGAAAACAGGAGGCAGGAGCTTGGCTGGGGATTGGAGATCAGAGGAGGTCGCATGTAAGGTGAGGTGAGGCAAGATAGGTGTTTACAGACCAGGAGTGGATCAGGAGTGGACATTTTGCGGCCTGCCTTGGTGTCTTTAGCTTTCACTGTCTTTGCTAGAAGAGTGCTGGAAGCGTGTGATGAAGGGGGGATGCCAAGGTGTTCAGCATGTTTAGCTGGTTTCATCCCCTGTAGATCGGGTGTAGTGGCAGTGGTCTGGGGGCATATTGAATATAACCACTTGGAAGCACCAAGCTGCATTTGAGCTGGATTGAATGACGTGAAACAGCTCTATGCTTTTGAATAAAAGAGATCAGTTTTCCTGCTTCGTGCTCGTGCACTTCTGTGCAAAGGAGGTGTGGCGGCGTGGTTAGGGGTATTAGGCAAATTCTTCCTGGTATACTATTAGAACCCTTTATAAGATACTCTTGTGGAAGCAAACAAAGGAATTACAATTCCAGCTATCAGTCAATAGAGATAATGCGGTCAGGGAAGGAAGAGTAACACAGCCTCTGAGTAAGAGAAAATGAAAGTCACCATCTCTGCAGTCAGCAAAGAGTCAGAAGCTAAAAATGAACCGGGAGCACCAGACGCTAATCTTTCCCATCTCGCAAATGTTTGAAAAGTCGGTGGAAATGCCCTATAAATTTGACTTTCTGAAGGACCCGTTTGGAGATATTTTTAACATCCCTGAAGGAACAGTGGACCTTCCACATGCAATCTCCCCAATAAAGTGTGAAAGTATTCTTGTATATGAGAAGAGAAACAAATCTGTGCCTGGAGTGGAGGTTGAGGTGGAGATCAACGTGCCAGATAATGAGTTGAAAGTATTGTAGGGAAGACTGGAAGTTTTTCTTAAGAATGATATGGAAACCTCAACAACATTGAGTCAAAAGTGCCAGGAAGGTAGACAGAAGTTTTGTGTTACTAAGGTCCAAATTACATCTTATACCCCTGATATCTAAGGTTTTCCAAACCAGCATCTTCTTATTTTGGCTTGAGCAAGGCAGAAGGTGCCACTACAAATACTGGCTCAATAGATACAGAGGCTGAAATGAAAGGAGTGCAGGCTACTATACCAGACTTACAGAAGGAAGCAATATCTTACTGTCACAGTATAGTGAGTAGTTGTTGTGATCATAAGAGAGTGGTAGAAAACTCGGTTATTGGATCACTACAAGATCAAACCCCTTACAGTCTTAGGCCCATATTTATACTTTTTTAGTGCCGCATTTGCACGGCTTTTTAACGCAAAAGTGGTGCAATCTTGCAAAATACAATTGTATTCTGTAAGTGTGCGCTGCTTATGCATCAAAAAAATTACTCAAATGCGGTGCTAAAAAAGTATAAATATGGGCCTTAACCGGGGAGACAGGAACGAGGAAAGCATCAAGCACCATGTCTACTAGCCAAATTAGACCTTGGGGCAATGTGGGATATTTTATTTAAAACTTCTCAACTAACAATGCTCAGTCTTACCAGTCCACAAAAATGGATGTGCAGGTGGACTTTGTAAACGTTATGGCTAAATCTGTGTCGGGATTGACCAAAAGTTGGCCAATTTAAACGCTTTGATTAAACAAGTGCAGCAGCTGGCAGAAATAATGAAGCCAGACTGCACCTGTGCTCTAATAACTAACAAACTTGTTACACTACCGGAGGTTTAAACAACTTTAGTAGATGATTTTAAGGCTAACTTTAACATTGTTAGTAGTGATAAAAATCAAGCCCTTTCAAATCAACAGCCAGATTTTTGCATTTGCACTAATGGTGACACCAGAAAGAGAGAAGCTAGTGGTGATGTCTCTTATACTGAGTCAGGAGAAAGGGGGCAAGATGCTAAATCTAGATTTTCAACTGAAAAGAAGCTTTTAGATCAAACTCCAGCCCAGTCCTTACACCTACCTAAACAACTGGATGATCCGCTTGCTAAAAGATAAAGGAAAATACAAAGTAAAGGTAGAATTAAAATAAAGGATGTTTCATTTGCCAATATTGATGCCTAAGTAAATACAATAAACACCTACGGTCTTAGGAATGGGGGCAGAGAGAGCTCTGAGGTAAACCGAAGAAAAAGGTAGCTCTTTGAGCACAAACCTGTTTTCACTCTTTAGTACTCTACAGGGTGGACAAGGCTGCTTTGAAACCAACAAGGAATTAACTCTCTCTGCGGGGTTCTTGTATCTAAAAAGCACCATAGTCCCTGTAATGTTATCGATAAGGCATATGGGAACTCAGAAACATGTCTTCCCCAATTACCACAATGGTAGGGGGGAGAAAGTGAGGGTAGTAACCGAGGGCCTGAAAGCTGGAGCAAGTTTCTGTGCAAGGAATGGTAGCCAACATGGTGGTTACTGAAGGCAAATTTGTACAATGTGCACATAAACCTGAGGAAACTGAAAGCAAGGCAGGTGGTTCTGCTATCAAAGAAGTAAATACGGCTGGGCAGAGACGGTGCAGGGAGAGTATGCTCTTGTAAGGTTGACTCATGATGTTAAATTGGTCAATATATCAAGTGATCGGCTGGACTTAAGCTGCCAGCGGGGGTAAGGCTTGGGGCCTAGCCACTCAGTCCCAAACAATGATAAAAAAGGGCCAGTTCTTGATTAAAAATTGGATGTAACAAAATGGGGTTCGCCTCACATATTCTGTCCTGGTGGTAATCAAACCATATTTGCATCAGAATATCAGACCAGGGTGCTGCACAATATACTTAATCGTGGAAATATTTTACAACTCCTACATGTAATACTACCTGTTAGAAATGGGGTCTTTGGTTGGCAGTCAGGTTACCCCCTGTCCAAAGAAGGACCATCACTCAGTCAGGGTAAGTCACACACAATCCAAATTATCCTGGGCCCACCCTCTGATAGCTTGGCACTGAGCAGTAAGGCTTAACTTAGAAGGCAAAGTGTAAAGTATTTGTACAATGAATCATGCAATAACACAGTATAAGCACAACAAAATGACACTACACAGTTGTTGAAAAATATAGAATATTGATCTGAGTAGATTAAGATCAAGATTTGATAAGTACAAGTTGAAACCTCACTTCTGTAATGATAAAAAGAGTCTTTAGGTCTTAAAAAGCATTTAGGCCCTCATTACAACCCTGGGAGTCGGTGAGAAAGCGGCGGTAATACTGCCTACAGTCTGGTGGTAAAAAAAATGGAATTATGACCACGGCAGAAACTGCCCACACAGACAGCCACTTTAACACACCGACCGCCACGGTGGTAGTAACAAGCACTACGGTGGTAACTGCCAACAGCCAGGCGGAAGGCAATGTACCTCCCACTGTATTACAACAGGCCTATCTGCCAACTTTTCGGGGGCGGTACCAACGACATCAAAAGCACGGCTGAAACAGAACAGAGAAGGGAAACGACTCACCTCTGGAGACTGAAGGAACAACCATGACACCATGGAGCCAGAGTTGCACATATTTACCATGATAGTATACCTCCTCATTCACTACGTAAATCAATGTTGGCGAAGACGACCACCCTGCTTTGTCCTGGGGAGTGCAATGCCACAGTCTCTCAAGTGGGTGGTTTGGCCAATGCTTGGTCCTGGGGAGTGCAAAGCCACAGTATCTCAAGTGGGTGGTTTGCCCACTGCTTGGTCCTGGGGAGTGCAAAGCCATGGTCTCTCAAGTGGATGACTTCTCCACTGGTTCTGGAGAGGACCTTGTGCCCTGTGTGCTTCATCCTGGCAGGGAGGGGGTGAGTGGATGGCTTCTCCACTGGTTCTGGAGGGAGCCTTGTGCACTGTGTGCTTCCTCCAGGCAAGGAGGGGGTGAGTGGATGGCTTCTCCACTGGTTCTGGAGAGGGCATTGTGCCTGGTGTTCTTCATCCTGGGAAGGATGGGGTGAGTGAATGGCTTCTCCACTGGTTCTGGAGGGGGCCTTGTTCCCTGTGTGCTTCATTCTGGCAAGGAGGGTGTAGGAAAGTACCATCTTCCTTGGCATGTTACCCCCATTTTGTACCTGTATGTCAGTATGTTTTTGCCTGTCTCACTGGGATCCTGCTGGTCAGGACCTCAGTGCTCATAATTTATGGCCTAATGTGTATACCTGTGTAATGCCTAACTGTGTCACTGTGGCTCCGCTAATCAGAACCTCAGTGCTTTTGCTTTCTCTCCTTTGGGCTGCAGCATTTCTTTTGCCACCCATAGGGAGCTCAGACAAACCCTTACACACGACTTCCATTGTAGCCTGCGTGAAATAGTACACACACTATTTCACAGCCATTTTCACTGCACCTAAGTAACTTATAAGTCACCTATATGTCTAACCTTCACTTGTTGAAGGTTAGGTGCAAAGTTACTAAGTGTGAGGGCACCCGTGCACTAGCAAAGGTGTACCCACATAGTTCAGGGCCATTTCCCCAGACTTTGTGAGTGCGGGACACCATTACACGTGTGCACTACAAATACGGCAATACCTATATTTAGCTTCACAATTGTAACTCCCAATATGGCCATGTAACATGTCTAAGATCATGGAATTGTCCCCCATTCCAAATCTGGTATTGGGGAACCAATTCCATGCTTCCTGGGGCTCCACCATGGACCCCTAGTACTGCCAAACCAGCTCTCTGAGGCTTGCACTGCAGCTACAGCTGGTGCCACCTCACATACAGGGTTCTGCCCTCCTGGGGTCTAAGCAGCCCAGTCCCAGGAAGGCAGAACAAAGCATTTCCTCTGATAGCAGGGTGTTACACCCTCTCCCTTTGGATATAGGTGTTACAGGCTGCGGAGGGGTAGCCCCCCACAGCTTCTGGGAATGCTTTTAAGGGCACAGATTGTGCCCTCCTTCCGTAAACCAGTCTACACCGGTTCAGGGACCACTTCTCCCCTGCTCTGGTATGAAACTGGACAAAGGAAAGCGGAGTGACCACTCCCCTGTCCATCACCACCCCAGTGGTGGTGGCCAGAGCTCCTCCAGTGTGTCCCAGACTTCAGCCATCTTGCTTTGCAAGGTGTGGGGGCACTCTGGAGGGCTCTGAGTGGCAAGTGCCAGCAGGTGACGTCAGAGACCCCTCCTGATAGGTCCATACCTGATAAGGTAGCCAATCCCCCTCTCAGGACTATTTAGGGTCTCTCCTGTGGGTTCTCTTCCGATTTTGCTTGCAAGTTTCCTTCAGGAATCCTCTGCAACAACTTCAGACTCTTCTGACCTCAGATCAACCACAGCCTGCTCCAAGAAATGCTGTAACTGAAACAAAGTGTCTACAAGAGACACTTTTCTTCACCAACCTCAACTCCAAGTCAGCAACTGCAACAGTTTCCACAGTGGGCACGCTCTGGGGACTCCCTGTCTTCATCCTGCAGCAGAAGAAATCTCCTGTAGAGTGATGGAGTCACGCCCCTAATCCAAGCAGGCACCTTCGAAGACGGTGACTGGTACCCTGGGACTCCTCTCACAGTGACGAGCATGCTCCTAAGGACACAGAGGGTGAACATCATCGATATAGACTGTCCTGAGGTCCTGCTGATGCAATTTGGAGGAGGTAAGACCTTGCCTTCCCTGAGCACGATGGTACCCCTGTGTACTGGGTCTTCTTCACATCCTGAGGCCTCTGTGAACTCTTTGCAAAATTCTTTTGTTTACAGCCTGGCCCAGGTCCCTAGCACTCCATCCTGTGATGCGCAACTCACTGAGTTGTTCTCCGGCAGCATGGGACCTTCTTTTGTTGTGCTGCGCCAACTGTGTTTTGCACCTCCTTTGTACCCAGGTCCTGCAGCTCCTGGGGGTGCTGGCTGGCATCCTGAGGGCTCTTTAAAGTGTTGAGAGCCCCTCTTCCTCCTCACACAGAGTTGAGGCCCCCAGGTCCCTCCTGGGCCCATCCAGCACCATTTTGATGTGAAACACTCTTTTGTCATAGCCAAGACTTGTTGGCGACTTCCAACACGAAATCTCATCTACAATGACCTTCACGCTGTGGAACATCTTTTACATCATGCAGAAACCCACTGGCACCTTCCTAGGGTGCATTCCTGCAGTCTTCGACTAACGGGGGACTCTTCTTTTGCACCCTCTTCTGGGTTGGCAGGGGCTCCTGTTCTTACTGGAACTTCTGTCAACTTCTAGACTTGGTCCCCTTCCTTTGCAGGTCTTCAGGTCCAGGAATCCTGCAGTTGTTCTTTGCAGACTTGGTTGGCTGCTGCAAAATCCCAATCATGAGGTGTAGTGTGTCCTAAGGAACCTTGCAGTATTTTACTTCTGCTGTTCTGTGCTCTGGGGTGAGGTAATTTACTTACCTTTACTGTTTTCTTACTCTCCCAGCAATTCAGCACACACTACACTTGTCTGGGGGGAATTCGTGATTCGCATTCCACTTTCTTGGTATATAGTTTGTGTTGCCCGTAGACCTATTATTGTTCCATGACTATTTACGTGTCTAATTTTGGTGTCCAGTGTATATATTGTGTATAATAATTACCTTCAGAAGGAGTATTGTCTCTAAGATATTTTTGGTACTGTGCCACCCAAATAAATACCTTTTTTTTGGTAACACTGAGTATTGTCTTTACTTGTGTATAAGTACTGTGTAACTTTAGGTGGTATTGCATGAGCTTTGCATGTCTCCTAGTTCAGCCTAAGCTGCTCTGCTATAGCTACCTCTATCGGCCTAAGCTGCTAGAACACTACTACTTCACTAATAAAGGATAATTGGACCTGGTATAAGGTGTAAGTACCCAAGGTACTGTAGGAAAGTACCATCTTGCCTGGCATGTTACCCCCATTTTTCACTGTATATATGTTGTTTTAGTTGTATGTGTGACTGGGACCCTGGTAACCCAGGGCCCCAGTGCTCATAAGTGTGCCTGAATGTGTTACCTGTGTAGTGACTAACTGTCTCACTGAGGCTCTGCTAATCAGAACCTCAGTGGTTATGCTCTCTCATTTCTTTCTAAATTGTCACTAACAGGCTAGTGACCAATTTTACCAATTTACATTGGCTTACTGGAACACCCTTATAATTCCCTAGTATATGGTACTGAGGTACCCAGGGTATTGGGGTTCCAGGAGATCCCTTTGGGCTGCAGCATTTCTTTTGCCACCCATAGGGAGCTCTGACAATTCTTACACAGGCCTGCCACTGCAGCCTGAGTGAAATAACGTCCACGTTATTTCACAGCCATTTTACACTGCACTTAAGTAACTTATAAGTCACCTATATGTCTAACCTTTACCTGGTAAAGGTTAGGTGCAAAGTTACTTAGTGTGAGGGCACCCTGGCACTAGCCAGACCCTGGTACTGCTAAACTGCCCTTCCTGGGGTTTCACTGCAGCTGCTGCCAACCCCTCAGACAGGCATCTGCCCTCCTGGGGTCCAGCCAGGCCTGGCCCAGGATGGCAGAACAAAGAACTTCCTCTGAGAGAGGGTGTGACACCCTCTCCCTTTGGAAAATGGTGTGAAGGCAGGGGAGGAGTAGCCTCCCCCAGCCTCTGGAAATGCTTTCTTGGGCACAGATGTGCTCAATTCTGCATAAGCCAGTCTACACCGGTTCAGGGGACCCCTTAGCCCTGCTCTGGCGCGAAACTGGACAAAGGAAAGGGGAGTGACCACTCCCCTGACCTGCACCTCCCCTGGGAGGTGTCCAGAGCTCCTCCAGTGTGCTCCAGACCTCTGCCATCTTGGAAACAGAGGTGCTGCTGGCACACTGGACTGCTCTGAGTGGCCAGTGCCACCAGGTGACGTCAGAGACTCCTTGTGATAGGCTCCTTCAGGTGTTGCTAGCCTATCCTCTCTCCTAGGTAGCCAAACCCTCTTTTCTGGCTATTTAGGGTCTCTGTCTCTGGGGAAACTTTAGATAACGAATGCAAGAGCTCATCCGAGTTCCTCTGCATCTCTCTCTTCACCTTCTGCCAAGGAATCGACTGCTGACCGTGCTGGAAGCCTGCAAAACTGCAACATAGTAGCAAAGACTACTACTGCAATTCTGTAACGCTGATCCTGCCGCCTTCTCGACTGTTTTCCTGGTGGTGCATGCTGTGGGGGTAGTCTGCCTCCTCTCTGCACTAGAAGCTCCGAAGAAATCTCCTGTGGGTCGACGGAATCTTCCCCCTGCAACCGCAGGCACCAAAAAGCTGCATTACCGGTCCCTTGGGTCTCCTCTCAGCACGACGAGTGAGGTCCCTCGAATCCAGCAACTCTGTCCAAGTGGCCCCCACAGTCCAGTGACTCTTCAGTCCAAGTTTGGTGGAGGTAAGTCCTTGCCTCACCTCGCTAGACTGCATTGCTGGGAACCGCGACTTTTGCAGCTACTCCGGCCTCCGTGCACTTCCGGCGGAAATCCTTTGTGCACAGTCCAGCCTGGGTCCACGGCACTCTAACCTGCATTGCACGACCTCCTAAGTTGTTCTCCGGCGACGTGGGACTTCTTTGTGCGACTTCGGGTGAGCACTGTTTCACGCATCCTTGTAGTGCCTGTTTCTGGCACTTCTCTGGGTGCTACCTGCTGCTAAGAGGGCTCCTTGTCTTGCTCGACGTCCCCTCTACCTCCTGGTCCAATTTGCGACCTCCTGGTCCCTCCTGGGCCACAGCAGCATCCAAAAATGCTAACCGCATGATTTGCAGCTAGCAAGGCTTGCTGGTGATCTTTCAGCGGGAAAACACTTCTGCACGACTTTACAAGGCGAGGGGAATCCGTCCTGCAAAGGGGAAGTCTCTAACCCTTTGTGTTCCTGCAGAAACCGCAGCTTCTTCTGTCCAGTAGAAGCTTCTTTGCACCTGCAGCTGGCATTTCCTGGGCATCTGCCCATCTCCGACTTGCTTGTGACTTTTGAACTTGGTCCCCTTGTTCCACAGGTACCCCAGATTGGAAATCCAGCGTTGTTGCATTGTTGGTTTGTGTCTTTCCTGCATTATTCCTCTAACATGACTTCTTTATCCTTAGGGGAACTTTAGTGCACTTTGCACTCACTTTTCAGGGTCTTGGGGAGGGTTATTTTTCTAACTCTCACTATTTTCTAATAGTCCCAGCGACCCTCTACAAGGTCACATAGGTTTGGGGTCCATTCGTGGTTCGCATTCCACTTTTGGAGTATATGGTTTGTGTTGCCCCTATCCCTATGTTTCCCCATTGCATCCTATTGTAACTATACATTGTTTGCACTGTTTTCTAAGACTATACTGCATATTTTTGCTATTGTGTATATATATCTTGTGTATATTTCCTATACTCTCACTGAGGGTACACTCTGAGATACTTTGGCATATTGTCATAAAAATAAAGTACCTTTATTTTTAGTATAACTGTGTATTGTGTTTTCTTATGATATTGTGCATATGACACTAAGTGGTACTGTAGTAGCTTCACCCGTCTCCTAGTTCAGCCTAAGCTGCTCTTCTAAGCTACCATTATCTATCAGCCTAAGCTGCTAGACACCCTATACACTAATAAGGGATAACTGGGCCTGGTGCAAGGTGCAAGTACCCCTTGGTACTCACTACAAGCCAGTCCAGCCTCCTACATTGGTTGTGCAGTGGTGGGATAAGTGCTTTGAGACTACTTACCACTCTTGTCATTGTACTTTTCATAAGAGAAAAATATACAAAACAAGGTCAGTGTATATACACATAGCCAAAAAGTTTTGCATTTCCTCTTTTCACTCTTTTCTAAGTGCTGAAAAGTACTTCTAACTTTCTAAAAAGTTCTAAAAAGTTTTAAAAGTTTTTTTCTCTGTCTTTCTAAAAGCTCTGACAAACTTTTTTCTCTTTTTCTATCACTTTATCTCTCTCTAAAAATGTCTGGCACAGGCCAAAATGTTGATCTGTCCAAACTTGCATATGATCACCTTAGCTGGAAAGGAGCAAGGAGTCTCTGCATAGAGAGAGGTTTGAGTGTAGGGAAGAATCCTTCCTTGGAACTGTTACTTAACATGCTTAGAGAACATGATAAGGCTAAAAGTTCCCCATCTGTTGAAAAAGTAGCTAATGGTTCTCAATCTGATCCAGGACTCCCCCAGGTAAAGGTTCAGGAAAGAAACTTCTTAGCCTTCCCATTACAAGACCGTCTAGCATAGTTGGTAATGATGAAGAGCCACACCATACAAATAGTGTTGTCTCACATCATAGCAAAAGCATTTATTCACACCACAGTGGTACTGATGTTTCTGTTAGCCAAGCTGTTAGGGTGCCCTCTGTAAGGGACAGGTCTCCTTCTGTTCATTCCCCTCATACCTCTGTATCTAGAAATGTCCCTCCCACCAACCCTGATGACAGATTGTTAGAAAGGGAACTCAATAAGTTGAGGGTGGAACAAACCAGACTGAAGCTTAAAAAGCAACAGCTGGATTTGGATAGACAGTCTTTAGAATTAGAGAAGGAAAGACAGAAGTTGGGTTTAGAAACCCATGGTGGCAGCAGCAGTATTCCCCATAGTCATCCTGCAAAAGAGCATGATTCCAGGAATCTGCACAAGATAGTTCCCCCTTATAAGGAGGGGGATGACATTAACAAGTGGTTTACTGCACTTGAGAGGGCCTGTGTTGTACAGGATGTCCCTCAAAGGCAGTGTGCTGCTATCCTATGGCTATCATTTAGTGGAAAAGGTAGGGATAGGCTCCTTACTGTGAAAGAAAGTGATGCCAATAATTTTACAGTTCTTAAGAATGCACTCCTGGATGGCTATGGCTTAACCACTGAACAATACAGGATAAAGTTCAGAGAGACCAAAAAGGAGTCTTCACAAGACTGGGTTGATTTCATTGACCATTCAGTGAAGGCCTTGGAGGGGTGGTTACATGGCAGTAAAGTTACTGATTATGACAGCCTGTATAACTTGATCCTGAGAGAGCATATTCTTAATAATTGTGTGCCTGATTTGTTGCACCAGTACTTGGTGGACTCTGATCTGACCTCTCCCCAAGAATTGGGAAAGAAGGCAGAAAAATGGGTCAGAACAAGGGTGAACAGAAAAGTTCATACAGGGGGTGACAAAGATGGCAACAAAAAGAAGGATGGTAAGTCTTCTGACAAGGGTGGGGACAAATCTAAAAATGAGTCTTCATCAGGCCCACAAAAACACTCTGGTGGGGGTGGTGGGTCCAAATCCTCCTTTAATCAAAACAAAGAAAAGAAACCATGGTGCTATTTATGTAAAGTAAAAGGCCATTGGACAACAGATCCCAGTTGTCCAAAGAAAAGCACCAAGCCTCCTACCACTACAACCCCTACTGCTACCCCTAGTGTCCCTACTAATAGCAGTGGTGGTGGGAGCAAACCTACTAATAGCCAAACCAAGGGAGTAGCTGGGCTCACTATTGGTAACTTAGTTGGGGTTGGCCTTGTTAGGGAGGCCACAGAGGCTGTGTTAGTCTCTGAGGGGGCTCTTGATTTAGCCACCTTAGTTGCTTGTCCCCTTAATATGGATAAGTACAAGCAGCTACCCCTAATAAATGGTGTTGAGGTTCAGGCCTACAGGGACACTGGAGCCAGTGTGACTATGGTCATAGAGAAACTGGTCCACCCTGAACAACACCTACTTGGTCACCAGTACCAAGTAACCGATGCTCACAACAACACACTTAGCCACCCCATGGCTGTTGTTAATCTCAACTGGGGGGGGGGTTACTGGTCCAAAGAAAGTTGTGATAGCCACAGATTTACCTGTAGACTGTCTACTAGGAAATGATTTGGAGACATCAGCTTGGTCAGATGTGGAGTTGGAGGCCCATGCAGCAATGCTGGGCATCCCAGGGCATATTTTTGCTTTGACAAGGGCTCAGGCCAAAAAGCAAAAAGGACAGGGAAGCTTGGATCCTGGAACAATGGACCAAGTGCTTCCTAAAGCTAGGGCTAGTAGAAGCAAACCACTTCCTACTATCCCTCCCTCTACAGTGGATTCAACTTCTGAGGAAGAAGAATTCCCTCCCTGTGCAGAACCTACACCAGAGGAGCTGGAAGCAGACACTGCTGAGCTTTTGGGTGAAGGGGGGCCTGCCAGGGAGGAGCTGAGTGTGGCACAGCAAACCTGTCCCACATTAGAGGGTCTAAGACAGCAAGCTGTTAAACTGGCTAGTGGGGATGTCAGTGACTCTCACAGAGTTTACTGGGAGGACAACCTCTTGTACACTGAGCATAGGGATCCTAAACCTGGAGCTGCCAGGAGATTAGTGATTCCTCAGGAGTACAGAAAGTTCCTCCTAACTCTTGCCCACGACATTCCCCTAGCTGGGCACCTGGGTCAAATGAAAACTTGGGACAGACTTGTTCCCTTGTTTCATTGGCCTAGGATGTCTGAGGACACAAAAGATTTTTGTAAGTCCTGTGAAACCTGTCAAGCCAGTGGCAAGACAGGTGGCACCCCAAAGGCACCCCTTATTCCACTGCCTGTGGTTGGGGTTCCCTTTGAAAGGGTAGGGGTTGACATAGTTGGCCCCCTTGACCCTCCTACTGCTTCAGGCAATAGATTCATCTTGGTGGTAGTGGACCATGCCACAAGATACCCTGAAGCAATTCCTTTAAGGACCACTACAGCACCTGCAGTGGCAAAGGCCCTCCTGGGAATATTTTCTAGGGTGGGCTTCCCAAAGGAAGTAGTATCAGACAGGGGAAGCAATTTCATGTCTGCATACTTAAAGGCCATGTGGAAGGAGTGTGGTGTAACTTACAAGTTCACTACACCCTATCATCCACAAACAAATGGACTGGTGGAGAGATTTAATAAAACTCTCAAAGGCATGATTATGGGTCTCCCTGAAAAACTCCGCAGGAGATGGGATATCCTTCTACCATGCCTCCTTTTTGCCTACAGGGAGGTACCCCAGAAAGGAGTGGGCTTCAGCCCCTTTGAACTTCTTTTTGGACACCCTGTTAGGGGTCCACTCACACTTGTAAAGGAGGGTTGGGAACAACCTTTAAAAGCTCCTAAGCAGGATATTGTGGATTATGTACTTGGCCTCAGATCAAGGATGGCTGAGTACATGAAAAAGGCCAGCAAAAACCTTCAGGCCAGCCAAGAGCTCCAGAAGCAATGGCATGATCAGAAGGCTGTTTTGGTTCAGTACCAACCAGGGCAGAAAGTGTGGGTCTTGGAGCCTGTGGCCCCAAGAGCACTCTAAGATAAATGGAGTGGACCCCACACAATTGTTGAAAAGAAGGGAGAAGTCACCTATTTAGTTGACTTAGGCACTGCCAGGAGTCCCCTTAGGGTGCTCCATGTCAACCGCCTGAAACCCTACTATGACAGGGCTGATCTCACCCTGCTCATGGCAACTGATGAGGGACAGGAAGAAGACAGTGATCCTCTACCTGATCTCTTCTCTTCCACAGAACAAGATGCTCTTGTGGAAGGTGTAGTTTTGGCTGATTGTCTTACTGCTGAGCAGAAAGACCATTGCATAAATCTCCTAGATCAATTCTCTGAACTCTTCTCTACTGTGACAGGTACCACTTCTTGGTGTGAGCACACTATAGATACTGGAGACAGTTTACCTGTCAAAAGTAAGATCTATAGGCAGCCTGACCATGTCAGGGACTGCATAAAGCAAGAGGTGCAGAAAATGTTAGAACTAGGAGTGGTTGAGCACTCTGAAAGTCCATGGGCTTCTCCTGTGGTACTTGTACCAAAACCCCATTCCAAAGATGGAAAGAAGGAAATGCGGTTTTGTGTAGACTATAGAGGTCTCAACTTGGTAACCAAAACTGATGCTCACCCTATACCCAGGGCAGATGAGCTCATAGATACACTGGCATCTGCCAAGTATCTAAGCACTTTTGATTTGACTGCAGGGTATTGGCAGATCAAATTGTCAGAAGATGCTAAACCTAAAACTGCATTTTCAACTATTGGAGGACATTACCAGTTTACTGTAATGCCTTTTGGTTTGAAAAATGCACCTGCCACTTTTCAAAGGTTGGTGAACACAGTCCTGCAAGGGCTGGAAGCTTTCCTAGCTGTCTTTAGCTCCAGCTGGGATGATCACCTGGTCCACCTATGGAAAGTTTTGGAGGCCCTGCAAAAGGCAGGCCTCACTGTCAAGGCTTCAAAGTGCCAGATAGGGCAGGGGAACGTGGTTTATCTGGGACACCTTGTTGGTGGGGAACAGATTGCACCACTTCAGGGGAAAATCCAAACAATTATTGATTGGGTTCCCCCTACCACTCAGACTCAGGTGAGAGCCTTCCTAGGCCTCACTGGGTATTACAGGAGGTTCATTAAGAACTATGGCTCCATTGCAGCCCCTCATAATGACCTCACATCCAAAAAGATGCCTAAAAAGGTATTGTGGACAGCTAGCTGTCAGAAAGCTTTTGAGGAGCTGAAGCAGGCCATGTGCTCTGCACCTGTCCTGAAAAGCCCTTGTTACTCTAAAAAATTCTATGTCCAAACTGATGCATCTGAATTAGGAGTAGGGGCAGTCCTATCACAACTTAATTCTGAGGGCCAGGATCAACCTGTTGCTTTTATTAGTAGGAGGTTGACCCCTAGAGAAAAGCGTTGGTCTGCCATAGAGAGGGAGGCCTTTGCTGTGGTCTGGGCTCTGAAGAAGTTGAGGCCATACCTGTTTGGCACTCACTTCATTGTTCAGACAGACCACAAACCTCTACTTTGGCTAAAACAAATGAAAGGTGAAAATCCTAAATTGTTGAGGTGGTCCATATCCCTACAGGGAATGGACTATACAGTGGAACATAGACCTGGGAGTAGCCACTCCAATGCAGATGGACTCTCCAGATATTTCCACTTAGACAATGAAGACTCATCAGGTCATGGCTAGTCTTATTGTCCTTCGTTTGGGGGGGGTTGTGTAGGAAAGTACCATCTTGCCTGGCATGTTACCCCCATTTTTCACTGTATATATGTTGTTTTAGTTGTATGTGTCACTGGGACCCTGGTAACCCAGGGCCCCAGTGCTCATAAGTGTGCCTGAATGTGTTACCTGTGTAGTGACTAACTGTCTCACTGAGGCTCTGCTAATCAGAACCTCAGTGGTTATGCTCTCTCATTTCTTTCTAAATTGTCACTAACAGGCTAGTGACCAATTTTACCAATTTACATTGGCTTACTGGAACACCCTTATAATTCCCTAGTATATGGTACTGAGGTACCCAGGGTATTGGGGTTCCAGGAGATCCCTATGGGCTGCAGCATTTCTTTTGCCACCCATAGGGAGCTCTGACAATTCTTACACAGGCCTGCCACTGCAGCCTGAGTGAAATAACGTCCACGTTATTTCACAGCCATTTTACACTGCACTTAAGTAACTTGTAAGTCACCTATATGTCTAACCTTTACCTGGTAAAGGTTAGGTGCAAAGTTACTTAGTGTGAGGGCACCCTGGCACTAGCCAAGGTGCCCCCACATTGTTCAGGGCCAATTTCCCTGACTTTGTGAGTGCGGGGACACCATTACACGCGTGCACTACATATAGGTCACTACCTATATGTAGCTTCACAATGGTAACTCCGAATATGGCCATGTAACATGTCTATGATCATGGAATTGCCCCCTCTATGCCATCCTGGCATAGTTGGCACAATCCCATGATCCCAGTGGTCTGTAGCACAGACCCTGGTACTGCCAAACTGCCCTTCCTGGGGTTTCACTGCAGCTGCTGCTGCTGCCAACCCCTCAGACAGGCATCTGGCCTCCTGGGGTCTAGCCAGGCCTGGCCCAGGATGGCAGAACAAAGAACTTCCTCTGAGAGAGGGTGTGACACCCTCTCCCTTTGGAAAATGGTGTGAAGGCAGGGGAGGAGTACCCTCCCCCAGCCTCTGTAAATGCTTTCTTGGGCACAGATGTGCCCAATTCTGCATAAGCCAGTCTACACCGGTTCAGGGGACCCCTTAGCCCTGCTCTGGCGCGAAACTGGACAAAGGAAAGGGGAGTGACCACTCCCCTGACCAGCACCTCCCCTGGGAGGTGTCCAGAGCTCCTCCAGTGTGCTCCAGACCTCTGCCATCTTGGAAACAGAGGTGCTGCTGGCACACTGGACTGCTCTGAGTGGCCAGGGCCACCAGGTGACGTCAGAGACTCCTTGTGATAGGCTCCTTCAGGTGTTGCTAGCCTATCCTCTCTCCTAGGTAGCCAAACCCTCTTTTCTGGCTATTTAGGGTCTCTTTCTCTGGGGAAACTTTAGATAACGAATGCAAGAGCTCATCCGAGTTCCTCTGCATCTCTCTCTTCACCTTCTGCCAAGGAATCGACTGCTGACCGCGCTGGAAGCCTGCAAAACTGCAACATAGTAGCAAAGACGACTACTGCAACTCTGTAACGCTGATCCTGCCGCCTTCTCGACTGTTTTCCTGGTGGTGCATGCTGTGGGGGTAGTCTGCCTCCTCTCTGCACTAGAAGCTCCGAAGAAATCTCCCGTGGGTCGACGGAATCTTCCCCCTGCAACCGCAGGCACCAAAAAGCTGCATTACCGGTCCCTTGGGTCTCCTCTCAGCATGACGAGCGACGTCCCTCGAATCCAGCAACTCTGTCCAAGTGGCCCCCACAGTCCAGTGACTCTTCAGTCCAAGTTTGGTGGAGGTAAGTCCTTGCCTCACCTCGCTAGACTGCATTGCTGGGAACCACGACTTTTGCAGCTACTCCGGCCTCCGTGCACTTCCGGTGGAAATCCTTTGTGCACAGTCCAGCCTGGGTCCACGGCACTCTAACCTGCATTGCACGACCTCCTAAGTTGTTCTCCGGCAACGTGGGACTTCTTTGTGCGACTTCGGGTGAGCACCATTTCACGCATCCTCGTAGTGCCTGTTTCTGGCACTTCTCCGGGTGCTACCTGCTGCTAAGGGGGCTCCTTGTCTTGCTCGACGTCCCCTCTACCTCCTGGTCCAATTTGCGACCTCCTGGTCCCTCCTGGGCCACAGCAGCATCCAAAAACGCTAACCGCACGATTTGCAGCTAGCAAGGCTTGTTGGCGTTCTTTCGACGGGAAAACACTTCTGCACGACTCTACAAGGCGAGATGGATCCGTCCTCCAAAGGGAAAGTCTCTAACCCTTTGCGTTCTTGCAGAAACCGCAGCTTCTTCTGTCCAGTAGAAGCTTCTTTGCACCCACAGCTGGCATTTCCTGGGCATCTGCCCATCTCCGACGTGCTTGTGACTTTTGGACTTGGTCCTCTTGTTCCACAGGTACCCCAGATTGGAAATCCAGCGTTGTTGCATTGTTGGTTTGTGTCTTTCCTGCATTATTCCTCTAACACGACTTCTTTATCCTTAGGGGAACTTTAGTTCACTTTGCACTCACTTTCCAGGGTCTTGGGGAGGGTTATTTTTCTAACTCTCACTATTTTCTAATAGTCCCAGCGACCCTCTACAAGGTCACATAGGTTTGGGGTCCATTCGTGGTTCGCATTCCACTTTTGGAGTATATGGTTTGTGTTGCCCCTATCCCTATGTTTCCCCATTGCATCCTATTGTAACTATACATTGTTTGCACTGTTTTCTAAGACTATACTGCATATTTTTGCTATTGTGTATATATATCTTGTGTATATTTCCTATCCTCTCACTGAGGGTACACTCTAAGATACTTTGGCATATTGTCATAAAAATAAAGTACCTTTATTTTTAGTATAACTGTGTATTGTGTTTTCTTATGATATTGTGCATATGACACTAAGTGGTACTGTAGTAGCTTCACCCGTCCCCTAGTTCAGCCTAAGCTGCTCTGCTAAGCTACCATTATCTATCAGCCTAAGCTGCTAGACACCCTATACAGTAATAAGGGATAACTGGGCCTGGTGCAAGGTGCAAGTACTCACTACAAGCCAGTCCAGCCTCCTACAGGTACCCACTACGAACCATCCAACCTCCTATAGAGGGGGTGAGTGGATGGCTTCTCACTGGTTCTGGAGGGGGCCTTGTGCCCTGTGATGCAGATCTTGGGGAGTGCAAGGTCACAGCCTCTCATTTGGGTGTCAGACTCACAGGATTTGCAGGGTCCAGGACGGTCTACAGCCCATGGAGGTAAAACTACACACTGCCCGCCGGCAGTGACGGATGCTCAGTGGTAGCAGAGGCGGTGCTGGTTTCGGGGCTGGCAGTGGTAGGGGGAGGCTCCAGCCCTTCCCCTGCAGCTTCGGGCAGCTGCCCACTGGGGCTGCTGCTTCTGGCAGTGGTGCTGGTGGCGGTGCAGGCAGTGGTGGGGGGAGGCTCCAGCCCTTCCCCTGCAGCCTCGGACGGCTGCCCACTGGGGTTGCTGCTGCTGGGACTGGTGCTGGTGGCGGTACAGGCAGTGGTGGGGGAAGGCTCAGCCCTTCCTTTGCAGCCTCAGATGGCCCTTGCCCTTCCCCTTGGCAGCTGGTGGTGCCTCCTTGCCCTTCCCTTGGCAGCTGGTGGTTCCTCCTTGCCTTTCCCCTTGGCAGCTGGTGGTGCCTCCTTGTCCTTCCCCTTGGCAGCTGGTGCAGGCACACTGTCAGTGCTTATGGTTGGTTCCCTGGAGCCTCTCCCACCTGCAGTAGCTGCCGACACCACTGTGGCCGTAAACTGGGTGGCTGAGGTGCTAGCCTGGGTTCTTACCACCCTTGGCCGACCTGAAGGACGGGGGGAGGGGCAGGGAAGAGGTCAACGCCAGAGGGGAAAAGCTTCTTAGGGACACTGTGGTGGGAAGAGGGTGAACGTTTGGGAGTGGAGGAAGAGGGAGTGGTTGTCAGAGGTGCCTGTCTGCTGTGTTTGGGTTCAGGTTCATGGGCTGGAAGCTGTTGTGAGGTGGAGGGCTGTTAGGTGTCTGAGTGCATGCGTTTGTGTACCTTAGGTGGGGGCACAGACACAGTGGGAGAGGACACAGGGGACCTGTGCGTGGATGTGGGGGTGGTGACTGCCAGTGAGGGGTGTGTAGTGACAGGTGTGCTGGTGAGGGGAATGGGACTGGGCAGAGGAAGTTGGAGGGGGGAGGCTAGAGACAGGGACAATGGCTGCCATCAGGGAGTAGGCCGGAGCCTGGATTTATCTCTGTTGGACCGCCATGACAGAGTGAATGCCCTCCAGGAATACATTTGTTTGTTGCAAATGGCCTGCCAGCCCCTGGATGGCACTCACTATGGTTGACTGCCCAACAGAGATGGTTTGCAGGAGGTCAATAGCCTCCTAACTCAGGGCAGCAGGGCTAACTTGGGCAGTGCCTGAGGTGCCTGGGGCGAAGGAGATGCTCACCCTCCTGGGTGAGCGGGCACAGGAAACTCGCTGACGGACTGCTGGGAGAGCGGTGCTGGTACAGGAGGTGGCGGCTGTACCTGTAGTTGGGGTGGGCACAGCAGTGTCTGCCACCAGCAGGGAGCTTCCATCGGAAGAGGTATCACTGTCCAATCGGTCCCCTCCTGTGTCCGCCGTGGTGCTCCCCTCGCCCTCCGTCCCACATGTGCACTCACCATCAGTGGATTTGGCCTCCCCAGCCCTGTGGGATGCAGCACCCTCTGTCGCCGGTGCCTCTGCTCCTCCGCCAGATGATGCTTATGCACATAAGGACAGGGTGACAAAACAAAAAGGGGGGAAGAGGCAAAGGATGCACTTGGTCAATGGCAGCAACAACACCACTGTTGGCGTACACGACACACACACACACACACACACACACACACACACATAGGGAACAGCCCTACGCACTGGGCAATGCACTACCAGTCACAATGGTAGTCACCAGCCCACGGACAGGAATACCTAACGCCAATAGCAGCATACCTGAGACCCACAGACCCCTGCCCAGTAGTGGATGCCTACTAGCTTGTTTGGAAGTGGTGTTCATCAGACCCTGCCCAACATGGAACCTACCCTGCAATGTCCAGCCTGGCCTAGGAGCACCCACAGGCCCACATCCCCCACCCGGAGACCATCCCACCACGCACACCTGTAGTATATTGTGAAACTGTACTCACCCCCTTGTGGCTGCTGTGATGCCCTCAAGCACCCGTCCAGCTCCGAATAGGCCACCGCCAGTATGCGGGCCATCAGGCAGGTCAGGGTTCGACGGGCACCCCTTCTTATAGGGAGGCCAGTCCCAGCTGGGCCTCTGCCGTCTTCCTTGCCCAGCGTCTCAGGTCCTCACACCGTTTGCGACAGTGGGTGCTCCGCCTGTCATAGACACCCAGGGTCCGCACGTCCTTGGTGATGGCATTCCATATACCCTTTTTATGATGGGCGCTGACCTGCAGAAAAAGATACATTGAAAAAGGTATCAGTCATACCGTCCAGCCTGTTACACTCATGGCCCACCATGGGCCTCACATTCCCTTATGCACAGACATTGCCCACCATGCATGCATCACCCTGCCCAGAACCCTTCCACCAACCCCCCTCACACACAGTACTACATAATCCATGCCCCTTGCATCGTGCTCACAGTGTACTCACCTGTTGGTCTGGAGGCCCATACAGCATTTGGTACTGGGGTAGGACCCCATCCACCAGTCTCTCCAACTCCACAATGGTGAAGGTAGGGACCCTTTCCCCAGTGACACAAGCCATGGTCGGTTCCAGACACAGGTCAGAGCAGCACTTGCAGTGTAGGTCCTTTCCTGTTGAAGGTCAGGTAGCAAGTGAGTGAACAGATAGAAAATGGCGGTCACGTCCACGGTGGTGCGTACTGTCATCACCGGCGTACATCACTATTGGCCACTGTAACCCATAGGGCCCAATGACAACCAATGAGGATTTGCATGGCGGTTTTCGACCACCTCCGGCAACGGCGCACAACATCAGCGGAATTACCTCATTTCCACCTGTCCCTCCAAACAGGAGAGGCGGACGCCATTTCAGGGGGGCAGGCCATGGCACCTAACTGTGGCACAGACATATAAGCACCATTTGGGTCTATCCAACGGCATACTGTTACAGTCACAACATGCAATGCAGTGTAGTGATTGGAAACGTGGAATACTGATGAGCTGCTCACCGTTTTGCCCCCTAGATTTCAACCGCTGTGGATGAATAGGAGATGGGGACATCCCCCTGTGTACAGACCGCTGGTGGACTTGTCAACAATGGAGGACAGGCACATTATCCTTACCCATAGACTTGACAGGGCCACAATCACAGAGCTGTGTGCCCAATTGGAGCCCGACCTGATATCTGCTATCCGTCATCCCACCGGGATCCCCCCTCTTGTGCAAGTCCCATCTGCGCTCCATTTCTTGGCAACTGGTTCTTTGCAAGTGACAGTGGGCTTGGCAGCAGGAATGTCACAGACAATGTTCTCAATATTGCTGACCAGAGTGTTGTCTGCCCTGATTAAACACATGAACAGCTACATCGTTTTCCGCCAGGTGGAGGATTTGGCCACAGTGAAAGCTGACTTCTAAACAATGGGATATATCCCCAACATTATTAGGGCAATTGATGGTACACATATTGCTTCCCCCCCCCCCCCGGAGAAACGAACAGGTGTTCAGAAATTGAAAGAGCTTTCACTCGATGAATGTGCAGATAGTGTGCCTGGCGGACCATTACATCTCCCATGTCAATGCAAAGTATTCTGGGTCTGTGCATGATGACTTTATCCTGAGGAATAGCAGCATCCCATATGTGATGGCTCAACTCCAGGGGCACCGGGTGTGGCTAATGGGTGAGCCCCTGGTTCCCACCCAGTGGTTTTTGGTGTATGGGTATGGTGTGGGCCCTAAGGGTTAGTGTATGTCTAACAGGTGTCTGTCGATATTTGCAGGTGACTATGGTTACCCCAACCTCTCATGGCTACTGACCCCTGTGAGGAATCCCAGGACAAGGGCAGAGGAAAATTACAATGAGGTACATGGGCGAATAAGGAGAATAATAGAGAGGACATTCAGCCTCCTGAAAGCCAGGTTTCGGTGCCTGCATCTACCTGGTGGATCCCTGTGCTACTCACCCAAGAAGGTGTGCCTGATAATCATGGCATGATGCATGTTGCATAACCTTGCCTTGAGACGCCAGGTACCTTTTCTGTAGGAGGATGAGGCTTGAGATGGGTGTGTGGCAGTAGTGGACCCTGTGGACAGTGTAGATGAGGAGGTGGAGAATGAGGACAACAGAACAGCTATTATATGACAGTACTTCCAGTGACACACGGGTAAGACACTGTAACTTCACTTTGCATTGACAGTTTTGTATTTTACATTGTACATGGCATGCAGATTTTCCCACTTCTATTGCCACAGACTGTACCCTCTGGCATCTCTATTTTCAGATATCTGTGCCACACTCTGGCACCTGGTTGGTGTGTTGACTGCAGCCAACTACAGGTCATTTCTATGTATACATTACTGTACAGTTATATTGCAGTGTTTAAACCTTGTTAAATGAATACATAGTTAAAATCATTTGACATACTCCATAATTGTATTTTTTCAAAGGGTGTTTATTTAAGTCCTAAGATGTAGAAGGGGATGTGCAATGGGATGGGGTGATGATGGAGAAAAGTCCAGGATAGAGTCCAGTTTATTTGTATCACAGGTGCATTGTCTAAGGGGGCATAGGAAGGGGAGCAATGGCAGGTCAAGGTGGTCAGTGTGACAGTGTGGGGCACATGAGTGACAATCAGTAGAGTCTTATTATCTGTTGGGGATCTTGGCAATGTTCTCTGGCTTATGCCTGGATCGCAGGAACAGTTTGCAGGGTGGTCCTGGGACGGGTGCTGGTGGAGGGCTGTTCATCGGTGTGGCTAGTGTCAGGTTACCGGTGGTGTGCCACTGCCTCCCTCATGGTGTTTGCCATGTGTGCCAGCACCCCTGCAATGATGACCAGGGTGGTGTGGATGTCCTTCAAGTCCCCCCTGATCCCCAGGTACTGTCCCTCCTGCAGCCACTGTGTCTCCTGCAACTTGTTCAGTATCTGGCCCATCATCTCCTGGGAATGGTGGTATGTTCCCAGGATGATGGCGAATGCCTCGTGGAGAGCTGGTTCCCTGGGCCTGTCCTCCCCGTCACACAGCAGTCCTCCCAGCTTCCCTGTTGTCCTGTGCCTCTGTCCCCTGAACCGTTTGCCCACTGCCACTGACCCCAGGTCCCTGATCATCCTGTGTATGTGGGGTTGCCTGGGGTCCCTGTAGTGGTGGACACACTGCTGTTGACGTGTCCAGGGGACAGAGGTATGGGCCCGCTGGGTGGGTGCTGTGCTGGTGTTTCCTGAAGGGGGAGGCTCTGTGGTGGTATGGGATTGTGCCTAGGTAACCGATTGTCTGGAGATCCCTGATAGGCCAGGTTGGTCCTTCAGATCCGGGCGAGCAGAGCTGCTGTCATCACTGTGGGGGGGGCTGGGTGTTGCTGGCACCTGCTCTCTGGTGACGTTGGGTGGGGGACCTGTGGGGATGTAAATGCAGTGTTATAGTTTCTGCGTGTGACATATTGTGCATGGGTGTGTTGCCCTGTATGGTTATGATTGTCCTGTCAGCTTTGCCTTGTGTGAGTAGTGATTTTGTGGGCTAGGTGATTCTCTCTAATGTGCATGATTTAATGATGGGTGTCCATGCAGGTCTGTGATGGGGGTCCATGCATTGGTGTTGCATGCAGTGCTTGGTATTTGGATGGGTGGGTTGTGATGGGGTATATGTGAGGTGGTGGAGTGATGGGGGTAGGAGTTTGTGAAGGCATGCAGGTAGGGATGTGATAGTAATAGAGATTTGACTTACCAGAGTCCAGCCCTCCTGCTTCTCCTGCCAGGTGGTCAGGATGCAGTATTGCCAAGACTTGCTCCTCCCATGTTGTCAGTTGTGGGGGAGGAGGTGGGGGTCCACCACCAGTCCTCTGTACTGCTATCTGGTGTCTTGCAACAACAGAACATACCTTCCCCTGTAGGTTGTTCCACCTCTTCCTGATGTCATCCCTTGTTCTGGGTTGCTGTCCCATGGCATTGACCCTGTCCATGATTCTCCACCATAGCTCCATCTTCCTGGCAATGGATGTCTGCTGCACCTGTGCTCCAAATAGCTATGGCTGTACCCGGATGATTTCCTCCACCATGACCCTTAGCACTTCCTCTGAGAACCTGGAGTGTCTTTGTGGTGCCATCGGTGTATTGTGTGTGAGGGTGTGTGGGGTGATGTGCTGGGGTGTGTGCTGTATGGAGTGTGTATGGTTTATGGGTGGTGGTGTTCTGTGGCTCTGGTTCTGTGAGTGCCATTGGTGTATCTCTATCAGTTGTCAATTGTTTTGAGTCGGAAAGGGTTGTGGGTAATGTGTGTATGTGTTTTACAGTGGTGTGGGTGTGTGGGTGTGGTGCGTGTATGTGTGTCAGGTTTGTGTTATTTAAATTTTCTAATGTGGTGTTGTTTTGTATGTGTGTGTGTATTTTGAGCGCGGCGTTATGTACCGCCAATGGTTTACCGTGGTTGAATGTCCACTGCAGTGATTCATGGATCATAATGCTGTGGGCATAGTTCTGTTGGCGTAACGGTGTGGGTTTTGGTACCGCCAGTTTATCACTGAACTTTGGGCTGGTGGACTTGTGTGTGTGTCTGTATAGTGACGGATTGTTATGTGATTGTCATAATTTGGGTAGCGGTAAACCGCCGCTGCAGCAGTATGTGGCGGCAGTTTGCATGGCAGTAAGCTGGACTTAATGCCAATGTCATAATGAGGGCCTAAGTGCCTCTTGCAAGCACAAACTACCTGTTTTGCGTTTAAATTATCTGCAAGGGACAGCAGAGGAGGAGATGCGTGGAAAACAGGGAGGTGTGGGTCAGTTTCTCCAGTCGCTCACAGATGATGCATCAATGTTTTTCCATGCATCAAGGGCTTTGCATCAATTTCCGGCGCACAGGCTTGGGTCCTCTTTGGGTTGGGGGGCATTTGGATGCCCCGGGGACGATGATGAGAAATCCTGTGTATGCAGGGTGAAGTCACATGAGCTGCATTGATCTGGTGGGAGATAAAGGGTAATTTCTGTTGCACGCAAGGTGCTGCGTCGATTCCTCTTGCAGGAAGTCAGGCTTCATCTCTCCGGCTCGACAATGCATTGGGCTGTCCATCGAAGTACTGGTCGCAACGCTGGTGCTGTGTCGATCTCCACTCAGGGAGCTGGCTGCATCATTCTGGTTCGGCGATGCAGTGATTTTCTCAATGCAGGGCAGGCTGTGCATCATTTCCGGCAGGCTGTGCGTTGATTTTCACCACACAAGGAATTCTTTGCAGAGGTGTTGTCTTTTTGGCCTAGAGTCTTCAGGAAACAAGAGGCATGCTCAATCCAAGCCCTTAGAGAGCACTTCTCAGCAGAGCCAGAGGGCAGCAGGCAGCAGGTTAACACCAAGGCAGCAGTCCTTTACAGCAGAGCAGTCCAGGTGAGTCCTTGGGGGAGCCATGCAGCTTCTCTTGGTAGGTTGCAGATTCTGGTTCAGAGTTTCTTTCCTAGGAGGTATCTTGTCAAGAAGTGTCTGAGTTGGTAGGGACAGGGACTCAGTTTATATACTCAAAAGTGCCTTTGAAGTGGGGAGACTTCAAAGAGTGGCTTGGAAGTGCACAAGGTTCCCTTTCAGCACACTCCTGTCTGCCAGGGTCCCAGTAGGGGGGTGTGATAGTCTGTTGTGTGAGGGATAGCCACTGTCCTTTGAAATGTGAGTGTCAGGCCCTTCAACCTTTCAGCCCAGCAAGACCCATTCAGTATGCAGATGTGTGCGGGTGTGACTGAGCATCTTGTGTTTGTGGTTGTCTGGGTAAAATGCACAAGGGAGCTTTCAACCAGCCCAGCCCAGGCATACATTTTAAGGCACAGAAGGTTTTAAGTGCAGAGAAATGCTCACGTTCTAAAAGTGGCATTTTTAAAATAGTAATATAAAATCCAACTTCACCAGTCAGCAGGATTTTCTATTACCATTCTGACCATACTAAATATGACCAGTTTACCCCTTTCTAATCAGAATCCACTACTCAAACAGTTTATGAGGGTAGCTTTAGTGTTAGCCTATGAAAGGAACAGGCCTCACAGCAGCCTAGAACAAATTTAGGAGTTTTACACTACCAGGACATATATAAAAAATATTTCATGCCCTGCCTTTTACTTACATAGCACCCTGCCCTATGGGTTCCCTAGGGCCTACCTTAGGGATGACAAGTACTTTTAAATGCCACGTCGAATTGGCAGTGAAACTGTACACACAGGCCTTGCAATGGCAGGCCTGAAACATCGTTAAGAGGCTACTTATGTGGGTGGCACAATCAGTGCTGCAGGCCCACTAGTAGCATCTAATCTACAGGCCCTGGGAACATGTAAAGCACTTTACTAGGCACTTATAAGTAAATTAAATAAGCCAATTGGGCATCAGCCAAATGTCACCATGTTTTAAGGGAGAGGGCATATGCACTTTAGCAGTGATTAGCAGTGGTATAGTGTGCAGAGTCCTAAAACCAGCAAAAACAGGTTCAAAAGTGGAGGGAGGCAAGCAAAACGTTTAGGGTGACCTCCCTAAGGCTGTCAGGTCTAACACTAGCCCTTACATGTATCCAGTCTACAGACATTGATTCCATTACATGTTTGACTTTGACTAAGAATGACATTAACACTCAAAAATCTCCCTTGGCGACATGGGAATTCAATCAATCAATCAATCAATCAGTATCTGTAAAGTGCGGCTACTCACCCATGAGGGTCTCAAGGTGCTGGGGTGGGGCCTCATCCGAAGAGCGATGTCTTGAGGTTCATCCTGAAGATGGTGAGAGACAGGCTTTGTCTAAGGTACAGAGGGTGGTTGTTTCAGCTCTTCTCTGCAGTGTAGGTAAAAGATCTTCCTCTGGTGGTGGATTTGCGGATGTAACGAACGGTGGCCAGGGCCAACTGGGTGGAGCAGAGGGATCTGGCAAGGCTGTGGAAGGAGGTACAGTGGTTCAGGTAGGCTGGTCCTGGTTCAGTTTTGTATGGCTTTGTACTTGTGGGTGAGAAGCTTGAAGGTGATTCGCTTCTCGACCGGTAGCCAGTGGAGGGTCCTCAGGTGTTGGGAGATGTGTTCTCAGCAAGGGGAGTCCAGAATGAGTCTGGCAGCAGCGTTCTGGATGAGCTGAAGTTTTTGGATGTTTCTAGTTAAGGTTCCGGTGTAGAGGGCGTTGCCGTAGTCAAGCTTGCTTGTGACAAAGGCGTCGGTGATTGTCCTGCGACAGTCTCCTGGGATCCATCTGAAGATCTTTTGGAGTTTGTGGAGTGTGTGCCAGCAGCAGGAGGCAACAGAGTTTACCTGGATGATCATGGATAGGGAGGAGTCAAGGATGATTCCTAAGTTGCGGGCGTGCTCGGTAGGTCCAGGGATGGTGCTGAGAGATGTGGGCCATCAGGAGTCGTCCCAAGCTGATGTGCCATTTCCAAAGATGATGAGCTCCGTCTTGTCAGAGTTGAGATTGAGTCAGCTTTCTCTGATCGAGGTGGTGACGGCTTCCATTCCTGCGTGAAAGTTCCTTTTGGCTGTGTCTGGGTCTTCAGTGAGGGAAATGATGAGTTGTGAAGGGATTGGGGAGGGAATTGTGATTACAGTATCATGTCAGATAAGATACTGTTGTGTAGGCTCTCATTTTTGTAATAGGACTACTGGATTTGAGCGGCAGAATCGCCTGCAGTGTGGGAGACTGAGTCTTAACCCACTGCAGGTGACACCTGTCGCCTCAATCCGGGTTTTGGGATGGCTAATTTGCAGTGCCTCATCTCTACCAAAGAGCAGGGATGATTGGGCACCCGAGCGCAGGACACAATTGACTTCTCAAGGAATTCGTGGTGACTCAGGTCTCATCCGTTTTCTCTCATTTACATTAGTCTTACATACACAATGGCAAACAGACGCAATATATGTCTCAATAAGGTTTTAATGAAGTGACTGCATCTTAAATAGCAAAGCATGTACTGCAATAACCAGGACCATACAGCATGAAAGAATTAGTATTGTGACAAAGAGAGTGAAGCATAAAAATAACGCTACCATATTGCCACTAGAGTCAAAGGACTAATTCCTACGTAGGGTATAATAGAGCACCGCATGTTAAGTTCTAATTCTGCTCTTCAGGTTCCCCTGGGAAGACATCATCCCCCAAACCTGCGCAAAGGCCTGAAGACTGCATAAGCAGCTGTAGCAAAGCGTTCAGTAATCAGCATACAGTCGTGGTCCTCTGGCTGGAATCTCCCTCTAACGTGTAAGGGACAGGGAAGTGTTTATATAATAAAACAGCTGATGTTCTGTGAAAATGTCCCTATGTAAGGATGTGTGCTTTTCTATTAATACCAGAGACAAAACTTTTACCACTTTCACCGGCAACCTATCTTACTGCAACCTTGAAAGAAGCACAGAGTGAACAAGAATGTCTTGTTTGAAAACGTAGTGCTGACCTAAGCAAGAACAGTGAGATAGAAAGAAATAAAACAAGACCGCAAAAGTGGCTATTGTTAAAATAATAAACAAAGCTGAATAAAATATATCTAGGTAAAATTGCACAGCGGCAGGCCTAGTATGCCAAAATAACATGCATGAAACTATAACTAAAATAGCTACACAACACCTTCCCTTGTCAGTTGAAAGTGGTTCAATGCCTAAATATGTATAAAAGCTACTAAAATTCTACCTAAGATATATGTGTAAAAAGTGACAATAATGACAAGTTAAAAGGACACATGAGCATATATAAAAGGACAATTTAAAATATCAACATGTTGCATAAAAAGGGCCAAATTTAAATAGTCAGAGTCATTTTGAAAGTTGCCAATTTAATCCGGGACAATGGAGGACAGGAAATCTTCCACTTCAGCAAGTGTTAAAGTTGGAAAGGCATCGCCGAGAAGGGCAAAGGAGCAGTTGTGTTCCACAGCCTGAGCCCCAGCCAAGGCACTAGCGTTCCATGGTGTGCCCAGTAATGAGTTCTGTGCCGCATCCTCCAGGAAGGGCAACTAATAAGCAGCTTCCCGCAGCAAACGCACCCTCAACGTGCATGTCTGGTAATGATCCCTCAGCGAGAACATCAACAGATCAGAGTGCAATGAAAGCAACCGCTGCGTAGAAAGACAAACTTTCAGTGCATGTTCAAATGAGCACCAAAGGCACCGAAACACGGGCTGCACACAGTACAAAACTGATTTGAATGACAGGGACCAGTCACACTCCAATTGATCCAGGACTGTTTCTCCAAAATACTGCATCATGCATTCACGACACAGCTGCACTGGTGGGAGTGTTATCATTCCTCCTTGTTGCGGTGGGACAGCCATTGCACATGAAAAGTAGCAACAGCAAGATGCCAATTATTATAGCCAAAGTTATTGGAAATCCCGCCAAAATACCAGAGAATATTGAATGGATGGCTGATGGCATTAAACCGAGTATGGAGGAGAAGGTGTGAACATAACCAGAACTAACGGCCTTAAAGAAATTTACGATTGCAGTCGTACTGGATCCATTAAATATTCATCCCACGAGTTCACCAAAGTGTCTCGCAAAGTTGGTACTTGAAAGGGTCTGTATCTCTGCTGATGACCTTGCCACCTGAAGTGCATAGGTCTTGTGTGCAGATGTGAGAGCCACATGTTTTTGAAACAGTAACGCTTTGAGTCTGCTCAACTTGTCAAAATTCACATTAGAAGTTGCAATAAATGGGGCCAGATGTCAGCTACCTCTTTCTGTCTAGTGGGGGGAAAAAGTACGTTCCTGCAGCATGTAACAATCTTAGAGACCCAAAGAACATAAACTACTCTGGCTGGCACCCCACAACAGTCTGCACTTTTGAGGAGAACACAGCTGCCATTTGAAAGCACCTGGAACGCAGGTCTAATGAAGGGGACTGGAATGCCCTTCAGATAACAAGCCAAGTTTGCTGCAGACACGTTACACGCCCCGTGCAAGGACAGCTGTTTACAAACCATTGAATGGCTGAGAGAAGTCTCACATTCACTACTGGTAAGAAAGACCTCTTTCATGCCACTGAGACATTTGTATGAGAAGGGCAGCTCCCACACCTCGTGAATGTAACTATCTCCCAGCCTTTCACATCTGCTGACCGGAATGTGTTATAAACACATCGTGATTGTGTAATAGGCAGATTAATGACCCCGTGTATTAACCACTCAGCAGATGGTATTTCAGCCACAGTAAAAGGCAACTTTTCTAACTTTGCAGTGTTTAGCATGACATACGTTGCTTCGTTCTTAGCCATTACTTGTTGTTGTGTTAAATTAAATGTAGAAAATATGTCCCTTGCGCTAACGTGTTGCCAGGGAACATGACATGCCTTCAGTGTTTGAAGTGTCCAAGCCAACTGCATAATGGACCTTAATTAACTTTGTCCATGATGTAAAGAAGACATATCAGTTGGTATTATGTCTCTAGCAGAAGAGACGATGTTATTTAGGTTGTATATCTGGTCAGATAAAGTATTAATCCCATTATCTACAACAGCTAATGCCTTCTGTAAATTTTCCTGGTCTATTTTCCTTAACCAGGCAGCAGCTTCTTGTTGGGAAAGCTTCAGAATTTCATTATATACTTCATATAAGAAACTCATTCTATGTTTTTTTCTGGGGCCTAACAGGAAGTCCTGTAAGTCGGTGTTATTAGACAGGAGACTGAGGTGTTCTCTCACCGCATCTAGTGTGGAACTCTTCAACCATTGCTGACATAGCTTCCCTGCACTGTATGTTGTTACTATACTTGCTTGTTCGGATGATATATAGCAAGGGGCCGACGTACTTGTTCTAAAAACCCCCATGGAGTTTATAAAATGTTTATGACACCCATTGGTATCTATTGGCCACAATAACCACCTGCCAGGACGTGACAGTGAAGCATTAAACATGCCATTCTGGACCCATTCATCGAGCTGATTTTCAGTTGCTTGACATAATTTTGCCATTTGTGAAATTTTCCAGGGGCAGAAATACTGGGCGCATTCAATTCCTTAATCTTAGCTAAGCCTAAACAACTTGTTTGTTGTACGGTTTCATTTAAAAATATTATTTGAACAGGTATCTGCCATGCTCTAAATAAAGCTTCCTTTGCCAATGTCTAGTTCCCCGCACACTTTTTTGCTTTAATCAACTCTGATGTGATGTCTTTGTTGGGAATTTCTAGAACCCCTAATCCTGGTACCTTAACCTCAGCATTTAGGCAGCCTCCCATTCGATAGAAATATTTAGCAGGAAATGCTTTTGGGTAGGGTGTACCTTCAGCTGTAGCTTTCACGGCAGCCCATATATCCTCGTCCGGTTTCACACCTAAGTGGGTTACTGCAGCAACAGTGGCAGTAGCTACTGCTGACTTTGCGGCTTCATCAGCCAGTGTATTCCCAGCAACGTGTATTCCAACCTGCTGGTGTACAAGTGTATGCACAACATGGACATTTGGTAGCTTTTCCTTCAGCTCTGCTACTTTTCCCCGCAGAAGTCTGTGTTTGATGGTGTTGCCTTTAGAACCTCTGAACCCATTCTGGCCCCAGTAATGCAGGTATTCAATAAAGGACTGGACACAGTAGTACGAATCACTAACAATTAGTGTTAACTGTGCACGATCCGTATGGTCCAGTGCCATCACCAGAGCTTTTAGCTCAGCTAGTTGTGCTGTGCAATTCCCTAGGGTTTGTGTGAATATATGCTGGGGACAAAGGGCCATATGTATGAAAAAATGGCCTTGCGAATCGCAAATAGCGATTTTTAAGAAATCGCTATTTCCGAGTCGCAATTGGCCATGTATCAAAATTACGATTCGAAATTAGCGATTTCTTAAAAATCTCAATTTGTCGTTTGCGAGGCCCATTTACCGAATCGCAATTTGCATTTTCGCAAATTGCTATTTTTTTGCGATTCGGTAAAAAATCGCAAATTGCGAGAAGTTTTGAGAAAGCACACCTGTAGGAGACTGATGACATCACAAGCAGGAAGTGAGTCGTCCCAGGCAGTTTCAGGCGCCACACCCAAACCAGCATCCTGAGAGAGAGCAGCCCAGCCACACAGAGCAGCACTCTGAAGGAGGCAGCACACCTGAGCAAGGATGGACACCTCAGCCCAAGGACAGGAGAAGTGAGAGAGAAAGCACAAGCTCAAATTCAGCGAGCAAGAGCTTGAGGGGCTGACAGAGGAGGTGGTCAGGAGCCATGACCGCATTTTTGGCAAAAGCTCACTCCAGGTGCCTGAAAGTGAGAAAAGGAGACTATGGGCAGATATCAAATAAAAAATCTGCGCATTTGGAGTGGCACAGCGCTCCGTAGAAGAAATTAAGAAGAGGTGGTATGACCTGCGGTCCTGTGCGAAAGAGAGTGTGTCAAGGAGACTGCATTAAGCCAGGGGCAAAGGAGGCGGTCCACCCACAGAGGCACCATCCACCCCATTAGAGGACCTAGTCGAGTCGACACTCCTCCCTGAAGCTGTGACAGGGCTCACAGAGATAGGCACCTCCGGCACACCAAGTACCAGCCAAGGTAAGAGCACTATTGATTTGTAACCCCATATGTGTATGCACAAAATCCCCGTAGGAATTAGCAAGTAATGTTAAACATTGTGAGAAGTAGTCTAGTCCACATCTTAGAAGCAGCACAACAATGCATTATAGGAGTGGCAGTCCACAACCCAGAGCTAAAAGTTGCACATAAAATGTATTTAAGTAGAGTGACACCCAGAGGAACACAACACACACAACACAGTGTAGAGAAGTACATGTACCTTTATTATCATTGTGTGACCGTAATTGTAACAAACATAACTGACATGCTGCATATTGTCATTGCAGGTGGGCCAGGTCCAGCAGCCACAGCATCAGCACGCGTAGGTGAGACTGACACCCATCCGGCCTCTTATTCCAACACCAGTGGGTCTCTCACCATTGCGCCTGTCCGACACAGGCCCAGAGCACTGCCACTGCCAGAGCTCAGCCAAGACTCAGATGAGCAGCAGGAAGGGCCAATTTCACAATCACCAACAGGCAGGCGCAGTCAGATGCAGGAGGTCAGGTGTCAGCAGACCACAGCACCCCGCAGGATGGCAACCAATTGCGGGGCACAGCAGCATGAGGCAGGTGAGGGTCCCTCCTTATTTGGTGGGCTGGAAGCTGCTATGTTGCAGCAGCAGCGCCTACAAAACAAGAGGATCCTGGGATTACAAAATTATTTGTGGCAACACAACAGCAACATGGTGGGCCTGCATCGCCAGCTTGAGTCCCTTAATTCAAACATAGAACTGCTGCATGAGGGACAGGTGCAGGCATCACAGGACACCAGAGACCTCACAAGTGCTGTCCGTGAACTATGCCGGGAGCTGCGCCATGAGAGGGTGAGCCAGCGCAAACAGGAGCGCAGATTTATGAACATGTTTGGGGGCTTCTGTCGTTCTATGAACAGGGTGGCAAATGCAACATCACTGATTGCCCGTCGTGCAGTGGCTGCACAAGTGGAGGCGGCACACAGCAGCAGGGATGTTGCAAATGGACGGGTACAGATCAACAATGTGATCGACAACATAATGGGACAGAGGTCAGCCACACCGAGTGAGCTTGCACTGGGGGATACTGAGGACAGTTCCAGCCTCAGAAGTGTAGCTGTACCAGCATTGGACACCAGACGACACAGTGCCAGGCACAGCACTGCCACTGAGCGGGACAATAGAGGTGCCAGTGAGGGAACTGGGCACCCGAGTGGTGGGTGTGGCCGCAAAACAATGACTGTAAAGCTGCCAGTGGACTTATGTTTTCACTATGAGGGAATAGTGCATTATTCAGGTCCTTCATTGTTTCTAGTTTATCACTTTTTTTGCAATTCCTCAAACGCACATTACCTGACTTAAGGTAATAAATTAATTTCACTACAGGTACAGTTGTCAGAGGATTTGTGTCATTTATACTTACATCTGAAATGGTTGTGTGTGATGTCAGCACGCCTTTGCCTTCCCTCTGCTGCACTGGTCCTGTCTGCTGGCTGTAGGGGTGGTATGGGATCATCATCCTCATCAGATTCAGTATCACATATGTTCACAGGTATGCCCCTGGTGGTGGCTATATTGTGCAAGATAGTACAAGTAGCCACTATTCTACAAGTCGTCTCTGGACTGTAATGTAATGTCCCTCCGCTTTTGTGGAGGCACCGGAAGCGACTCTTCAGCAGTCCAAATGTGCGCTCCACCACATTGCAGGATGCCCTGTGTGCTGCATTGTATCTCCGTTCAGCAGGTGTTGCAGGATTGAGGTAGGGCGTCATCGTGTAGGTGCGCATTGCGTAGGCACTGTCTCCTGGAAGGGACAGAGGGTATGATAAGAAGTTGGCCATCTGAAATCAGCATGCCATCAATGCGCCATTGTACAGAGGGACAATACCTAGTAGATTTCCTTCACCAAACTCCCCAGGTAGCAGTCTTGTGTGTATGCCGCTAAGGCCAAAGATGTACGAATCATGTGTGCTCCCTGCGTACCTGTCCACGAGATCAGTTATGATGTAGGAGGCATTGAATATCACCGTATATTCATTGAATGTTGGTATTTACGGTTGCGGTACACACACTCTGTGATGGATAGTGGACAGATTGCCACGTGTCCCACCTATGGCACCTAGGAGGTGAATGAACTGTGCTATCTGGTAAAATTCTAATTTTGTCTGCTGTATTTCCTGTGGGGTGTGGGGGAATCTGATGTACTGGTTTAGTTTGCTCAGCATGGCATTGATAAATGCATTGAAAAATCTGGAGAGAGTACTCTGTGAGACCCCTCCAGCTGCTGCTATGACCCCTTGATAGCTCCCTAAGGCGAGTAGGTGGAGGGAGCGTAATACCTGCACATGGGTGGGTATGCTGTGAGTCCTTAGTGTTCCGTGCTGCAGTATGGGTTGTAGCTCAGCTATCAGATCAAGTATCATGGTTGAGTTCAACCTATACCTCTCATAGATTTCCTCCTCTGTCAAGTGTAATGCGCACTCTGAAAGTGCGCTCCTGTCTCCTCCTCCCTCTCCTCAAACCTGCCAAGATCCTCATCCTCCTTGCCATTACATTGAGTGCAGCCACTGTGGAAAATAGTCTGAGACATTCTGGGCCTCTTTATATAGGTTGCACCTAGTTACCACCTGGTTTCACTTAGTGGTACTTTGCATGTGCAAAATGCCATTCTGCGAAAAATCACAATTTGCTATTTTTTGATGCATCGATTTGCGACTTGAATTTTGCGATTTGCAATTTGTACCTCGCAGTTTCCTACTGGAAATACCAAATCACAAAATGCGACTCACAAAACCAGGTCGCAACGCAAAAAATCGAAATTTTTGCGATTTCTTATTTTTGGTCTGTGAATGCCTTTTATGCATCGCAGACCACTTTTTTGCACTCGAAAACGGCCGAATTTAGCGATTCGCACCGTTTACAAGTGAAAAAAAGTTTCATACATCTGCCCCAAAATGTATTATTCTACATGTAGCCAGATACGACTGTGCAAGTAGTGGAGTATTGATGCTTTG
Organism: Pleurodeles waltl; assembly: GCF_031143425.1. Lineage (NCBI taxonomy): Eukaryota > Metazoa > Chordata > Amphibia > Caudata > Salamandridae > Pleurodeles > Pleurodeles waltl. Next base: position 54,187,400 of record NC_090439.1, on the reverse strand, counting down.
TGCCAATAGCAGGTTGAGCTGAACCATCAGTGTACATGACTCTTTGATACTGATCTATAGGCAGTGTATTTGCAGGAACTGGATATTCTAGTTCATATTGCAAAAATTCTTGAGTTTGTAATTTCGGGTCAAAAATGTAGTCTACATCAGTGCCTGTCAAAGACGTTGCCCATTGTATCTAACGTGGATGTAATGCTTTAACGTTTGGAACGCTTGCTTTGGTGACAGCTTCACGGGCCGGGATTGGAGAAACAACACTTACGTGTTTGCCTTGGGCCAGAGGTCGTTCTTTAATGACAACCATCTGCACAGCAGTGCGAATTTTCTCAGTGGGAGCAAAGCGTTGCTGTCGGGACTGTCTTACCCTCATTAAAGGTTACATAGGTGAAACCAATTGCATCAGCAATTACTCTCATGACCAAATGTGTTTTGTTGTCCCGTGTGTGTAAGTGTTGTGCTGCAAGCATGTATGTTTGCAAAGCTCTGAGTATACATGTGTGTTCGGCTGTCCAAAATTTAAGTGAAAATTCAGGACGTATTTTATGCGTGATGCATAATCAGGAATGTAAGTTCTTCCAAAATGTAGGAAACCCAATAGAGATTGGAGTTTTTTGATGGTATTTGGAAGTTGCAATTGTGCACAATTTTCCAAGAATTATGGCGCTAGGCTGTTTGCTTCACTTGATAGCTCATATCCCAAAAACAGGATGCTAAGGAAGGCTATTTTCCTTTTTTTAAAATTGAATTTGTAGCCGAATTTGGCAAATCCTACAACAATGCAAGCTACCCGTCTTAAATGTTGCAGTAATTCATCATTCATGAGATAGATATCATCTACATATGACAATGCTTCAGGGTCTATGTCGTGCAATATTGAAGTCACACGAGCCTCAAACAGTTGTGGACTGTTCTTGTACCCCTGGGGTAAACAATAGAATTTTTTGTGAGAGTCTAGTGCGCTGAAACGTGTTAAGTCTCTACTCTCAGGCGATATATTTTGGCAGAAAAAAACATTGGAAATGTTGAGTGTTGTTTAGTTTTTTCTGCGCACAATGTTGTTCATGAGTTCATCAGGGACCATCTTCAGTAGTCAAGCTTAGGGTGGTTGGCAGCTGCTCTTCAGGATGGTAGCTGTTCTTGATGGCCTTATAAACCACCTTTAAGATCTAGTTGGGCAAGACCTCACCAAAAATGAATGAATTTGTGTTCTTGGAACATTAATGGGGTAAACACAAACAATCAACAAAAGAACTTAACAAGTTTATCAAATGATTTTCAAATTATCTTATTGCAGGCAACTTAGGCTACATAACCTTTTACAATAGATGGGAATATAGGTGTCTCTTCTCCAGCACAAAAGGTGAAAATGTTTGGGCGGGCGGTTGGCAACTTTTATTGCAGTGGGGTTAAAAATGTCTTGTAAACTGTTTAGGTAGAAGTGGACAGTATAAACATCTTGGTAGGTAAACTGTTAAATAGGAAAAAAGAGATTGCAAAGCCACTTCTGGTAATTAATCTCCATGTACATCCTGACGCTTGCTCTAAGATTCTAATGACTTCCAAATTGGTAGAAACAATACTATCAAGTCTACAAGATCCTGTTGCCCCAGAGCTTTTAGTGACTGGTGACTTCAATATGAAATAGTTGTGACCTTTTGATAGAGAGAAAACGAGTTTGCAAAAGGATCATTTGTGAGCAATCCCACAGCAATCGAGGGGGCTTAGGCTCTGTTCTTACAGATGCCAAAGCAGTTTCTTTTGTTAAAAAGTTGGAGGCTTTGGGTCTTAAATTCCTGAATGGGAGATATCAGCAAGACACGCCACCCTCAATCTCTTGTTACACAGTGGTTACATTGCCATCACTAAGTTTAGTTAAAAAATATCAGATCATAACGACAGATAAGAGTGACCATGAACTGGAGATTACTTATTATTACCCTATGCACAAACCTATAGTTATGATCCCAGCAGAATTAGCCACTACTAACTTTAAGAAACTTCACGGGGGAGAAGGTTCGATTGATGTTATTGGTGCTAATGCAACTGCTTTGATAACCATTGTTTGAATAGTCAATCTTTTGGTAAAATAACTATGTGGTCAAATTATTTTGCTATGCTTATGGCTATGTTTTTCATTCAAAGTCATCAAAAAACTCGGCAGTGCCTTCGACTTGAGAGGGACATAAATAGAATTAAAACCTCAGCCTCAACTTCTTTAATAAGGAGGCAACGAAATAGAACTCTAAGGTTAGTTAGAAAGCAATGAGTGAATTGTCAAATTCAAAAGGAGTTAAAAATCATTAATAATACCTATCAGAAGCTAATCTCGGAACAGAAGATCTTGAAAAGACATTACATCTGGTCTAAGGCATTATTTTTAGTAAAAAGAGTAATTCACTGGAGTTTTGGAAAATGATGAATTGTCTGAACAAAGCTCCAATGACCATAACAAGTTCTAATATCTCATAATTGGTTTGGTTTTACTTTTTAACAAAACACTTTAACCACATCACTGATACTAAGAAGAAACTCTTCAAATTGGGAGCCACAGGGGGGAGTATTGCGCCCAAGTGAGGGGAAAAATGGTTCTTGGTGGATATAATGAGGTTATGGAACAATTGTTTTCAGTGGATCAGATTATTAGGCAGATCAGGTGGCAGGTGAGGGCACCTGGTCCCAATGAGGTACCAAATACTTTATATGAAACAAACCTGGGATTTCGGGCAGAAAAGCAGGTGATTATTATTATTATTTTTTTTTAAAAGAGTAATTCACTGGAGTTTTGGAAAATGATGAATTGTCTGAACAAAGCTCCAATGACCATAACAAGTTCTAATATCTCATAATTGGTTTGGTTTTACTTTTTAACAAAACACTTTAACCACATCACTGATACTAAGAAGAAACTCTTCAAATTGGGAGCCACAGGGGGGAGTATTGCGCCCAAGTGAGGGGAAAAATGGTTCTTGGTGGATATAATGAGGTTATGGAACAATTGTTTTCAGTGGATCAGATTATTAGGCAGATCAGGTGGCAGGTGAGGGCACCTGGTCCCAATGAGGTACCAAATACTTTATATGAAACAAACCTGGGATTTCGGGCAGAAAAGCAGGTGATTTTTTTTTTTTTTTTTTTTTTAAATTGATTTTATCATATCAAATATATAAAAGTAGAACAACAGTCCCTGCAGAGCAGCATATCTAAAGAGCAATAGCCGCCCACTGCAATATTAACATACATTCCGTACAGGAGAAATCAGACAGGTACAGATTGATCATTACAATCCAGTTTGTTCTTCTAAATTTCCCATCCATTAATTGGGGACAAGATCTGTACGGAATTACCAAGGGGCAATTTCTGCCAGAGATGCAGTAGTGATAACATACAGTTGGATAAGGGATATCAACAGATATAAACAAAAGAGGCAGGTGGGGAATACAACCAGACAACAACAGCCATTCACCTTCCTGACATAGATGCCAGCGTACAGAGGGGTCAGTAATTCGTCCGGGCTTCTTTGGTTATATCACTCACTCGTCTTGGGCCGCTAGGAAATTATTCAGTGGAGTCCAAATATCTTTGGGTCTAGACCCTTCAGGCATCAGGCTCCAGAAGACTATAAGCTGATCATGACAAAAAGCAGCATCTCTTAGCCATTCAGAGCGGCGTGGCGCTCTCGTCCCGCCCCAGCACATGGCTACTCTACGCTTGGCTAACAGCAATAGTAGGCCCACCAAGCGTCTGTGTGTTGCCCTGATGTCCTCCACGCACCCAAGCAGCGCGATTCTAGGAGTGGCAGGAATTTCTAGTTCGACCATTTCAGAGATTGCATTGAAAACTGCCACCCAGAAGGCGTAAACATCCGCACATTCCCACGCCAAATGTTAAAAACTAGCCTCCGGCGCCCGGCAGCGCGCATCTTCGCGCGACCTCAAGGAGTGCATCCACACTGGGGTATAGTATAGTCTGTGCAAAAATTTAAAATGCAGCAATCTAAACCTGTAATTTGGCGTCAACGCTCTCATATGCGCACAGCAGGTACGCCACAGAGCCTCCGAGATGGGTTCTCCCAGATCCGCCTCCCACGCTAGTCTAGACGGCTCCCGGAGATTATTCCTCTGTTCCTGCATACAGTTATATAATTTGGTGACCAGTCTATTAGGCAACCGCACGCAGCAGAGAGACTCCAGAGCGAGGAACTCCACCGGGGCCTCATCCGAACTCCACAAGCGGTTCCGCAAAAAAGAACGAACTCGGATCACATACATACGCTGAAGCGCCGTGCACTCGCGACCAGCCAGTATCTCAGATACATCAAGCAAGCGATCATCCATCATCCAATCTCTCAACTCAGTTAGGCCAGCATCTCGGAGAAACCCACGTACTCCACCGTCACGATACAACTGCTCGTCAGCTATCGCCATTACCGGTAAGGAAGGAGCGAACGGGACCGAAACCCTGGACCGCCGCATCAACATACCCCACGCCAGCATCTTACATGCCACCGTGTCAATCCCCCGCACCCGGGACGGTACACGTCCTCCGAATGCTCTCGCCAGGTCGTTCGGCCACACAGAGTCGCTCTCAGGCGCCAGGTGCGGCAGATAACGGATAGGATTCAGCCAGTAATACGCATAGTGCGCCTGAGCACATAGATAATACAGCTCCATATCCGGCGCAGCGAGCCCACCTAGTTCGAATGGCAACGTCAGCCTCTCCCATGAAATACGCGTGCGTCGGCCCGCCCATACCAGGCAGATCAGTGCTGAGCGCAGACGCCTCAGGTAACTTCTCGGAAGCGGGAGAGGGAGATTCACAAATAGGTACAAAAATTTCAGAAGAACTACCATCTTTGCAATAGCAATACGTCCTATCAATGACAGCGGGAGGGTTCGCCAGGACTCTACCTTCCCCTCCAGCCACGTCAGAGCAGTGCCATAGTTAGCCAGCCACAACTCCTCCACATCACAACTCAGCTGTATACCCAAATACCGCACCGGTCCATCCGCCCACACCAGAGGGTATCGAGAGTCATACCGCGGAACCCTGGGGGTCAAAGGCAGCACCACTGATTTAGACCAATTAATATTAATACCTGAAAAGGTACCAAAACGCACGATCTCATCAAGTAGTGCATCCAGATTCTGGTCGGGATTCCTTACATATAATGCAATATCATCTGCATACAGAAATATCAATATTGGTTGCTGCCAGAATTGCAATCCTCTGTCGTTATAATTCTGTCGGAGCCGGGCCGCCAGGGGCTCCATTGCCGCAGCAAAAAGGAGAGGGGATAGCGGGCAACCCTGGCGTGTGCCGCGCGCAACAGGAAACGGGGCAGATACATTCCCATTAAGGCGCAATCTAGCAGTGGGCAATGTATACAGCAATCTAATCCAGCGGAGGAAGCGCGCACTAATTCCCACCCGACTCAACAGAGCGAACATATAGTCCCATGTCAAGGAATCAAATGCTTTAGCTGCGTCCAGGAAAACAGCTGCCGCATTGTCATCTTCTACCAGTGTTCCCGCTACCGTGAAAAAGGTGTGCAAATTGTGGCCCTGATCCGGGAGCACCAAACTGGGGAGAAGAGGCTGTAGCCTCGCCGCAATCATCTTTGCTAGGATTTTGTTGTCAATATTTATCATGGAAAGCGGGCGGTACGAGTCGCATCGGGTCGGATCCTTTCCAGGCTTCAGGATTGTCACTATCAGTGCCTCCCGGAGCGAGGTCGGGAGCGACCCAGTCTCCAGGGCTTCTGCATAGACCTCCAATAGTCGAGGGGCTAATATATCCACATACTCTTTATAAAACGCAGAGGTTAGGACATCCAGTCCAGTTGACTTCTCTCCAGGTAAGCCGCATATGGCCGCAGTCACCTCCTCCACTGTGAATGGTTCATCTAAGTATTTCCTATGCACCTCATCAAACCATATTAACGCAATATCCTCAAAGGGCATCTGTGCATCAGTCACACCAGCTCCCGTCGGAGCTGCATAGAGCCCAGCGTAAAACTCAGTGAACACCTGCATAATTCCTCCCGATCCCGACACACTCTCACCCCCTCCATCCATGACCTCAGAGACATAGTCATTGGCCCAAGGTTTACGAAGTAAAGCTGCCAATGTACGTCCAGCCCTTTCACCCTCCCCATACTGACGTGCGCGAGCCTCCCTCCCGAGGAAGCAAATTTCCCTAAGAGAAACTTCCTCATACAGCGATATCTCTTGGCGGATCTCCGCAAGGACTTCATTAGACCAGTTAGATTCCAGTCGTCTTTCCAGCTCAGCAAGCCGTGACTCAATTTCAGCCATCTCTCGTCTCAGTGTTTTAACTATACTGTGTTGTTTCGAGATACAAACCCCTCTGTTAACAACTTTAAATGCCTCCCAAAGGGTTCCTGGGGACTCCACCGATCCCTGATTCTCTGCAAAGTACATTTTAATCGCCTCCCGCAGTTCCTCACGGAAGGCTGCATCGCAAAGCGCCCCGCTAGGCAGCCGCCACATAATAGATCTACCTAGTTCAGTCGGTATCTCCAATTCCTGGCACACCGGCGAGTGATCTGACAGCGTACGAGGAAGATGTTCAACCGCTCTAGTCCAGGCCAGCATGTCCCTGGAACCCAGCCAGCGGTCAATACGAGACCAGCTACCATGCACATAATTCAGACATGTACCCTCTCTCGCCACTCCATGCCGCTGCCGCCACAAGTCAACGAGCGCACCATCACGCATCACGGCCTCCAAGGCCCTAGCCGCCGCAACATTTTGCATCCTGGCCTTACTCTCCCTGTCCAGCTTGGCATCAAGTACGACATTAAAATCTCCCCCCCAAAGCACCGCACCTGGCCCCAACGACTCCACCAGGCGCCACAGCTCCATGAAGAAACCTGGATCATCAACATTCGGCCCATACACAGCGACTAGGCGGCACGGCTTGTCCAGTAACACACCACTCATCAGTACATATCTGCCATTGGGATCTACCAGAACTTTTTTCGTTCGCCACTGCAGACCCTTGCGAATAAGGACTGCGACTCCACAGGAGTAACCCGAGTATGTTGAGCAATGCATCTCACCTATCCACCCAGATTTTAGTCTGTGTTTTGTGGACTTCACTAAGTGTGTCTCCTGAAGCATACATACATCAGTTGCATGTCTCTTAACATATGCAGCCACAAGTCGAGCTTTCCTACTATCATTAAGCCCTCGTACATTCCAAGTCAAACATCTGATCCCAGATACTTCCTCACCTCTCAGCTCCATCCACAGTCAGCCAGTCTTGCACGCAAAGGCCAATCCCCACCTGCCATAAAGTTCGCAAGGAAACAAATAGAACATTCATACATAAATGAAGGGACAATACCCCACTAACATGTGAGAAACCCCCACCCCCCACCCACTCAGGCCCCCCAATCGGACCCAACTAATTACCCACCCATCCTGGCCCCAAAACCCTCCTCGAAAACAAGAACAGTGAATAATAGGACTCATCCCAGGGGCTATGACCGGCCTAGTATCTCTCCACCCAGATGGCATCGGGAGAGAGGGCCCATGGGCCAATCACCAGTCACTTAGCAGCCGGGACCAGGCAAGGAGCAGCCAGCGCGCCCCAGCAGTTCCAATAATGGGTGTCAGGTCGATCGGAGCATATTAGTCATTGTCACTTAGGGCAGCGCCGTCACTGCCGCGGCCACGGCGCTCTGCGGTCTCCCGCTCCCTCGGCAGCTGTCGAGCAAACTTGGTTGCTTGTTTCAAGTCGTGAAATAGTGCATCTTACCCTCATGTCGCACCCTCAGCTTGGCAGGATATAACAGGGCAAAGCTCACACCCGCCTGAGATAGCAGTCGCTTAACCGGCAGAAAGGCACATCTCTGGGACTGCACACCAAGTGTATAGTCTGGGAAGAAATTTATTTCGGAGTTCTTATAAAGTAACGGACGTCTCTCCCTTGCCAGACGGAGTACAGCGTCACGATCACAGTAGTTTAATAGACGTGCAATAATTGGACGTGGGGGAGTTCCCCAGAGGGGGTCGGGCCCCAAAGATCTGTGAGCTCTCTCAACCACCAGCATCCGAGAGAGCTCACCGGCGAACAACTCAGACAACATCTGTTCAATAAAGTCTTCCATTCGCCCCATATCGGTCGCCTCCGGCAGTCCCACAATTTGAATGTTATTGCGGCGTGATCTTGATTCCAAGTCCTCGTTCTTGTTACGTATGACCTCAAGGATTCGGTCCATACGTGCGATCTGTTCCCTGTCACCCCAGCGTCCATCCTCTATCTCAGATGTACGTGACTCCAAGGCCTCAAGCCTGGTGTCGTGATCATCTACGCGCGCCCTAATGCGGTCAAGCTGTTCGGTGACATGATCCAGTTTGGTGTCAATGCCCGCCAGGCTGGCCTTAAGTTCCAAAAACATGGACTTCACCGATACCTCAGGGCTATCCTCTCCGTTCGGCTCCTCACAGGGCTGGGAGCTATCAGCAGCGTTCTTTTTTTCCCCCCCTTCGAAGGTAAGTTTGGCCTGACGTTGATCAGCCTTACCCATAGTTCCACCCTGCTTAAACACCTCCGACCAGGTCCAGGTAAGCAGAGCCAAGCAAAGGGAGGCCCAGACTCCAGCAACCTCTCCAGTTAACGCAGAGCTCACCGCGGGCTCCTGCTTCAGCAGCTGGGCTCGTCAAGTAACGGGATCTCAGAACATCGGCTTATCCTCACAGGCCCAATCAGCCCACACTGCTCATCCGGGTAGTCGCCACTTGTACACCCTCCTTGGGCCACTGCAGTCACAGCCTTCACCGCCCTCCGCCGGGCCTCACTTCGTATCCCTGAGTTAGCGGCCCGAGGGGCCCGCCCGAATGATCAGTCCGTTTTCCCAGATACCAAGTAAATGAAGCTACGAACCTCGAGGGCCCCCTCAAGGCTTTACCTCGACGGCTTGTCTCCTTACGGGCCTCCTCCTCGCCCGTTTAAGCCGCCGGGCCCAGAGATAGCTTCAGGGCCCGTCAGAGCCTCCTCCGCGTTAGCGCCAACAGGGCCAAGCTTATTGCAGGGCCGCGACGCGACCACGTCGCCGAATGGCCCCCAGGCGCAGTCTCGCGCCCGATCACATACCTCCGGGAGCAGTCGCGGGCCTCAAATCCACCAGCACGCTATGCACCTTGCGTAGCTCCACGCACGGCCACACTCCTCAGAAGCCGCCGCAGGCCTCCACGCTCGTCCGCTCGCACCACGTTCTATCCGCGCGAGCGCGGCCGTCAGCAGTCCCGCCCGCGTTCCTTCACCGCTGCTCCTGAGCCGCCGAAGGCAGTCCAGGGGCTTCTCTGAGCAGAGCGCGCCAGGCTCACGCCCGCCAGCACCGTCGGATATGATAATAGTCGGATAAACGGCCCTGGGCCAGGCAGAGCCTCACAAAGTGACGGCCATCTTGCCCGGTGGTCAGGCCACGCCCCAAGCAGGTGATTGTCTTCAATATTGCTTTAGAGCTGGAAGCCATAAAAATTTGTGGAGAGGTTTGTTAATTCACATGATATATAATGGAAGAAATTGCTACTGCTCAGGAAATCATCATTTAAGTACTTTAACAGACACTGAGGCAAACTACTATGCAGGTTTACTCCTGGAGGATCTTTTATCCTAGGGCTACTGAAAATGATATTATTCCTGCAATCCATTCAGGTTTTGTGAAACGGTCAAGAACGGAAGTTAATATTTTGTTCCTGTCTATTATCATAGACAGGTGCAATCAAACAAACCAACCACTATACCTGTGCTTTGTGGACTTTAAGAGGCATATTTATACTCCATTTGCGCTGAATTTGTGTAATTGTTTTCATACAAATTTGGCGAAAAACTAACTCCATACCTATATTTTGACATTAGACCCATCTTATGTCAAAATATTGGAGTTTGCACCATTTTTCAGATGCAAGAACCTACCTTGTGCCAATGAGATGCAAGGTAGGCTTTCCCATCTAAAAAATGGTGCTAACCCTAGAGCCCTAAATTTATCACCCGTACTAAAATGACACACGGGTGGGAGGCAGGGTGGTCAAGAAAGGAAAATTACTTCTTGATTAGATATTGTTTTGGCTACCTGCCAGGATGAGCTAACACAGTCCCCTACGAATGGGTAGGGTCTAATTTTCTGTGTATTTTATTTAGTTGTGGGGTAGAAAATGTTATCCATATGATCTGTATATGTAAAGGGCTGTTAAATGAGCTAAGAAGTTTATTGATGGTTTCCTTTAACCAGATGTGTGTTTGTATGTGTAGGCAAGCAGTGGTTAGTAGTTTTAAATCATCAGATAATATTCTAAACTCTAAAATAAGAACATTTTTGTGACTGTCATCAAAAAAGCTCTATGACCAAGGCAAGTTGAACCCCAAGGAGGCAGGAGACCAAGACTGTTTTAAAATAAATATTTCTCTGTTATAAGGAAAGTGCTGAGTAAGATTTAAGCTGAGGGTTCAATATTAAAGGCACTCTAGGGAATTTCTAAATTTTTGCAAATTATTTCATTTTACACTTGATTGTGTATTTTATTATTCAGCCATTCTGAAACTCCAGTACTGTTGGCAGTTTAGAAAAGTTGGTTGTATTTTATTTTGTGGGCTAGCGGCTGGAAATGTAAAACAGCAAGCTATTTAGAACACTGCACTTTATCACTTGTCACTTTGAAATTTCTAGTACTGTAGACTGTGGGGCAAAACGGCTGCGCCTTCCTAAAAGTGTGTGTGTGGGGGGATACATTTGAAAATAAAATGTTCTAAGGATTGTATTTTAAATATTAGGGAATTTTCACGTTTTATATTTTTTAGCTGCTAGCTTTGCAGGGTAAAAGGGTAGTTTTGTTGCAACATATGTTATTTGTTTTAATTAGTTATACTCTTAACACTGCATGCAGTGTATCAAAGATTATGTTGTTTTTAAGGGTTTATAGCAGTAATGTATTTATGTGATCTAATATATTTTCTTTAAAAAAAAATTACATATTGGTTTTAATGAATTGTGTACTTTTCAAATAAACTTGAACTTGTGATGGTGTAACCCATCTGCCAAACTCAAAATCAGGCCTTTAGTCTATGACGGAAAATGACCCTTCATTTTACCACTAAAAAGACATCAAAAGACATTCCATCAGATCCTGTTACATTTTACCCATTGTATTTGCTCTTATGGACCAGTTGCACTGTAAATATTTAGCAGCAGCATGAGCAATCAACTCTGTGGTTTCAGTACGCAGAAGTCTAAATACCACATGGAACTGCCTGGTGTAAAGCTGCCTGCAAATCGGCGCCATCTGCTGCTTCTTCTGAGGCTCATATCCTGGGCAGAAAAAGAACTAATGTAAAACTGTTTCAGTGTCGGCAAATTCAGGATGCAGTGCTTGAAACAATGGTATCCTTTCACTTGTTATGAAAGCAAGTAATAGAAAGGGTGCAACACAAACAAATTACTAAACAGTTGTTTGACTGATGGAACTGAAATGATGTCAAGAAAATCTTCAAAAACACATTCGTTTTTAAAGGACATTAAATCTAAAATCAGGTTTCCTAGATTCTTGCTATTTACATCCGAGACCCCAATATAGGCCAAGTATAAATCCTTTACACAAGCTCTGGCTAAAGATTTTTGTTGAATCTCGGTTCCCCATTAATCATCTGAACCCAGTTCTAAAAAAAATGATGCCTTTAAATTAGTTATCCATTTTAATCTCTTTCCCTTGTCCTGATGTCCTATTTCCTTAAAAGTGCTAATGTAGTTTTCCAAGGCCGGGGTAGACGTCAGTCTGCATGAATATAAAATATGTCTTCATTTGGCCTTCATCATGACTGATTTTATACCTGTATCCCACAGCAAAGGGAGCATTGGGGCACCCCTGGGTAAATTCAGTAATGATCTTATAAAATTATTTTTGGCAGTTGCCAAAGTTAATAGCTCAGTATAGCCCCATCGGACGGCTCAGTAAAAGTACTCCCAAAGCCTTTATCTGGTAAATGTTAAGAGCTGATGATATCTGCCTTATTTTTGAAGAACTCTACAGCCTCAAAATCTCTAATGTTTATTGAAAGAGGTTTAAGACACATTTCCTAATTTAGGGAAGCCAGGACATATTTGATGTTAACGTGAAGCCCAAGTAATCAAAGTCAAACACCCTCTCCAAACTACGAACATCCAATTTTATGGAGCCTTCAAATACCTTGTCTGGGTCGATGGACATAAACTTGGTTCTCCACTTTGGTTAAACATCGGTTTAACATTGATTGTGACGTTTGTGCCATTTGAGGTATGAGAAAACTTGTTGGTGTTGGACATCTGCATATTAAGCACTACATGAAGGTACATATGCCAAATGCATAAAAATATGGATATGCAATCATCACCACGGATGCAAAAATGCATAAATCCTGTGGGTCTGCTCATATTGCTCTAACATTCACACTAACATCCGTTCTTGACAATTCTACATGATTCTGTGCATACTTTCTTTTGTGTTGCCACAATGACTGTAATTTGGCTGCAGGTGATGTATACTTCCCCATACACATCACAATGTTACAGAAATCATGGATCACACAAAGACGGCACAGAGATACAAAAATTGATTTGGGATCCCGGAAGCTGTCTGAAATTGGAATTGTACAAATTGAAATTGTACAATAAAAAGTGGTGACATCTCTGTGTTCTTAAAAGATCAACAAACTTGACACACACATATGCATAAATTGTCTACATATGGGATAATGCTAGTCACTTTGCAGAACTGAGCTGGATGGATGTTGAAGGTCAGAGGTATCTAAAATCACATGCTTGAAGAATGCCTTAGACATGTGATGTTTTAAGTATTGCTGGCTAGCATAATCTCATGCCACCTTGCACCATGCCACATGGCTGACACTATTGTCCCTAGGCAGAACAAAGTTGACCTGCAATGGGAAAGGACAGGTATTCACCATGTGTAACTGTAGGGACCATATCATTCTTTTTATATCGTTGGTGCACAATATGCTGACTAGTTGGAATGCATTCAACCTTGAAACAAGGTGCAAGAGTGCATGCTCTGTAAGCAGGTTTGCATTGTTTTGTACTGGAAAGGGAATCTTCCTCCATAAAAACGGTTCCCGAGGCATTTTTAGCTGTCTACATGTGCTGCATAAAGAAGCATGCATAGGAAGTTTATAATAAAAGTGAATTAAACATATATCTCCTCCTTACCCATCACTGGAGGAGGTGTAGCATGTTTGCACCTTTCCCTATTTACATCTAGAAATGATTCAAAATCGATGTGTGTTCAATGTGAACAGACACACACAACCCACAGAACAGCCCCCTGGGTCAGGGTGTAGTGATGTTGCAATAAGATCTGCATTGCATTACACTGGATTGATTAAGCCACTCTGAGGCACACAAAGTGGCCTTGTATTGCTTAAAATAATTGCACTCTAGGTTAAGCCTTGCACTGGAAGCAAGTTGTGTGGTGCAATATCCACCAGACACATTAACAAATCAGCTACGTTGATGTATCTGCTTAACCTAACTAATATAGCAACATACCTACATGCAGATGGCATACACATACGCACCTACAGGGCCTCCAGTCTCAAACCCAAACAGGTAGAACAGATCAGACTCACATGCCATAACATCAGCCCATCAATGCTTCGTTTGGGAGGAGGTGTTTTCTCCTCCAAACACAAGATCCATGTGCTAATTCACTCCCAACAGCATTTATTGTCCTTTGGGGTGTAGCTTTGGCTGCCCCTGCCCCCCAAGGCCACCCGTTGTGGCAGGTAGCACATAATGAGCCAAATCAGACCCCCAACATCTTCCTCTGTAAAATTATTTCCCGTACCCTTCCCCAAAATGGCCCTATTCCTACTTAACAAATTAAACCTTAAAATAATACCCCTAAACTATTAACTATACCTAATCTACACAAACTCCAAAACTTACAAACACCTAACAATACAAAAACAAAAACTTACAAGAAACAATAAAAACACACTAAACTGACACACTTACCAGCGGACAGGGAAACACCAGACACTGACTAGATCACAAACTGCAAAAACTCCTCCAGATACACTCCAAACACCACCACCAACCAGCTCACACTAAAAAACTGTAAAAGAACGTGAAACTAACTTTCACACTTCCTAGTACACAGCCTGCCACACCCACTGCAACACTTCCTGCCTGGGAGAAACCAACATGTTTTCAGCACTTGTTTCATTTTTACTGACACATTGCTACACAAATGTACATTGCGTGATGGATGCACTGAACAGTTGTACTTCTGCAGCTACAGTAAATTCCATACAATGGTGCTAATTTGCACAGATTCCGACCAGCGCAACTGGTGCAATGCACAGGACCTACAGTAGAAGCTGGTACACACACTATTAGGCCCAGTTCCATTGACCTGGAGCTATGGTGGCACTACTTGGTAGGTCAGAGTGACAGGTGGCTGTGTCCAGGTGCTGAAGCTAGGTAGCTGAAAGCCTTTCATGACCCAGAGACTTCATGAGATGAGACCAGGCAGATTTCCTTTGGAGTCATTCTGGGTTCAACGAATACATGTGCAGTCCTTATTACCCAGCCTGGGGAACAGCAGGAAGCATAGCAGGACAGCAAGTCCGGAATCAAGAGCTGAATGCTCACACATCAATTTTCATATGCGTTATCAGGGTACGCACATTGGTGTCTGCCACAATCATTGGTCCATATAAAGTTGGATCCTGGGGCATATGTCCCACTCTTTTAGATTCCTTGATCAACCCAATCTTGCTCTTCCTCTGATGTGCTGAGGCCTCTTCCTTCTGAGTTATCACAGATGCAATACACACTTAGGGAAGCACAGAGACAGACTGGTTCCCCCATACTCCAGTGTATGTACCACCAGACTGCAGTTTTGCTGGATTGTGCAACTCCATATGGTGTAATTCCTCTAATCCTCATGTTTTGACCAGGCAAACATGTCTTACACAGAAAGTGAGCCAAGCTCCTCCAAGTAACGTAGCAGGACAACCACTTCTGCAGTCAGTGTACAGACACAGGACATTCAGTGATCAATGCTGTAATCCACATATATCATGCTACCACCAGCATACTGACATGTAGCGCACACAGTCTGTGAACACTGGGCATCGATCTGCCCTGAGTGCATATGTAAAGATACTACTTGTAAATCCCCTTTGTGAATTCCCAAAGTCTAAATTTACCTTTGTGAATTGAGCCCGCCATATTTTATTTCAAAATCCATCTTTCAGTCAATTTGGATGGGAGCGCACATGTTATGCTAAAGAAGGCCGAAACTATGTGTGACACGAACACCACCTATAGGCAATCTGTGCATTTGTGTTGTTTCTGCTCTGTTGTGAAGGATTTTTAAGTGTACAACATTACAGTTGACTATATGTGGCTTAGCAGATTATTCTCTGGCATTTCATGTAACAGAAATAACATGACATTTTGGAAATTAAACAAGTTTATGCTGCCATAAAAATAAATTTCTTCTGGGCCTTGTATGAATGTAAATATTTCTAATATGCGTAAATGTGTGATTTTGAAAAAGGCCAGCTACCACTGAAAACTCGGTTTGAAGTATCGAAATTGCAGCTGAAGAACAGAGATAAAATTACAAAAACTGGCTTTGGAATTTTGGAAACCCTAAAGTATACATAGGTGGCATTATTACAATTTACATTGGTGGAACTAGTTATAATAAGGCACAGTTGTATAACATTACACCAAATCAGCTAAACACTATGGGCTTGATTTATACTTTTTTAGCGCTGCATTTGTGTCATTTTTTGATGCAAAAGCAGCACAAACTTACAAAATTCAATTATATTGTGTACGTTTACATCACTTTTGCGTCAAAAAATTACACAAATGCTGCACTAAAAAAGTATAAATCAGGCCCTATATTTCAAAGATGAGATGCTAACAAACTCATTGAATACACTCAAGCCAGAGTTCATATAATACAAGATCTAAAAAAAGAGTAACTCCAAAGCAGAGAATATATCTTAAAACACTTTCTTGTAACTTCCCTTCTAACCACTTCACTAGTCAATGGATGGGATTCGTCCCCTCACTAGCCATAATATATCCACCCAATAAACCAACTAACATTCAACCTACACATGCAACTAGCAGCCTTATGAGAACTTCCAAACATGTGATGGCTAAGCCTCATGTGGGAAGCTACCTTTGCATATTCATCCCTCTAACTACTTAAAAATTCTTGGCAGCTAAAAGTTACAGTCCTCACAAATAATCCACTCCCCAACCATAGATAAAATTGGGAGTATAGATACACAATCCATGTCTCAATCTCCCAGTAGTCACGCCTTTCCAGACAAGTAACTGGATAGAAATTCATATACCTCACCAACAGACACACTTCTCTGAGACTTTATGGCTGATTCACAAAAGCATTTATGAGTACAGGAAGTAATACTACTGGGGTTCTCTTTTACATTCTCTTACAAGCCTTTTTTGAATCAGCCCTGAAACATCTATCTGCCTATTAATATTAGTAAACAAATGATATAGGCCTTCCTAAAAGTCATATAGGGATATTCTTTTAAAATGTACATTATAGTTTAATTTAAGATGTTTTGGGCTTGAGTAACAAAGGGTTGTAAGTGTATGTTCTCCAAAATGTCTTTGTATGTATTACCCACACCACCATAACATTTAAGTTCCTTCTTTTTGGGTTAAGTACTAATCCTTTTATATTCCTTGGTTTCTATATATTTTTGTGTACTCTATGAAATATTTATACAAGATAAGGTCAGTGAAAGGATCAGCAATGAACACTTCGATACAATTGAGTCAAAGGATGTAGAGAATCCCACCTTTGCGAAACAGGGTTGAGCTTGACTTTTCGATGATCATTGTTTCGGTTGTGCTGAAATGATTCTTTTTCATTCATCTCAACCAGGGAAAAAAAACAGAAATGTTTTAGAGATGATTCACAAATACTCAAACACCAGGACATGAATACTATCTCATCTTCTTTGCAACTGTGAAGGCCTATTACTAGAAATCAAAGTTTCACATTTAGCATAATTTGATTGAGGTCTATCTACCATCCCCCAAAGGAAATCACAGATTTTTTTAAAGCAATGGATGGAAACACATTTAATTGCACAGTTCAACTCAAAACCAACATCTTTCTTGGAGACTTTAACCTCCCTTGGTGTGATACGACCAGCATATTTCATTCAAAATTCAGTTTACTTCTGCAGCACATCAAGGTTCCTTAAGAGTACATTTAATTATAAATTATCAGGTGGGGCTGAGCTCTCTGCATGGTAAAATACAGGGTGAATTTATGGATTGTCCCTATATTTCTGTGCAACTATATCTTGGAATTTATGGGGAAAAATAGAAGACCAACCACCTACCATTGATACCCCTCTCTTGATAAAAATAAACTGCATCTTGTGTGTGTGGGCCTATTGCCCAGGACAGCAAAGGCTCAGAAATACATCACAGACCATCACGATTTTAGCTTTGAAATTACCATAACACTTGAGATGTGGATAGCTTGTGTATTTGGGCCTGGGCTTGGCCAGCACCCTCAGAAACCTGCAAACCATTGGCTTTGTTAAAAGCTAAAAACCCAGTGGAATTCAGGTTGCTGTTCATGGGTCCAGCATGTTTTCTTGGCCAGAATGTTCTGCAAATATAACTGTGACTAAACATGCCAAATGCTCTCCACCTCTTTATGTGGAGGTGAGTGCAGCATTTGGATCTAGGGCTGGCCAGCACCAATCCTGGGCCCTTCTAAAAAATAGAGTTTAGAGGGATCAAGAAAGATGTGGCATGCATGGATCCCAGGTTATATTCTTGTCTCAAATGTCCTGAAAATATGCTAACTAAGCCTAAAAAGCAATTATCTCTCTCTTTTGTTGGTGGATGGCTGTATTATTTGTCCTGGGGCTGACCAGTACCCATGGAAATCTACACACTTCTGAAATGTGCCAGATGGGGGGATCCAGGGTTGTGTTACTTCCATGAGTCTCGACACATTTTCCCACCCAAAATGCCTTGCAAATGTAAAAGTTGTGATGAAAGATTTAAAGTTTCTCATTTAAATGTGATAGAAAATCCTGGAACTACACAAGCAGCACAAGCCCTCTCAGCCTGCAGTTCCATGCTGCTCCCGATGAAAAAGAATCCCAAATTGCACATTGCCTTATTGTACCTGTCAAGAACTAAACCTTGAACTCTGTGAAGTTAGTGTTGTGTTAATGTGGTCTTCAGAGAGCTACAGTTTTGGCCTCATGAGTGCAGCCAGACAAAAAAAAAAACATGTGGGGTCCCGTATGTGTCAGGAGGGTAAGAAGTTGTCATTGGTCAGAAGTGCCTGAGATTTCTCTCATATAAATATGGGAAAAATTGCATTTTGACTCATAATTTGAGGTGGGCTGGTTATTCTGAAAAAGAAAACCAGCTTAGTACCACCAGCTGAGTATAAATCCACCAAGTGAACGACTCCTGTTAATCCCCTTTAATTACAGAGGGGTTAGCCCTACACTTCCCAATACAAGCAACACTCCTCAAATTAGTGAAATGCTTTCTGTTCATTAAAACATTTTCCAAATGAACAAAATGAACATGAGAAAAAATGAATTACTAAAGTCAATCAAATGACATAATGAACCCAAGCAATGGTAAAACCAATAGGTATGGCTTCAATGTGTTAATTCATGTGGAAAGAAGGATGCATATTTTCCCAGACTATTTGTATGTCTCTTTCTGTGCCCCCTATTTTGTATTCCAATTTCTATTTCCCCACGTTTGCTGTGGTACATTGCACTAGCATCACATGCTGAGGGCATAAAATACAAGTGACATTGAAAGGATCCTGGACCTAGCTGTGCCCCCCAAATGCATGATTTTCTTCATTTTACTTGGAAAGAGGAAAATATGCCTCTAAGGATTGTTTTTGTGCAGGAAGGTGTCTGTTCCTGCGCAAAATAAATCCTACCTGTAACACAGGCACACTTCTTAAATGATACAAGGGTGCCTGCACTGGTGTTAGGTTGCACTGAGTGCTGCAGTGCAAGAAAAGAACAGGAATGTGCCATATCTTGGAAGATATGGTGCATTCCTCCCCTTTCCTTTTCATGCAGCACAGCAAAGTGGTTGTTTTGCATGAAAAAAATCATAAATCTGTGCCATAGTTTCACTTCCTAAATGTTGATTGTTAATGTGACTGTTGCATTTGCTCACTTCATTTCAGCCTGTTATTAAATAACGTCTATGTGTGATGATCAAATTAGTTAATATAACAAGAAAAGGGAAGGCTTTTCTTCCCTTGGAATCCATCAGAATAAACAGAAGCATTCCATGTCAGCAGGTAAACCCTCTTCCTTCTTGGTGCTGGCTATTCTGCGTCAGTATGTGGAGTTCCATCTAGAAGCTGTTTCCTTAAATTCAGTTTTAGCAGGTAGCTCATAGAGTATTCTAGAGCCTTAAACACATATAATGTACTTTAATCAGAATCAGCTTAAAAAGTGATTAGTTGACTAAGTTAGTACACCAATAAAGAGAGTAATCCATCTTTCCCCAGGTGCCAAGGAATTTATGGGCCAGATGAATCAAGCTCCCGGTTTGCATTTCTTAAATAGCTAATTTTAAGAAATCACTATTTTAGAAATGCAAAATGGGATGTATCAAAATTGTGAGTTGGTATTTGCAATTTCTTAAAATTCACAAACGCAATTTGCGATTAGTAAATACAGAATCGCAAATCATTTGCGATTCAGTATCTGAAAATCGCAAATTGCGAAAACGGAAAACCGGAACAGCCTGATGATTTCACAAACAGGAAATGAGTCAGCCCATGCTGTTTCCAGGAGCCACACAAAGTAGCAGACAGGGAGACACAGCCCAGCACCAGGAAGCCAGCCTTGTGATCCAGCCAGGACCAAATCACAACATGGCAACTGATGGGAAGGTGAAGGACAAGGGAGACAGGAAGCGCAAGCTCAAATTCAGTGAGAAGGAATTGGAGGTGCTCACTGAGGAGGTTGACAGGAACCATGACAAACTCTTTGGGAAGAACACACTAAAGGTACCTGAAAGTGAGAAAAGGAAATTCTGGTTGGAAATCAAGACAAAAATCTGTGCAGTGGGTGTTGTGCAGCACTCTGTGGAGGAAATTCACAAGAGATGGTATGACCTGCATTCCTGTGCCAAAGAAAGGGTAGCCACCAGGATAAAGGAGGCAAGGAGCACTGAAGGAGGACCATCCATCCAGTCACCATCAACACCAATGGAAGACATGGTGAAGTCCACACTGCTTCCGAAAGCCGTCAGTGGTGTCATTGCACCTCAGGGACACCCAGCACCAGCAAAGGTAAGGGCAGCAATGATGTGTATCCCTATACGTGCATGTACAAATGCCCCCTAGAAATAGCTATTAGCCTGATGCAGCATGATAAGTAGTCCAGGCAACATCTTACATATAACACAACAATGCATTATGGGAGTGATAGGCCACAATCCGAAAGTCAATAAATCACATTCAAAACAACTTGGTGTTAAGAGAAACAACACAAACATGTCACAGTGATATGATGTCAGAGTAGAAATTGTACTATTGTGCTACTTATTGTGAGATATACATTAATGACATGCTGCACATTGTCGTTGCAGATGTCCCGTACCCTGCTGCATCAGAAACTGGAAATGTGGGGGATGTTGAAACACAGCCACAATCCGACTCCACCAGAAGTGAGTCTCTCAGTATTGCATCAACCAGACACAGGGCAAGGGTGTTACCTCTCCCAGAGTACAACCTGGTCTCAGATGAGATGCCGGATGAACTCCCCACACCACCCTCAGATGACAGATCCACAGGAACGCAGCAGTCCCTGCCCCAGCGTCCGTCAACTCCCCTCAGGAGGGATCACAATGTAGACAGACAGTGCACAGAGGAAAGAGAGGGCCCATCAATCTTTGGTGGACTTGAAGCTTCCATGCTGAAAGTGCAGTGCCTGCAATGCAAATACATGAGGTCAATGCACAGGCAGTTGGCGTCATTCAGTCAGAACATAGGCACAATGAACAAGCATTTGGAGTCACTGCATGAGGGACAGCAAACAGCAGCCGAGAACACAGAGGACTTGACAAATTCCATTAGGGACCTCTGCACTGAGATTCAGCAGGAGCGTGTCAGCCACCGTAGGCGCCATCACCAATTCATGAGAAGGTTTGATGGGTCCTGCAGATCGGTCAATCGGCTTGCTAGCTCAACTGCCATGATGTCACTATGTGCTGTGGGCATTCAGGTGGAGATGGCACACTGCAGTTGGGACGTTGCACGGGGTCTGGTGCAAATAACCAATGTCCTGGAGGCAATGCAGACAGCACGCAGTGCTACATTAGCGAACTGGGTGGGGGAGATAGTGAGGAGTTCTCTAGCCTCAGCAGTCTTACAGCCCCTGTGATGGACCCTAGGTGTCACAGTACCAGACACAGTACTGCCAGTGAACCCGCTACAAGAGGTGCCAGTGAGGCCAGAGAGCACTCAAGTGGGGTGCGTGGAAGTAGGAAGTAATGTGAAGGTCTACAAGGGACTACGTAACATGTACAGTTATACTATGATGCTAATAGTGTGACACAGTTATTTGCACATGGTAGCCTATGCTTCATGGCTATGTCCTAATGACACATACGTTAACTGAAGTCAAGGTAATAAAGTTGCTAACTGCAGAAAGACATACAATTGCAGTAGTGTTGTCATTACTTACATTAGAAATGGTTACGCGTGATGTCATCACATCTTTGCCTGCTCCCTGCTCTACTGGTCATGTCTACTGGGTGATGGGGTGGTAAGGGATCCCCATCTTCATCTGAGTCCTGCTCCATTGGTTCAACAGGTATGCCCCTTCTTGTTGCTATGTTGTGCAACATTGCACATGTGGCCACTATTTTACATGTTGTTTCTGGGCTGTACTGTAGTGCACCCCCACTCTTATGGATGCAACTGAAGCGGCTCTTCAGGAGAACAAATGTCCGCTCCACCACACTGTGGGTTGCCCTATATGCAGCATTGTACCTCCTCTCTGCAGGCATTGCAGGGTTCAGGTAGGACGTCAGTATGTAGGTGCGCACTGTGTGGGCACTGTCTCCTGGAATGAACAGAGGGTAAAATGGGTACTTTTGGAATCTGATGTCACTATTACTTCAATGCAACATAGACATTTGTACCCAGTAGGTCTCCTTCACCAAACTCCCCATCTAGCAGTCTTGTATGAATCCCGCTGTGGCAAAAGATGTAGGAGTCATGTGTGCTACCTGGGTATCTGGCCACAAGATCGGTGATGATGTTAGAGACATTGCTAATCACCTGTATGTTCATGGAATGATGGTTTTCACGGTTCCGATAAACATACTCGGTGGCCGATGGTGGACAGATTGCTACATTTGTCCCATCAATGGCACCTATGACATGAGGGAATTGTACAATCTGATAAAAAATGATTTTCAGTGTTTTAATTCCTGTGGGGTTTTGGGGAATCTTATGTGCTCTTGTATTTTGCTCTACATTGCATTGAGAAATGCATTTAGAAATCATGAGAGGGCACTCTGTGAGACCCCTCCTTCTGCTGCTATGACCCCTTGATAGCTCCCTGAGGCTAATAGGTGCAGAGAGCATAATACTTGCACATGGGTGGGTATGCTGTTGGTCCTGTGTGTGGTGCGCTGCATTATGGTTTGTAGGTCAGCTATCAGGTCAAGTATCTTGGCTGAGCTTAACTTGTACTTCTCATAGATTTCCTCCTCTGTCTGGTCAAAAAGGGTTATGTGCTCCTGTCTCCTCCTCCCTCTCCTCAAACCTGCCAAGCTCCTCATCCTCCTCGCCATCACGTAGAGTGCAGCCAATGTGGAAGAGTGGCTGAGGCATTCTGGGCCTCTTTATATAGGTTGCACCTGGTTACCACCTGATTCAATTTGTGGTCAATTGCATGTGCAAAAGGCCATTCTGAGAATTTTCGCAATTTGCGACTTTGTGATGCATCCCATTGCGATATGGTTTTGCGTGTCGCAATCAGCGTATTGCAAATAGCGACATGAAATACCAAATCGCTATCTGCAATTCACTAAACTGAGCCGCAGTTTGCGGTACGTTGATTGAGTCATATTCACAAAAATTCCAATTTTGCGATTCCGTTTTTTCCCACTGCAAATGCCTTTCAGACATCGCAGGGACCATTTTTGCATTCACAAATGGCCGTTTTTTGCAATTCGCACCATTTGCAAAGGCAAAAAAGCTTGATACATCTGGCCCTTAAACAACTGTCAGCAGTTGTTAAAGTTGTTTGTGATGAGCAATTTTAGTGACATGAGCAATTTTAGTGAAAAGTTATTTGTGTGAATCAGTAATTTTAAGGATGTATAAGACTGCAACTGATGAACTAATAGTTTTGCACTCAAATTTATCTAATTACCTCATTTACAAATGTGATAAATAATGCAGCATAGTTATGCAATATTTTCATGCATGACACCATTTAATTAAAATGAATGCAGTTTCTAGTGTTCTGCACATCTTGCTATTGCTCATCCCCCTCTCAGTCAGCAACCTGCTGAGAGTTCTCTCTCCCCACAGTGCCTCAGAAATTAGAGTGCTATAACACAATCGGACAGTAGTATTTGCGTTGTGTGTTGTGAATGACACTTTCCATCATGTACCTGATATATCATCTGGAAAGGTTTCGGCTGGAAGTTCTGATGCAGGCATGTGGAAGAACATAATTCTATGAGCTATTGTTGAGAAATGTTTCATCTTGAGTTGTACATCTCCGGAGCGCAGTTGCTTAAAAAGCATGCTGAAGATATCTTTTACCATAGGAAATGGGTTAGAATTAACAACCTTTCAGGCATTTTCTCCGAAGCTGACTTAGTTAGAAAATTTCTAACAATTTCTATTGTTTTGTCATAGATAGCAGCTAGCTAATCATTATTAAGATAACTACTAAAAACTACTTCAATCATTATAGTAAAAAAAATAAAGAAGCTAAGGGAGTACAACTGCAAAGTCTCATATTTCCCATTGAAATTATGAATCATCCTGATATTAGAGACATATTTGAGCTGTGTAAATGTATAATTATCTCAAAATCCAACACAGAAATTAGTGAATCCAATTTGGGAGTGTGGTTTTGAAATCTTAAAGATTTGGTGGATGGTCAAAACTGAAGACAGCTATCCACTAAATGTTTGACACCTTCAGATACACTAATGTCGCAGAGGTTCCTCTGAAAGGACAGAGATCGTCTTGGGGCCGGCATTGATCTCTAAATATGTCAGTCTTCTGTCAGTCAAGGTGGTGGAAGTAATGTGCTCCATCTCGCTGAAAAAGTAAAAAGCATCTCACAATAAAGCAGGCTCTAGATCTGATCTGTCTTGATCTTCAGCATTTACTGTAAAATAGCACATTAACATTACTGACTCGATAAAATACAGCTGCCCATCATGTAGAAATTGCTCATGACCAGATCATTTAATTCACCTATTTTTGTGTTGGATTTTAACCAGTTTTGGAAATAAATTCTGTGGCAATAAGAATGATGTCCAGAGGTTTGATGAGGATTATTGCAAGGTGAAATTAATTTTGTGAAGGTTAGTTTTACATAACATTTCATATACCTTTCTATTTGTTTTAAAAATTGATTTTTTCATACCTGCTTAAAACACACTAAAGTCTTAGTATAATTGATCATTTACATGCATTTTAAAAGCATGGTCATAGTGTTCTACCATTTTGACACAATGCTGAATTTGTCTAACTGTTCTAATAAGTGTACAATGAAGTGAGAACAGCAAATTTGATGAAGATAGCTTTTTCACAGTATCTTATGATGGAGCCTTTAAGGTCTTCTCACATTCTTCAACAAGAAGTTGTTTCATTTGTACCATATAGTGTCTTTACTCCATAAACTTGCATTAAGAAAAAAGTGTATAAATGTAGCACTAACATATATGGAAATTAGCATTACATGTTCCAATCCTCCAGGGGCCAAAGATCTGGTCCTTTGAAATGTAAATCCACATTTGCAGTTTTGATATTTGCTGGCTATTTTGCATTCAACATGTTGTAGAATCATATCAGCTTTCTAGAATGTTTGTTTTCTTTTACATAGTGTGTTTTGGTCCATGAAGCATCTACACTCATTGAAGAGACAGCTTGCTCTTGCCTGGTCTTTATAGGACCACCCCCATAGGCCGGCCACTTCACCACCCCAATTAGGGACGGCAGAGGAAGTTGTGGTGGCATGTCTGTACTGGTGCTTGGCTGGTGGTATGTGTGGACTCTGCATTTAGGTGGTGACATAGCACTTTATAAGGTTAACTGTTTGCTCTTGTCATTTGCATTTGTGATTGTAATGTTTTCTTATTCTTTTTATTCTAGTGCAAAGCTTTTGATTTTCTTTGCTGTGACTCCTGCTTGTGGTTTTGGCATTGGTAGACCTGCAGTTGTGTAGTTGCATGTGTTTGGCATCAAAAACCTTTTGTACTGTTTTCTCTAAATAAGTATCATTTCTCTGCATTAATGTGTTTTTGTAAATGGTATAATAATAGCTTCATATTCAGCTTCTATTTTATTTTGTGTGAAATTCTCTTTGAGTTTATGCATGATGTGTATTGTGTTGTCTTATATGTCATTTTATTTTGTTTTTCCTTTTTAGTTGGATATCACTATTGCTTACTGTGTCTTTGCAGAGTAGGTGCTGGTGAGCCAAGCTGTGTCGTGGTAAGTGAGTGGCATTGGTTTTGAGTATATACGTCTTTGTGATAATGCCACACTTTGCTTATCACTTATTTTACACAGTTTGTTATTGTTCACTTATTTGTCAAGTTACTTTTATAAGTAAAGATTATGGCTAGCTGCAGGATTACAGCTCAGCAGGTTGTTGGTATGCTTTTCGAATCTTCCTATGACCATTATTATGAGACTGACTCTGCATCTAAAGCAGAGGAGGCAGTGCAAGATTCTGTCAGTGAATTTTCTGTCCAAGAGCAATCATCTGGTGATGACGCCACTCTCAGAAACAGTAGTTTATTGGAAGGTATACTGTAGAAAGAGACATCTGGATTGCATCCTGGGGCTAAAAGGCTTCAGGTTGGAAGTGTTGAACTCTGGGTTGCCCCAAACATGGTGCAACCAGTGTTGCCTGCCTTTACTTGTTTTGCAGGGTGTACAGTGAATGCAGAAAACTATTTGCCTCTAAATTTCTTTCAGTTCTTTATGAGCGATGTATTTTGAGATGAGACTGTTGACCAGACTAATTTGTATGCTGAATGGTATTTGAGGGATAACAGTGCCAGACTTCAGCTTTACTTTTGAGCTAGCCATTGGACACCAACAAACCTGGATGAGTTGAAAAAGTACTTGGATTACAAATTTTGATGGACTTGATAAAGAAAGCCTTCACTCTCTTCATATTGGTCTCCTAGTCTCTTAATGGCAATAGTTATATTTCCTGCAACCAAGAGTAGTGATCAGTATTTGCTTGTACTTTGGATGATGCATTTTGTTGATATTACTTCAGCATTGCTGCAAGATCACCCTGATAGTGACTGTCTTTTTTCCTTGATCACTTTGCAGATACATTTTCAGGGATCTATGTCCCAGGGAAAGAAATAGCTGTGGATGAGTTTGGTCCTGTTTAAGGGCTTGTTTAGTTTTTCGGCAGTACATTCCTAGCAAGAGGACACGTTTTGGAATTATGATGTATATGTTGTCAGTGATGAGGACTGGGTATGTCTATAATTTCAAGCTGTACACGTGTAAGTATTCCAGTATTGACCCCCCTAGTTGTCCATCCACTTTCAGAGTTAGTGAGAAAATTCTATGGGGACTGGGTAGAGGACTTTTTAACAAAGATCTCCATTTATATGCAGATAACGTCTACATTGGCGTGCAGTTGATCAGGAATCTGGTCAAAGAAGACACTGTTCCTAGTGGCACAATCCACTCTAACCGTAAAGGTTACCCAAACATGCTTGTTTGCCAAAAACTTAAAAGGGGGCAGTGCAATGCCTTGCATAGTGATGAACTTCTAGCTGTGAAATTTGCAGGCAGGAGAGATGTCTGCAAGCTAACTGCCATCCATGATGAAAGTACTTCACCTGTGACTGTGACAGGTTGCTGTAGCGTGCAAACCTGTGTGCATTTTAGACTACAATAAGCACATGGGTCATATAGATAGAGTAGATCAGAGGTTGGAACCTTACACTGCTGTTTGTATGGCTTATATTTGTTGTAAGACGTTGGCTATCCATGTATTCCATTAAGCAACCTTTAATGCTTTTGCTGTATTCAAGGATTGTTCTCTAGACTTAAAGGTGGCATTTGTTCAGTTTCAGCAGTCTGTGATAGACCTTGTTGTAGTGGAGCAGGCAAGTGTTCTAGAGATTGACTGGTGGAGGATGTAGCCAGAATGAAAAATTGTCACTTTCCTGATCACATCTCTCCCATGTCCAGAAAAGACTTTCTTAGTAGGAGATGTAGAGACTGTCTCTGACGAGGTGTGTGGAAGTAGAGTCACATGTACTGCCCTGACCGTCCTTCTAAACCTGGACTGCGTGTGTCCACATGTTTTAAATTGTACCACATGCACCAAACCCAAACATTTTGAAAGCAACCATGAGGATAAAAGAAAACTGATTTGTTTGTGTTGTTTTGTATGTTTTGTTCAGATTTCACTGTTGACATTAGTGTGATACATTTAGTTAGAGCTGCTGTGTTTGATGTTCTATCTTGCATTTATTCAATTGGTTTGTGTTTTCTTTTTTGTTAATAAAATGTGATGAAGGTGTGCATGTACTCATACTTGGCTGGTGGTGTGTGTGAACTGTTGCTTAGCTGGCAGTGTGCATGGACTAGTTCTTCACTAGTGGTGTGTGTAAACTGACACTTTGCTGTGGTATACATGGACCGGTGCTTGGCTGGCAGTGTGCGTGAGCTGGCACTTGGCTGGTGGTGTGTGAGCCGGCATTAGGCTGGTGAGGTGTGAGTGGTGGCTTGTTGCTGGTAACTACACACACTGCTAGCCAAATGCCAGTCCACACACTCTGCCAGACACCAGCCGGTGTGATTGCTGTATCAGACATGTGGACGTACGAAAATGATGGGCCTGTGGATGTCTCTTTTTGTTAATGTGAGTGTTGTAATGCTCTGGTCCCATGGCTTGTGGTGTGAATGGTCTTGTGTGTGTCATGTATGGAAGGTGCGTGAATGGCCTGTAAAGCAATTGGTGCATTGTTGCGGCTTTACAGCTCACAAGCTGTGAGTCATTGGTTCAGTTTTTTAAGCTTTCACTTATTAACATTGCATTTCATTTTTCTGAAATATTTTGTTAATTAAATTGTACATGCTGCACCTTCACTCACGTACTGGCACAAATTTCCTACCACCCAGCGTTCCACTTGGTTTCTCAATAAAAATGATATTCACTTCTGTGGATGTCCAAAGCAGAGTCAAACCAATAACATATCAAACAACTGTACGTTTGGACCCACTTTGGTTTCCCCTCAATCTC
Source organism: Pleurodeles waltl (assembly GCF_031143425.1). Lineage (NCBI taxonomy): Eukaryota > Metazoa > Chordata > Amphibia > Caudata > Salamandridae > Pleurodeles > Pleurodeles waltl. The sequence continues at coordinate 54,158,816 of NC_090439.1, read as the reverse complement.
TACACGTTTTTGACCCTTCCCTGTTGCAGACACTTGGCCCACCTACGCAAGTGAGGTATCATTTTTATCAGGAGATTCAGGGGAAGGCTGGGTGGTAGAAAGTTTGTGCCAGCTGGTTATCTCACACAGAAAGATGAGGAAAATTTTATTTTGGGAGACTAAGGTGAATGGTGGGAGGAAGAAAGTTTGTGGATCTCTGCTGATATCAAAACTTTCTCTCACAAAACTGTAAGGAGAATGTGTTTTTGAGACAAGTGTTGAGGTTTGCAAGGGTTTCTGGGTGAAAAAATGTTGTGGCTGAAAACATGTTGTGGCAGTCACACAGGTCAGCCCACTCTAGCTACCTGTGTGTCTAGTGTTCAACAATGTACAGGTTTCCATAGACGGTGGCTGAGCTAGGGCCCAAAATCCACAGCTAGGCACATTGCAAAGAAAAGGTCAGTTTCCAGTGGAAAAATGTGATGTGTCCAGGTTTTGTTATTTGCCGTTTCCTATCACGGACACCAGGCCTACCAACACAAGTGAGATACCATTTTTATCAGGAGACTTGTGGGAATGCTGGGTGGAAGGAAGTTAATGGCTCCCGCCAGATGAGAAAAATGTGTCTTTTTAGACAAATTTGAGGTTTGCAAGGAATTCTAGGTATCAGAAGCTGGTGAGAGACACACATGTCACCCAATCCTGAATTCCCCTAGGTATCTAGTTTTCAAACATTTACAGGTTTGCTTGGTTCCCTAGGTGCCAGCTGTGCTAGGTCCCAAAATTCACAGCTAGGAAAGGGTCAGTTTTGAGTGGAAAAATGTGATGAGTCTTGTTGAGTTTTGGGCTTCTTCTTGTCACAGGCACTAGGCCTACCCACACAAGTGAAGTAGCAGCAAATGGGATAAATGCACACCTGTTCAGAGTGCCCTTGGAAAGTCTGTTATTTCAAACTGAACTATGTCTTTCCTTCTTGAACTAGTATAATTGTCCTATTATTAAAGATGGAACCTGGGAGACCCTGGGACTCACAACTGATCACCTACAAGGATAAACTCTGTTAGTGACTGTAAATCAGGAAAGTTGTCATTTTGTATTGGCTTTTGGGTCGTAGAAATTGTACTTTGGTAGGAAAAGTGCTTGCATTTTTACATGATCTGTTGTGTCCCATAGGTTTCACATCAGCACCTTCAAACTTGTGTGGGTGAGATTCATAATTCTCTTAAGTGTGGCATTTCCTGTTCCTCCAAGTAACCCAATGTGTAGGCATGAGTCAGCTGCCTGTGACAAAGGCAACACTCAAAAATGGTTGATAACTTCATGATAAAATTAGAGGAGGTACCTCCAATCAGAGACAAATGAGAGTAGACAGCAGATGCAGCACATTCTATGAGGAGAAGGTACAGGGTCAGGGGACAATGAACCTTTCAGCATGTCATTCAGAGGAAGAGACAGAGGAGAAGGGGCCATCAAGTGACGTCAGAGCCCTCTTAGGTTAGTTACAGTAGTAATTTTAGTTTCCAGTTGTGTGTGGACCCATAGGATGCTTTGAGTTATGAGATAGCATATACCTGTTTGATGTCAGTCTCGTAGAGTGTGCCTGGAAATAAACCCCAGGTTGAAAAAGGAAGACAAATTAGGGGTCTGAAACAGCCTATTAGCTTCAAGGAATCATAATTAAAGGTAACGGCGGATTTTGTCAGGTTTGGGCTAAGTATTACTACTTGGGTGCCTACAGCATATGCACTTATGGGAGGGGGGACTGTGATAGTGACAGATCAGTGTTGAGTTTCAGACATATGGAATCGTAGGGATTCAAGTAGAAGTTTTTGAGTTGCCAGTAGCTCCCACAATGATGGGACAGGGCAGTGTTATGTCAGGACATCTGTGTCAAGGTAAGACACTCTTAATATAATGCCACAAATCACCTCCTACATTCCTAAACTCTCTAGTACCTCATTAGCCCCTGTACCTCCACTATTGTGAAGTCCACATATTTTGTTACATGGTTTGTAATGCTGTACCCTTTTTTACAGCACTCTGTTGCTTTGCAGTTATATTTGAGTTCTATAAATACCATGCTTGCAGTGGTATAACACAAAATAATGCCTCTTGCCTCGCTGATTGAGAAGATGGGCCCCTGTGTCCTCCATAACTTAGAGGTATTCATTGGCCTTGATCTGAATGGGGGACCCTTGAAGGGTTGGGTTAGTCCCTGAAGGGCAGGAGGCTCCCTATGCTGCAGGGTCTGCTGTAGCCAGAGTTACCCCCCTGCATGCATCAATATCTATATGTAGCGTCACAATGGTAACTCCGAACATGGCCATGTAACATGTCTAGGATCACAGAATTGTCACCCCAATACCATGCTGGTATTGGGGGGACAGTTCCATGCATCCACGGGGCTCCAGCATAGAGCCCAGGTACTGCCAAACTAAATCTCTGGGGTTTTCTCTGCAGCTACCGCTGCTGGCAACCCTCAGACAGATTTCTGCCACCCTGGGGCCTAGGCAACCCGGTCTCAGGAAGGCAGAACAAAGGATTTCCTCTAAGAGAGGGTGTTACACCCTCTCCCTTTGGAAATAGGTGTTAAGGGCCTGAGAGGAGCGGCCTTTCCTGGCCTCTTGAAATGCTTTGAAGGGCACAGATGGTGCCCTGCTTGCATAAGCCAGTCCACATCGGTTCAGGGATCCCCCAGCCCTGCTCTTGCGTGAAACTGGACAAAGGAAAGGGGAATGACCACTACCCTGACCAGCACCTCCCCAGGGGAGGTGCCCAGAGCTCCTACAGTGTCTCCCAGACCTCTGACATCTTCAACGCAGAGGTGTGAGGGCACAATGAAGACCTCTGAGTGGCCAGTGCCGGCAGGTGACGTCAGAGACCCTTCCTGATAGGTGCTTACCTCTCTCTGTAGCCAATCCTCCTCTGAGGGTTATTTAGGGTGTCTCCTGTGGGTTTCTCATCAGATATCGAATGCAAGAGCTCACCAGAGTTCCTCTGCACTCCCCTCTTCGACTTCTGCCAAGGATCGACCGCTGACTGCTCCAGGACACCTGCAAAACTGCAACAAAGTAGCAAGAAGACTACCAGCAAAATTGTAGTGCCTCATCCTGCCAGCTTTCTTGACTGTTTCATGGTGGTGCATGCTCTGAGGGCTGTCTGCCTTCACCCTGCACTGGAAGCCAAGAAGGAATCTCCCCTGGGTCGACAGAATCTTACCCCTGCCAACACAGGCACCAAACTTCTGCATCACCGGTCCTCTGTGTCCCCTCTCATCTTGACGACCATGGTCCCTGGAATACAGGACCTGCATCCAAGTGTCCCCGACAGTCCAGTGGCCCTTCTATCCAAATTTGGTGGAGGTAAGTCCTTGCCTCCCCACGCCAGAAAGTAATCCTGCGTACTGCGTGAACTGCAGCTGCTAGGACTTCTGTAGGCTTTTGCAAGACTTCCATTGTGCACAGCCTAGCCCAGGTCACAATCACTTCGTCCTACATTGCCCAACTCGCTGAGTTGGACTCTGACTTTGTGGTACCCTCTTTTGTTGTGCTGAGATGACTGCCATGCTCAGATCTTCTGAAATGCCTGTTCAGGTGCTTCTGTGGGTGCTGCCTGCTTTTGCGTGGGCTCTCTGTGTTGCTGAGCACCCCCTCTGTCTCCTGCTCCAAGGGGCGACCTCCTGGTCCTTCCTGGGCCCTGACAGCACCCAAAATCCCCAACTGCGACTCTTACAGCTAGCAAGGTTTGTTTGCGGTCTTTCTGCATGGAAATAACTCTGAATCGTCCAGCACGCCGTGGGATATCTTCTGACCAAAGGAGAAGTTCCTGGCACCTTCCGTTATTGCAGAATCTTTGGCTTCTTCCACCTGGAGGCAGCCCTTTTGCACCTTTATCCGGGGTTTAGTGGGCTCCTGCTTCCCTGGACACTTGCGTGACTCTTGGATTCGGTCCCCTTCTTTTGCAGGTCCTCAGGTCCAGGAATCCGTCTTCAGTGCTTTGCAGTCAGTTGTTGTCTTTGCAGAATCCCCTATCTCAACTTTACTGTCTATCTGGGGTAGTAGGGTAACTTTACTCCTACTTTTCAGGTTCTTGGGGTGGGGTATCTTGGACACCCTTAGTGTTTTCTTACACTCCCAGTGACCCTCTACACACTACACTAGGCCTGGGGTCCATTCGTGGTTTGTATTCCACTTTTGGAGTATATGGTTTGTGTTGCCCCTAGGCCTATTGTCTCCTATTGCATTCTATTGTGTTCTACAGTATTTGCACTACTTTGCTAACTATTTACTTACCTGATTTTGGTCTGTGTGTATATTTTGTGTATATCACTTACCTCCTAAGGGAGTGTATCCTCTGAGATACTTTTGGCATATTGTCACTAAAATAAAGTACCTTTATTTTTAGTAACTCTGAGTATTGTGTTTTCTTATGGTATAGTGGTATATGATACAAGTGATATAGCAGGAGCTTTGCCTGTCTTCTAGCTCAGCCTAAGCTGCTCTGCTATAACTACCTCTATCAGTCTGAGCTGCTAGAACACTACTAATCTACTAATAAGGGATAACTGGACCTGGCACAAGGTGTAAGTACCACAAGGTACACACCATAAGCCAGGCCAGCCTCCTATAAGTAGTCCACTGAAGACTGGACAGTATGCACGTCAGCCTCTTGTTTGAAGATTTAGAACAGGGGACAAAGCAGGGATATAGAAGCCTTGGAGAGGTGACAAACCATATTCAATGCCTCGCCAACTTCCACGTACTACAGCAAGTGGCTATTTGAAAAGTTTGCTTGGAGCCTGAGATCAGGCTGATGTTCCAGATACCAAGGCACACTGTGCTAATCATGATAGTTGGGGATGAGAGTATAGATCAGTCTCTTGTAGGCACTGTCTGAGCTGCAGAGCAAGAGGAAACTGCTAGAGTGCTCATCATGTAACCATTCATCTACCCAATAATTTATACATCCACTCACTTGTCCATTCCCTCATCCATCCCTACACTCATCCATCAACCAAGTTATTCATCCATCTGTACGTTCACTCACCCATCCATGTACTCCTCGCACATCAATCACCCTTTCAGCCATTGATCTGTCCATTCCCTCTATACACACATTCACTCTTACAGCCACTCATTCAACGTTCACCCACTTAGCCATCCTTTCACTCACCTCTTCTTCCATCTACACACTCTAGCATGCAGCTACCCCCATTCTTGTATTCATGCATTCGCCCATTCACAAGCACAAATCTGCCACTCAATCCAGAAGCATCTTTACTTCTGAAATGTAGAAGATGAGTTTACTTTGTCAATGACTGTGTTTTTTTTCTCAGAGGTCAGCCATTCTTGAGCAACAACATCAAATAAGTTTAGTTTAAGTTACTGGATTTATAGAGCGCGTGGCTTCCCGGCAGCTTCCCATCGCTGATGCAAAACCAATAAACTAAGTGAGGGTCTATATTGAAAATAGTAAAGTCTTCTACGAAAAGAAAGTTCTGAATTATCTCGGCGGAGTTCCAGAGGAAGTGAATTCTAGGGATTGGCTTCTATAAAGACAAAGGATCTGCCTCCCCATCTTGCTTTCTTAACACAAGGCGTATTAATTAGAGAAGCTAATGATGATCTAAGTGACTTCTGAGGAGTATAGAATGTTACGATCCTCCCGAGGAAGGCTCGAACATTATTATGAAGGGCTCTGTGCACAGTGCACATGGCTTTATCGTTAATACGTTGTTCAATGGGAAGCCAGCGGAGAGAGACTAAGGCTGGTTTGGCAGAAAGATGTCAAGGGATGTTCATAAGTAGGCGGGCAGCTGTATTTTGCACCACCTGCAATCTCTTTGATACATAACGAGGTGAGCTCAAGAAGAGCACATTCCCATAGCCTAGGTGTGACAATGTTAGGGCCTGGATGATGAGTCTTTTGGCCGGGAAAGGGAAGACCTTAAAGATTTTCCTAAGGATTCTTAACAGACTGAAACATGCGGATGCAAGTTTTTTGGAATGACATTCCATTGTGAGGTGAGAGTCCAACCAAAAACCTAGGATTTTTATATTCTCTTTTGGCGGGGGAGATTATTTAACCCTTCCGGAGCTAGAGCAGGGGACTTAGAGATAGAAAGATTCCCTACCATCATTCCCTCTATTTTCTCGTTGTTAAGTTTGAGTTTACAGTCAGCCATCCATCTGGCGACACCCTCAAGACAGGATGATAGACTAGCCTGCTCTGAGTTAGTCTTGTTAGAAAAAGAGAACACCAACTGGGTGTCATCGGCATAGTATACTAAGGCTAGACCGTAGAGTTCTACGATCTTAGCCAATGGAGACATATAGATATTAAAAAGGGTGGGGCTCAAGGAAGAGCCATGCGGGACCCCAAATCTGAGGCGGAGATTGTTGGAGAAGAAGGAACGATCCAAAACTTGAAAGGTCCTATCTCTCAAAAAAGAGGAGAGCCATAGCAATATATTGTGGTCCACAGTATCGAATGTGGTGTCAAAGTCTAATAGAATGATTTCTGGGTATCCACCTGCATCCAGCCATTGTTGTGTGTCTTCTGTAACAGCCAAGAGGGCAGTTTCAGTACTAGGTTGAGGTGGTCTAAACCCCATTTGAGTGTGATGAAGAAGATTATGGTCTTCAAGAAAACCTGTCACCTGTCTGTTGACATGTTTTTCAATTATTTTAGATGCTATAGGGAGGAGAGCAATCGGTCTATAGTTACTAAGTAGAGATGTATGAAGCCTTAATAAAGGTTTAACAACTGCATGTTTCCAGTGTTGCGGTATGTTGCTGGATGTAATTGATTGATTAGGAACATCGGTTAAAAAAGGGACTGTGATATCATAGCCCAAGGCTAAGATATAAGAGGTGGCAGGGTCTAAAGGGGATCCAGATTTTATAGTGCATAAGTGATTTCCTACTAAAGTTTCTTTAAGTGGCCAAAAAACTGAAAATATGGTTCTGGGAAGATGAGATTCATCCTGAGCTACCAAATTGACCTCTTGGGAGGAATAATTAGGGAAGGTTGAATGAATATTGAGAATTTTCTTTTGAAAGAAATGTACCAGATTATTCTTGTGTTTCTTGGAGGCTTCCGTTAGGTTACCAGCAGACGGATCCTGAATGATCTCTTTAAAAATGAGAAAAATCTCTTTTGGGGAGTTGGAGGACTGTTCTATTCTAGGAGCATAGAACGCTGCCTGCACGGATTTAATTGCCGCATGGAAGGATCTAATCGCTTTCCTATATTTGAGTTTGGAGACATCATCATAAGTCTTCCTCCACCTTCTTTCAAGTTTGCTTACACTCCTTTTTTAACTGCCACAGCTGGGGAGTCAACCATGGTGATTTCTTTTGGTGAGCACTTCTAAAGACAGTCTTTGTCGGTAGTATAGCGTCAGGGGAGGTGGAAATCCACTTGTTAAATTTGTCTTCTGAGCATGGCCAAAAGGTGAAAGGAGTAGGACGAGTGTTTTCTAAGGTGACCCTCCATTCACTGTGGCTCAGCTTTGACCACTAACAATAGGTTAGCTTGTTAGGCTGTTGGTGTATAGGGGCGGAGGAATTGGGAAGTGTAAGCGTAACTAAGAAATGATCAGACCAAGGGAAGAGGAGCTTGAGCTGATAAGTTTGTGATGTTGCTGAATAGCAGATCAATTGTGTGACCTTTAAAATGAGTAGGGCCATTTATCAACTGTGTCCGATCTAGCGCTGCTAGGTCAGTGACTAGGGATTTAGAGGATATTTTGCTCACCTCATCCACATGGATATTGAAATCAGCAAGAATGGTGAAGCTGGAGATCCTGCTGACTAGATCTGCTGTTAGAGAGAGTAAAAGTACCATTAATTGCTAATGAAAAGGACAAACTTTCACAATCAGGTATAGATAGAGATTTGGTAAGGCAGTTGATCAAGGTTTTATGGATAATGGCAACCCCCCAGCCCTTGGAATGAGGTCTATCTAATTGATGTATCAAATAATCCTGAAGCAGGGCCAGGGCTACATCAGGGGAGGATCCCTCAAATAACCAGGTTTCTGTTAAAAAAAGAGCCTCTGGGGCATAGTCACTCATTAATGATTGAATATGTATTTTGTGGGCAGGTAAGGACTGAAAGTTACCTAATAAGAATTTTCTGGCTAATTCTTTATATTTCCTCTGATGCAGCGGGAGCCTTAATTGGGAGATCAAGATTTAAAGGATGCTGACGAGTTCATGGTATAGTTCCTAAATGTCAGACATTGGTGTACTTAGTAGACTAGTTTCTTTAGGCCTAAATGGGTAGCATTTCTGGCCCCTGGTCCCGGCCAGGCACGGATGGGAGCAGATGGATCTGCCTTTGGCACGCCAGCAGCGCATTTGCTGCACGCGTCCGCCGCATGAAGCCCCTTATAATGGGCTGGGGAGGCAGCTGGTTCCACGATTAGGCCACCTCTCAAGATGGCGGATTTAATCGGTACCAAATTGAGGGGAAAAAACGACAGTCACGAGGAGCAACAAGGGGACCGATGGGTACTGAGAGGGGCATGCAACCAGGGGAGTGGGAGGCCAAAAGAGCACTAATCGTGCAGTAACAACTTTAAGAACAGATCACAGCATGTGAGGCAAGTGATAAATAGGCCCTCATTACAACCCTGGTGGTCGGTGTTAAAGCGGTGATAATACCCCCAACAGGCTTTCAGTAAGAAAAATGGAATTGCGACCACGGTGGAAACCACCAACATAGAAAGCCACTTTAACACTCCGACCGCCACTGCGGTAACAACAAACACCGCGGCGGTATCCGCCAGCAGACAGGCGGAAGACAATGTACCGCCCACCCCATTACAACCCGCCCATCCACCAGCTTTTCCGAGGCGGTACCAACACCATCAAAAGCACGGCAGAAACTGAACACAGAAGGGAATCCACTCACCTCTCGACACTCAATGAAGAACTAGGACACCATGGAGCCGAATTACAGGTGTTACCAATGTTGGTGTATCTTGTCATCTACCAGGAGTATAAATGGCAGCGGCGATGACCAGGGTGAGTACTACACCTAGCACGGAGGGGAGGGGAGGAGGAAAAAGAGAGTGACACACACACACACAACACACAACACCCCGCCCCCACCCTCACACCCAACACCAGACACACAAACACATGCATCAACACTACATATACACCTTGTAAACCTCTGGAATAACACAAGGACAAAATGAATGGAGTCAAATGAGTGTCATAGTAGAAATTGTCAAACATATACGTTACAAATTCAAAAACAGTATTTACAATACATACAATATGTACATAAGGCAGTACATTGTCCACTCAAAATGTCCGTGGGCCACTGGGCCAAAACGCATAGGCCAAGCCCACACTTGACTCCTGCCTCAATATGGCGAGAACACTGCAGGGGCATCAGGTCGAAAACACAGAGGCACCTCAGGGGGACTGGTAAGGAGGGGCACCTCAGCCGGAAGATGGTACTACGCCACTGATCCTGGAGGGGGCACCATGGCCACAGCGATGTCCTGGGGAGTTCAAAGCCACAGTCTCCCAAGTCTCTCAAGTGGGTGATTTGCCCACTGCTTGGTCCTGGGGAGTGCAAAGCCACAGTCTCTCATGTCTCTCAAGTGGGTGGTTTGCCCACTGCCTGGTCCTGGGGAGTGCAAAGCCACAGTCTCTCAAGTCTCTCAAGTGGGTGGTTTGTCCACTGCTTGCTCCTGGGGAGTGCAAAGCCACAGTCTCTCAAGTGGGTGACATGTTCCACTGGCTCTGGAGGGGGCTTAGTGCCCAGTCTGCTTATCCTGCCAAGGATAGGGTGAGTAGATGCATTTCTCCACTGGTTCTGGAGGGGGCTTTGTGACCAGTCTGCTTCATCCTGCCAAGGATAGGGTGAGTGGATGACTTTCTCAACTGGTTCTGGAGGGGGCTTTGTGCCCAGTGATGCAACACTTTGGGGGGTGGCAGTTCACAGTCCCTCATTTGGGTGTCTCAGCCACGAGATGTGCAGTGACCAGGATGCATGATAGTCCATGGAGGCAGGGCTAGAGTCCATCTGGCGGCGGTTACAGCTGCACAGTGGTGGTAGTGCCGGTGCTGGTGGGGGTGTTGCCAGTGGTGGAAGGGAGGCTCCAGTCCTTCTCCTGGAGCCTCGGACGGCTGCCCACTGGGGCTGCTGCTGCTGTTAGTGGTGCTACTGTCAGTGGTGCAGGTGGCGGTGCTTGCGACAGGGCTTGCGGCGGTGCTTGCAGTGGTGTTGGTGGCGGTGCTGGCTGTGGTGCAGGTGCTGGTGCTGCCACTGGCGGGGGAGGCTCCAGCCCTTCTCCTGCAGCCTTGGATGGCTGCCCACTGGGGCTGCTGCTGCTGACAGTAGTGGTCCTTGCAGCGGAGCAGGTGGCGGTGCAGGTTGCGGTGCTTGTGGCGGGGCTGCTGGCGGTGCTGGCCGCAGTGCAGGTGGCGGTGCTGGAGTTGTGCTGATAACCACCAGTACTTTTCTTGCAGCCTCGGACGGCTGAAGTGCCTTGCCTGTTGTTTTGTGCCCCTTCCTGACCTTGGCAGATGGTGGTGTCACCTTGGGTCTGGCAGCTGGAGTCTTTGAGGTGGGCTTGCTGGGTGGTTGTGGCTCCTTCCCCTTGCTGGATGCTCTCCCCTTCTTCACCTTGCCAGGTGGCGGAATGGTTTTTGCCTTGGCATGGGTTGGTGGCACACTGGCTGGCCTGACGGGTGTTCCTTTTGAGCCTCTAACAGCTGCAGGAACCACAGAGGACGTAGATTTGGTGGCTGAGGTGCTTGTCATGGTTTTGGCCACCCTGGTCTGAGGGGAAGGATGGGGGAGGAGGAGGGAACAGGTCAATGTTTGCCAGGAAAAGCTTCTTGGGTACACTGGGGCATGAAGAGGGAGAAAGTTTGGGAGTGGAGGAAGAGGGAGTGGTTATAGGAGGTGTCTGTCTGCTGAGTTTGGGTGCAGGTGCATGAGCTGGATGCTGTTGTGAGGTGGATGCCTGTTGGGTGGGTAGGTGCTTGTGTTTGAGTACTTTTGGAGGAGGGGTCACAGACACAGTGGGAAAGGATACAGGGGACGTGTGCATGGATGTGGGGGTGGTGACTGCCAGTGAGGGGTGTGTAGTGATGGGCGTGCTGGTGATGGAGGTAGTGGATGAGGATGTAGTGCATGCAGGTGTGAGTGGAGATGCTACTGGGAAGGAGGTGGACGATGAGGAGGAGGGGGACCCAGTGGAGGCAGTGGATGTTGGTGTGTCTGCATGGGGATGGTGCTTGTGTGAGTGTCTGTGAGATGAAGTGCGGTGCTTGTGTTTGCCTGAGCCACTTCTGTGTGTTGATTTGGGTGAATGCTGGTCTGAAGGTGTGTTTTGGATAGGCTGGGGTTGAGGGGATTGGGACTGGGTAGAGAAAGTTGGAGGGGGAGGCTAGAGACAGGGACAATGGCTGCCATCAGTTCTGAGGCCAGAGCCTGAAATGGTCACTGTTGGGCTGCCACGCCAGAGTGAATGGCCTCCAGGTATGCATTTGTTTATTGAAAATGCCTCTGACGCCCTGGATGGCATTCAGAATGGTTGACTGCCCAACGTGTTGACCAGAGTGTTGTCTGTCCTGCTGAAACACATGCGCAGCTACATTGTATTCCCACAGGTTTAGGATTTGGCCACAGTGAAAGCTGACTTCTATGCCCTGGGACATATCCCCAACATCATTGGTGCCACTGATGGTACACATGTAGCATGTGTCCCCCCCGGAGAAATGAACAAGTGTTCGGGAATAGAAAAAGTTATCACTCTATGAATGTGCAGATGGTGTGTTTGACGGACCAGTACATCTCCCATGTGAATGCTGGCTCTGTGCATGACGCCTTTATCTTGAGGAATAGCAGCATCCCATATGTGATGACTTAACTCCAGAGGCACTGGGTGCGGCTAATAGATGAGCCCAAGGTCCCCACCCAGTATATGTTGGTGCCTGGGTATGGGGTAATCCCTAAGGGTCAGTGTGTGTCTAACAGTTATCCCTCGATGTTTTCAGGTGACTCTGGTTACCCCACCTCTCATGGCTACTGACCCTAGTGAGGAATGCCAGGACAAGGGAAGAGGAACTTTACAATGAGGCACATGGGCGAACAAGGAGGATAACTGAGCGGACCTTCGGACTACTGAAGGCCAGGTTCCGGTGCCTCCATCTGACAGATGTATCCCTGTACTACTCACCCAAGAAGGTGTGCCATATCATTGTTGCATGTTGCACAACCTGGCCTTGAGACGCCAGGTGCCTTTTCTGCAGGAGGATGAGCCTGTAGATGGTCTTGTGGAAGCGGTGGAGCCTGTGGACAGTGAGGAAGAGGAGGCAGAGGAAGAATATGTGGACAACAGGAGTAATATGATACTGCAGTACTTCCAGTGACACACGTAAGACACTGTAACTTCACTTTACTTTTCAGTTTTCAGTTGGACATTGTACAAGGCAGCCTGATTTCCCTATGTCTATGGCCACTTACTGTACCCTTTGGCATCTCTATTTTCAGATCTCTGTGGCCCACTCTGGCTCGTGGTATGCTTACTGCTGCCCACTAAAAGTCATACCAACATATATATAACTGTATATATGACTTGCAATGTTTTCAGAATGTTGTACTAATACATATTTCAATCATTTGACAGACTCCATACTTGTATTAGTTCCAAGGGTGTTTATTTAAGTGCTAATAAGTACAGGGGGATGTGCAATGGGCTGGGGTGATGGCAGAGGAATGTCCAGTTACAGTCCGGTCTCTTGGCATCACAAGTGCATTGTTCAATTGGGCATAGGAAGGGGAGCAATGGCAGTTCAAGGTGGACAGGGTGACAGAGTGGGACACAAGGGTGATAATCAGGAGAGTCTTGTTTCCTGGTGGGGGTCTTGGTAATGTTCTTTGGCTTCTGCCTGGATCGCATGGACCGTTTGCCGGGTCGTTCTCCTTTTGCAGGGCATGGGGTGCTGGTGGCCTGTTGGTCCTGTGGCGGGGCATCCTGTCCACTTGCGCCGGCAGTGGTGGTGGGCTGTTCTTCAGTATGGCTAGTGTCAGGGGCCTGTTGGTGTACCACTGCCTTCCTCATGGTGTTGGTCATTTCTGCCAGCACCCCTGCAATGGTGACCAGGATGGTGTAGATGTGTTTGAGGTACTGTCCCTCCTGCAGCCGCTGGGTCTCCTGCAACTTGGCCAGTATCTGGCCCATGGTCTCCTGGAAATAGTGGTATGCTCCCAGGATGTTGGTGAGTACCTCCTGGAGAGTGGGTTCCCTGGACCTGTCCTTCCCCTGTCGCACAGCAATCCTCCCAGCTTCCCTGTTGTCCTGTGCCTCTGTCCCTTGAACCTTGTGCCCAATGCCACTGACCCCAGGTCCCTGATCGTCCTGTGTTTGTGGCATTGCCTGGGGTACCTGTATTGGTGGACACACTGCTGACTGACGTGTCCTGGGGACAGTGGCATGGGCCTGCTGTATGGGTGGTGTGCTGGTGTTTCCTGAGGGGGGAGGCTCTGTGTTTGTCTGTGACTGTGGCAGGGTAACCGACTGTCCGGAGCTCCCTGATGGAACAGGTTGGTCATCGTGTACCAGGCATGCAGAGCTGCTGTCATCACTGTGGGCCTCCTCGGGGGAGATTGGATGTTGGGGGCAACTCCTCTCCAGTGACGTGGAGTAGGGGTCATGTGGGGATGCAAATGCAGTGTTATTGTATCTGTGTGTGCCATCTTGTGCATGAGTGTGAGTCCCTGTATGGTTGTGATTGCCCTGCCCCTTTGCCTTGTGTGCGTGGTGAATTTGTGGGCTAGGTGATTCTCTCTAATGGGCATGCTGTGGTGATGGGTGTCCATGCAGGTCTGTGATGGGGATCCATGTATTGGTGTAGCATGTAGGGCTTGGTATTGGGATGGGTGGGTTGTGATAGTGGGGTATTTGTGAGGTGGTGGAGTGATGTGGGTGAGGTTAGGGGTAGGAGTTTGTGATGGCATGCAGTTGGGTGGGGGACATAGTAGTAAAGTGTTGACTTACCAGAGTGCAGTCCTCCTGCTACTTCTGCAAGGCCCTCAGGATGCATGATCGCCAAGACTTGCTCCTCCCATGTTGTTAGTTGTGGGGGAGGATGTGGGGGTCCAGTGCCAATCCTCTGTACGGCTACCTGGTGTCTTGCAACCACAGAACGCACCTTCCCCCGTAGGTCGTTCCACCTCTTCCGGGTGTCATCCCTTGTTCTGGGGTGCTGTCCCACGGCATTCACCCTGCCCATGATTCTCCGCCATAGCTCCATCTTCCTAGCAATGGATGTCTGCTGCACCTGTGAACCGAATAGCTGTGGCTCTACCTGGATAATTTCCTCCACCATGACCCTTAGGTCCTCCTCTGAAAACCTGGGGTGTCTTTGGGGTGCCATGGATGTGGTGTGAGTAATATGTGTGAGTATGTGTGGCGTGATATATGGGGTGCTGTGTTGGGGTGTGTGGTGTGAGGTGCATGGTTGGTGTATGGGTGATGGTGTTCTGTGGTCAGATTGAGTGGGTGCTCCTGGCTTGTGTCTCTCTCTGTTGGCAATCTTTTTTTCGTTAAAAGGATTGTTGGTAATATGGGTGTGTGTTTTATAGTGGTGTGAGTGTGTTGGTGTGGTGTGTGTATGTGTCTCAGGTGTGTGTAGTTTAAAGTGTCCAATGTGGTGTAGTTTTGTTAGTGTGTGTGTATTTTGAACGCAGCGGTGTGTACCACCAATGGTTTACCGCGGTTGAAAGATTCAATTAATTACTGCGATGATTCATGAGTCCTGATACTGTGGGCGTATTCCTGTTGGCGTAACGGTGTGGTTTTGCTATCCCCAGTTTAACGCTGACCTTTGGTGTGGCGAACTTGTGAGGGTGTCTGTATAGTGGCAGATTTCTCATTGTGGTTCATAATTACCGTAGCGGTATACTGCCGCGGTCATGGTATCTTGGCAGCCGTCTGCACAGCGGTAGGCAGCATTTACCCCCAAGGTTGTAATGAGGGCCATAAGGCTGAAATATAAGTAAACCTACCAGATACCACTGAACACAGGCATCAGGTTGTATAATATTTAAAATGTGTAAGATAAAAACGAGTGAAAACGTATAAAAGAACAGCAGAAAATGTCACACTTAAAAAATGGTGAGGAGCAATTACTTTAGTTAGATGGTTCCCTGCGCATCCTCTACATGAATTGCCTTATAATGGGCCGGGGATGCAGCTAGTTCCACGACTAGACCGCCTCTCAAGATGGCAGATCCAATCAGGACGAATTGAGGGGAAAAAATGGTGGTCGCAAGGAGCAACAAGCGGTCTGATGGGTACTGAGAGGGGCAGGCAACCAGGGGAGCGCAAGGCTAAGAGAGAGCTAATCGCACAGTATCAGCTTTAAGAGTAGGTCACAGCATGTGAGGCAAGTGACAAACAATGCTGAAACCTAAGTAAACCCACCAGATGCCACTGAACAAGGGGATCAGGTTGGATAATATTTAAAAAGTGTAAAATAAAAACCAGTAAAAATGAGTGAAAATGTATAAAAGAAAAGCAGAAAATGGCACAGTTAAAAATAGTGAGAAGCAATTACCTTAGTTAGATGGTTTGCTGTGCGTCCGCCGCATGAAGCCCCTTATAATGGGCCAGGAAGGCAGCTAGTTCCACGACAAGACCACCTCTCAAGATGCGGATCTAATCGGGACTGAATTGAGGGGGCAAAATTGCGGTGGCGAAGAGCAACAAATGGACTGATGGGTACTGAGAGGGGCAGGCAACCAGGGGAGCGGAAGGCCAAGATAGAACTAATCGAGCAGTAACAACTTTATGAGCAGATCACAGCACGTGAGGCAGGTGACAAATAAGCCTACCGGATGCCACTGAATACGGGCATTAGGTTGGATATATTTAAAAGTGTAAGATAAACATGAGTAAAAGTGAGTGAAAACGTATAAAAGAACAGCAGAGAATGGCACAGTTAAAAAATGGTGAGGAGCACTTACCTTAGTTAGATGATTTGGTGCGCGTCTACAGCCCCTTATAAAGGGCCGGGGTGGCAGCTACTTCCGCAACTTGACTGCCTCTCAAGATGGTGAATCTAATCAGGACTTAAATGAGGGGAAGAAATGGCAGTCACGAGGAGCAACAAGGGGACTGATGGGTACTGAGAGGGGCAGGCAACCAGGGAAGCAGGAGGCCAAGACGGCGCTAATCGCACAGTAACAACTTTAAGAGCAGATCACATCATGTGAGGCAAGTGACAAATAATGCTGAAATCTAAGTAAACCTACCGGATGCCACTGAATACAGGCATCAGGTCAGATAATACTCAAAAAGTGTAAGATAAAAATGAGTAAAAATGAGTGAAAATGTATAAAAGAACAGCAGAAAATGGCACAGTTAAAAAATGGTGCGAAGCAATTACCTTAGTTTGATGGTTAGGTAAGTTAACATTTTCCTGCCTGCCCTAGTGTCTTATTTTTTTTTTTCAGATTACAGACCTTTTGTGTGGGCACTCTCTGTAAAAGACAACAAAAAGTCTTCTTGAGCAAAAGTTTGCCAATTAGAGAACAGAAAATTTTATTTGTGGTGTGGGGAAACAAAATCTTAAGGGGACAGCTGTGTGTTTCACTCAGCTTTTCAGAACAGTACTGCTTTTCAAAGTTCAGGGGGGCTGTTTTCCAAATTGCACTTTGTGGTACGTTTTAGTAGCATAAAAGTTGTACTTCAAAACTTACTACAAAGTGCTATTCACAAACTGCACTTAGGCAATACCTTACAATTTTGAGTAAGTTAAATACTTTTCAGTAATCACAAACTGCAAGTTTATAGTAACTTACACTTTTTTAGTAACCTAGGGCCCAATTCAGAAAGATAAAGTTAGACCAAAAGTCTACCTTTACTACTTTTTGGTATTCACAATGGTAAAGTTAGACCAGAAGCTTAACTTTACTACTTTTCGCTATTTACAAAGGTAACGTTAGGCCAAAAGTGTAACTTAGATCAAAAGTCTAACTCTACTACTTGTAAAATTAGACTTTTGATTTAACTTTACTTTTATGAATATCGAAAAGTAGTAAAGTTAGACTTTTGGTCTAACTTTACCTTTGTGAATCAGGCCCATGACTTACAACAAATGTGTAAGTAACTACAAAAGTGCAGCTTGTGACTAAAAAGCAGTAAACTTATAACAGTTAACAATAAGCGACCAGATTCATAAAGAAATGTTGAATACATTATTTTAGAAATGTACATGCCTTCCTAGTAGTATGGGAGGAAGACTGCTCCAGGGGTAGGTTTCAGGCGTACTACTAAGAATGTCATTGGATGTGTGAATTCCATGTCAGTGTAAAATTAAGCACAAGTGAAAATCAGCCCAATGACAATTTAGTTTTTGTTTCTTTTTTTATTAATGGGAAACACATATTTCACTGAGATTAAACCCTTTCCCTCACAACTCCTACAAGTTTGAAATCTCCTTTCCCCGGTTTGGATGTGATTTACTACAGCAGAATGCTCCACATTCCTAGGAGAGAAAAACACAGTGGTAAAATAAGGGGAATATTTTTAAACCCTTAGCACCTCCTTGCACCACATGAGTGTCATTTTTTTAACTCTAATGTGGCATTAAGGGGGCATTTATGCCTCTCTGTATTTACAAAGTTGCGTCATGCATAATGTATGCAATGGGGGCGTTCTGGCGCTAGGAGACCTGCAAAAATAGCGCAGTGAAATTTACAACATTTAGCTGTGCCATTCTTTGCGTAATTTTTAACACCTGCGCAAAGCAATTGTTAAAATGATGCACCCATAGTAACCTATGAGCCTCCTTGCACTTTGCTGCACTAGCATCCAATTTTTGACGCTAGTGCAGCAAAGCGCCACAATAGTGCCAAACATTCTGACACTATTGTCCTACCGACCCCCATGGTGTGCTGTATTGTAAATACGGTGAACACATGGTGTCGTTAGGTGGGGCAGCGGCAACACAAGAAAACTGCTGCATCAGTGCTGATGTGTCAGTTTCTTGTAAATATGCTCCTATGTATGTATGTTTACTGACGAAAATGGCTTTGTAAATCAGGCCCACTGCGTCTGTTTTAGGTCACTTACGCTGCGTTCATTTTTTAAGCATTTTACTCCAGTTTACAAATCATTCTTACACTAAATATCCATATTCCAAATACCTTAGGCACAGCTATTAGTTGTCCGATCTTCTTTATGCATTACTTAACTTTGTCTCAATCTTTTCGTTGTGACGGCACACATCATTTATCAAAAACGACTTATAGATATGTGAGACAAATTATTTGTTGTTTTACTGCCATACTTTGATTGTGCCTGTCTGACATTTGAAGCAGGTGCAAGATCATTAATTACCACCAATCACAACAAAATAAACGGAATGGGACCAGATAATGCACAGAGATTTTATAAAGGTTCCTATATACAATGGAAAAATAGTCTTGAAAAAACATTTATTAACACATCAGTCTTAACAGTGATTGATCGTGAATCATCAAGAAATATGTCCCTTATCCTTGATATGGATTCTTAGAAAGGTGCTTAATAAAACATACAGATATATTGATTCTTATCTAAGAGCATTTGCATTCACTGAAATGCCAGTGATTCCCAAATGCTAGCTTCTAATAATTGCACTCATTCATCAAAAATGTCTACTGGGGATGCTTTGCTATTTTCTTCTCGGTAAATCATTTGGTATTATTTGTATTGTTTAATAATGTTATTGCAAGTTTCTTTCGAGTCATTTTGACTTTACTTTGCATTTCTTTGAAGCAGCAGACAATTTAGATGCATCTCAGCACCTTTTTAGGCCTCAACTACAGGCAGCTTGGGCTGTGCTTTGGGATGCTATTTATTGTAATGGAAGGGAGAAACTATTTCAGCTCCATCCCTCTTTCCTTTCTCCTCCTCACTCGTAGCCATGTAATTCCCACCACTGCCCACTGTCCTATTCCTCCCCACTTGTTTACCTTTTTTATTGCCACTGGCCGCACTATTGGAGGTTAGCCATCTTAAAAAAGTGGTCTGACCATTCCAAGATAGCTGCATGACGACTCATGCAAGGCAGGCATATACGAATGGTTTTTGTTTTATTTCAACAAGCCCCGTTCAAAGCTGACCAGGGTACATTCGTACTTATCCACAGAGGCGATATTTGAAACAAAATACATTCAAAGTTGGCGTCCTCTCCAGCCTGGTATCCACTGAGTGACTAAGCCACATACGGAACTGTAAATCATGCATCTTTATTTCTCTGTGTTTAGCTGTGTTTACATTCTAAAGTAAGGGTTCTATTTTAATGATTATGTCAAACTCTGAGACATAGTCCTAAGGGAGCCATAAAGGTTCAGTTCTAAATTAGGCAAGACACTACAGGGCATTTTTATAAGTCCCTCGTGCTACCACTCCGGTGGCGCAAAGCCCTGCACCGTGTTTACAAGGTGGCGTTAAGCCACTTTTTGTGGCTTAATGCCACCTTGCAAATGTGACCGTTTCACATGCCGCTCTTGGTGTGGAAGGGGCATGCAATGGGTATTGCTGTGGGCGTCCCACAGCAACATCCATTGAATTTGAATGCTTCCTCAGATTTATGAGTTTTCATAAACCTGAGGCAGCGCCAAAATCTAACGCCACCCAGCGCAATGAGGAGGAATACTTTTATTCCTCTTCGTTTTTTGTATTTTTCTATGTGTGCTGCATTCGACAGCATGCATAGAAAGAGCAAAATGCCAGACATGATTGTTTATGTGCGGGAAGGTGCCCCGTCCTGCACATAAACAATCATTTCAAAATGATGCTTTGCCACTTCTGTGTGTGCAAGGAAGCCTGCATTGGCGCTAGGCAGCTCAATTTAGCGCAAGCGCAGAGAACAACACAGGGGTGCACTATATTCAATTTAATATGGCACATCCCCGTGTTGTGAAAATGATGGAGCATGGCACTGCCAATTTTGGCGCACGGTCGCACTTCATCATTTTCCTTTAAATGTGGGCCTACATCTCCCCCACTGTTAAATGGAAAATTGCTAATTTTTAGAAATAATTAGACACAAATATCTACATACACAGCAACATGTAGAACTATACCTCTTCAATTAATCTTCTTAGCGCTTCCATCTGTCGATCCAATCTGGTTACTGGAAACAGTCTTCATTGTCAGAAATTGTCAATGATGGTAAGGAATCAAACTTTCTGTAAGTCTTTCTTTCACCATCTCAAGTTAAAGACCGATGAAACACAGACCTGAAATGTGAAAAGTCTCTAGTAAGGGAGTTCTCAGGCCATTGGACAGTCACCATGTATCCTTTTGAAGGTACTACTTGAAAAGTTTCAACATAATCAAATCAAATCAAATCAAATCATTAACATTTATAAAGCGCGCTACTCACCCGTGCGGGTCTCAAGGCGCTAGGGAGAAGGGGGTTACTGCTGCTCAAAAAGCCAAGTCTTGAGGAGTCTCCGGAATGCGGAGTGGTCCTGGGTGGTCCTGAGGCTGGTGGGGAGGGTGTTCCAGGTCTTGGCTGCCAGGTAGGAGAAAGACCTCCCACCCGCCGTGGAGCGGCGGATGCTGGGGACGGCAGCGAGCGCGAGGCCGGTGGAACGGAGGAGACGGGTGGGGGCGTAGAAGCTGAGGCGTCGGTTGAGGTATTCAGGTCCCTTGTCGTGGAGGGCTTTGTGTGCGTGGGTGAGAAGTCGGAAGGTGATCCTTTTGCTGACTGGGAGCCAATGCAGGTGTCTCAGGTGTGCGGAGATGTGGCTGTTGTGGGGTACGTCGAGGATGAGGCGGGCGGAGTCGTTTTGAATACGTTGCAGAGTTTTGCGGTGGTCCCAGCATAAAGGGTGTTGCCGTAGTCCAAGCGGCTGGTGACTAGGGCGTGGGTCACGGTTTTCCTGGTGTCGGTGGAGATCCAGCGGAAGATCTTGCGGAGCATGCGGAGGGTGAGGAAGCAGGAGGAGGACACGGCATTGACTTGTTTGGTCATGGTGAGAAGAGGGTCCAAGATGAAGCCGAGGTTGCGGGCATGGTCTGAGGGGGTCGGTGCGGTGCCAAGGGCCGTGGGCCACCAGGAGTCGTCCCTTGCGGTCGGGGTGTTGCCGAGGATGAGGACTTCCGTTTTGTCAGAGTTCAGTTTTAGACGGCTGAGCCTCATCCAATCTGCGACGTCCTTCATGCCATCTTGTAGGTTGGTCTTAGCGCTGGCGGGGTCCTTGGTGAGGGAAAGTATAAGTTGAGTGTCGTCGGCGTAGGAGGTGATGATGATGTTGTGCTTGCGTACGATGTCGGCGAGGGGGCTCATGTAGACATTGAAGAGTGTCAGGCTGAGCGAGGAGCCTTAAGGGACACCACAGATGATCTCGGTGGGGTCTGAGCGAAAAGGTGGGAGGTAGACTCTTTGAGAGCGGTTGGAGAGGAAGGAGGCGATCCAGTCCAGGGCCTGGCCTTGGATCCCAGTGGAGCGGAGGCAGGTTATTAGGGTGCGGTGACAGACGGTGTCGAAGGCAGCCGAGAGGTCAAGGAGGATGAGGGCGACTGTTTCACCGTTGTCCATCAGGGTTCTGATGTCGTCTGTGACTAAGATGAGGGCGGTTTCAGTGCTGTGGTTGGTTCAGAATCCGGATTGTGAAGGGTCGCGAAAGTTGTTGTCTTCCAGGAAGTTGGCAAGCTGTTTGTTGACGGTCTTCTCTATTACCTTGGCAGGGAAGGGGAGGAGCGAGATGGGGCGGAAGTTCTTCAGGTCACTTGGGTCAGCCGTAGGTTTCTTTAGTAGGGCGTTGACTTCGGCGTATTTCCAGCTTTCGGGGAAGGTAGCAGAAGAAAATGAGGAGTTGATGATGGTCTGGAGGTGCGGGGCGATGATGTCGTCGGCTTTATTGAAGATGAAGTGAGGGCAGGGGTCCGAGGGGGTGCCGGAGTGGATAGAGTTCATGGTGGTTTTGGTCTCTTCAGTGTTGACGTGAGTCCAGGCGTTGAGGGTGATGGCAGGAGGTGTGGGTTCGGTGTTGCTTGGCTGGGTCTGGTGTCCGAAGCTGTTGTGGAGGTCGGTGATCTTGCGATGGAAGAAGGTGGCGAGGGAGTTGCACAGGTCTTGTGAGGGCGTGATGGCGTTGGCGTTGGAGAACTCTTTAACGATGCTGAAGAGTTCTCAGCTGTTGTGGCAGTTTTTGTCCAGTCTGTCGGTGAAGAAATTCCTTTTGGCTGCGCGGATCAGGCGGTGGTGTTCGCGGGTCGCGTTCTTGAGGGCGGTCATGTTGTCAGCGGTGTGGTCCTTGCGCAAGGTTCTCTCGAGGGCGCGACAGGTTTTCTTCGATTCCTTAAGGGTGTCAGAGAACCAGAGAGGTTTTTTGGTGTTGGCCTGTCAATGCGTGCGTCTGAGGGGAGCAAGGTTGTCTGCGCGGTTGGTGATCCAGTTCGTGAGGCTGAGGGCTGCGTCGTTGGGGTCGGTGGTGAGGGTGGGTTGGTTGACGGTGAGTGCGGAGAAGAGCTGTTCTTCGGGGATTTTGTTCCACTGTCGACGAGGGATGGGTTGAGTGCGGAGATGGCGGGTCTCGCGTCGGAATGTGAAGTGGACACAGCTGTGGTCGGTCCAGTGTAGAGCGGAGGCGTGGCTGAAGGAGACGTGTTTGCTGGCGGAGAAGATGGGGTCAAGCGTGTATCCGGCGATGTGGGTGGGGGTGTTCACCAGTTGCTTGAGGCCGAGGTTGGCGAGGCTGTCGAGCAGGGCGGTGGTGTTGGGGTCGTTGTTCTGTTCCAGATGGAAGTTGAGGTCGCCTTGGAGGATGTAGTTCGGCGAG
Source organism: Pleurodeles waltl (assembly GCF_031143425.1). Classification (NCBI taxonomy): domain Eukaryota; kingdom Metazoa; phylum Chordata; class Amphibia; order Caudata; family Salamandridae; genus Pleurodeles; species Pleurodeles waltl. Next base: position 54,136,020 of record NC_090439.1, on the reverse strand, counting down.
GCGAGGGCGTGCGGGGAGACGAAGTCGGTGATGGAGTCGCTGAAAGGGGCGCGCGGTCCGGGGGGACCGTAGATGAGGGATCCTCTGCGGGTGGTCCTGGGGTCGGTGCGAATCTGGAAATGCAGGTGTTCTGCGGCGAGGGGGGTGTCTTCGGTGGAGGTGGTGACGCTGATGGAGTCTTTGAAGACGATGGCGATTCCTCCTCCTACTTGGTTGGTGCGGTCTTTCCTGGAAATCTTGTAGCCTTCGGAGATGGCTATGGTGATGTCTGGGGCCGAGGAGGCGTTCATCCAGGTCTCCGTGATGAAGGCGATGTCCGGTGCTGTGGAGTCCAGGAGGTCCCAGAGTTCAACGGCGTGCTTGTGGACAGAATGAGCATTGACCAGGATGCATTTGAGGTGGTTGATGGCGCGTGGGCTGGTGGTCATGGTAGTTGCGTGGTAGAAGATAAGTTTGCAGGAGTGGCAGGCGAAAGGTCCATGGGTACGTTCTGGGTTGGATTGGAAGCAGGTGTTGGAGCGTCCTGGGTTGAGGGCGTGGAGGGTGGTGGGGGCGTAGCGAAGCAGTGTGGTTTGGGAGTGCTGAGGATCAGGGGTCGTGGTGCTGGGCGCGGGCCAGGTGCAGACGGGCGCAGACGGCGCTCCCGCTGCGCACTCGCGCAGCGGCCGCCATAAGAGGGAGGAGGGGGGGAGGGGTCAGCTGGGGCAAATGGGAGCTGGGGGGCGGGGGCGTGTAGGAGGTGGCGGCGGGAAAGCAGAGGGAGGGGGGGACAGGTAGAGGGGAGAAGAGCTGTGGGAAGGGGGTTTAAGGGTGGTGGGGGGTGAGTTTTAGGAAGTTTAGGAGTTTAGGGAGAGAGATAGGAGTGAGGTTGGGAAGATAGGGGAGGGGGGTTGTAGAGGTGGGTGAGGGTGAGAGGTAGAGTGAAAGGATAGGAAGATAGGGGTGGTAACAGAGGGGGTGGCGAGTGGGGGGAAAGATAGAGAGATAGGTAGATAGGAGGAGGTGGTGAGTGAGGGAGATAGATAGAGAGATAGAGAGATAGGTAGATAGGTAGATAGGAGGAGTGAGGGAGGCAGATAGCGACAGGGGTAGATAGGGGTGATACAGAGGGGGAGGCGAGTGAGGGAGAGAGACGAGACAGGAGCAGGAGGACAGGCGCGGGAAGAACAGAAGACAGAAGACGAAGAACAGAAGACAGAAGACAGAAGACAGAAGACGAAGAGCAGAAGACACAGGACCACAGAAGAATGTACAGAAGACAGAAGACCACAGAAGAAGGTACAGAAGAAGAGGAGCCAAAGAACAGAAGACAAAAGACCACAGAAGAAGATAAAGAAGAAGAGGGGCGCAGAAGACAGAAAAATACAGAAGAAGGTGAAGAAGAGGAGCGCAGAAGACAGAAGAATACAGAAGAAGGTGAAGAAGAAGAGGGGCGACGAGCAGCAGAGGAGAGAGCCAAGAAGAGGGACAGAGAAGAAGAGGCACACGCAGGTCGCGGTGCGAAGGAGAGAGAGAGAAGCACACAGATGAAGAGAGAAGACGGGGAGCAGGAGGGACAGAAGAGTACAGAAGAAGACTACAGAGGAAGAGCGCAGAGGAAGAACAGAGAAGAGGAAAAGAAGCAGGAGAGAGGGTGAGTAGCGCGGGGCAGGGGGAGGGGCTGGGAGGAGGGGGGGTACTTACTGCGAGGTAGCTGGGCTTGCTAGGAGGTCTCAGGAACCTGGGCTGGAGGAGCTGCAGCGGCAGGGGGAGCGACCTACCCTTGGGTCAAGGGTCGCTACCAGTGTCGCGCAACGGCCGCCATAAGAGGGAGGAGTGGGGGAGGGGTCAGCTGGGGGCGAATGCGAGCTGGGGTGGCGGGGGCGTGCAGGAGATGGCGGCGGGAAAGCAGAGGGAGGGGGGACAGGTAGAGGGGAGAAGAGCTGGGGGAGGGGGGTTTAAGAGGGGTGGGGGTGAGTTTTAGGAAGTTTAGGAGTTTAGGGAGAGAGATAGGAGTGAGGTTGGGAAGATAGGGGAGGGGGGGTTGTAGAGGTGGGTGAGAGGTAGAGTGAAAGGATAGGAAGATAGGGGTGGTAACAGAGGGGGTGGCAGGTGGGGGGAAAGATAGAGAGATAGGTAGATAGGAGGAGGTGGTGAGTGAGGAAGATAGATAGAGAGATAGAGAGATAGGTAGATAGGTAGATAGGAGGAGTGAGGGAGGCAGATAGCGATAGGAGTAGATAGGGGTGATACAGAGGGGGAGGCGAGTGAGGGAGAGAGACGAGACAGGAGCAGGAGGACAGGCGCAGGAAGAACAGAAGACAGAAGACGAAGAACAGAAGACAGAAGACAGAAGACGAAGAGCAGAAGACACAGGACCACAGAAGAAGGTACAGAAGACAGAAGACGAAGAACAGAAGACAGAAGACCACAGAAGAAGGTACAGAAGAAGAGGAGCCGAAGAACAGAAGACAAAAGACCACAGAAGAAGATGAAGAAGAAGAGGGGCGCAGAAGACAGAAAAATACAGAAGAAGGTGAAGAAGAGGAGCGCAGAAGACAGAAGAAGGTGAAGAAGAAGAGGGGCGACGAGCAGCAGAGGAGAGAGCCAAGAAGAGGGACAGAGAAGAAGAGGCACACGCAGGTCGCAGTGCGAAGGAGAGAGAGAAGCACACAGATGAAGAGAGAAGACGGGGAGCAGGAGGGACAGAAGAGTACAGAAGAAGACTACAGAGGAAGAGCGCAGAGGAAGAACAGAGAAGAGGAAAAGAAGCAGGAGAGAGGGTGAGTAGCGCGGGGCAGGGCGAGGGGCTGGGAGGAGGGGGGCTACTTACTGCAAGGTAGCTGGGCTTGCTAGGAGGTCTCAGGAACCTGGGCTGGAGGAGCTGGAGGAGCTGCAGCGGCAGGGGGAGCGACCTACCCTTGGGTCAAGGGTCGCTACCACTGTCGCGCAGCAGCCGCCATAAGAGGGGGGAGGGGTCAGCTGGGGGCGAATGGGAGCTGGGGGGCGGGGGCGTGCAGGAGAGGGTGGCGGGAAAGCGGAGGGAGGGGGGGACAGGTAGAGGGGAGAAGAGCTGGGGGAGGGGGGTTTAAGGGTGGTGGGGGGTGAGTTTTAGGAAGTTTAGGGAGAGAGATAGGAGTGAGGTTGGGAAGATAGGGGAGGGGGGGTTGTAGAGGTGGGTGAGGGTGAGAGGTAGAGTGAAACGATAGGAAGATAGGGGTGGTAACAGAGGGGGTGGCGAGTGGGGGCAAAAGATAGAGAGATAGGTAGATAGGAGGAGGTGGTGAGTGAGGGAGATAGATAGAGAGATAGAGAGATAGGTAGATAGGTAGATAGGAGGAGTGAGGGAGGCAGATAGCGATAGGGGTAGATAGGGGTGATACAGAGGGGGAGGCGAGTGAGGGAGAGAGACGAGACAGGAGCAGGAGGACAGGCGCGGGAAGAACAGAAGACAGAAGACGTAGAACAGAAGACAGAAGACAGAAAACGAAGAGCAGAAGACACAGGACCACAGAAGAAGGTACAGAAGACAGAAGACGAAGAACAGAAGACAGAAGACCACAGAAGAAGGTACAGAAGAAGAGGAGCCGAAGAACAGAAGACAAAAGCCCACAGAAGAAGATAAAGAAGAAGAGGGGCGCAGAAGACAGAAAAATACAGAAGAAGGTGAAGAAGAGGAGCGCAGAAGACAGAAGAATACAGAAGAAGGTGAAGAAGAAGAGGGGCGACGAGCAGCTGAGGAGAGAGCCAAGAAGAGGGACAGAGAAGAAGAGGCACACGCAGGTCGCGGTGCGAAGGAGAGAGAGAGAAGCACACAGATGAAGAGAGAAGACGGGGAGCAGGAGGGACAGAAGAGTACAGAAGAAGACGACAGAGGAAGAGCGCAGAGGAAGAACAGAGAAGAGGAAAAGAAGCAGGAGAGAGGGTGAGTAGCGCGGGGCAGGGCGAGTGGCTGGGAGGTGGGGGAGTACTTACTGCGAGGTAGCTGGGCTTGCTAGGAGGTCTCAGGAACCTGGGCTGGAGGAGCTGGAGGAGCTGCAGCGGCAGGGGGAGCGACCTACCCTTGGGTCAAGGGTCGCTACTAGTGTCGCGCAGCGGGCGCCATAAGAGGGAGGGGGGGAGGTGTCAGCTGGGGGCGAATGGGAGCTGGGGCAAATGGGAGCTGGGGGGCGGTGGCGTGCAGGAGGTGGCGGCGGGAAAGCGGAGGGAGGAGGGGACAGGTAAAGGGGAGAAGAGCTGGGGGAGGGGGGTTTAAGGGTGGTGGGGGGTGAGTTTTAGGAAGTTTAGGAGTTTACGGAGAGAGATAGGAGTGAGGTTGGGAAGATAGGGAAGGGGGGGTTGTAGAGGTGGGTGAGGGGGAGAGGTAGAGTGAAAGGATAGGAAGATAGGGATAGTAACAGAGGGGATGGTGAGTGGGGGGAAAGATAGAGAGATAGGTAGATAGGAGGAGGTGGTGAGTGAGGGAGATAGATAGATAGAGAGATAGAGGGATAGGTAGATAGGTAGATAGGAGGAGTGAGGATCTTTTCTTTAATTGTCAAGGATTCACCAAATCTCTGTTATTGAATGAGAGGTATTTTGCACATTGTCCCTTGTGTGCATGCACTTTCATTTTCTGTTTTTGAACCAAGTCCCTTGTATGAATCAGGTTTTCATTAAAATAAAAATCTGTGGTCAGTTGGGGTATCTTGGTTTGCCAACGTTCTCCGAACGTCAATGGCACAGGATTTTCACCAGTGTTCGAGTGAGGTGTTGACCGATAAGCTTGTAAAGTATAGTTCAGCACTGTTCTTAGAATGAGTTTCTCAGGAGTTGCACACTGCATTGTTTTCTTTAGCGTACTCGTAAAATGCTCAACAAGTCCATTGGTCTGTGGCCACAAGGGTGTGATTTTTTGATGCATTATTTTCAGAAGCTTTAGAAATAATTTACATTCTTTGCTGTTGAAGAAAGGATCATTGTCAGTCTTCACAATGGCTGGCAAACCCCTTGTTGCCAATACGTCATCAAGCTTTTCGATTACTCACTCATGTGTCGTGGATGACAGATCCTCAACCACAGGAAAACATAAATATTCATCTGTTTCCACCATTAAATGATGCCCACTGTCAAGTGGACCAAAGAAGTCACTGGATATTCTCTTGCAGGCATTTTTAGGGACTTCTTACAAGTTCAAGCTATGTTGAGTAACTGTGTTTTACGGGTAATTGCATATGTGACAGACCTTGAGTTCCTTTTCAATGCTTTCATTTAGATATGGAAACTAAACATTGTCTCAGAGACCTCTCCTTGTAGTGACAATACCACAATGTCCTGTGTGAGCCACTTTACTAGGCCTGTCATCCTTGGCATGGTTTTCCCTAACTTTTTGCCTTCTGACCTCCTGTTTTTCTGACTTCATTTTAGATGGCTTTAGGACTGTGTGCACTTTACCACTACTAACCAGGGCTAAAGTGTAGGTGCTCATTACTTTAAAGCATGGTGATATGTGCCACTCCACAATTGGCATATTTAATTTACTCGTAAGTGCACTATATGTACCCAGGGCCTGTAAATTAAATGCTTGTTGGGCCTGTAGCACTGTTGTGCCAGCCACTACAGTAGCCCTCTAAACACATCTCAGGCTTCCACTGCAGAGCCTGTATGTGTAGGTTTAAACTGCCATTACAATATGGCTAGTGTACAACCTCAAACCTTCCTTTTTATTAGATATTAGTCACCCATAAAGGTAGGCCCTACTTAGCCTCAAGGGTGAGGCCCAGTTCTTTTTAAAAAGTTGTACATGTACCTCTAGGTTTAACTTGTTTCAGTAGTAAAAACACTATTACATTCTTTTTCACCACTGTAAGGCCTATCTCTCCTATAGGTTAACACTGGGATTAACTTGAAGCGTCCTTTAAGTGTAACTTTCAATTGAAAAAAGATTGAAATTTGGAGTTTGGTGTCTCTGGACTTACAATTTAAAATCACAACTTATGACAAAGTCGGATTTTAAATTGTAAGTCTGAAAATGCCACTTTTAAAAAGTTGACATATTCTTATTTAAACTATTATGTACCTCTGCTTGTCTCTGAATATATGTCTGGGGAGGGTGATAGCTAGACTTTGTGCATTCAATCTAGACAGCCACACACAGAAGCAGCTAGGGTATGTCATTTGCATCCTGATGGTCCATCACCAGGCTAATGGGCCTTCCTGGGCTAGATGGGAGGAAGGAGTTGACACTTACACCTGGATTGTGCTGTGCCTCACCCCGAACACAGGGCTGCATAACCCCTGTAGAGTGTCTGGAGCCAGTGAAGGACAGACCGGGACCTTGTGCACTTCAAATGCCTCTCTTTGAAGTCTCTCCCACTTTAAAGGCTCAACTGGGTATAATTACTGGACCCCAAACCCTGCCAATTAATTGAACCTCTGGATCTGAAGGAAATTCTTCCAGGAAGTAGGACTGCTGTGCTGTCAGGAGAGACTGCCACTCTGTTCAACTGCATTGCTGTGTTGGCTTGCTGCCTCTTCCCTGGGAGTGAGAAGCACCGGACTTTGCTATCTACATCCTCTACAGAACCAAGGGCCATATTTATACTTTTTGACGCAAAACTGCGCTAACGCAGTTTTGCGTCAAAAAAATTAGCGCCGGCTAACGCCATTCTGAAGCACCATGCGGGCGCCGTATTTATTCAATGACGTTAGCCAGCGTTAGCCGCTGGCCCTGCCTGGTGTGCGTGAAAAAAAACGACGTACACCAGGCAGCGCCGGCGTAGGGGGATATGGAGCTTGGGCGCCAAAAAATGGGGCAAGTCAGGCTGAGGCAAATTTTTCGCCTCAACCCGATTTGCGCCATTTTTTGTCGACTCCCAACCCCATTGAAATGACTCCTGTCTTAGCAAAGACAGGAGTCATGCCCCCTTGCCCAATGGCCATGCCCAGGGGACTTATGTCCCCTGGGCATGGTCATTGGGCATAGTGGCATGTAGGGGGGCACAAATCAGGCCCCCCTATGCCACCATTTTTTTTTTTTTTTAAACTTACCTGAACTTAACTTAATGTCCCTGGGATGGGTCCCTCCAGCCTTGGGTGTCCTCCTGGGGTGGGCAAGGGTGGCAGGGGGTGTCCCTGGGGGCTTGGGAGGGCACCTCTGGGCTCCTTCCCAGCCCACAGGTCCCTTAACGCCTGCCCTGACAAGGCGCTAAAAAACGGCGCAAAAGCGGCCGGACGTCATTTTTTTTGACCCGCCCACTCCCGGGCGTGAATTTTGCCCGGGAGTGTAAATACGGCGCACATGCCTCGGAGTCAATTTTTTAGACGGGAACGCCTACCTTGCATATCATTAATGCAAAGTAGGTGTCCACGCTAAAAAATTACGCAAACTCCATGGACTTTGGCGCTAGACACGTCTAACGCCAAAGTATAAATATGGAGTTAGTTTTGCGTCGGAATTGCGTAAAAAAAAAGACGCAATTCCGGCGCCAACAGAGTATAAATATGCCCCCAAGTAACTTCAAGGGTTTGTTGGCTTGCCTCCTCTTCTCACAGTCTCAGGGATATCAAAGACTCTGCTCCTACTGCTAGACTCTGCCATCTGTGAGTCACACTCTTGACTGAGGTGCCAATCCAGTTCCGGGCCCTACAAGTGGTATTTGCAGCTGTTTCCCTGCAAAAATAGATACATTCAAGCTGATGCGCTGCTCAGAACTGTCACAGTGCCCTCCAACGCTGGCACATTGCTGACTCGAAGATGATGTGGGACCCAACTGTGAGGTTAGAGGATGATGCAGAGCCAATTTGTAGACATCGCTGCATGGCTTAATGACAGCAGATCGCATACATCTCAACGGAGTTCAATGCTGACTGCGAGGCTCCACACTGATGCATCTAACCGACTGAGTGGATTGGAACAGACACATTAAACTTTGCATAGCTTGTCGACACCAATGCTTGCTCCCTCCAAGGTACTTTATCACTGGGCTCTGTGGGAATCCTGTAGCTGGCCTGCTCTCCATCATGGTCAGCCTGAACTTTGGATTTGCCCTGACGTACCACAACCTCAAATAACCTTTTAGCAATCTTGACTTTAAAAGACTACATTTATATCTCAGCATCTAATTATTGCATTTTTGTCATTTTGGTCTTGTTGTATTCAGCAAAATGTTCTCTATTTTTCTACACATTCAGGTGGGTCTTTTTGTTGTGCTTTTCACTGTTACTGTAATTAAGTATTGCACAAATACTTTACACATTGCCTCCTAATTTAAGCCTACTTCTCTCAACCAAGCTACCAGAGGATGAGCACAGGTTAATTTAGGTGTGTGTCTGACTTACCCTGATAGGACTGTGGTCCCAACTTGGACAGGGTGCATAACACTGCCCAATAGAAACTCAATTTCCAACACACTTCTATCACCTTTTGATAAAGACTCTCCTTCCTGAGTTATGGATACATCTTCTTTTGCATTCTTGTACTTTTGATATCCATCATCATTACTGAGAGGTCGAATGTGTTTGTTCAATGACTGATTTGTTATCAAGGACCAGATGTATGAAAAGTTTTTGCACTCGCAAATGGTGCAAAATGCAAAAATCGGCATTCGCAGACCAAAAATAAGAAATCGCAAAATTTGCGTTTTTTTGCAGTTTGACCTGGTTTTGCGAGTCGCATTTTGCGATTCGGTATTTCCAATAGGAAATTGCGAGGTGCAAAATGCGATTCGCAAAATCCAAATCGCAAATAGATGCAACAAAAAAATCGCAATTAGCGATTTTTCGCAGAATGACATTTTGCACATGCAAAATACCACCAAGTGAAACCAGGTGGTAACCAGGTGCAACCTATATAAAGAGGCCCAGAATGCCTCAGACTCTTTTCCACAATGGCTGCATTCTGCGTCATGGCGAGGAGGATGAGGATCTTGGCAGGTTTGAGGAGAGGGAGGATGAGACAGGAGCGCATTTTCAGAGTGCGCATTACACTATTTGACCTGACAGAGGAGGAAATATTTGAGAGGCATAGGTTCAGCTCAGCCATGATTCTTGATCTGATAGCTGAGCTACAACCCATACTGCAGCGCAGAACACTAAGGACTCACAGCATACCCACTCATGTGCAGGTATTATGCTCCTTACACCTACTTGCCTCAGGGACCTATCAAGGGGTCAAAGCAGCGGCTGGGGGGGTGTCACAGAGTACCCTCTCCAGATTTTTCAATGTATTTATCAACGCCATGCTAAGCAAACTCCAACAGTACATCAGATTCCCCCACACCCCACAGGAAATACAGCAGACAAAAGCACAGATAGCACAGTTCCCCCACGTCCTAGGTGCCATAGATGGCACACATGTGGCAATATGTCCACCATCAGTCACAGAGTATGTGTACCGAAACCGTAAATACCAACATTCCATGAATATACAGGTGATATGCAATGCCTCCTATATCATAACTGATCTCGTGGCCAGGTACCCAGGGAGCACACATGATTCTTACATCTTTCGTCACAGCGGCATTCACACAAGACTGCTAGCTGGGGAGTTTGGTGAAGGATATCTACTAGGTAATGTCACTCTGTACACTGGTGCATAGATGACAAACCCATGTCAGATGGCAGAGTTACTCATCAAACCTTCTGTCCCTTCCATGAGACAGTGCCTACGCAGTGCGCACCTACATGATGAAGCCCTACCTCAATCCCGCAACACCAGCAAAACGGAAATACGATGCAGCACACAGGGCAACCCGCAACGTTGTGGAGTGCACATTTGGCCTGCTGAAGAGTCGCTTCCGTTGCCTCCACAAAAGTGGAGGGGCACTACAGTACAGTCCAGAAACCACATGTAGAATAGTGGCTACTTGTGCAATCCTGCACAATATAGCTACAACCAGGGGCATACCTATAGAAATCAGTGACACTGAATCAGATGAGGATGACGATCCCATACCACCTCTACAGCCAGCAGACAGGACCAGTGCAGCAGAGGGAAGGCAAAGGCGTGCCGACATCACACACAACCATTTCAGACGTGAGTATGAATGACAAAAATCCACTGACAACTGTACCTGTAGTGATAGAAATGTATTGCCTTAAGTCAGGTAATGAATGGTGATAAATGAAGTAAACAGGTGATGGAAAAAACTAAAATTAACAAAAGAACTGAGTCTGGCACTATTATGTCATAGTGGCAACACCAGTGTTAATGCAGCAAGAGTCACTTTCTCCTCCCATGCACACCACTCGGGTGCCCAGTTAACTCACTGGCACCCTGAATGTCACCTTCAGTGGCAGTGCTGCGCCTGGCACTGCGCCATCTGGTGTCTGCTGCAGGTACGGCCACACTACTGAGGCTAGAACTGTCCTCCCCCAAGGCTACCTCACTGGGAGTGGCAGATCTCTGTCCCATGACAAGTTCAATCACATTAGTGATGTGCACAAGGCCCTGGACCACGTCCCTGCGGGTGTGTGCAGCCTCCACTTGTGCCACCACAGCGCGACGGGCGATGAGTGCTGTGGAGTTCGCCATCCTGTTGGAGGACCTGCAGTAGCTTGCAAACATTGTCCTGAATCGGTGCTCATGTCTGCGCCGGCTAACCCTTTCATGGTGCAGCTCCTGTCACGGGTCACACACTGCACTAGTAAGGTCCCTAGTGTCCTCAGAAGCCTGCACCTGTCCCTCACGCAGCTGTGTGATGTTGCTGTTCAGTGCGTCCAGTTGCCGATGCAGGCCCATCATGTGTCTATTGTGGACTCTCAGGTTCCGGTCCAAACTAAGTATGCTCTTGTTTTGCAGGCGCTGTTGCTGCAACATAGCAGCCTCAAGGCCCCTGAACAAGGACGGACCCTCACCTGCCTCATGCGATTGCTGCTGGGACACTGTGGCACTCCTGCATTGTGCTGCCTGACCCCTGTCCTCCAGTATCTGCCTGCCCCTGTCTGGTGCAGACGGTGTGCTTGGCCCCTCCTGCTGCACATCTGAGTTGCCGCTGAAGTCTGGCAGTGGTAGTGCCCTGGGCCTGCGGCGCACAGTGGAGATGTGGAGGGACCCACTGGTGTTGGTGTCAGAGGGCTGCTGGGTGTCCGTCTCGTCTACACATGGACTGTGTGTGGCTGCTGGGCCTGGCCCACCTGCAACAACAATATGCAGCATGTCAGTTCTGTATGTTACATTATCTGTCAATAAATGGCAATAAAGGTACAGGTACTGCTCTACATGGTGTGTGTTGTGTGTGTTGTGTTACCTTGGGTGTCACTATGCTTCATTACATTGTCATGCTACTGTCTGTACTAGTTTGTGGACCGCAAATCCCATAATGCATTGTTGTGCTGCTTCTAAGATGTGGACTGGACTACTTCACACACTACTTCACATTACATGCTAATTCCTAAGGGGCTTTTGTGCATACACATATTGGGTTCACACACAACATTGCATTTACCTTGGCTGGCACTCGGTTGACCGGAGGTGTCAATATCTGTGACCCCTGTCACAGCTTCAGGGAGAAGTGTGGATTCCACCAGGTCCTCCAGTGGTGAGGAAGGTGGTTCAGTTGGTGGTCCGCCACCTGTGCCCCTGGCCTCCGCAAGTCTCCTTGCCACCCTCTCCTTTGCCCGGAAGCGCAGGTCGTACCACCTTTTCTTAATCTCCTCTATGGAGCGCTGTGCCACTCCAATGGCGCAGATTTTTCCCTGGATGTCCAGCCATAGCCTTCTTTTCTCACTCTCAGGAACCTGGAGTGAAGATTTCCCAAACAGGCGGTCATGGCTCCTCACTATCTCTTCAGTCAGTACCTCCAGCTCCTGTTCACTAAACTTGAGCTTGCGCCTCCTCTTCTGCTTCTCCTTTGATGTTCCTGGGGTCTCCATTCTGGCTCAGGTGTTTGTGCTCCTACTGAGTGCTGCTCTATGTGGCTGGGCTGCTCTCTTTCAGGATGCTGGTTTGGGTGTGGCACCTGAAACTGCCTGGGATGACTCATTTCCTGTTGGTGATGTCATCAGGCTCCTCCAGGTGTGCATTCTCGAACTTTCTCGCAATTTGCGATTTTTTACCGAATCGCAAAAAATTGCAAATTGCGATAATGCAAACTGCGATTCGGTAAATGGGCCTCGCAAACCACAAATAGCGAATTTTAAGAAATTGATAATTCCAAATCGCAATATTGTTACATGGCCAATTGCGACTCGGAAATAGGGATTTCTTAAAAATCGCTATTTGAGATTCGCAGACCCCAGTTTTCATACATATGGCCCCAAGTCCTTTATCTTGAGGAGGTGACTATCATGACTCATAGCAGTGACAAACTGGGATAACGAAACAGCAGCTGGTGTACTTGACTTGACAATATAGTTGATGTAGGTCTCAGCTGTTTTGGATGGAGTGCTATGACCTTCAATGGGCACTCTTGAAAAGGAGACAGCATGATTTGAACCTTTCCTGGGAGATGCACCATCGTACTCTTGCAGTTGTAGTCCCCTTTGCTCAATTTTAGGAGGCATCTTGGGTTTTGGACTGCCAAAGATAGTGAGCAAGGCTTGATGATTAGTCACCAGTGTGAAAGGTTTTCCATAAAGGAATACATGGACATTTTCACATGCCCACACTATAGCCAAACCTTCCTTTTCAGGCTATGTGTAAGGAAGTTCTGTTTGAGATAAACTTATAGTTTCATAGGCCACAATATGTCATCTTGCATTTGGGCGTCCGCTCTGCTGTGCAAGTATAGAGCCTCACTCAACAGGGCTAGCATGAACTACAGTGTTAGTATGGAGCTTTGGGTTAAAGTACACCATTTCGGTAGCATTTTATATGGCATGTTTGATTCTCTTGAAACACTTTTCACATTCTTGTGACCATTTAAATAAACCTTTCTTTTTGTTAACTCTCGTAATGGAGCACTAACAGTCGCAAAGTCCTTTATTTATTGTGAACAGTAGCTGGCCATACTAAGAAAAAACATTGAATTGGACTGCCAATTGTTTGCTGGGCCAATCACGATGTGACATCCCACTGGCATGACTGTGGCAGGGAAACATCCATATCTGAGTTGGTGGTTTGGAAGGGATATTGGTAAGAAACTCACCATTTCTCACTTTCTCACATCCTTTTCCACCATGGACCCGATCTTCCATGTACTGCCTCTGCTTCTGCGGATTGATGAAGTATCAAATCAACACCGTCATGGTCGGATTTGATGTTAAGCTCCACTTTTACCTGTTACCTTTTGACATGTCAGTTAACATTTGCACTGGACTCATGAATTTTTAAATCTCTCTTACAAGCAATAGCAAACCAATGTGCAATGCATATGTATGTCATGTTGATGGTTAAGAAATTAAAGAAACACATCTGTGTGATTGCATTGCATTTCTAAATTTTGTGCAAGCTGCCTTAAAAAATGGATATATACACAAAAAAGGATATCAATCAAAAAAACTAAAAGTCACGATACACGTGTCTTAAAATACATTTAGAATATTGTCAAATTAAAACATACTCATTGCACTTCATTGGGATAAGTGCAAAGTAACCTGATGTAGAAACTGCACTGGACGAGGTGTAACCTTTACCTTATTAGTTATCTGTTAAATAAACGTCAGTCCTGAATTTGAATCATTCAACATAGTCATCCATGTAACATTTCCCCCTGTCTGGTGCAAGTCTTGTATTGATCAGTAATCACTGTGAAATAAACAGCCCTGTAGTAACACTTCAAAAAATATTTTCAAGCATCTATTTGTTGCTGCAAGTGTCCATTATCATATTGAATGGCTGCACCTAAATACAAATGACCATCAAATACTATTTTAACCAGTGTATGTGCTTCACAAAGTAACATAAAAGAAATGTTTTTTCTGCTATATTGGTAAATAAAAATGTAAGGCCTGATTACGACCTTGGCAGAGGGGATTACTCCTTGATGAATATCCTGTCCGCTATATTGCACGTTCCACAGGAGATATGAAACTTGTAATACAGCGGCGGGATATCCATCATGTTTGTGACAGAGTAACTCCCTCCGACAAGGTCATAATCACACCCTTAGTCAGTAACATTTTAGTCAGAAACATTGCTAGGAATCAAACAGTTGGCAAGAAAAATTAATGTCAGAAAAAACTTGGTAAAATTGAAATAGTGGTTTATTAAACAAATGAGATATGTCTCTGAAATTAAAAATATATAATTAAATGAAACCCCATTTGAAATGAATGTCCAGTGCACTGTTGTGCTGTAGCAGTAAGCTTGCCTCCTAAACAACTGCTAAGGGGAACCTCCTCAGGAAGGGCATCTAGTGGGTACATAGCAGGCACATCAATGATCTTTCTTGGGATGGTGGGGCTTCGGTTAGGGAGGGGTGGTCTTAGCTTTGGGAGAGCTGGTTTCTGGTTTGGGATGGATACTTTTGGCTTCGGGATGGCAGGTTTTTGGTATCCAAGGGGTGACTTGGGATTTGGAAGGGGTAACTTTGCATTTGGGGTTGGGTGGTTTGGGCTTTGGAAGGTGTCAAGGCATGTGCAAAGAAAACATCTTCATGGGGAAAATGGGTAGGATGGTCAAAAAGGAGTTGGGTTTGGGAGATAGAGGGAGTGGCAGTTATTGATGTGCGTGTATCTGTTTGAGATTGCAGTTGCCTGTGGGTCTAGTGCATGTTGTGTACATTTGAGTCTGTGTTTCGTCCCAGGTGTATGATGTTAGGGAGAGTGTGGGTGTTTGTGTTTTGTGGATATTGTTACTAATGTATGTGTGTGCATGGGTGTGCTGTTAAGGTGCTGTGTGTCTGTGATGCTTATGGATGTGGTGGTGCATGTGAGTGTGGTGGTGGGTGTTGTGTCTGTTATGGTGGTGTTGTACACATGGGTGTGATGGGGTATCTCTGAGTGTGCTGATGGTAGTTGCATGTGGGTGTGATATGGGTGTGGTGTCTGTGGTTATGCTGGTGGTGGTGGCTGTGCCTGTGAGTATGGTGGTGGTGGTGAGTGTCTCTGGGTGTGCCTGTGGTGGTGGTACATGTGTGTGTGGTGGTATGGGGTGTCTGTGGGTGTGCTGGTGGTAGCAGTGGTGGGAGTGCTGGGTGTAGTATGTGTATGTTGCTTGTGTGTTTGCCTCTGTTTGTTTTTGCTGTGATTGTATTTATGTGTGGGTGTGCTATTGGTGTGTGCATAAGGAGTGAATGTGCATGGGAGAGGCCTGGATTAGGGAGCTAGGATGGGAAAGGGGTGAAAGCTAGGGCACAAGGTAGGGATGGTTTGGAGGCTGGGATCAGTGAGGAGGCTGTAGTGAATCTTAGTTTGTTTTAACGGGATAACAGGAGTTAACTTAGCCGTAGGCTTGTAAGCTCGTGCCCCCGTCACCTAGTGACTTTTAACCTACATAGCTTGCTCTGTCTTAGTCCATTTGATTATGTATTTCCTTTAAGATGGCGGCCTTGTTTATAGTTAGGCCACTTGTTATGGGTTTTATTATCAGTGTCACAGCGCCAAGGCGTCATGATCAAGCACGAAAGACAAACATACAGTAGGTGTTCACACTTAGGGATTTTCCCTCTCCATACTTTTGAGGGATGTTGATATTAATTGCCGTCCCAAGCATGCCTGTTATCTATTGTTTTGAATTACACTTACGTCAGGGGACCTTGTAGATCTGTATAAATACATCACATTTTAGACAGATAATCAGAGTCATTCCGACCAGAGGGCATCACCACCATCGCTGATACCGATGCTGCAGTCGTCTTGACGCTGACCCAGTCTTCGTGTCCCTACGGAGTCTGAGATAGAGACCTCATTCCAAGGTAACGAGGGTTGGGGGCTCCTCTCATGGACATGGTTTTGGCAGATTAGGTTTAGCAAACCCAGCTCTCCTTTAGGTAGGAGGTTAGGCCTATTCTCATTAGGGTATTAGGGCATATTCCATCTCGTACATATACATATATTTCCTTCATATATTGCAAAAATGGTGGGGTTCTTTATAACCATGACTCTTCTTCACAATACTGTTGCTTGGTATATTCATTATCCTAATCATTGCAGTTCATGCAACTTATCGCAAATGGAAGTTATGTTAAATAAAAATTATTATAACTTCACTGCATCTGTGTTATTGCCTTTGTTTGTATGAGACATAATACATCTGTGAGAAAAGGGTAATTTCCGTTTAACCACGACAACCCTGAGATATCTTACTTTGAGTCCATGCGTAAGCGACTGCTACAAATCACCTTTTACTATGATGTTTCTGGTGAGGTACTGCTAGTGAGCCGGTAAGGTTTGGACAACAGTTACAACTAAGTACTGTCATCCTGAGACCAGCAGTCTTGCTCAGAGCAAGAGTCCAAACTACGACAAGGCTAGCCCTTGAAATGACTTCTGCAGGACAGATATAGACTGTGAATGCTTCCAGGTATCCTAACATTTGTGGCATATGTCAACTAAGCCCCTAGATGACATTCAGAAGTATAGTCTGGTCTACAGAGATGTCTTGTAGGATATCAATAGCCTCCTACCTCAGCACAGGTGGGGGACAGGGGCAGTGGGTGGGGTGCCTTCAGCACAAAAGATGCCGCCCCTTTTGGGCGGGAGCAAGAAGGAGGGTTCTCTGTGTGATGGACAAAGATGCAAGTGAAACAGATGCTGTATGGTTTCCTATCACTAGGGACTACTCACTTGTGGAAGTCTCTGAAGATGATGATATTGGGCTGGTGGCCTCCATTTCAGTCTCCTCATCCTCCATGCCACTGGTTCCCTTGTGTTGGAGGTCTAAGCACCTAAACCACTGTTGCCAGCTGCTTCCCCACCTGCGTGGCCGGGGTCTCCTTTACCTGCTTCTGATTATACTGAATTGACATACACAATAGGTTTATTGTATCTGTGTAAAGAGAACTGATCATGAACTTGGATAATTTTCCAAGTTTTGATATTTCACCTTCTTCAAGGCTCCCAAACTTTCGTTCTTCATTATCATTATCTTATGCATGCAGGGAACATTTTCAGAAACCCTTTGTGCACAGTTTAGTAATTTCTAATGATAGCTCCAATATCATGTATAGCCCTGTCCCTCATCCATTTTAATGTCTCTGCAGGAACTGTTCAACACCTTTGAATGGTTGGGCTTTGTGGTTTAGAGTAATGAACTTATGCCACCAAAAAGGATTTAAACCGAAACTACATTCATACAATGTGTTTACATGGTCCAAAAATCTACATTACTTTTATTCACAAAAAGTTAGATATGAATCAATGTGTGTCAAAAGATACTGGAATGTCATACCAATATTTGCATTAACTGAAGGCCTGTTTCCTTTGTTTGGACATTTCACAATGACAACCCTTATTTCAATTAACTAAAGTATATTTCAAATGTAAAAAACGAGTACATGGTTTCTGCACTGAAGAAGCTTATCAGTGTATCACACACTATGTTACCTCTGCTGCTGAAGAAATTTAGACACATATTTTGTAGTGCGTTGGCAAATGACTTCTACAGCATAAATACATATGTCTTGATACATTTCAGTACACAGCAAAAACATTTTCACATTTAACTTCTAAATATCTCTAATTGTTTACCATTGTCTGTTTCACAAGATATGCTGGTTTTCACTTTAGGCAAAAATTGGTACAACACCAGAGTAAATTTTACATATACTGATTTATATATAATTGTTTAATCAAAGATTCACATGTAGTCTACAATATGATACTAAACTTTCCAGATGGGATACTCCAACAGATGTGTGTTGGAACATTCTACCTACAAAAGTCCCTTTCTGTTTCTCATTTTTCTCCCTCATTGATTTAACATTGGGACATAACAAAAGACATTGTAAAATGGTTTACAGTATGTGGTACTTTACCACCAGTGTGGACACATTGCTATCTGTTTCAATTAAGAATGTTTGCCTTTTAAATTCATGTTTGTTGGAACAGACTGGCCAACATGCACATTTGTGAAGGAGTAAGACGTCATGCCAATTTGCTACTGTCAACATGAGCTGACTTGAATCTCGCAGTGAAAACATTTTTATCAAATGTCTTTGCTAAGAAATGTTGCCATTGTACTTATGCTCCTAGCTATTTTTGACTGGATACTCAGTATTGTTTGGTCATAATAACGTCTCACCAATGTGAAGTCAGAAACATACACTGTATCCTAAGTGCATAGTATGCCATGTCACCTGCAATAGAGCCCACATTACCTACTCACAAATGTGATGGAACATCTTGCCTTACAGAATACTCAGTTGGCGCATGTGTGGTACAACTGTCCCTCACAACATAGGTAAAAAACAGGTACTTTTTTGTTCTTAGGCAGGCATTTCTATGCTCTAGACAGTGCTTTGTTTGGAATAATGAATCTAGTGGAATCATTTAACACAAATCAATACACAAAACACGTCCCTCTTGCACCTTGGATGTGTGCTAATCTTTATGTTGATTCCATAAATCATTGCTGTAACAAAAAATGGTTAAGTGACAATAAGAACTCAATAGACTAACTTAGTCCATGATGCTGATGTTGCCCATCAAGGTCTGAATAGGCCACCACAATAATGTGGGCCATTAAGGAGGGTCAGGGTGTGGCACACACGCTTCCCTTTTTGGGAAGTCTGGCCGAGCTGGACTTCGGTTGTCTTGCGGGTCCAGTGTTGTAGGTCCTCCCAACTCTTGCGACAATGAAGGCTGCAGCTCTTGTAGACCCCCAGGCTCCACATCTTCCTGGCAATGGCCTTCCAGATCTCATTCTCCTGATGGGCGTTGACCGGTATAGATATAAAAAAGAAAAATATTTTTTGGGAGGTTTAGTTTGTCTGTATTGCTGTGACACTTTCACTGTCCTCATGTTACAAACAAGGCCAAAAACATCATCTGTGTCATGTGTCTGAAAGATTTCCTCTAGTGAGATCTACATCTGAGTAGTACAGTTCATTAAAAGCTACTGAAAGCTAAACAGCTTGTCCATTTTTAGCACACACCCTCCCTCATGCACAGCTGCATTGGCTTAATGACTAATGTTTTTTTAGCTAGATACTATGGTTTGAACCACATACAATAACTAAGGGCAGTGTGGAAGGGTTGCCATGTGTGTTAGTGAAAGCATGTTTTTTGGTGATGTATGAATAAGTGTGTGTGTAGGAAAGAGCCATACTTGCATTGGTAATTGAGAGCCTGTGTCATAAGTACCAACAGCACACAATATTACTTTCCCCGTATGTGGCATCATATAATGGGTAAAACATACAGATAATCATTATTTAGCAAACAAGATAAAAATGAAGTGCAAAAAAATATTCTGGCAAGTACATAACTTGAAAGCTTTTTCTTGCACTTAACGTTTCTCTCATTTTAACTTTATGGTTGTTTTTTTACTTTTACTTATGGTACAGTGCCCACTGGTCACTGGGAGTCAGGGGTATGCAGTTTGTAAACTGAAATTTTGATTTGTGAGTAAATAGAAGTGAAAAGTCACCTTATTCTTTCAGATGACTTTTAATTTCAATTTACAGACATTTCAAACATTGTTAAACATCATTGTGTCCCCTGTCAAATTATTGACTTGACTACTTTCTAATCACAGCACTTCACTCAGGAACTAAAAGGGGCATATTAGCCTGATCCCCTAGGTTCCCATAGAGCTAACCGTACAGGGAGAGGACCTCTGTGGTAAAGCGTTCCAACTCCTCAGAACAGAAATTGGGGGCCCTGATAGCTGGTTTGCCTGGAATCCTGGTTCCCAGAGGCTGATAACAGCAGCAAAAGTAGAGAAAGTGTTAGCGTCAAGACGACTGCAATGTTAGGAGGCAAGTGAGCTTTTTTCCTAATGCGTGTACATGTACATGATGCATGCGATCCATGACGGAGATAGACACAGCCATTGGCTTTGGTGTGTTGCCCTCACTCATGTTAGCCTATGGCTGTGTCTGTGGTGGACTGTTAAGTCTAGTGTGCGGTCAACTTCCAAAAACAGCTTTCAGATTGCCAATGCCCTGATGAGCAAGGTTAGACGGCTGCCATTTTAGGATGTGAACCAGTGTATTTTTAAATGAGAAAGGTGTCACCACCACTTAAAATTGTGGCTACTTTGGCTACCAATGTAAAGTACATGCAACACTGTTTTGTTTTTAAAATCAACACATTATAATGTAATGCATTACTGTTTTTAAAATTGATAGTGATGCAGTATTTTTATACATCCATTGACAGAATGCGAACCAGTGTATTTTTAAATGTGAAAGGCGTCACCACCACTTAAAATTGTGGCTGCTTTGGCTACCAATGTAAAGTACGTGCAACACTGTTTTGTTTTTAAAACGAACACATTATAATGTAATGCATTACTGTTTTTAAAATTGATAGTGATGCAGTGTTTTTATACATCCATTGACAGAATTTTAGAAAAAATAAATAAATAAGGATCATTGTTACATAATACATTTGAAATGCATTATTTACAAATTATTTTTTTTAAATATCAGAGATGGAAAAATGTGTGATCCTAAGTGGCAACATCAATAAACAAGCATTTGCAATGCAACAGGGCTCACATTTGCTTGAGTTACAGCTATTAGCTTTGTAAACTCCTAACCAGACTTTTGTTGCCACACAAATTACAAGAAAAAAAACACAGCGTGATCGCGCTATGTAAAATGCAGCATGATTGGGCTCAAATTGAAAACGGAAAAACTGAGCACGATTGTGCTATGTAAACCCCACGGCGATTGCGCTGCGTGGAAAATAAAAAGATGTAGTTGTCCGGAAACCATGCTGAAAACATTGTGCATCAAATGGTTTCAGTAGTTTACCGGTGCTGTGTAGGTGGGCTAAACACCAGAAAAAGCATGATGTTTGCATGCCTTTCACAAATAAAAGCAAGCGGATTTTAAAAGGCAAGCCCACGAACCAATGAAAGTGATTGACGTGACATGGGCGTGGTTAGAAGCCCAAAGAAAGATTACAGCATGGGACAGAGCTTTGTCCTCGCCCATAAAAATTGATGTGGACTTTTTGTGTGCACATATATGCCACAAAAATATACGTAATTTTACAATGATATAAGATGTGTGTTGATTATTACATTTTATATGAACATTTTAAGTGATAATTTATTTTTCTTATATGCAGACATACAAACCCAGGGAGAGGTTGAAGATCACAATCTCAAGTGTTCAGACCTTTTCCAGGCTTCGCCACCATGAAATCAAGGGACATTATGAAAGAATTCAGATTGAATATCTAAACAATCGTTGATTTACGTCAACTGGAGCCAGATCTCCTGCCTGATTACAGGAATCCCACAGCAAAAACACCAATAGTGAAACACATGGTAGTACCCCATTTTGTGATCACAGGATCCTCCCAATACATTATGGCAGTATCAGGAGGCATGTCACAACCAACTTTCAGTGGTGTGCTACAAGAAGTCCTTTCTTCAAAGAAGAGACACATCAACAACTTCATTCAGTTTCCACAACATGAACATTTTGCAAATGTGAAGGGAGGTTTTTATGCTTTAGGTGGCATGCTACCTGTGGTTGGACCAATTGATGACATACCTATTGCTTTTGTGCCACCGTACACCAGGGAAAAGGTCTATCACAATGAGAAGAACTTCCATTCAATCAATGTGCAAGTTGTCTGTTTATCAGATTTGTACATCTCCAGCGTTTGTGCCTATTTCCCAAGGTCAACACATGATTGCCTTTGTACTACAGAACAACAACATACCCCTGTAAATGTCACAACTTGTACCTGAGAGTGCCTGCCGTGTTGGTAAGTACAATATGACAATAGGATATTTTTTTTTGTTTGTTTAGGAATGTTCAGTGGTTTGAGAATTTATTGGTCAATGTATGTTTTACTTTCATATAGGAGACTCAGCTTATCCTAACCGACCATGGTTGTTAACATCACTGAAGACTCCAACAACACCAGTGGAAGTCCACTTCAATGTGGCCCATGGAAGAACACGCAGGACAGTGGAGCTGGCTTTTAGGCGCCTGAAGGCCAGATTTTACTGTATGGATAAGATCGGACGAGCCCACCTATACTCGCCTGATAAAGTGTTCCATATCACTGTTGCCTGCTGCATATTGCATAATATGGCCCTGTGACTAAACATATCATATTTGCCTTTTTTATTGAATCTTATTGAATAACAGGTTTTTAAAATAATGGTGGAAAGAGGAAATAAAAGGAAATACTACAATAAATACATCACCGGTGTTTGACTTTGTGTTACGTTAATTTATTTTATTAGCACAAATTAAATTAAATTGTTTGGAAAATAAAACCAAAGTAAAAGAACACAAAAAAACATACGGTCCATCATGGTGGATGAAATTATTTGTACAGAGCTAAAATTGCTTGAAGTCCAATGTACAAAATAAAGCTGTCCTCAAAAAAGGTAAATGTGTTCAAGAAATAGTCCATAGAATGAATAGTAGACAAACACTGGAGAAAATTATATTTGGCATCACTTTGTCAGTAGTGGTGGAGATCTTGCCATCCTTTCCTGGTGGTCTTTGAGGGGGTCCACAGATTCAGGGACTGGGGTGGGTGGAGCAGTTTCCTGTAGTGGCAGGGTCTCCCTGTCTGTGGCTGAGGCAGGTGTACTTTGTCCTGATGTTGAAAGGCCACAGATAGGGGTGCATGGTACATGAAAAGCCCTACACATTTGAGGGTAAATGTCAACCATTACTGAGCCATGGAGCACAAATTTGAGTTGTGATTCTGCATCTCTACATTGTGCTCCCTCTGCACCTAATTCGTATCACTGAGCTTTCTGAGGACTGGCCCATCAGGGTGTGGGACTGCTGTAGTGCTCACAAGACTCAATTGATCATGGCCTTGGTGACACTCTCCCCAGTGACCTCAATTTGCTGGCCCACAGATTCCCTCCCATGACCCCTCCCCCAACTACCCTGTGCCCTTGAGGCAGTGTGACCTATCTCACTGTCAGAAGTAGTGGTGTTTGCTCAACAGCAACCAGGACTGGGGTGCTCGAAATGGTTAAAGTATTCCTTCGGGCACAGGAGGTGAAGGTATCCATTGCAAAGGTGTTATTGCTGCTGGGGTGAGACGTGTAGATGTGGCCCGAGAAAGACTCACTTGAGCTGCCTGCCCAGAAAGACCAGATGGACCAGAAAGCTCCACATTATTCGGCTTTGCAGGATTGGTGTCCTCCCTGAAGTCTTGATCCTGGCCTGGAGTGGAGGTGTCTTCATTTGCAGACGGTGGCCCACTGGCCCTGTGTGTTGGATCAAAAATGAATTACAAACAATATTAAATTACAAGTCTGATTATACCTCAAATGTGTCTAAAGCTACAAATGAAGCCACCTAAAAGTAAACATTGTGAATAATAGAATGATGAGGCCCTTGTGTCTTTTTTTTTTTATTACACATGCAGGTTAACTTACGCAGATGCAAACTTTAGTAAAAATGTCAAAGAGATGTCCTGAAATTAAAAATGCTATTTAGAAAGTGTACAGTGCATGTACCAGACATTCAACCCAACACAGTAAAAGGGAGAATTGAGAACTAAACCATTCCAAGACCAAGCAGGTTAACCCCTTCGCTGCCAGGCCTTTTCCCCCTCCTGTGCCGAGCCTTTTTTTGGCTATTTGGGGCAGTTCATGCTTAGGCCCTCATAACGTTTTGTCCACATAAGCTAGCCAAGCCAAATTTGCGTCCTTTATTTCCAACATCCTAGGGATTCTAGAGGTACCCAGACTTTGTGGGTTCCCCTGAAGGACGCCAAGAAATTAGCCAAAATACAGTGACAATTTCATTTTTTTTTTTTAAATGGGAAAAAGTGGCTGCAGAAGAAGGCTTGTGGTTTTTTCCCTGAAGATGGCATCAACAAAGGGTTTACGGTGCTAAAATCACCATCTTCCCAGCTTTCAGGAACAGGCAGACTTGAATCAGAAAACCCAATTTATCAACACAAATGTGGCATTTTACTGGGACATACCCCATTTGTACAAGTCTTTGTGCTTTCAGACTCCTTCCAGTCAGTGACAGAAATGGGCATGAAACCAATGCTGGATCCCAGAAACCTAAACATTTCTGAAAAGTAGACAAAATTCTGAATTTAGGAAGGGGTAATTTGTGTAGATCCTACAAGGGTTTCCTACAGAAAATAACAACTGAAAAAGAAAGATATTGAAATTGAGGTGAAAAAAACATAAATTTTTCTCCACATTTTACTCTGTAACTTTTTCCTGCAATGTCAGATTTTTTAAAGCAATATACCGTTACGTCTGCTGGACTCCTCTGGTTGCGGGGATATATAGGGCTTGTAGTTTCATCAAGAACCCTAGGTACCCAGAGCCAATAAATGAGCTGCACCCTACAGTGCGTTTTCATTCTATACCGGGTATACAGCAATTCATTTGCTGAAATATAAAGAGTGAAAAATAGCTTTCAAGAAAACCTTTGTATTTCCAAAAAGGGCACAAGATAAGGTGTTGAGGAGCAGTGGTTATTTGCACATCTCTGAATTCCGGGGTGACCATACTAGCATGTGAATTACAGGGCATTTCTCAAATAGATGTCTTTTTTACACACTCTCTTATATTTGGAAGGGAAAAAAGGTAGAGAAAGACAAGGGGCAATAACACTTGTTTTGCTAATCTATGTTCCCCCAAGTCTCCTGATAAAAATGATACCTCACTTGTGTGGGTAGGCCTAGCGCCCGCAACAGGAAATGCCCCAAAACGCAACGTGGACACATCACATTTTTTGAAAGAAAAGAGAGGTGTTTTTTGCAAAATGCCTACCTGTAGATTTTGGCCTCTAGCTCAGCCGGCACCTAGGGAAACCTACCAAACCTGTGCATTTTTTAAAACTAGAGACCTAGGGGAATCCAAGATGGGGTGACTTGTGGAGCTCTGATCAGGTTCTGTTACCCAGAATCCTTTGCAAACCTCAAAGTTTGGCTAAAAAAACACATTTTCCTCACATTTTGGTGACAGAAAGTTCTGGAATCAGAGAGGAGCCACAAATTTCCTTCCACCCAGCGTTTCCCCAAGTCTCCTGATAAAAATGATACCTCACTTGTGTGGGTAGGCCTAGCGCCCGTGACAGGAAATGCCCCAAAACACAACGTGGACACATCACATTTTTTGAAAGAAAACAGAGTTTTTTTTGCAAAGCGTCTACCTGTAGATTTTGGCCTCTAGCTCAGCCGGCACCTAGGGAAACCTACCAAACCTGTGCATTTTTTAAAACTAGAGACCTAGAGGAATCCAAGATGGGTGACTTGTGGGGCTCTGACCAGGTTCTGTTACCCAGAATCCTTTGCAAACCTCAAAATTTGGCTAAAAAATCACGTTTCCCTCACATTTTGGTGACAGAAAGTTCTGGAATCTGAGAGGAGCCACAAATTTTCTTCCACCCAGCGTTCCCCCAAGTCTCCCAATAAAAATAAAAACCCCACTTGTGTGGGTAGGCCTAGCGCCCGTGACAGGAAATGCCCCAAAACACAACGTGGACACATCACATTTTTTTAAAGAAAACAGAGGTTTTTTTGCAAAGCATCTACCTGTAGATTTTGGCCTCTAGCTCAGCCGGCACCTAGGGAAACCTACCAAACCTGTGCATTTTTTAAAACTAGAGACCTAGGGGAATCCAAGATGGGTGATTTGTGGGGCTCTGACCAGGTTCTGTTACCCAGAATCCTTTGCAAACCTTAAAATTTGGCTAAAAAAACACATTTTCCTCACATTTCGGTGACAGAAAGTTCTGGAATCTGAGAGGAGCCATAAATTTCCTTCCACCTAGCGTTTCCCCAAGTCTCCCGATAAAAATGATACCTCACTTGTGTGGGTAGGCCTAGCGCCCGCAACAGAAAATGGCCCAAAACACAACGTGGACACATCAAATTTTTTCATAGATAACAGTGCCTACCTGTGGATTTTGCCCTCTAGCTCAGCCGGCACCTGGGGAAACCTAGCAAACCAGCGCATTTTTGAAAACTAGAAATCCAGGGGAATCCAAGATGGGGTGACTTGTAACAATAGGCTGATCTGCCCCCGAGGGGGCAGAAATGGCCTAAAATAAATGTGCCCCCCTTCCTCCCCCGGGGAGCGACCCTTGCCTACGGGGTCGCTCCCCTTGCGTGACGCCGCAAAAAAAAAATCCCCGGTGCCTAGTGGTTTCTGCCCCCTTGGGGGCAGATTGACCTAAAATCATCCATAGTCTAAATACAATTTGCCCCCTGGGGAGCGACCCTTGCCAAATGGGTCGGTCGCCATCTAAAAAAAAAAAAAAAGAAAAAAAAAATTGTCCTGGCGCCTAGAGGTTTCTGCCCCCCCTGGGGGCAGATCGGCCTAATAATAATAGGCCGATCTGCCCCCAGGGGGGGCAGAAATGGCCTAAAATAAATTTGCCCCCTCACCCCCCAACATCCCCCTGGGAACGACTCTTGCCTACGGGGTCACCGCTCCTGCGTGACATTGGCACAACAAAAAAAAAAGCCCCGGTGGCTAGTGGTTTCTGCCCCCTTGGGGGCAGATTGACCTAAAATCGGCCAATCTGCCCCCAAGGGGGGCAGAAATGGTCTAAATACAATTTCCCCCCCCCCCAGGGGATAGACCCTTGCCTAATGGGTCGCTCCCCATCTCTAAAAAAACAAACAAACAAAAAAAAAAAAGAAATTTGCCCTGAAAAAATCAAATTACGTCCTGGGCACAGAACCGGTTAAAAACAGACTGTAGTACAGCTTATTAGAATTAATGGCATTGGTCATAATATGAATACTGAAAAGTACATTGCGTAACAATACTACAGCATGCCAAGGACGATGATTGGGAATCTTTAATTTAACAGACTATGAATTATGAATGCAATTTCATCAATTCAGTGGAGTCAAAGGAAGGTGACAATATACTAGATCAACACAACAAATTACATTTCATACATTGCATAAAATGGTGATCGACAAATGCATAGCACTTCGACATATGTGTATACATGGAAGAAAAGAGAGGTTGAGCAACATCACATTGCACTACTATTTTGCAGAGAGAAAAATAAGACATCATGGTAGTTGTAGTCATTCATAATCACCATTGACATTACTTGTCAAAATGTGAGCTATACATATCTATTTAAATATCAACAATGAAAATGAAGACACACTTTCAATATGTACACACACATGTGAATGATGTGAATAGGTGAAAATAAGACTTACAAGCAGTTTTCCTTAATGTGGAAATTGATGGAATTTGGTACCTGTTTTTTTAGTAGAACAATATACATTGAACAAATCAAGAAACTAGGCAAATGCAAGAGCTGATCCGTGGAGAACAACACAAATTCTGACACGTATTGCTCATTATTAAAAAGAAAAATACAACCATGATGCTAGTAATTTGGACAGAACAAGATATTTTGATGAATTAGGTTTAGATGTATATGTTTTTATGATGGCCTAAAAACATTCTGAAAAGATAATTTAAGTGCAAAAACTCAATTTGTGATTAGTATGACATTGTTAAGTTCAACTTGCAGTCTCCACTCTACCCGGTATTCCTGTCAAGCCTTCAGGATGTAGGATCTGCAAGACCTTCTCCTCCCAGGGAAAGAGTTCTAATGGGGGGCTGGGAGAACCACCATCAGTCCTCTGGGCCTCCAGGTGATGCATGGTCACCCAGGAATGCACTCTTCCCTGCAGGTATTTCTGCCTCTTCCTAATTGCCTCCTGTGTACACAGATTGTTTGCTAAAGCATTCACTCTTTTAACTAGTCTGCTCTGCATTTAGCTTTTCTGAGATGTGGCTATGTTTGTGCTTGGGCTCCAAACAATTGTGGTTCTACTCTAATAATTTCATTCAACATGACTGACGATTCTCCCTCTGTAAAATGTGGATTTCTCCTCCCTGCCATAGTGATTAGCTTTTCAGATGATCTAGTGTCCCAAAAGTTGATGAAAAATCCCAAAAATAAAAAAAAAAAAAAAACAGAGGAATTAAAAACTGAGAAAAACCCTGACTCCTGAGTTGTGAACCTAGCATCAAAATGGTGTTCTGCAGTGAAATGGCAAAGGATCATGGTCTGAAATGGAGTGTGTTTTATAATGGGGTTTGCATGTGTTCACAATTGGCCAATATACATCAAGTGTGTGGTGCTAGCATCCATCCAATAGCTAAAGCCATAGTACACTATTAAACTGTCACCTCAACGGACTTCTGCCATCAGTTAACCACCGCTGGAACACCAACAGCATGATCTAAATATGGTTCGCGCAATCCCGCCATCCCGACAGCAACAGAGTACTATTCGCGAGCATTAGAGTACACCACGTCAGCTGAGGGATACTGCTTGCACGCCAGAATACATTCCGTCAACATCTTGACGGAGTACTTGGGACCACTGCCGCAGCAGCAGGACGGCAGTCATTCCATCATGATCTAAATTAGGCCCTAAGCCTTTTGTATCTAAACAAACCAACATGTGTAGCGAAGATTGCAATATATCTGTAGTCATCATCTAGTTATAACTGATGATAACTGATATTCAAATCAAGTCAAGAGAAGATTTTAGCACCATTCAATTGATTGATTATGCCAGCAATGTGCAGCCCTGAATGTTGCTTTCGCTCAATTACTTTGTTCGCTTGGTGCCAGTTGGTTTAACGAATATGCTGATGGTCCTTTTTAGGCACTACTACTATGGGATAAACCCATGGAGTTGGACCAGTAGAACATTCAATAATGTGATGCTTTAATAATGATTCAATATAAATGAAAAGCATCTTGTTTATGTCTTTCAGCAACAGGATGGATATCCTCATTAATATGCAGTTTTACTTTAATAGTGTTACTTTCCTAAATCATGAAACAGTGAAGGGAATTTACTAAGTTTTTGATGAGCATTCATGTTGTAATTCACTTAAATTAGTCCTATGTCAGCAGCCATGTTGAAACAAAGCAAGCAGGCACTTGCAGCTGCACTTTGAAGTACACAGATCAGTGCTTGTACTTTTGTTTCACTGTTGCCATAAAGGAATATTTACTCATCATGGGTTTTGAGGCAGCCCAAGTATATACTTGGGTCTTTGAAGATGTGAGCCAGTTCATTGTACTTTTCTTCAGGCATTAAGGCCCTGGCGGTCAGTGTTAAAGCGGAGGTAATACCGCAAACAGGCCGGCGGATAAAAAAATTGGATTACGACCGTGGTGGAAACTGCCAACATAGACAGACACTTTAACACTCCAACCGCCACGGCGGTACAAACAAACAGCGCGTCAGTCACCGCCAACAGACAGGCGGAAGACAATGTACCGCCCACCCTATCACAAGATGCCTATCCGCCACCTTTTCCGGGGCGGAACCAACGCGAACAAAAACACAGCAGAAAACGTACACAGAAGGGAAAACACTCACTTTACCACATCCCACGAGGAACCAGGACGCCATGGAGCCCGAATTGCAGATACTGCCAATGCTGGTCTTCCTTCTCTTCTATCAGGGGCACCAACGACGGCGGCGATGACCACGGTGAGTAATGCACCTAAAACACAGGGGGGGAGGGAAAGAGAGTGACACACACATGCAACACGCAACACCCCCACCCACAACACCATACACACAAATACATGCAGCAACAGTACACATACACCCCTCCCCACCCCCTAGAAGAACGCAAGGACAAAAGGAATTGATTTGAACGAATGTAATCATGTGAAATCTCATTATCAAAGCTCCAAATCCAGTAAACACAATTATGTACACCAACTACACAAATCCGGATAGTTCACCAATCATTGTCCGTGGACCACTGGGCCCAAAATGCATGGGCGAAGCCCACACATGATACCTAACTGGAAACGGAGAGAACACTGCAGGGGCATCAGATCGAAATGAAACAGGCACCTCAGGGGGAGAGGGAGGGGGGCACCTCAGCCAGATGAATGCATGACGCCACTGCTGCACGAGGGGGCTCCATGCTCATTGATGTATCCCGGGGAGTGCAAAGCCACAGTCTCTCAAGTCTCTCCAGTGGGTGGTTTGCAGACTGCTTTATCCTGGGGAGTGCAAAGCCACAGTCTCTCAAGTTTCTCCAGTGGGTGGTTTGCCCACTGCTTTATCCTGGGGAGTGCAAAGCCACAGTCTCTCAAGTCTCTCCAGCGGGTGGTTTGCCCACTGCTTTATCCTGGGGAGTGCAAAGCCACAGTCTCTCAACTGGATGCCTTTCTCCACTGGTTCTGGAGGGGGCTTTGTGCCCAGAGTGCTTCATCCTGCCAAGGACTGAGGTAGTGGATGCCTTTCTCCACTGGTTCTGGAGGGGGCTTTGTGTCCAGAGTGCTTCATCCTGCCAAGGACTGAGGTAGTGGATGCCTTTCTCCACTGTTTCTGGAGGGGGCTTTGTGGCCAGAGTGCTTCATCTTGCCAAGGACTGAGGTAGTGGATGCCTTTCTCCACTGGTTCTGGAAGGGGCTTTGTGCCCAGAGTGCTTCATCTTGCAAAGGACTGAGGTAGTGGATGTGATACTCCACTGGTTCTGGAGAGGGCTTTGTGCCTAGAGTGCTTCATCCTGCCAAGGACTGAGGTAGTGGATGTGATACTCCACTGGCTCTAGAGGGGGCTTAGTGCCCAGAGTGCTCCACGTGCAATGTGGCCGGTACAGTTCCCTCACCTGGGTGTGTGTGCCACGAGATTGCTGAGGTACAGGTTGCATGATACGCCATGGAGGCAGTGACATACCCCACACTGCTGCGGCTTCGCATTCCACCTGCAGGTGACAACAGTGATGACAGTAATGCTTCATGGAAGCTACCCAGGGTCCTGGAACTCACCACCAGCCATGGACAACTGACCACTGGGGATGGTAGGCATGTCTGCGTTGGTGCCACTGTCCGAGGACGTCGCAGGGCTGTTGGCTGTGCTTGCTGCGGGGTCTGTCCTGGATGTGCTGGCTGCGCTGTCCGTCGTAGCGGTGCTGGCTGTGGGGTCTGTGGCGGTGGTGCTGGCTGCGGGGTCTGTCCTGGATGTGCTGGCTGCGCTGTCCGTCGTGGCGGTGCTGGCTGTGGGGTCTGTCGCGGTGGTGCTGGCTGCGGGGTCTGTGGCGGCAGAGCTGGCTGCCGGGTCTGTGGCGGCGGTGCTGGCTGCAGGGTCTGTAGCGGCAGTGCTGGCATCGGTGTCTGGTGGGGCGGGGCATGTGTCTGCACCTGCTGAGGAAGAAAGCAGGATGTCTCGTGCAGCCTCGGACGGCTGCCCACCGGGGGAAGAGGCTGGGGACTGTTGCAGCAGCTGTAGATGTACCGGAGGCGGTGCAGGTGGCAGTGTAGGTGGTGGTGTTCGCCGCCGTACAGGTTGGTGTGGAGAGGTGTGACACTGGTCCCTCAGTCTGTGCCACCTTGCCCTCTCCTGACCTGCCCTTCAGTTTTTGGCCCTTCCCCACCTTTGATGGTGGCGCAGTTGTCTTGCCACTATCCCCTTTCGTTTTCACTGACCCCTTGGTGGCTGGCATTTTCAGCTTCTCCCTCTGGGATGTGGGCACCTTTTTAACCTTGGCAGGAAGCGGAATGTCCTTGCCCTCGCTACGTGGCACACTGGCAGCCCTGATGGTTGGCGCACTCCATGACCCCGCAGTTACTGGCACCACTGTGCCTGGGGATTTGGTGGCAGAGGTGCTGGGCTGGGACATGGAAAGCCTGGTCCTAGGGGAAGGACGGGGGTGAGGTGAAGGGAAGAGGTCAAGGTTTGACAGGAAATGTTTTTTAGACACACTGGGACGGGTTGATGGAGGGGGTTTGGGAGTGGAGGAAGAGGTAGTGGTTGTAGGAGGTGTCAGTCTGCTGAATTTGGGTGAAGGTGCATGGGCTGGAGGCTGTTGTGAGGTGGATGGCTGTTGGGTGGGTGCATGCCTGCGTTTGTGTACTTTGGGAGGAGGGCTCACTGACACACTGGGAGAGGACACTAGGGATGTGTGAATGGTAGTGGGGTGGTGAGTGCACGTGAGTGGTGTGTGGTATTGGGCATGCTGGTGATGGAGGTAGTGGCTGAGGATGTAGTGCATGCAGGTGTGAGTGGAGACAGGACTAGGAGGGAGGAGGGAGACATGGAGGGGGACACAGTGGAGGAAGTGGATGTTGGTATGTGTGCATGGGCATGGTGCTTGTGTGAGTGCCTGTGGGATGTGTGGTGCTTATGTTTTCCTGAGCCACTCTTGTGTGTTGATGTGTGTGCACGCTGGTCTGATGGTGTGCTTGGGATAGGCTGAGGTACAGGGGATTGGGTCTGGGTGGAGGAGGTTGGAGGGGGGAGGCTGGACACAGGGACAATGGCTGCCATCAGTGCTGAGGCCACAGCCTGAAATGGTCTCTGTTGGGCTGCCTGGCCAGAATGAATGCCCTCCAGGTATGCATTTGTTTGTTGCAAATGCCTCACAACACCCTGGATGGCATTCAGAATGGTAGACTGCCCAACAGTGAGGGATCTCAGGAGATCAATAGCCTCCTCACTGAGGGCAGCAGGTCTGCCTGGGGCAGGGCCTGAGGTCCCTGGGGCGAAGGAGATGCCCACCCTCCTTGGTGAGCGGGCACAGGACATACGCTGAGGGGCTGCTGGTAAGGCAGTGCTGGTAGGGGGGTGGCGGCTGTACCTGCTGATGCGGTGGGCACAGAGGGGCCCGCCACCGCAAGGGAGCTCCCATCAGAGGAGGAGTCGCTGTCACTGGTCTCTGCTCCTGTCCCCGCCGTGGAGCTCCCCTCGCCCTATGTCCCACTGGTGGCTTCAGACTCCGTTGCTTCGCCCACTAGGGCCAAGTGGGATGCAGCTCCCTCCTGCTCCGGTGCCAATGCTCCTCTGCCTGATGATGCTATTGCACACAAGAAAAGGGAGACCATAAAAAGGGGGGGGGAGACAGAAGAAAGACATGTTCAGTGCATGTAACACCACTACCATTGGCTGACACAATAGGCAGTAATCAGCCCTCTGCACTACGCCATGCAATTATAGTTCCTAGATTAATCACATGCCCATGGGGTACAAGGCCTAAGCCCAATTGCTGCACACCTGGAAGTCACAGGAACCTGACTAGGTGTAGATGGCTCTAACCAGTAGTGGGGTTGGGGTGCCACATTGCCTGCCTCACAAGGGACCTTGCCTACCAAGATCGCCCTGGCCTAGGGGATTCCACTGGCCACCTCCCCCACCCAGACACCTCGTAATTCGTGCAAAGTCAGCTGAATGAGACTGTACTCACCCCTTGTGGCTGCTGTGATGCCCTCAAGTGCCCATCCAACTACGGATAGGCCACCGCCAGGATCCGGAACATCAGGGGGTTCATGGTGCGACGGGCACCCCTCCCACATTGGCAGGCCATCCCCAGCCGGGCCTCCGCCGTCTTCTTGCTCCAGTGGCGCAGGTCCTCCCATCTTTTCCGGCAGTGGGTGCTCCGTCTGTAGTCGACCCCCAGGATCCGGACGTCCTTGGTGATGGCATGCCTAATACCCTTCTTCTGGTGGGCGCTGACCTAGAGGAATGCTACGGGGGAAAGGAAATTACTTACCCGTCCGGACCATCATACTCATTGCCCCCTGTTCCCACCCTTGCCCTGACGCACATACACTCACCATCCCCACATGCAGGCCTCAGCCCCCCCACCATGTATCTTCCATCCACACCACTCAAAACAGGCATTGCCCATGCAGCATGCTCACAGTTTTCTCACCTGTTTGTCTGGAGGACCGTACAGTGGCGTGTACTGGGGGAGGGCCCCATCCACTAGTTTCTCCAACTCCTCCAAAGTGAAGGCAGGGGCCCTTTCCCCAGACACATGAGCCATCGTCGCCTCCAGACTGAGGTTACAGCAGCACTTGCAGTGTAGGTACTCTCCTGTTAAAGGTCAGGTATCAAGTGAGTGAACAGAGAGAAAATGGCGGTCACGTCCGCGGCGGTGCATACTGTCACCACCGGCGTACATCGTCATTGGCTCCTCAGAGCCATAGGGCCCAATGTTAACCAATGCAGAATTGTGCTGCGGTCTTCGACTCCCCACCCCGACGGTGAACAACGCCAGCACAGTTACCTCATATCCCCTTTTGCCACATTACAGGTCGGGCAGCCGCCATTTCAGGGGGCCCCATGGCATTAATAATAACTGCGTCACACCTATGTAGGCCTGGAATACACACAGTTACAGGCACATAGCGGGTTAATAAATTTATGCAAATGACATTTTGGGATACCTCAGTGTTGGCTGACTCTCTGCTCGCTGTTCACCTCTATAGGGCATGTCTGCGGGGGCAGGTGATGAGATGGCGGCATCCTCCAGTGTACAGACTGCTGGTGGACCTGTCGACAATGGAAGAGAGACACATAATAGTCACATACAGACTTGATTGTGCAACAATCCAGGTACTGTGTGCGCAGTTGGAGCCGGACCTGATGTCAGCTATCCACCATCCCACAGGGATACCCCATCTAGTGCAGGTCCTGTCAGTACTCCTTTTCCTGGCAAGTGGTTCCTTTCAAACAACAGTGGCTATTGCATCAGGGATGTCCCAGCCAATGTTCTCTATTGTGTTGTCCAGAGTGTTGTCTGCCCTGCTGAAACACATGCACAGCTACATCGTGTTCCCTCAGGTGGAGGATTTGCCCACAGTGAAAGGTAACTCCTATGCCCTGGGACATATCCCCAACATCATCGGTGCCATTGATCGGACACATGTGGCATTGGTACCCCCCGCAGGAGTGAACAGGTGTACAGAAACCAGAAGAGCTACCATTCAATGAATGTGCAGATGGTGTCTTTGGCAGACCAGTACATCTCCGATGTGAATGCCAAGTTGCCTGGCTCAGTGCATGACGCTTCCATTTTGAGGAATAGCAGCATCCCTTATGTGATGGGGCAAATCCAGAGGCACGGTGTGTGGCCAATAGGTGAGGCTAAGGACACAATACAGTGTAAATAGGTGTCTGGGTATGGGGTTGTCCCTAAGGATTAGTGTGTGTCTAACAGCTGCCCCTCGATATTTGCAGGTGACTCTGGTTACCCCAACCTGTCATGGCTACTGACTCAGTGAGGAATCCCAGGAGAAGGGCAGAGGAATGCTACAATGAGGCACATGGTCGAACTAGGAGGGTGATCGAACAAATCCTGAAGTCGAGATTCCGGTGCCTCCATCTGACAGGTGGTTCCCACTAATACTCACCAAAGAAGGTGTGCCAGATAATCGTGGCATGCTGTATGCTGCACAACCTGGCTTTGTGACGGCAGGTGCCTTTTCTGCAGGAGGATGGGCCAGCTGGTGGTCTGGTGGCAGCTGTGGAGCCTGTGGACAGTGAAGAAGAGAAGGCAGAGAAGAGGATTTCGACAACCGAAACAACATAATCATGCAACACTTCCAGTGAGACACAGGTAAGAAGATGTCACTGCCTCCCACATCTCATACAATTTCTGGAGCTAGCATAAGTCTGTCTTTTTCATTCAGTGTATGGACCCTGCCTTGTCATTTTGCCTTTCCATTTCACAGATGTGGGTCCCACTTTGTGCCCTCTGCTATATTTCCTGCAGGCCTACAGCTGTGTTACATCGGTATGTGCACAAGTAAATTGGCATTGCTATATTCCATAGTTATTGCAATTACATGTTTATGAAAGCACAGACTGACTCCAGATTGTTTTGTGATTGAAGTGTGTTTATTTCTGTGCAAGTAAGTGGAGGGGGTTGTAAAATGGGCTGGGAGGATGGTGGAGGAATGTCCATGGCAGAGTCCAGTCTATTTATTTCAGAAGTGCATTGTCCAAAGGGGCATAGGAAGTGGAGCAATGGCATTTGAAGGATGGACAGGGTGACAAAGTGGGACAGAAAGGTGGCATTCAGGGGGATCTCATTTCCTGGCAGGGGTCTTGGCATTGTTTTCTGCCTTGTTGCTGGATCTCAGGTACCGTTTGCGGGGTGGTTCTCCATCTGCAGGGGGTGGGGTGCTGGTGTGTTCCTGTGGCAGTGCCTCCTGTCCACTAGAGCTGGCGGAGGTGGAGGGCTGTTCATTGCCCAGGCTAGTGTCAGGGGCCCCTTGTTGTGCCACTGTGTCCCTCCTGGTGTTGACAAGGTCTTGCAGCACCACTGCAATGGTGACCAGGGTGTTGTTAATGGACTTCAAGTCCTCCCTGATCCCCAGGTAGTATTCCTCCTGCAGCCGCTGGGTCTCCTGAAACTTGGCCTGTACCGTTGCCATCGTCTCCTGGGAATGATGGCAAGCTCCCATGATGTTGGAGAGTGCCTCGTGGAGAGTTGGTTTCTTGGGCCTGTCCTCCCCCTGACGCACAGCAGTCCTCCCAGCTTCCCTGTTTTCCTGTGTCTCTGTCCCCTGAACCGTGTGCCCACTGCCACTGCCCCCAGGTCCCTGATCGTCCTGTGTTAGTGGGGTTGCCTGGGTTCCCTGTAGTGGTGGACACACTGCTGATTGACGTGTCCTGGGGACAGAGGGATGGGCCCACTGGGTGGGTGCTGTGCTGGTGTTTCCTGAGGGGGGATGCTTTTTGGTGGCATGTGCCAGTGTCAGGGGAACCGACTGTCCCGAGGTCCCTGATGGGCCGGGCTGGTCATCTTGATCCAGTTGTGCAAAGCTGCTGTCATCACTGTGGGTCTCTTCTGTGGGGGGACTGGATAGGTCTGGCACCTCCTGTCCGGTGACGTTGGCCAGGGTCCTGTAGGGGTGTAAAGGCATGATTATTGCATCTGTGTGTGCCATTGTGTGCAACGGGTGAGTGACTCTGTACTCCAGTGCTTGCATTCTTGGCTTGGTTGTTGTGTGATAGTTGGTTTGGGGTCTGTGTGGGTATCTGAAGTGGACATGCACTGGTGATGGGTGTCCATGCTTTGGTGTTGCATGCAGGGCTTCGTATTGGAATGGCTGGGTTGTGATAGTGGGGCATATGTGAGGTGTTGAAGTGATGGGGGTGAAGGGGAGGGTGTGGGTATGTGATGGCATGCAGGTGGGGTGGGGGATATGGTAATAAGGATATGCCTTATCAGAGTCCAAACCTCCAGCTACTCCTGCGAGGCCCTCAGGATGCAGTATTGCCATGACTTGCTCCTCCCATGTTGTTAGCTGGGGGGAGGAGGTGGGGGTCCACCGCCAGTCCTCTGTACAGCAATCTGGTGTGTGGAGTGCACCTTACCCTGTAGGTCATTCCACCTCTTCCTGATGTCATCCCGTGTTCTTGGATGCTGTCCCACTGCGCTACCCTGTCGACAATTCTGCGCCATAGCTCCATCTTCCTTGCAATGGAAGTCTGCTGCATCTGTGATCCGAATAGCTGTGGCTCTACCCAGATGATTTCCTCCACCATGACCCTGAGCTCCTCCTCAGAGAACCTGGGGTGTCGTTGAGGTGCCATGATGTAGTGTGGGTGATGTGTGAGGTTGTGTGTGTTGTGATGTGTGAGGGGATGTGTTGGTGTGTGTTGTTTGAGGTGCGTGGATGTTGTGTAAGTGATGGTTTTGTGTGTCTGTGGATGCTGGTGTTGTTTTAGGTAGTGTCTCTCTGTGGCCTTCTTTCAGATTTCTGGTAGTAGGGGTTTGTGGGTGATGTGGGTGTGTGCTTTATATTGGATTGGGTGTGTGGGTGTGGTGTGTGTATGTGTATCAGGTGTGTGTATTTCGAATTGTCTAATGTGATGTGGTTTTGTAATTGTGTGTGTATTTTGAGCGCGTTGTGATAGTGTGGGTGTATTCCTGTTGGCGTGACAGTGCCGGTTTTGTTATCTTATCTTATCGCCAGGTTATCACTGACCTTTGTTGTGGCGGACTTGTGTGGGTGTCTGTATTATGGCGGATTCCGAGTTGTGGGTTGTAATACCTGTAGTGGAATTCCTCACCCGCAGCGGTATGTTGGCAGTCTTCTGCACGGCGGTTAGTGGCATTTACCACCAAGGTTATAATGAGGGCCTATATTTTTAAAATCACCTCTAGTGAAAATAAAAGGTATTGAAGATCTATTTCTTTTAACTGTAATCTTTGGACAGTATTTGTATGATTTTGTTATTTTGACATGTCTACTTTTCTTTAACTGACCTTTTTTGTCATAAGCAACCAGTTCGACATGCTCATTTTTCTGAAGTAAGCACTGACTTGGCACAATCAGGTTCCTTGCTTTCACTCATCATCAAGACAGAAGAACTGTTCGATGATGATTTGGAAGATGATTGACTTCATTTGGTATCTATTTGTCCCAACTGATGTCGCCACCTGGCCTTGTGGGTATACGTCGAATGTTGCTTCTGGAATGTTCTGGTGGCCATTTTTCTTTGCGCCGTGACACACTTACTTTTTGCTTCATTCCCCATATCATCACAAACTGGTTCTCTATATTAGAGCCCTTGCATATCTGACCAATAGCGGAACACTTTTGTTCATGTGGAAATCCAAAATCCAAATCTGAAACACAACTTCTTTATGAATTTAGACATCAATTTGTGTCCTTCAGTCCTTTGTTTCAAAATGCTTTTCAAACTCATGATTCACTCGCTTTGGGCACCTTCGGCCTTCATTTCGTCAGCTTGTCTTTCAGCACATTCCTCATCTCTGCCAGCCATCAGCACTAACTCCATACTAAGAGTTTCCCTCAGCATTTGCTGTCTTGAGGAATCAGACAAGCGTCCATCAATCACTCTAAGCTGCATAGCTTCTTCATCATTAAATAATTGATCTGAAAGTGTTTGATGAGTGAGTCAATTCTTCCCACAAATTCATTGATTGTTTCTCCAACTCTTTGAAGTTCTTGACTGAAAACATATTTTTCATAGTTAACATTTGGTACTGGATTAAACTTGAGATTCAGCGCCTTCCTAATCTGACGGTATGTTACTCTTTGTCAGTTCTCAGCTTTTTCTTTATAACTTCTGTTAGAAATTGGATCTCTAGTTGGCAGAGATATGCACCTTCTCCACGTAGGGACCATAATCCTAGTCGGGGTAAGTTTTATACTGTGCTTTTACCAAAATGACTGGTTCAAAATAATGCAAGTATTCTGAAAGTTAAATGTGCTTCTTTTAGAATATTTATGGTACTATTGCCTGCCACACTCTTCTCTGCAGAGCATTCGGATGTTGTGGTTTTATAAAATCCCAAGCACAATGTGGAGAGATGCTGCACAGTATGCAGGGCCACAGTAAAACAAAAAGTTACTTTAAGTACCTTTGCAATCTCAAAGTGCGGAGATGAGAGATGCCATTTAAGATGTGGGGACCAATGTTGCAGGGAAGCAGTACTTTTTTTAGGTTCAACAGGCCCGAGCCCACCATACCTGCTGAGATGCTTTTTGTCGCTGATGGGGAAACTCAAACTCCTAGGAGCTCATCTCTGGTGTCAATAGCAAGGAACATGCTTCTCCTGGTGTGTAGCCCGAGGAGGCTCCTGGTTGAGAGGGCAGCTCCCATATGAAATGTGCTGTGGGGCGGGCGTGTGGCACTCACCTTGATGGTGAGGGAAAGCAACTAGGGAATTTGTTTTCTGCTCAGATGGACTGCAGAATTACGAGCAAACACCGCCCTCACTCTGTGATAGAGTAAAGCAGTCCAACACACTCTAGCAATGAGTCACAGGTCTGACTCTGAACCACTGGGAATGAAAGTGGTGCAGGGAGTGAAGTCTTTGATGTCCCTTGGACCCCACAAAGAACAGGGGGTCAACAGTACCTTGGGGTCACTCCAGATTTATTGGTAGTTCCTTTGTCTGATAACAGGTAAGAGATCAGCAGGCAAAACGACAGCCCAGACCATCAGGGGAGCAGGTCATCAGAACAGCCAGGCCCAACAAGGCGGCAATCCTTCAGCACAGCAGCCTTCACTCAAGTGTAGTTTCCCCCAGGTCCAGAAGTGTACTGATTTGAGGGGATCAGAGACATATTACTTATTCCCAAAGTGCCTTTGATGTCGGGATGACTTGAAAGGATCCTTCAGGAGTGCATAGGCCCCTCTTTCAGCCCAGCCCTGGCTCCAAACCATCAATGGTTGTTAATCAGGCCCATTGTGTGGGCTCAGGCCACTACCCTTTGAAGTGTACGTATGAGCCCTTCCCAACATCCTCCGGGGGAAGACCCATCAGTATGCAGATTAATGCAGATGCAGTTGAGTATCCTATGTTGGTGTCTGAAGGGAATGCACAAAATGTAGCTATCACCCAGCCAAGGCCAGATGTGTAGGAGACAGGCTTTAGGTACGCAAGGCAGTGAGAGCAGAGAAGTGTCCACTTTCTAAAAGTAATACAAACATAAAGGGTTCCTGGAGTAGTTATTTAGAGTCACATCAGTACAAATATATAATGTGCAATCAAATGCCCCATTCATCAGTCAACAGTACAATTCCAATATATCAATCAATGAGTAGCATATTCTTTTGCAAAATAAATGTTTATGTATGTACAGAAACTACTTATATGTAGAAACAGAAGCAACTCAATATCACACTAAACATACAACCAGCCTATACATTAAGTTCTGATTAGTCACACCTCTAGCCCCTATGTTCCCCCATTAACATCCACTGGGGATTAATATTAGTGCACCATTCCCCTGACCATAACAATAGAAATCTTTCCGTCCCATATGTTTTTTTTCTTTATAATTGCAGTCTTTCAAAGAACACTGAAGTTAGCAGTCCAATTAATTATGTCACAGAGGAAATATTCTGGGGGTCATTCCAACTTCGGCGGGCGGCAGAGGCCGCCCGCCAAAGTTCCCCCGCCAGAAGACCGTACTGCGGTCAAATGACTGCGGCGGTCATTCTGACTTTCCCGCTGGGCGGGCGGGCGACCACCAAAAGGCCGCCCGCCCAGCGGGAAAGCCCCAGCAACGATGAAGCGGGCTCCGAATGGAGCCGGCGGAGTTGCTGGTGTGCGACGGGTGCAGTGGCACCTGTCGCGATTTTCAGTGTCTGCTTTGCAGACACTGAAAATCTTAATGGGGCCCTGTTAGGGGGCCCCTGCAAAGCAGACACTGAAAATCTTAATGGGGCCCTGTTAGGGGGCCCCTGCAGTGCCCATGCTAGGGGCATGGGCACTGCAGGGGCCCCCCGGGGCCCCACGACACCCGTTCCCGCCAGCCTCTTCCTGGTGGTGTAAACCGCCAGGAACAGGCTGGCGGGAAGGGGGTCGGAATCCCCATGGCGGCGCTGCTTGCAGCGCCGCCGTGGAGGATTCCCTTGGGCAGGGGAAAACCGGCGGGAAACCGCCGGTTTCCCTTTTCTGACCGCGGCTTTACTGCTGCGGTCAGAATTGCCCCTGAAGCACCGCCAGCCTGTTGGCGGTGCTTCCTCCGTCCCAGGCCCTGGCGGTCCATGACCGCCAGGGTCGGAATGACCCCCTCTGTGTATTATATTACCCAGTTCAACTGGGGAAAATTGGGTTGCCCTGCATTTTCAAGTCCTTTTAAAAGTGGCATTTCTAAAATAGCAATAATAAATCTTACTTTACCAGTAAAGGGGATTTATCATTACCATTCAAATGATATCAAATATGATGCAGCTACTCCTTTCGGATCAGGAATTATAGCTTAAAAGTAAACTATAGTATTCCTAATCCTGGCCTATGAAAGGAGCAGACTTCACAGTAATGAAAAACAACTTTGGGAATTGTTCAGTGCCAGGGCATGCAAAACTTAAAAGTACATGTTCTTCCTTTACTAACATGGCACCCTGCTCTCTGGGCTTACCTTACATGTGACTGCTATGTAAGAAAAGGTGAGTGTAAGGCTTGGCAAGAGGCTTTCAATGGAAAGTTGAAGTGGCGGTGAAACTGTACACACAGGATTTTCAATGGCAGGCCTGAGACATGCTGGCTGGGCTACTTACGGTGGTGGCACAATCAGTGCTAAAGGCCCAGTAGTAGATTTAATTAACAGGCCCTGGGTACATGTTTTTCTAGTTTACAAGGGACTTTCAAGAAATTTAAATATGGCAATTGCGGACACACCGATGTTACAATGTATTGGAGGAGAAGCACAAGGCACTTTAGCACTGATTAGCAGTGGTAAAGTGCTCAGAGTCCTAAGGCAAACAAAAAGATACAACTAAAAACAGGAAGTGAAAGGCTAAAAGTCTGGTGTAAGGCCACCAAGAGGATGCCAGGCCTAATAATGTCTTTCACAACATCACCAGCAAAATTTTTGAGATATTTGATCATCTTCATGCTATCAGTCTATTCAAGTGCATCAATGAAATCATCAGATGTCTCTATCCAGGCATCTATTGGCATTGTTTTTCTTTTTGAAAGTGTCAAATGGTAAGTCTTTTACTTTATTCTTTTCATACTTCAGTTTGTATTGTTTCACACCTGGTTTATCTCTGGTTTGTAGTGCCATTTGGTATTTGATAACTGCCTTTAACTACGCTTTGTAAACCTTGTTGAATCCATTGTTAGTGTTAACACTTTGTTTAATGTATAACTTTATTTTGTGTGGCAGAACTGTACCTTTTTATAGTATCTTGGTCAATGTTTCCTTACCAACGATGCATAGACAATGCATAGACTTTTCCATGAAGCTCTCTTTCTTTTCACATGCTCCCATCAGCTGGAGTTGTGACTGATATCAGCCATTGACTTGGTGCTTCGACAAAGGTGTACATGGCACGCGCAACCAGTTTGCTTGGACCAAGGCAAACTCACCAGGAAAGCACTTTTTTCTTCAGGTTACTTATTCCCTATCTCGTTGCCAGTTGCAGCGCCCTCCCCAGCTTTGTACCTGCAAATGACTAGGCCACACACAGAGCTGTAAATCACAGTGTGTGATTTACAGCTCCATATATGAACAGTGCATGTACTCTGAACTCCCATCATTCTAAAGCAAGAGCTCATAAATTCTGTGATAGCGAATACATCACACACTGATACAGAGTCCAAGAGGAACCATAAAGGTTCTGTTCAAATCATGCAAAACAATAGACTAGATAAGTGCATACATCAGCGGTGGCCATCTTTTAATGCATTCTGTTATGATTTAGAAACCCATACTAATATAGCTACTTTGGAGGCATGTACATGTGCGGTGGATAAGACAAAAGAGCACTGGTAGGGCCAATTTGTTTTTATGTCCTGGCCTATTGACTTTGCTACATGATTGTTTTCAATTATAACTAGGAGCCTAATTTACGAGGGCAGGGCAGAACCAAAAGGATTTTTACTGCAATGCCCTGTATCAAAAGAAAAGGGTAGAAATGCACAGTATCGGTGAGATATGGCACATTCCTGTCCTTTTCCCCTGCACTGGTGCACAATGGGCTGCCCTGTGCCAATGCAGGCACCCTTGCTCCGTGGTGCGAGGGTTTCTGCATTGCAAGGATGATTGATGTTGTGCAGAAAGGGACATCTTCCTTCACAAAATAATCAGAAGAGGTGT
Source organism: Pleurodeles waltl (assembly GCF_031143425.1). NCBI lineage: Eukaryota > Metazoa > Chordata > Amphibia > Caudata > Salamandridae > Pleurodeles > Pleurodeles waltl. The sequence goes on along the minus strand of NC_090439.1, from coordinate 54,092,711 downwards.
TATCTTCTTTCTATGTGTGCTTTAGAATGCAGCACGCATAGAACAAGGAACAATAAGGAGAAATAAAGGCATTTCTCCTCATTGCTCCTTCCTTATGCCTCTCCGGGGGAGGTGATGCTTTTGACTTATTCCCAGGTTTACGAAATCTCGTAAATCTGGGAATGTGTCAAATGTCATGGGTGTTACTTGGGAACATCCACCATAATGCTCATGGCACGCCACCCTATCACAGATGCCACACATTGATTTGTGTTGCGTTGCCTCAGTCCATATCTACAAGGTTATAAAAAGCCACACAGGGTGGCTTTGGATAACCTTGTAGATACGGCCCTATGGTGTGCACAACCGGACCTTCAGTAAAAGTGACATTCTGGCACCGCACAGAAGCTTGTGAATCAGCCCACAGTTTTCTCTCAGTGTTGCCTAACATTCCGATTACTCTGTAGCTGTCTTTCACATGGCATTTGCCAAATATTTTCAGATGTTTGTAAATGTATGTATGTATGCATGTAAAAAAATATATATGTTAGTATAACTTTATATATCAATGCATGTATTTATGTATGTACATATGTATGCATGTATTTAACTATGAATGTGTTATTTTTTTTATGCAAATCAAGCTGAACAGTAGCAATATGTTGTGCAGGGTCAAAGGCAATATCATCCTGTCAGCCCTTTTTTTGATTATCCTGCCTTAGTTAGAGGTTTTGACCAGGGGAACAAAGTTATCCATACCATATTAGTGATGCACTTAATACTCATGGAAATAGCATTAGAGAGCCTGCCCTATTTAGGTAAGTCACTGTGATGTTGTTCCCACTGGTGTACCTCTTGCCAGCGATTGATATATCAACCATGACAGCCTGAGACCGAAAATGGAAAAACATCTGGGTTGTGGTGGATGTTGGATGGGAATGTCCCGTTGATGGCAAACTTGTGTGTACCCCTTCCCTGACTACCTGACTGCATGTGAAATTGGTATAATTACTTTGATTTTGACCCTGGAGTCAAACTAATCTAGTTTGTGTACAGATGGCTGGGCCTGTGCCTGACAATGTGTGTCCTTAGAAGCTGTTCTGTAACTTTGCGTTATACCTCAGCATGCCCTCATACCAGGCAGGGGACTACTGTTCATGTCTGTTTGTACATCCTGTAATGTTTTGCTGGCAGAGTACAGTGCTCTGTGAATTTGTCGTATGACCAGACATTTTCCTGTGTCAGCGAGAGCATGGTTTCCATACTCATATGATGACGATTCTGGTATTATTTGAAACTCGGAGCCTTAAGCTGACATCCCATGTGCATGGCACTTTTTGTGTGTGTGTGTGCAGTTTATGCATTGAACATGTAGGGTAATATGATTCTGTGAGTTGTCAGTCTGAGCAATGGGGCCTGTGGCATCCTTTATGAATGTCCCTCACTTGGCATGGTGCTAGATGGAGGGATAGGATAGCTTCTCCCAGTGTATTGCCTGCATTTCTGTGGCTGGATGGTGGAGACACAGAATCAATTGTCATACAGTTACCACTAAAAGGTAGGACTGTGTATTAGGACAAAAGAAACTTTGAAATGCAGGGACTGAATCCATCTACACCATCTGAAAATGTCTGTCTAATTCCTAGTTAGCTCACAGTGCTTCACCTGAACCCCAAACCTTCCCAGGGTAACAGATGATTTTGACAACCTCAAATATGACCACTCTGATCCCCAAGGAATCGTTGGAACAGATCTTGACCTTTCATTGTTTACTTATGCATGCCCAAGGTAAGCACAAGAAAGATAAGAATAAAAGTTTTCAAACATTTATTACAATAATTGTATTCTTGCATAAAGAGAAAAAGCAGCAATAATTAAGCAGAATAAACAACGCATTGTAACCAGCATTACTAAGAGGGTGAACAAAATAAATCATCCAACCAAATCAATCTTATTTCTGTATATCCCTACCTATCACTACATAATCTCTGAGAGTATGGCAGGTATACCCTATGCCAGAACTTGAAGGATAGCCTCATCCCGCCATATCTGGATAGCTAGGCTAGGGAGCCATTCTCAGATCAGGTTTGCAGTCTTTATCTGCAAGAGGAAAAGGTCAGTATCAGCAGAGTTCCATATCAAACAAAGGACTCGTTCCAGAAAAATCACAGCCAGAGTGCTCCGTGTAGTGCAGGGCAATGTTTATATAATCAAAGCCACACTGTGTTAGAGGCTTAGCTCTGATGCAATAATATGTCTCCTAATGGAAAATGCAAGCACTAGGATATCTTGCTCTATGTTTCTTGAAGAGTGTACAGAACACTGAAAGAAAGGCTTAAAAATGCAAGCAACATGTACAGATAATTCTAAAAATAATTTTGTGCAAGCATAAACATGTCAAATATTATTCATAAAATGGTGTCAGCCTAAAATGTTTAAAATGTGAAACTAAAATGGAGAACCAAGTTGAGCCCAAGATTTCCTCATGGCAGGATAGAGGACCACATGTAAAACTTCCATGAAGTTCTTGTTGGCAAAAGAGTGCTTTATGCGTACTGCATTAGGTAGATTACTAGGGCTGAGAGGCAAACTGTAGTTTCTATTACTCGTTTTGGAAAAAGTTTCTAGACTGGGCCTGTCCTTTTGTCCACCTATGGTTACTGCTTCAGGAATGCTGATGACTGCAAGGAGCAAAAAACCCAAACATCTCCGTATCCATGTTTTGGGTACTTCTGCTTGGATCCAGCCACATTACTACCTGCAGTGGATGACATCATTTTGCACAAAAGCTGAATTTACGGCGCAGTCTGTAATTTACTTTGGAAGGAGAACCAGCTCATACTGGTTCTGAAACCTTGGACAGTGGATTCCATCCTCTGACCCGAAAATTTGTATAAAACTGTGATACCAATGAATGAATGAAAGGTGAATTGTATAGTGCACAATTACTCCAAGGACTGTCTCACGCTCTGCACACAGGTCACTATTACAGAGTGTAGATAAGTCCTTTACTCCTGCTTAAATAGCCAAGTTCTCATTTTTTTAACACCATACCACTTTATTCCAGTTCAAAATTCTTCTTGAGTAAACAATACTCAAAGAACTGCTGTGTAACCAGCCCTGTAGTCTACTGGATAGCTAGACATTCCCTAAAATCTGTACTTTCAATTGAAATAGCTGATGAACAGCCTAAAAAACCAAGTACCTGCCTGCCTCCCGAGAGAAAGACAGCCTGTGCCTTGCCCTGAAAGAAGGGAGACTATCCAGGAAAAGTGTCCTTGTGTGTTCCTGGTATTTATAGCACCTACAGGAAGGTGGCAAAGAGAGTGAGCAAAGAGAAACCTGTGCTACAAAGGGTCACCCTTGACTCTTTTGCTGTTCTTGAGTGAACTCTATCACTATTGAACTAGATGGAATATACCTGTTTCATCAGCATTCTGATATAGGTGTGAGTTATTGGTACTGCCGCTGTCGGTGAAGAAAATGAAAACAGCGGAAAGAGAACACCTGGAGTTGCTCGGAGGCCACCACTGCCACAGACATACAATTACAAATTAACATAACCAAGAGGACATAGCTGTTACGTGTAATCGCCGGTCTCTAGACTGTCATGAAGGATGCTTCTGCTGGAGACTGATTTGATCATGCAGCAGAACTGGCTGTTCGACCAGTGGCCCTCTCTGCCCCCCCCCCACTGGTTTCCCCCTCCCAGCACCTTGAGACCCTCACGGGTGAGCAGCGCGCTCTAGAAATGTTTTTGATCGATTGATTGATTGACCTGCTCAGTGAGAATGCTCCACAAACTCTTACCCAAAGAAGGCTGCCTCTGCAGCTTCTATAAAAAGTAAACCAAAGACATATCAACACGAGTGTGCCCCATGCCCACTATATAGCCAGAACTGTGATGGAATAAAAAATAGGTGACATGTGGGGCTTAACCTGCATACTCAAACAAAGACTGACAAACACATGCAAGACTGCTGTTCTGCTGGTTGAAAAAGATATTGAACACAGTTGACCTGTTAAAGTGTGAGACTGCTTTGATTTATCTGCAGCTGTGTCTAATTCCTGCCCACTCCATATAGCCTTGGAATTGTGGATTCAGACTCTCGACCAAAGTGAGAAGGGGAGATGTGATAGAAGGAAGGGGGTCGTGTAACACATCACTGTTAGATGCAACTGAGTACAACCCAGTTTACACTTTCTCATTGTGTTATGCAACATTATTTTCACCAAACACAGATTGAGATTGGGTAAATGCACAACTCCTGACATACACAGTTTCCATGCAAGTTATAATCTTTTTCAATTGGGTGTTGGAATAGTTGGGGAAATTCAGTTGCTCAATATCCAATCTTCCCAGATAATATTATCCGGTATCTGCAAACTCACTAGTGTTCATAAATATTTCTCACTTGTATAAGTCTTTCATGCCACCGCCAATCAGTATGAATCACAGTATCCTTTTCCTTGTTTGTTCTTCTTTTTCCTGTTATTTCATATCCAAAATATTCACTTCTTTCCAAAACATGCTTCATTACAGGAAAATAGTTTCACAGAACCTTGTCATTGCTAGGGGCAATTGAAACCATACATAAATAGCTCGACATGGCATCCTTAAAAAACATAAGAAAGACATAATAACCTGTGTTCACCAGACACATTCATCCAATTTTAGTGATGCAATAGAGAGAAAAGTTGAAAACTATTAGGTGGACATCACCATACAACCTGATTTGCTGCAAAATAATTGTGTATTAAAATTATCCACCAACTCCAGCACTATCTGTGAACACCCAGGAGCAGAGTTTATGCTGCATGTTAATTTTATGAAACATGATTCATTCATTAATAGTGAATCTTCATTTTTGGTGAAAAGAAAGCTACAGAAAGCAGATTTTGTTTTCCTGAACATCGTGCATAATCTGAAAAAGTACATTAAATTATATTAAAACAAATACTACGTCATATATCAATAAAATGCAAAACATTTCATAAGAAATTGCAGAGAAAATGCATCTCCAAAAAACACAAATCAATTTACCTGATGGTGATAAATCCTGAATTATTTTTGGTGATGCAGATAGGTGTTAATATATACAAAAGTCATAAAACATTTATCAGATGAGGAAAGTTCATGCATGAAACACAGACTGTAGAAAATTACGTTACTGGGTGGGGGGTTAAACCCTTCTCCAGCAGCAATGGCAAGCCATGTCATCATCATCATCATCATCAAAAATACTTTATTCGATTGAATTCAACAATCATAAAAGCAGGTAATTCATATTAAAAACATCACTCAGTATTTAAAATAATAAGAGAGCACAAATAGATCAGACCATACCTAAAAGGACCATATAGCGAGATTACGTTACAAGGAATTAAATAACTTCTCATAAAAACCACAATTCAAAAACAAGACAGATAAAATCAATAAAACTGTATGTTTTAAAACAAAAGCTATTATCGTTAATAAAATGCATTTAAAAATTATACGATTAAGAAACCCTGTCTAGGTTAACTGATAATGTAGTTTAGCCTTCATCACTGCACATAAAAATAAAGCTATTCCATTGCAAATCATAGTTGATGATAGGGACAAGAGGCTGGGCGGCATTGTTTAAAGTGCATTGATTTTAAAAATGGGATCACAAACGCTTTCCTTAAGTCTGCATAGAGTTTACAGAAAAAGAGAATGTGTATTGTGCTTTGGTCAGACACTGAATCACAAGGACATTTTACCAAGACTGGGGTCCAATCATTAGTACTCGGGAAACTAACGAGACGATGGAAAATCTCTAATCTTAGGCGCGTAAGCACGAACCGATGCCTTGGATTCAGTACATTGCTCAAATATGGTTCCATGCCATCTGTTTGTTGCAACATGAAATTCCTCATTACGCTAGGTTTCTTTACCTCAGTGGCCCATCTTAAATCGGCCAGGTGAGTAAGACAGATATTTTTCAGTTCCTTCCTGGAGATTATTTCCAGTTTTGCCAGGGTGGAATATAACTCGGGATAGCCCAGCTCTATGAATTTTTTTTTTATATAGTTTAGCCATGGAATTTTCAACGGATAAGATAATGCCAATGCATCTTCTATAATGGCCTTGTTCAGCATAGCGGATTCAGAAGTCCATACTTTTGAATACGAATTAAGTCTATAAGGTACGATACCCCCAATTCCATATGGCATACCAGTTTAGGGGTGGATTTTGGAACGTTTAAAATGAACTTTAAAAAATAATTTTCAACTAGCTGTAAGATGTTACAGTTCCTATATCCCCAGAGTCCTGCCCCGTACAATGCAACAGAGACACATTTTGCATTGTACAATATCATAATATCCTTGGGGGTCGCTCGACCAACCTTTTTCAAAAAGTTTTTTACAGCCATGATAGTTTTAGTAAATGACAGCTTCCACGATTTTATGGCTTGTGACCATGTACCTTCATTATCAAATGTAATGCCTAGGTATGAAAAGGTTCCTTTGTCATCTAGTTTTGTACCTTTTAGCATGATCTGGGGTTTCTTTATAGAATTTCTACCACATGTCATCGAGAAGGTTTTAGAATGATTAATTCTGAGACCTGAGGCTTCCATATACTTATCAAAGGTTGTAAGTAGCCTCTGCAATGCTACTGGAGTGCGGGCCATCAGAACGGCATCGTCTGCATACAGGAGTGCTGGGATCTTTCGAGAACTAACTTGTGGGAGGTCACTGCAAGCATCAGATAATACCCCCTCTAGTTTGTTAATATATAAAGCAAACAGTAGGGGTGCTAGTACACAGACTTGCCATACCCCCCCCCGTTCAATAGGAAAGGCTGAGGTGCATTCACCCTGAAGCCCATAACGCACCTTGGCTTTAGCTCCGGCATACAGTTCCCTAATAAAGTGAACAATAGTTGGGTCTACCCCCATGTCCAATAAGATAGGCCATAGTTTGCTATGGACCACGCAATCAAATGCTGAAGTCAGGTCGACGAACACTAGGTATAAGGCTCCGACCTTGGCCCTCATATATTTACAGAGTATACTGTAATATCTAAGTTTAGAGCCTGCTCCGTAGTCCCTGTCCCAGCCCTAAAGCTGTATTGCAGGTCCGAAAGGATATAGTTTTCTTCCGTCCAATCTCGTAGCCTGTTTAAAACAATTTGTCCAGCAATCTTTGGAAGAGTATCAAGCAGGGAGGTTGGGCGGTAGCATGCAGGATTTTGACGATCTCCCTTTTTAAAGATAGGAATGATGATGGACCCAGCCCAGGTCGGGATAAAGACTGTGGCACAGCAGGCACGTAGAACCTGAGTTAATAATGGGTCCCAAAGTGAAACGTTGGACTTATAAATATCAATTCGGACTCCATCTGGGCCTGGTGCTTTCCCGCTTTTACTAGCATTAATAGCGTCTGTAACCTCTTTTAGACTAAATGGTGGAATAATAGATTGGGAAACTGGTCTCAGAGGGTTTGGTTCCATGACCAAATCTTTTGAGGAGTATATACTAGAGAAAAAAGAAACCCAATCCTCTTCAGTAATGGCTATTTCGATAATTGGTGGTGTTCCATCACACAGAAGAGGAGAGTTCACAATTTTCCAAAATCTAACGTTATCGTTCTGAAGGCTTGCTTCATGAAGAGAATGCCAAGCCTAGTTTTTTAGGTTCTGTTTTCTTGTTTTTATAGCCTTTTTATACTCCTTCCTCTGAAGACTGATGCCATGTTTGTCAGGATTTTGTCTATGTAAGCACTGTTTTAGGTTCTTATAGGCTTAAGTACATTCACTATGAAACCATCCTTTGCCTACATAAGGCCTAGGTTTGCCAACACAAACTGTAAGGGAGTCTTTAATTCCAGTAGTAATTGCAGTAAAAGCATGAATGCAAGCCTGCGGGTTGATGTTGTCTGAAAGACAAATTTCAAACTCATTGGAAAATTTGCTCATTAATTGTTTCATGAACTGCATAGGCTCAAGCTGTGACCATCAGATAGTATAACCATTTCTTGCTCCCAATTCAATATTCTCTACATTCTCTGCTGGTTCCTTGTGTTTGGTGATGGCCTGAGGCAGTGCATGGCTTAGGCTTTGAGGGTAGTGGTCGCTAAACAGAACATCTTGAATTTTATACTCGGATACATAAGAAATAAAATTATTGGATAATAATATAAAATCAATTATTGTGTTAGCATGTCTGCCATTAAATGTGGGTTTTAACTGTGATTTACAATGATTTAGACTATTGCACAATAGGAGATCAAATTTGAATAGTGTTTCATTCAACAAATTTCCGTAATGATTATGTATAAAATGGTATGAATCAACATCTCCACCAGTGCCAAAAAGACAAGATTTTTCCACGGATTGAGGACACAAGTGTGTATTAAAATCACCCCCCCACACAATAAAGGTCTCATTGTGCGCTAAATTACATGCTCGATCCAAGTCTTCCTGCAGCAGCTTGAGAACAGAAAATAAACTTTGTTGAGAAACATTATTATAAAAGCTAATGATCACCATTTGTGCGATGGTTTTTAGTTCACATGTGATCAGTTGATAAAACGGATTAGAAATTAATCTAGCATCCCTAATTAAATTGAACTTGTTAGAGATTAAAGTGCACAGCCCACATTTTGCCCTGCCCCGTGAGCAAGGAACAGCGGGGGTATGAAATGTCCTAAAACCTTTTATGTAGATAGGATCCACGGACCAAGTCTCTTGTAAACTCACCCAGGAAAAGGGTCGAATATATTCTAGCCAGTCTTCATTCTTAATTTTAAAACGCAGGCCCGCCACATTCCAAAATAAAAATGAGAAATCCTCTCCCCGAGTTTTAGTACCTTGCCCCGCGGAAGACTGTTTGGTTACTTTATCTTTTAATTGGATGGAAAGTCTGCTTATTGGTGCTTCATTGTTGGCAAGTTGACTCGGTAGGACTTCCATATCCGTCCGTTCATCTCCAATACTCTCCACCAAACCATCCCCACCTTTTAATGGATCAGAAACTGGGATTAGCATAGTAGTCATAGGCCCACCCACTTCCTGATCAAATGGTAGTCAGTCGACACCTTCCAAAGAGAGGGCATGAAATCTATTCTTGGTTGGGATCGAGTAGTATCTCTCCAGCCTGGTTATTTGTTTCTCAGAATTAGGACCAGGACAAACGTAGTCGAGATTGTGCGTGTACAAGAAACCCAGGGGCAATGATATGGTGCCATGGTCCGTAATCTGCAGCGGGCTTAGATGGCTCAGAATGTCTTCGACCAGTTTCGGGGATTTAAAAGAGAGTACCACAGTCTCCCCTAAATGACTTCTGGTTCTTACCCACCCATTTTACCCTCCTGACCATTTTAATATCCTCAAAGAGAACTTCTGTCATGCCAGGTTTCATACGGGTTCCAATCCAATTCAAAGATTTATTCCTCAACGCTGTCCATGATTCCCTGTAATCCCCAGAAAGGGTAGGGACATTTGTGAGGACTATCACATAGGGAATTGCCGCTGGTGGCAGATATATTATATCTCTTGATGGTGGAAAAGAATCCCGGGAAAATTGCAGACTGGTCGATGTTTCCCCTCTGTTTAACCGTGCTTTTTGATATGGGGGACTTCTGATACTAACTAGTGGAGAGCATAAGTCTACATGTCTTTGGATGGGCTGAGGCGTATGTGATGACTGTTTGTGCACTGTTAAGGGATTGCTATTTGGATCTGAATCGTCACAGTGTTGAGTGGTGACGGCTGTTACATTTGCAAACTGAGCCTTCATTAAATTAAACATTGTCTCCACATTTTCCTCCAATCGTGTTAAGCGTTCAATCATTTGGTCAAAAAAGGACCTGACTAGATGTTCCAAGGTGTTAGTAGTTTCTAAGGGATTAATTTTCATATTCACTGTGGGTTGTACATTCCTCTGACCAAGTTTTGTGTTCTCGCAGATGATATGTACGTATTGAGTAGGTTCCGTGAGTGAGGGTCCATAATTACCACGTCTAGTCTTATCAAGTGGCTCTTGACTGGGGTCTTTATCCTTACTAAGTAATTTGGGTTTCCTTAAATGTTTGGGAGAGGGTGGGTGGTCACCGTCATCTGAAATAAAATCGGTTGTGCCTTGGATACATCCTATGTTACCTATAATTTGGGGTCCAGTTACCGGGAGATTGATACATTTTGCTGGTGGGGTTAAATGGGGAGGGCCCGAAGGGCCCTTCTGAGTTAAAATCTTTTCCTCAATATTGGTAATTTGTTTATCAATTGTCCCCATAGCTCCTGAAATGAATTTTAATATTGTTGAATGATCTTTCTGGGAGGTAGTATCTTTTATACTGGATTGCTTCCTTTTACCCATTCTCGCTAGTTATTTGATCCTACAAAAAGAAAAAAAAATGGTTTTGCTAAAGATACAGTGTTCCTCACTAATAAAAGAAATAGAACTAAGTAAAACAAACACTATGTGCCTGTAGCAAAAATGATCCGTAAAAATGACTTCCCGCAATGCGAAAGGGCAGATTTACAGAGTCATCAGAGAAACAGAGTTGGAACCCTGCTGCAGGGAAGATGTCAGTGGGGTGGCCCAGCCCAGCCTCTGGCAGGCGCTGATGGGCGAAGGATGGGCCTGCCCTTGGCCCGGGCTTTGCCCGGGCACCGCCCGTGTGCGTCCCGCGAGGCAGGAGCGCTGCCGTGGATTTAAAGGGCCTTTTCCTCCGACCCGACGTCAGCAGCTGCAGCAGGTAATTAGCGCAACCCGCGAAGCGGGCGCTACAATGTATCACTGAAAAGGGGCTCCTCCCTGCCCCAGGCACCAAAGATCAGCGCGTCCTGGGAGGCGGGAGCGCTGCCGTGGATTTAAAGGGCCTTTTCCTCCGGCCCGACGTCAGCAGCAGCAGCAGGTAATTAGCGCAACCCGCGAAGCGGGTGCGCTACAATGTATCACTGAAGAGGGGCTCCTTCCTGCCCCAGGCACCAAAGATCAGCGCGTCCCCAAGCCATGTCAGGGTGAAACACAAGCAAACCCTAAATTAACCTGTGCTTAACCCTCTGGTAACTTGGCACAAAAGCAGTCAGGCTTAACTTAGAGGCCAGATGTAAAGTATTTACAGTACTTATGCAGTACTTCAAACAGCAATAAGGTGAAGACACCACAAAAGAAAAGCCCCACACCAATTCAGAAAAATAGATAAATGTAATAAACTATTTGAGACCAAAACAATAAACTTCCAATCAGTAGAACTGAAGAGAAGCAGGCATTTTAATATTTAAGTGAAAATAGTACCTAGAAGCAGAAAGCATCCACTGTGGTGTTGTCTAGCCATTTTAAGTATAGCTCCATGCACGTTAGTTTAATACACTAGGCCGCTGTGCACCTTGACCTAGATATATTTTATTATGCTTCGCACTGTTATTTTTACAATAAGCAGTTTTACAGTTTTGTTTTCATTTCTTCTATCAAACTGTTTTGCTTAGTTCGGCACTGTGTTCTCAAACAATGCATTCTTGATCACCCTGTGCTTCAGTCAAGGCTACAGTCTGGTACATTGCAGGTAAACGTGGTAGAAGTTTAGTCTCCAACATTCGTAGAAAATACACATCCTTACGTAGGGCCATTTTCTTAGAACTTCTGCCGTATTAGTTATAAAAACACTTTCTAGTCCTAGTACACGTCAAGAGGGAGATTCCAGACAGGAAACCACAACTGTATGCTGAATGCTCCACTGCAGATGCTGACGCAGATCACAGGCCTTTGCTCAGGTATGAGGGTTGATGTCCCCCCGGGGGAACTTGAAAGGCAGAATTAGAGCTTAACATGCTGTGCTTGAAATATAATTTATATAGGGAATAGTTCATCGATTCTAGTAGCACTATGATAGCATTATTCTTATGCTTCACTCTCATCATCACTATTTTAATATTGTTGTGTTGTGTAGTTCTGGTTATTGCAGCTCACGCTTTGCTATCCAAAATGCAGTTGTTTTATTAAACCAATCTTTAAAACTTATACTGCCTTTATTGTCATTTATATATGAGAGCACACTGCGTATGAGAGAACCGGTTGTAACTTGAGTGACCACGACTTCCCTAAGAAGTACCAATGTGTCATGCGCTTGGCTGCCCAATCATCTCTACCTCTTGGGAGAGATGAGGCACTGCTAGTTAGCCGGAGCAAAGCCCGGATTTGGAGCGACAAGTGTCATCCACCGTGGGTCAGACTCAGTCTCCCACACTGTGGACCATCTTGCTGCTCAAAATCCAGTAGTCTCATTAGATTAATGAGAGCCTACGCGCTAGTGGTAATCTGGTCAAGCTGGACTGGGACAAAGTCACAAGTTCAGGCAGGCCGCAATGTGGTGATGGCCAGATAAGGCAACCAAGTTAAGGCCCACTGGACAAAGTACCTTAAATCCTGGTTTGTGGAGCATTGCGAGATCCTGCGTGGGGATGCGTTTCGCAGCAGTGGTTCAGAAGAAGCTACGGGGCTGCAGTGCAGAGTCCTACATTGTCGTTGAGGATGCTGTTGATGAGGGGTTTGCAATATGAAGTCCTCCGCTGGGATGCTTCTAGCTGCAGCAATTCAGAGGAAACTGTGGGTGTGTGATGTGAAGTCCTGTGTCATCATTGAGGATGCCTTAGATTAGAGGCTTGTGATGCAATGGCTTGAGTCAAGGATGTTTCTTACAGCAACAGCTCCGAGAAAGCTGTGGCCTGTGAAGCGAGGTCCTGCATCAGGGATGAATCATGCAGTGGCAGTCCCAAACTATCTGCAAGGAGATGCATTATGCTGTGTCAGTTCTGCTTACAGGACCTCAGCTGGGGTGGCAGAGGTTCTCCAGGCCATCTTCCAAGGGTTCAGGACTTGGGTGGCACCAGTTGGAGTGTAAGACTCATAGCAGGTAGTTTCCAGGTGCAGGGTTCAAGTTGGGTAGATCCTTTTCTGTCTGTGAGGGTCCGATCAGAAGGCCAGCTAGCTAGCCATTGGAGTCCCTCTGGTAGTCCTAGGTTCAAGGTGCAGGTCCAGTCCCTCTCAATCAGGCATCAGGGCAGCAGGACAACAGGAAACAGAGTAGCCATCCATCTTGTAGAGTATCACAACAATTTTGCTGAGTCTTCTATAGGTCCAGATGTACACTGAAGAATTGGGTCTTAGGGCGCAATGTGTAAAACTTGTGCCCCTTTGAAGTAGGAGAAGGTTCTGGAGGTATCATCCCGAGAGGTGCTTGGAACTTCCAGCCTCCCTGCCCTGGACCCAGGAGTTCCCGGGTCTTTGTTGAAGGTTGACAGTCCTCCCAGGCTTTTGGAGGAACAACATCTTACAGGACAAGACCACTTATTGGTTCACCTCAACAGGACTCCCAGTCCAAGCCTGCAGCCTCTTTTCAACCAGACTGATCCCCAATGACTAATATTGAGCACTCAACCCTTTACTGCACCTCTGCACCGAGCTACCCCAGTGCCGCCCAGTGTGACCTGTTGGTGTCGTCTTGCACCTTGCTCCATACTCAGCTTACGTCCCGGCGATTGGTCCTCTAAGACGCTGTACTATGCCTGTATGCAGTACTTGTTTTTCCTCCTTTGGATAAAATTGCAGCTTCTGAAAAATGCACAAACTGTTGACTTTTGGAACCTGTTTTCTTGCAAAACATACTTACCTGATCCTACTGATTCCAGTGCCTAAATATATATAAAGACACTTGTTATTTTTTTAAATTTGTGTGGATCTCCTTAATGAGTGGTGTGACTCATTTAGTGACTGTGTGCCTAAGGTAAATGTCTAGCACCCCCCTCTAATAAGCCTAAGGCTGCTCAACCACACTACACTCTAATAGAACACTTTAGGATTGCTATGGCAAGCCCATATCCACTAGCATGGGAACCCCTGGACTCCTTGCACATTATACTTCATTTTGGTCTAATATGCAAGATCCAGCTTCCTACAGAAGTCAATAGCGCTAAAAGGTTGCTTGAGGTCATGCTAGACTGGGGTGAATCCAAAGTTCAGGTGGACCACGATGGAAGGCAGGCTGACTACAGGACTCATGCAGAGCCGCTGAAAGAGTACCTTGGATGGAGCAAATCATCAATATTGAGGAGCAATGCAAAGTCCTATGCCTCAATTCCAATCTGCGTAGTTGGGTAAATGCCTCTGCATCAAGCCTTTCAGTCAGGTCCCATGTCAACCTCAAACTCCTTTTGGCATGAAAGTATTGAGTTGCTGTTGAGCCATGCAGAGCGTCATCATCAGATTGTGCAGGCTGAAGAACCGTGTCATCAAACATCCTCTGCGTTGAAGGGCGATGCATCAGTTCCGATGGGCGCAAGGTGATGATGCAGAATCTTAGTAGCAAAACAGCTCCATAAGCCATTTCTAAGGTCCAGGACTGGAGATGGCACCTCACTCAAGTGTAGGACTCACAGATAGCAGAGTTCAGCAGCCAAAACAGAGTCACAGGCTGTCTTTGATGTCCCTGAGACTGCAGGAGAACAGGGGGCAAGCCAACAAACCCTTTGAGTCACACTGGGTCATATGAGAGGGTCCTGCCCTTCCTCAGCTGGGCAGAGATTGGTAGGCAGCAGGGTCTCTTATCAAGGCATAGAGCAGTGCTTTTTGAAAGAAGTCCAGTAGCGTGGCACTCTTTGGAGCACAGCAGTATTTGCTCCCGGAAGAGTTCTGACCAGGCACAGTAGTGTATTGATTTGGTAGGGTCAGAACCCCAGTCCCCATACCTAAATGTGCCTTTGAAGTAGGGGTGACTTTAAAGAAGGGTCTTTGAAGTGCACATAAAATCCTTTCATTCTAGCCCTGGCTCCACACAACCAGTAGGGGGAAAAAGCCCTTTGTGTGGGGACAGGCCCCTCCCTATTCAAGTGGAAGTGTCAGTTCCACTCCACCCTTTCTGCCCAGGAAACCCCAGAGGAATACTGATGAATGCAGATGAGTCCCTTATCATGCCCACCATTCCCGTGTTTGTGGCTGTGTAGAGAATGCACAAATTGTTGCTGTCACCTACCCCAGATGTGTATTGGAGACAGGCTGCAAGGCGCACAGAGCAGAGCAGTAAGCGCAGAGAAATGCACACTTTCTGAAAGTGCCATTTCTAAAATAGTAATGTTAAATTCAGCTTTACCATTAAGGAGGACTTATAATTGCCATTCCAATTATATGAAATATGAATCAACTACTCCTTTCTGATCAGGAATTACAGCTTAAAAGTATATTAAAGATTTCCCAATGCTGGCCTATGAGAGGAGTTGGCCTCACAGTAGTGAAAAAGGACTTTGGGAGTTTTTCACTATCAGGACTTATAAAACTTGCCATTTACTTACATACCATCCTGCCCTATGAGCTAACGAGGGGCTACCTTAGGTGTGACAAATGTAATAAAATGGAAGCTTAAGGTTTGGCAAGAAGTTTTAAATGCCAAGTCGAAGTGGCAGTCAAACTGCACACAAAGGCTCTGCAATGGCAGCCGTGAGACAGGTTTGAAAGGATACTTGTGTGGTGGCACAATCAGTGCTGCAGGCAAACTAGTGCAAAAAGAATGGATGATAGATGGAATGCGGACCAATGTCAAACATTCACCCCCAGTCATAGATCTGGGCCTAAATCCATTGTTTTTTTGCTTGCCATGCCAGTCCAGTTTGGATCCAGCCAAATGCAAATCAGTCTTGACCCTAAACCCCACAGGAACTGTGCAGCCGGAACTGTCAGGCCTGGTCCTCCCTGGACTGGAAACAAGCATCCTGGGACCAGTTTTGGGATATCACCCCTCATCAGCCAGGCTAACTTGGCATACCCTTCCCACTTTGATCTACAAATGGAAAACAAACCAATGATGGACAGAATGCTGAGCTATGTCAAACATTCATATCCAGCCATAGATATAGGCCCAAACCCATCATTTCTTTCCTCACCATGCCATTCCAGTATGCTTGGACCAGTTTTGGGTTATCACATTCCATCAACCAGGCTAGCTGGAATCAGGTTGCATAGCGAGCATGGGTCCCAATTCTGGACATACACTTCTCACTTATGACGAGAAGTGCAAACAAAAGGGCAAAAAGAACAAGTTATGGACAGAATGCTGAACAATATCAAACACTCACCCCAGTCATAGATCTAGGCCTAAACCCATTGTTTTTTGCTCGCCATGCCACTTTAGCATTCCATCCATCACCTTGTTGTTTTTGCATTTGCTGCCTTAGGTGTCCTAGGTATGCCCAGATGTGGGGCCCGGGCTCAAACTGCCACTAGATTCAAGCGAGCCTGGCTGATGAGGGGTGATACCCCAAAACTGGCCCCAATATGATTGTTTCCGTTCCAGGGAGAACCTGGCCTGACAGTTCGGGCTGGACTATTCCTAAAGGAAGCAGGGTCAAGACTGATTTTCACAAGGCTGGGTCTAAACTGGGGTGGCACAATGTGCAAAAAAAACAATGGATTGGGATGCGGCTCTGAGCAATTGCCAGTGGCTGATATTAATTTGAGCATTCCATCCATCTCTTTGTTGTTTTTACAGGCCCTCTTGTACTATTTTATTTACATGTCCTGGGTATGGGTATAGGTACACCACTGTGCAAGGGCTTTATAAGTGAATGAACTATTCCAATTGTGGATACACCAATGTTACCTGGTTTAGGGGAGAAGCACATGCACTTTAGCTCTAGTAAAGTGTGCAGAGTCCTAAGACCAATAAAAGGTACAGCAAAATTGTCAGGCAAACAGGCAAAAGGTTTGGGAAAAGACCACCCTAAGGCTGACAGGTCTAACACCAATGTTACCATATTTAAAGGACAGAGCACAAACACATTAGCACTGGTTAGCAGTGGTAAAGAGCACTGAGTCCTAAAGCCTGCAAAAATTAAATCAGCAATAATAGGAGGATAGAAGGCAAAACGATGTGGCAAAAGTACACTACCAATATCAGTCCAACACAGACTATGTACAACATAGCAGCCAACCATTAATCTGTTCTTTGGGTCTCAAGAAATTGGGAACAATATTAAAGTCCTTCTTCTATTCCTTCTCCTTTAACATAGAAACAACAGTACTTAAAAGATTTGGTAGCTTCCATTTTGAGTGGTCAAACCTCATTGTACTTTATTTACTACACTTGTGTGGTTTGGTTTGGTTTGCTCCCAGCCTTTCCTCTTCTGTTTTTGCTTTCTTTAGCCATTATTTGGGTTGCTGGCTGTATTGCTTGCTACAAAGAGATGGAACATTTGAATGCCATGTTATTGTATGCCTCCCATAACAATTGATTTTGCATTGCCCTCTCTGTTGGTGGTTTTGGCAAGTTGGTATACCAACCTTTGTATAACTATTACTAAGTTTGTTTTTCTCAAGTCATGTTCCCTTCTATATTAAATAAAGTGTAATACTTTTGATCTTGGTTCCCCTGTTCCAAAACCTAGTGGAGATTGGTTTAGAGTTTAAATGGTCTGTCTCTATGCACTCACCAGGGGAAAGAGCTTAAATTGACATGAAGAACCCTTGCAATTTATAATTCTTGGAAAAAATCTTCTTCTTCCTATTTCTACAAATATACACTTACTTCTGAAACTGAAAAAATAAATACTGACTCATGGCAAGCCCTAGGTAAAGCCCATTTGTGTAGGACAATTCCATGGATCTTAGGGAGCACCATTTTTATAAAATGAGACACTCATTATTCAGTCATCTGAATGTGTGTTTCTTTCTGACTTCATTTGTGGACGACGATGACAAGCAGTACTCACCACAGTAGCTTAGCATCTCAAAGGAAGAAGGACTAAAGAAGCCAATGACAGCTATGAACAACATTTACATTACAGCTCAGGCTTCCTAACTTACCCAACAGTTGGACAATGGAAGAAGCAAAGTCATTGTTGCCAATTGATAATCTCACAGAAATATGTTCTTCTTAATAATGGAAGGCTTAGGTCACATGTAGGTAGACAGAAAGGGCAAGGGCAAGCAAATGATAAAATTAGAATACCCAAAGTTCATTATTTAAAGATGGTAAAATGTTTGTGGTGTGTGGAAATACCTAGTACCAGTGTGAGATTGTATTCAGGTTGCAGATAACTTATTAAAGCAATAGTACAATGTTTGTGCAAACATGCAATAGCAGTGAGAAAATTATGTTCAATAACAGTTCAAGCTAACCCCACTAAACATCAAATTAGGTTTTATGCTGATGTATTTGTACAAAACTCATGCAATATTAGTGCAAATATACAATACCAAATGTAAACTTGTGTTCAAACTGTCCATTCAGTCCGATCTGTGTCAATTTGCAGTAGCAGTTAGAACATTATGTTCAACCATCAGTTCAATCAGTATTTGTAAAGTGCAGCTGCTCTCCTGTGAGGGTCTCAAGGCTCTGGGGGGCAGGGGAGGGTCCTCATCCGAAGAGCCACTTCTTGAGGTTCTTCCTGAAGATGGTGAGCAATGGGTTTTGTCTGAGTTGCAGAAGCAGGTTGTTCCAGTTCTTCGCTGCAGTGTGGGTGAAAGATCGTCCTCTGGCAGTTGTTTTGGGGATGCGAAGGATGGTGGCCATGGCCATCTGGGCAGAGTGGAGGGATCTGGTGGGGGTGTGGAAAGAGACACTTTTTTTGTAATATATCAGTTCAGCTTAACCCCACTAAATATCAATTTAGGTTTTATGCTGTTGCATTTGTACAAAACTAATGCAATATTTGTGCAAAAATGCAACGCCAAATGTAAACTTGTGTTCAATCTGTAAATTCAGGCCCATATTTATATAGGCTGGTTAGAGTAAAAAAAAGATGACTCTAACCAGCCTAGTGTCATTTCTCAAAGCAAAACCATCCATACCACATGACTCCTGTCTTCTAAAAGACAGGAGTCATGCCCACCACCCCAGTGGCCAGCATAAGGGACAAGATCCCCTGGGCATGGCCATTGCACCCAGTGCCATCTATGGGGGCCCATACCAGGGACCCCTATGTCACTTTAAAAGAAAAGTAAAATACTTACCTCTACTTACCTAGTATTACCTGAAATGTGGTCCCCCATCCAGTGGTGTCCCTCTGGTGTGGGGGGGGCACCTGTGTACCCATTCTATGGTGTTTAACCATGAAAATGGGTCCACAGGTCCCCTAACATCTGCCTTGACCCAGGCATTAAATAATGGCGCTAAGCAGGCTTAGTGCCATTATTTATGCCCGTCTCCCTCCCCTGCACCATTTTTGCACAGGAGAATATATAGGGTGCTAGGGCCTTAGAGTAATTTTTTGGATGGGAATGCCTATCTTGCATCTCATTGATGCAATGTAGGTTCACGCATCCCAAAAATGACTTTAACTCCGCCAAAACATAAATATGGAGATAAGTTTGTTCTGAATTAGCGTAAAAAATTAATCTAATTCAGCGCAAATCAAGTATAAATCTGGGCCTCATTGTCTACTGCAATTTTTAGTCTTAATTTTAATCGGCATAGCTCGTCCACATAAGCAACTCTGCAGACCTCGAAAATACCCACCCACTCCATATGGCAAGTCCGGTTTAATCTGTTATAGTTATTTTTAGAATCTTCTCCTCCCTTTGAGTGAACATAAGCTGGAAGGAACAGGTGTTCTATTCTTTCAGAAAGTAAAGGAGCAATAAAGACACCTTTAGATCTTGCTTCTTATCTTGACACATTGGCTGCCTGATCAAAGACAGAGGTCAAATGGCACTTTGGCACACATTACAACCCTGGCAATCGGTGATAAAGTGGCGGTAATACCACTAACAGGCTGGCGGTAAAATGTTTTAATTATGACCACGGCAGAAACCGCCAACACAGACAGCCACTTTAACACACCGACTGCCACGGCAGTAGCAACAAGCACTGCGGCGGTAACTGCCAACTGCCAGGCGGAAGACAAGGTTATGCCCACTGTATTACGAGACACCAATCCGCCACCTTTTCCGGGGCAGTACCAACGCCATCAAAAGCGCTGCGGAAACAGTACACAGAAGGGAAACAACTCAACTCTGGACACTCATGGAAGAACCAAGACGCCATGGAGCCCGAACTGCAGGTGTTACCCATACTGGTTTACCTCCTCCTACACTAGGAATACCAACGGCGGCGAAGACGACCACGGTGAGTACCGCCCCTAGCACACAGGGGAGGGGGCGAGGAAAAAGAGAGTGACACACACAGGCAACACGTAACACCCCCACCCCCAACAACATACACACAAACTGGTTCTGGAGGGGGCCTTGTACCCAGTGTGCTTCATCCTGCCAAGGACGCAGTGAGTGGATGCCTTCTTCCACTGGTTCTGGAGGGGGCCTTGTGCCTGTGATGCAGATCTTGGGGTGTGCAAGGTCACAGTCTCTCACCTGGGAGTCGCACCTACAGGATTTGCAGGATGCACTACAGCCCATGGAGGCATGACTACACACTGCCTGCCGGCGGTGACGGCTGCTCAGAGGTGGCAGTGGTGGTGCTGGTGGAGGTGTTGCCAGTGGTGGGGTGAGGCTCCAGCCCTTTCCGTGCAGCCTCGGATGGCATCCCACTGGGGTTGCTGCTGCTGGCAGTGGTGCTGGTGGCGGTGCAGGTGGCTGTGCTTGTGGTGGTGCAGGTGGCGGTGCTGGCAGTGGTGCTGCCAGCAGTGGGGGAGGCTCCAGCCCTTCCCCTGCAGCCCTGAACGGCTGCCCACTGGGGCTGCTGCTGCTGCTGGCAGTGGAGCTGGTCGAGGTGCAGGTGGTGGTGTTTGTGGCAGTGTAGGTGGCGGTGCTGGCAGCAGTGCTGGCAGCGATGCTGCCACTGGTGGGGGGAGGCTCCAGCCCTTCCCCTGCAGCCTCGGATGGCGGAAGTGCCATAGCTGGTGCGTGTGCTCATATTCTGCTCCAGCACCAACCCCATATCCATCCTGCCTGCGGCGTCCGTGCCTTTGTCACTGCCCTTGGCAGCTGGTGGTCCCTTCTTGCCCATGGCAGCTGGTGGCCCCTTCTTGCCTTTGCCAGCTGGTGGTGCCTCCTTGTCTTTGCCAGCTGGTGCTGCCTTTTTGGCTTTGCCCTTGGCAGCTGGAGCAGGCACACTGGCTGTGCTGACGAGTGTCTCCTTGAAGCAACTCACAACTGCAGTAGATGCAGAAACTACAGTGGCCGTGGACTGAGTGGCTGAGGTGCTAGCCTGGGTCCTGACCATCCTGGCCCGTAGTGAAGGATGGGGGAGAGGGACAGGGACTAGGTTGAGGGTGGAGAAGAAAAGCTTTTTAGGGAAACTGGGGAGGGAAGAGGGTGAGGGTGGGGGAGTGGAGGAAGAAGGAGTGGTGGTAGGAGGTGTCTGTCTGCTGTGTTTGGGTGCAGGTGCATAGGCTGAATGCTGTTGTGAGGGGGATGGCGGTTGGGTGTCTGAGTGCTTGTGTTTGTGTACTTTGGGAAGAGGGGACACAGACACAGTAGGAGAGGACACAGGGGATATGTGCATGGATGTGGGGGTGGTGACTGCCAGTGTGGGGGTAGTGATAGGCGTGATGGTGGTAGTGGATGAGGATGTAGTGCATGCAGGTGTGTGTGGAGATGCTACTATGAGGGTGGTGGACGAGGGGGAGGAGGGGGACACAGTGGAGGCAGTGGATGTTGGTGTGTCTGCAGCTGGATGGTGTTTGTGTGAGTGCCTATGGGATGAAGTGTGGTGCTTGTGTTTGCCTGAGCCACTCCTTTGTGTTGTTTTGGGGGCATGTTGGTCTGATGGTGTGCTTGGGATAGGCTGAGAATGGGGGAATGGGTAGAGGAAGTTGGAGGGGGGAGGCTAGAGACAGGAACAATAGCTGCCATCAGGGAGGAGGCCAGAGCCTTGAATGATCTCTGTTGGGCCGCCACACCAGAGTGAATGCCCTCCAGGAATGCATTTGTTTGTTGCAAATGCCCTGCCAGACCCTGGATGGCATTCACTATCGTTGACTGCCCAACAGAGATGGATCTCAGGAGGTCAATAGACACCTCACTGAGGGCAGCAGGGCTGACTGGGGCAGGGCCTGAGGTGCCTGGGACAAAGGAGATGCCCACCCTCCTGAGTGAGCGGGTACAGGAAATATGCTGAGGGGCTGCTGGTAGGCTGGTGCTGGTACAGGGGGTGGTGGCTGTACCTGTAGTTGGGGTGGACACAGAGGTGTCCGCCACCACCAGGGAGCTTCAATCAGAGGAGGTGTCACTGTCCGAACTGTCCCCTCCAGTCTCCACTGTGGTGCACCCCTTACCCTCCGTCCCACTGGTGCCCTCACCGTCAGTGGATTCGGCCTCATGGGCCATGCAGCTCCCTCCGTCGCCGGTGCCTCTGCTCCTCTGCCAGATGATGCTAATGCACACAAGGACAGGGTGACAAAACAAAAAAGAGGGAGGGGAAGAGACAGAGAATACACTTGGTCAATGACAGCAACACCACCACCGTTGGCGTACACAAGACACAAGGAACAGCCTTATGCACTAGGCCATGCACTACCAGTTACAATGCTAGTCTCCAGGCCATGGAGTATAGTGTCTAACGCCAAAAGCAGCACACCTGAACCCCACAGGACCCTGCCCAGTAGTAGATGCCCACTAGCATGTTCGGGGCTGGAGTGCATCAGACCCTGCCCAACAGGAACCTTCCCTGCCATGTTCGTCCTGGCCTAGGGGGACCCACAGGCCCTTGATCCCTCACCCAGATAACACCCCACCATGTGTTGGATTGGAAACTGTACTCACCCTCTTGTGGCTGCTGTGATGCCTTCAAGCCCCCATCCAGCCACCTCCAGTATGGGGAACATCAGGGGGGTCAGGGTTCAAAGGGCACCACTTCCTTGTTGGGATGCCATCGCCAGCTGGGCCTCCCCAGTCTTCCTTGCCTAGTGGCGCAGGTCCTCCCACCGTCTGCAACAGTGGGTGCTCCGCCTACCGTAGACCCCTAGGGTCTGCACGTCCTTGATGATGTCACCCCAAATACCCTTTTTCTGATGGGGGCTGACCTGCAGAGAAAGATACATAGAAAAAGGTATCGGCCATACCGTCCAGCCTGTTACACTCATGGCCCACTCATGCCCACCATATCCCTCCCATCCACTTACTACTCTGCCTGGATCACTGATGTGCCCTACTACTCTTTACCTCGATCTCTGATATGCCCTACTACTCCCTGCCTCTGCCCAGAACCCCTCAACCACACCCCCTTACACGAGGGTTACACACACAGCACTCCATGCATTCATGCCCCATGCATCGTTCTCACAGTGTACTCAACTGTTGGTCTGGAGGACCATAAAGTAAACGGTACTGGGGTAGGACTCCATTTACTAGTCTCTCCAACTCCTCCTAAGTGAAGGCTGGGGCCCTATCCCCAGATTCTCGAGCCATGGTCACTTCCATACACAGGTCACAGCAGCACTTGCAGTGTAGCTTCTCTCCTGTTGAAGGTCAGGTAGCAAGTGAGTGAACAGTTAGAAAATGGCGGTCACGTCTGCAGCGGTGCGTACCGTCACCGCCGACGAACATCACCATTGGCTACTGCAACCCATAGGGCCCAATGATAACCAAAGAGGAGTTGCACGGCGGTACTTGACCACCTCCTGCAGCGGTGCACAACATCAGCGGAATTACCTCATTTCCACCTGTCCTCCACACAGGTCAGGCGGCCGCCACTTCAGTGGGGAGCAGGCCATGACACCTAACTATGTCACAGCAGACATCGGCAGATTTACGGGACTACACGTTAACATACTGTTTCTGTCACAACATGCAAGGCATTTTACTCTGAGGATATGCTGTTTTTCATCCTAGAGTACAACCTCTGAGGATAAATAGGAGATGGAGACATACCTCCGTGTACGGACTCCTGGTGGACCTGGCAACAATGGAGGACAGGCACATTATCCTCACCTACAGACTTGATAGGTCCACAATCCAAGAGCTGTGTGCCCGATTGGAGCCAGACCTGATCTCAGCCATCCGTCACCCCACTGGGATCCCCCCTCTTGTGCAAGTCCTATCAGTGCTCCATTTTGTGGCAAGTAGCTCTTTCCAAGTGACAGTGGCCATGGCAGCAGGGATGTCACAGCCTATGTACTCAAACGTGCTGACCAGGGTGTTGTCTGCCCTGAGGAAACACATGCGCAGCTACATTGTTTTCCCTCAGGTGGAGGATTTGGCCACAGTGAAGACTGACTTCTATCCAATGGGACATATCCCCAACATCATTGGTGCTATTGATGGTACACATGTTGTCTTTGTCCTCCCCCCGGAAAAATGAACAGGTGTACGGAAATCGAAAGAGCTTTCACTCGATGAATGTGCAGATAGTGTGCCTGGCGGACCACTACATTGCCCAAGTCAATGTCAATTATCCTGGGTCTGTGCATGATGCCTATATCCTGAGGAATAGAAGCATCCCATATGTGATGGCTCAACTCCAGAGGCACCGGCTGTGGCTAATAGGTGAGCCCATGGTTCCCATCTAGTGTATGTTGGTATATGGATGTGGGGTTAGCCCTAAGGGTGAGTTTGTGGCTAGCAGGTATCTCTCAATATTTGAAGGTGACTCTGGTTACCCCAACCTCTCATGGCTACTGACCCCAGTGAGGAATGCCAGGGCAAGGTCAGAGGAACGTTATAGTGAGGCACATGGGCCAACAAGGAGGATTATTGAGCACACATTTGGCCTCCTGAGGGCCAGATTCTGGTGCTTCCATCTGACAGGTGGATCCCTGTACTACTCACCCAAGAAGGTCTGCCAGATCATCGTGGCATGTTGCACAACCTAGCCTTGAGACGTCAGATGCCTTTTCTGCAGGAGGATTAGCCTGGACATGGGCATGTGGCACCGGTGAAGCCTGTGGACAGTGACGAAGAGGAGGCAGAGGAAGAGGATGTGGACAACAGAACAACTATCATGCAACAGTACTTCCAGTAACACACAGGTAAGTAACTGTAACCTCATCTTCCATTGCTGTTTTGTGTAGTACATTTTCTCTGGCTGGCTGCTGTTCTACTACAGTGGTCACTTATTATACCCTTTAACATGTCTATTTGCACATATTTGTGCCCTACTCTGGCTCCTGGTATTTTGACTACAACACAGGTCATAACTATGTATACCTAACTGTAAAGTCTATTTGCAATGTCTACAGATTGTTAAATGAATACATCCTTAAATCATTTGACATACTGTAGGAGGCTGGCCTGGTTTGTAGTGGTACCAAGGGGTACTTACACTCTGCACCAGGTCCAGTTATCCCTTATTAGTGTAGAAGAGGTGTCTAGCAGCTTAGGCTGATAGAAAAGGGTAGCTTAGCAGAGCAGCTGAGGCTGAACAAGGAGACGTGTAAAGCTCCTACTATACCACTGGTGTCATATGCACAATATCATAAGAAAACACAATACACAGATATACTAAAAATAAAGGTACTTTATTTTTATGACAATATGCCAAAAGTATCTCAGTGAGTACCCTCAGTATGAGGATAGCAAATATGCACAAGATATATGTACACAATACCAAAATTATGCACTAATAGCAATAGAAAGCAATGCAAGCAATGTACAGTCACAATAGATTGCAATGAGAGCACATAGGTATAGGGGCAACACAAACCATATACTCTAGAAGTGGAATGTGAGCCACAAATGGACCCCAAACCTATGTGAGCTTGTAGAGGGTCGCTGGGACTGTAAGAAAACAGTGAGGGTTAGAAAAATAGCCCACCCCAAGACCCTGAAAAGTAGGAGTAAAGTGCACCTAAGTTCCCCAGAGAGCACAGAAGTCGTGATAGGGGAATTCTGCAAGGAAGACCAAAACCAACAATGCAACAACGATGGATTTCCGGACGAGAGTACCTGTGGAACAAGGGGACCAAGTCCAAAAGTCACGATCAAGTCGGGAGTGGGCAGATGCCCAGGAAATGCCAGCTGTGGGTGCAAAGAAGCTGCCACTGGATGGTAGAAGCTGTGGATTCTGCAAGAACGAAGAGGACTAGGAACTTCCCCTTTGGAGGATGGATGTCCCACGTCGTGAAGAAGCTTGCAGAGGTGTTTCCATGAAGAAAGACCACAAACAAGCCTTGCTAGCTGCAAGGCTCGCGATTAGGGTTTTTTGATGCTGCTGTGGCCCAGGAGGGACCAGGATGTCGCCAATTGTGTGAGGAGACAGAGGGGGTGTCCAGCAAGACAAAGAGCCCAATCAGAAGCAAGCAGCCACTGCAGAAGTGCTGGAACAGGCACTACAAAGAAGAGTGAACCAGAGCTCACCCGAAGTAACAAAAGAAGGTGCCACGACGCCGGAGGACAACTCAGGAGGTCGTGCACTGCAGGTTAGAATGTCGGGGACCCAGGCTTGGCTGTGCACAAAGGAAATCCTGAAAGAGTGCACAGGAGCCGGAGCAGCTGCAAATCATGCGGTACCCAGCAATGCAGTCTAGCGTGGGGAGGCAAGGACTTACCTCCACCAAACTTGGACTGAAGAGTCACTGGACTGTGGGAGTCACTTGGACAGAGTTGCTGAGTTCCAGGGACCAAGCTCGTCGTGCTGAGAGGGGACCCAGAGGACCGGTGATGCAGTCTTTTGGTGCCTGTGGTTGCAGGGGGAAGATTCCGTCGACCCACTGGAGATTTCTTTGGAGCTTCTAGTGCAGAGAGGAGGCAGACTACCCCCACAGCATGCACCACCAGGAAAACTGTTGAGAAGGTGGCCGGATCAGCGATACAAGGTTGCAGTAGTCGTCTTTTCTACTTTGTTGCAGTTTTGCAGGCGTCCAGAGCAGTCAGCGGTCGATTCCTTGGCAGAAGGTGAAGAGAGAGATGCAGAGGAACTCTGATGAGCTCTTGCATTCGTTATCTAAAGAATTCCCCAAAGCAGAGACCCTAAATAGCCAGGAAAGGAGGTTTGGCTACTTAGGAAGGAGGATAGGCTAGCAACACAGGTAAGAGCCTATCAGAAGGAGTCTCTGATGTCACCTGCTGGCGCTGGCCACTCAGAGCAGTACAGTGTGCCAGCAGCACCTCTGTTTCCAAGATGGCAGAGGTCTGGAGCACACTGGAGGAGCTCTGGGCACCTCCCAGGGGAGGTGCAGGTCAGGGGAGTGGTCACTCCCCTTTCCTTTGTCCAGGTTCGCGCCAGAGCAGGGCTGGGGGATTCCAGAACCGGTGTAGACTGGCTTATGCAGAAATGGGCACCATCTGTGCCCATCAAAGCATTTCCAGAGGCTGGGGGAGGCTACTCCTCCCCAGCCCTGACACCTTTTTCCAAAGGGAGAGGGTGTAACACCCTCTCTCTGAGGAAGTCCTTTGTTCTGCTTTCCTGGGCCAAGCCTTGCTGGACCCCAGGAGGGCAAAAACCTGTCTGAGGGGTTGGCAGCGGCAGCAGCTGCAGTGAAACCCCGGGAAAGGTAGTTTGGCTGTACCCGGGTCTGTGCTAGAGACTCGGGGGATCATGGAATTGTCTCCCCAATGCCAGAATGGCATTGGGGTGACAATTCCATGATCTTAGACATGTTACATGGCCATGTTTGGAGTTACCATTGTGACGCTATACATATGTAGTGACATATGTATAGTGCACGTGTGTAATGGTGTCCCCGCTCTCACAAAGTCCGGGGAATTTGCCCTGAACAATGTGGGGGCACCTTGGCTAGTGCCAGGGTGCCCACACACTAAGTAACTTAGCACCAAACCATTACCAGGTAAAGGTTAGACATATAGGTGACTTATAAGTTACTTAAGTGCAGTGGTATATGGCTGTGAAATAACGTGGATGTTATTTCACTTAGGCTGCAATGGCAGGCCTGTGTAAGAATTGTCAGAGCTCCCTATAGGTGGCAAAAGAAATGCTGCAGCCCATAGGGATCTCCTGGAACCCCAATACCCTGGGTACCTCTGTACCATATACTAGGGAATTATAAGGCTGTTCCAGTATGCCAAGGTAAATTGGTGAAATTGGTCACTAGCCTGTTAGTGACAATTTGGAAAGAAATTAGAGAGCATAACCACTGAGGTTCTGGTTAGCAGAGCCTCAGTGAGACAGTTAGTCATCACACAGGTAACATATACAGGGCACATTTATGAGCACTGGGGCCCTGGCTGGCAGGGTCCCAGTGGCACATACAACTAAAACAACATATATACAGTGAAATAAGGGGGTAACATGCCAGGCAATATGGTACTTTCCTACACAACCCCCCCCCAAACGAAGGACAATAAGACTAGCCATGACCTGATGAGTCTTCATTGTCTAAGTGGAAATATCTGGAGAGTCCATCTGCATTGGAGTGGGTACTCCCAGGTCTATGTTCCACTGTATAGTCCATTCCCTGTAGGGATATGGACCACCTCAACAATTTAGGGTTTTCACCTTTCATTTGTTTTAGCCAAAGTAGAGGTTTGTGGTCTGTCTGAACAATGAAGTGAGTTCCAAATAGGTATGGCCTCAACTTCTTCAGTGCCCAGACCACAGCAAAGGCCTCCCTCTCTATGGCAGACCAACGCTTTTCTCTAGGGGTCAACCTCCTGCTGATAAAAGCAACAGGTTGATCCTGGCCCTCAGAATTAAGTTGTGATAAGACTGCCCCTACCCCTAATTCAGATGCATCAGTTTGGACAATGAATATTTTGGAGTAACAGGGGATTTTTAGGACAGGTGCAGAGCACATGGCCTGTTTCAGCTCCTCAAAAGCTTTCTGACAGCTAGCTGTCCACAATACATTTTTAGGCATTTTCTTAGATGTAAGGTCATTAAGAGGGGCTGCTATGGAGCCATAGTTCTTTATGAACCTCCTGTAGTACCCAGTGAGGCCTAAGAAGGCTCTCACCTGAGTCTGAGTTGTAGGGGGAACCCAATCTATGATAGTTTGGATTTTCCCCTGAAGTGGTGCAATCTGTTCTCCACCTACAAGTTGTCCCAGATAAACCACTTTCCCTTGCCCTATCTGGCACTTTGAAGCCTTGATAGTGAGGCCTGCCTTTTGCAGGGCCTCCAAAACTTTAAATAGGTGGACCAGGTGATCATCCCAGCTGGAGCTAAAGACAGCTATATCATCTAGATATGCTGCACTAAAAGCCTCCAACCCTTGCAGGACTGTATTCACCAACCTCTGAAAAGTGGCAGGTGCATTTTTCAAACCAAAGGGCATTACTGTGAATTGGTAGTGCCCTCCAATGGTGGAAAATGCAGTTTTTGCTTTAGCATCCGCTGATAACTTGATCTGCCAATACCCTGCAGTCAAATCAAAGGTGCTTAGATACTTGGCAGATGCCAGTGTATCTATTAGCTCATCTGCCCTGGGTATAGGGTGAGCATCAGTTTTGGTTACCTGGTTGAGACCTCTGTAGTCTACACAAAATCTAATTTCCTTCTTTCCATCTTTGGAATGAGGTTTTGGTACAAGTACCACAGGAGAGGCCCATGGACTTTCAGAGTGCTCAACCACTCCCAGTTCAAGCATTTTCTGAACCTCTTGTTTTATGCAGTCCCTGACATGGTCAGGCTGCCTGTAGATCTTACTTTTGACAGGCAGGCTGTCTCCAGTATCTATAGTGTGCTCACACCAAGAAGTGGTGCCTGGCACAGTAGAAAAGAGTTCAGAAAACTGACCCAGGAGATTTATGCAGTGGTATTTCTGCTCAGCAGTAAGACAATCTGCCAGAACTACACCTTCCACTAGAGCATATTGTTCTGTGGAAGAGAAGAGATCAGGGAGAGGGTCACTCTCTTCTTCTTGTCCTTCATCTGTTGCCATGAGCAGGGTGAGATCAGCCCTGTCATAGTAGGGTTTCAGGCGATTGACATGGAGCACCCTAAGTGGACTCCTGGCAGTGCCTAAGTCAACAAAGTAGGTGACTTCTCCCTTTTTTTCAACAATAAGGTGGGGTCCACTCCATTTGTCTTGGAGTGCTCCTGGGGCCACAGGCTCCAAGACCCACACTTTCTGCCCTGGTTGGAACTGAATCAGAACAGCCTTCTGGTCATGCCATTGCTTTTGGAGCTCTTGGCTGGCCTGAAGGTTTTTACTGGCCTTTTTCATGTACTCAGCCATTCTAGATCTTAGGCCAAGTACAAAGTCCGCTATGTCTTGCTTTGGAGCTTTTAAAGGTTGTTCCCAACCCTCCTTCACAAGTGTTAGAGGACCTCTTACAGGGTGTCCAAACAGGAGTTCAAAGGGGCTGAAGCCCACTCCTTTCTGGGGTACCTCCCTGTAAGCAAAAAGGAGGCAAGGTAACAGGACATCCCATCTCCTCCGGAGTTTTTCAGGGAGTCCCATTATCATTCCTTTGAGAGTTTTATTAAACCTCTCAACCAGTCCATTTGTTTGTGGATGATAGGGTGTGGTGAACTTGTATGTCACACCAAATTCCTTCCACATGGCCTTTAAGTAAGCAGACATGAAATTGCTTCCCCTGTCTGATGCCACCTCTTTTGGGAAGCCCACCCTGGAAAAGGTTCCCAGGAGGGCATTTGCCACTGCAGGAGCTGTAGTGGTCCTTAGAGGAATTGCTTCAGGATATCTGGTGGCATGGCTCACTACCACCAAGATAAACCTATTGCCTGAAGCAGTAGGAGGGTCAACGGGGCCAACTATGTCAACCCCTACCCTTTCAAAGGGAACCCCAACCACAGGCAGTAGGATAAGGGGTGCCCTTGGAGTGCCACCTGTTTTGCCACTGGCTTGACAGGTTTCACAGGACTTACAAAATTCCTTTGTGTCCTCTGACATTCTTGGCCAATGAAACAAGGGAACAAGCCAGTCCCATGTTTTCATTTGTCCTAAATGTCCAGCCAAGGGAATGTCGTGGGCTAGAGTTAGGAGGAACTCTTTGCATTGCAAGGAAATGACCAATCTCCTGGCTGCTCCAGGTTTAGGGTCCCTTGCCTCAGTATACAAGAGGTTGTCCTCCCAGTAAACTCTGTGAGAGTCACTGACATCCCCATTTTGCTGTTTGACAGCTTGCTGTCTTAGACCCTCTAGTGTGGGACAGGTCTGCTGTGCCACACTCAGCTCCTCCCTGGCAGGCCCCCCTCCACCCAAAAGTGTCTGCTTCCAGCTCCTCTGGTGTAGGTTCTGCACAGGGTGGAAATTCTTCTTCCTCAGAAGTTGAATCCACTGTAGAGGGGGGGATAGTAGGTAGTGATTTACCTTTACTAACCCTAGCTTTAGGGAGCACTTGGTCCATTGTTCCAGGATCCAAGTCACCCTGTCTTTTTTGCTTTTTGGCCTGAGCCCTTGTCAAAGCAAAAATATGCCCAGGAATGCCCAGCATTGCTGCATGAGCCTCCAACTCCACTTCTGCCCAAGCAGATATCTCTAAAGCGTTCCCTAGTAGACAGTCTACAGGTAAATCTGAGGCAACCACAACTTTCTTTGGACCAGTAACCCCACCCCCCCAGTTGAGATTCACAACAGCCATGGGGTGGCTAAGAGTGTTGTTATGAGCATCAGTCACTTGGTACTAGTGAACAAGTAGGTGTTATTCAGGGTGGACCAGTTTCTCTTTTACCATGGTAACACTGGCACCTGTGTCCCTGTAGGCCTGAACCTCAACACCATTTATTAGGGGAAGTTGCTTGTACTTATCCATATTAAGGGGACAAGCAACCAAGGTGGCCAAATCAGTGGCACCTTCAGAGACTAACTCAGCCTCTGTGGTCTCCCTAACAAGACCAACCCCAACTAAATTACCTAAAGTGAGCCCAGCTACTCCCTTGGATTGGCTATTAGTAGGTTTGCTCCCACCACCACTGCTATTACTAGGGGCACTAGGTGTAGCAGTAGGGGTG
Source organism: Pleurodeles waltl (assembly GCF_031143425.1). Classification (NCBI taxonomy): domain Eukaryota; kingdom Metazoa; phylum Chordata; class Amphibia; order Caudata; family Salamandridae; genus Pleurodeles; species Pleurodeles waltl. The sequence goes on along the minus strand of NC_090439.1, from coordinate 54,061,004 downwards.
GTGGTAGTGGGAGGCTTGGTGCTTTTCTTTGGACAACTGGGGTCAGTGTTCCAATGGCCTTTTACTTTACATAAATAGCACCATGGTTTCTTTACTTGATTAGAAGAGGATTTGGTCCCACCACCCCCACCAGAGTGTTGTTGTTGGCCTGATGAAGACTCATTTTTAGATGTGTCCCCACCCTTGTCTGAAGACTTACCATCCTTCTTCTTGCCTTCCTTGTCACCCCCTGTATGAACTTTTCTGTTCACTCTTGTTCTGACCCATTTATCTGCCTTCTTTCCCAATTCTTGGGGAGAGGTCAGATCTGAGTCCACTAGATACTGGTGCAACAAATCAGACACACAATTATTAAGAATATGCTCTCTCAGGATTAAGTTATACAGGCTTTCATAGTCAGAAACTTTACTGCCATGTAACCACCCCTCCAAGGCCTTCACTGAATGGTCAACAAAGTCTACCCAGTCTTGTGAAGACTCCTTTTTGGTTTCTCCGAACTTGATCCTGTACTGTTCAGTGGTTAAGCCATAACCATCTAGGAGTGCATTCTTAAGAACTGTAAAATTATTGGCATCACTTTCCTTAACAGTAAGGAGCCTATCCCTACCCTTGCCACTGAAAGATAGCCATAGGATAGCAGCCCACTGCCTTTGAGGGACCTCCTGTACAACACAGGCCCTCTCGAGTGCAGCAAACCACTTGTTAATATCATCCCCCTCCTTGTAAGGGGGAACTATCTTGTGCAGATTCCTAGAATCATGATATTTTACAGGATTACTATCTGTAATACTGCTGCTGCCACCATGGGGTCCAAACCCCAACCTCTGTCTTTCTTTTTCTAAGTCAACTGCTTCCCTGTCTAGATCCAGCTGTTGCTTCTTGAGCTTCAGCCTGGACTCTTCCACTCTCAATCTATTGAGTTCCCTTTCTAACACTCTGGCGGTCATTACAACATTGGCGGTATAAGGCACTTACCGCCGTGCAGAAGACCGCCAATACACCGTCGCGGCCGCGGTAGACCACCACAGCTATTATGACACACATCACGGAATCTGCCGAAATTCAGACACCCACACAATACCGCCACACCAAAGGTCAGCGATAAACATGCGGAAATCCTCCAGCTCCACGCCAACAGAAACATGCCCATGCCATTACGACTCACGAATCCAAACGGCGATCTTTCAACCGCGGTATTCCATTGGCGGTACACACCCCTGCGCTCAAAATACACACACATCTCCAAAACACCGCCACTTTGGACAATTCCAAATACACACACCTGATACACATACACACAACACTCCCACACACCCAACACAATATAAAACACACACCCACATCACCCACAAACCCCTACGACCCAAAATTAGAGAGAAGGCCAGAGAGAGACAGCACAGAATAGAGAACCCCATCACACAGAGGCACACTACACCATCACCGACACAACATCAACGCACAAAACACCACATACCACTATACTCACCACACTCATCACCACATACACCACCTCACACATCACACACACCACCCCATGGCACGCCAAAGACATCCCCGCTTTTCCGAAGAGGAGCTCAGGGTCATGGTGGAGGAAATCGTACGGGTAGAGCCACAGCTATTTGGCTCACAGGTACAGCACACATCCATAGCCAGGAAGATGGAGCTATGGCAAAGAATAGTCGACAGGGTCAACGCTGTGGGACAGCATCCAAGAAATAGAGAGGACATTAGGAAGAGGAGGAACGACCTACGGGGGAAGGTGCGTTCAACGGTATCCAGGCACCACATCGCGGTTCAGCGGACTGGCGGCGGACCCCCACCTCCTCCCCCACAACTAACAACATGGGAGGAGCAAGTCTTGTCCATATTGCATCCTGAGGGCCTCGCAGGAGTCGTTGGAGGAACGGACACTGGTAAGTCAAATCTTAACTATCATATCCCCTACCTTACCTGCATGGTATCACACCCCCCCACCCTCACACCCTCCCCTATCACCCTAACTCCTCACTAATGTACCCACAACACCAACCACCCATCCCAACACCAAGACCTGCATGACACAACTAAGCATGGATACCCATCACTAAAGCATGCCCACTGCACATACCCAGAACACCCCCCAACCATCAGCACACAAGCCCCCACACAGGAATGCCTGCACTGGTGTACACGCACACCCAACCATTGCACACCATAAAACACACACATGCAATAATCATGTACTTATACCCCTGCAGGAACCCGAAGGAACGTCACCACACCAGAGGGTCCAGACAACACCACTCCACCCCCAGAAGAGGCCCACAGTGACGACAGCAGCTCTGCCCTACTGGATCTTGATGACCAGCCCGGACCATCGTGGGCCTCAGGACAGTCGGTTCCCCTTGCCCAGCCACAGCCCAACACCGAACTTCCACCCTCTGGTAACACCAGCATAGCACCCACCCAGCGGGCCCATACCTCCCTACCCAGGACAGGTCAATCAGCGGTGGGTCCACCACTACAGGGCACCCAGGCTAACCCAACACCCCAACAACAACAGGGACCTGGGGGCAGTGGTAGTGGGCACACGGTCCAGGGGACGGAGGCACAGGAACACAGGGGAACTGGGAGGGCTGCTGTGCGACAGAGGGAGGACTGGCCAAGGGAACCTACTCTCAACGAGGCCCTCTCCTCCATCATGGGAGCATACCACCACTCCCAGGAAACGATGGCAACGGTCCTGGACAAGTTGCAGGAGACCCTGCGTCTGCAGGAGGAGCAGTATTTGGGGTTCAGGGAGGAGCTCAGGACCATCGGCTCCGCCCTGGGCACCATTGTAGGGGTGCTGACGGACATTCAAAAGACCTTGAGGGACACCGTGGCACTCCAAGGGGCCCCTGACACTAGCCAGGACGATGAAATGCCCACCACCTCCGCCGGCGCTAGTGGACCGGACGCCCCGCCACAGGACCAACACACCAGCACCCCAACCCCTGCAGACGGACAACCACCACGAAAGCGGTCCCTGAGATCCAGGAACAGGACAGAGCAAGATGGCAAGACCCCCGCCAGGAAATAAGACCACCCTGATTGTCCCCCCACTGTACCACTTTGTTACCCTGTCCAAATCGGAACTGCCCCAGCTCCATTTCCAATGGCCAGATGTACAATGTACCTGTGAGACTAATCGACTGGACTCTGCCATGGACATTCTTCCACCATAACCCATCCCCATTTCACAACCCCCCTTCATTGTTATGCACTTAAATAAACACCCTTGAAACACTAATAAAACTGTAGTCAGTCAATGATTTTGAACTTTGTATTGTCAATTACAGTTTCAAAAATGGTTACCCATTGGAAGGCCAACATACCAATGTCACACATCACAAGCCTTTCAAGGGTGCAAGCTGTTGACACGTAGGTTACCACATTTGTGAAACTGAAATGGAAGGGGACAACTCAGTTAACAAATAGTGAGTGAAATGTAGGTACAGGATAGAGGTAGACTCGTGAAAGTTAATGTTATGTTAAACCTGAAAATGTACTCACCTGTGTCTCACTGGAAATATTGCTGTATGACTGACTCCCTGTTGTCGTTTTCTTCTTCATCAGCTTCATCCTCATCACTGTCCACAGGCTCCACAGGCTCCACTGCTGCTACAACACCGTCATCTGGATCATCCTCCTGCAGAAAAGGCACCTGGCATCGCAATGCCAAGTTATGGAGCAGGCGATGATGATGTCGCACACCTTCTTCGGTGAGTAGAATAGGGACCCACCTGTCATATGAGGCACCTGAACCTCGCCTTCAGCAGGCCAAAGGTGCGTTCGATCACCCTCCTAGTCCGCACATGGGCCTCATTGTACCGTTCCTCTGTCCTGGTCCTGGGATTCCTCACTGGGGTCAATAGCCAGGAAAGGTTGGGGTAACTGGAGTCCCCGAATAGCCATACACAGTGCCTCTGGAGTTGACCCATCATATCAGGGATGCTGCTATTCCGCAGGATGTAGGCGTCATGCACAGAGCCAGGGAACATTGCATTTACCTGCGAGATGTACTGGTCTGCCAAACAGACCATCTGGACATTCATGGAATGATAACTCTTCCTGTTCCTGTACACCTGTTCACTCCTGCGGGGGGGACCAGAGCTACATGGGTCCCATCAATGGCACCTATGACGTTCGGGATATGTCCAAGGGCATAGAAGTCACCTTTCACTGTAGGCAAATGCTCCACCTCAGGGAAAATTATGTATCTCCTTACGTGTTTCAGCAGGGCAGACAACACTCTGGACAACAAGTTGGAAAACATAGGCTGGGACATCCCTGATGCCATGGCCAAAGTAGTCTGAAATGACCCACTTGCAAGAAAATGGAGCACTGACAGCACCTGAACGTCAGAGGGGATTCCAGTCGGATGGCGGATTGGTGACATCAGGTCTGGCTCCAACTGGGTACATAGTTCCTGGATTGTGGCACGGTCGAACCGGTAGGTCACGATCAAATGTCTCTCTTCCATTGTCAACAGCGGTCGGTACACCGGCGGATTCTGCCATCTTCCAATATGTCCCAACTGACGGTGCCTAAGAAGGACAACAGCGAAGAAACTGTCACCATTCCTCTAGGTATGTACCCACAGTCACACACAAGACTACAACAGACAATTAACACATCCGGGAAATGTTTTGAGTGTAGGCCAAGTGGGTCCCTGAAATGGCGGCTGCCTGACCTCTAAACTGGGACAATGGAATTGTGGGGTAACTGCGCTGGCGTTGGACACCGTCGCGGTAGGCGGTCATAGAGCGCGGCCCAATGCTGCATTGGTTAACATTGGACCCTATGGGTCCCAGGAGCCAATGAACAGGTTCGCTGGCGGTGATGATGCGCCCCGCCGCAGACGTCACCGCCGCGGACGTCACCACCATTTTCTATCTCTTCAATCACTAGATACCTGACCTTCGACAGGAGAGGACCTACACTGCTAGTGCTGCTGTGACCTCGGTCTGGAAGCGACGATGGCTGCTGCGTCTGGGGAAAGGGCCCCTGCCTTCACTGCACAGGAGTTGGAGAAACTTGTGGATGGGGTCCTCCCCAGTACATGCTACTCTACGGTCCTCCAGACCAACAGGTTAGTACACAGGGAGCACGTTGGATGGGCTAGGCCTGGGTGGACAGGGCTGAGTGGAAGAGGGAAGGGGGCAGAGTTCTTACCACAGAAATGCATGGGGATGAATGGGCCACATGGACAGACTTGGGAGGGGGCCACTCACATTGACGGTGCAGTTGGTAATGACTGTTCCTCTTTCCTTGTGCATGTCATGTAGGTCAGCGCCCACCATAAGAACGACATTTGGCGTGTCATCGCCAAGGAAGTCCGGACCCTGGGGGCCCACCAGAGACGGGGCACCCACTGCCGGAAGAGATGGGAGGACATTCCCCGCTGCAGCAAGAAGATGGCGGAGGCTCAGCTGGGGATGGCCTCCCAACGTGGGAGGGGTGCCCGTCGCACCATGACCCCTGATGTTCCGGATCCTGGCGGTGGCCTACCCGGAGTTGGATGGGCGCTTAAGGACATCACAGCAGACACAAGGGGGTGAGTACAACCTCATTCTGTGGACTTTGAGTGCAGTGGAGGTGTCTGGGTGGGGGAGGTAGGCTGTGGGTGTCCGTAGGCCAGGGCGAATTAGGTAGGCAAGGCCCCTCCGTAATGTAGGCCATGTGGGACTCTACCCCAGCTCAGAACAGAGGCAAGTTGATGTATAGTTGCCCCTTTGCCATCCATGTGCGCAGATTTCTACCATTGCCATGTAGGCCATATCCCAGAAATTGCATGTGCAGAGGGCAAGAGCACGGCGTAATGCATGGGGCTGCCGCGTCTGTCTTGTCTGCCAACGGTAGCGGTATGCCATGCACTAAAACTCTCTTTCTTCTGTCTCCCCACCTTTTCCTGCTCTCCCTGTCCTTCTGTACATCAGCATCATCAGGTGGAGGTACAGTGGCACCGGAGCACGAGGGAGCTGCATCCCACATGGCCATGGAGGGCCACACCACAGACTCTGAATGCACCAGTGGGACGGAGGGCGAGGGGAGCTTCACGTCAGCCACAGGATTACCAGCCAGCGACACGGACTCGTCCACCGATGTGAGCTCCCCTGTGGTGGCGGCACCATCTGTGCGCCCCACTTCTACAGGTACAGCCGCCACCTCCCCTACCAGCCCCGCCCTCCCAGCAGCCCCTCAGCGTTCGCCCTGTGCCCGCTCACCCAGGAGGGTGGGCATCACCTTCGCCCCAGGCACCACAGGCCCTGCCCCAGTCACCCCTGCTGCCCTCAGTGAGGAGGCCATTGACCTCCTCAGGTCACTCACTGTTGGGCAGTCTACCATTGTGAATGTCATCCAGGGTGTAGAACGAGAGTTGCAACACGGTAATGCATTCCTGGAAGGCATTCATTCTGGTCAGGCTATCCTTCAGCGAACCCTGCAATCTCTGGCCTCAGCACTGATGGCAGCCATTGTCCCTGTGTCCAGCCTCCCCCCTCCAACTTCCTCCACCCAGACCCAATCCCCTGTACCTCAGCCCATCCCAAGCACACCTACAGACCAGCAGGCACACAAGTCAACACCCAAAAGTAGCTCAAGCAAACATAGGCACCACACACACCACAGGCACTCACACAAGCATCACACCCATACAGACACAGCAACATCCACTGTCTCCACAGTGTCCCCCTCCTCCTCTTCTTCCTCCTCCCTCCCAGTGTCGTCTACACATACACCTGCATGCACCACATCTACAGGCACTAGGACTCGCACCAGGACACCCAGCACCACAAGCCGCTCACCTGCACTCACCACCTCCACTGCCATTTACACGTCCCCTGTGTCCTCTCAAAGTGTGTCTGTGACGCCCCCCTCCCAAAGTACCCAAACGCCGGCAATCACTCACCCAACATCCATCCACCTCACGACAACCTCCTGCACCTGTACCCAAAACACCTAAAGTGACACCTCCTACAACCACCTCCTCTACCTCAACTCCAAGACCCCCTCCAGCTACCCATCCCAGTGTCCGTCAGAAACTGTCCCTATGTCAAATTGACCTGTTTGCCCCACACCCCTCCAGTTCATCAGTCCCGTTGTAGCGCCTCAGCCAAAAAGCCTCCAGTGCCAGTGGTGCATGTTCCAGGTTTTTGGAGTGCACCGTCCCCCAGGGCAGGCAGTAGGACCCGGAGCCAAGGCACTGGCAGCCCACCCCCTGTAAAGGCTCTGAAATTGGAGAGTGGATGACGGGACCGTGTCAAGACTCCTGGTGGGACAACAACTGAAATGGGATCGAAAGCGATTGGTGAGTCAGCTGTAACTCCAGAGAAGGTCCCGAGGAAGTCTGCCCAGCCTGTTGTGAGTGTCACGGTGGAGAAGTGTGCCATCATTTCCGGCGTTCGAGACACAACCGCCAGCACCGTCGTTACTGGTCAGGAGACCACCGCCATATTCACAGCCCAGGAGGGCCCAAGTATCGTTACTGGTCAGGAGACCACCGTCGGAGTCACAGCCCAGGAGGGCCCATGTATCGTTACTGGTCAGGAGACCACTGCCAGAGTCAAAGCCCAGGAGGGCACAAGTATCGTTACTGGTCAGGAGACCACCGCCGGAGTCACAGGCCAGGAGGGACCAGGATCCCACAGCCCCGCTGGGCAATGATGGAACGTCATGCCACACACCAATGTCCAGTGTGGAGATCGTCATGCCACACACCAATGTCCAGTGTGGAGATCGTCATGCCACACACCAATGTCAGTATCCGAACCGCCATGTCAGAGCACGGCTGAACAGGGCAAAGCCTGCCATGGCTAAGCACCGCTGAACAGGGCAAAGACTACCATGGCTAAGCACCGCTGAACAGGGCAAAGACCGCCATGGTGAAGACCGCTGAACAGGGCAAGGACCGCCATGGTGAAGACCGCTGAACAGGGCAAAGACTGCCATGGCTAAGCACCGCTGAACAGGGCAAAGATCGCCATGGTGAAGACCGCTGAACAGGGCAAAGACAGCCATGGTGAAGACCGCTGAACAGGGCAAAGACTGCCATGGTTAAGCACCGCTGAACAGGGCCAAGACCGCCATGGTGAAGACCGCTGAACAGGGCAGAGACCGCCATGGTGAAGACCGCTGAACAGGGCAAAGACTGCCATGGCTAAGCACCGCTGAACAGGGCAAAGACCGCCATGGTGAAGACCGCTGAACAGGGCAGAGACCGCCATGGTGAAGACCGCTGAACAGAGCAAAGACTGCCATGGCTAAGCACCGCTGAACAGGGCAAAGACTGCCATGGTGAAGACGGCTGAACAGGGCACAGACTGTCATGGCTAAGCACCGCTGAACAGGGCAAAGACCGCCATGGTGAAGACCGCTGAACAGGGCAAAGACTTCCATGGCTAAGCACCGCTGAACAGGGCAAAGACCGCCATGGTGAAGACCGCTGAACAGCGCAAAGACCGCCATGGTGAAGACCGCTGAACAGGGCAAAGACTGCCAAGGCTAAGCACCGCTGAACAGGGCCAAGACCGCCATGGTGAAGACCGCTGAACAGGGCAAAGACTGCCATGGCTAAGCAACGCTGAACAAGGCAAAGACTGCCATGGCTAAGCACCGCTGAACAGGGCAAAGACTGTCATGGTGAAGACCGCTGAACAGGGCATAGACTGCCATGGCTAAGCACCGCTGAACAGGGCAAAGACCGCCATGGTGAAGATCCGCTGAACAGGGCAAAGACTGCCATGGCTAAGCACCTCTGAACAGGGCAGAGACCGCCATGGTGAAGACCGCTGAACATGGCAAAGACTGCTATGGCTAAGCACCGCTGAACAGGGCCAAGACCGCCATGGTGAAGACCGCTGAACAGGGCAAAGACCGCCATGGTGAAGACCGCTGAACAGGGCAAAGACTGTCATGGCTAAGCACCGCTGAACAGGGCAAAGACCGCCATGGTGAAGACCGCTGAACAGGGCAAAGACCACCATGGTGAAGACCGCTGAACAGGGCAAAGACTGTCATGGCTAAGCACCGCTAAACAGGGCAAAGACCGCCATGGTGAAGACCGCTGAAGAGGGCAAAGACCACCATGGTGAAGACCGCTGAACAGGGCAAAGACTGTCATGACTAAGCACCGCTAAACAGGGCAAAGACCGCCATGGTGAAGACCGCTGAACAGGGCAAAGACTGCCATGGCTAAGCACCACTGAACAGGGCAAAGACTGCCATGGCTAAGCACCGCTGAACAGGGCCAAGACCGCCATGGTGAAGACCGCTGAACAGGGCAAAGACCGCCATGGTGAAGACCGCTGAACAGGGCAAAGACTGTCATGGCTAAGCACCGCTGAACAGGGCAAAGACCGCCATGGTGAAGACCGCTGAACAGGGCAAAGACCGCCATGGTGAAGACTGCTGAACAGGGCAAAGACTGTCATGGCTAAGCACCGCTGAACAGGGCAAAGACCGCCGTGGTGAAGACCGCTGAACAGGGCAAAGACTGCCTTGGCTAAGCACCGCTGAACAGGGCAAAGACCGCCATGGTGAAGACCGCTGAACAGGGCAAAGACCGCCATTTTGAAGACCGGTGAACAGGGCAAAGACTGCCATGGCTAAGCACCGCTGAACAGGGCAAAGACCGCCATGGTGAAGACCGCTGAACAGGGCAAAGACCGCCATGGTGAAGTCCGCTGAACAGGGCAAAGACTGTCATGGCTAAGCACCGCTGAACAGGGCAAAGACCGCCATGGTGAAGACCGCTGAACAGGGCAAAGACTGCCATGGCTAAGCACCGCTGAACAGGGCCAAGACCGCCATGGTGAAGACTGCTGAACAGGGCAAAGACCGCCATGGTGAAGACCGCTGAACAGGGCAAAGACTGCCATGGCTAAGCACCGCTGAACAGGGCCAAGACCGCCATGGTGAAGACTGCTGAACAGGGCAAAGACCGCCATGATGAAGACCGCTGAACAGGGCAAAGACTGCCATGGCTAAGCACCGCTGAACAGGGCCAAGACCGCCATGGTGAAGACTGCTGAACAGGGCAAAGACCGCCATGGTGAAGACCGCTGAACAGGGCAAAGACCGCCATGGTGAAGACCGCTGAACAGGGCAAAGACTGTCATGGCTAAGCACCGCTGAACAGGGCAAAGACCGCCATGGTGAAGACCGCTGAACAGGGCAAAGACTGCCATGGCTAAGCACCGCTGAACAGGGCAAAGACTGCCATGACTAAGCACCGCTGAACAGGGCCAAGACCGCCATGGTGAAGACCGCTGAACAGGGCAAAGACTGCCATGGCTAAGCACCGCTGAACAGGGCAAAGACCGTCATGGTGAAGACCGCTGAACAGGGCAAAGACCGCCATGGTGAAGACCGCTGAACAGGGCAAAGACTGCCATGGCTAAGCACCGCTGAACAGGGCAAAGACTGTCATGGCCAAGCACCGCTGAACAGGGCAAAGACCGCCATGGTGAAGACCGCTGAACAGGGCAAAGACTGCCATGGCTAAGCACCGCTGAACAGGGCCAAGACCGCCATGGTGAAGACTGCTGAACAGGGCAAAGACCGCCATGGTGAAGACCGCTGAACAGGGCAAAGACTGCCATGGCTAAGCACCGCTGAACAGGGCAAAGACCGCCATGGTGAAGACCGCTGAACAGGGCAAAGACTGTCATGGCTAAGCACCGCTGAACAAGGCAAACACCGTGTGGGTATGAATAGGCCGCCACATCAGGCATCCTTATCCCATGTGCAGCTGGGACAGTTACAGGACATGAACTTTCACGGGGAGACTCATCCTGTCTGGGCACCAGTCCCACCCAGTACCAGTAGAGAACTGCAGATACTTGCGAAAATTTAGCTTTGCATTCCCCAGGATGGTCTAGTGGGCAACCACCCACTGTAAAGACTTGTGAGACTGTGGCTTTGCACTCCCCAGGATGTAACAGTGGGCAACCCACCCACTGTAGAGACTTGTGAGACTGTGGCTTCGCACTCCCCAGGATGGCACAGTGGGCAACCCACCCACTGTAGAGACTGGTGAGACTGTGGCTTTGCGCTCCCCAGGATGGCACAGTGGGCAACCCACCCACTTGTGAGACTTGAGAGACTGTGGCTTTGCACTCCCCAGGATACATCAATGGGCATGGAGCCCCGTCATGGATCTGGCTTCGCATTCATCTGGCTTAGGTGCCCCCCCCTTCCCTTCCCCCTGAGGTGCCTGTAGTGTTTCTATCTGATGCCCCAGCAGTGTTCTCTCGGATTTTGGTCAGGTATCTATTGTGGGCCTCGCCCATGCATTTTTGGACTGTTCGTGCACCGACATTGTTGTGTACATATCTGCACTACTTCTTGTATTGTATATATAATTATGACAGATTTCGAGTTATATATCAGTATTTTTTTGTATGACATGTATATTGGCACATTACACTGTTTGACCGAAATTCGCTTTGTCTTTGCATTCTTCTGGGGGGATTGTGGGTTGTTCATGTGATTTTTGTAAATGCATTGGTGTGTATGTTGTAATATGCGAGAGTGGGGGTGTTTGGTGGGTGTCCCCCTAACTTTTGCCTCCCCCTCCCCGTGTCGTAGATGCCTTACTCACCGGTATCTTCTGTGCCTACATCGCTGTTGGTCATGAAGGAGCAGAAAGACAAGGGCAGGTGGGATTTGGAGTTCCGGCTCCATGGAGTCGTCGTTCCTCGTGGAGTGTGTTAAGGTGAGCGTTTTCCCATAGCAAAAGCTGTTTCCGCCATGTTTTTATCCACGGAGAATCAGCCCCGGAAAAGGTGGCGGATTGGCCTGTCATAATAATGTGGGCGGTACATTGTCTCCCGCCTGTCTGTTGGCGGTGACCGTCGCGCTCTTTGTCTGTACCGCTGTGGCGGGCGATGTGTTAAAGTGACTGTCTTTGTTGGCGGTTTCCGCCAGGGTCGTAATTCCCTTTTTTTGTCCGCCGACCTGTTTGCGGTATTTCCGCAGCTTTAACACCGTCCGCCAGGGTTGTAATGACCCCCTCTGTCTTCAGGGTGGGTGGGTTGGGCATGCCTTGACAAAGAAGAATGGTGTGAATGAACAGAGGAAGAACTGTCCCTAACAGATGGCACTCTAACAATCTGGCCTAAAGGAGTAACTTCTATACTGTGATGAGAACTCACATCAGTACCAGCCCTGCTAGGTGGCCTGCTAAGGGGTAGGTTGGGAAGGTTCCCTTCTAACACTTTTACTGGGGCTACCCCAGAATCAGAGTGTGAACCATCAGCTAATTTCTCACCAGATGTGCCAGCTATGGTCTTACCATTTTCAATGAGCATATTAACTAACAATTCTCTAGAGGGATTCTTCCCTACCCCTAAAACTCTATCAATACAGAGACTCCTTGCACTTTTCCAGCTAAGGTGGTCATAAGTAGTGCTGGTCAGATCCAGAGTTTGACCTGTACCAGACATGATAGAAAAAGGTTTAAGGGACAGAAAAAGAAAGAAAAAGTTTCAGAACTTTTTAAGGAAACAGAAAAAAACTTTTTCAACTTTTAAGAAACTTTTTGAAAGTTTTAGAGGTACTTTTCAGCACTTAGCAATAGAGTAAGAGAAGAAAAGCAAAACTTTTTGGTTAGGTGTGCATACACTGAACTTGGTTTGTATATTTTTCTCTTATGAAAAGTACAAAATGACAAAGTGGTAAGTAGTTGCAAGTACTTATCCCACCGCTGCACAACCAATGTAGGAGGCTGGCCTGGTTTGTAGTGGTACCAAGGGGTACTTACACTCTGCACCAGGTACAGTTATCCCTTATTAGTGTAGAAGAGGTGTCTAGCAGCTTAGGCTGATAGAAAAGGGTACCTTAGCAGAGCAGCTGAGGCTGAACTAGGAGACGTGTAAAGCTCCTACTATACCACTGGTGTCATATGCACAATATCATAAGAAAACACAACACACAGATATACTAAAAATAAAGGTACTTTATTTTTATGACAATATGCTAAAAGTATCTCAGTGAGTACCCTCAGTATGAGGATAGCAAATATACACAAGATATATGTACACAATACCAAAATTATGCAGTAATAGCAATAGAAAGCAATGCAAGCAATGTACAGTCACAATAGATTGCAATGAGAGCACATAGGTATAGGGGCAACACAAACCATATACTCTAGAAGTGGAATGCGAACCACGAATGGACCCCAAACCTATGTGAGCTTGTAGAGGGTCGCTGGGACTGTAAGCAAACAGTGACGGTTAGAAAAATAGCCCACCCCAAGACCCTGAAAAGTAGGTGTAAAGTGCACCTAAGTTCCCCAGAGAGCACAGAAGTCATGATAGGGGAATTCTGCAAGGAAGATCAACACCAGCAATGCAACAACAATGGATTTCCGGACGAGAGTACCTGTGGAACAAGGGGACCAAGTCCAAAAGTCACGATCAAGTCGGGAGTGGGCAGATGCCCAGGAAATGCCAGCTGTGGGTGCAAAGAAGCTGCCACCAGATGGTAGAAGCTGTGGATTCTGCAAGAACGAAGAGGACTAGGAACTTCCCATTTGGAGGATGGATGTCCCACGTCGTGAAGAAGCTTGCAGAGGTGTTTCCATGCAGAAAGACCTCAAACAAGCCTTGCTAGCTGCAAGGGTCGCGGTTAGGGTTTTTGGATGCTGCTGTGGCCCAGGAGGGACCAGGATGTCGGAACAGGCACTACAAAGAAGAGTGAACTAGAGCTCACCCGAAGTCACAAAAGAAGGTCCCACGACGCCGGAGGACAACTCAGGAGGTCGTGCACTGCAGGTTAGAGTGTCGGGGACCCAGGCTTGGCTGTGCACAAAGGAAATCCTGGAAGAGTGCACAGGAGCCGGAGCAGCTGCAAATCACGTGGTACCCAGCAATGCAGTCTAGCGTGGGGAGGTAAGGACTTACCTCCACCAAACTTGGACTGAAGAGTCACTGGACTGTGGGAGTCACTTGGACAGAGTTGCTGAGTTCCAGGGACCACGCTCGTCGTGCTGAGAGGGGACCCAGAGGACCGGTGATGCAGTCTTTTGGTGCCTGCGGTTGCAGGGGGAAGATTCCGTCAACCCACGGGAGATTTCTTCGGAGCTTCTAGTGCAGAGAGGAGGCAGACTACCCCCACAGCATGCACCACCAGGAAAACAGTCGAGAAGGTGGCCGGATCAGCGATACAAGGTTGCAGTAGTCGTCTTTGCTACTTTGTTGCAGTTTTGCAGGCGTCCAGAGAAGTCAGCGGTCGATTCCTTGGCAGAAGGTGAAGAGAGAGATGCAGAGGAACTCTGATGAGCTCTTGCATTCGTTATCTAAAGAGTTCCCCAAAGCAGAGACCCTAAATAGCCAGAAAAGGAGGTTTGGCTACTTAGGAAGGAGGATAGGCTAGCAACACAGGTAAGAGCCTATCAGAAGGAGTCTCTGACGTCACCTGCTGGCACTGGCCACTCAGAGCAGTCCAGTGTGCCAGCAGCACCTCTGTTTCCAAGATGGCAGAGGTCTGGAGCACACTGGAGGAGCTCTGGGCACCTCCCAGGGGAGGTGCAGGTCAGGGGAGTGGTCACTCCTCTTTCCTTTGTCCAGGTTCGCGCCAGAGCAGGGCTGGGGATCCCTGAACTGGTGTAGACTGACTTATGCAGAGAATGGCACCATCTGTGCCCATTAAAGCATTTCCAGAGGCTGGGGGAGGCTACTCCTCCCCAGCCCTGACACCTTTTTCCAAAGGGAGAGGGTGTAACACCCTCTCTCTGAGGAAGTCCTTTGTTCTGCCTTCCTGGGCCAAGCCTGGCTGGATCCCCGGAGGGCAGAAACCTGTCTGAGGGGTTGGCAGCAGCAGCAGCTGCAGTGAAACCCCGGGAAAGGTAGTTTGGCAGTACCCGGGTCTGTGCTAGAGACTCGGGGGTTCATGGAATTGTCTCCCCAATGCCAGAATGGCATTGGGGTGACAATTCCATGATCTTAGACATGTTACATGGCCATGTTCGGAGTTACCATTGTGACGCTATACTTATGTTGTCACATATGTATAGTGCGCGCATGTAATGGTGTCCCCGCACTCACAAAGTCCGGGGAATTTGCCCTGAACAATGTAGGGGGACCTTGGCTAGTGCCCACACACTAAGGGGGTCATTCTGACCTCCGCGGGCGGCGGAAGCCGCCCGTCTGGCGGGAACCGCCAGAAGACCGTACCGCGGTCAAAAGACCGCAGCGGTCATTCTGAGTTTCCCGCTGGGCTGGCGGGCGACCGCCAGAAGGCCGCCCGCCAGCCCAGCGGGAAACCCCCTTCCATGAGGATGCCGGCTCCGAATGGGGCCGGCGGAGTGGAAGGGGTGCGACGGGTGCAGTTGCACCCGTCGTGATTTTCAGTGTCTGCTTGGCAGACACTGAAAATCTTGGTGGGGCCCTGTTAGGGGGCCCCTGCAGTGCCCATGCCATTGGCATGGGCACTGCAGGGGCCCCCAGGGGCCCCACGACACCCGTTACCGCCAGCCAGGTTCAGGCTGGCGGTAAGGGGGTCGGAATCCCCATGGCGGCGCTGCCTGCAGCGCCGCCATGGAGGATTCCCTTGGGCAGCGGGAAACCGGCGGGACACTGCCGGTTTCCCGTTTCTGACCGCGGCTGTACCGCCGCGGTCAGAATGCCCATGGGAGCACCGCCAGCCTGTTGGCGGTGCTCTCGCGGTCGTTGGCCCTGGCGGTCCATGACCGCCAGGGTCAGAATGACCCCCTAAGTAACTTAGCACCCAACCTTTACCAGGTAAAGGTTAGACATATAGGTGACTTATAAGTTACTTAAGTGCAGTGGTAAATGACTGTGAAATAACGTGGACGTTATTTCACTCAGGCTGCAATGGCAGGCCTGTGTAAGAATTGTCAGAGCTCCCTATGGGTGGCAAAAGAAATGCTGCAGCCCATAGGGATCTCCTGGAACCCCAATACCCTGGGTACCTCAGTACCATATACTAGGGAATTATAAGGGTGTTCCAGTATGCCAATGTAAATTGGTCAAATTGGTCACTAGCCTGTTAGTGACAATTTGGAAAGAAATGAGAGAGCATAACCACTGAGGTTCTGGTTAGCAGAGCCTCAGTGAGACAGTTAGTCATCACACAGGTAACACATACAGGGCACACTTATGAGAACTGGGGCCCTGGCTGGCAGGGTCCCAGTGACACATACAACTAAAACAACATATATAAAGTGAAATATGGGGGTAACATGCCAGGCACGATGGTACTTTCCTACACATACTCCATAATTGTATTTTTCCAAGGATGTTTATTTCAGTGCTGAGATATGAATGGGGATGTGCAATGGGCTTGGGTGATGGTGGAGGAAAGTCCAGGATAGAGTCCAGTCTATTGGTATCATAGGTGTATTGTCCAATGGGGCATGGGAAGTGGAGCAATGGCAGTTCAAGGTGGACAGGGTGACAGAGTGGGACACAAGGGTGACATTCAGGAGAGTTTTATTTCCTGGTGGGGTCTTGGCAATGGTCTCTGGCTTCTGCCTGGATCACAGGGACCGTTTGCGGGGTGGTTCTCCCTCTGCAGTGGGTGGGTTGCTGGCGGCATGTTGTCCCTGTAACAGGGCCTCCTGTCCACTAACGTCAGCGGAGGTGGAGTACTGTTCATTAGTGTGGCTAGTGTCAGGGGCCCATTGGTGTGCCACTGCCTCCCTCATGGTGTTGGCCATGTCTGTCAGCACCTCTGCAATGGTGACCAGGGTGGTGTTGATGTCCCTCAGGACCTCCCTGATCCCCAGGTACTGTCCCTCCTGCAGCCGCTGGGTCTCCTGCAACTTGGTCAGTATTTGGCCCATGGTCTCCTGGGAATGGTGGTATGCTCCCAGGATGTTGGTGAGTTTCTCATTGAGAGTCAGTTCCCTGGGCCTGTCCTCCCCCTGTCGCACAGCAGTCCTCCCAACTTCCCTGTTGTCCTGTGTCTCTGTCCCCTGAACCGTGTGCCCACTGCCACTGACCCCCGGTCCCTGATTGTCCTGTGTTTGTGGGGTTGCCTGGGGTCCCTGTAGTGGTGGACACACTGCTGATTGATGTGTCCTGGGGACAGTGGTATGAGGCCGCTGGGTGGGTACTGCGCTGGTGTTTCCTGATGCGGGAGGCTCTTTGATGGTAAGGGACTGTCCCTGGGTAACCGACTGTCCAGAGATCCCTGATGGGCCAGGTTGGTCATCCAGATCCAGGCGTGCAGAGCTGCTTTCATCACTGTGGGCCTGTTCTGTGGGGGACTGGATTTTGCTGGCACCTCCTCTTCAGTGGCGTTGTGTGGGGGTCCTGTGGGGATGTAAATGCAGTGTTATTGTTTCTGTGTGTGACATCTTGTGCATGGGTATGTTGCCCTCTATGGTTGTTATTGCCATGGCAGATTGGCCTTGGTCTGAGTTGTTATTTGGTTGGCTAAGTGATTGGTGTTGCAAGCAGGGCTTGGTTGAGGGAGGGGTGGGTTGTGATGGTGTGGTATGTGGGAGGTGGTGGAGTGATGGGGTTGAGGGTAGGTGTGGGAGTTTGTGATGGCATGCAGGTAAGGGGGTGAAACTAGTAAAGAGGTGACTTACCAGAGTCCAGTCCTCCTCCTACTACTGCCAGGCCCTCAGAATGCAGTATTGCCAAGACTTTCTCTTCCCATGTTGTTAGTTGTGGGGGAGGAGGTAGGTGTCCACCGCCAGTCCTCTGTACAGCTATCTGATGTCTTGCAACTACGGAACACACCTTCCCCCGTAGGTCGTTCCACCTCTTCCTGATGTCATCGCTTGTTCTTGGGTGCTCTCCCATGGCATTGACCCTGTCCACGATTCTCCGCCATAGCTCCACCTTCCTTGCAATGGATGTCTGCTACACCTGTGATCTAAATAGCTGTGGCTCTACCCGGAGGATTTTCTCCACCATGGCCCTTAGCTCCTCCTCAGAGAATCTGGGGTTTCTTTGTGATGCCATGGGTGTAGTGTGTGTGTGTGAGGGTGTGTGGGGTGATGTTTTGGGGTGTGTGGTGTGAGGAGCATGGATAGTATATTAGTGATGGTGTTCTGTGGCTCTGGTTCTGTGGGTGCTCTTGGTGTGTCTCTCTCTCTGTTGTAAATTTTTTGTAGACGTAAAGGGATGTGGGTAATGTGGTGTGTGTTTTATAGTGGTGTGTGGGGTGTGTATGTATGTCCGGTGTCTGTGGTTTGAATTGTCCAATGTGGTGTTGTTTTGTTAGGTTGTGTGTAATTTGAGGACGGCGGTATGTACCTCCAATGGTTTACCGTCTTTGAATGTCCGCCGTGGTGATTCGTGGGTCATAATGCTGTGAGCGTAGTTCTGTTGGCGTAACGGTGTGGGTTTTGCTACCGCCAGTTTATCACTGACCTTTGGGCTGGCGGATTGTGTGTGTGTCTGTATAGTGGCGGATTTCTATGTTTGGGTCATAATTCCGGTAGCGGTATACCGCCGTGGTCGCGGTGTGTCGGCGGCAGTCAGCATGGCAGTAAGTGGCACTTACTGCCAATGTCATAATGAGGGCTTTTGTCTTTTTACTGATTGTTTCTTATCTTAGCCTGGAAAATGATGGTTACTTTTCCTTTTGCTTATGACAGCCAGAGGTTTTTGTCAAGTGAGGGATCTGACAATCATTGTGAGTCAAAAGGCTGTAAGATATCAGGTTGTATTAAAACGCTTGTAAATGACTAGTACAGGTATTTCAAAATATATCAGGAATGATTACAGAACATTATTTTTGTAATTCAGAAGTGTGATGTAAGCAAAAATTTAAATAGGAGAAAAACAAATCAGAACACTTGTTTCCACCTAACCTGTTCTGTTGACTTTAGTGAGAAATTTAAATCACTCACATTTGTCTCCATAGACTTTATGTGGGGCATTACTGTATGAATACTTGGAGGGACTTTTGTCTCCAGGAATGTTTGGCCTCATAATTGCAGGAAAGGGTTGTCAGGATCAATTGGTTGAGTAGGAGGATCTGTTGTTCTTGAGTCCCGGTTAGGTGAACTGCCAGTGGAGTTTAATGAGACAATTCAATCACTCCCCTTAGTTTCAATGGACATTATGTAAGGCTTCGCAATATGAGGATTTTGAGGGACTTTTGCCTCCAGGAGCGTGTGGCGTCTTGATAGTCAAAGAGTTAGCATTGTCGATCGGTTGATTAAGAGGATTGGGTACCTTTCGGTCCAGATAGGGTGAGCTGTCATATGGGTTATCACCCTTCTTTCAGTGTTCTCCAGCTTAGTTACCCTACATCCCTCTCCCTGTCCAGTGGTACATTTACCATGGTACAAGTGACACATATTTTTAAACTTTTTGGTTGTGTTAATTCATACCCCTGATCGTTTGAATTTCCTCATGCCTGTGTACTTGGGTTTTGTTGTTTTACTTCAGCTTAGGGGTTATCTCTAGGGAATCTTGAGAATTCAAATGCAAAGTTTCTGTGGCATTCAGATGAGAGACAGATGAATTACTGAAAGCAGTTCCCGGCCCTTCTGATTTTTTTTGTCCCAAAAATAGGGTAATGTCTTGGAGGACTGCTACCTTTGTTTTTTATATATCACCTTCCTTGCTCATTTGCTCTGCCTTTTGTTGGTCTGGGGGGGGGCTCTTGTTAACTCACTGTATTTTCTTGCACCAGGTTTGAAGATGGTGACTAGGAAGCCAATTAGTCTACTCTGTTTACAGGTTTGACCGATCAAGCGGGCAATTAGGTGCTTCTTATTCTACCACTGCCATATGTGGTTCCTATTTTGGAGTCCTAGTTGAGGTTCAGTTGATCGTGGCTGATTTAAAAATTAAAGCTGTTCTTTCCACTGTCAAAATGCTTGATAGGACATCAAGGAGAGCAGACGACTTCTCTATTTGTGGGCTGCATGCGCACTTTGTCAGAGATGGCATGTAGACTGTTTTGTTCCTTGATATTAGAGATGTTAGAGTTTCTGGGTTTAAAAATCATGGCAGACATGTGGGTGGCCATCAGGTTAATTAAATCAATCTACAGGTCTAGTTGACTGGAAATTGAGAACTTTAATTTTGAATTTGAAGCATTGATAATAAAGATTCCCACTAGTGTGTGTGGGGGTATTGTATCTGATCACCAATGCTTGCTGGATACATGGGTGTTTTGGAGGCTATGTGTGATGACCCTTTCTCCACATTCTTAGTCACACTTAAGTGTGTTAGTGGTTAATCTTGATTTTGGATGAGGGTTTACTATATTCTCCATGGTGAACTTGAGACTGTAAGTGTGGACACAATTTTTGTTGCTTTCCCACTATTTTTTGCAAGTAGAGAATGTTGAGTTGTGGTCTCTTCTGCTATGAGTACATTTTCCTTTGCTTTGTTCCATGCATATGTATCCATGCCTATCTGGTGGTCATGGCTATTGTTGTCATATAAAAATAAGGTTCCTGCTTCCAAAGAATGCATCAGCTCCGTGTTGTTTAAGATTTATATTGAGTGGGCCCAGGAACCGTCCAGCCTGGCACTCTTAAGGTTGTCAGAATAAATGCCATGGACAATATTACTGTCCCTTTCTTGAGGAAAGAGGTCAACCCTGATGATGCATGGGGTAGACTGTAGTTTGTTTGAGGTGGTATACCTGTGCTGCTATCTGGAAGGTTTAAATTCATCTCTGGCGTGGCAGTCTTTCCAATGGTAACAACTGTCTATTGCATTGAGTTTTGTGATGAACTTACTTGAAGTCCCATTATTAAGGTAGGTTCCTTTGGTGGTTGGGATGATTGGATTTCCAATCCTTTGTCTGTTGTTTGGGGAGTTATAAGGCAAGACAGCCCTGATGCTTCTTCCGATTTTATTTTCCCAAAATAGGACACTATTGAAATTGGTGAAGGCTCTATCAGTGATTTTCCGTCAAGTGGTTTGGATTGTCTGCTCTCTTTACTCCTAGCCCTCAATGAAGTGGCACCTTCCTGCACAAAAACAGTCAATGGAGGCATTTTCCTATTTCTATGTGTGCTGCAGAATGCAGCACACATGGAAAAAGTGAAAAAACGAGGAGAAACAAAAACATGAAATGGAAACAATTCTCCTCGTTATACCTCCCCTGGGAAGGTGTACGGTTTTGACACATTCCAAGGTTCAAAGAGCCTTGGAAAGCTAAGAGTGTATCAAAACCCATTGGTGTTGTTAGGGAAAACCGACCAAAATGCCCATGAGATGCCCCCGGATGCAGAATAAGGCAACACAGCGACTTGCACTGTGTTGCATTACACCGTATGTATGAAGCCATGAAAAGCCACACATAGGCCCTCATTCCTACTCTGGCGGGCGGTGGTCGCCGCCCACCAGGCGGGAACCGCCAATTGCCCGCTACATGGTCAAAAGACAGCTGACGGCATTCAGACCTTCCCGCTGGGCCGGCGGGCGCTAACTATGTTAGCGCCCGCCGGCCCAGAGGGAAGGAGGGCTGCAACACAGGAGCCGGCTCCGAATGGAGCCGGCGGTGTTGCGGCCGTGCGACGGGTGCAGTTGCACCCGTCGCGCTTTTCACTGTCTGCTAGGCAGACAGTGAAAAGCTGGCTGGGGCCCTGTTAGGGGGCCCCTGCACTGCCCATGCCAGTGGCATGGGCAGTGCAGGGGCCCCCAGGGGCCCCAGGACACCCGTTCCCGCCAGCCTCTTCCTGGCGGTGACAACTGCCAGAAACAGGCTGGCGGGAAGGGGGTCAGAATCCCCATGGCAGCGCTGCTTGCAGCGCTGCCATGGCGGATTCGCCCAACCGGGGCTAAACCGGCGGGAAACCGCCGGCCCCGGTTTTCTGACCGCGGCTTTACCGCCGCGGTCAGAATGGGCAAGGAAGCACCGCAAGCCTGTTGGCGGTGCTTCCGTCATTCGTGGCCCTCCCTCATTACAACTTTGGCGGTCTTTACAGGAGGGTACTGCCGGATTTCCACCACACAGTAGTCATGCTAACAGGCAGAGGTTCTTGGTCGGTTCCACCACCGGCCCTGCCCCACCAGTAGGACTATACTAGCCGTATTATGGGCAATAATACGGCCTGGCAGTGTCCTGCTGGCAGGGTGCTCCTTCCCGTTCCCTGCAGGACCACCTTCTCCCTGGAACAGGTAAGGTGATCCTCCGACAGGGGAGGCGGGTGGGAAGGTGGGAGTGTTGTGTGTGGGTTTATGAGTGTGTGGTGTCTGCATGTGTGCATGAATGTGTGTTTGTGTGGTTGTAGACAAGTCTGATTGTGGAAGTGAGTGCGTGTCTGCATGTAAGTGTGTATGCGTGTGTGTATGCGAGTGTGAGTGTTGTGGTGAATGCATTTTTGTCTGCATGTGAGTAATCGTCTATGGATGGGTGTGAGTTTGCATGCTTGAATGGTTGTATCAATGTTGAAGTGAATGCGTGTATGAATTTTGAAGTGAATGCGTGTATGGATGTGTAGAGTGAATGCGTGTATGTAAGTGTTGGTGAATAGGTGTATGCATGGTGCGTATGGATGTCTGTGTGCATGTATGCAGGGAGGGGGGTGCTGTGTCAGGAGGGGGTAGGGGGCGCTGTGTCTCTAGGGGGTGGGGGAAGGGTGTGCTGTGTTTGGAGGGGTGTAGGGTTTGGGAGGGGGGTGCTGTGTCTGGAGGGTGTAGGGGTGGGGGGAGGGGGCACTGTGTCTGGAGGGGAGTATAGGAAGGGGGAGTAGGGAACTGTGGCTGGAGGGGGGTCTAGTGCTTGCTGGTGGGGAGTTGTCTACCGGTGACAGGGAAGGAATTTCGACCGCGGTACGGTCTTCTGGCGGTTCCCGCCAGACGGGCGGCTTCCGCCGCCCGCGGAGTTCAGAATGACCCCCTTTGTTTACTTTTTAAACACACTTTGGGGGTTATTACAACTTTGGAGGAGGTGTTAATCCGTCCCAAAAGTGACGGTAAAGTGACGGATATACCACCAGCCGTATTACGAGTTCCATAGGATATAATGGACTCGTAATACGGCTGGTGGTATATCCGTCACTTTAACACCTCCTCCAAAGTTGTAATAACCCACTTTATATCACTTTTTAATGATATCTTTACAAATTCATATTGCATCTTAGATCGTTTTGACCTGCAAATACCCACATAAATATTATATATTCTTCTAAACACTGTGTGGTGTATTTTTGTGGTGTTATATTATGGTGTTGTATGATTTATTGCACAAATGCTTTACACATTGCCTTCTAAGTTAAGCCTGACTGCTCGTGCCAAGCTACCAGAGGGTGGGCACAGGATAATCTTGGATTGTGTGTGACTTACCCTGACTAGAGTGAGGGCTTTTGCTTGGTCAGAGGGTAACCTGACTGCCAAACAAAAACCCCCTTTTTAACACAAAGTATATGCATTCACACCCGCAAATGCACTATACACACAATCCCAGTACACATCAGCAGGCACCTCCAGACTAGCTCCATTCACAGTTTAGCAACCTATAGAATAGTGCATTATGGGCAATGTAGTACAGTAATCCAAATATGGACAAATGTTTATTTTGAGGCATCAAACATATGTGCGAGACTGACAGTGTACCCCTATGTCTCACAGGTCTCCCACAAGGCCCCCTGTGCAGGGAGAGAAACATCGTACAGACCCACATGAGGAGGCTGCCACAGACACTGCAGGGGAGTGCAGGACAACATCACATGTGGAATTGCCACAGGAGACCATGGACGATCCTGCACTGGGTATGGAGGCAGCCGTTGAAACACCAGGGCCAATGCCTATGGAAAGGCAAACACATGCATCATCAGGCGCAGTGCGTAGACGACGCAGATTGCAGTCTGTGCGCAGTGAGGATGTGTCAGATGTAGATTTTGTGGGACTTGAGGCATCCTTATTGCAGAGTCAGCGCCTGCAAAATAGACAGATGAGGTTAGTGAACCAGAACCTCTCAAGACTGCAGACCACTGTCACACATGGGCTGGCAAATGTGGACAACCAGTTCATAACAATGAACACACATCTGGGTAACCTGATGACCTCCATTGACAATTTGGTCAGGGAACTGGTGGCTGACAGGGCACAGGCACGGCACAGGGAGCGCAACACTGCTGCCCGTTTAGACAGGCTTGGTGCATCCATAGGGTGCCTGGCAACAAACACGACCTGCCTGTCAAGGCGCTCTGTCAGCCTGCAAGTAGAACTGGGGCATTTTGCGGGAGATGTGGCACGTGGACTTGCCCGCATCAGCCATGTGGTGGATCTGCTTGAGACCAGACAGGCTGCAAGGGGCATAGGGCATACCCCGCAGGATAGTGAGGAGGGCTCAACAGTGAGTAGTGGGTATGCCACTGATGCACGTGTTCTGCGTAGAAGCAGTGCACGGAAGGGCTCAGGGGACCCAGCTGGAGTGAGCCATGGTGGCCGCAGTCATAGGAGGCTGTGAGCCACTGACACGTACTGGTGCAGAGGCACATGAACATAATGGGGGTCATTACAACCTCGGCGGTCTGCCTTGCAGACCGCCGAGGTTGCGGGAGCCAGAATACCGCCAGTGCTGGCGGTATGGCTGGCTTCGTATTTAGACTTTTCCGCTGGGCCAGCGGACGGTAACAGAGTTACCGTCCGCTGGCCCAGCGGAAAAGTTACATCAACATTGCCGCCGGCTAGAATTGAGCCAGCGGCAATGCTGATGTGCAGCGGGTGCAGTAGCACCCGTCGCGCATTTCACTGCCCGAAATTCGGGCAGTGAAATGCGTGACGGGGCTCTGCCTGGGGGCCCCTGCACTGCCCATGCCAAGTGCATGGGCAGTGCAGGGGTCCCCAGGGCCCCCCTGAGTCCCCTTACCACCAGCCTCTTCCTGGCGGTGCAAACCGCCAGAAACAGGCTGGCGGTAGGGGAGTCATAATCCCCAGGGCAGCGCGGCTTGCAGCACTGCCCTGGCGGATTATCACCACCGGGGCTAAAATGGCAGAATACCGCCGGCCCCGGCGGTGCGACCGCGACAGTACCTCCGCGGTCAAAATATGGGTTTTCGTACCGCCAGCCTGTTGGCGGTACGAATGCCACTTTAACCCTGGCGGTCACCGACCGCCAGGTTTGTAATGAAACCCTATGTGTCTGATTTGACTGTTTGATTACCATACTGTAGCATAGTTCACAATGATATCAACATTATAGTTCTGCAATAAAAAGGTTTTGTTTGTTTGACTACACAACTGGGCTATGTGTGTCTGACATTAGTGAGTGTGGTCACGGTTGCCACGTACCTGCCAAAGTAGTGGGTTGCAATGTGGTTCCGTCTCTGTCTGCCCTCCATTGCGATGCTTCTATCCCCAGGCTGTTGGTGTGGTAGCTCTTGCTACTTATCCTCCGTATCTGTGTCTTCAGGGGTGAGATATAGCCCACGTCTGGTGGCAATGTTGTGTAGGATGGCACAGGTGGCAACTATCTTGCATGCTGTTTCTGGGGCATACTGGAGTGCTCCTCCACTTTTGAGGAGGCATCGGAATCTTGACTTCAACAAGCCAAACATCCTCTCGACTACAGTTCTGGTCCGCCTATGTGCAATGTTGTATCACCTCTCATTCTGATTGCCAGGTGTTAGGTATAGGGTGAGTATCCATGGTCTTAGGGCATATGCACTGTCATCTGTTTGACAAAAGAGGCAAATTTAGCAGGGCACCACAGGGTTACACAGTGACCTGCATGTAAGGCTTAAGAGTGTAGTCACCAATGCCTAATAAATATCCTTCTCCAAACTCCCCACATTCTAGGAGTTGGTGTATCCCACTGTGCCTGAATATGTATGAATCATGTGTACTCCCTGGATATTTTGCCACAATGTCAGTAATGACATTATGGGCATCACATACCACCTGGATGTTTAGTCAGTGGGTACATTTCCTATTGCAGAACACATATTCATGATTTGCTGGTGGGAAAATTGGTATATGTGTCCCGTCCACACACCCTATTACATGGGGAAAGTTGGCAATTCTGTAGAAGTCCAACTTGGTGCTGTTCATTTCTGCCTCATTTCTGGGAAGGTATATATATCTGGACATGTGTGCAAGTATGGCATCTAAGAAACATCTGAAGAATCGTGAGAGTGCACTTTGTGATACCCCACCTGCCTTAGCAATGACCCCCTGATAGCTACCCGAGGCCAAGAGGTGCAGTGAGCATAGCACTTGCACATGTGTCGTTCAAGCTGAGGTTTCAGAAGTTCCATTATCTCTAAGATAACAGCACTGCTCAGTCTGTATTTATCATAAATCTCCTCCTCAGTTTGTTGAAATAGTGTCTGCCTGGTTCGGTATATCCTCTCCTGTCTCTGCCTCCTCCTCCTCTGCTGGGCAGCCTGGACTCTCCTCCTCCATGCATTCACGTATAGTGCAGCAACTTTGAGTAGCCCAGATGCATTCTGGATCTCCTTTTATGCTTTGGTTCTGGGTACCACCTGCTCTGAATCAGTGGTAATCTGGGTGTGCAAAATGGGATTTTTGCGACTAGTCGCTATTTACGACTGGCTTTTGCATACGGTTTGTGACTCGCAATTTGCGACTTCCTAATTGCGGGTCGCAAAATCTGGTCCCAAATTTTGCGAATCGGTAATGGGTTGCATCGCTTTTTGGTGATCTGAAATGGGATTTGTACATCCCATTTCGCATTTTGCGGGTTGCAAACAGCACTGCAAGCAGTTTGCGACTCGCAATCCTTTGCTACATCTGGCCCATATTTTTTTAAAACAATTTTTATGAACTTTCACTTGAGCATGTTTAATAAATAAGACATATTATGAATATGTTAGAATGATAAATGGGCTTTTAAGGCTAAATAGCTAAATCAAAAGGGTTATGAATAGATAAGGACTGTATTAGGCTGTGTGTATATAGATATATATATATATATATATATATATATATATAGACAGATATATATATATATATATATATATATATATATATATATATATATATATATATACACATTACCTACTGGCGGTTGTCGGTAGATAGTTATAGTTAGGACCATGTTTCCATAGAAAAAGTGTTTTTTGACTTGCCTATATTTTTGGCACAGTTTGATGAATCTTCACAAAGTTTTCTCGAAAAAAAGTGTGCTGGTGATTCTTGGTGCACATGGAAAGTTTCAGAGTGAACCATGAAACGGGGGCAGATAAAAAGGGGAGGTCAAAAAAGTTGCATTTTTCATGTTAACTCCAATAGGACCTTAGAACAAGACTACAGTCGAAGCCACTGGACAGAATTGCACCACATTTGGCAGAAAGCTAGCTTTCGGCACACAGATTACACTTTTGCTTATTTGGTGTAAATCTGTTTAGTATTTTTGAGAAATTAAAGTGAGAATAAATGTGTATATCTCTGGCCATGAAAACTTTATGAATAATGATGCACATGTGAAGGGAAATGCTCTGATTGATTGCCAACACTTTAAACCAGGAATTGCTGGCAGCCATCTTGGGAGTTCAGCTAAGCCCCACAAAAAAGTTTTTTTTTAAAGACAAGGGGCCAGGGTAGAGTAATCCTGTCACCTAAGCTCTAGTGCCAGCGGCATGGCAACCCCAAGTCCCAGGAACCACCACCTCTCTGGGGCTCTTTGCATTTTGGAGGCCCCCCTCAAGGAGTCAATGATTTCCCTGTAGACTGCCACACCCAGGGCTGGCTCCTGGTAGGTCCCGGGGTGCCAACCCCTGGAACATACCTGTTTGCTTTAGACTGGTGGGAGCTGACAGCCCCTACCAAGCAAAAGCACACAAAGGGGGTCATTCCAACCCTGGCGGTTGGTGTTAAAGCGGCGGCTAACCCGCCAACAGGCTGGCGGTTTAAAAAATTGAATTCTGACCCTGGTGGAAAACGCCAACAGAGACCGCCACTTTAACACTCCGACCGTCACGGCGGGACAAACAATCAGCGCGGCGGTCACCGCCAACAGACAGACGGGAGCCAATGTACCGCCCACCCTATCACAACCCACCAATCCGCCACCTTTTCCGGGGCGGTAGCCCCGCCAATAAAAACACGGCGGAAACAGACATTTCAAATGGAAAACGCTCACCTCCATACACCCCACGAGGAATCTGGACAGCATGGAACCCGAACTACACATCCTACCAGCTATTGTATTCCTGCTCCTCTACCAGGAGCACGAACGCCGGTGCAGAAGACTACGGTGAGTACTGCACCTACGATACAGGGGAGGGGGGAGGAGAAAATATTACGGGCACACATACGCTACACACCCACCTCCACCCTCACCCACTACAACACACACATCAATGCATAGCAATACATCACTGTTACAACCCCCAAATCCCCCGGAAGAATGCAAAGACAAAATGAAATGATCATAAACAGTCGAATATATTGTATTATCGGCATATAAAAATATCACACATTTAAAACTAATATATATATAAATATTAAAAGTCCGATCATTTTAGCAGTCATTGTCCGTGGACCACTGGGCCCAAATCACATGGGCAAGGCCCACACAGGATACCTGACACCAACGGTGAGAACACTGCAGGGGCATCAGATTGAAAAACTACAGGCACCTCAGGGGGAAGGGAAGGGGGGGGCACCTCAGCCACATGAGTACACGACGCCAGATCCACGAGGGGCCTCCATGGCCACTGTCCCATCCTGGGGAGTGCAAAGCCACAGTCTCTCAAGTCCATACAGTGGGTGGTTTGCCCACTGTACCATCCTGGGGAGTGCAAAGCCACAGTCTCTCAAGTCCATACAGTGGGTGGCTTGCCCACTGTACCATCCTGGGGAGTGCAAAGCCACTGTCTCTCAAATCTCTACAGTGGGTGATTTGCCCACTGTTACATCCTGGGGAGTGCAAAGCCACAGTCTCTCAAGTGGATGACAGTGTCCACTGGTTCTGGAGGGGGACTGGTGCCCAGAGTTCTTCGTGCAGCCCTGCCCGACACAGATGCGGCACTGCCCCTTCCGCCAATAGGCCAGCGGTGCTTGAGATGAAGGGCCCAGCGGAGTGGTGCTTGAGACGGCGGTGCCCAGCGGAGCGGTGCTTGAGATGAAGGGCCCAGTGCAGCGGTGCTTGAGATGAAGGGCCCAGTGCAGCGGTGCTTGAGACGGCGGTGCCCAGTTCAGCGGTGCTTGAGATGAAGGGCCCAGTGCAGCGGTGCATGAGATGAAGGGCCCAGTTCAGCGGTGCTTGAGACGGTGGTGCCCAGCGGAGTGGTGCTTGAGATGAAGGGCCCAGCGGAGCGGGGCTTGAGACGGCGGTGTCCAGCGGAGCAGTGCTTGAGATGAAGGGCCCAGTGCAGCGGTGCTGAGATGAAGGGCCCAGTGCAGCAGTGCTTGAGATGAAGGGCCCAGTGCAGCGGTGCTTGAGACGGCGGTGCCCAGCGGAGCGGTGCTTGAGATGAAGGGCCCAGTGCAGCGGTGCTTGAGATGAAGGGCCCAGAGCAGCGGTGCTTGAGATGAAGGGCCCAGTGCAGCGGTGCTTGAGACGGCTGTGCCCAGCGGAGCGGTGCTTGAGATGAAGGGCCCAGTGCAGCGGTGCTTGAGATGAAGGGCCCAGTGCAGCGGTGCTTGAGGTGAAGGGCCCTGTTCAGCGGTGCTTGCCTTGGCGGTCCTTGCCCTGTTCAGCGGTCCTTGCCCTGTTGAGCGGTGCTTGCCTTGGCGGTCCTTGCCCTGTTCAGCTGTCCTTGCCCTGTTCAGCGGTGCTTGCCTTGGCGGTCCATGCCCTGTTCAGCGGTCCTTGCCCTGTTCAGCGGTGCTTGAGTTGGCGCTCCTTCGTTGCCCAGCTGGGCTGTGGCTGGCGCTCCTTCTTTGCCCAGCTGGGCTGTGGCTGGCAGGGCCCTCCTGGGCCTGCTGCCGGACTTGTCGAGTGTGCTGCCCTTCCCACTCTTCCCTGGTCATCTGTGGCCCTTTCCCACCTTTGGCGGTGTACCAGGTGGCACCCCACTTACAGCCGGAGCCAGGGTAGGGATTTTGGTCCCTGGTGTCCTTGGCCTCTCGCGCCGGGCACTGGTGATCTTTGGGTGTTTTTCCAGGGGTGGGCTGGTCGTGCCTTGGCTCCTACCAGAACTAGTTGCCCTTGAGGGTGGGGCACTCCAAAGTCCTTGGACAACAGTCTTGATAGGTCCTGGTTTGGTGGTGGCTGAGGTGCTGATTGCAGTCTTATTCGATGGACGGGGTGGGGGAGTTGTTGGAAAGAGGTCAAGTTTGGAAAGGAAAATCAATTTGGAAAGAGAGGGACGGCTAGGTGTAGTGGGTATGGGAGTGGAGGAAGAGGATGTGGTTGTAGGAGTGTGAAGTCTGGTGTCTTTGGGTGCAGGTACTTGGGCTGGAGGCTGTTGTGAGGTGGATGGCTGTTGGGTGGGTGGCTGTCTGTGTTTGTGTGGTTTGGAAGAGGGGGTGACAGACACACTGGGAGAGGACACAGGGGACGTGTAAATGGTAGTGGGGGTGGTGACTGCACGTGTGCGGAGTGTTCTGGTGGGTGTGCTGGTGATGGACGCAGTGGCTGAAGATGTTGTGCATGCAAGTGTGAGTGGAGACGTCACAGGGAGGGAGGAGGGAGACGAGGAGGAGGGGGACACAGTGGAGGCAGTGGGTGTTGGTGTGTCTGCATGTGGATGTTGCGTGTGTGAATGCTTGTGTGAAGTGTGGTGCTTATGTTTGGATGAGCTTCCCTTGGGTGTTGAGGTGTGTGCAGGCTGGTCTGTAGGTGTGTCTGGGATAGGCAGAGGTACAGGGGATTGGGTCTGGGTGGAGGAAGTTGGAGGGGGGAGGCTAGAGACAGGGACAATTGCTGCCATCAGTGCTGAGGCCAGAGCGTTGAACGATCGCTGATGGGCAGCCTGACCCGAATGAATGCCCTCCAGGTATGCATTACTCCGGTGCACCTCCCTTTCTACACCCTGGATGGCATTCAAAAAGGTAGACTGCCCAACAATGATGGTCCTCAGGAGGTCCATGACCTCCTCACTGAGGGCAGCAGGGGTGACAGGGGCAGGGCCTGAGGTGCCTGGGGCGAAGGAGATGCCCACCTTCCTGGGTGAGCGGGCACAGGGCAACCGCTGAGGGGCTGCTGGGAGGGCGGTGCTGGTGCGCTGGGTGGCGGCTGTACCTGTTGTTGCGGGGGGCACGGATGTTGCCGCCACCACAAGGGAGCTCCCTTCAGAGGACGAGTCGCTGCCACTGACATCAGCACGAGTCCCCGCTGTGGAGCTCCCCTCGCCCTCCGTCCCACTGGTGTACTCAGAGTCTGTTGCATGGCCCTCCAGGGCCATGTGGGATGCAGCTCCCTCGTGCTCCGATGCCACTTCTCCTCCGCCTGATGATGCCAATGCACACATGAACAGGAAGACCACAAAAAAGGGGAGGGGGAGAAAGAAAGACATGTTGAGTGCATGGATTACCGCTACCGTTGGCGGAGAGGACAGACACAGAAGCCCCCTGCACTACGCTGCGCACTTGGTGTCCACTACTCAATCAGTGGGACATGGCCTACAAGCCTATGGACGACAACTGCACACATAGATGACACAGGGCCATGAATAGCTGTACTTGGCACCCTACAGAGGTGGGGGGTGGGGGCACAGGGCCATGCCTTACGGAGGGGCTTAGCCTACAGAAATCACCCTGGCCTAGAGATACCCACAGCCTACCTCCCCCACCCAGACACCTCCACTGCACGCAATGTCACCAGAATGAGAGGGTACTCACCCCCTTGTGTCTGCTGTGATGTCCTCACGCGCCCATCCAAATCGGGGTAGGCCACCGCCAGGATCCGGGACATCAGGGGGGTCAATTGACGACTGGCACCCCTTCTACGTTGGGAGGCCATCCCCAGCAGAGCCTCCGCCGTCTTCCTGCTCCCGCATCGGATGTCCTCCCACCTCTTCCGGCAGTGGGTGCCCCATCTGTTGTGGACCCCCAGGGTCCGGACGTCCTTGGCGATGGCATGCCAAATAGCAATTTTCTGGTGGGCGCTGACCTATGTGACATGTACAGGGGGAGAAAAAAAATCATCACCTTCTGCATGCTTGATGTGAGTGGCCCCCCATCCCCACCCTTGCCATGTGGCCAATGCTCTCATCTGTTGTCTGATGCATGCCTCAATCGCTCCCCTCCCCACCATCTTTCATCCACCCGACTCGACCCAGGCCTTGCCCACAAAGCATGGTCCCACTGTACTTACCTGTTGGTCTGGAGGACCGTAGAGTAGCGCATACTGGGGGAGGACGCCATCCACGAGTTTCTCCAATTCTTCAGAAGTGAAGGCAGGGGCCCTTTCCCCAGTCGCAGCAGCCATTGTCTCTTCCAGACCGAGGTCACAGCAGCACTTGCAGTGTAGGTCCTCTCCTGTGGAAGATCAGGTATCAAGTGAATAAGTAGATAGAAAATGGCGGTCACGCCCGCGGCGGTGCGTACCGCGGCGGTGCGTACCGCGACCACCGGCACACATCGTCATTGGCTCGTGAAACCCATAGGATTCTATGTTAACCAATGCGACTTTGCACCGCGGTCTTCGACCGCCTACCGCCACGGTGTGCCACGCCAGCGCATTGACCTCACATCCCATTGTCACACTTCACAGGTCAGGCAGCCGCCATTTCAAGGGCCCACATGGCCTAATTTCTACTGCGTCACACATACCTAGGTCTTTCATCAACACTCATACAAACCATTCAATGCATAGTGAATCGTGTTGTGTGCAAGCTGTGGGAACGTACTTGTGGGTTGATTGACTCTGTGCTCGCTGTTGTCCTTCCTAGGCACCATCCGCTGGGCAATGCGAGGAGATGGAGGAATCTTCCCGTGTACAGACCGCTGGTGGACCTGTCGACAATGGAGGAAAGACATGTCATACTGACATACAGGCTTGACCGAGCCACTATACAGGAACTGTGTGCCCAGCTGGAGGCAGACCTGATGTCACCCATCCGCCAACCCACAGGGATCCCCCCTCTAGTGCAGGTGCTGTCAGTACTCCATTTCATAGCAAGTGGGTCATTTCAAACAACAGTGGCCATATCATCTGGGATGTCTCAACCTATGTTTTCCAAGGTGTTGTCCAGAGTGTTGTCTGCCCTGCTGAAACACATGAGGAGCTACATCATTTTCCCTGAGGTGGGGGATTTGCCTACAGTGAAGGGTGATTTCTATGCCCTTGGACATATCCCCAACATCATAGGTGCCATTGATGGGACACATGTGGCTTTGGTACCCCCCAGCAGGAGTGAATAGGTGTACAGGAACAGGAAAAGTTATCATTCGATGAATGTACAGTTGGTCTGTTTGGCAGACCAGTACATCTCCCATGTTAATGCCAAGTTCCCTGGCTCAGTGCATGACGCCTACATCCTGCGGAATAGCAGCATCCCGTATGTGATGGGTCAACTCCAGAGGCACCAGGTGTGGCTATTAGGGGACTCTGGTTACCCCAACCTGTCCTGGCTACTGACCCCAGTGAGGAATCCCAGGACCGGGGCAGAGGAACGCTACAATGAGGCCCATGGCGGACTAGGAGGGTGATCGAACGCACCTTTGGCCTCCTGAAGGCCAGGTTCAGGGGGTCTGCCGCCAGTCCGCTGTACCGCAATGTTGTGCCTTGATACCATGGAACGCACCTTCCCCCGTAGGTCGTTCCACCGCTTCCTGATGTCGTCCCGATTTCTTAGGTGCTGTTCCACAACATTGACCCTGTCGACTATTCTGCTCCATAGCCTCATCTTCCTGGCAATGGTGGTGTGCTGCACCTGTGTCCCGAACAGCTGGGGCTCTACTCGTACGATTTCCTCCACCATGACCCTGAGTTCAGCATCTGAGAACCTGGGGTGTCTTTGAGGTGCCATGGGGTGGTGTGGATGATGTGTGGGGTGGAGTGTGTAGTGATAGGTGAGGTGCTATTTAGTGGTGTGTTGTGTGAGGTGCGTGGAAGTTCTGTGGGTATTGGTATTGTGTGCCTGTGGATGCTTGGTAGTTGACTGTGGTGTCTCTCTCTTGCCTTCTCTCAGAATTTCGGGTCGTAGGGGTTTGTGGGTGATGTGGGTGTGTGTTTTATATTGTATTGGGTGTGTGGGATTTGTGTGTGTATGTGTATCAGGTGTGTGTATTTCGAATTGTCCAATGTGGTAGTGTTTTGTACGAGTATGTGTATTTCGACCGCGGCGGTGTGTACCGCCAATAGAATACCGCGGTTGAAAGACCGCCGCGTGGATTCGTCGGTCATAATGGCATGGGTGTATTTCTGTTGGTGTGACGGTGGAGGTTTGGTCATCGCCAGTTTATCGCTGACCTTTGGTGTGGCGGACTTTTGTGGATGTCGGTATTTTGGCGGTTTGCTTGTTGTGGGTCAGAATGACTGTGGCGGTTTACCGCGACCGCGGCGGTGTTATGGCGGTCTTCTGTCTGGCGGTAAGCGCCTTTTACCGCCGAGGTTGGAATGACCGCCTTTGTCCCTTTCGATCTCAGTGTGGATGGCACTGCGCTAATCCTATGCTTAAAAACTTTGGTAGAAAAACATTTTAGCTGAGCAAATGTAGGGCCAGATATAGGTAGGTTTCATATTGCGACTTGCAATTTACGAGTCATAGCGACTCGCAAATTGCAACTCGCAATATGAAATGCAGAAAGGTGTCTCAGACACCTTCTGCGACTCGCTATGGGGTCGCAAAGACCCACCTCATGAATATTTATGAGGTGAGTCGCAGTTTGCGACCCCATAGCGAGTCTAGGCACTCACAGGGATGGTGGCCTGCTGGAGACAGCAGACCACCATGTCTGTGACTGCTTTTAAATAAAGCAGTTTTTTTCTTTTCTTTTTGCAGCCCGTTTTCCTTAAAGGAAAACAAGCTGCAAAAAGAAAAAATACCGAAACCATTTAGTTTTGTTTTTTTCAGAGTAGGTACCGACTCGCAAAATGTGACTCTGCATCGGGTAAGGCCGTTTGCGCCTCGCAAACGGCGTTTTTCGCCATTTGCGAGGCGCAAAAGGCTTACTACATCTGGCCCCTAGTGTGTTACTGGTGTTGTAATATGCTTCTTACTGGAGCTGCTCTCCACCTAAACTTGGGAACTATCCAGAGTTCTCTCTTTTTTTAAAAACAATTTATGCATCACTCTAACCCTGAAAGGTAAATATAACTTGCGCTCTGCCATGCAGTTTTTTCGTCAAAATTGTTAGTGCAAATGTTACATTGATATTAGCAATGATGCTATCAAAGATCTTATGAGTGCTGTTATTTGTGAGGTAATTAGCAGTGCGTGGCGAGGGTGTGAATTATAGTTACCTTAGGGAATGGGTTATAGTTACTTGAGATAACTCTGACTGTAACCAGTGCATTTCCATGTTTTTGTATGTTTAAAATATGAGCCTTACTATAACATCCCTGCGACCTTCGTTTTTTTAAGTGAATTTCTATGTTTATTTCTAGTTCTATTCCCTAACTATGATGTCCCTGTAACCTTTGTTTTTTTCAGCAATTTTCCATGTTTTTCTTTAACTTAAAGTAATTTTCATTATTATACATCAGTGCAGCCAAACCTGCGGCCAACCCCCCTAATAGACCCCATGAGCGCATGGCCCTTTTGTTGTGTGCAGTGGGAGTTGGCCGTGGCTTGTCTCTCTTGTTGTGAGAATTGCTGTGAGAGGGTATATCTGGGGGTGAGAGTCGCTGTGAGAGTGTCTGTCTTAATGTGAAGGTAGGCACATCAGTGTCTTAGTGGATGCATCACTGTCTGTGTGGGTCTATGAGAGGGGGTGTGAGGGTTGCAGTGGGTTTGTCACTGAGTGTGAGTGTGGGTCTGTGAGTGGGTGAGTGAGTTTCTGACTGGGTGCGTAAGGGTCTGAGTGGGTGTGTGAGTATAGAAGGATTTTAAAAAGAGAAATTGAGAGAAAGAGGGAGAGGGAGAAGGATAGAGATTTTTTTTGCTTTGGTGAGCAATATATTTAGAATGAGATAGTTCTGGTCACATTGAAAAGAAAAATATATTTGCCAATTACAAATAGTAAGATCACCTTCTATTATGAACCTTAAACATTTGAAGTATGAAATCTATTACAGCTGGGAAATGACTCACCTGAACTATAACCCTCAATGATTAGTGTGATGGTTTGTGACCTTAACCATTATGCCACAGATGACTTCTAACTTTGATGTGTTTATTTTTTTAGAAGTCATTGCATGTAGAGACCACTGCAATGACTCTCTCTCGCTCGCTCTTCCATCCCATTATGGGATGAAAGAGAGAGAGAGTGACCGGACTACGTGGTCCTAGCTGGCTCCCCATCCTGTGAGAGCCGGAATTGCTCCCACAAGCAGAGAGCTACTATAAGTAGTTTCTTGCTTGAGAGAGCAAAGTTGTCATCTGTTTCCCTGCATACAAATTTGAGTGCAGGGAAACAGAGGAAAACTCTACTTTCTGACAGTGGAATATGTTTGACAGCTTCTGCTGTCAGAAAGCAGACTTTGGCGGTCATTCCAACCTCGGCGGTAAAAGGCGCTTACCGCCAGACAGAAGACCGCCTTAACACCGCCGCGGTAAACCGCCACGGTCATTCTGACCCACAACAGGCAAACCGCCAAAATGCCGACATCCACAAAAGTCCGCCACACCAAAGGTCAGCGATAAACTGCCGATGACCAAACCTCCACCGTCACGCCAACAGAAATACGCCCATGTCATTACGACCCACGAATCCACGCGGCGGTCTTTCAACCGCGGTATTCTATTGGCGGTACACACCGCCGCGGTCGAAATACACATACTCGTACAAAACACAACCACATTGGACTATTCGAAATACACACACCTGATACACATACACACACCACTCCCACACACCCAATACAATATAAAACACACACCCACATCACCTACAAACCCCTACGACCCGAAATTCTGAGAGAAGGCGAGAGAGAGACACCACAGTCAACTACCAAGCATCCACAGGCACACAATACCAATACCCACAGAACTTCCACGCACCTCACACAACACACCACTAAATAGCACCCCACCTATCACAACACACTCCACCCCACACATCATCCACACCACCCCATGGCACCTCAAAGACACCCCAGGTTCTCAGATGCTGAACTCAGGGTCATGGTGGAGGAAATCGTACGAGTAGAGCCCCAGCTGTTCGGGACACAGGTGCAGCACACCACCATTGCCAGGAAGATGGAGCTATGGAGCAGAATAGTCGACAGGGTCAACGCTGTGGGACAGCACCCAAGAAATCGGGATGACATCAGGAAGCGGTGGAACGACCTACGGGGGAAGGTGCGTTCCATGGTATCAAGGCACAACATCGTGGTACAGCGGACTGGCGGCGGACCCCCACCTCCTCCCCCAGATTTTACAACATGGGAGGAGCAAGTCTTGAACATCCTGCATCCTGAGGGCCTCGCAGGAGTCGGCCCCAAAGCATGGACACCCATCACCAAGGCATGCCCAATGCACATACCCATCACCCCCCCCCAAAATAACGTCACAACAGCCCCCACAAAGGAATGCCAGCACTGGGGTACACGGGCACCCACCCATTGCACGCCATTGGCACACACAGAAGCAATAACCATACTTTTATACCCCTGCAGGACCCGAACGCCAGGTCACCGCGCAGGAGGGTCCACAAATGTCCCCTCCACCCCCAGAAGAGGCCCACAGTGATGACAGCAGCTCTGTCTCCCTGGATCTAGATGACCAGCCCGGTCCATCGGGGACCTCGGGACAGTCGGTTCCCCTCAGACAGACACCGGCCACAGCAGACCTTCCCCCCTCTGGGAACACCAGCACAACACCCACCCAGCGGGCCCATACCTCTGTCCCCAGGACACGTCAATCAGCGGTGTGTCCACCACTACAGGGAACCCAGGCTAACCCACCACCCCAACAACAACAGGGACCTGGGGGCAGTGGTAGTGGGCACACGGTCCAGGGGACAGAGGCCCAAGGAAACAGGGGAACTGGGAGGGCAGCTGTGCGACAGGGAGGGACAGGCCAAGGGAACCAACTCTCCACGAGGCCCTCTCCTCCATCATGGGAGCATACCACCGCTCCCAGGAGACAATGGCGACGGTCCTGGGCAGGTTTCAGGAAATCCAGCTTCTGGAGGAACAACAGTATATGGGGTTCAGGGAGGAACTGAGAAACATCAGTACCGCCATGGGTACCATCGTAGTGGCCCTGAATGAGGTAATCTCCACATTGCGGACCACTGTGGCACCTCAAAGGGCCCCTGACACTAGCATGGACCAAGAACTGGCTACCACCTCCGCCCGCGCTAGTGGAGAGGAGGCCCCGACAGAAGACCAACAGGCCACCAGAACCCCACCCCCTGCAGAAGGAGAACCACCCCGCAAGCGGGCCCTGAGATCCAGGAAGAAGACAGAGTAACATTTCAAGACCCCCGCCAGCAAAGGATACCACCCTGATTGTCATCCCACTGTCCCACATTGTCACCCTGTCCAACCTTAAACTGCCCCTGCTCCACTTCGCACAGGCATTTGGACAATGCACCTGTGAACCTGATAGTCTGGACTCTGCCATGGACAATCCTCCACCATCACCCCTCACCGATTTGCAACCACCCATCCAAATTAGAGCACTTGAATAAACACTTATTGCACATAAACAATCTGGAGTCTGTCTGTGATTTTAACAAATGTATTAGACATGACAGTGCCAAAATTGTTATTCACATTGTGATGCCAACAAACCGCTGTCACACAGCTGTAGTCCATGGGGAAACAAAGCAGATGTCACGCAGTGGGGCCCAAAGCTCTGAAAACAGAAGGGAAAGTCACAACACAGTTACCATACACTGGGGGAAAAAGTCAGACAGTAGAGAGGTAGGAGTCTTTAAGTAAATGTAATATGCCGGTGTGTACTCTTACCTGTGTGTCACTGAAAATATTGCTCTATTACTGTGTTCCTGTTGTCTATGTCGTCCTCTCCGGCTTCCTCTTCACTCTCCACAGGCTCCACAGCTGCTACAACACCACCATCTGGACCATCCTCCTGCAGAAAAGGCACCTGGCGGCGCAAAGCCAGGTTGTGAAGCATACAGCAGGCCACGATGATCTGGCACACCTTCTTTGGTGAGTACATTAGGGATCCACCTGTCATATGGAGGCACCTGAACCTGGCCTTCAGGAGGCCAAAGGTGCATTCTATCACCCTCCTAGTCCGCCATGGGCCTCATTGTAGCGTTCCTCTGCCCCGGTTCTGGGATTCCTCACTGGGGTCAGTAGCCAGGACAGGTTGGGGTAACCAGAGTCCCCTAATAGCCACACCCGGTGCCTCTGGAGTTGACCCATCACATACGGGATGCTGCTATTCCGCAGGATGTAGGCATCATGCACTGAGCCAGGGAACTTGGCATTAACATGGGAGATGTACTGGTCTGCCAAACAGACCATCTGTACATTCATTGAATGATAACTTTTCCTGTTCCTGTACACCTGTTCACTCCTGCTGGGGGGTACCAAAGCCACATGTGTCCCATCAATGGCACCTATGATGTTGGGGATATGTCCAAGGGCATAGACATCACCCTTCACTGTAGGCAAATCCCCCACCTCAAGGAAAATGATGTAGCTCCTTATGTGTTTCAGCAGGGCACACAACACTCTGGACAACACCTTGGAAAACATAGGTTGAGACA
Source organism: Pleurodeles waltl (assembly GCF_031143425.1). Classification (NCBI taxonomy): domain Eukaryota; kingdom Metazoa; phylum Chordata; class Amphibia; order Caudata; family Salamandridae; genus Pleurodeles; species Pleurodeles waltl. The sequence goes on along the minus strand of NC_090439.1, from coordinate 54,021,381 downwards.
TCCCTGATGATATGGCCACCGTTGTTTGAAATGACCCACTTGCTAAGAAATGGAGTACTGACAGCACCTGCACTAGAGGGGGGATCCCTGTGGGTTGGCGGATGGGTGACATCAGGTCTGCCTCCAGCTGGGCACACAGTTCATGAATAGTGGCTCGGTCAAGCCTGTATTTCAGTATGACATGTCTTTCCTCCATTGTCGACAGGTCCACCAGCGGTCTGTACACGGGAAGATTCCTCCATCTCCTCGCATTGCCCAGCGGACGGTGCCTAGGAAGGACAACAGCGAGCACAGTCAATCAACCCACAGGTACGTTCCCACAGCTTGCACACAACACGATTCACTATGCATTGAATGGTTTGTATGAGTGTTGAGGAAAGGCCTAGGTATGTGTGACGCAGTAGAAATTAAGCCATGTGGGCCCTTGAAATGGCGGCTGCCTGACCTGTGAAGTGTGACAATGGGATGTGAGGTCAATGCGCTGGCGTGGCACACCGTGGCGGTAGGCGGTCGAAGACCGCGGCACAAAGCCGCATTGGTTAAAATAGAACCCTATGGGTTTCACGAGCCAATGACGATGTGCGCCGGCGGTCGCGGTTCGCACCGCCGCGGTACGCACCGCCGCGGGCGTGACCGCCATTTTCTATCTACTTAATCACTCGATACCTGATCTTCCACAGGAGAGGACCTACACTGCAAGTGCTTCTGTGACCTCGGTCTGGAAGAGACAATGGCTGCTGCGACTGGGGAAAGGGCCCCTGCCTTCACTTCTGAAGAATTGGAGAAACTCGTGGATGGGGTCCTCCACCAGTATGTGTGTCCTGCTATTTGATGGAGTTTTGTTTTGACCAATGACTTTGTGTTTCACCACTGCGCATATTAGTTGCTCAATGTTCACCAGTAGCACATGGTATGTTTTGTTCAGTTGAGCCGCCTATTGGCTTTGACATGGCATTAGCCATTACTTTCTGTATTCAGTTTAGCCGTCTATGGGCTTTGACATTGCATTAGTCATTACATTCTGTATTCTGCCTATTGGCTTTGACATGCTGTATCCAGTCTAGCCGCCTATTGGCTTTGACATTGCATGCCTATTGACTTTGACATGATGTATTCAATTTAGCTGCCTATTGACTTTGACATGCTATTAGATATTCTGCCTATTGGCTTTGACATGATATCATATATTACATTTTGTATTCAGCTCCGCTGCCTATTGACTTTGACATGATGTATTCAATTTAGCTGCCTATTGACTTTGACATGCTATTAGATATTCTGCCTATGGGCTTTGACATGATATCATATATTACACTTTGTATTCAGCTTAACTGCCTATTGGCTTTGACATGATATTCAGCTCCGCTGCCTATTGGCTTTGACATGATATTATACATTACACTTTGTATTCAGCTCCGCTGCCTATTGGCTTTGACATGATATTATACATTGCATTTTATATTCAGCTCAGCTGCCTATGGGCTTTGACATGATATAAGACATTGCATTTTGTATTCAGCTTAGATGCCTATTGGCTTTGACATGACACTAGACATTGCATTTGATATTTAGGTTAGCTGCCTATTGCCTTTAACATGACATTGCATTTGATATTTAGGTTAGCTGCCCATTGCCTTTAACGTGGAGTTAGACATTGCAGTTGAGAATAGTTCTGTATTTTTCCAAGCTGTGTTTTTGCACCAGAGAACCAAGATGTTTTGCTCTCACAGTAGACTAGACCTGATAAGAGAGAGTACATGGGCGTTGTTTCTCTTCCCTTGAGCTTGGGAACAGGAGTAGTCTTGGACACCTGGCCAGTCTCCAAAAGGCTTGCTCAGTTTCCCAGGTCTGAGAGGAGGGGGCACACCTTTGTAACGAATGTAACAGGCTGCAGAGAGTCAGATTCGAATCTGCCGGACCTCGTGCTGGAGCTTGGCGCCAGTTGCCAGCATCCCGTGTGGGTAGATGACACTCTTTCTCGCGGCTGACAGGGGTCTCAGCTTGCAGACCTTAGAAAGATGTAGCTGTAAATAGTTCCTACACGGTGAAGTATTTGTTTTGCTTTGCATTCAATATCTTATAAATATAACCTGCTGTGTATATTGCAAACTGATATATTTTGTTTGATTAACGCGGACTTGAAAGCTACTAATTCGTCATTCATTCATAAACATTGTGGTTGGGGAAGAATAAAATAACAATAAAAGTCTTCTTTGACCTCAGAAGTGCATTTCTGTTGTGTTATGTTAGTGCTTAGAAACTAAAATAAGAGGAAAGCACTACAATTGGTACCAGAAGTGGGGCCGGTCATTAAGAGGTGATTAAGAAGGGGTTTGACGAGTTAGTAGATTTCTAAGTGCACACTTTAAAAGTGTAATTGTTTTTTGTTGTTTGGAGAATTACAGAAATTGTTTTCTGTTTGGAGAATCACAGTAGCACGGCAGACCATGTCGGAGAATACATGTGTTGATGAACTGCCTGATGGTGCTAAGAAAAACTGTGAATTGTTTTCTGTTTGGGGAATTACAGAAGAAAATGCATGTGTAGCTAAAAGGCCTGATAATGTTTTGAGAAATAATTCCTGTTGTATATATGTAGAAAACGTGTGTTTTGGAAGTAATGATGACAGAAAGGTCTGGATACCTTTATCTGCTTACAGAGAAATGCAGGAGAAATGTAGGAAGTTGGAACATGAAAATAGGAATTTACGTGAGCAAATTAGCCAGGATACGATAATTCAAAATAATGCTGAAAGTTATAAAAATGAAGAATCTTTCTTGTCCCATTCCAATAATGAGGGGGTTAAGACAGCTCCGAGCTGCACTGAGTTTCCGTGTGAGCCAAGGTTTTTGGCAGCCAAAATGCATTCCTTAACTGATAACACGGACGAGAATGTGATTTACAAGTTACCGTTGCAAAATGCACAAGTAAAACGAAGGATTTTAGAGCAAGACACCCCGAGTTTCATTAGTTTGTTTGATTTTTGGAAAAAGAATAGCCCTCATTTGAGAGAAATCCTAACACTTTTGTACATGGTCACTGTGAAAAATAATATGCAGCTGCGCGCTTGTGATTTGGCAAATGAAATAATGCAGACTTTAGGTTTCTGCGCAGTGCAAGAAGGAAATACTTATGTATATTTAAATCAAGAACAAGGAAAGAAAATAGTGCCCCTAGCTAGAATCATACAATGGATCTGGTACTTGCAAGACAGGGCTAGAGTACCACAGATAAAAGAATTATCAATGAAATTGTGTGCACCATTTGAATTCGTGTCTACTGAAGATAAAAAGCATGTTTGTTTTACTAATGATTCATTGACTGAAATGTTGCTTTCTGGCACAGTAGAAGGAACAGCGTTGTATAATGTGTGTCAGATTTTAAAGCAAGACCTACGTGAGATGTGTCATTTTTACGCTGATTTTTGGTTCTTTGATAATGTTTTAGCCACATGGCTTGTACCTAACTGGTTCAATTACCTTGCAGATGTTAATGAGAAAAATGCAGAGAGAGAAGTGTTCACCCAGAATTCTGCCTTAGTGGGGATGGCTATGTGGGTGCACCAGAAATGTGAAAAAGCCACTTACAGGTGGGCAGAGATGAGAGAGATGCCCATTCCCCTAGATTTGATAAAAACTGTGCAGCACGCACAAAAGCAATCTGTCATGCAAGCAGTCACAGAGCAGTTGGGGAGAGGAAAGTTACCAGAACAGAAATGGCAAATTGATCAGGTTTTAGGGAGAGTGATTGCTGCAAATTACCAAGGAAAAATCGAAATTATGCTGATACCTAGAAAAGAATCTGATTCATTCATACAAATTGGAGACAGAATGGCCCAACTTGGCAAAAATGCAGTGAATGGAGGTTTGGTAAAGAAGGAGTCTGCCCCAGCCCTTCTGACAGTGCAAGAAAAGGGGAGCTGTGGCGCAGCAGATAAAAACCTCAGTGCTGATGTGTGGGCTGACGCCCCAAGTGACCCTCCAGAACCTGCAGAGAATATAACAAAGGGCCCCAAAAACGTCCTGCTGATTATAAAACAGGGAAAGAAAGAGGAAGGGTGCAGTTTAAATGAAAAATGTTATTTGCAAGAAAAGTCATACTTGTTTCTTTTGCAGATCCTACCACGTTTCGCCACTGTCCCTGAGTGCGCTGTGTGGTCCCCCTTCCGGTGTGTGCGTGTGGGGTCGGGGAAGGGACCGAATCCCCAACCTGAACCTGGCTGAGTAAAGTGCCAGCACCATGGATCCATTTTGCGCAAACTGCGCCTTCAGTTCAAGTTCAACTTGTTTGCTGTGTTTTTTTTTTTTCCCTCTCGTATGGAACTCTGACTTTTGCTTACCTTCCAGAAAACCTTTCAGGTGGACCGTGCACCTTTACATGAGCAGAACTCATGCCACATCAAATTGCTAACACTGTTGAATTAGAGACTCATTCAGAAAAAAAAAAAAAAAAAAATTGCCCAGTCTTTTCAATGTAGATGTATCTGATGTGAAAGGTTATGAGATCAATGTGTTAATTCACTTCTATTGCTTTACAGGGATTGCTTTGATCATTGAAATTTGATTTGCTGATAATGTTTTTTTTTTGTGTTTGTTTGAAATATGAGATATGTGAAACAAAAATTCATTGGTCAAAGGGCGGAATGTCCTGCTATTTGATGGAGTTTTGTTTTGACCAATGACTTTGTGTTTCACCACTGCGCATATTAGTTGCTCAATGTTCACCAGTAGCACATGGTATGTTTTGTTCAGTTGAGCCGCCTATTGGCTTTGACATGGCATTAGCCATTACTTTCTGTATTCAGTTTAGCCGTCTATGGGCTTTGACATTGCATTAGTCATTACATTCTGTATTCTGCCTATTGGCTTTGACATGCTGTATCCAGTCTAGCCGCCTATTGGCTTTGACATTGCATGCCTATTGACTTTGACATGATGTATTCAATTTAGCTGCCTATTGACTTTGACATGCTATTAGATATTCTGCCTATTGGCTTTGACATGATATCATATATTACATTTTGTATTCAGCTCCGCTGCCTATTGACTTTGACATGATGTATTCAATTTAGCTGCCTATTGACTTTGACATGCTATTAGATATTCTGCCTATGGGCTTTGACATGATATCATATATTACACTTTGTATTCAGCTTAACTGCCTATTGGCTTTGACATGATATTCAGCTCCGCTGCCTATTGGCTTTGACATGATATTATACATTACACTTTGTATTCAGCTCCGCTGCCTATTGGCTTTGACATGATATTATACATTGCATTTTATATTCAGCTCAGCTGCCTATGGGCTTTGACATGATATAAGACATTGCATTTTGTATTCAGCTTAGATGCCTATTGGCTTTGACATGACACTAGACATTGCATTTGATATTTAGGTTAGCTGCCTATTGCCTTTAACATGACATTGCATTTGATATTTAGGTTAGCTGCCCATTGCCTTTAACGTGGAGTTAGACATTGCAGTTGAGAATAGTTCTGTATTTTTCCAAGCTGTGTTTTTGCACCAGAGAACCAAGATGTTTTGCTCTCACAGTAGACTAGACCTGATAAGAGAGAGTACATGGGCGTTGTTTCTCTTCCCTTGAGCTTGGGAACAGGAGTAGTCTTGGACACCTGGCCAGTCTCCAAAAGGCTTGCTCAGTTTCCCAGGTCTGAGAGGAGGGGGCACACCTTTGTAACGAATGTAACAGGCTGCAGAGAGTCAGATTCGAATCTGCCGGACCTCGTGCTGGAGCTTGGCGCCAGTTGCCAGCATCCCGTGTGGGTAGATGACACTCTTTCTCGCGGCTGACAGGGGTCTCAGCTTGCAGACCTTAGAAAGATGTAGCTGTAAATAGTTCCTACACGGTGAAGTATTTGTTTTGCTTTGCATTCAATATCTTATAAATATAACCTGCTGTGTATATTGCAAACTGATATATTTTGTTTGATTAACGCGGACTTGAAAGCTACTAATTCGTCATTCATTCATAAACATTGTGGTTGGGGAAGAATAAAATAACAATAAAAGTCTTCTTTGACCTCAGAAGTGCATTTCTGTTGTGTTATGTTAGTGCTTAGAAACTAAAATAAGAGGAAAGCACTACAATGTGCTACTCTACGGTCCTCCAGACCAACAGGTAAGTACACTGGGACCATGCTTTGTGGGCAATGCCTGGGTTGAGTCAGGTGGATGAAAGATGGTGGGGAGGGGAGCGATTGAGGCATGCATCAGACGACAGATGAGAGCATTGGCCACATGGCAAAGGTGGGGATGGGGGGCCACTCACATCAAGCATGCAGAAGCTAATGATTTTTTTTCTCCCCCTGTACATGTCACATAGGTCAGCGCCCACCAGAAAATCGCTATTTGGCGTGCCATCGCCAAGGACGTCCGGACCCTGGGGGTCCACAACAGACGGGGCACCCACTGCCGGAAGAGGTGGGAGGACATCTGACGCGGGAGCAGGAAGACGGCGGAGGCTCTGCTGGGGATGGCCTCCCAACGTAGGAGGGGAGCCAGTCGTCAATTGACCCCCCTGATGTCCCGGATCCTGGCGGTGGCCTACCCCGATTTGGATGGGCGCGTGAGGACATCACAGCAGACACAAGAGGGTGAGTACACTCTCATTCTGGTGACTTTGCACGCAGTGGAGGTGTCTGGGTGGGGGAGGTGGGCTGTGGGTATCTCTAGGCCAGGGCGATTTCTGTAGGCTAGGCCCCTCCGTAAGGCATGGCCCTGTGCCCCCGCCCCCCACCTCTGTAGGGTGCCAAGTACAGCTATTCATGGCCCTGTGTCATCTATGTGTGCAGTTGTCGTCCATAGGCTTGTAGGCCATGTCCCACTGATTGAGTAGTGGACCCCAAGTGCGCAGCGTAGTGCAGGGTGCTTCTGTGTCTGTCCTCTCCGCCAACGGTAGCGGTAATCCATGCACTCAACATGTCTTTCTTTCTCCCCCCCCTTTTTTGTGGTCTTCCTGTTCATGTGTGCATTAGCATCATCAGGCGGAGGAGAAGTGGCATCGGAGCACGAGGGAGCTGCATCCCACCTGGCCCTGGAGGGCCATGCAACGGACTCTGAGGTCACCAGTGGGACGGAGGGCGAGGGGAGCTCCACAGCGGGGACTCGTGCTGATGTCAGTGGCAGCGAGTCGTCCTCTGAAGGGAGCTCCCTTGTGGTGGCGGCAACATCCGTGCCCCCCGCAACAACAGGTACAGCCGCCACCCAGCGCACCAGCACCGCCCTCCCAGCAGCCCCTCAGCGTTTGCCCCGTGCCCGCTCACCCAGGAAGGGGGGCATCTCCTTCGCCCAAGGCACCTCAGGCCCTGCCCCTGTCACCCCTGCTGCCCTCAGTGAGGACGTCATGGACCTCCTGAGGACCATCATTGTTGGGCAGTCTACCCTTTTGAATGCCATCCAGGGTGTAGAAAGGGAGGTGCACCGGAGTAATGCATACCTGGAGGGCATTCATTCGGGTCAGGCTGCCCATCAGCGATCGTTCAATGCTCTGGCCTCAGCACTGACGGCAGCAATTGTCCCTGTCTCTAGCCTCCCCCCTCCAACTTCCTCCACCCAGACCCAATCCCCTGTACCTCTGCCAATCCCAGACACACCTACAGACCAGCCTGCACACACCTCAACACCCAAGGGAAGCTCATCCAGACATAAGCACCACACATCACACAAGCATTCACACAAGCAACATCCACAGGCAGACACACCAACACCCACTGCCTCCACTGTGTCCCCCTCCTCCTCGTCTCCCTCCTCCCTCCCTGTGACGTCTCCACTCACACTTGCATGCACAACATCTTCAGCCACTACGTCCATCACCAGCACACCCACCAGAACACTCCGCACACGTGCAGTCACCACCCCCACTACCATTTACACGTCCCCTGTGTCCTCTCACAGTGTGTCTGTCACCCCCTCCTCCAAACCACACAAACGCAGTCAGCCACCCACCCAACAGCCATCCACCTCACGACAGCCTCCAGCCCAAGCACCTGCACCCAAAGACACCAGACTTCACACTCCTACAACCACATCCTCTTCCTCCACTTCCAAACCCACTACACCTAGCCGTCCCTCTCTTTCCAAATTGATTTTCCTTTCTAAACTTGACCTCTTTCCAACAACTCCCCCACCCCGTCCATTGAATAAGACTGCAATCAGCACCTCAGCCACCACCAAACCAGGACCGATCAAGACTATTGTCCAAGGACTGTGGAGTCCCCCACCCTCAAGGGCAACTAGTTCTGCTAGGAGCCAAGGCACGGCCAGCCCACCCCCGGAAAAACACCCAAAGATAACCAGTGCCCGGCGCGAGAGGCCAAGGACACCAGGGACCAAAATCCCTACCCTGGCTCCGGCTGGAAGTGGGGTGCCACCTGGCACACCGCCAAAGGTGGGAAAGGGCCACAGACGACCAGGGAGGGTGGGAAGGGCAGCACGCCCGACAAGTCCGGCAGCAGGCCAGCTGCCCAGGAGGGCCCCACCAGCCCCATCCCAGGTGTGCAGGAGGACACCCAGAGGCCCGGTACAGCAGCCCAGGAGGGCCCCGCCAGCCACAGCCCAGCTGCTCAGGAGGCCCCCACCAGCCACAGCCCAGCTGGGCAATGAAGGAGTGCCAGCCACAGCCCAGCTGGGCAATGAAGGAGCGCCAACTCAAGCACCGCTGAACATGGCAAGGACCGCCAAGGCAAGCACCGCTGAACAGGGCAAGGACCGCTGAACATGGCAAGGACCGCCAAGGCAAGCACCGCTGAATAGGGCAAGCACCGCTGAACAGGGCAAGCACCGCTGAACAGGGCAAGGACCGCCAAGGCAAGCACCGCTGAACAGGGCAAGGACTGCCAAGGCAAGCACCGCTGAACAGGGCAAGGACCGCTGAACAGGGCAAGGACCGCCAAGGCAAGCACCGCTGAACAGGGCAAGGACCGCCAAGGCAAGCACCGCTGAACAGGGCAAGGACCGCCAAGGCAAGCACCGCTGAACATGGCAAGCACCGCCAAGGCAAGCACCGCTGAACTGGGCCCTTCATCTCAAGCACCGCTCCGCTGGGCACCGCCGTCTCATGCACCGCTGAACAGGGCACCGCCGTCTCAAGCACCGCTGAACTGGGCCCTTCATCTCAAGCACCGCTGCACTGGGCCCTTCATCTCGAGCACCGCTGAACAGGGCCCTTCATCTCAAGCACCGCTCCGCTGGGCACCGCCGTCTCAAGCACTGCTGAACTGGGCCCTTCATCTCAAGCACCGCTCCGTTGGGCACTGCCGTCTCATGCACTGCTGAACAGGGCACCGCCGTCTCAAGCACCGCTGAACTGGGCCCTTCATCTCAAGCACCGCTGCACTGGGCCCTTCATCTCAAGCACCGCTGAACAGGGCCCTTCATCTCATGCACCGCTCCACTGGGCCCTTCATCTCAAGCACCGCTCCGCTGGGCACCGCCGTCTCATGCACCGCTGAACAGGGCACCGCCATCTCAAGCACCGCTGAACTGGGCCCTTCATCTCAAGGACCGCTGCACTGGGCCCTTCATCTCAAGCACCGCTGAACAGGGCCCTTCATCTCAAGCACTGCTCCGCTGGGCACCGCTGTCTCAAGCACCGCTGAACTGGGCCCTTCATCTCAAGCACCGCTCCGCTGGGCACCGCCGTCTCATGCACTGCTGAACAGGGCACCGCCGTCTCAAGCACCACTGAACTGGGCCCTTCATCTCAAGCACTGCTGCATTGGGCCCTTCATCTCAAGCACCGCTGAACAGGGCCCTTCATCTCAAGCACCGCTGAACAGGGCCCTTCATCTCAAGCACCGCTCCGCTGGGCACCGCCGTCTCATGCACCGCTGAACAGGGCACTGCCGTCTCAAGCACCGCTGAACTGGGCCCTTCATCTCAAGCACCGCTGCACTGGGCCCTTCATCTCAAGCACCGCTGAACAGGGCCCTTCATCTCAAGCACCGCTCCGCTGGGCACCGCCGTCTCAAGCACCGCTGAACTGGGCCCTTCATCTCAAGCACCGCTGCACTGGGCCCTTCATCTCAAGCACCGCTGAACAGGGCCCTTCATCTCAAGCACCGCTCCGCTGGGCACCGCCGTCTCAAGCACCGCTGAACTGGGGCCCTTCATCTCAAGCACCGCTCCGCTGGGCACCACCGTCTCATGCACCGCTGAACAGGGCACCGCCGTCTCAAGCACCGCTGAACTGGGCCCTTCATCTCATGCACCGCTCCACTGGGCCCTTCATCTCAAGCACCGCTGCACTGGGCCCTTCATCTCAAGCACCGCTGCACTGGGCCCTTCATCTCAAGCACCGCTCCACTGGGCACCGCTGTCTCAAGCACCGCTGAACTGGGCCCTTCATCTCAAGCACCGCTGGCCTATTGGCGGAAGGGGCAGTGCCACATATGTGTCGGACAGGGCTGCGCGAAGCACTCTGGGCACCAGTTCCCCTCCAGAACCAGTGGACACTGTCATCCACTTGAGAGACTGTGGCTTTGCACTCCCCAGGATGTAACAGTGGGCAAACCACCCACTGTAGAGATTTGAGAGACTGTGGCTTTGCACTCCCCAGGATGGTACAGTGGGCAAGCCACCCACTGTATGGACTTGAGAGACTGTGGCTTTGCAGTCCCCAGGATGGGACAGTGGCCATGGAGGCCCCTCGTGGATCTGGCGTCGTGTACTCATGTGGCTGAGGTGCCCCCCCTTCCCTTGCCCCTGCAGTGTTCTCTCCGTTTTTCTCAGGTATCCTGTGTGGGCCTTGCCCATGTGATTTGGGCCCAGTGGTCCACGGACAATGACTGCTAAGAATATCAGACTTTTAATATTTATGTATATATTAGTTTTAAATGTGTGATAGTTTTATATGCCGATAATACAATATATTCGACTGTTTATGACATTTCATTTTGTCTTTGCATTCTTCCAGGGGGTTTGGGGGTTGTAACAGTGATGTATTGCTATGCATTGATGTGTGTGTTGCAGTGGGTGTGAGTGGTGGTGGGTGTGTAGCGTATGTGTGCCCGTAATATTTTCTCCTCCCCCCCTCCCCTGTGTCGTAGGTGCAGTACTCACCGTAGTCTTCTGCGCCGGCGTTCGTGCTCCTGGTAGAGGAGCAGGAATACAATAGCTGGTAGAATGTGTAGTTCGGGTTCCATGCTGTCCAGATTCCTCGTGGGGTGTATGGAGGTGAGCGTTTTCCGTTTGAAATGTCTGTTTCCGCCGTGTTTTTATCGGCGGGGCTACCGCCCCGGAAAAGGTGGCGGATTGGTGGGTTGTGATAGGGTGGGCGGTACATTGACTCCCGCCTGTCTGTTGCCGGTGACCGCCGCGCTGTTTGTTTGTCCCGCCGTGGCGGTCGGAGTGTTAATGTGGCGGTCTCTGTTGCCGGTTTCCGCCAGGGTCAGAATTCCATTTTATAAACCGCCAGCCTGTTGGCGGGTTAGCCGCCGCTTTAACACCGACCGCCAGGGTTGGAATGACCCCCAAAGTATTTTGCCATTTATACAGCAATGTCTTTAAACATAGTATTAGCACAGTGCTATGCACGCAGTGCTATAAAATAATAAAAAGCCCTTTACCACTCCTTGAACAGTATTACAGCTTTGAGTTGGTAAAATACCATCCAAGTCAACCAGGAATGAGCAATGCCAACCCTTGACACATGGTTCGCTATTATTGTAGCTATTCGGAGAGGTTTAGCTTTGTTCAGATACCAAGGGACCAAGTATAAGTCAAAGCAATACCCTTTCAGGCTTAGAGTGAGGAATCAATTATGCAAAAAAGAAGAGTGTTCCCAAGTTTAGGTGGCAAGCAGTCCAGTGTAGAGCATCCTACAATACCAATGACACTCTAAGTTTACTCCCCCCAAATATCTGTTTTTCTAACAAAGTTTTAAACATAGTAATACTCACACCTGACATCTGAGAAAGATGTCTAGAAGTAGAGGCTAGTCCATGTAAACAACCTACTATGCACAGATCTCATCTGAGACAGTTGTCTGACAGAAGAAGCTAGTCCATGTACACCCTAATACGTAAAACCATCATCTGAGAGAGAGGATTTAGTGGAGAGACAGTCTCTTTCCATGTACCCTAATATGCACCCTTGCAATCCAAAAGAGAGGTCTGGAAGTTGAGGATGGTCCCTGTACACACCTTGCTATGTCCACCCGTCATCTGAGAGAGACATCTGACAGGAGAGGCCAATCAATGTAAACACTGTAATACACATACCCATAATCACAGGGATACATCTCAGCAGAGAGAGCAGTGTCTTTTAGACCACCCTACTAAGTACATCTGTTATCTGAGAGAGAGGTCCGGAAGGAGAGGACACTGTATGTACACACTCTACTACATCTGGGTTTATATGTTAGTAGAGACATCTGTCATTCCAGAGAGACATGTTTGAGCTTGGAAACATTTTGTGAGATACAGAGGAACACACGGTTTCAAATAGCCATTTGGATGCTCCCACAATCACAAGAGTCTTGCAGGATCATAGAAAAATGAAAAGTAGTAGGGTAGAGAAAACCTGTTCTTAGAGAGTTTTCAGTTTCAGAGTGTTGTGTGTTTAGACAGAAGGGCTGATACTCTGTTATGCACAACTATTATTCATGAAATATATGTTAAATATTTGAGCTCACAAGCCTCTCGTGAGAGTCAGACAAATACATGAGTGGAAGAAAGCATTTGGGTGCTTCTGCTCTCACAATACTCTTATGAGGGTCATTATTTCAAAAAAAGAAGGAGTTGTAATATGAAAGTGTCACATTATGTAAGAATAGGGTGACTCTGACAAGAGCCCTTGCATTTATAGTATGGAGTGTTGAGCCACATATAGAACTGGATACATTTCTTGATGTTATTAAAGAAGATCCTGTTCCCCTTTGTAGTGAAGTGCACACCATATCTCCTATAGACACCTGGTATATCAAACCGGATGTTGTTGTAATATATAGAGCCCATGCCATGATCATGAAGAAATGTGGCAAATGTTTCTGTGACTTCTCAATCTTAGTACAAAACTCTTTTGATCATTGCCATTTCTGCCTTTGACGTGTGTTAGAATATATAATGGAAGTTTGAGGAAAGAAAAGCATCAGTTGAATAAAGGTCTCCTTAATTTGGATTTCAAGCTCAACACCTGCGATTGTGTCTAGGTTATTGTCACCACAGTGTACTATTATCAGGTCTGGGATGTCACAATCCAAAATGCTCCCAATCACTGGTAACAATTGATGCCACTTCATACTTCTATTGCCAATCCAAGTTATGTCAAAGTCTTGAGATCCAAGATTCTTGTCAATGCCACAATTAATGCATATAGCCAAGTGGATGAAGCAGTGTCCCCAGGTGAACCAGGGTGCAGTACGGAGATCTGATTCTCAAAAGAAGGGTTCATCCTTCCCAGGGTCCTCTTTTTGCTGTTGACCCATGAGATATGGAGACATCATGGGTCGCCTTAAGGGTTCCAGAGTGGCCCAGGTGTCTGGCCTCAACAGTTCTCTAGGAGTGTACAGTCCGATGGATCTCCAGGCCACACAGGGATCTACTATATTCCACCAATGATGCTAGGTGTAGGTCCAGGCAAGCTAGACCTGATTCTTCAGGAAATAAGGGATTCAAGAACTGCAGTAGAAAGTTGCACTGGAGCCCTAGCGTCTGATCGAGGCCTGCTCTACGATGATCACTGTAAACTGTCTGATAGAGTTAAGATTGCAGAAACTGACTTGCCAACTTTGGCTCTGCAGCAGAAGGCACACATGGTGGAGTTGGAAGACCTACATTCTCAAATATGCCTACTACACGAGAGAGACAAGGATGCTGAAGGTAGAGTGTGTCGAAATAATATATGAATCACTGGAATGGCTGAATGTGCACAGGGCCCTAATGCCACACTGACAATTGAGGACTGGTTAAAAACCAGAAACTAGTGCTAGCCAGATACATTTACTGTCAAACATGCACAGAGAGCCCATGCGGAGTACCCCATTGGGAATGCCTCCACAGCCCATCACCGCCTGGGTATTGAATTACAGGGACTGTGACGCTGTACTGGAGAAAGCCTTTGAGAATACTCCCATAGTTATGAACAATGCCAATGTGTCCCTCTACTTGGACTATACCAAGGCTGTCCAGCTTAAATGATCCTCCTTCATTATTGCTGAGAAACAATTCTGTGAAGAAGGCATGCCATGTGCCTTACTGTTTGCGGCACATCTTAGGGTGGTGCATGATCAACTTCCCTTATTTTTTGACACTCCAGACAAGGTGGAGACACACCACCCCATTGCCCGATCGCCCCGCCACCTGAAAACCAAAGTAGCCCTACACGGCACATCCCTCAACATTGCTGATACAGGACTCTTCAATGGCCACTATCTTCCACTGTGGCTCCTTCACCACAGCATATACTGGAGGAATGCCATGCAGCCATAGCGACAATGACCTGTAATTGACAACATCAGTCCTGTACTTCCCCAACCCGCTCCTCTAATAATACAGCATCAGACTCAGACTCTAATTCCCATGCAGCCCTTTTCTCCACTGTGACTTTGCAGACATCTGGCATCATTAACTAACCTCACCTACATCACTCCTTGGCCCTTGCTATCTAATGCCTATTGAAAGCCCTGCTGGAAAATGGATACTACCCTGTTACTCTGGATACATATGTCATATCAGATACAGCTATATTTTTTATTGTATGATTGTCTTCTCTCTTTTTACTTTTTATTCCTGAGGCGCTCCACTAGGTAGTGCATAGAAGGGCTTAACGGTTCCCATTTTATGTAGACATATTCTGTCTGAGGTTTCTGGCTGGACTGCCTTGTCCCATAGCATTTGCAACCATTCATGCTTTATTATGTTATGTATATTTTTTATGGTCTAACAAATGTTCCTTGCAGGCCTAAGTATTAGGATTCACTTGTCTGGGGTTTATCTTCTATCATGCATTGTATATATAAGTTTCTGGTGGCTGTGGAAGGTCTGGGGGTGGCCACAAACTATATGCTGCTTGCTTGTGATATAAATGCCCACAGTGTGAAAAGCTTTCTAAACTACTAACATGGAATGTCAGGGGTTTGGCCTTGGTCCACCAGCGTCACCTTGTCTGATCTAGAATGCTACAAGTCTTACATTGTCTCCTTACAGGAGATGCACCTCTCCTTAACAGAATTTGCAAAATTGCACACAAAATGGAGGGGGCAGCTACTCATGATAACCTTTTCGGTCTATGCGTGGGGGTGTTGCATTTTGGGTACTGGTGGGTGTCCTGTTTGATATAGTTCCATCAATGGTAGATGTCAATGGCCGCTATGTGTTCGTACATGGGAACTTAAATGGTAAACCAGTGGTGCTGGGTAGCAGTTATTCCCCAAAGCCAGATCAATATGTTTTCCTTTCCCATCTCTTGATTGTTCTAGCGGATTGATCCCATCTCCCTTGGCTGATTGGTGGGGACTTCAAAGCAGTTAATTTGACACACACATGGATAACTCTACTCCTCTCCTCCCTAGTGCTCCAGTGTCCCAAAAAGCCAGGGCATTGAGAGATTGGGCATCGGGGTGGTCCTTGTTGGATGCTCAGAGGGAACATAATATGGGATTGAGAGAATACTAATTTTAATCACCACTGCACAAACTATACTCCTGACTTGATAATATATTTTGCCCCGCAACTATGGTGGCAAAGGTTACTAATTCCACATGTTTAGCTAAGACCCTCCCTGATCACAACCCCCAAGAACTTACTTTGTCCTTGGGCCTCTATCCCCCACTCCCATTCTGTCTGTGCACACCCCCATGGGTCTTAGACATACTACCCAGCTAGAAAGTAACACTTATTTTAGGAAATATTATGCCCAGCTTTGTGAGCCCAACCCCTACTCTTCCCCCTGCTGCCAACTTTTTGGATGGTTTACAGTTGTTCCAGCTCATGGGCCTCCATGAAGTGGAGCTTGGTTCTCAATTAACTCAAGATGATAAGCAAACTGCCCGTCATTAAAACCCTTGGCCTAGATAGTCTCCCCATCAAATTTTATGCCACCTGTGCTTCCCGGTTGCTTCCACATTTTTCTGGCTCTCATGCCCCTACCATATGCCAGGCCTTTGTCATGTTTCTACTTAAACATGGCCACAAGTTGGAAGATATCTTCTACAGGCCCCTATCATTATTGAGGCCCAAATACAAAATACTCTTTGAAAGTTTGGCAACCAGACTACCTCCTCTACTTCCAGAATTGATAAATACAGAACAGCATTGGTTCGTCACATGCCGTAGCACCTCATTAAACATTAGATGGCTATACCAGGTTAAGGAAGGGGCTAGAGACACCTACCCTGCCACAGGCTGTCTCTCCCTTGACCTACAGCAGGAGTTTCACACCTTGGGATGGGAATATAACTTTGCAACCCTGACTAGATTTTGGCATTCCACTGACATATTAAAAATGATTAAACTCCTCTATACTAACTCCAAGACGAGGACATGCACTGGCTCCCATGTTTCATCCAGTTATTCCATCTCCTGTGGCACTAGGCAGGGTGTGTCCCCAATCTCCTCTACTACTTGTATTAGTGATAGAGCCTCTATCACAAAGTATTAGACAACAGCAGCTGATTGGTGTATTTTGCTAGGCCCCGTCAACATGCTGTATCTATGTATGCAGATGGCATGATCATATATATATGAGACCCTACTATGGACCTCATACTTCTAGCTTCCCTGCTTGCATTGTTCTAGTATCTTTTTGCCTTATACATAAATCACAACAAATCTTAAACTTTTGCTTTCTGAGAATGCCCCTTGAGGGACACCCTGTCACTAGGCCCACACACAATACCCATAGCCCCATATACGTTTCTCTTCCTCGTGACACAGATATACAGGACAGCAGAAGATCTGCTAGATGGTAATCTTATCAAGGCCATTGCCTCCCTGTTCAAAGATCTGGTTCTGGGTCGCACTGCCCATCCTGGTGGCGAGCCGGCTGGCACTCTCAAAGATGGGGATGGGACCCAGTCTCCTTTACTTTTTTGTAAATCTTCCCATTGTAATGCCACTGATCTGCTTTAAACCGCGTAATACTCTACTTATTGATCTGATCTGGGGACTGGGAAGACATTTAGTAAGGCTGGCCAAATTACACCTGCCTCAGTGGGGGATGGGCATTCCATACTTTTGGGCTTAGTGTTTTTCAGGTCAATTGCAATGGCTTTCTTACTGGCTTGCAGGGCTCCACCTAACAAAAATAGACTTCACTCCATAAATGCTATGAACAGTTAAACTATACATGCTGTTACTACAGGGAGTAGCATGCCCCTCTCAACTACAGCTACTCTTATGTAACACACTAACTTATTGGGAGCGAGCCCTGAAATACACAGCAAGCCCATCTCCGTATGCACTCAATGTACCCTTTTGAGGATTGGCAAAACTGCTGGGTTTACTCACAGCTGCTGGATTAGAGCCCTGGGAGGCAATGGGTATATACGCAATTGGGGATATGTTTCTTGACAGGGGACCTTTGGCATGCCAAACTCCCTTTTCCTCACTCATGCCACTGTTACTCATTATCGGACAGATTTAAGAGAAAATTACAGTGTGCGTCGCTGTGCCCAAATTTGGCAGCATCAAGCACCATGATTTTCACAATACAATGGTGCAGCATATTTAATAGAATACGGCCACACCTGTGTTTCCCCCTGCGCTGGCACTGAATTTGCTGCTGTGTGCCAATGCAGAAAACCTTGCCCCATAGTGCAAGGATGGCTGAGTTGAGGGGGAGATTGTTTTTGTGCAGGAAGGAACACCTTCCTGCACAAAAACAATCTTAAATGGCAATTTGATCTTTCTGTAGGTGCTGCAGAATGCAGCACACATAGAAAGAGTAAAATACGAGGAGAAATGAAAGGATTTCTCCTTGTTTAGCCAGGCTAATGCCACCCCTGGGGTAGCATTAGATTTTGGCGCTGTCCCACGTTTACGAAAATGTGTAAATCTGGGGCAGTATCAAAATGCAATGGGTGTTGCTATGGCACGCCCCCGGCAACATCCATTGTGCACCCCTTTCATGCAAAGTGCTGCGTGGTGCTGCATGTGAAGGGGCCGTATTTACAAGGTGTCTTTAAGCCACAGAAAGTGGCTTAACTTCACCTTGTAAATACAGTGCAGTGCATAGCGCCACTGGACCATCACTAACAATGATGCTCCAGTGGTGCTAGGGGCTCTTACATATGCCTCTATATTTGTAAGGACTGAGCGCCAACAGAGGTGGAGCCAGGACATACTCTTTCACACATATGGTATACAGGATAGGCACTGGTCATCATCTTGCGATGTGGCTATACAAAGGCTCACACACACAGTTTGCACATTTCCCTAGCCCGCCCTCTGGGCTCAGTGGAAAGAAGACCTAGGTTTGGCCCCACACAATAAAGAATGGTGCTTTCTCCTTGAATACCTCACCAAGATTCCTCATAATTCCTGATTCAAATTCATTCAATTTTCAGTGTTACACATAGCTTATTTCATACCACTCGAAATACACAAAATCTACTCTACTGCACCCTCAGGATGCCCCAGGTGTGAAACTGACACAGCAGGCCTAGTGCACATAGTTTGTCATGCCCTTCTTTGCAAGTTTATTGAAAGGATGTGCATAATGCTCTTGCGGATATGGCCAAGGTTCCCCACTGGAATTCAATGGAGCATTGCCTGCTGGATTTGTACCTGTGCCCGACAGCCACCAAAACCCTATCCCATTTCATGGATCTCGCACTTTTGTTAGCAAAGCAATAGAACATTAGATTATGGGAATCCCCTGGGCCCCTTAGCAACTAGTTGAAGTGAGGATGCACTATATTGGTGCGCAGACCTAAGATAGGGAAGAATACAGTGGCAGACGCAAGAATCAAATCATAGCTATGGAGTGGAATGCCCTTCTAGAAAGATTTAGGTCCCAGGTGGAAGAGATCTAAACACCATTCTGGGATGTGCCAGCATTTTCTTATACACTTCCTGGATTCCCCACGGCAAACCACTGGGACCACAACACATAGGCAAGATGACTTGCTCACTAGGTTACAGCGAGCTCTTGCTATTCATTTCTCACCTTTGTCTTCTTTGTATTTTTAGAAAATGAAATGGTATTTTATTAAGTATATTGAAGCTTACTTTGCTCGATGATGTCATCAGTGATGCCATTTGAGAGATTATCAGTGATGGTTGCTCATTGTAGCAAATGCCTTATGCCAGCTTCACAAAAAAATCATCTGTTGGTCAATTTATGGATACTGTCAACAAGATTAATTTTTAGGTTTTTTTGCACCTCACTATTCCATCTTCCATTCCTCTTTAAATATATGTAGACATCTAAAAAGCATTAGAGTACATTTACCTTCACATTATATCCTATTACATTACATACTATAAGCAAGTGAGTAGCCACATAAGTGGTTATGTTAGTGTGTAACAGACTGTCTAAGTGTCTGAGTATGGGTGTATAAATGGAAATATGAGTGGCTCTACGGGTGGGTGACTGGGTGTAGCAATAGTTGAGTGGATACAAGAGTGAATGTATCAGTGCACGTATGAGTCTGTCATTGGATGGTTAAGTAGCTGTGTGGGAGTGTGACTGGGTGTGTTAGTGACTATGGGGGTCATTCTGACCTTGGCGGTCCATGACCGCCATGGCGGAGTGCGGCGGAAGAACCGCCAACAGGCTGGCAGTGCTTCCTGGGCGATTCTGACCGCGGCGGTAAAGCCGCGGTCGGAAAAGGGGAGCCGGCGGTTTCCCGCCGGTTTCCCGCTGGCCCAGGGAACCCGCCATGGCGGCGCTGCAAGCAGCACCGCCATGGGGATTCCGACCGCCTTCCCGCCAGCCTGTTTCTGGGAGTGTGATTGGCTGTAGGCTTTTGAAAATAGGTATTTGAGTAGCTGTATGGGTAGTGGGTATGTAAGTTCATGTGTAACTGACTGTCTGAGTGCTGGGTACATGAATAGCTGTGTAGGTGTGTGAATACATGTGAGAGTACCTGCATAGGTGTGTGAATGACTATATAAGTGGACGTATAGGTAACTAAAGGGCATGTGAAAAGTTTTATGGGTATGTGACTGAAACATTCAGTGATTATCTGGGTATGTGACTAGTGGTTACATAAGTGCTTTTGTAGGAATATACCTGGGTGTGTAAGTGCCTTCCTTCCTGTGTGAGTGGATATAAATTACATAATATTAAATGACATACTATACGCAGACGCCCACATCTAATTTCAAACACATTCATTCATACTGGCTTATTAAAACAACATTATTTAATTGTATAGTGATTACTCCTCACTTGATGCTCACTATTTTTTGTTTAATTTTCTCATCTTACCCTCCTTCTATTTTGCCTTTTATTGTAGTCTAAAAGGTACACATTCTTTTTCAGCTTCTATACTTTCATAGGTTTTTTAAATACGTTTTTTCGTAGTGCAACCTAACTCACAGCCTGTAAGATCTTGTTGATATTGTGCAACTTTTATGTTAATATATCTTTTCTTTTTTTCCACTGTAATTTTCAAGTCAGAAATATGACAATCGTCCTCTCTCAGTAGAAAAGTACCAACAATGGCTACCCTTCCCACTGTGCTCTTACTCTTACTGCTGTCCTTAGCAAACCACTGACTTCCGTTCATCTTTTAAAGTTGTTACACCACTTATAAATAGTCACTGTTAACCCTTTCCATGTTTCCTGTAAAGAAGTCCAATTCAGTAAGTGTTTGTTGCAGATGTGGATCCACCAAGGGGCTCATTGCGGCTCCACACCGTAGCCCATGAAAACATTCAATAATCTGCTGTCAATGCTTTTCATTTATATTTTACTGTGTAAAATATTGTCAATTACAAGACATGCATTGCATACTGAGAGCATTTGTACACTAGTCTGGTTTTCACTTTCACACTGCAGTTTCTTTTGTCCTCTTCCTATACACTCTTTTAGCTCCATTTCCATAGCAACCATGTTTCCAATAGTCTCTTCCTACCAGTAGGTCAAAAGTTCACAAGACTTTCTCTCAACAGCATCCTAGCTTCACATTAACTGTAGCTGGGGTGGTTGACTGTTTGTAATTTCAAGCATATCCCAAACAACAAAACAATTTTTTTGATTTTTCCAAATCCAATTACAGAGTTAGTTACTTTTTCTAAAAGCCACTACCTAATTTTAGTTCTCTGCAGATCTCCACCATCCAATCAAATATGTTGTTTATATTTTACTTGCTGTCCTCCATTTTAACTGTCCTTCATCTTCCAAACTGCTTCATTCTGCTGCAATCTTTTATTCTGTGCTACTCCTGCTTGTTTTCAAAGTGCTCAGAGTCTAGATTTTGGGCCATAGGTTTGTGTTTTGGGCCAGACAGATTGCTCAAAAGAGTGACAATGACGCAGACCTAGGTTTAACTAATGTAGACAGTATTTAGGTGTGCCAGAAAGGGTAAAAGTGGCATTGATTGTTGCCTTTGGTTGAAAGCATTGTGGATTGCCAACAACCAGATCTCCTGATTGTGCACAGTGGTGGCAATGACCTGTGCATAATTTCTGGGGTCAGACTGGAAATCCCAATGAAAGATACCTTTGGTAAACTAATGTCACTTTTCCCAAAAACGGCCTTGGTGCTCTCCAACATTTGCCAAAGACAGAAATGGCAATAGTCATCTGAATTGTATCCACCAATAGAGAAATTGAGGAACCATGTCAATAAAACTATTACTGCATTCCTCCGAGACCACAACATGGGATCTATATACCATAACAAACGGGTGTTCCTGAAGAACTTAAAAGACTGCATCCTGTTCTATGTGTAATTATCATCTACTCATCATCAACACAAAGACTCTTTACAGGTCCAACCCTTTTTCATAAACACTGGTTCTTTTTGTTTTCAAATACTGCTTTTCATTTCTCAACGAGATCTGTGGATCTGCTGTGAATCCCCCACCAAATGAGGCAGTTTGCCTGTTATATTGTGGGTGGATACACAACTGATCTTCAGATCTGATATTGCTGTATGGGTGTGTGAGTGGTTGTGTAAGTGCCTGTGTGGGTATGTGAGTGGGTGTGTAAGTGGCAAAATGAATGTGTAGATTTGCTGTATGAGTATTTGAATGGGTATGTGAGTGACTGTATGGGTCTGTGAGTGGGCAAGGTAGTGGTTTTGCAAGTGTGTGATTGGGTGTGTGAGTGTATGAATTAGTTTGTGAGTGGGTGTGTGAATGGCTGTGTGGGTCTGTGAGTGGGTATAGTAATAGGTCTGTGGGTTCACAAGTAAGTGTGTGAGTGTGGGAATGGGTGTATGAGTGGTTGTGTGAGTGTGTGTGGAAGCCAACTGTAATGGGAAGGGAAGTATTGGAGAGAGTCGCTGATTTTGATTATTTGGGTGTTAGACTCGAGGACACGCATAGATGGCGGGCCCATTTATTTAAGGCTCTGATGAGATTGAAACAAACAGAACTCTGGAGGCGTTTTGAGATTTGCCAATAGGTCCCCTAGATTTGCAATCTCTCTGGCAATAGAAATATATAAGATACAAGCAAGAGGGAGTGCCTTGTATGGAGCGGAGCTATGGGGGCATGGCAACTTGAGGGATTTAGAGATAGCGGAAAACTCATTCATAAAGGCTTTGCTTAAAATACCCGTTAGCTCCCCTACGTTGCCTGTCCGGATGGACTTGAATATAGACTCTACCGCACATATAGCTGCTTTAAAACCAATACTGCATTGGATTAGGATTTGGTCCTCAGACATTTTTAGCCCTTACAGGACATGGCTGAATGCCTTGGTAAGCAAAAACGCCACGAGGAACATTCCTTGGTGCAATCATGTTGAAGGTACCTTGATTAAGTTAGGGTTGGCCCATTTTTGGAATGTCCCTTGTGGCCTTCCTAAAAATGCGGTGCAAATTGTCAAGAAGTCTTATTGGCTAAAAGTGAGAACAGGCAAATTGGCTGAGGTGCCTCCGCTTAGTTTGACAGATAAGTTTACAGCAGTCAAATGTTATTATGAATTTGAAAATTATATGGACCTGATCCTATCTCTGCGAGCATGTGCACTTTATATGAGGTTTAGGCTGGGATTGTTACCTTTACGTACTTTTACTTGTAAATGGTCCCAAAGAGACTCCCAACCAAATTCCTGTCCCATGGGCTGTGGTTTACCAGAATGCATTGCGCATGTCTTATTTCATTATCCGTCTTATGTTAAGCAGTGGAGTAAATGGATCATACCGCTATGTAGATGTATCGGGTTCAACAATCGGTTTTTGGGCTTAAGGATCTGTAAGACCAAAGCACAAGGCGTAGTGGCATGTGCATTGGCCAAAGTTATAGATGCAATTTGGTTGTTAAGAAGAAACGTCTGGAGGAATTATGTGAATAAGTATTTGTTCAGAGATGAAATGAAAACATTCTTCTTTTATTTGTATTTGTAGAAGGGAATTTGATATCAATTTTTAACATATTTTACTTTTAAATAATATTGCATTCTTGTTTTAAACATTTTATAGGTAGTATCTTTTTAATATACACTGTTTCAATCATGAACTTAACTATGTGGATAAGTGCACTGTGGGATGTGCTTTTATGGTGTTTTTTTATCACCAAAATAAAGCTAATGAATGAGTGTGTGTGGTCGTCATTTTATGGGTCTGTGAGTGGGTGTGGTAGTGGTCTTGTGGGTCCGTGAGTGGGTGTGTGAGTGGGTGTGAGTAGCTGTGTGGGTCTTTGAGATGGTGTGGTAGTTTTTTTATGAGCCTGTGAGTGGGTGTATAAGTGTGTGAATGGGTATGTAAGTGGGTGTGTGAATACCTGTGTGGGTCTGTGAGTGGGTGTGGCAGTGGCTTGATGGGTGTGTCAGTGGATGCATGAATGTAAGAATAGGTGTATAAGTGGTGTGTGAGTGCCTGTGTAGGTCTGTGAGTGGGTGTGGTAGTGGTTTTGGTAGGTATGAGAATGGGTGCGTGAGTGTGAGCATGAGTGGGTCTGTGAATGGCCAAATGGGTCTAAGAATGGATGTAGTAGAGGTTTTGTGGGTCTGTGTTGGTCTGTGAGTGTGTGAAGGAGTGTGTGAGTGGGTCTGTAAGTAGGTGTATTTTTTCATTGGGCTCTGCATCCAGGAGTCCATCACAGAGTCACAAGGGGGGGCTTGCTGACTGCTGTGGTGGATCTGTGGATCAATAGGGACCCCCTAAAAAAATGTTTTTGGCTAATTTCTCACCCATTAGTGGTCCCTCAGAGACCCCTTCATCCGTCCCATGGGGTCAAGATACATTTATCCTGACTCATTATACATATTTTATTTTAACTCCCCCAGGGACTGTGTCCTGAATCTCGAAATGGTGGGCGCAACTTTTGTCTCAGGTTGCATCCAGCTAATCACTCCATGGATCTGCAGTGGATCCACATCTCTAGATATATATAAATCGTTTTTGCTAATAACTTCAATACTACTGAACAGAATTACAAAAATATATTCACCTTTTGCCAAAGAGATATTTCTGGACCAAGATCTAGTGACCATGTCTTCCAGTTTTGGTGTGAAAAAATAGATGGTAACCATCCGGTCAAGAGGTAAGTGTCCCACAGATGCTTCAGCTGCTCCTGATGATGCACCACCTTCCTTCTCTGTTATCATGTTGTGATATGCCCTTCTATGTATGGTTCTAAGATGTTTCCCAATAAAGAATGTGTGATGTGAATACTTCCTCACCATACCTCTTGACAGTTTTTTGCTGCACATATTGCATTGGGCATATTTTAGGAAGAACTTTCTTTTCTCCTGAAGGCGTGGACAAATATTATTAACACTCATCTCTACTACTCAGCACATCACTACACTGTACAACATGCTGCTCCACTGTACGACACTCCACTACACGATAAGACACACCATGCTACTCTACTGTATAACACTTCACTCCACTGTATTCTACATCACTCCACTTTACTCGACTCTACTCTATTCCACTCTACAATGCTCAACTCTATGACACTCTCCTTCACTCTACTGTACCATACTCCTCATTATAACGCTCCAATCAATGACACTCCACAGTGTGATTTGAAACACATTTTTCACAGAGAGGGAGACAACCTAACACAACACCAGCATCCACAGACACACAACACCATCACCCATACAACATGCACGCACCTCAAACAACACACACCAACACATCCCCTCACACATCACAACAGATACCACCTCACACAACACCCACACCACATCATGGCACCTCAAAGACACCCCAGGTTCTCTGAGGAGAGCTCAGGGTCATGGTGGAAGAAATCGTCCGGTTAGAGCCACAGCTATTTGGATCACAGGTGCAGCAGACATCCATTGCAAGGAAGATGGAGCTATGGCGCAGAATTGTCGACAGGGTTAACTCAGTGGGACAGCATCCAAGAACACAGGATGACATCAGGAAGAGGTGGAGCGACCTACGGAGGAAGGTACGTTCTGTGGTATCCAGACACCAGATTGCTGTACAGAGGACTGGTGGTGGCCCCCCACCTACTCCCCCACAACTAACAACATGGGAGGAGCAAGTCTTGGTGATCATGCATCCTGAGGGCCTCACAGGAGTAGCAGGAGGACGGGACTCTGGTAAGGCAAATCTTTACTACTTTATCACCCCCACCCCACCTGCATGCCATCACATACTCCCACCCTCACACCCATCACCCCAACAACCCACAGATACCCCACTAACACAACCCACACATCCCAAAATCAATCCCTGCATGTAACACCAATGCATGGACACCCATCACCAAAGCATGTCCAGTAGAGAGACTCACTCATGCCCCAAAATCACCAATCACACAAGGGCCACGGCAATAATGCAAGCACAGGAGTAGAGGGTAACTCACCCACTGCACAAGATGGCACACACAGATAAAATAACTATGCATTTACACCCCAACAGGACCCCTACCCAACATCACCAGACAGGAGGTGGCAGACATATCCAGTCCCCCCACGGAAGAGACCCACAGTGACGACAGCAGCTCTGCACGCCTGGATCAAGATGATCAGCCCAGCCCATCAGGGACCTTGGGACAGTCAGTTCCCCTGACACAGTCACAAACCACCACTGAACCTCCCCCCTCAGGAATCACCACCACAACACCCACACAGCGGGCCCATCCCTCTGTCCCCAGGACACGTCAATCAGCAATGTGTCCACCACTACAGGGAACCCAGGCAACCCCACTGACACAGGATGATCAGGGACCTGGGGGCAGTGGCAGTAGGCACACGGTTCAGGGGACAGAGGCACAGGATAACAGGGAAGCTGGGAGGACTGATGTGTGAACGAGGCACTCTCCAACATTATGGAAGCTTACCACCATTCCCAGAAGACCATGGGCACGGTACTGGGCAAGTTTCAGGAGACCCAGCGGCTGCAGGAGGAACACTACCTGGGGATCAGGGAGGACTTGAAGTCCATCAACACCACCCTGGTCACCATTGCAGGGATGCTGGCAGACCTTCTCAACACCAGGAGGGACACAGTGGCACACCAACGGGCCCCTGACACTACGTTGAACGATGAACAGCCCTTCACCTCCGCCGGCGCTAGTGGACAGGAGGCACCGCCACAGGAACAACAGGCTACCAGTACCCCACCCCCTGCAGATGGAGAACCACCCCACAAATGGTCCCTGAGATCCAGGAACAAGACAGAGAACATTGCCAAGACTCCCGCCAGGAAATAAGACCCCCCCGAATGTCACCCTTCTGTCCCACTTTGTCACCCTGTCCACCTTAAATTGCCATTGCTCCACTTCCTATGCCCCATTGGACAATGCACCTGTGAAGCAAATAAACTGGACTCTGCCATGGACATTCCTCCACCATCACCCCAGCCCATTTCACACACCCCTCCACTTATGTGCACAGAAATAAACACACTTCAATCACAAAACAATCTGGAGTCTGTCTGTGCTTTCACACATTTTTAATTGCTAAACCTCTGGAATATAGCAATGGCAATGTACTTGCTCACATACAAATATAACACAGCTGTAGGCTAGCAGTAAACATAGCAGAGGTCACAAATTGGGACCTAGATCTGTGAAATGGAAAGGCAAAGTAACAAGTCAGGGTCCATACACTGAGTAAAAATGACAGACTTATGCTAGCTCCAACAATAGTATGAGATGTGGGAAGCAGTTACATCTTCTTACCTGTGACTTACTGGAAGTATTGCATGATGATGTTGTTTCCGTTGTTGACATCTTCTTCTTCTGCCTCCTCTTCTTCACTGTCCACAGGCTCCACAGCTGCCACAAGACCACCATCTGGCCAATCATCCTGCAGAAAAGGCACCTGCCGTCACAAAGCCAGGTTGTGCAGCATATAGTAGGCCTCGATTATCTGGCACACCTTCTTTGGTGAGTAGTAAAGGGATCCACCTGTCAGATGGAGGCACCTGAATCTGGCCTTCAGGAGGCCGAAGGTGCGTTCTATAATCCTCCTAGTATGCCCATGTGCCTCATTGTAGCATTCCTCTGCCCTTGTCCTGGGATTCCTCACTGGGGTCAGTAGCCGTGACAGGTTGGGGTAACCAGAGTCACCTGCAAATGTCAAGGGACAACTGATAGACACACACTAACCCTTAGGGACAACCCTATACCCAGACACCTATGTCAACTGTGTTGGGACCTTGGCCTCACCTATTAGCTACATGCAGTGCC
This sequence comes from Pleurodeles waltl, assembly GCF_031143425.1. NCBI lineage: Eukaryota > Metazoa > Chordata > Amphibia > Caudata > Salamandridae > Pleurodeles > Pleurodeles waltl. The sequence goes on along the minus strand of NC_090439.1, from coordinate 53,993,627 downwards.
TTATGAGTTGCCCCATCACATAAGGGATGCTGCTGTTCCTCAAAATGCAAGCGTCATGCACTGAGCCAGAATACTTGGCATTCACATGGGAGATGTACTGGTCTGGCAAACACACCATCTGCACATTCATCGAATGGTAGCTTTTCCGGTTTCTGTACACCTGTTCATTCCTACGGGGTGGTACAAATGCCACACGTGTACCATCAATGGCACCAATGATGTTGGGGATATGTCCCAGGGCATAGAAGTCACCTTTCACTGTGGGCAAATCCTCCACTTGAGGGAAAACGATGTAGCTGCGCATGTGTTTCAGCAGGGCAGATAACGCTCTGGACAACACGTTAGAAAACATTGGCTGAGACATCCCTGATGCCATGGCCACTGTTGTTTGAAAAGACCCACTGGCCAGGAAATGGAGTAAAGACAGAACCTGCACTAGAGGGGGGATTCCTGTGGGATGACGGATAGCTGAAATCAGGTCTGACTCCAACTGGGCACACAGTTCCATGATTGTTGCACAATCAAGTCTGTATGTGATTATGATGTGTCTCTCTCCCATTGTCAACAGGTCCACCAGGGGTCTGTACACCAGAGGATGCCGCCATCTCATTACCTGCCCCAGCAGATGTGCCCTATGGAGGAGAACAGCAAGCAGAGGGTCATCCATCACTGAGGTATCACAATGTGTTATTTGCTGAAACATTGGTAAATCGCAATGTGCCCGTATCTGTCTGTATTCCTGGCCTAGATAGGTGTGACGCAGTTTTTATCCATCCCATGTGGCCCCCTGAAATGGCGAATGCCTGACCTGTAAGGTGGGACAAGGGGAAATGAGGTAACTGCGCTGGTGTTGTACACCGTCATAGTGGGCGGTCAAAGACCGCGGCGCAATTCAGCATTTGTTAACATTGGGCCCTATGGGTCACAGGAGCCAATGACGATATACGCCGGCGGTGACAGTACGCACCGCCATGGACATGACCACCATTTTCTTACTGTTCACTCACTTGATACATGACCTTCCACAGGAGAGGACCTTCACTGCAAGTGCTGCTGTGACCTGTGTCTGGAAGCGACGATGGCTTCAGTGTCTGTGGAAAGGGCCCCTGTCTTCACTTCGGAGGAGTTGGAGAAACTGGTGGATGGGGTCCCACCGCAGTACACGCAACTGTACGGTCCTCCAGACAAACAGGTGAGTACACTGGGAGCATGCTGTGTGGGCAATGCCTGTTTTGAGTGGTGTGGATGGAAGATACATGGGGGGGTGCTGAGGCCTGCATGTGAGGATGGTGAGTGTATGTGCATCAGGGCATGGGTGGGAACTGGTGGGTAATGAGTATGACGGTCCGGACGGGTGATCAATTTTCTTTCCTCCTGTACCTTTCCTCTAGGTCAGCGCCCACCAGAAGAAGGGTATTTGGCATGCCATCACCAAGGATGTCCGGACCCTGTGGTCTACCATAGACGGAGCACCCACTGCTGTAAAAGATGGGAAGACCTGCGCCGCTGGAGCAAGAAGACGGCGGAGGCCCCAGCTGGGGATGGCCTCCCAATGTGGAAGCGAGTGCCTGTTGCACCATGACCCCACTGATATACCAGATCCTGGTGGTGGCCTATCCAGAGTAGGATGGGCGCTTGAGGGCATCACAGCAGCCACAAGGGGGTAAGTACACTCTCATTCAGCTGACTCTGCGCGCATTACGAGGTGTCTGGGTGGGGGAGGTGGGCTGTGGCTTCCCCTAGTCCAGGGGGAACTTGTTAGGCAAGGTCCCTTGTTAGGCAGGCTCTGTGGCACCCCAATCCCACTAGTGGTAATAGCCATCTACACCTAGTCAGGCTCCTGTAACTTCCAGGTGTGCAGCAATTGGGCTTAGGCCCGTACCCCATGGGCATGTGAATTTGCTAGGAACTGTTAGTGCACGGCTTAGTGCAGAGTGCTGCTCCCTGTGTTTTGTGTCCGCCAACAGTGTTGGTGTTGCATACACTGAACATGTTTTTCTTCTGTCTTCCCCCGCTTTTTGTTTTGTCTCCCTGTTCTTGTGTGCAATAGCATCATCTGGCGGAGGAGCAGTGGCACCGGAGCAGGAGGGAGCTGCAACCCACTTGGCCCTGGAGGGTGAAGCAACGGAGTCTGAAGCCACCAGTGGGATCGAGGGCGAGGGGAGCTCCACAACGGGGACAGGAGCATACACGATTGACAGCGACTCCGCCTCTGATGGGAGCTCCCTTGCGGTGGCGTGCACCTCTGTGCCCACCGCATCAACAGGTACAGCCACCACCCCCCTACCAGCACTGCCCTCCCAGCAGCCCCTCAGCATATGTCCCGTGCCTGCTGACCCAGGAGGGTGGGCATCTCCTTCGCCCTGCTGCCCTCAGTGAGGAGGCTATTGACCTCCTGAGATCCCTCACTGTTGGGAAATCTACAATTTTGAATGCCATCCAGGGTGTGGAGAGGCATTTGCAACAAACAAATGCATACCTGGAGGGCATTCATTCTGGGCAGGCAGCCCAACAGAGAGCATTTCAGGCTGTGGCCTCAGCACTGATGGCAGACATTGTCCCTGTGTTCGGCCTCCCCCTCCAACTTCCTCTACCCAGACCCAATCCCCTGTATCTCAGCCTATTCCAAGCACACCATCAGACCAGCATGCACACTCATCAACACACAAGAGTGGACATGGAAAACATAAGCACCACACATCCCACAAGCACTCACACAAGCATCATACCCATGCAGGCACAGCAACATCCACTGCCTCCACTGTGTCCCCCTCCTCCACATCCTCCTCCTCCCTCCCTGTCTCGTCTCCACTCACACCTGCATGCACTACATTCTCAGCCACTACCTCCAGCACGCCCATCACCACACACCTCTCACGTGCAATCATCTCCCCCACTACCATGCACACATCCCCAGTGTCCTCTCCCAGTGTGTCTGTGAGCCCTCCTCCCAAAGTACACAAACGCAGGCACACACCCACCAAACAGCCATCCACCTCACAACAGCCTCCGTCCCATGCACCTTCACTCAAATTCAGCAAACGTACACCTCCTACAACCACTACCTCTTCCTCAACTCCCAAACCCCCTCCATCTTCCCGTCCCAGCGTGTCTAAAAAACTTTTCCTGGCAAACTTTGACCTCTTCCCTTCACATCCCCCCTCCCTCCCGGAGGGCCAGGCTTTCCAGGTCCCAGCCCAGCACCTCATCCTCCAAATCCCAAGGCACAGTGGTGCTAGCAACTGTGGGGTTATCAAGTGCGCCACCCATCAGGGCTACCAGTGTGCCACGTAGCGAGGGCAAGGACATTCCGCCACCTGCCAAGGTGAAGAAGGTGCCCACATCCCGGAGGGAGAAGCCGCACCTACAAGCCACCAAGGGCTCTGCCAAAACAAAAGGGGACAGTGGCAAGACACCTGTGGCACCATCAAAGGTGGGGAAGGGACAAAAGCAGAAGAACAGGTCAGGACAGGGCACGGTGGCACCGACTGAGGGACTAGTGTCACCCCTTCTGTCCACGATTACACCAACCTGTACAGCGGCAAACACCTAGGCAATCTCATGGCACACACACCCAGGTGAGGGAAAGTGACTGACCATACTGCAAGTGGAGCACCCTGGACACAATGCCCCTTCCAGAACCAGTGGAGAAAGGCATCCACTACCTTAGTCCTCAGAAGGATGAAGCACTCTGGGCCCAAGGTCCCCTCCAGAACCAGTGGAGAAATGCATCCACTACCTCAGTCCTTGGCAGGATGAAGCATTCTGGGCACAATGCCCCCTCCAGAACCAGTGGAGAATCACATCCACTACCTCAGTCCTTGGCAGGATGAAGCACTCTGGGCAAAAGGCCCCATCCAGAACCAGTGGAGAAAGGCATCCACTACCTCAGTCCTTGGCAGGATGAAGCACTCTGGGCACAATGGCCCCTCCAGAACCAGTTGAGAATCATGTCCACTACCTCAGTCCTTGGCAGGATGAAGCACTCTGGGCACAATGCCCCCTCCAGAACCAGTGGAGAATCACATCCACTACCTATTCCTTGGCAGGATGAAGCACTCTGGGCACAATGCCTCCTCCAGAACCAGTGGCGAAAGGCATCCACTACCTCAGTTCTTGGCAGGATGAAGCACTCTGGGCACAATGCCCCCTCCAGAACCAGTGGAGAATCAAATCTACTACCTCAGACCTTGGCAGGATGAAACACTCTGGGCAAAAGGCCCCCTCCAGAACCAGTGGAGACTGTTATCCACTTGAGAGACTGTGGCTTTGCACTACCTAGGATAAAGCAGTGGGCGAACCACCCACTGGAAAGACTTGAGAGACTGTGGCTTTGCACTCCCCAGGATACAGCAATGGGCATGGAGCCCCCTCGGGCAGCAGTGGCGTTGTGCGTTCATCCGGCTGAGGTGCCCCCCTTCCCTTCCCTCTGAGGTGCCTGTTTATTTTCGATCTGATGCCCCTGCAGTGTTCTCTCTGTTTCGAGTCAGGTATCGTGTGTGGGCTTCGCCCATGCATTTTGGGACCACTGGTCCACGGACAATGATGGTACACTATCCTGACTTGTGTAGTTGGTGTACATATTTGTATATACTGAATTTTGAACTTTCAGTATCAAATTCTTCATGATTACAATCGTTACAATCAATGAATTGTGTTCTTGTGTTCTTCCAGGGGGTGGGGGGCGTATATGTAATGTTGCTGCATGTATTTGTGTGTATGGTGTTGTGGGTGGGGTGGTGGTATTGAGTGTTGCATGTGTGTGTCACTCTCTTTTCCCTCCTTTCCCCTGTGTTGTAGGTGCAGTACTCACTGTGGTCGTTGACGGTGCCTGTCCTGCTGCTGATAGAGCAGGAGGAAGACCAGCATGGGCAGGACCTGTAGTTCGGGCTCCATGGTGTCCTGGTTCCTCGTTGGGTATCGAGAGGTGAGTGGTTTCGCTTCTGTGTACTGTTTCCGCCGTGCTTTTTATAGCATTGGTTCCACCCCGTAAAAGGGGGCGGATAGGCCTGTTGTTATATGGTGGCTGGTACTTTGTCCTGCACCTGTCTGTTGGCGGTTACTGCCAGGGTGTTTCTTTCTACAACCGTGGCGGTCGGAGTGTTAAAGTGGCTGTCTATGTTAGCGGTTTCCGCCATGGTCGTGATTCCATTTCTTTTTCCGCCGGTTTGTTAGCGGTATTACCGCTGCTTTACCATTGTCCGCTAGGGTTGTAATGAGGGCCATAGTGTCCAGTGTCACAATTGGAGAGATGTTATGCTAAGTGTCATACAGTACAGTGGAGGAGAATGTTATAATGAGTGGTGTATTGCAGATTTGAAAATAGTGTAGTCTAGTATAGTAGTGTACCATATAATGTAATAAAGTGTTATATAGTGGAGTGAATGGTGGCTCATATAGTGGAGTGAAGTATTGTTGATTAGAGCAGCGAGCTGTACAGTGGAATGTGGTGTCCCATTGTAGAGTCTGTGTCATAGACTGAGGTTGAGTGGTGTGTTGACAAGTATCATTCAGTGAGGTACAGTGCCTTTAGAGTGAATAGTCATAGAGTAGAGTAGTATTTCATAGATTTGTATAGAGTGTAATATAGTGTTGTAGAGTGGATTAGAGTGTTGGGCAGTGAAGCAGCATAGAACCGAGTATACTACAGTGGTGTAGAGTGTGCTAAGGTGTAGTACAGTGGAGCACGGTGAAGTACACTGGAGTAGGAGAGTGTTAAGTGTCATAGAGTTGATTGGCATATCATAGACTATAATGGCTTGGAGTTCAGTAGAGTATATTGGTTTAGCATACAGTCAAGGAAAATTTCACAAATTAGTGTACTGTGTTGTACATTAGACTGCAACATGGTGTCATACAACATTGGAAAGTGATGCAAACCACAGTAGAGGTGAGTGGTAGGCCTGGGAGAAGCAAACAGGGTCCAGCTTCACAGAATTCCACAGAGTTGTAACCAAACTGGCCTGCAGTGCACACCGGGTGAGCTCCGCTCCATTGGTGGGGCTTGCAGAGTTTTTTTTTTTGACAACTCTGTGCTCCAAGCGGAGCGAGGAGCTCCAAAAACTCGGTTAGCTCCCCCAGCAGAGCGGAGGCTCCCCGCACACCCCTAGTGAATTGCATATAGTCTAGTTGATTTTTCTAGATTGATGTGGTGTACAGTACAGTACAGTGGTGTAAAGTGTGATGCAATGGGTTGCATACAGTGTTATAGAGTACAATGGCATAGAGGGGTGAAGAGGGGAGAGGTTTACAGTGCAGTGGAAAACTGTGTCAGAGTAGAGTGGAGTAAAGTGGGGTGCAGTGGCATACAAAGAGGGCTGTATGGTATTGGACAATGGACTAGAGCTGTGGTTCTCAAAGCCTCCTCAGGAGGCTGGTTACTACTTAGAAAAATAAATAATATTAACACATAGCCTATAAATAAGGGGGCTAAATGTGCAATTACAATTGTAAAATATGCTGTAGATATCAAGGAATTTGAAATTTGGGCCAAAAATTCAATTAGTGTCCTCAGATTGATTTGTGGGAGCAGTGCAGTTGCATCAAAAAGGATATAGTATGGACATTGTGTGGCATCTATTGAATTAAGAAAAGCTCTAACTTCCCTATCAAAATGTTTATTTTTTATTTATATTTGCAAATGAAATAACATAAGTTATTTATCATTTGTGTATGTGTTTGATGGAATGTTTATTTCTGTATTTGTTGTGTATTGTCTTGTGATTTAAATCATCAACAATGTTTAGGCCAGGGTCTCCGGCTTCCAGTTATTGACTCAGTGGGTGTCCACAGATTCCAATAATGAATCAGTGGGGGCCCCCAGGTGCCAGTAATAATAACGTGGGGGTCTAAAGAAATAAAAAAGTTAAGAACCACTGGACGAGAGTGTTATACAGTGACATAAAGAATAGTTTAGTGTTGTACAGTAGAGTGAAGGAGTATAGATAGGAGTAAAGTTTCAGAGAGTGGCATAAAGTATAGTAGAGTGTTTTAGAGTGGAGATGCATAGAGTTCAATATTGTGTGAAACAGTGGAGTTGGGTCGAGTGGATTGCTGTATATTGGCATAGAGTGAGGTGAAGTCTTGTACAGTGGAGTTAAGTGGTGTAGTGCAGTGTGGAGTAAAGTGCAATAGATTGTAATGCTGTGTGGTAGAGTAGACTGGCAAGGAGTGGAGTGAAATGGTGTACCGTAGGTAGTATACTTTTACAAATTAGAGTGGGGTCTCGTACAGTTGAGTGAAAGGCTGTCATATAGAAAAGTGTTGTATAGTAAAATAAACTGCTATACATTGGAGTGTAAAAGTCAGAGAGTAGAGTAAAGAGAGGGACAGTGGAGTGTGCAGAGGTAGAGTGGAGTATTGTTGTGGACTGCCATGAAGCGTGGTAAACGTCTGGGACTTATATAAAGTGGAGGAGCGTGGCATACAATGGTGCAGAATAGAGTGGAGTGTTGAACACTGTAGTGACCTAGATTGAATTACCATAAATTGGATTAGCATGCAGGGGAATAGCTTGCAACTGAATATTGTACAGTGGAGTGTACAAGTGAGGAGTGGCATAGAGTGAAATAGCTTAAGGTTAGAGTGCTGTATAGTAGAGTGGTGGAGAGTATAGTGGATTATTGTAGAGTGGGGTGGCAAACATTGAAGAGGCTTAGTGTACACTAGAGGAAACTGTTTTAAATTGAAGTAGCATATCATACAGTAGACTGGAGTGTTGAGTCAAACAATGTTGGAAACTGTGTTGCACAATAGAGTGTACAGGCATAAAGTCAGGGGCAAATTTGGACAGTGGAGTGTGCAAAGGTAGAGTGGAATAGAGTCTAGTAGTGTGGTAAACAGTGTAGAAGAGTTCTGTAGAGTTATATAGGGTGGTGGAGAGTACACTCGAGTGGTATAGAGTGGTGCAGTGTACATTGGAATGGCATAAAGTAGAATAGCATAGGGGGGAGTAGCCTAGACTACAGTAGTGTACAGTGGAGTGGTGTAGAGTATAATAGTGTATAGTGTAGCACCATGCAGTAGAGTGGCGTGAAGTATAATTACGTATAGTGTTGTACCTTATGGTGGAGTGACATACAGTGAAGTGGTTTAGACTGGAATGGTGTATTGTGGGGTATGGTAGTGTAATAGCATACAGTAGAGTGGCATACATTGGAGTGGGGTAGAGTAGAACACAGTAGAGACACAAAGACTGAAGCCGTGTACACTGTAATATCATGGAGTAGAGTGGCATATAGTAGAATAGCATAGAGTACAGTAGAGGGGAGTAAAGTGGAATAGTGGCCAGTGAAATAGCATAGAGTAGAATAGCATAGAGTGGAGTGGAGTACAGTGGAGTGGTGCACAGTGGAGTGGTGTACAGTAAAATAGCATATATTGGAGTGGCATCCAATGGACTTGCATAGAATGGAGTGGCCTGGAGTGACAGAGTGAAGTGGTATACACTGGAGTGGTGTAGAGCAGAGTAGCATATAGTGGAGTGGAATACAATGGAATAGTGCAGAGTAAAGTGGTGTACAGTGGAGTGGTGTAGAATGAAACTGCATATAGTGGAGTAGTGTACAGTGCAGAGGCATACAGTGAAGTTGAGTAGACTTAAGTGGCATACACTTGAAAGTGGTAGTTTTGTAATGCTATCTGTATTTTACCCCCAGCTCCATCTTGAACACTGACTCCATTTTGTGTTTAGCTTAGCTTCAAACACCATCACATTGGTAGTGCAGGTATTTTTCCGCACACAACTTATGCAACATGTTTTCACTCTTCTCGCTCTCTTTCTCACCAAGGCTGGGACATAACATGAAGCAGTGAGGGAGAGGTAAGGATGTACCAGAGAATGTTTATGGTACAGCAGGGAACAGGTCAGTCTTGGGAGCGCACCTTGGGATGTGGCCAATCTCTAAACATGCTCTTTTAACACTGACCTAGTACAGCCAGCGTTTGAACAACAACTTACTGTATGGGAGGGAAAGTTTATTTAATTCACTTTTCCAGCTTGTTTAAAGTATATAGGAGGGAAGTTTGACGACCGGGGTTAGACAGAACTCATTTCCATGAGGGGACTCCTTGCTCAGATCCCATTGTGGGTAGATCTCTCTTTTTGCGGTTGTTTGGGTTCATGACTTGAAGTTGGCAAACATATGATGTCACTGTCAAGCCCCATGGTGATGCATTTTTTATTCTTATTTTTAGCTTTGCATTGTGCATGAATATATCATCACCATATTTAGATATGTTATCCATGATTGAAGTAGTGTATTTTCTTTGTTTGTTACTATGATCATTATTATTCTGCTGCTGTGATTATTTTCAGTAGAGTACTTGTGTTGCTGCATTTGACATAAACGCTTTCCCTGTACGAACCTTGAGAAGTGCCTTCATAAATTCATTACTCAGACTAAGAGTGCTGCATTGTTGGCATTCTTTTAATTTTGTATTTTCTCAGTCTGAAGTATAGCAAAATAATATCATAATAGCCTACAGTGGAATGGAGTATAGTGTAATAGCATACAGTGGAGTGGCATACAGTGGAATAACATAGAAACAAGTGCGGTAGACTGGAGAGGCATACTCTGGAGTGGCATAAAGTGGAATAGCATGTGGTGATGTGGCAAGCAGTGAAATAGCATGGAGAGGATTAGTATACAGTGGAATGGCATAGAATGGAATAGCATTTCCTGGAGTACTATATGGCAGAGTGGCATACAGTCGAGTGGCATACTCTGAAGAGATGTAGAGTGGAGATGCATACAGTATAATATCATAGAGCGGACTAGCATAGATTGGAGTTATATACAATGTAATGACATAAAGTGGAGTGGCATAGAGCAGAGTGCTGCACAGCGGAGTGGCATGGAGTGTAATTGTGTATAGTAAGTAGTTTACAGTGGAGTGGTATATAATGGGGTGGTGAAGACTAGAGTAACATAGGGCCAGATGTAGCAAAGGTTTTTACCCATTATGTGTCTATGGGAAAAAGTGTTCGTACATATGGCCCATAGAGTGGTGCGGGGTAGAGTGTAATGGCATACAGTAGAATAGAGTACAATTAGTAAAGTGGTATACAGTGGAAAGGAGTAGAGTGGAGTGTTGTGCAGTAGAATGGCAAAGAGTAGAATAACATATGGTGGAGTAACATCAAGTGCAGTCAGGTTCAGTGAAGTGACACAGGTGGTCATTATGACCTTGGCGGTCAGGTTACCGCCACACTGGTGATGGCGTTAGTAATTTCACCATGCCGGTGGTAATTTCTGCCAAATAATGACCATAGCGGTGATCCGTCCCATAGACAGCCAATGTAACACACCAACCGCCAGTGCGGTATGACCACTGAACACAGCGGTAGCCACCTACAGGCAGGCTGAAGACAAGAATCCACCCACCATATTATGACATAACACACCACTAGGATTTCCTGGGCAGTAGCAACAACACCAAAAGCCTGGCAGGAACACATCATTTAAAAGGAGACACTCACCTCAGGGACACAGAGGAGTCCGCGGCCGCCATGGAACCAGAACCGCAAGTCTTCCCGATGCTGTACCATGCCATGGCTGTCGTGGGGGACCAACGGCATCGAAGACGGCGACAGTGAGTACAGCAGCCTAGGATACAAAAGAGAGAGAGAGGGATGGGAAGAGTGACACACACATGCACAACACACAACACACACCCAAAACCAGCTGCAGAGTAAATCAACTGTAAGAGTACCCAGGAGCAAAGAAAGCTAGGACACATACCTCTGTTCCAACCACTGTAATCATGTTGGATGAAATAAAGAATCCAAAAACATATACAGCTGCATATGTACATGCAGGCCCAAAGGCCAATTCAAAGTCTCAAATGCCTGCAGGGCAAAGTCCAAGCCCCAACTTGACTCCTGAGAACATCGGGACTCCACTTTTCAGGGGCATCATGTTGGAAATGGGCAGGTACCTCAGGGGGTGGAGGGTGGGGTGGTTGGGGGTTGCTTCTCAATGGGAGGAGGCTCCTAGCCCACTGGTTCTGGAGGTGGTTCCTTGCCCACTGGTGATGGAGGGGGCTCCTTGCCCACTGGTTCTGAAGGGGGCTCCTTGCCCACTGATGATGGAGAGGGCTCCTTGCCCACTGGTTGTGGAGGGGTGTCCCTGCCCTCTAGTGATGGTGGGGGCTCCTTGCCCACTGCTTCTGGAGGGGGCTGCTTGCTCACTAGTGATGGAGAGGGCTCCTTGCCCATTGGTTCTGGAGGGGGCTCCTTGCTTAGTGGTGATGGAGGGGGCTCCTTGCCCACTTCTTCTGGAGGCATCTGGGGGAGCTACTTGCACACTTGTTCTGGAGGGGGCTCCTTGGTCTTAGTCCTGTGAGTGGCCTCCGTGCCCTTGGTCTTGTGAGGGGCCTCCTTTGGCTCAGTTCTATGATGGGAGGGGTCTCCTTGGCCTTTGTCTTAAGAGGGGTCACCTTTGCCTTGGTCTTGGGAGGGGTCTCCTTGGCCTTTGTCTTAGGAGAGGTCTTCTTGGCCCTAGGTTTTGGAGGTGGCTCCATGCCCTTGGTTGTCTGTTTGGGAGGGGAGGCACTTTGCCCCTCCATTCTGGGGGCGGAGCAGTTTCCTTGGGGTGGGAACTGGCGTTGCACTCCCTTGCCCCTTAGTGGCAGCTAGAGACTTTGGGGGTGGTACAGTGTCAGACAGGGTGCTTGAGGTACTGGGCTGGGTGGTGGTAACTTCCTCTTATGGGCAGGATGGGGGGGAGGGAGAGGGAAGAGGTCAAGTCGGGCAAGGAACGTTTCTTAGGGCAAATGGGGTGGGAGGTAGAGGGAGTGGTTGTAGGAGGAGTAGGTGTGCTGGACTTGGGTACAGGTGCATGGACAGTGTGTGTGCATGAGGTGGATGGCTTTTGGGGGTCTGAGTGTGAGCGTTTGTGTGTCTTTGGATGGGGCAGACAGGGTGGGGAAGGACAAACAGGACGTGTGGATGGATATTGTGGTGTCTGCAAGTGAGGTGGGTGTGCTGCATGATGTGGTGATGGTGGTGGTGGTGACTGCACATGTGGTGTGTAGGGTGCATGTCAGCGGGTCTGCTGTTATGGTGACTGTGGACAACGCTGTGCAGGTGGCAGGTACAGGGACTTTTGATACAGTGCATGCAGGTGTAAGTGCGGATGTGACTGTGAGGGTGGAGGAGGAGGGGGAGACAATGGAGGCAGTGGATCATGTTGTGTGTGCATCTGTGTGTTGGCCATGTGAGTGCTTCTGGACTGAAGTGTGCTGCCTGTGTTTGTCTGTGCAATCCTTGTCTGATGTTTTATGTGCATGCTTGTCTGAATGTGTACATAGGATGGGTTGTGGGTGGGGAGACTGGGACTGGAAAGTTGTAGTTGGAGGGGGGATGGAAGGTACAGGGATACTGGCTGCCGTCAGTGAAGAGGCTAGAGCCTGAAACGATCTCAGTAGGTCCGCCAAGCCACCGTGAATGCCCTCCAAGAAGGCATTACACTGCTGCATCTGGGATGCCAGCCCCTGGATGGCATCCACTATGGTCGTCTGGCTTACAGAGATGGCTATCAGGAGGTCAATAGCCTCCTCACTGAGAGCAGCAGGGCTGACTGGGGAAGAGCCTGACGAGCCTGGAGAGAAGGAGATGTCCACCCTCCTGGGTGAGCGGGTACGAGCAACTCAGTGGGGGGCTACTGGGAGGGTGGTGCTAGCATGGGACTGGCAATAGAACCTGTAGCTGGGGTGGTCCCAGAGGGGTCCGCCACCACCAGGGAGCTCCCATCGGAGGAGGAATCAGAGTCAGTAGTATCAGCTCCCGTCCCTGCTGTGGTGCTCCCCTCACCCTCCGTCCCACTGGTCCCCTCGGCGTCCGTGGATTCTGCCTCCTGGGTCCCGTGGGCTGCAGCTCCCTTACTCGCCTGTGTCCCTGCTCCCTTGCCAGATGATGTTAATGCACACATGGACAGGATGACAAAAGGACATATAAGGTGAAAAAAAAGGGAGCCTAGGGTCAATCACAGCACCAACAGCACAGATGGCATACACATCACTGTCACATACTGAGACTGAGAATGGGCAGAATGGACCACACTGGCATACCATTCACTAACTACCACAGCAGGAAGGAGCCAAACCCTGCCAGAGACCAATTAAGCCCTGTCCACCATGAAAGCCAGCTGCCTAGCTATCAAAAACATACATTTCACCCTATTCACCTTCGCTGGACCAGTAGCAATGTCTAAACTGGCATACTGGGATATCCACTGACTAGTACCCTGCACCCAAATCCCATGCCAGGCAACAGAGATGGTTTTCAAACACACTGTACTCACCCCCTTGTGGCTGCTGTGATGCCCTCAAGAACCCATTCAGCTCTGGGTAGGCCACCACCAGTATGCGGGCAATCAGGGGGGTCAGGTTCCGAAAGGCACCCCTCCCTTGTTGGGAGGCCATCCCCAGTTGGGCCTCGGTGGTCTTCTGTGCCCAGCATATCAGGTCCTCCCACCATTTCCTGCAGTGGGTGCTCCACCTGCTATAGACCCCATGGTCTACACATCCTTGGCGATGGCACGCCACAACCCCTTCTTCTGATGAATTCTGAACTGCAGAGGAAATGCAAACAGTTGGACACCATGAACCAGACAATACAACCTGTCACACATATGGCCTACAAACTGCATTTGCCCCTCATGAGGCACACACATGATGCTACCCCTGCATTAACATTGCCACCAGCCATTCCCACCCCAAATGATACACTGCCAGCACACACACACATTTCCATGTAGCCATGTCGCGTTCAATGTACCCATGGTGTACTCACCTGTTATCCTGGAGGCCCATACAACTGCCCATATGGAGTTAGGACTCCATCCACGAGCCACTCCAATTCCTCCGACGTGAAGGCTGGGGCCCTTTCTCCTGTTGCACATGCCGTGGCATGTTCCAGACACAGGTCACAGCAGCACACGCAGTGGCGATGTCATCCTGTGGAAAGTCAGGAATCAAGTGAAGTGGTAGAAATAAAATGGAGGTCACATCCGTGGTGGTAAACACTTTCATCACCAGCATTGATCAGCATTGGTTCCCATACTCCATAGAGGGCCATGTTGGCAATGAGGAATTGCGTGGCAGTACAGACTGCCTCCCATCATGACACAAACGCCGGCGGAGTGAGGTCACTTCCACCTGTCCTTGTATGCAGGACAGGCAGGTGCCATTTTCTAATGCTAGTACACATGTACAGAATAATAAGTGTGTCACTGTAGTTCAATGTACTCACCTAGACAATTCCAGTGTTCAACATACATGCATGCTCTGTACACTGCTGTATTGTATTCATGGTTCCTGTTGTCACTCCCTTTTTACTTTTGGGTCCCTTAGGTACCAACCACTGCAGAGGAATAGGAGGAGGCAAGCACCCGTGTACAGACCCATTGTGGACTTGGCTACACTGGAGGACAGGCACATTATACTCACCTATCTTCAGGACAGGGCCAAAAGCTGTGTGCACAATTGGAGCCTGATCTGCTACCTGCTATCCGTTGAACAACAGTAATCCCCCCTCTTGTGCAGGTACTCTCAGTGCTCCATTTCCTGGAAACTGGCTCTTTCCAAGTGATAGTGAGCTTGGCTGCAGGAATGTCAACGCCAATGTTCTCTATTGTGCTTGCAAGGGTTTTGCCAGCCTTGCTCAAACAAATGTGCAGCTCATCGCATTCCCCCAGGTAGATGATTTACCAACTGTGAAGGCAGGATTCTAAGCAATGGGACATATTCCACATGATATTGGGGCCATTGACGGGACCCATATTGCCTTAGTACTCCCCGGGCCAATGAACAAGTGTACAGGAATAGGAAGAGTTTCCACTCACTCAACGTTCAAATGGTGTGCCTTGCTAACTAGTACATCTCCCACATCACTGCTAAGTATCCTGGGTCAGTGCATGATGCCTTTGTCCTGAGGAATAGCAGTGACCCACAGCTAATGGCACAACTACAGCACCACAGAGTGTGGTTTACAGGTGACAATTCAGCTGTGGTGGGCAGTGGACAATGAGGAGAGTGATGAAGAGGAAGAGGAGGAGGATGTGGCCAACAGGACACATATGATCCAGCAGTACTTCCAATGACACTCAGGTAGGATTTCTCCATTTCAGTGTTGTGCTGTCTGTCTCTAGCATTATGCTAGTCATTAGCTTTGCATCCCACCTGACTGTCACCTATGATTTCCCTCATTGCAGATTTTGCTGTGGGTATGACAGTGTAAGTCTGTGATGTTTACAGACTGCTAAGACATATTACCAGGATCTATCATCATATTACTGGACATTTACACAGGATCATGCAGTTCAGTAGAATGTGCATTACCTTCAAATAAAGCACTATTAGTCAAGTTGTGTCCAAGGGTGTTTATTAAAAATGTATATACAATGGAATGTGCAAGAGAATGGGGTGATGGTTGGGAATAGTCCAGTGTAGTGGGCTAGTCTATTTGTAGCACAGGTCGATTGTCTAAGGGACCATAGGTAAGGGAGCAATGGCAGTTCAAAGTCGACAAGGTGACACAGTGGAACACAAGGAGGACTTTCAGGAGGAGCTAATTTCCTTGCTGTGGTCTTGGTCTTGGCAACTGTCTCTGGTGTCTGTCTGTGTTGCAGGGACCGTTAGCGGGGAGGAGTGCTGGTGGTCTGTGGGTCCTGTAGCAGGACCTCCTGTCCACTAGCTGCAGCAGATGTAGCAGGCTGGTCAATACACTGGCTAGTGGAAGGGGCCGGCTGGAGTGCTGTGTAGTCCCTCATGATGTGGGCCAAATCACCCAGCACCCCTGCAATGGAGACCATGGGGGTGTTCAGGACCTGCAATTCTTGCTTGATCTCCTGGTGTTGTTCCCCCTGCAGCCACTGGTTCTCCTGCATGATGTTTATCAGCTGACCCATCTTGTCCTGGGATTGTTGGTAAGCTCCCAGGAAATCAGCGAGTGCCTCTTGGGCAGTAGGTTCACTGGGCCTGTCCTCCCCCAGGCACACAGCTGTCCTATGACCGTCCCTGGTCCCCTGTGCCTGTGATTCCCTGAACGGTGAGCCCACTGCCACTGACTCCAGGTTGCTCATTGTCTTGCCTGTGAGGTGTGGACTGGGGTCCCTGTACAGGTGGGCACACTACTGATTGACGTGTCCTGGGGACAGAGGTCTGGGGATGTTGGATGGCTGCTGTGGTGTTGGATTCTGAAGGTGGGGTTCTGTAGTAAACTGGGTGTGGGCTGGGGTAGCCGACTGATCAGTGGTCCCAGATGACCCAGGAAAGTTCATCCAGAGCTCCAGAGTTGCTGTCATCACTGGGGGCATCTTCTGGTGGGTGACTGGGTAGCCATGGCACCTCCTCATCGCTGAGATTGGCTGGGGCACCTGTGGGGATGTAAGTGGTGTACTATGCTACATGTCTGTGACATATTCTGCATCACCAGCTTCACCTATATCTTTGCTGTTGCCCTTCCACCTTTGTGTATGGTGATGGATTGTGGGATTGTTAGTTCTCTATACTGTGTATGCATTGCTGGTGGGTGTTCATGCAGGGCTGAAAGGGATGTGCATGCAGGGTTTGGCATTTAGGTTTGGTAATTGTGGAGGTGCATTGTGTGGGATAGCATGGGGTGATGGGTGTCAGGGTGAGTGGTTGTGGTGGCATGCACGTATGGGGGTAACAGGTAGTTAATGTTGACTCACCAGTGTCCAGTCCTCCGACAACTCCAGTGAGTCCCTCAGGATTGCCAAGACTTGCTCCTCTAATGCTGTCAGCTGTGGGAGAGAAGGTGGGGTCCACCGCCAGTCCTCTGGATGGCGAGCTGGTGCCTTGCTGCAATGGAATGCACCTTCCCCCGTAGGTCCTTTCACCTTTTCATTATGTCATCCCTTGTGCGTGGATGTATTCCCACGGTGTTCACCCTGTCCACGATCCTCTGCCATAGTTCTATCTTCCTGGCAATGGATAACTGCTGTACCTGTGCTCCAAACAGCTGTGGCTCTACCCTGACTATTTCCTCAACAATGACACGCAACTCTTCATCAGTGAAACCGGGGTGCCTTTGTGGAGACATGGGTATTGTGTGGGGTGTGTGGGTTGTGCAGAGGGTGATTTGTGGTGTGGTGGGGTGTGTGGTATGTGGTGCAGTTCTCTTTTGGAATGTCGTCGCAAAGTGTAGTCATTTTGTCGTGTTTGCAAAGGATTATGGGTGTTGTGGGTGTGTGTTTTTTAGTGTTGTTGGTGGGTGTGTGGGGTGTGTGTGTTACTGTCAGGTGTGTTTTTTTTGTTCTGGCCAATGTTGTCTTGTTTTGTATTTTGGTGGCCTTATCCACCTTGGCGGTGTGCACCGCCAATGGTTTACAGTTGTTGAACATCCGCTGTGCTGATTTGTGGGTCATTATTTGCAGGGTGTAGTATTGGTGACGTAACGGTATGAGTGGCAGTTCCGACAGTTTATCATGTTCAGTGGGTCTGGCGGATTTGTGTTTGTGGCGGTTTTCTGTTGGTTTTGTGTGTAAGGGTCATAATCTGGCAGACGGATGTTCGCCTCAGCGGCAGTATGTTGGTGTCAGTCACGGCAGCGGTATTCGGAATTTACTGCCAACGTCATAATGCAGGCCATAGACTGGAGAGACATAGAAGTGCATACAGTGTAAGAGAGCAGAGTGTAATGGCATACAGTGGTATTGTATGCAGTGTAAAAGCATACAGTAGAGGGGTATAAAGTAGAGTCTTGTATGGAGGAGAAGAGTAGAGTTGAGTAGCATACAGTGGAATAGCATATAGTGAAATGGCTAAAGAGGCATGACATATGGATGTATCTGAAGCGTAGCAGCAATGTAGATTATGGTGGGCAGAGTAATGCAAAACAGGGAATTGTGCTGCCTTGCATTTCTCCAGATTTGCCAATAAATGCAGGGCCACAAATGATGACCTTGCATTGATTTGTAAATGTGGCTTAAGTATTGTGTTGCTCATGCAACTACATGTGTGATGAAAGGGTACCACAATTCAATGATAGAGCTAGGCCATATTATATTTTAGGCCATGGTATGCCACGATAACTTTACATTATACCATGGTAGGTGGTAACGACAAACCAGTACATAATTGGGTAATGGCTGTTTTTAGAGAATGAAAAGACAGCCATATTGTTTGTACTACTCTTTGAATGTGTTCTTTGAAAGTAGCAATAGGAAGAAAAATGTATTCATATAATTTTAAACATTTTCAAATCAGTTTACTGTCAGGTATTGCTGTAGTTTCTCAAAATCTGTGAAATTCTGTAAAAGTACAGCAGTGACCAATATAACTAAGTTTAAATGCCTTTTAACTTAAAAAATACATACCTTACTTATCTGCAGTACCCATAAAGCATCATCTCTACACCATAATGTAAATGTATTCAGCCGTTTTTGCAGTACATCAAGTACAATAGTCAATGGAAAATGCATTGGTGGAAAAATGCATTTTTGGCCCCCCTTTTTTCTTTGCACCCCTTGATGGTTCACCACAAAGAAATTACATCATCCCAAAACGTAGAAAATGCTATAGGTCTGGAAAGTTTTGTGGTGATTTATGAGAGAGGTACTATCCAAGAAATGTCTATATTTGGGAATACTAACTATAACTGGAGTGGCAATCAGATTTAAAGTGATTTCTTTCTTTTTATCCATTGTATTTGTTATGTGTTTGTTTATTGGTTTACATAACCATGTGACCACAAATGTTTCTTTTAGTTGTTCATGTGGTGATTCAAAAACTTTACATATGCAGTCTAGTGTGTTTTTGGGTTTCCTTTCTACTTTTAGCAGGATTGTGCTACATATGAGGCCCAAAGTGTATGAAAGCCAATCATTGTTCTTAAAAAATGTATTACTTATTTTCCTAATGGCTAAATATTATGTCCTCCATATAGTAGTTTGTGTAGCTCACTGCTAGGTCACTTTTCCACTTTGTTGCACAGAAGCACATAAGGAAGATGTTTTTTGTTTGGCTTGTTAGGCACAGTTTCTTTTGAGCCAGAGAGCATGCCCAGAAAAATTACACAGCTTAAAGTGTATTCTATTCGTTATGTATTTGTTTATAGGTTTCCTTTAGCATGTGACCATAATAGAGTCTTTCAGTTGTTCATCTAGAAAATCAGCATTAGGGACTTTTAGTAGTATTGTGCTACAAGATATCCCTAATTTGTTGGCTCAATTAACTTAATACCCACTTCATAAGATCTCTTCCAAAAGCAAAAACAATCCTCTACGTAGTCTAATGTACAATGCTGTAAAATGTTATTACAACCCATTCAGCCGTTTTGCCGCTATATGAAATACAGTAGTCTATGTAAAAAGCATTGGATTTATACTGTTTTGGGACCCCACTTTGTTTTCACCCCTTGACCAAACAGCGTGAAACTTTCTAACCTCTGACAATGTAACAGGTACAACAGGTTTGATAAGTTTAGCGGAGGTTCATCAAACGGATGCAAAGTTATTAAGGAACAAAAATTCAAGATATCCCTATCTCTGCTAACCCTAACTATAAACAATACATCAGCAAGTATGGGCAATACTGGCTGACCTATTGGGCTGTTGGAAATGTTATACAGAAACTTTATATGTGCAGAGTTTGCAGTAAAACAATATTACCCTTGGTATTATGGAATTGAGATGAAGATTGCAACCATATACAAGATTGCAGTGAATTGCCATTGCCACATTATGCTTCCTAAGTAAAGTTCAGTTTAAGACTTATGTTGTATAGGGATGGGCGCCTTCCAATGTCCCATGTGTGACACTCCTCTGCTGATGGAGATTGTACTGTAGAACTGTGCAAATTATCAGCTTTGCCCACGTTGGACCATTCTCTGCATACTATCTGATATCATCTGCTTTTGTGGACACCAGGGTCTTATTCCATTGTGAAAGGAACCTAATGATGTACAATTTTTTATGGCATAATCCTTTTGAACCAGCCTTGCTGATTTTGGAATAATTGGCTTTTGATTTTGTATATATGCTCTTTGTGGACAGGCATTTTTCTATTAAGAGAAATGTCATTAATGTATGAAGTTGGAACATCAAATTGTGAAACTGAGCTGGGTTTTTATTTAGGTTAACAGCCTTTGCCCGCTAAGGACTTCATTCTCAGCCCTGTGTGTAATTCCATAATGGTGGCTAGTTGGGGACATGAGTACAAGATTACTTTTACTTTTTATGTTTACTATTTGGACTATCTGAAGGTATGAACTGTTTTGATACAGCACTTATAATTTATTTGAAATGGAGCTTATTTGAGCAATCTATGCCTTTCATGTACATAGTCACATTTACAATCACAACTTATCTTTGTATTTCAAGATGCTGCTGACATTTCATTTATGTTTGTTGTCATTCATATATATATATATATATATATATATATATATATATATATATATATATATATGGTTAAAATGTATCACACGCACTCCAAGCAGCGAGAGTGAAGTAAAAAATAAAAATCACTCACATGGACAAAATCGTCGGCTTTATTTTATTGGATAAGTTCATATCAAGGCAAAAAAGATGATGGGAAAATATAAAAAATATGTGAAAAGAGCAAAAATAGTCAGAAATTGTTCCACAATGAAAAATCTTAAGGGTGCCTACAACAAACAGAACAAACACACGCTGTCCCAGCCAAATGTCGACGCGTTTCGGCAACAGCCTTCAACTGGACATTGGGAGACATTTTTACACCATATTATTTATATCCTGTAGTCCTTCTTTGCTTTTCACATGGCCAAGAAGAAATGTAGAAAAGGGGGCGGCCATTTTGTAACATAGCAATCTCAGAGTAAAAATCTCAATTTTTTCTCAATATTTTCAATTTTTGTGCCCATGTCCCGGGATATAATTGCAAGTTCCAAACATAGCATGATTATGTATTCTATATGATTCCCAAGGATCTTATTCCAACAATTTCACCAATAAATAATAAGTACTTTTTCAATTATTAATTGGAAATTCTCTAAAAGCAAATAACCCACATGTGTTTGTTCTGTTTGTTGTAGGCACCCTTAAGATTTTTCATTGTGGAACTATTTTTGCCTATTTTTGCTCTTTTCACATATTTATTATATTTTCCCATCATCTTTTTTGCCTTGATATGAACTTATCCAATAAAATGAAGCCGACGATTTTGTACATGTGAGTGATTTTTATTTTTTACTTCACTCTCTACATTCCACGAGCTTTGGATATTGTGCAGCCCCTTTTGGTGTCTGATCCAGTTGCACCTTTTGTTGTCTAATATATATATATATATTTATATATATATATATATATATATATATATATATATATATATATAAAGATGTGTGTGTATATATATATATGTATGTATATGTGTATATATATATATATAGATATTAATATATATATATTAATAAATATATATATATATATATATATATATATATATATATATAAATATATATATATATATATATATATATATATATATATATATATATATATATATATATATATATATATATATATGTATATATTCACAGAAGAAAGCCAAAGGTTACAGGGACGTTATAGTTAGGTTCTGAATTTACTCATACAAAAACCTTTGAAATTCAGCAGTTATAGTTGGAGGTATTTCAAGTAACTAAAACATGCACCCTAAGGTAACTATAACTCACGCCTTCACCATGCACAGTTGTCTCACCAATAATTTTATTGCAACTGTTGCAGTGAGAATATGAAAGTCTGTATAGAATATGTAATCAATGATGTAACATGTGGAGTAATTAGCTTGCATGCAGAAGGCATGAGTTGTAGTTACCTTAGGGCGCAAGTTTTAGTTACCTGAAAGAACTCTAACTACAGCTGCTGAATTTTGATGGTTTTGTACAAGTAAATTCAGAACCTAACTATAACGTGACCTTTGGATTTTTCAGTGAATTTTTATGTTTTTTAAAAAAAGTATAGTAATTTTCATTGCTATACGTGAATTAAAAAATGGCCTTCGGGCATGCATGGTGGCAGTTGGCCACAGGTCCTGGCCTGCATCGAGGCCCTAAGGCCAAACTCTATAAGCATCCAACCTTGCACCATGCATGGCCTTCTCCTGTGTGAAGTACGGGTTGCTCGCAAGGACTAGCCTGCAGCCATTCCCTGTGACCAACCCCCCTAACCGCCTACTCTGATGCTTTGCACGGCCCTTTGTACAAGCATGGCGGAAGTTATCTGCAGCATCTCTGGGTTTGAAAGGCTATATTGCGGGTAAGAGTGGCTGTCAGAGTGTTTGTTTGGTTTTTGAGAGTGCATACATCAGTGATTTAGTGGGTGCGTCAGTATATGTGTGGGTCTGTAAGTGGGTGTATCAGGGTGTCAGTGGGTCTGTGAGTGGGTGCATAAGTGTCTTAGTGGGTCTTAATGGGTGCTTGAGGGTTTGACTGGGGCTATTAGTGAGTGCAATGAAAGTCTGAGTGGGTCTGTGAGTAAGTTCATGAGTGTCTGAGTGGGTGCCTAAGTGTCTGAGTGGGTCTGTGCATCGGTACGTGAGTGTTTGAGTGGGTGTGCGAGTGGGAGAATTGATTGAAAGAGAGACAGAGAGAACGAAAGAAAGTGAGAGGGAGAGAAATAGAGTTTTTAGTCTTTTATGTCTGAAATACTTAGAATGAGTTGTTTTTTTACAATCTAAAATAAAAAATTTATTTTTTTAAATATAATAATTTATTTAAAAATTGAAATGAGTCCAGCTGGACTCAAACCCCCAAAGCTCAGTGTGAGCTGTGTTTTGTTTTTTAGCCCTGTATGGGCAATCTGGGGCCACAAGGGAACCCTCAAGGGCTCCCCTGCAGTCCCTATATATATTTTCAATTCCAATAAAAAAAAAAACACATTTACAAATAAATCATTCCTTACGGACTACCTGGAACTGTGGGGAAGCCTTATGCATCCTTTGCAGTACCATAGCTTCAGCAAGCAGGGAGCTGTTTGCTGAAGCATTTCATCTCTGTCCCCTGCATGCGTGTAGGGGACAGACATGACAACTTCAGATTTTGACAGCAGGACCTGCTTTAAAACTTCCGCTGTGAAAACCTGAAGTATTTGCTGTGGCTTGGCTTGGCTGCAGTGCTGCAGCCAAGCCACAGCAAACAGCTATTTCCCGGGGGTTGGCAGTCCTGGACATAGCAGGAGAGGTCCCTGGGGGGTGGCAGTCCCAAGGGCCATCTGTGGCTCTATGAGGGAGGCTGTGCAGCCCCCCTCCAACAAGAAGACCCTGCCGGTAGTGGTCCCTGGGGCTTCTTTTTTTAAATATTTGTCCCATAAAATAAGGAAAGCCCTGGGGAGGTAGTGGTCCCCAGGGCAGTGGAAGGGTGCCAACCACCACATATAAAATAAGGAAAGCCCTGGGGAGGTGGCAGTCCCCAGGGCAGTGGGAGGGCAGCTAGCCCCCCTGCATACTTTAAAAAAAAGCTCTGGGAAGGTGGCGGTCCCCAGGTCAGTGGAGGGCCATCCTCCCCAACATACTTTAAAAGAAAGCCCTGGGGAGGTGGTGGTCCCCAGGGAAGCTGGGGAGACATGGGCCCCCCACATATTCATGAAGGAAAGCCCTGGGGAGGTGGCAGTACCCAGGACATCTGGGGAGCCACAGGCCCCAGTGCATATTTTAAAAGAAAGCCCTGTGGAGGTGGCAGCCCCCAAGGCAGCGGGGGCCATGGGCCCCCACATAGATAAAAAGGAAAGTACTGGGGAGGTAGTGATCCCCAGGGCAGAAGGGAGACGCAGGCACTCCGCCTAATAAAAAATGAAAGCTCTGGGGGGGTGTTGGTCCCCAGAGCTGTGGGGGTTCCAGGAGACCACCCCATACAAAAACATTTTTTTTAAGTTTGCCATGAACTTGCAAATCTTGCAAACTCGCAGCACAAATGTCTATAGGATAAGAGATCTGAACACTAATACAAAGATACATATGCAGGCATCAGCTTATTTACAGTCCCTGAAGATGGAACTGACAGTTTTGGTGAATACTGCAATACTATAATACATTTGAAATGTATTATATGCATTAAGCAAAGAAATCAAAAGTAATATTAAACTTTTTTAATTACAGCAAAACAATTTACCAGTACAGCACTACAACTACTATATTAACAAACTATAGGAACAACTATTAAAGAAACAGAAAAAACAACTATGTGCCTGATTTAGAACTTGGCAGTGTTACCCCCAAACCATCCGGCAGCGGACCCAAAAAGACCATCAAGTCAACCGTGTTCTGCCTGCCGTGTTACAGCTTTGCAAGCAGATGACTGGTGGCGGATTGCTGATGGAGGCAGACAGCTGTAGGACCAAATGGACTCCAAATGATGGCAGTGGCTATGGAATAGAGGTAAGAGACACACACATAATGTACCTTAGCCATATATGTCCCCCTGCACTAAACAGTATAAAACATGCTACATTCACACTATCAACCATTACAATTCAAGCACAACACAACCTGTACATGCCAAATACACAGTGACATACATCTATGACACAACACACATATCCATGGCACTGCACCCGAAGACAACATCACCTCAACAACCAACACAACTACACACTCAGCTACACAAGCACACTCACAGAAAGGCACAACTACACACATCATTTCAACGTACACCACACAATAACAAAACTCACCTGAATGTATCATACAGTAACACAACATACACAACAACATAGGTTTCACATGCAAGTGACACACATACAGGCACAACACCATCTCAAACTCCAGCTCCCTCCACTTCCTCCAGTCAATCAGTACACACACACATATATACTTACTGACTCACATACAAAACAGATAGCACAAATCTACCAGTATAGGCCATCCCTGCAACTTGCAAACATGGACACCATTATCAAGTGTGGTGGACCATTATTGTGGTGCCAGCATTCATTTGGCAATGAATGATGGAACCACAATGACAGTTGTGTATGTGTGTTACATGCATGTTGTGCACGTTTGTCTCCAGCTATATGTGACACAATTGTCTCTCTGACATATGTATGTTACAGTAATTAAAAAAAATGACTGTGACATGTATATGCCTGCAGTGGCCCCAATCTTCTGAACAGTGGCAAAACAATGTACGCTGGCAATGTGCGTTCCCTACCCTAGAGTCCGGCAATAGGGGTGCTGTGCTTTCTTCGCAGGACATTATCAGCAATGACAGCAGGTATTGTCCAACCATGTCCAGTCATAGACAGAGGTGGAATGGGTAAAAAAGATTAGCCACTTTTTGCTTGGCAGCAAGGCACATCCAAATATGCACAGCAGAAAGGGTGGCTGGGGCCCCACTGGCATCTTCTTTTCTCTCTCCTGTCATCAACGAGGGCAGTTCCAATGTAGTTTTTCATCTATGGGACTGCCAGTATGTAAATATGGTGGAAAGTCTGTCAGGGCAGCAGATCGGTTTTCAGTCAAAAAAGTTGACGGTTACCACCAACATCTAAGTCCAATGTTTTGAGTGACTTCACTGGCAGGTTGGTGACTTATGAGGAATGGGGGATTTAGGCTTTGAATGGCAGGCACACCATTTGGAACCAAGGCACAGCACCCACAGGCTATATGGTGCTTTTAACTTTTATGCACAGTGGACTGCGCCTACACATAGAACACAAGGGCCCTCATTATGACCGCCAGGGCCACAGAGATGGTCTCACCGCCGACGGGCCAGTAGTAAAGACCGCCACATTATAAGTGTGGTGGGTTGGCCAGGATTTTTTTTTCCTGTCACCGGCAGACTACTACCCCCAAAACCCCCTGCAATCCCAATATGCCCACCCCTCTTCCATAACAGAACCCACCACCACCCTTCCAGTACAGCAACCCCCTCCCCACCACTCTTCCATACCCGAACTCCCCACCCACTTCCAGTCCAGCGCCCCCACTCCCCTCCCTGCATACAAGCACACCCATACACACCCTGCATGCACTCCTTCACCAACTTACATGCATTCACTCACATGCATCCATACACACATTCCCTCACAGGCATCCATACATGCATTCACGTACATGCATCCATATACGCATTCACTAACACGCATCCATACTCGCAATCACACAAACATTGGAACACGCACTCACTTCAACAATCATCTACGCATTCAAACACCCATACACACAAGCTTTCAAACATGCATTCAAACACCAAAACACACAAGCATACACAGTTACATTCACACATGCAGACAACACCCAGTCACACACACACACACAACACCCTCACCCTCCCACCCCCCCGTCGGACGATCAACTTACCTTGTCCAGCAAGGAGGCCGTCTGGCAGGGAACGGGAATAAGTGCTTCCACTGCTGGCACCGCCGCACCATCAGGACAATGCAGGCCATGTTACAGGTCGTAATACGGCTGGTGAAGTCCTTTTGGTGGGGTGGGGCCAGTGGTGGAACCGCCCCTGCGCCTCCGACCACCAGCATGACTACTGGAGGATTTCCACCCAAATTGTGGTGGAAATCCTTCAGTACTCGTAATATGATGGTTGGAAAACGGTCTTCTGGCGCCCATGGCTTCAGCAATCATCTGAAAAGAACGGCAAAGTCATAATGAGGGCCATGGTCTTTGATGCTTGGCCTATGCAATAATTATTCTGGGGTCTTCTCACTCCCTTCCTCTTTGGCTACTCACTTGGAATGTTAGAGGGCTTTATAATCCCCACAAAGCTCGGCAACTACTAGCATAACTTGATCAGCACAAAATTGATGTTGTGCTCTTGCTGGAGACCCACCTCCTACTACATTCCAAGTCTTCCTTCGCCTTCTGATGGAGCACACACCACTCCCTCTCCAATTATTCTCTAATTATTTTTTTTATGACCAGGGGATGGCCATCCTCATTAAATGCAGTGTGCCTCATCACTTGCTACATGACAACAATGACCCAAAAGGCCACTATACTACACTATAAATGATCCTGAGGGTAAACACACCACGCTGATTAACTCCTACTCCCCTAATACTGACAATGTCAGAGGGTTGTAGACCCTCCTGGCACCCAGTGCTATACATTGGGAGTGATTTCAATCTGGTCTGAAACCAGCACCTTGCCAACTCCAGTACTGCTACCTGCACACATCAGGTGGCTGTGACTGTCCTCAGCATGGTCCTCACCACACACGACATGAGAGACCTCTGGTGCACCTTCTTCTCCACTGTGAACACGCATGTCTCTACAGCCCACATATCTGGGGTTCACTTAGATTAGTGGCTGGGTACACCAAATGTTTGCAGGTGGGTGATGAACGTGGGTTATCTTTCTTGCACTGTCAAACCACTGCCAGTCACATTAACAATATGTACACTTTCCCCTAAACACTGTGCTTTCACTTGGCACCTATCCCCACTTCCCTTGCTTGAGACAGTTTTGCAGAAGAGGTGGGTGCTGAAATCCTGCAGTACTTGCAGACCAATGAGGGGCCTGTGTAATCATTTGGGATAGGAAAGGAGGTGTTAAAAGTATATATTTGTGGTAAACGCACCGTAAAACAGAGAGGCATATGCAGAGCACTTCGAGACAGTCTTGACCAGCTTGAGCGGTAACTAGGAATCTTAGAGGCTACCTACCGGGCTTCACTATTCACTACAGTTCTAGAAGAAAATAGACACAAACAGATAGAGTTTTCCAATGTAGTGGAACAGGATGTTTGTCATTCATAGTAAGTAAATAGGTACAAGGGCCTATGGTGAGATGGAGAGACTCAGCCAAACCATAGCTATACATGACCGGGCTGACATCTCCAACCTATCACACAACCAATGAAAAGGGATGGTACTGCTATACAGATGGCCCCTGATATACTAGTGGAACTAGTTGACTATTACACTGCCATATACATTTCTAGCACAACACTGCGAGAAATATTCTAACTATTTCGACAGGGATGTATTGCCTTGGATGGAAGGGTTGTACAAAAGCCTCCTTGAGTAGCCCATTTCCCTGGAGGAGGTCTGATCAGCTATAGCTGGGCTCCCTACATGCAAAGCAGCAGGTGCTGACTCATTCCTATCTGAATTCTAGAAAGGCTATGCAACTTTACTGGCCCCGCAACTCCTGCAGGTGTAAAACGAAGCAGTCAAACGGGGGAACTCTCTCCCCAAGCTGACAGAATCTATCCTTACTACCCCCCTAAAACCCAGCAAACCATGGGACAGTGCCAACTTGTATCAATCACTATCATTTACAAATCTAGATGCCAAGATGTTGGCCAAAATACTGGCCAACAGGCTAACCCTTAAGATGCCTACACTGGTCCTTCTGGCCCACGCATTGTTTCTACCGGGCAGGTGTATGGCATATAATTTGTACACCCTATTTGCACTTGTGCACCAGATTTTCCCATGCAGGATGAGGTAGCGTTTTTTTAGACACCACCAAAGCTTTTGATTCTCATAGTGAATATACCTCTTCGCAGTACTTGGGAGGCTAAGTGTTCCACAGCAGTTTTTACGCTGGGTGAAATTATTGTGTACTGTCCCAACCACTCACATGCATGTGAAGGATCCTGTCACAACACTTTCATATTGAACAGGGCACTAGATAGTGCTGCCTACTGTCGCCCCTTCTTTATGACTTGGCCTCAGAGTCCCAGGCCAGCACAATACGACAGCTACAAGGGCAAAGGGGACTGACAATCTTCCCTCAGAACTTATTAGTGTCACTGTATGCTGATGATATCATGCCTGTATCCAACTGACCTGGCCTGCAACCTTACCCCAGATATCAAGGAATTTATTCTGTTTCATGGATATCTATAAACTGGAGCAAATCCACAGTAGCCCACTCACACCAGCTATGGTCCATAAACACTAGACTTCCCGCTCCCTTGGGCAAATCCACCTATCAAGTATCTAGGAGTCTGAATACACTGGGAGAAAGATGTTGTGGTCCAGGAAAATTATGGGAGAACTATAACCTACATAGAGGAATGCGTAACCCACTGGAGGACCCTCACCAAATATTTCTTCACAACCCTCAAGTCACATCTAATTGCATTGATCTGAGCAGCATGACAACCATGAGTGAAGTGGGAAACCCTGATTCTGCTGTAGGTCAAGGGAGTGCTAAATGCTTTAGACTTTGAACTACATTATCTGTGCACGCAGGCACACTTTTAACACTAACCTCCACCTACATGGCACACATATCAATCGAGGCTGGCAACTCCCATCCCCTTCTGCGTGTGGCGTTGGTGAGTCAGACCCACCCTGCAGTCATGTGGAAATTGATCCAATTTCCAGTACACACCTGGCCTGGGTTAGGATTCAAAAGAGATTACAAATGTCCATACTTTATTCTACCAAGCGATCCCTGACCCAGTTCCAGCTCATATCACTCACTTCCAATGTCACACTTTTACACTGCTTACACATGTGGGGTCTGGCTACATTGGAGGACCTCTTTGGTGAGAGGTATTTCCTAAATTATCTGACTGAGAATGCTAAGACAGACTTTAACCTCTCTAGATATCTTATCATACTACCATGTACGTGCTCTATGCAAAGCACATTTTCCCACCTTTCCTCAGAAGCCCCCAATATCAGCTACATTCTCCATGTTACTGGCTGCCACCACATAAGACATAAGAAATATTCCTTCATTGAGACCAAGACTCTACCATCACATTTTAAGGCTAGGGACCAAGGGGAGCAGGATCTTGGGGGGCCTCTCAGATGAAGACTGGACATACTGCTGCACATCACCCGGAGAACTTTACCCTGATGAATGCTGACGACTTATTAATTTCAAATATCTCCATTGGAAGTACCATACCCCAGCCATTGTTTGTGCACCACCTGAAGCTTCACTCTCTGAGGGGCTTCAGAGGCTGGATTTGTGCAACTCACATGATATTTATGAGCGATAGTAGAATATTTTGGGGGAGTGGGCAGGGCCCCATCAGAAATATTGAAAACCTCCCCGAACTTTACACCAAAGATAGCCCTCTTCTGATACATGTGTGAGCTTTGCATCACTCTCAATCCTTTTGGCATGTGTGTGGGGTGGCAGCTGCCAACCCAGCACCCAGGACTGTCTGAAAGACATGGCGTATTTCAACAATCAGCTTATTCTCTACTGCTCCTTACTGCCCCTTGCACATCACCAAGAAAAACATTTTGGGACCCCTGGAGGCATACATGTTGAGCCAAGACCATGAGAAGCCACTGCTCCCTCACTGAGGCAACCATGCCTCAGAAATGTGGTCACTGGTGGCTCCACAATGGCTGTACCTTGTGGGTCCTGGCTGGCCCCCGGGGATTGAGTAGATCAGTACTCAGGTGGAGAGCTCAGTCAAACCCTAGAGGCTAGTGAAGTAAAACTTTGTAAACATTTTCATGCTGTCGCCACCTACATGTTCATCACATGTCTCTTGATGTTGTTGAACATAGCTGTGACCTATGTACCCTTATGTGCTCTGCTATGTCTCTTGTTTATTGTTGCTTCTTTTTTTATTTCGTTCTTAGTCCTGTATCAGCCTGCTGTTCATGCTGTATGCTGAAAATCGACAATAAGTAAAATAATAATAATAAAAAAAGAAAGTTTCAGCAAATCAACATGGGCCAAAGGCTGTGCACAGCACAGGTTTATATTGTTATATGGGTTGTCTGCAAGGCCTGGCCACAGGACTTAGGCTAAGAGCAGAGGTGGTTGGTTTAACATATAGGGGGTCATTCCTACCCCGGCGGGCGGCGGGCACCGCCCGCTGGGCGGAAACCTCCAAAAGACCGCACTGCGGTCAAATGACCGCGGGGGTCATTACAACTTTCCCGCTGGGCCGGCGGGCGATCTCCAAAAGATCGCCCGCCGTCCCAGCGGGAAAGCCCCTGCAAAGAGGAAGCCGGCTCCGAATGGAGGCGGCGGATTTGCAGGGGTGCGACGGGTGCAGTGGCACCCGTCGCGATTTTCAGTGTCTGCAAAGCAGACACTGAAAATCTTTGTGGGGCCCTGTTAGGGGGCCCCTGCACTGCCTGCCCATGCCAGTGGCATGGGCAGTGCAGGGGCCCCCAGGGGTCCCACGACACCCGTTCCCACCAGCCTCTTCCTGGCGGTGTAAACCGCCAGGAACAGGCTGGCGGGAAGGGGGTTGGAATCCCCATGGCGGCGCTGCAAGTAGCGCCGCCATGGAGGATTCCCTGGGCCAGGGGAAAACCGGCGGGAAACCGCCGGTTCCCCTTTTCTGACTGCGGCTTTACCGCCGCGGTCAGAATGGCCCGGGAAGCACCACCAGCCTGTTGGCGGTGCTTCCTCTGCCCTCCACCCTGGCGGTTTGAAACCGCCAGGGTCGGAATGAGGGCCATAGTAATGAAAATTACTTTACGTTAAAATTAACATAGAAATTCACTGCAAAAAACGAATGTAACTGGGACATTATAGTTAGGCAATAGAATTTTAAAAAACATAGAAATTCACTAAAAAAACTGCAGGTTAAAAAGACGTTATAGTTAGGTTCTGCATTTACTCATACAACACCATGGAAATTTCGCATTTAGAGTTAAAGTTCTTTCAAGTTACTATAACTCGTGCCCTAAGGTAACTATAATCTGTGCCCTCGCCATACACTGCTGATTACCCCGATAATAGAACACTCTTGACAACTTATATAACATCATTAAAAATATAAATATAAATAAAATATTACCACTCAAACTACTGCAGAAAAAACTGTGCATGGCGGGGACGTGGGTTCTAGTAATCTTAGGGCACGCGTTATAGCTACTTGAAACAAATGTAAGTATCACTGCTGAATTTCTATGGTTTTATATGAGTACATTCAGAATCTAACTATAACGTCCCTGTAAACCCCTATAGAACAAAAAAGCATTTTTTTAAAGATTTCAGCAGAAGCCATGGTGGATCTGTGGATCAGCCAAACATTTAAAAAAAGGAAGTGAGGGCCCCTGAACTTCTTTTAGTTAAGCCCCCGGGTGGGCCAGGTCCTAGTGTCATTATAATTTTGAATGTGGGGTCCACCTGCCCAACACAGCCCAGGGACTAATGTCTTCCTGGGGTACAACTAAAGAGGATGCAAGGGCGCTCGGCCGCCCCACAGCCCTGTGAACTGCCACCTCTCTTGGGCTTCAATTAAATGTGATGCGGGGCACCATGCAGCCACCCAGTGGCTCCAGTGACTGCCACCTTCCGGAGTTACAAATAAAGAGAATGCAGGGGCGCTTATGCCTTTCCGTAGCCCCGGCGACCACCACCTCCCTGGGGCTCAACTTAAGTGATAGAGGTGGTCTCTTGAGGATCCCAGCCCTAGGAACCAACAGCTCCCTGGTGCTATTTGTTGGGAAAGCGGGGGGCTTCAGGCTCCCTGTGGTTCCCAACATTGTGATTTGGTACCCTGGGAGGCACATAGGTCAGGTCAAATGGTCAGGCCTCACGGGATGGGGTCCCTGGGCCGATATCGCCTGGGGAGGGGTCTTCGCAGCCCCCTCCTCATAGAATTGGAAATATTAAGGTCAAGGGATGGCCTTCTTGGGGCTGAGATCCCGTTGGAGGGGCCATCACATGGCCCCTCTCTCCAAAAACGTTAATGTTTCAGCCAGGCCTTGGGCGATGGGGTCCCAGAGGCTGAGATTGTCTGTGTGGCCCCTTTTCCCCAAAAACATTTATTATTTTGTTTAAGCTGAGCCCGAGGGGATTAGGTCCCCGGGGCAGATCAGCGTGAGGAGGGGGGGCCGCGTGGACCTGAGGCCAACATCCACTGTACATGGCAAAAGGCTGTGTGCAGCGTGGGGTTCAGTAGTTAGGGGTGTTGGCCTCAGGGATAGGCCACAGGCCTGGCCCTGCTGCCAACTGTGTATATGGCACAAGGTTGGGTGGCTATAGGGGCTTGGCCACAGTACCTGGCAGCAGGCCAGGGCCTGCCGCCAACCACTGCCAGATACAGCCAAAGGCCTTGCACAATAAGGGGTTGGCTGGTTATAGGCTTTTGCCTTGTGGCCAACCCCCTCTGCGTACTGCCTTAGGCCATGTGCAGTGTGGGTTTGGGTTGCTTTGGGTGCATTACCTGGTTGGATTAATGCATAGTAAAGAAAATTACTTTATGTTTAAAAAACATACTCACAGAAAAAACTAAGGCCCATATTTAAACTTTTTCATGCAAAACTGCGCTAATGCAGTTTTACGTGAAGAAGTTTACTGCTGGCTAGCGCCATTCGAGAGTGCCAGCCAGGCGCCACATGTAAGGAATGGCACAAGCTGGCACTAATGGTGGGCTAACTTCAAAGAAAATGATGTTAGCCGGTGGGGGTGGTGGTATGGGGAAGGGAGTTTTGCACTGAAAAATGATGTTAGGCTGGTTAGAGTAAAAAAAAAAAAATACTCTAACCAGCCTAGCATAATTTCTCAATGCAAAACCTACCATACCACATGACTCCTGTCTTAGAAAAGATAGGAGTTATGCCCACCACCCCAATGGCCAGCACGGGAAATTTCAGGGCCCCAATGGCACTTCTAAAAATTAAACCAAGTACTTACCTGTACTTGCCTATATTTACTTGGCATGGGGTCCTCCATTCTCCGTTGTCCCTATGGTGTGGGTGCCCCTGGGGCCTGGGGAGGGCACCTGTGGGATTATTCAATGGTGTTCCACCATGGAAATAGGCCCACAGGTCCTTTAACCCCTGCCCTGACCCAGGCATTAAATAATGGCGCTAAGCAAGCTTAGCGCCAATTATTTACACCCACCTCCCTCTGGTGCACCATTTTTGCACAGGAGGATAAATAAGGCACTAGAGCCTTAGAGTAATTATCTCATTGATGCAAGGTAGTTTCCCGCTAGCAAAAAATGACTTTTACTCCAATATTTTGACACTAGGCTAGTCTAGCATCAAAATATAAATATGGAGTTAAATTTGCGCTGAATTAGCGTAAAAAAAAAGGACTTTAATTCAGCAGAAACAGAGCATAAATCTGGGCCTAAGGTCACTAGGATATTATAGTCAGGCTCACATTTTAAACCTACAAAAAAGATAGAAATTCCCCTCTTATAGTTAGAATTATCTCAAGTAATTATAACTTGTGCCCTAAGGTAACTATACCTCGCACTCTCACCGTACACTGCTAATTACCCCACAAATTACCGCACTTTTGACATCTTTGATAACATCATTGATAATATGAATGTAATATTTCTAGTAGAAAAAAATTACTAAAAAACTGTGCATGATGTGGGGGCGTGAGTTATAGTTACCTTGGGCGTGAGTTGTAGTTACTTGAGATGACATACATTTCTATGGTTTTGCACATTTGAAATGTGAGCCTTGCTATATATAACGTCTCTGTAACCTTCGTTTTTTCACTGGATATATTTATAGGTTACAGGGCCATTAAAGTTAGGAATTACAGGCACGTTTCGGAATTTACATGCACAAAACCATATAAATTCAGCCGCTATAGTTGAAGGTATTTCAAGTAACTATAACTCATACCCTAAGGTAACAATAGCTCGAACACCTGCCATGCAGGTTTTTGTTCAATAATTTGACTGTTCATTTTTAATTTATATTTTTATTGACATGATAAATGTAATATCTGGGGTAATCAGCAGGGACCCACATCCCCGGGGCCCGACCTTTAAATATATTATATATTTTTGGGTGAGGGGGGCTGTATGGCTCCCCTCTCCCGGTCATATTTGGCCACAGGGACCCCAACCCTGGGGTCCTGCCATGTCAGCTGGGTGTCCCCAGGGCACCCTGTCACCACCGTTGGTGATCATGGGGGGACCCTGAAACCCCCTGTGGTCCCATCTGGCTCCCCACCTACTATGGGAGCTGGCATTGCTCCAACAGACAGGGAGCAGCTAAACATTCAGCCCCCTGTCTTTGAGAGGAATCCTTTTGTCTGTTTCCCCACCCACATCTCAGCGGGCAGAGAAATAGACGAAAACTCAGCTCTGGCCAACTCAGAGCAAACAGATATGCCATGGTGGTGGTTTTTTGGACCCAGCAGGAGCCAGCCCTGGGTGCTGACAGTCTCCAGGGCCATTGTTGACTGCAAGAGGGGGGCCACATGGCCCCCCTCCTTTTGATTTCAGAGACCGGCCCTTTCAAAAGCTATTTGGGCCTGAGGAAGATGGTGGTCCCCAGGGCCCAAGGGGTTCAGGAGGTCCTCATTACTTAGAGTTAGCCCCAAGAAGATGGTGGTCCCTAGGGTACAGGAGGTCCATGCAGCACCCCCTTCACTGTAATTTAGCCTCAGGGAGGTGGTAGTCCTAGGGCCTGAGGGGGTTCATGAGGTTCCTCAGTACTTGAAGTTAGCCCTGGGGAGATGGTGGTCCCTGGGGCACGTGGGACCAGGGCCCCCCCTTTAGTGATATTTAGCTCTGGGGAGTTGGTGGTCCCCAAGACTCAGGGGCATCTGTACGGCCCCCCACTCACTAACATTTAGCCCTGGGAAAGCTTCCATCCCTGTACACACAAATTTGAATTTTCTTTAATATCTCAAAAACTACTGAACAAATTTACAACAAACAACAAAAAGGGTGCTTTCTGGACCAAGATTTACCTTTCTGCCACATTTGGTGTAATTCCGTCGAGCAGGTCAAAAACCCTATAGAAACATGCATGGGGAAAATGATTTTTGGACCTCTCTTTTTCTTGAGCCGCACTTGATGGATCACCCTGAAACTTTCTAGACAGCAGCTGATGTGACTGTTGAAATATTTGGAAAATTTCATGAAGAATTGTCAAGTGGCACCAAAAATATAGGCAAGTCAAAAAACACTTTTACTATAGAAACTAGGCCCCAACTATAACCACCTTGTGGTGACTGCCACTTGTTAATATCTATCTATCTATCTATCTATCTATCTATCTATCTATCTATCTATCTATCTATCTATCTATCTATCTATCTATCTATCTATCTATCTATCTATCTATCTATCTATCTATCTATCTATCTATCTATCTATCTATCTATCTATCTATCCATCTATCTATCTATCTATCTATCTATCTATCTTTCTATCTATCTACCAAAAACCATAGGGTAGATATATTTACAATTTAGTTTTAGGGTATTCCATCAAGCGAGGCCAAGAATAAAAGGGAGGGTCCCAAAAGCAAATTTACTCATGTATTTTGCACAGACTTCTTTAAGCATCATTACTGCAAAAAATGCTTAACATAATAACATCAAATCTGGCAGGAAGTTTAGATCTTTGTCAGTAGATTGGGCTTTTTTTCATTTGGTGCAAATCCATCCTGTAGTCTTTGAAAAAAAAAGGTACACAAATATTTGTATATCTGGACCTTTGGGACTGAGGAACTACCGTGAGAGTCTCACAGGAGCGTAAATTTCTGATTGGTCCCGGACCTTTTTTCTCTTGGGCCATTTCTCTTCCATGCAAACATTTGTTTTAAGTAAAAGGGAAGGGGGCGTGAGTAGGACCCTCTTCCTGCGCCCATTTTGTATCCCTGGAACCCCATCTACCGGGGTCTGCTATGTTATTTAAAAGCAGGTGCCACATGGCCACCCCTGCCTGAGCTGTTTTTGGGCCTATGGTACACATCCCCTGGGCCCAATGTATTAATTAGTGGAGGGGCCTAAGTGGCTTCAGGGTTCCCATGACCTGGGGCTGAAAATGTGGGCCCCCATCATTAAGCCTTAAAAAGTCCAAGGGACCCCATCCCTTTGGCCAAATTTGGCATGTAGCCCCATTCACTAAGCCTTCATAGGCCCCTGGGACCCCATCCCTAGGGCTAAAATCTAAGGAGAGGGAGGCATGCAGCTTTTGCGGAACATACTGAATACACTTCGTCAACTATCACCTGCACACAGAGGTGCTCTTGAATAGAAAGATTTATAACTTCTTCAATATCTCAGCACACATATGATGAATAAGGACCACATCCATTAGCTGGACACAGTCTCTACCAAATTAGGTAGAGAAATATTATGGTATTTACCTGCTACTATGTAAACTACGAATACATAACATACTCATTGGATGATATCATCAGTGATGTTATCAATTATGTCATTTGAGATGTCATCAGTGATATCAATGATATCAAAAATGATGTTATAGAGCATGTTATGAGCAATTGAATATGGAAGGACAAAAGCAGTGCATGGTGGGGACTCAAGTTATAGTTAGTTTTGCAAACTATAATTGGTGAATTTCTGTGGGTTTTTTTTTAGTTCAAAATGTTAATGTTGTCACTGATATATTCAACACAATGTAACAACATTTTAATTTTTTTATTGAATTTCTAAAGTTGTTTTCTTCAAAGCAAGATAAGATCTGTTTATCACAGTTAACTATAATGATATATATATATACATATATGTATATATATATATATATATATATATATATATATATATATGCAAAAAAGAATAGAGAACTCTGGGTAGTTCCCAAGTTTAGGTGGAGAGCAGCTCTAGTAAGGAGCACTCTGCAACACTAGCGACGCTCTAGATTTGCTCACCACAAATGTCTGTTTATCTAGCAAAGTTTTTAAGCATTGGGTCAGCACAGTGCTATCCATGCTGAGCTAGATAGTGACAAAGTCTTTTGCCATTTATACAGCAAAGTCTTTAAGCATAGGTTTGACACAGTGTCAACCTTGCCGAGCTGTAAAATGACAAAAGCCATTTACCACTCCAGGCACCGTATTAGAGCTTTGGACTGGTAAAATACCATCAACAGTGCAACTCTCCAGCTTCTCCATCTCTAAAACAGCTCCAGCTGAGGCATCTCCAGATTGAGACATGATGACTAGACACAGACAAAAGTGAAAAGTTCCAAGGTAGAACAAGGAGTTCCCAAAGAAGAGTTCAAAAATCAAAAATGGAAGCAGGTGAAGTCCAAAAAGAGAAAAAGCTAAATCAACAACAAAAAAAAATGGTATGTGGTTATTGATCTGTCTGCACTGTAACAGTAATGTACACTTAATCACAAGTCCAATCCCCACTGCTGATCACCAATGTTAGAAATGGGGTCTTTAGTTGGCAGTCGGGTTACCCCCTGTCCAAGCAAGGACCCTCACTCTATTCAGAGCAAAGGAGAAGCACACCTGATTAACCCCCAATCACCCCCTTGGTAGCTTGGCACGTGCAGAAAGGCTTAACCCAGAAGCAATGTGTAAAGTATTTGTATGAACACACACAGTAATACAGTGAAAACACTACAAAATGGACACCACATCAATTTAGAATTTTAAAAAAATATTTATCTAAATCATATAAGACCAAACAACAAAAATCAGACATACACAAGTCAAAATATACATTTTTAAAAGAATAAGAATCTTACTCCATAGAAAACAATGGAAATGTTAATTTCACACAAAGTACCTGGTTTGTGTCAAAAATATATCTGCACGGGTAAGTGTGCATCGGAAAAGTCGCAAGTGAGGCGGTGCATCATTTTCTACTCCGGTCGGGTTGGCTATGCGTCATTTTTCTCCCTCCCAAGAGAGCTCTGCGTCGATTTCTGGATGGCACCTTGGTTCCACGTAGGTTGACAACGACTTGGATGTCCAACGACAATGCGTGAGAAATCTGGTTTCACAGTGTTAGAAAATCATGCTGCGTGGGGTTTGTGTCACTATAAGCAGCCGCAAGCGGGTTTTGCGTAGTTTCTTTAGCCACGATGCATCGATTTCCCAGCCGCGATACAGGTGGGGCATCGGTTTCAGCGACAAAGCAGGTGGCGCATCAATGTTTAGCCACGTTTAAGGTGGTGAATTTAAAATTTCCAAGCACGGTGGTCTGTGCATGGATTTCAGTTCTTGATGTGCCAACGTCACCTTTCAGTGGTCCATGGACTGGACAGGGCACCATTTAGTAGGGCAGGAGTCTCAGCAGAGAGTCCTGGTGATGGAAGAGGATGTCTTAGATGGCCCTGAGACTTCAAAACAGGCAGTAAGCTCAGTTCAAGCTCTTGTAGATTCTTCTCAAGCTGAAAGGCACAACAAAGTCCAGTCTTTGTCCCCTTTCACAGGCAGAAGAGGCAATTGCAGGATAGCCCAACAAAAGCATAGTCACAGGCAGGGGCAGCACTTCTCTTCAGCTCTTCAGCTCTTCTCCTTGGCAGAGGTTCCTCTTGAATCCAGAATTTATATATAAAAACTATAAGTATCCATATATGTGTATTTATATAGATATATATAGATATATATGTATTCACTAAGCTCTCTCTCTCTCTCTCTATATATATATATATAGATATAAGTATATATATGTGTATGTATATAGATATATATGTATTCACTAAGATCTCTTAAGTGATGTCATCAGTGATGTCACTGACCTTGTCATGAATGACGTAAAATGTGAGGTCATAAGCAGTGCAATATGGGGGGCTTAAGTTATATTTAGTTCAGGTAAATCGGAGGCTAACTACGATGTCTGTGTAACCTTGGTTTTATTCCAGTGAATGTCTGTTTTTTAATCTATTTTCTAACTATAAACTCCCTGTAACCTATGTGTTTTTAGTGATTTTCATAATTTTTTAAAAATAGAAATCATATTTCAACTTCACTCATAAGTTCAATTTAGCATTATATACTTTCACAAGTTTTAAAATACAGTTTCTTCAGCCATTTATTCATATTATACATTTTAAAAGTAACAAGAAACAAATCAAGGTGAGGCAACTTAAGTAGTTGTGCTATAATTTCAATAGAATACTTTTTTTTTTTTATCATTTAGTGGATCCAACGCAAATTTGAAAGGGGAGACCACATGAATATTCTTTGGTCACTAGTGTGAGAAAAAAGGGCCTCTTTTGACATGGTAGTCCCCTACTTTTTGCCTTGATAATGATGTGGTTTCTAACTGTAAGTGCCCTGGATTCCTGCTAAACAGGTTCTCGGGCCAGATCTCTTTCCCCAAAGCTGTACTGTGCTTGGAACCTCAGCCACCTTTATAAGTCTCTAGTAAATGATACCCCTGCTGCCTAAGGCATGGCTGAGGAGGGCCCCCCAGAGCTGCAGCCCCAATTGTGCCACTCTGAGAGGCCTCACACCAGCCTCATGCAGACTGCCATTGCAAGTGCATGACAAAGTGTTTCCAAACTTGCAAACTCTACACGGTACTCACCAACAATGCCAATTTTACTAACACTGCATGCACTATAGGTAAGTCACCCCTCTGGCAGGCCTTACCGCCCTAAGGCAGGGTGCATTATAATGCATGTGGGGGCATATGTGTTCATGACCAAATATGCCCCTACTGTGTCTTGCTAATTCTTAGACATAGCAAGTGTACGGGAAAGCCATAGCAACAGCATGTACTGGACAATGGTTAATAAGAGTTTCTCAGCTACATGATGGCCCTGGGTTATTTGGTATTAAACAACTCATAATAATAACACACACACACTGATGACAGTGCTGGATTTATTGTAAAATGTACACAGAGGGCATATTCAAGGTGCCTGCTGCAAAACCTAACATCCCTGGCATGATTGCTGGCTGGTCCTAACTAGCCTGCCACCACCGGACACAATTCTGGGCTCCTGAGGTGAGAGCCTTTTGCTCTCGGGAACCAGAACACAAAGCTTTTCCTGGGTGGAGGTGTTACACCTCCTCCCCCAGGCAGGCACCCTGCACCAGTGGCCAGCTTCATTGGCTTTACTGCCTTTGAAATCTGACTCATGCCTTTGCTGCTAGCAGCAGATGGCCACCCAATGGCTTTGCTGCGACTTTAGGTGGGAAATCTAGTACAGACAGGAGCAGTGCCCATCACCAGCCTGCCAGGTGTGGCAGGTGAGGTGACCACTCCATTTCATTTTCCTCAATATTGGATAGCAGAAAAATAGCCAATCAGGGTTAAGTATGTAACCCCTTCCCAAACAAAGTGGTCACTTGCTGGGTGTAGACATCCTAAGATAGGTGGGCTATTGACCACTAGCAAAAAATGTGGCTAAAACTGTGGTGTGCAACATCTGCCACTAAAAACTGTCAAGCGGAACAGACAATAAGTATTCCCATGGCACTTAGGGCCTGATTTATACTTTTTTAGTGTCGCATTTGCATCATTTCTTGACGCAAAAGTGACGCAAACCTACAAAATATAATTGAATTTTCTAAGTTTGCACTGGTTTTGCATCACAAAACTACCAAATGTGGTACTAAAAAAGTTTAAATCAGGCCCTTAGTCCTTGTGGAAACATCTTAAGAGGAGGTAAAGCATGATTGGCAGCTGGACTATCTGTGCAACCATTAGCACCTGACCAGATGATTACTATCCCTGGTTTCTCACACAAACTATCTTTGATGGTAACTCATTGTGGGACGTGTCATATACCAGTTGGACTGAATACGTCTTCAGTTGCTGACTACATGGATGCTGTCAACATCTTCAGCTGTTCATTTTGTTTGTCCTTACATTCCACTTTTTATTTTTCGTAAAGACTGAAGCCAGTTGCTTCCTTCAAGTTGCCTTCCGTTAGCCCTTTTCCTACCCTGATTACTATTGCTCCCAAAGAAAAGTACCCCCAAAAATATCACTTTTTTAAAAAAAAATCCATAAAATAACTTCTTTTTAGAACCACTTTGTCTGGTCAAAGAAAGCGCTAACTACCTGTTTTATGTTTTTGTGCAATTGTGTGTTTAAGTGAGATCAAATTATTATATCTCACTACTTTAATATTCACCAAGGGCAATACACCTATGAAGCATTAAAGAAGACTTGTCAACTAAAATACTACATGGAATTGGATGTCATCTAGAATACTAAAATGAAAATGAATGTGTAAATGGATGTTGTCTCAGTGGATGTATTTTTGCTTGGGAAAGTGGCACTCTAGGTGTGTGATTATTTGTATGGGACAATGAGTGAATGTGAAAATGGCTCTTTGGATGTGTGCATGTGTGTGTCAGTGTAGGGTTGTATAAGTCTATGTGAGTAGATGTGTTTATGCAGAAATGGGTGTGTTAATGACTGTATGGGCGTGTGAAAGGGTATGTAAATGTCTGTGTAGTTGTTTCAGTACCTGTGTGAGTGACTACATGGTTGTGTTAGTGGGGATTTACATGCCTGTGTAGGTGTTGTAAGTTGGCGTGAAAGTGTGTGTGACTAGATGTGTGAATAGCTGTGTGGGTGTGACCGTGATTATTTTGGTGTATGAGTGGGTGTCTCAGTAACTGAGTGAGTGACTGTATGAGTGTGTTAGTGGGTATGTAAATGTCTGTGAGTGTGTACATGGGTGTGTGACTGTGTGAGTTGGTGTGTGTGCATGTGTAGGTCTGTGAGTGGGTGTGACAGTGGCTGTATCATTGTGTACATGGGTATCTGAGTGGCTGTGTGAGTTGGTGTGTGAGTATCTGTATGCATGTTTGAGTCTATGTGAGCAGGTGTGCAGCTGTGTAAATTTGTATGTGATTGACTACTAGAGTGTGAGTAGGTATGTGAGTGGCTGTGTGGGTGTATCAGTACCTATCTGAGAGACTCTATGAGTATGCTTGTAGGGATCTAACTGCCTTTGTCACTGTGTAAGTAATTTTGTGAGTGTGTGAGTGACTGTGTGAATATGTGAGTGGATATTACAGTTTCTTTATGGGTGAGCGAGTTGATGTCTGAGTGCATGTGTGGGTATATTAGTAGCTGTGTGGATGACAGTATGGGTGTGTTAGTGTGGCTATAAATATCTGTGTGGGTGTGTAAATGGGTGTGTGAGTGGGGGTATGAGTGTTGATGCAGGTGTATGAGAGGGTGTTTTAGTGCCTATGTGGGTGTGTGAGTTGGTGTGTGAGTATCTGTATGAGCATATGAATCTCTGAGTAGGTGTTTGCATGAATAAATGGGTGTGTAAGTGACTGTATGAGAGTAGGAGTGGGTGTGTAAGTTGCTGGCTGTTTGTGTCAGTGTGTGAGTGAGTCTATGGGTGTGTTGATGGGTATATAAATGCCTGTGTGGGAATGTAACTGGTTTTGTGAGTGTGTGAGGGGATGTATCAGTCTGTGAGTGAATATTACAGTCACTTTATGGGTGTGTGTTTGTCTGAGCAGGTATGTAACTGTGTAAGTTCATTTGTGAGTGCTTGTATTGGTGTGTTTGTAAGTGAGTTTGTGGGTGAGTGAGTAGCTTTGTGAGTGTTTTTATGGGTGTGCAAGTTGGTATCTGAATGACTGGGTGGATATGTTAGAAGTGAGTATCTGTATAGATGTGTGAGTGAGTATGTGAGCAGCTGTATGGGACTGGAAGTGGGTGTCTGACTATGTAAGTGGATGTACTTTTTTAATTTTAATTATAGTCCAGAACACTCTTTCAATGTAATCTAGTAGAACAAAACTAGAAGAAGTAATCTGTAAAACCACATTGCTCCAATAAATAGTGCCAAAATCAAAAGATAGGAATTTGGTATCTTTCAAGACAATCTTTGTCTGAATTTAAGGTTCCTATCAATACATACTGTTCATCCACTTCTACTTTTCCTATTTAGTCAGTATAATGACCAGATCTAATACTAACTCCCCTGTGAAAAATAACAGCATTAGTAGTGTGTCAGTCACCGTTTGGGTATATGCGTGGTGGGTACGTAGGTGCTTTTCTGGGAGTGTAACTAGGTCTGTAAGTGCCTGCCTGACTGTGGGAGTGGTTGCAAATTACATGGCATTAAATTGCATAGTATAACCAATCACTCACATCTAATTACAAACACATTTACTTATACTCGCTTAATAAAATAACCATATTTTTAGTATACCAATTCCTCTTTCTCCTTTGCCGTTCACTATATTT
Source organism: Pleurodeles waltl (assembly GCF_031143425.1). NCBI lineage: Eukaryota > Metazoa > Chordata > Amphibia > Caudata > Salamandridae > Pleurodeles > Pleurodeles waltl. Next base: position 53,949,863 of record NC_090439.1, on the reverse strand, counting down.
TTCACTTAATAGCCTCATTCAACCAACCTTCTATTTTGCCTTTTACTGTTGTGTCTAGAAGCTGCAAATTTTATTTTCTTCTTATATATAGTCACATTTTTTATATACTTGTTATTGTACTCCTTAATTCACATACTGGGAGAATCTATTTGCTGCTCTCCAACATTTCTGGTAATGTTGCTTATTAACTCTTTTCAGTGCAAATCATAAGTTAGAAATATAGCAATGCGCTTTCACTCTTAGTACAAAGTATCAATATTGGTTGCGCTACCCACTGTGCTTTCACCCATACTCCTGTACTTAGTAAATCACAGGCTTCCTTTCATCTTTTATTTTTATTATACCACTTCTAAGTTTTCACTATTTTTAACTCACTCTAAGTTGCCTGTAAAAAAGACCAATTTGGTCATTTTTTGGGTGGATCCACAGATCTGTCATAGCACTCAGGGTTGTCCCTATATAAATCTGTGGCAGAGCCATGGATACACACAGAAACCCTTAGCAACCATTTCACAATATTATGTCATTGCTTTCCATTTATATTTTACTTTTGAGTCCCACACTTCAGTGTCTTTCGTCCCTTCCACACACACTCTATTAGCTCTGTTTTCATAGTAACCATGTTTCCAAACTACTCTCTCTAGCAATAGGTCAAAAGTTCACAAGACTTTCTAGGAACAGCATAGTAGCTTCACATTAAACTGCAGCAGGTGTGGTTCACTGTTTGCAATTCCAAGCATTTCTCAAACAACATATATATATTTTTTTCCAAAGCCAATCACATAGTTAGCCACTACTTTCTTTTTTACTAATTTTATTTCCCTGCACATCTACACCATCCAATCAAATGTGTTCTTTAAGGTGTTGTCCTTCATTGTAACCACCTTTCATATTAACAACTGCCTAATTCTGCTGCAGCCTTTGCCTGTGTGCGATAACTGTTTGTCTCCAAAATGGTCAGAATGTGGATTGTGGGCCATAGTTGTATAACAAAGAGAATGCTAGAAAGAGTGGCATTGACAGGGAGCTAGGTTTACCTAATGTAGAGATTACTTGGAATGGCCAGGGAGGGTTAAAATTGGCATCAGTAGCTGCCTTGGATTGAAAACAATGTGTATTGACTACATTCAGACCTCATGGTTGTGCACTGTGGTGGCAATGACCTAGACACAAATACTGTGGTTTGCTTGGAAATCCTAATAAAGGACACCTTTGGTAAATAAATGACACTTTTCCCTCATACTGCCTTGATGCTCTAAGAGATTTGACAAAGACAGAAGTGGCAGCTGTCACCCAAATTTTGTCCACAGATAGGGAAATCCTTGAAACATGTCAACAAAACTGTTTCTGCATTCCTACAAGACCACAACATGGGCTCTATATACCATCACAACGTATGCCTCGATATGGGTGGAATATATAAAAAATATAGAGTCTATTTCACAGACGGATGAAAACTGGTGTTCCTCAATAGCTTAAAAAACTGCATCCTGTTCTATGTGTAATCATCTACACATCACAAACACACAGGATATTTGCAGAGCCTACCCTTTTCCCAAACAATGATTCATTTTGTTTACAAATCCTTTTCTTCATTTCTCACTCATATCCATGGATTCTGGTTTTGTGGTGGGTGTGCGAGTGACTCTATGGGTGTGAGTGGGTGTGTGAGTAGTTGCATGGGTGTGTATGTTGTTGTGGGAGAGTGTAGGTGTGTGTGTGAATAGGTATGTGAGTGGGTGTAAGTGGCTGTGTGGGTCTTAAAGTGGGTGGGTGATTGATTATGTGGGAATGTGAGTGGGTGTGTGATTGGGTATGTGGGTGGATGTGTGAGTGGTTTTGTGGGTCTGTGAGTGGGTGTATAAGTGGTTTTGTGGGTATGTGAGTGGTTTTCTGGGTCTGTGAGTGTGTGAGTGGCTCTGTGAGTGTGTATGTGAGTGGCTGTAGGGGCCTGTGAGTGAGTGTGTAACTGGCTGTATGCATCTGTGAGCAGCATGTGGGTCTCTGAGTGGGTGTGTGAGTAGTTGTGTGGGCCTGCGAGTGTGTGTGAATGGGAGTGTAATTAGGTGTCTGAGTGGGTATGTCAGTAGGTGTTTAAGTGGCTGTGTGGGAATGTATTTGGGCATGTGAGTGGGTGTGTGAGTGGCTGAGTGGGTCTGTGAGTGGGTGTATGAGTGGGTGTATGAGTGGTTTTGTGGGTGTGTGAGTGGTTTTCTGGGCCTGTGAGTGTGTGAGTGGCTGTGTGAGTCTGTGAATGGGTATGTGAGTGGCTGTAGGTGCCTGTGAGTGGGTGTGTGACTGGCTGTATGTGTCTGTGAGCAGCAAGTGGGTCTCTGAGTGGGTGTGTGAGTAGTTATGTTGGCCTGCGAGTGTGTGTGAGTGGTTGAGTGGGAGTGTAATTGGGTGCCTGAGTGGGTATGTCAGTAGGTGTTTAAGTGGCTGTGTGGGAATGTATTTGGGCATATGAGTGGGTGTGTGAGTGGGTGTGTGAGTCTGTGAGTGGGTGTGTGAGTGTTTATAGGGGTGTGTGAGTGGGTGTGCAGGTGGTTGTATATGTCTGAGTGGGTTTGTGAGTGGGTGTGTAATTGGGTGTGTGAGTGGATATGTCAGTGAGTGTGTGAGTTGTGTGGGTCTTCAAGTGTGTGTGTGTGAGTGGTTGTGTGGGAGAGTAAGTGGGTGTGTGAGTGAGTATGTGGGTGGGCATGCGAGTGACTGTGTGGGTCTGTGAGTGGGTGTATGAGTAGTTTTGTGGGCCTGTGAGTGTGTGTGATAGTGATTTTCTGGGTCTGTGAGTGGGTATGTGAGTGACTGCATGGGCCTGTGAGTGGGTCTGTGAGTGGTTGTATGGGTCTGTGAGTGACTGTGTGGATCTGTTAGTGGGAGTGTGAGTACTTGTATGAGCCTCTGAGTGTGTGTTTGAGTGGTTGAGTGCAAGTGTAATTGAGTGTGTGAGTGGAAATGACAATGGGTGTGTGAGTGGCTGTGTGGGAGTGCAAGCGAGTGTGTGAGTTGGTATGTGAGTGTTTGTGTGAGTGGTTGTGTGGGTCTGTGAGTGGGTGTGTGAGTGTTTGCATGGGTGTGTGAGTGGGTGTGCGGGTGGTGTATCAACCTTTGAGTGAGTGTGACAGTGGTTGGATTGGTCTTTTTGTGTTTGTGTGAGCAATTGTGTAGGTATGTGAGTGGACGTGTGAGTGTGTGAGTAGGTATGTGAGCAGGTGTGTAAGTGGTTGTGGGTGTGTCAATGTTTTTCAGTCTGTGATTGGATATGTGAGTGGTCTTCTGAGTCTGTGAGTGTGTGTGTAAGTGGATGTGTGGGTCTGTGAATGGGTGTGGTCAAGGTTTGTAGGACTGTGAGTGGGTGTGTGAGTAGTTTTGTGGGTCTGTGAGTGGATGTGTGAGTGATTATATAGATATATGAGTGAGTGTGTGAGTGTTTGTGTATTTGTTAGTGAGAATGTATGTGAGTTGGTGTGTGAGTGGCTGTGGGGGTCTGTAAGTGGGTGTAGTAGTGGTTTTGTGGGTTTGTGAGTGGCTGTGCAAGTAGTTTTCTGGGGAGTCTGTGAGTGGGTGTATGAATGGTTGTATGGATATCTGAATGGGTGTTTGAATGGTTCTATGCGAGTGTTAGTAAGTGTGTGAGTGGGTATGTGAGTGTGTGTGTGTGTGAGTGGTGTTGTGGGTCTGTGTGCGGGTCTGCAAGTCGTTTTCTAGAACTGTGAGGGTGTGTGAGTGGCTGTGTGGGTCTTTGAGTGGGTGTGGTAGTGATTTTCTGGATCTATGTGTTGGCGTGTGAGTGAGTGAGTGTGATTTTTTTTTTGTCTCTGAGTGTGTGTGGTTTTGTTGGCCTGCAAGTGGTAATATAAGTGGTTTTCTGCATATGTGAGTGGGAAGGTGTATGGCTGTGTGGGTCTGTGTATGGGTGTGTGAGTGGTTTTATGGGTGAGTGAGTAGATGTGTGAGTGGTTCTGTGAGTCTGTGAGTGGGTGTGTGAGTGGCTATATGATCTGTGAAGGGGTGTGTGAGTTGTAGTCCTTGTCTGTAAGTGGGAGTGCGGCTGGTTGTGTTGGAGTTTGAGTGGGTGTGTGAGTGGGTATGTGTGTGGGTGTGTAAGTGTCTGTGTGGGTCTGTGCATGGGCGTGATGCTGGGTTTGTGGGTTTTTGAGTGGGTGTGCAAGTGTTTTTGTTGGTCTGTGAGTTGGTTTGTGAGTGTATGGGTCTGTGAGTGGGTGTGTGAGTGTTTCTATGGGTCTGTGAGTGGGTATATGGGTCTGTGAGTGGGAGTCTATATTTGTGGATGAGTGTGTGAGCAAGTATATGACTATTTCTGTCAGTGAGTGTATTTTCTTTCATTGGGGGTCTGGTCTGGACCTGCAGATCCATCACAGATTTACATGGGGACATGTCGAGCACCACAGTGGATACACAGGCACCCCCAAATTTTTTTTTAGGGAAAATTCTAGCGATGAGGGGGCCCTCTGAGACTTCCCCACCACTCCCATTGGGTCAGGATAATTCTATCTTGACCGCTTATGTACTATTTTATTTTTCTTTCCCTCCTCCCTCGAACAGCGTTTCCTGAATCAGAAAAGGTGGCTGTAACTTTCCTTTTAGGTTGTGACCAGTGAATCACAGCATTTCTTTTGGCATGTGTATCTGCAAACCCACCACAGTGGATCCACAGTGGAGCTGCTTCTCTAGATATACAGAAATCTTTTTTCTTAAATAACTCCAAAAGTGCTGCACACATTTCCACAAATTACAAAAATAGATCTTTCTGGACCAAGCTTTACCTTTCTGACACATTTGGTGTCATTCCATTCCATGGATCAGGCTGTAGACATGTCTAAAGTCTGTAAAGGAACTTGCATGGGTAATATGCGGTTTGGGACCCCCCTTTTCTTGGCTCCCACTTGATGAATCACCCATAAACTTTGCAGACATCAGCTGAAGTAAGTAGCAAAGTAGTTTTGAGAATTTTGTGAAGTTTCGTCAAACAGTAGTAAAGGTATTAGTAAACCCAAAAACTCTTTTCCTACAGAAACTAGGTCCTAAGTATAACTACCTGTAGGCCACATGGCTGGCTTTACATAAGGCAATAACATATATTACTTTACTTTAAAAAACACTAGTAATTCACTGAAAAATCAAAGGTCAAAGTAATGTTATACCTAGGTGAAATTTTCAGTGACAACATGTTTTAAACTCAGAAAACACAAAAATCCACCAGTTATAGTTATCTCAAGTAACTATTACTCGTGCTTTAAGTAACAATAACTTGCACCTTTATCATGTACTACTAATTTCCCCACATATTACATTGCTCATACCATCACTGCAACATTTGTAATTAAATTATTGATGAGAAAATTGTGCGTAGTGGGTGCTCAATTTGTAGTTACCTTAGGGCACCATATATAGTTACTTGAAACAACTATAACAGGTGAATTTCTGTGTTTTTATTTTTTAGTTTCAAACCTTACATCATGTAAAACTTTGAATATGTCAGTCAGTCAGTCAAAAATCTTTATTCGGCATATTGCCATAAAAGTGCACATGCATACATATATATCACCATAAAATACAATACTTTTACCTAATTAAGAAAGCAGTTTCTTCGATCTGCAAAACTAAAGAAAAAACCTGAGCGTGTCCCTTAACCCTTCTAAGTCAGTATAAAATGGTTAATACTTATAAAACCATAAACAAAAATAAAAAAGTATTTAAAATTACAAGTGCTTTGTTTCGAGAAATTGTCGCAAGGGCAGGTGGTAATATTTTTTCCCACACTCATTTTGTTGGAAACGCCACTCTAAAATCATATTAAATCTAAAAAGTACAAGTAAAGAATATAGGGAAGGGAACGGAAACCAGACAAAATAAGGTTCTATATCGAGTTTGAAGATGAAATTTGTACATATAAATCAAAAGATCTCAATTTCTCTGCCACTTGGTATCTAAGATTCGTAACATACTCTTTATAACGGAATTTAACAATTTCCTTTGCATTATCAGGCATGAGCTCCGGTTTAGAGTACATAAACTTCAAGTCCAAATTTCAAAAACAATTTTGAATAAAATGTAACCATGGAATTTTGTTTTGGTTTGCTAACGAAATACAGTCTTTTACACAATCCTGTGTTAAAGTAGCCGTCGGGTTTGACCATACTTTTATCCATAACAAAAGGGGGGCAATGTCTATCAAATCTGTAATGTAGCAGATTCCCAACTCCTCATGGCATATAATATTCGCTACATTCTTGGGTACCATAAGTCGCCGATGGAGAAATGTATTCTCTGCCGGTTGTAATGTAATTGAGCTGGTATATCTCCAAAGGCCCCCCCCATAAATTGCCGCCAAAACGCACTTGGATGTATAGAGCATAGTGATCTGATTAACTGGTCTATGCCCTAGTCTACGGGCAAAGCGAAAAATTGCTTCAACACTTCTTTCCATTTGTTGGAGCTTAAAATTCAAATGGGGTTTCCATGACAGATAGGAACTTAGGTACAAACCTAAATAACAAAAATCTTTTACCTTTGTTAAGGTGTTCCCCCCCATTTTAAAGCATTTCGTACGTGTATTTCTAGGACCGCAGATCATAACGTGTGACTTTTTAAAATTGACTTTCAGGACAAGCTCTTGTGTATACGTTAAAAAAAGATCCAAAAGGGTCTGTAGGCCATTAGCTGTGCGGGCAATTAAAACGGCAGAGGCAGCATACCATAAAATCGGCAATTGTCTAAAACTCATCGTTGGGAAATCCTTACCATTTTGAGCTAAATACATATACAAGCCGTTAGGGTATAACAAAAATAAAAAAGGTGCCAAAGTGCAGCCCTGTCTAACACCCCGATTAAATGCAAGGGGATGGGACCTTTCGCCATGTTGACCAAACTGAATTGAGATAGTAAGATCAGAGTATAAACGTTTGATCAGATCCAACAAATCTTGCTCAACCCCCATTGTGTCAATTAATGCCCAAAATTTCACTCTATTCACCATGTCAAATGCACTGGACAGGTCTATAAAGGCTAAGTGGATAAATTCCCTTTTAGCAGTGACATATTTGTTAAGAATAAGGTACACGTTTAGGGCCTGATCCACTGTACCTAATTCAGGCCTAAACCCATATTGAATTGGTGATAGGATATTTGTCCTTGCCACCCACTCCTCAAGCCGATTCAAAATGACACTCCCCAGGATCTTTGCCATAGAGTCAATGAGAGAAATGGGTCTGTAACAAAAGGGGTCAAGTCTATTACCTTTTTTAAATATCGGGACAATTATTGCCGTTAGCCATGAGGAAGGAATAGAGTTTTGGATGGCACTATTCAAAACATTTGTGATTAGCGGGACCCACAAATCAGGTAAAGATTTGAATAAGTCCACTGGAACCCCATCAGGGCCGGCGGCTTTCCCTGGTTTCATTTTATTTATTGCTGTGGTAATCTCATGTGTCTCAAGTGAAATTCCACTCTTATTTGGAATGGAAGTAGCCAATACCAGAAAGACGCATACCTCCATACCATGATTAGGGTCATTTGCGGACTGAAATACAGATGAAAAGTGTTCTACCCAGACCCCCTCTGGTATCAGACAGTCATCCTCCCTATTATCCTGTCCTGAAAAATATGGGTAATTAACCACCTTCCAAAATTGAGAGGGGTCCCTCAATTCCGTGGCTGCCATGAGATCTTCCCATGCACTAGTACGTACTTCATTCTTCCTATCCTCAAGGACTAACTTATATCGACCCCTAGCCTGTTTAACTAAGTCACAGCTAAATGGAATAGTTTTATTAGCTATTTTTAAATCTCTGTGGGCAGCCATAGAGGCTGAATTAAACCAGCGTTGAGGTTTTACACCTTTAGAATGTTCGGCACAAGTCAGTGCCTCAGAAATAGCACGATGGGCACAAATAGGATGCAGAGACAAGCAAGTATTAATGTGAACCTTATTTTGTGTTATAAAATCCTCATGAAAGGTGTTAGAATTTACTCCCTCCCACTTCATACGGGGGCCAAAATTTCTTTTAGAAACCACTTTCCCCTTGCATTCTATCCTAGGTAAAATTACCCTAGTTTTAAGGGCTAGTTTTATACTCAAGGGATTATGGTCACTGGCACAGTGGGATATAATATTAAAATCCACAATTAAACGTGAAAGTGAAGAGCAAATAAGGATAAAATCAATAATGCTATCATTCGTGCTCCCTGTATAGGTGGGTATTTACCTTACCTGACTATTTGTCATATACCTTGCAAAAACAAGATCGAATTTATTGATAAGGGTATTCAGAGCGTTATCTAGATTAGAGTGAATAAAGTGTGTGAGTGACTCTCTGCCTTCTATAGAGGCACCACATATATGGGGTAATTCATGATTACACAGCTGAACATTAAAATCTCTAATCCAAATCATATCAAATTCCCTGTCATGGAGTTTTCGTGCAGAGTCTAAAATGTCTGTTAACTCTTCGAGGCTTCCTGACAAGGCATTGCACAGAATAATATTATACAAATTTTAAAGTAAAATATCCTTACGCTCGGCCATTGAAAATAAGACCACCATAAAGAAGGCAGAAGACCAAATCAAAGAAACCTCGATTTTTGGAAGTAATAAGGACACAAGTACCAGGAGCCCACCACTTGATCTGCCCGCTGTGGATGAAAGAGCTGGCTGAAACACAGAATAATAACCGTCCAAATAAAAAGGGGCCATAGACCAAGTTTCTTGGAGACAAATAATATCATAAGTAGATACAAACTCCAACCATTCTAAGTTTTCAACTTTTGATCGAAGCCCTGCAATATTCCAGCTAATTAAGGATAAAGATTCAGTGCTTTCCTGTGACGTATTCCCTGGCTCCTTAATTGTGGCAATATCTATGTATTCATTGATAAAATTACTGGCTCGTCAGACCCTGTCGATAATGCCAAAGATATATGCCCTCCCACCATCTCAATTTCCTGTGGAGTATCTATTAGAAACCCCATCCCTTCCACTTGTCAATCATTAGCATCAAGGGGGGACAAATTTTGGTTGCCTTCAAAGTCGAAGATGGGGTTCCGTGGACGTACCTTTGACAGAGCTGCATTTAGTCCGTAGGGAACCTTCATAAAGGGAATTGATAAAACAGTTGGCTCCTGGAAATTACTTAACCGGTGAATTTTAATCCCACCATCCCCCTTCGCACACAATGTCAGGGTCACCAACAAATAGTTAACTAAATGAGGGTTAGCAAAATTAATCACTATACATTCACCTTTGTATGCTTTTTTGGACAGACCTACCCACTTTACCCTTCTTGCCACAATTATTCTGTTATTTAAATCATCTCGATATCTAAGTTTTCGCCTCATCCAGTGTGCACATTTCCTTATTAGAGCCTGAGTATCTTCCTTCTGGGTACAATCAAGAGGGGGCACATTAGCTAAGACTAGAACATATGGCATACTATCCAGCGGAAGCTGCAGAACCTCCTTTGGAGTGATGAAAGGTCTAGGCCTAAAAGCTATATCAGGTTTCAACAAGGTAGTCGTACTGCCAATCAGAGTAGGCAAAGGATCTGTTGGTGAATCATCGTGAAAGCCACAAGTTGATATACAATGGGCCGAGATTTGATCGTAATCCGTTAAGCAATTAACTTGCTGTAAATCTTTGGGATCAGACGCAGTTTCGTGGATAAAAGAATCCACAGGATTTATATCAGTTTTTGTGGTAGACTGTTGAGACAAAAAATTAGAAACAGTTTCTTGTAGCTGCTTGAATTTAGAATTAATTAATAATATTAGTTTCTCCTGTAAAGCCACAAAAAGCGGTTTGAGCATTAGGTCCAAATTAGACAGATGGTTGTCATTTAAATTTCTAATATCTGAACCTAATTCTCCTGATGGTAAACTTGCCGTGGAGAAATGATCATCCGGGGCGTCCAATGATGAAGAAATAGATTCCTTAACCTTTGGCACTTGTTTTAACAACTTGGTACATTTGCGATGACCTCCAGCTTTCCTTTTTTTAGAAGGAGAAGGAATTGCGACTAAATGTTCTGTGGTGGCTTCCTTACATTCATTAGGATACTGTGTGGAGTGCAAAACGTTAATATTGTCTTTAGGTTGAGGCGAACCAAGATTAGAGGGGGCAATTAAAAAATCTGTAGACTGTTAATGAACCGTAGGATCTAAGGGGATTCTTTGAGTTGAACTATTGACCGCCCCAATCCTTTCTTCTACTTGGACAATTTCAGTTTCAAAGGCCCCAATAACTGAAGATAAATAACTAGTTATTGATGATTGAACAGGCACAGTGTGTACTCCTTCAGCCCCAGATGTGATGTTTTTCCTTTTGCCCATCGTCTTCAGATGATAATAGGGCAGAACGCCTAAAATTTTGCCAAATCAAAATAGTAGTAAGGCACAAAAATACTGTAACGATATAAGATACGTAAATGAATAAAACTACTCAGTTAGCAGATCAAGATTATAGCTTACTTCTCCTCTCTTACTTGTAAACTGTTCACTCAAGACCTCCCGGACTGCAAACCTCAGAGGGGGGGCCCAGCCTGCCCTCAACCGGTCACAGATGGGCACAGGACGGGCCCGTCCTTGGCCCGGGCTTTACCCGGGCACCGCCTGCGCGCGTCCCATGAGCGGGAGTGTGATAGTTCAAATTTAAAGGGCCTCCTTAGGCAGCCCCTCCTCATGCTTGACTCCGGTCGCTGCTGCCAATGGACGCGTGTCCCGCGAGCGGGAGCGCGATAGTTCAAATTTAAAGGGCCTCCTTAGGCAGCCCCTCCTCCTGCTTAACTCCGGTCGCTGCTGCCAATGAACGCGCGTTCCGCGAGCGGGAGCGCGATAGTTCCAATTTACAGGGCCTCCTTAGGCAGCCCCTCCTCCTGCTTGACTCCGTGCGTCCCCTTTGAATATGTTATTACCTTGAGACCCTCCCTGGTTAGTAGTGCGCTTTACAAATCCCTGATTGATTGACTGATTGATGTGTAGATACTAGACAGAGATTTTCACCACAGTGGTGGACAATAAACGTGATCTTTTAGATGAGGAGTTTAAATCTTTCGATACAATTAAAGTAGAATTGGGACTCTTTAACTCACCATTTTTAAGTAAGTAGACTTTAAAGATTACTTAAGGACACAGCCCTTAAGCTAAAAATGAGGAATGCCATGATGTGCACAATACTCTGTTTATTCTATCAACAAATATACCTAACTATATCAGAGTTCTGTGCTAAACTAATGACAGAAATGTTTGATGATTCTCAATATGGTTGGAGAAATGTTCCTGCTGTGTTGGTAACCCAAATGACTTGGAGTGTATCGAAGGACCATAGCATGATGTGTGAAAAGTCTTAATTCTGGTTCTTTTAAAGAGGACAGCAGTTTCAGACCATCACTGAATTCTATGTTTTTTAGAGTCCTGCAGTATTGGACCATATTTGATAATGATATTATTCTTACTAGGACTGCTAAGTGGAAAGCTGATGGTGAAGGGTTAAGTCCCAGATGTTTAGAACCATAAGTTGATGGAAAACAATGTAGTGTTATGCCCAAGATTGCTGACATATTGGGGTAATATACTCTCTGTGATTTAACACATTTACAAGGAAAGTGTAGCTCTTAAAATATGTTTATATTAGGGGATAGTGGGAATCTTGTTGCACTTTTTGCAGTAACTGTAGATAGCATTTTAAATTAGACTGCACATGCACCATAACTATCTGAGACCTGTGATTCTTACTTTTGTTGTTCATTAACATAGTAATTTGAAGGTTGATGTTCCTTTCGACTATGATCTTTATGATTTTACAGATGCATTTTGCCCATAAATTCTAAAATAAAAATGAAAATATTCCAAGGACATTGCAAAAGGCCACCACAGAATGCAAAACCCATGCAAAGAGAAAAAAATCAAGGAGAAATAAAAATATTTCTGCATTGAAGACTGCATCAGGGAAGAGCAGGATTTTGTCCCAAATCAATGTCTGTGATTCTTTGTAGATATGAATTTACATCAAATTCATTGGTGCTATCAAAGGTATGCCCATGCACCAACCATGGAATAAATCTTTGACCAAAGTAACCCAACTTTGGGTTACAATCAAAAGCAATTGTGATTGGTGTTAATTTTTAAATAGCAACCAAACACTTTGTGTCAGGTCTGAATTAATAAAGTAATACACAACCAATGCAAAATGTTTGTAAATTGTGGCCCTAGTATTTACTCCCTAGAGGTGTCTTGTTTCACCTTACTTCTCCAATCATATATTTTAGATTCAGCACAATTGCTTCCATATAACTCCTTTACCTGGGACTGCTGAGCTTTGAAGCCAGCAAAACAAAGCTGAGGAGTGTTCATAGAGAATAGCTCCCAAAATAACAGTTGTTAAGAAGCATTGTGACACCCCTTGAGCAATCTTTATGGAGCGTTGTAAATGTCCATAAACTCCATGGAGGCTGTTATGAAAAGAATGCCAATTGGGGCATACCGTTGAAGTATTTGCCCTGCTCCTACTTACATGGTGCATGATTATCTCTAATTTGAAAATTTAACTTGGTGACCCACCAAATCATAGAATTTAGTCAGGATTTGAACACACACAGAATGTTGTTACATATATCTAATTTAATTGGAAATGATTCAGCACCAGGCCCTATCTTTTTATCGGGGGTCCAATTACTCTTTTCTTCTATGTTCCAAAGGGTGAAGAAATAGTTTTACTGGATTGTTCAAATCAATTACAGTGCAGCCAAATAGTCAAACATTAAAACTCGGAGTCCAAGTTTAACTTTCAAAGGACTTTATTAAAGACCCAAAGCTACATAGGTGAGTCTCAAAACCATAGTACAGATATGCAAAATTACTGATGGAGAATTAAGGCATTCTACAATATTAAATTGAAGCAACATATAAAAGACTAAGGCGGTCATTCTGACCGCAGCGGTCGCCGCCCGCCAAGCGGTTCCCGCCGAAAGACCGCACCGCGGTCAAAAGACCGCGGCGGTCATTCCGGCTTTCCCGCTGGGCCGGCGGGCGACCGCCAGAAGACTGCCGGCCACCCAGCGGGACAGCCCCTCCAACAATGAAGCCGGCTTGGAATGGAGCCGGCGGAGTTGAAGGGGTGCGACGGGTGCAGTGGCACCCGTCGCGATTTTCACTGTCTGCTACGCAGACAGTGAAAATCGTTGTGGGGCCATGTTAGGGGGCCCCTGCACTGCCCATGCCAGTGGCATGGGCAGTGCAGGGGCCCCCAGGGTCCCCACGGCACCCGTTCCCACCATCCTGGTTCCGGCAGTGGACACCGCCAGAAACAGGCTGGCGGTAAGGGGGTCGGAATCCCCATGGCGGTGCTGCAAGCAGCGCCGCCATGGCGGGTTCCCTGGGCCAGCGGGAAACCGGCGGGAAACCGGCGGGAAACCGCCGGCTCCCCTTTTCCGACCACGGCTTTACCGCCGCGGTCAGAATCGCCCAGGAAGCACCGCCAGCCTGTTGGCGGTGCTTCCGCCGCACTCCGCCACGGCGGTCATGGACCGCCAAGGTCAGAATGACCCCCTAAGGCTTCAGTAGCAACAATGCAGAAAGTCAGGAAAAGTATATGATGTCTGGATTCCCTTGTCTAGCCACTGAATGTAGCTCCCAAACTATTCTAATACTAAGGAATATTGGAGAAAGGTTAGCAAACCGAACTTCAGAAGAAGATCCTGTTTGAGAAAGGTGCGGTGCCATAAGGCCACATAGAAAATATGCATCCTATACCTTAAAAAGGTCCGCTCTGAGCAAGGTGGAGAGACAATCGGAATCTCTTGCCTACTAAACCACACTTAAGTCTTAGTTTTTTTCAGATGTGAAGACATCATGACCAAAACTCTCATTTCAAAAACAAAACTGCAAATCAACTATAAATAACACTTCATTCTTCAGAAGCCTTTGGCACTCAACGTTAATACAACCCCACATTCAAGAATCTCAAAAGCTATAGTTGCCAATGCCAGGATATGTCTTTGTCCAGTATTGTTTCTCTCTGACTCTCTTATCTCTCATGAACAATAAACTTCTTGATAATTTCAGCTCCAACAGCTTTGGAAAATCAAGCTTTCCCATTGGAGATGAATACATTCAAAAAGAATATGACCTTCACTCCGAACACTAAAATGAACAGAAATATACTTTTATTTGAAATATGTTTTAAAGGTCTAACTTGTTAAATATAAAATGATTATAAGGAATAACATTTCTAAACTACAATAACATTGACATTGCTAACGACATTGCTAACGAGTATTAAATGTGGCTTGCATGAGACGGTAACTTTCATTGTGCACTTTTTACTACTTTATTTCAGTGCATTACACTAACAATTAGTTTAACATCTTACAGAAAGAAAAACAATAATTCCTTCTTCTCACATTTTAGGAAGTATAATTGCACAGCCATGTTAATCTCCTTCAGAAATTACTTGGATACTCATGAGTGACTCTAAAGCCTACATAATTTAATTAATATATTCAGTAAGGTCTTTGTATAGATCTTAATATTTACTTTTATTAGCTTTTTATGTTACATCAAATATAATAGACAACAAAATTGACCAGGTTAGAAGTGCTGACGCAGATGTTTTGATTAAAAATATAAATGAGTGTTTATGCATTTGATTAACAAGAAAATGGAAGAAATAATTAAACATAGAAAAATAATGTGCACGTTTTGAAAATGTGCCCACGGAGAGTGGTTACCAAGATTCACAAATTATATTAAAAATGACTAAAAATATGTGAAATGTGGAAAATGCATAATAATGATGTAGTAATATGTCATATTGAGATATATAACATATGTTTTACATTATATTGTAGAGCTAACAAAGCCGAAGTTGTGGCCTAGTTTTGCCAGGCCTCATGCGGAAACTGAATTATTAACATGTAATGTAGAAAAGCAAATGTGCTGAACTGACCCTGAACTGCTTGTTGTTAATAAAGTCTCCTTAGCTAGAATTTTCTGCGTTGAACCGACAGACAGGAGATGATGGAACTAGAGGATGTATCAAAATCGATGTAAAGAAGATGAGATGTACTTTCCCAGGACTTGAACAATAGAGACACTGACTGGAGAAGAAGATGCAACATTTTTTATACCTGATGAGCCGGATGATGAGGACATCGTACAGTGAACCAATCGACACCCTGAAAACGGCGTAATATTAGAATTCATAGATTTGGAAATTAATATTATTGGGTAGAGTAATAACAGGTGATTAATTGGCCAATCAGGAATTAGGGGATGGTCTGGATGACTTTGAGATAATGTCATGACAAAGGGAGAAAACTTCAGATGTTAGGGGATAATTGACGGAGAGATGTTAGAGGCAGATGATCGGGGAGAGACCTTTGCCACAACTGGTGCAATCCTGTTGTTGGGCTCATGCTCTTGAGAGCCTGATGCGTTTCTGATCAATTGATGACCTGAAGACGAAGATTGACTTTGTTGCTGATCCATTCCGTGGATAGATAACTATGACAATGTGACTGAATAACCTTTCTGTCTTTACTTTCTAGGTACCAACTGCGCTGTCTAAATAGTTTTTCTTTTAGCTAGATGTTTTTCCTAATTCATGTCTAAACTGTTTTTGCATGAAGTCCCACATGCTAATGCTAATCTGGGTTAGGTGAGGGTCCCATGCTAACACGTTGATGTATTAAGAGACAATTGATTGACGTTCTGATTTGCTGAACTCTGCTATTGATGCCATCATATTATTCTTTGTTGGCTTATGCTGAATCATTAGAATGTATGTTTTCTCAAGTTCTGATTAGATTATCTTATTAGTGGTCACTAATTAATTAATCTTGAGTTGATTGAATAAAGATTGAATTAACCTCATGAATTAGTATTGTAACTAATAGGGGAATACTTTTGCTAAAACCTATATTGAGTTGTGGTTATTCATGAACTATTTATGCTATTAAATGCTGATTAATGATTTGCTTAGTGGTCATTGATTTATGTATTGATTATTGATGGACATCGGTTACTACATAGCTAGGATACTCCATGCGAATCGAAAGGTTCATCGCCCTATGCGCGTCCCCTTGTAAGTTTACTTACTAAGGATCAGGTGCGCTAGCAGAAGTGACATATGCAGTTCCATAACGCATGCCCTCCCTAGCAAAAAAGAGACGCACAAAGAATTGATAATCCCCCTCAGACATTACATCATAAACACCATTGTCAATAGTGCAAGCATCTAGTCATAAAAGGGGCATTCGTTCGCATCTCCATCGCTCAAGCTCGTTGCCTCAAACAGGAACCCCACACTTTTTCAAATTGATTATGTATAAACCAAGCCCATCATGACTCATGAAAAATACTCAAGCAGTGTTTTATTGAAGAATAGAATTTGTCGAAAATATCCTACAAGGGACATGTATCGATGACATCACATTTATATATAATTAGCTCATTGTAAAGCGCCTGTTCAAGTATTAAGCATATTTATCAATAGAGAAAGAGACTAGGAATGTGTTTTATGTATTTTCACCTCCACATCGGATTTCACGAACCCATCAATCTTGGATAAACATTCATCCTAATTTCTCACACGAAATAGAGTTAGTGTACACAATAAAAGTTTAGAAAGCCTTCAATACAATCCAACAGTGCAAACTAGCAGCTCAATGTGCCTAAAATCAAGTTGATGTTGGAACAACGCAAAACACTAGCAAGAATAACAACATGAAAAAACAGATAGGCAAGTCTTTCAATTTGATAAATGTAGGAGCTGCACTTTTGAGAAAGGTAATCAAAATGATAAGAGAAAGAAGCAACCAGCATGTTCCTTTAACAATTCAAAAATGATGTGTTTATCACTTTATTTTAGATAAGGCTGTTCCGCTTTTAGAAATAGTGCCGCAAAGTCCTCAATCTGGATTTGGCAGATAACGTAATGGAAGCAGTACAACAATTCTGTTTACTGGAGAGATATAAACATCATCTCAAAATGCACCAGCTGGAAGAGTAATCGTTTGTGCTTGTAAAAAAATGGCCTTATTGTATGGCAGAAACAACATTTTAGAATAAACAAGATATAGAGCGGATTTCCAGTTGCTAAAAGACATGGAGGATTTATAAATACATCATCTTAAATAAATGGAAGAAACCTTGTCCTGCTAATCTTTCCCTAGGACATTTTCTATTTCTAGTTGTTGCATTAGACTGTCAGAATGGCTTATACAAAAATGTACAAAAATAGAGAATGCTTACATTATAGCCCTAATGAACAAAAGAATAATGATCTTTTCACATTGCTATTAGCCGCACCTAGGCGGCCACCCTGTCAAACGGTAATATTATTTTTATCTGCGTGTTATTCCCACTGAAGTGTTTTAATTCTGTTATCTCATACAACAAATAGAAATAAAGTCTGTAAAACACTTCTGTGGCAATTTAAGCAGTGCGTCTGCGCCATGATGCACCCATGTTTTCGATTTTCTGTGAACTCTGACTTCGCATCATGCTAAAGTGATGTTTTATGGTGCATAACCTTTTGAGGTTATCATAAACAGATCATTTTGCCCTATACCTGAAATGAAATGAGTATCATGAGCTAGAAAATGATAAAACACAATGTTATTTTTATAGTGGAAGGGAGTGTCGTTCTGCTGCCGTAAGTGGTCTGTGGAGTTAATCTGATGCATAAAGCTTCTTAGAAGAGCCAGAAGACGGAGTAAGGGACTGTTTCGTTGCTTGCTTTGTAGCTTATGACGGCCTCAGTGCGCTATTGAGCCAACATAATGTGGCCATCGACTTTTTGGGACAATTACTTCACTTCCCTTCCTCATTCAAAAATCAAAATCAGACAAAACGAGCCACTGCCGAATGAACTGTTTTCTGACCTGAAAATGCTAGCCTTCGGAGAAGTGTCAATGATGAGAGTAATTCAGATGTCTACAAGAACAGCAAAGCCAAAAATATAAGAACATAGTCCCCAGGCAGTGCTTTGCTGAATTCCATGAAATTACTTCCACCTCATGCTTCTTTCTTCCACCACCGTGTCCTGTCTCTTTATAGCACTTCTGCATTTCTTTTTTTGTTATACCAGTTATAAATATATCCTTCATATTTTCCCTTTCTCTCTCTCGCACTGAGTTAAATATTGAAATATGACTCCTGGTCCCCAAAATTCAAAATTCTATTTAAAATACACAAATTTAGCCCAAGCTACTTCCAACCATCAAGGCACCTTAAATCCGTCAGAACAAACATTGCATGTATTCCAAACAGAATAACATTTGGAGATAAATCATAGACAGACATAGACCTAGGCCTCTGACTATCCTTCTAGCTGCACTAGGAATTCAAATTCACAAAAGAAATGAAAACAGTTCTATTTACAGAAGTTTTCAAACCTCAGACTCTCCTAATCTCCGTGCTCCATTTTGGATCCCTTTGAGATGCATACACCGGAAGTGGGTGTTGTCAACTACTCACTGCAGTTAGAAACATTAAGTTATATTTGAGCTAAAGCGCACAAGAAAGAAGCACCTACAAGAAGTAGGGATAACTGAACTTTATCAGTTCTATACATTTATAAAGGTTTCAAAAGAAATGTGTTTGAGGCCCTACTCATGCCCTTATGACTGTCACATGTAACTCAATCATGCTAAAGTGATGCTTTATGGTGCTGCCGTGTACCCTCAACAACAACGAAACCACTTAGTTGTAAAATTTTATGGAATTCTATGTTGGGGTATTGGACTGGAGAATGACCCATTCTCAATAGTGTGAGCAACCACTGCATTTCCTGCCTTAACGTCAACACTGCTTATTTACACACACCAACCCCAATTTCTACAGCGCCAAGATGTTTAATTTATCTTCCCACTAACCTTTCTTTCCTCTTCCAACTCCATCAATCTCTGGATCATCCCGAACTAAGTGCCAATATGGTACCTCTATACCAAGTACTGTCCTCAAAACTTTCTTTGTTGCCCCCTAAACACTCACAGGGATAGCGTGTTCATACCTAATGAGCAATTACATTTTTTCACACAATTATCATGCCACATTCATTATCTATGTGTGATTGGCAATCCCCACTGTCAGAGCCCTCCCAGCCATTTATTAACAAGAATGTAAAATCTCTTTGACTCATGATAGAGCGTTCCGTATTAATAATTTACCTGTATTCGGACGCTCTTTAGGCCGATGAATCTTTTGGCTAAGTGGGACTCTCCGTACTCTATATCGGTCAATTTAATCAAATCAATAATCAATAACGAACATAAGCAATACCTTGATCAACATAACCCTTAACAATTAATCCAGAATACATTTCGGCAAACCCTGACCTTTTAGTCAGGAATAACCACACCAATTTATTCAAAGTTAGTAAATTTATTTCCCTATATTAACAAAGCTAGCACGATATAGATGTGTCTCAACACCAAATGATAAACATAAATGAACATTAATAGCTGTCCATAACGGCGAAACAGGTGCAATCTATGTAGCATTTGAATCACAAGGCATTCGATAATGGCAATGCAAATCACTAATACGATAATCTGTAATGAACTAATTGCATACATTTAGTCAGCATAACAAGGTCTCAAATTGCATCGTGCAACGAAGGAATCCTCATCTAACCTCAAATTAGCATCGGCATGTGGGGCTTCATGCGAAAACAATTTAGCAACATAAATTTAGAAAACTCCTAACTAGGGATCTTATCAAAATCAGCAGTTGGTTACCTAAAAGAAACACAATGCAATTGTACAATTTCCTTTCATATTTACCAATTACGATCAGCATACAAGGAAGTCTTCGTCTCACAGGTACCGTTTCTCGATCAGCATTGGTACTGTTTCGACCGGCATGGGACGGGGCAAAGGGGCAGGGGTGGACGGGGCAATTGCCTCACGGCGGCAAGGTAAAACTACTACTTCATGCAAAGGGATAAAGCAAAGTTAAAGTCTCTAGGGCAAGAATCATTTAAATTCTCTTTCTCTCGATTAGAGAAAGCATCAAAGTCTCTTTCAAAATGGCTTCGCAGCAAAGTGGGCCATATTAGCTGCAAAGTCTCCAAAATGGCGGGATGTCCAAATAATGGCTGTAATGGCTGGTAACCGCAATAATGGCGGATAATAGCTACTTTCTTCTCTTGCACCTGGTTTAAATAGACAACAGTTCAAATCCATTAGGGTCTTCCATTGGAGGGTTCATAGGTTGACTTCAAATTGTCCAATCAAAAACGACAGTTCTCAAGCTTTTACTTAAGCATACATTATCCTTGGAGATGGGTACGCAAGTTGCAACATTTTATACCAATTAACTCACTTTCAGAGCTTCCATTGTCCGCACCTGCAGATCGACCTTGGAGTAAGGAGAAAAATATGCCAGGCTGGCACGAAACCTTAAGATAAGCATGTGAACGATCTCAGTGGAAAAGTACAGCTTCAAGCTAAAATACACGTTTATTAGCACATTGGAAAAATACGAGCATCTAAACCGTGAGACCAGGCAACTAGGCCAAAGCCTCCATTTAAGTCATGCTAAGCTAAAACATTTCTAACGAGCAAATCGTAGCACACGTTTATAATTATGTTGGATTAGTGCAATTCTAATACATCACGTTATATAAAGCACGCTTATAAATGTTGGCAAACTACTCTGAGGGCACATTTTGTCCCCGTACAATCTTTATTTGTTCGGTTAAAGTCACACATGATTATTGCAGCACTACGTTTAAGCGCTAATAAATGAAAACCTTCATTTTCTGCTTCATCAATCCCTCCTCTGATGACTACTTGTCATCACACAAACTATTCCCACAAATTTTATTCCATTAAAATTCTGTCAGTTCTCTTTTCCTTTTAATTCCCCTAGTTTTCGCTTTGTATTCTTCTGCCATTCTTTTCATTATTTTCTCTTCCTTCCTTCTTTTAATTCTTTCCATAATCATTATTATTCCCCTTTTTATTCCCCAAATTCCAAATACGCAAATTATAACTATTAAAATTCCCTCTATTATTTTTAGCAATATCCCATTCCAAATCCCCCCAAGCCAACTTCCCACTCCAGCAAGTCCTTTTCCAACCTTCTCCCACACTCCTGGTTCTTTCAGTTCCTTCAAATCTGCACTCTCTTTTGTTAGATTAGCAAGCATAGTTTTAATTTTCACACTATTGTCTGGAATATACGTACAACAGTGTCGTGCACCAAGCATTTTGCAAACGCCGCCATCCTTTGCTAAAAGAATGTCTAAGGCAAGCCTGTTTTGAAGAGTCATAGCTCTTTCCGCTGCAAGTTCAGCATCTATCAGGATTATAGCACCTGAAAACTTTGTCAACATGTTATCCACTATAGTAGACAACTTTCTTATTTTGATGGAATTCAACACAACTCCCAATGAAGGAATCATGGCTCCAAATATATCTCCTACCACAGCAGCTGCGGTCTCTCTTTTCTGGATACGATGGGATCCAGATGTCTTTTGAATCATCGATAGGTCATCCAGTTGATAAACTTTTGGGAACACTATACCCAAATAACATCTCCCCCACCATCCTTTCGGAAGACGATAATAGGCATTATACCCACAAATGTAATATACACCTGGAATGACAGGGTCAAGTCCGTTCATTATGAATGTCCATTTGGCCTTGAAGATAAACGTATGTTTACACTCACTCGCTCCTACAAAAATGTTATCATAATAAGATTCACCTCGATATATACAAAATTTCCCTACATGCCAAGCATCTAAAGCTATTCTCCCTTGTGTTTTTATTGCAGCAAAATCATAATTATCTACTGAAGTCCTCTTATGTAGCTCTTTTTCTAATTTCGCCTTCATTTGTGCTCTTCTATCATCTGTGCGATCTAAAAAGCTTATTTCTACTGCAGAGAGCGAGCAGGTAAGATTTTCCCTATGAGCGTGAGCCGTTTCAAAAGGTTGCATTGGCTCGAAAAATTCCCTCATTATTTTAGCATCCCAATCTTTAGCAATCTGGCTTAGCTGCGCTATTATAGGAACATATGCAAAGGTAACATCATAATTTGAGTAAAAATACTGTATGTTAGTTTGACCATAAAATCTAGACATTACTATACTACATGTAATCCCGTATGTAAGAGGCATGTGGTGATAAGTCACCCCTTCCTTTACTGATGTCGGTATCTGTGTACACACATAACAATCTTTCGCATCCATAGTCTCAACATATTCTGTTAGCAAGCGATAGAAAACATTATATGAAAGCTCTTTCTTATCATGCAAGTGTCTCTCATCTAATTCTAGTCTTTTCAATGCAGTTAGTTCAGTGACAGTAACAGGAGCAAGAGTAGAAGCATACATTTTCTCATTCTCACCCTTTCCATGCATTGCAAGCACTATTGCCATTATTATTAGTACACATGCAATTATCAAGCCTATACACGCATATTTACAATATTTCCTTCTACTGTTTTGCGTCATGATCTGTATAGAATCAGAGAGCTAGAAGCACCTATAAAAGAAACTATTTGGCAATTCAGTTACGAAGCTGAACGAGCGCAATGTTCACACCGTCTTCTTCAGGAGGCCAG
This sequence comes from Pleurodeles waltl, assembly GCF_031143425.1. Lineage (NCBI taxonomy): Eukaryota > Metazoa > Chordata > Amphibia > Caudata > Salamandridae > Pleurodeles > Pleurodeles waltl. The sequence continues at coordinate 53,927,267 of NC_090439.1, read as the reverse complement.
TCACTTATCGGTTAGCAGCCTTTGTCTCAATTTCGGCAATAACTCAGTCTTTTATCAGTTCAGCAAAAATCTCATCCGGTTTAGCAATGTCTCAGCTGGTAGTTTGTATCACGTTAAATTGTAGCAAGCAATCTCATTTATTACCCTTTCAATCGACAGAGTCCATAAAACTTTTCTTTTCTATTGGTATCTCTTCTTCTTCGTTCTCGAGGCTAAGAGATACAAACTCGTCAGTCCAATCGTCATGAACTACATATGCCCATTCAGAACCGGAATATCTTCTGTTCGGTATCCTTTTCCTTTTCAATTTTGCTTCTCTTTTCGATTCTGCTTCGCTGGTACTTTCCACTTTTGTCAAGTCTTTTTCTTCACTCAGGGATGGTACCACGACGGTTACTTCTTTTCTTTTCTCTTTCACTTTTGGCCTTTCTCCGTCGTTCAAACTTTCTTCAGTCCTTTGTTTTATTGGTGATATGCTTAGTCTCCTCTTTGCACCATGTCCATTTGATGGACCTGCGATCTTTTCTGTGGAAGCTTGAACCCTTTCGTTCTGTTCTGCCTTGTCCCCTCCTTCTGGGGAATCAATCACGTTCTCTTTTTCTTTTTCTGTATCGTCTGCTTCTGGGAAAGCCCTCCTCTCATCAGGCTCTCCTGCTTTTTCACCTTTTTCGAGCCCTTCGTCACCGTTACTTTCGTCAGGCTCTTTATCACTTTCAGCTGCTTCAGGTTCCTTGTCACCTTCAGCTGCTTCAGGCTCTTTGCTACCCTCAGCTGCTTCAGGCTCTTTGTCACCTTCAGCTGCTTCGTCGCTGTCTGAACTTTCTCCTTGGTCTCCCCCAAGTGAGTTGGTCTCTTCGTCCTCAGAGAATATCTCTCTCTCTTCCGTTCCTGCCTGTTCGCTTTCAGTTCGGTTTTGCTCTGTCTCAGCACTCAGCACTGTTTTATCAGGCACTGGCAGTTTCAGCGCTTCAACTTCCTCATCTGTGGGACACAACACTTTCTTTGTGTGACTGGCGTGAATCCAGTTGGGAACCCCCGCACACTTCACAGCGGTAGTTGTCGTCAGGATCACTTGGAAAGGGCCTTTCCAACGAGGTTCCAGACACGACTTTCTCACGTGCTTCTTTACCACGACCCAGTCACCTGCTTTCAGTGCGTGTCCTGGACCTTGGATCGGTGGCAAGGTGGTTGCTTCCACCTGGTGAGAGAAAGAGCGGACCACGTCAGCCAGACCTTTGCAGTAGTCTAACACCATATCATCTGTAATATTCAAAAGCGCGTTTGCAGGAACTGCAGGAAGTCTCATAGCCCTGCCCATGAGAATTTCATGTGGAGACAATCCAGTCTTTCTATCAGGGGTGTTTCTCATTGACATTAGCACTAAGGGCAATGCGTCAGGCCATTTCAAATTTGTCGATGCACATATTTTCGCCATTCTTGATTTCAGTGTACCATTCATCTGCTCCACCAGTCCTGAGGCTTCAGGGCGATAGCTACAATGCAGTTTTTGCTCAATGTTCAGCGCTTCGCAAAGTAACTTTATCACCTCGTTATTGAAGTGGCTTCCCCTATCTGATTCTAAAGAGATCGGGAATCCGAAACGTGGTATTAACTCCCTCAACAATAGCTTTGCAACTGCAAGGCTATCATTTCTACGTGTGGGGTATGCCTCAATCCAGTGACTAAAAATGCACACAATCACCAACACATACTTCAAACCTCCATGCACAGGCATCTCAATGAAGTCCATCTGCCTTCGACTAAACGGGCCACTGGCTCTGCCAATGTGGCTCGCGTTCACAACCGTTCCCTTCCCTGGGTTCATCTGCTGGCAAGTGACACATCGATGGCAAACTGCTTCTGCAGCTTGGCAAATCTGGGGTTAAACCAATCAGTTTTGAACAATCTTATCATGGCATCTCTCCCTAGGTGAGCCTGCCCATGATAGAACCGCGCAAGCTGTGATAAGAGACTGTTTGGCAAAACAAATTTTCCCTCATTTGAAACCCATAACTCGTCTGGTCTCTTTACACATTGTGATTTAATCCAGGAGTCTTTTTCATCCTCTCTGACGCTATTCTGTAATGCTTTTAATTCATCTATTGTATCTACGACCTTCAAGGCAAATGCTTCAGCTGGTTCGAGTTCTGGTTCACTTATTGAATTCCATTCATCTCTGAGTAATATACAATTCAAGGCACAAAATCTTGCAACTTGATCCGCATATGCATTTCCCAGAGAAACATAGTCCTGTCCTTTTGTATGAGCACTACACTTTACCACTGCAACTTCGGCTGGCATTTGAATGGCGTGTAACAATTCCCTTATTCTCTCCCCGTTTTTCACTGGGGATCCTGAAGAAGTCAGGAAACCTCTCTGTGACCATAGTTGTCCAAAGTCATGCACAATCCCAAACCCGTACTGACTATCAGTGTAAATGGTGACTTTCATCAATGCAGACAGTTGACATGCTCTTGTAAGGGCTACAAGTTCTGCTACTTGTGCAGAATAGACTCCTTGAAGCCACCCCGCTTCCAAGACACCTGTTACAGTACATACAGCATATCCTGCTTTCAAAATTCCCATCCCATCTCTTAGACACGAACCATCAACGAAAACAATCTGGTCATTTTCATCAAGCTTAGTATCCTTAATGTCAGGTCGAGGTTTTGTGCAAAATTCAGTCACCTGAAGGCAGTCATGCTCGACGTCTTCAGCCTTCTCAATTTCAGCATTTTCTCCAGGAAGCAAGGTTGCTGGATTCAACGTGGTGCACCTTTTCAGCTGCACATTCGGTGAGCCCAGAATTATCGTTTCATACCTTGTGAGTCTTGCTCCAGTCATGTGTTGAGTTCGGGAGCGGGTCAAAAGTATCTCAACTGAGTGAGGGACCATGACTGTTACTGGGTGTCCCATCACTATTCCTTCACTCTGAGTGAGGCTGATACCAACTGCTGCTACGGCGCGCAAACACCATGGGAGTGCTGCTGCAACCGGATCCAAAGTAGCTGAAAAATACGCTACTGGTCTGTTTATGCCACCATGGGCTTGAGTCAAGACAGACAAAGAACATGCATCACGTTCATGACAAAACAATGTGAAAGGCTTTGTGTAATCAGGCATACCTAAAGCTGGAGCCCTACACATGCATTCTTTCAATTCAATAAAAGCATCCATCTCATCTCCTTTCAGCTCAATTTGATCCAAGGCATCCTTCTGGGTCAGTTTCAGTAAAGGCTTTGCTAGAGTCGAGAAGTTGGGAATCCACTGGCGACAGTAGCCCACCATTCCCAAAAACTTCCTCACCTCCCTCCTTGTCTTTGGTGGACTCATTTGAAGTACACTTGTTATTCTTTCCTTCATTATTTTCCTTGACCCTTTCTCTATCTGGTGACCCAAGTATTTCACTTTCTTCTAACAGAACTGCAATTTGGAAGGAGACACCTTGTGTCCATTCCTTCCCAAATGGTTCAACAGAGCAATGGTATCGGCTGTGCAGCCACTTTCTGTCTTTGATGCAATCAGCAAGTCATCAATGTACTGTACTAGAGTTGACTCGAATGGCAATTCTAATTCTTCCAAATCTTTCTTTAGGATCTGATTGAAGATTGACGGTGACTCAGAAAACCCTTGAGGAATTCGACACCAACTGTACACTCTGTCTAAGAATTTGAAACAAAAGAGGAATTGGCTGTCCTCATGAAGAGGCACCGAAAAGAATGCTTGTGACAAGTCGATGACTGAGAACCACTCGGCATCGCAAGGGACTTGAAACATTATCACAGCCGGATTCGGTACGACAGGGCAACACTTGACTATGATCTCATTTATTTTCCTCAAGTCCTGCACAATTCGGACCTTTCCACTTGGCTTTATTAGTCCCATGATTGGTGAATTACATGGACTACTCAACACTTCTTTCAGTACTCCCTGCTTTACAAATTCGTCAATGAGTTGGGCAACTTTCATGAGGGTGTCTTGTGCCATGTGGTATTGTGGGGTCTGGGGAAAGATTGCATTGGGCTTTACAGTCACTTTCACTGGTTCCACTCCTTTCATCAATCCCACCTCTTTCCCTGTCATATCCCACACTTCCTTTCCGACTGTTTCCCGTAATTCGGCTGGAATATCTTCTTCAGTTATCATCGGGAAAAGGCAAATCAGGGGATACTCTTCATCGACAGTTTCCATCTCATCCCCTTCTACACTGTCCTCTTCCTCCCCATCACTGCTCGTCTGTATTTTTATTCCGTCGTTCGAACACATAATCGAACAACCCAATTTGCACAATAGGTCTCTCCCTAACAGTGCTATCGGGCTTGAGTCACATACCACAAATTGGTGTAACCCTTGATAGTTACCAATGCTGACTGGTACCGGATCTGTAATTGGGTTTGTCAGGTGTCTGTTTGCTACTCCCACCACTTGAACTGTCCTCCCTGAGAGTGGCAAATTTGGTACTTCAATGCTCTTAACGGTTGAACGTGTGGCTCCCGTGTCAACCAAGAATGAGACACGATGACCCATTACTCTTCCCTCTACGTACGGACCCTTTTGATCAACTTCCAAGGATGCTGCAAGCACACAATCTCCTTCCTCTCCTGAACTTTCACTCTCCCATACATTGTTTATTCCACTCTCACTGTGTAATGGGAACTGTTGTACGGTGCCATTTGTATTCATTACCTGACGCGAGACCTGTGGAGGAACCATCACTTGCTGCTGACTCATTGGCGCCAAAGGTATTTGCATTTGCTGATTAGGTACCATGGGTAACTGCTGTTGCATTGGCTGCATTTGCGTCATCTGCATACGGGGCATCTGCATCTGCTGCGGCTGCATAGGTTGTAATCCCTGCAACTGATTTACGGTCTGAAAATGTGGGCTTGGACCTCTCATTTTCGGTCCCCTCATTGTCTGAAATGCATTGACATCATTGTTTTGCTGACCAACACCTGCACCTTCCTGCACCACCATCGGGCACTCGCGTTTCCAATGACCGACAATTCCGCACACGTGACACGGCATCACCTTCTTCATTGCCTGCACACCATTCACAACAGTGTTCAAATCCGGTCCATTATTCACAAAACCTCCTCTGCCTCTGCCTCTGGCCTGTGGCTGAAACGCCATGTTTCCCTGCAACTGCGGCTGCGGTTGCGGTACCTGCTGTTGGAACCCTTGCATCCCTTGCAAACCTTGTAAACCTGTCTGAGCAGCTTTAAGCTGCATCATCATCACCTTCTCTTTCAACCTTTTCTGTTTCACTTCAATTTCGTCGCTACAGTATTTCGCATAATTCAACACCTCATCAATCGGTTTCGACTGCCAGCAAATCAAATGTGACTTTATCATCTGACTTATCTCTGGTCTCAGCCCTTCCACAAATCTGAACACAAAATGAAGCATGTCCTTCGCCTCTATTGTTTCCGTGCCGCTGTAGTTCTTAAACGCCTTCAACAACCTCTCATAGTAACTATGAATCGACTCTTTAGCCTCTTGGGCAGTTCGATCAATCTTCTGCCAATCCACATTTTTCGCGGCCACCTTCGTCTTCAAATGCTCAATCACCTTATAGTACAGGCTCATCACCATAGGCGATGGTGCACCCGTCTCCCTGTCTCTCTCTGGTTCACTCGTCGGCCAACCTACAGCTCTTTTGCAATCCTCCCACAAATCTGCTGGAACCACAATCTCAAAGAGAGTGTTCAGATCTTCCCAAAGACATTTTGCAAGCTTCACAAACCTATCAGTCTGCTGATACCATTCAATCGGTTTCTCTCTCAGTTTGGGAAAATCATCCGTAAAAGACTGAATGTCACTTCTGTGCCATGGTACATGTATTAATTTTCCCCCTGCTGTCTCCCTCATTGGTAACATGGTTACTGCATCACTACTCTGTGGTCTTTTCTCATTGTGCTCTGTAGCACTGTCCCCCCTCTTTTCCTTTCTCCTTACCCACCTACTTTCCCACTTGTCCAAACACCTCCACACTTGTGCACTCTGCAGCAATTCTCTAAGGTGCGCCTTCATGCCAGCTGACCTCATGTGTTCAAAATCTGTGGTCCCAAAATCCAATCTGTAGCTCCTGCTCAAGTGTTTTGTCTTGTCTATATCCACCCCGTTTTTGTCAGCTATTTCTTGCAAGCTTTTATGTACCTTATTCACTTCTTTCGTAATCCTTGGGCATAGGTATCTCAGCTCTTCTTCCGAGTAGGACTCTAACCTATTCACACCCATAGTCCCTTCCACCAATTCTTGTGCTTCCATGTTCAACCTCATCCTATTCATATAATCTTCTCCCTTCCCACTGTCTGAGCTTTGTGTGGAATTCAAACTGTTGAACCACTGTGTCAGCTGTTGCGCATTCAACCCCATCAGTGTAGCGTTCACATCGACTACCATTGATGGTTGCGGCAACTTTTCAGTGTTCGATGACAGAGGTATTATCAGTGGGGGACTCGACCTCACCAGTGTCGACTGAGCACATATGGGACTAAACTCCATCAAGGACCCAGATCCATTTGGCTGAGCCGCTATAGGAGTTATCCCTGGAGTGTTTTCTATGCACCTCCTTTCGGTCCCATTCTGCAGCATTGATCCCTGACCGCTCATACCTAAGTTAGGCTGACTGTACAGAGGTACCGGCGGACCTACAGTAATGGGTAGCGATATCGCATCTGGGTTTTGTCCATTCCCCATGTTCTGAGGCATGTTCATTCCCACACCATGGGTCATCATTGCCGGCATGCCCATCTGACTCCCCGTCATCTGAGCATGTGCTGTTCCCCCCTGCATCTGCTTTTGAGGCATCAAAAACTGGGTTGATTCAGCTTGTGCCAATGTTGGGTTGTGACCATTCTGTATTCCCATTACAGTCGGGTCTAGAACCATTCCCGTACTGTTGTCACTGCTGTAATATCTTGGGACCTGCGGCTGATAATTTTCTGCTGGTTTCAACATAGGCACATCTGGATATATTCTCCTAACCTGCGGTATCTGCGGGGTGAACAGTAAACTCGGGTCCTTAGACCCCGATGATGCTCCTGAACTCTGAGTTTCACTGTTCTGTACCGGTGCCGGAGGGGCAGAACTGGTACTTGGACCTTGTCCACTCTCCGCATAAGGTGGTGGACGGTCGTTCAGCAATTGCATTATTAACTCCTCATCCTCTAACTCCTCTTCTCTTCTCAACTTTTCCTCGTCCTCTCTATCCTTGGAACACCTCCTGTTTGTCTTACAGGTAGCTTTCTTACCTGTCTCCTCTTCTTCCTTAGTAATTGCGGGAAACAATTTTATTCCCTGCAATACATCTGACCTCCACACCTTCTGTGCATTATCCCACCTAGCGTCAGCTAGTGTCTTTTCTACCTTCCTTATCCTTGTTTCGAACTTATTTTTCTGTTGCTGTCTAGCCATTAATTCCCAAATCGCTAGGGCCTCAAACTGGGCTGGCCTTGGAGGCACCTTCATGTCGTACATCGTGAACCTCAAATTCTCCAGAATCCTTATATTGAATGTCCCGTGGATCGGGAATGCTACGCTCCCATGTTTCTCTGTCAACTTGTGCCATTGCTTTAACCAAAGGCACGGAGCTACCCCCTTTTCCTCCATTACGATGTAAGCTGGTGTGCCTTCGGGCGGCGTCTCCTCTCCTACGCTCGCTTTAATGTAAGACTCCCCCTTCATCGCACTCCTTAATGCTTTAAAAAATTTCATTTTCTCGTCTTTTATTTCACAAAGTTTGTAATCAATAGGTGACTTTAATTCCCGGAATACTCTTCGCCTGCCTTTCCCCTTCCAATCGAGCCCCACGGACTGCGTCCAATCCGTGCGCGACCCCTCCCTGCAACCAACCTATCCCAGCGCGGCTCCTAGTGACGTCACACTCACACACTCTGCGGCTGACAAAGCCTCGCGGCTAGTCTTCCTTCACTCAGCTCCTTTCGTAACAACTTCTTGCATGTATCGCGAGCTACAAAAACTAAAACAGATCTGTCGGTTTACTACAGGAAGGGTAACACAGTCGCTTCAGGACCTTAGGGATTTTTCACTAGCCTCAGCAGTTATTCCATCTTTCTCGGTCCCCACGTTCGCAAGCAAATCTGACCCGCAGACCTACTCTCAACTTGTCAATGATCTATTCTAGTGCACTTAGAATCTTGTCAAAGCCCGAAGTCGAAGTTTCTTTCACTCCCTTAACACACGTACCGACTCGTTGACCACGCCCGATCAACCTACTAAACCGCCCAGACCACAACATAGAACAACATACTCCGGAGTCTCTTGACCTCGCAGGGCCCGTCTCAACAACAACAACCACGTGGACCTTTTTATGCACAAAGCGCCACACGCACATGAAGTTCGACGACTTCCCTACTCTCACACTCGGAGTCGCACCTCCGCTATCTTCTATGAAGTTCGACGACTTCTCTACTTCTACACTCGGAGTCGCACCTCCGCTATCCTCTAAAAAAGGAAAAAAAAAATCCTCACAACCTTTTCACACAATCTGCGGCAATAAGCTGTGCAAGCGCAAAACCCTAACTTCACTCATACCGTCACTAGTACCACCAACGCCGATTCCACATCTCCGTTCTCTCCATTCGCAAGCTCCGAGATCCCGGGAAAGTCGCGGTGGACCTAGCCCATCATCATTCTGTCAATCTATTTTACCCAAGAAAAATCTAATTCAACTTCTCGAATAGGGTCTGAAAGGGCGTAAGCGTTAATTCAACACCATGTACTTTAAGAGTACAGGGTCCCAAAAGACGAAACCATCCTCTGCTACCATCTACTGATAGAGCGTTCCGTATTAATAATTTACCTGTATTCGGACGCTCTTTAGGCCGATGAATCTTTTGGCTAAGTGGGACTCTCCGTACTCTATATCGGTCAATTTAATCAAATCAATAATTAATAACGAACATAAGCAATACCTTGATCAACATAACCCTTAACAATTAATCCAGAATACATTTCGGCAAACCCTGACCTTTCAGTCAGGAATAACCACACCAGTTTATTCAAAGTTAGTAAATGTATTTCCCTATATTAACAAAGCTAGCACGATATAGATGTGTCTCAACACCAAATGATAAACATAAATGAACATTAATAGCTGTCCATAACGGCGAAACAGGTGCAATCTATGTAGCATTTGAATCACAAGGCATTCGATAATGGCAATGCAAATCACTAATACGATAATCTGTAATGAACTAATTGCATACATTTAGTCAGCATAACAAGGTCTCAAATTGCATTGTGCAACGAAGGAATCCTCATCTAACCTCAAATTAGCATCGGCATGTGGGGCTTCATGCGAAAACAATTTAGCAACATAAATTTAGAAAACTCCTAACTAGGGATCTTATCAAAATCAGCAGTTGGTTACCTAAAAGAAACACAATGCAATTGTACAATTTCCTTTCATATTTACCAATTACGATCAGCATACAAGGAAGTCTTCGTCTCACAGGTACCGTTTCTCGATCAGCATTGGTACTGTTTCGACCGGCATGGGACGGGGCAAAGGGGCAGCGGTGGACGGGGCAATTGCCTCACGGCGGCAAGGTAAAACTACTACTTCATGCAAAGGGATAAAGCAAAGTTAAAGTCTCTAGGGCAAGAATCATTTAAATTCTCTTTCTCTCGATTAGAGAAAGCATCAAAGTCTCTTTCAAAATGGCGTCGCAGCAAAGTGGGCCATAATAGCTGCAAAGTCTACAAAATGGCGGGATGTCCAAATAATGGCTGTAATGGCTGGTAACCGCAATAATGGCGGATAATAGCTACTTTCTTCTCGTGCACCTGGTTTAAATAGACAACAGTTCAAATCCAGTAGGGTCTTCCATTGGAGGGTTCATAGGTTGACTTCAAATTGTCCAATCAAAAACGACAGTTCTCAAGCTTTTACTTAAGCATACATTATCCTTGGAGATGGGTACGCAAGTTGCAACATTTTATACCAATTAACTCACTTTCAGAGCTTCCATTGTCCGCACCTGCAGATCGACCTTGGAGTAAGGAGAAAAATATGCCAGGCTGGCACGAAACCTTAAGATAAGCATGTGAACGATCTCAGTGGAAAAGTACAGCTTCAAGCTAAAATACACGTTTATTAGCACATTGGAAAAATACGAGCATCTAAACCGTGAGACCAGGCAACTAGGCCAAAGCCTCCATTTAAGTCATGCTAAGCTAAAACATTTCTAACGAGCAAATCGTACCACACGTTTATAATTATGTTGGATTAGTGCAATTCTAATACATCACGTTATATAAAGCACGCTTATAAATGTTGGCAAACTATTCTGAGGGCACAGTTTGTCCCCGTACAATCTTTATTTGTTCGGTTAAAGTCACACATGATTATTGCAGCACTACGTTTAAGCGCTAATAAATGAAAACCTTCATTTTCTGCTTCATCACTCATCACATTAATCCTTTGGACAACCACACCAGCGTTGCACAGGCAATCTGACCCATTTCATGTATACTCCAACCCTGCTATTTGGCCATCCTGAGCTTGTTCAGGACTCCCATCCAACAATCTGGCATCCTTCATGTCCTATCCCAAACTACCCTTTACCGTCCTCATGCTAATTTCATGCTCTAGACTTCCCAAAGCCCCTTTGTGTGACTTCTGAACATAATTCAGAACACACTTTGGAGGTTAAGGTCTTACTGAACCGAGTCAACATTTCGTTTTTTGTTAATACTCTTTAAAATAATACGAGGAAAAATGCATTGGACCCTTGAATACTAGGGATCTTTATTCTCCATGAGAGATGTCTTTTTGAGCCGATCAATCGACGCCGCGTTAATAATGTTGTGTACATTATTCTCGCACACACACAACTCTCCATTTATGGTAATTTCACTCTGCCGTATGGGATCCAACATCTGCAACATTTTCACAAACATTTGAACACTGAGTTTACTAGATAAGCTGATCCATTGTGAATTTTTAACAGTAAACACATAGTAATTATGAATAGGTACGCAGACAAATATTTTTGGCTGAGGGGTTGTGAGTCCAGGTCAAGAATGGAGGAGGAGGAACATAGGGGAAGTGAGCTCTTACATTTGTAGCAAAGCATCAGCAGGAAACAACTTTTGTTTTCCAATACTGCTATGCCATTGCAAAGGATAAGGAGATTTAAACACTAGTATTAACTCTAATGGCTCTATATAAGAACATATATAATAAAATGATTATACTTTCACGAATCTATTCCTAAAATGAGTTCCTAAGATGATCTTTTTCCTTTTTAGGAACTACATTGACAGCAAAGTTTCCTATGCAAAAGTTCAACAGTATGCTGCACATTTCCTACTATGCACCCTGGTGGGATTTTGGTGGGATTTATTTTACGAAATGATTGTCAACTTTGTAGGCTAAATAGATTTCCCAACGCAGAAGAATTTTCTTCGTAGTGTTCAGGAGATGATACATATGCATAAGGATCAGGTGGCGAAAATGTTCCGATAGAGTGTCTCTAACACTTACTTGCTGAACGAAAGATATCAAGACAGATATCTGAAAAAACAAAAGTATGTAAACTGCAGCCATATTTTTGCTTGATTTGTACAGCTGGTCCAATTTTAAACAACGTGGTTATTTCATCAAAGTGCAACAGTGAGTCAGGAATTTCTGAATCAAAGAACAGTCCAATCCTAGAACAAGATATTAAAGTTTTATTAAAACGGTGCAGAGAATTTCCTTCTGAATACTCCGAGGAGACTATTAAACCGTGTTTTTATTTTCTTACTAACTTCCAAAATATAGAGGGTTCATTTTTAATGTACACAGTATTAAAACATAAACATGCTCCCCTCCCATTGTCACTTTTCCATATCCCGGATTTCAAGCTGCACCAATAGAATCAGAGACAGAAAAGAATGAGGGGCAAGAACAAGGTCAATGGAGAAGAGAGGAAAGTTGACTAAAATAGCAAAAATGGAAGGATGGGTACACGGGTGGCAAATTAGGGGGCAGAGGAAAGGTCATGACCTTCCACTGAATGCTCAAACTCAAATATTGTACAGAATACAAAAATATAAAAGTTACCTGACATCAGCAGTGGAATTATACAAATTGTCCAATGAAAAATCATAGCAAATCCAAAAAAACTACAAGGGTGTGCCAAACACAAAAATATAGATGACATTTATTGAATCAGAAATAGAGAATTGGACTGGACAGGAAAGCCATCCAATAATGAGCAAGGGCTTGCCCCAAATCCCATTCTAAGCAAAGTATGCAACTCTATATGTGAAAAACAGATAAAGCTGCCTTTATCGAGACCACAAAAAGTAGGTAAACCTAGAAACTATTTTGTGCTTACGTGTTCACACTATCATGTTTGTTGACAGCATGGTTCATATCGTTTACTTTGCAGTGGCGGTGAGCAATTTTGCACTGATTCTAGGCAAGTTTTCACAAGCGCTGGGCAATTTACAATTGACAGCAGAAAACTGAAAGAAGCACTGACTGACCAGGGCTCAAACCTTCATTGTGTACAAGTCTCTCGCTAAAATTGTTATTTTAGGATCATTAGGAATGAGACAAGACATAGAGAGGTGTGTCTTCAGCTTCCTTTTTGAATTGTAGCAGACTGGAAGTTATTTTAATGACATGGATTTTAGTCCAAACTCTGTAAGAAAAGATATAGAAGGCTTGTTTTCTTCTTCTTTTCATTTGTATTATAATGCAGTGCCTTTATGATTGCAGTTAATTATTTTAACTATTTTGTTTTTAATGAGGTGTGGTGAAGTATAAAATATCCCTTTCGGGGGTTAACTGTGGTGCCAAGGAAACTGTAGATCAGGGTGTTGCCGTTACCTCTGCTCAGTGGGTGCCAGAGGACTAAGAGGTGGGTTGTTTTTTGTAGTTACAGGGAGGAAGAGTTTCACTTTCTTCAGGAACTAGATTTGGTTCCAAACTGTCTTAGTTTTCCTACCAATAATTTCTCTTAAAGAGAGGTCTGTGTCAGAAGTGACTCCATGCATGTTCAGGATCATTGTCAGTTGGAGGTGATGCTGCTCGGGTTTATTTCACAGACCCACAATGGAGTGCGTGTTTTTTTAATAAATTATTATTGAATAAAAAGTTATGAGTCACTCAATATTATGTGCACTGGAGATTTTCACACAGTTGTGTAGTCACTTTATTCATGGATCTTGATATAGCTGTGGATCAGTAGTTCCTAGAAGTTCTCTGTAGAGGCTGATGAAGATGGGAGCAATATGGGGTATTTGTGCAATATTCACAGCTGCAACACTGTACAGACTGCATAACCAAATGTACTTTCAAGACACACATTTGAGAATTGCCCCACTTGCAATGGGCATGTGATCAGTATATGAAACTAACTTATGGGGATTGTAGGCATTGAGGAAGCTCACTTGAAAAATAGTAGCCTCTAAGAATGAAAGATATGTCAGTTGTATGAAGTAACTTTGAGATGAAGGCATACACTACTAGCAGCTCAGTCATTTAAATTTTTTGCAGACTATACCGTACCCCAGTGCAACTACTATGTATGCAGTTCGTTGATGATACGCGCTGCTCAGGCCTCATCCCTCCATCTCACCAGGGAATGCCTGTGGGTGGCAGGATACTGGTCTGCAGTATACTCAGTCTTGCACCGGATAACAAACCATTCACTGGTGCAAACCCCATTGGTTGGTCTCTTAGGCTATGTTAAGGATTTATGGACCCTGGTGTTCGATGCCTCATGGTCATGCTCTTTGTTAGACCTAGCACCTTGTTGTGGTTCCCCCAACTTTTTGCCCTCTGGCATACTGTTTTTCTGACTCGTTTTTGCTGGCTTTTAGGATTCTGGGCACTTGACCACTGCTGCCCAGTGGTAAAGTGCAGGTACTTTGTACTCTAAAAATGGTAACAATTGTTTCTCCACAATTTACATATTTAGTTTACTTATTAGTCCCTAGTAAAGTGATCTATAAGTGCCCAGGGCCTGTAAATTAAATGCTACTCGTGGGTCTCCAGCACTGACTGTGCCATTCACTACAGTAGCCTTTCAAAAATGTCTCAGGCCTGTCACTGCAGAGCCTTTGTGTGCAGATTAAACTGCATACCTTAAGTCATCCTTAAGGTATGTCCTAGTTAGCCCCAAGGACAAGATGCTGTGTATTTAAAACGTTGGACATGTACTTTTAAGTTTAACATGGCCAGAAGGTGAAAAACTATTAAATTCTTATTTCACTATTGCAAGGCCTATCTCTGCGATAGGATAGCATTGGGGTTACCTTCAAACATCATTTAAGTGTAATTTCCAATTGTAAAAAGATATAAATATAGAGTTTGCTGTCTTTCGACTCACAGTTTAAAATCAGAACTTATCATGAAGCCAGATTTTGAATTGTAGGTCTGAAAAGTCCACTTTTAGAAAGTTGGCATTTTCTTAGTTTAACCATTTTGTGCCTTCGGTCTGTCTCTGAATACACATTGGGAGTTGTTGACAGATGGGCATTGTGTATTCCCTCTAGAAAGTCACACACAAATAGAGATTGGGTGTGACATTTGCATCCTGATGGCCCATCACCTGTTCCTGGGCTACATGGGTGGGAAGAGCTGGCACACATGAACAGGGCTGTGCCTCTCCTCACACAAAGGGCTGTCTAACTCCTTGTAGAGAGTCTGGAGCCAGAGAAGAAAGGCCAGGGACCTTGTGGTCTTCAAAGGAACACCTGGAAGTTTTGCCTACCTTCCAGAACCAGGGAACCAAAGTATAAATACTGGAACTCAAACCCCTTTAAAACAGATCACAAATTGAACCAAGGACAATCTGCCAGGAAGAAGGACTGCTGTGCTGCCAGGAGGGGCTGCCACTCTACAACTGCATTGTATGTTGGCCTAATGCTTTGCTGCGCTGCAGGTGGGACTGCCACTTTGCTGCTTGCTTTGCTGTGTTGGCCTGCTGCTTCTTGTCTGCAGTGAAAAGGACTAGACTTGTTCTCTATATCCTTCAGCCCACAAATCTCCAAGGGCTTGTTGGCGTGCCCCCTATTCATCTGCAGTTTCAGGGACATCAAAGACTGCTTGCACCTCTCCTGGTGCTGCTGGACTCAGCCATCCATGAGTCCTACCCTTGCCTGAGTTGCTCCTCTCCAGTCCTGGGCCTGAGAAGTGGGTTCCACTGCTGAAACCTGTGAAAAGTGATGCATTGGTCTGAATGCCAGAGAAAAATCAGCACATCGCCCACTGAAAGTGACACAGCAGCTGCCTGATGACAGTGGAGCCACTCACTGCACCGTCCAACGACAATGCCTTGCATTCACTTCCACAGAGGCCGACGACAATACAGTGCCCTGAGTGTGGTGAAAATATAGCGGCATCGTGACCTCACCATTAATGCATTGGTCCATCAAAGGTACAGTTTCAGTTGACCCTGCATCGGTTCTGTAGCCAACTTACTCTCAATCATAGTAATCCTAGATTCTGCATTTGCGCTGATCCCTTGCGACTTTGAGTAATCCTTTGACCACTATTGAGTTCTAAGCACTGTTTTCACATTTAATCTTTGAAAATTCATATATCAACTTCTACTGATTGAATTTATATTGCTTTGGTCTTGTTTTGTGGTGTTTTCACTGAGTTACTGTATTTTAATTGTGTTGCATAAATACTTCACACATTGTGTCTTAAGTTAAGCCTGACTGCTCTGTGCCAAGCTACCAGAGGGTGAGCACAAGTTAATTCGTGGAGTGTAACTGACTTACCGGGACTAGGATTGTGGTCCCTGCTGGGACAAGGTGCTTTCCTCTGCCAACTAGAGACACAATTTCTAACACTCTTGCTCTTTGCCACATGGCAGAATGCTGTGCCCTGGGGAAGGCAGATAGTACCAAAGTTGGAGACCTGGCTGCAGGATCCGGTTTAGTGCTAGGAGCAGCTCTCTACGTAATGGAAACTTATGCACCAAGATCCTGCCTGACTGACATTTGAGAGCCAGTGCTGCCCTACCACAGGCAAAAACACACATCCCCACTGAATGCAGAGGGGGAATAGCCAAATACAGAAATTCCCAGTTTATTTGACGGTTCTGCCAGTCACCCAGGCAGCTCTGCCCCTGACCACCCACTCACCTAAAGCCTATCCTAAAGCTGTGCAATGTGAAGTAGATTGTGGAGCTGTGATAATTTCCGCTGGCCATCCTTCTGGTGGAGTGATGATGTGATGACTCATTATATATTGCAATGGATTTCGTGCTGGTTTAGAAATCTCTATAATGAGGTGACAATACTATTATGTATTGTGTCTTAAAATGACCTCACTGCTGTGCCTTGCCTTTCCATTTCCCCCTTGTGCCCTGTCCCTTTTTTGGAGGCTACTGTCTTGTTGTTTTCTTCATGAAATGCCAATAAAAAACAGGTGAAAAAATGTATGCAAAATCAACTCTCTAGGAAAGAGTTTTTGTAACACGTTACAAAAATAAGAGCAAGGAATTTCATTACTGGATGGGTAAGGAGTGTAAATTGAAATAATGCTAAAAGTGAACAACTCAATTTACAAGAGGTCAAGGAAACCTGATGCCACACACTTTTTTCAAAAAATCTTATGCATCAGTTGTGTGCAAAGGTTTCTTCTAGTAAAGACCATTCTATGACACTGCAAGTTGGGACAATAACAGATACTCTAACAGACAATATCAAATGCATTATTCTACACATTTTTCATAATCTCATTCTTTATTTGAAGTAGAGAGTTTATGTAGCACCTGCAATAATGTATTCAAATAACTCCTTCACAAACAGTGACTCAAATTCAACACCTTATTCCTTGTGCACAAGAAGATTCCCTCCTCTCCAATGATGTTATTGCTTCCAAAAAGGCACCTAGGTTATCAACCCATTCCCCACCAAAGCAGTATCTCCATCCACCTAGTGAAATAAAACATGTTGGGAAGCAAAGCTGTACCCACACAAAGAACCTCCCTGTGGGACTCAATTTCTTTACCACTTCACCTTGAAGCAGACTTAATGAGATTCTGGAGCACCATAAAAATGCATGAGTTCTATTTGGCCTTCAGTACATGTGCTGTAAAAATAATAATATAATTAATATGCAAAACTCAATGCTGCCCAAGAAGTTCTTTGAGTTATTATTGAGAAGGAAATTTGCATCATGGCTCATCTACTTTGATCAAGTATACAGCAATAGGGTACTCCATCCTTTTACTCAGATACATGCTGAATTTGGGATTTTCTATTTCTGCATAATGTTCTCAGCTTTTTGGAAATTGCCTTTATAAACTAACTTTAAAATGGCATTTTCTTATTCATGACTGGCTAAAATTCAGCCTTTTAAGGACCAGGGACCTAGGCCTATAATACAAATCCACTTTGTGGTCACAAATTCTGCTGTTCACTAACTGGCTTATGTTAAGCACTAAACCCACTTTCTGATTCAGTGGGTTTAGAATTCCATAACAAATCATTATTCGTCAGAGGCATGTTTAGAGCATCCCTTCCAAATAGTGAATTTTCAAAGTATGTATCAATGTTTTGTGACTATAATCTGCTTGCGAAACATTGAAAGTTTACTTATACCTCACAAAAGGTTTTTAACATATTTGTGAATTGGAAGGGCTCTCCTTAGGACGTGTCCTTCTTTGTGAGTGTTAAAAAAGATTGTGATGGTGAGCTATGGTCTAGGGGACCACTGCCATCTCTCAAGATATCATACAAGAGTCCTCTTCTTTATAAATGCAGCCCTATTTCCTTTAAGGAAAATAAGATTCCTTTGAAACAAAAATTGACTATATTTAAAATGTGATCACAAACACTGTGATCTGCTGACCCCAGCGTGTCACCACACTCATGGTCATGGTCATCCCTGTGGTGACACCCACTCTCACTAAGTCAAATTTTCAACCTACCTCATCAATATTGATGAGGTAGGTCGGTTTTTTGAACCATTGGAATTTAGAGTTTTGTGAATCGACCTGTTAGTGCATCGGTTGTTTCTCAAAATTTCTTTCCATTCATAAAAATCAATGAGCAATATGGGACCACATTTGAAAAATGTGAATTTTATTTCTTAGGACCCATGGGTTATTCATTTTTCTATGAATTACGAATGTTTTAATAAATGATGCCATTTTATTCAGCAGTTAATCAGACTATATTGGATTATCCTTAGAATTGAACTTTTCAATTGGGACGTGCACTGTTACTACTCTGAGAGAACTACACTGGGAGATGTCTGAACATATTTTATTCCAGAAAGTATTTTAAGATTTAAATGTTCATTCTGAGAACAATGGCAGTCTAAATTGTGTGTCCTGTTTTTTATGGAAGGATACTTTTAATGTGCCACAATTTTATCAAAACCGTTGATTACTTTCAATGGATTCATTAAGCCTGGTGGAGAATTTGATCCTTTTTGCAGATTTGGATGAATTTGGTAACTCTATGATACTGTTGTAACACAGAGGGGGTCATTCCGACCGCCAGGGCCGCGAATGACGGAAGCACCGCCAACAGGCTGGCGGTGGTTCCTAGCCCATTCTGACCACGGCGGTAAAGCGACGGTCAGAAAACCGGGGCCGGCGGTTTCCCGGCGGTTTACCCCCGGCTGGGCAAATCCGCCAGCGCTGCCTTGGGGATTCTGACCCCCTTCCCGCCAGCCTGTTTCTGGCGGTTTTCACCGCCAGGAAGAGGCTGGCGGGAACGGGTGTCCTGGGGCCCCTGGGGGCCCCTGCACTGCCCATGCCACTGGCATGGGCAGTGCAGGGGTCCCCTAACAGGGCCCAGGGCGGCTTTTCACTGTCTGCTTAGCAGACAGTGAAAAGCGCGACGGGTGCAGCTGTGTTGCAGCCCTCATTCCCACTGGGCCGGCGGGTGCTAACTTGCTTAGCACCCGCCGGCCCAGCGGGAATGTCTGAATGCGGGAAGCAGTATTTTGGCCGCGTGGCGGCCAAATGGCGCTTCCCGTCTGGCGGGCGGCAACCGCCACCCGCAAGAGTTAGAATGAGGGCCAGAGTTCTGATAAAATTTTGCCAGTTGCCACATGGTGGAATTCTGCTCCTGTTCAAGCAAAGTGGTGTTGACAAAAAGAACAATACAAGGCACAAGCAAGAAAACTGGCGAGGGAGATTTGGCATCACATAGTGAGATTTCCGGTGGCTAGGAGGCCTTCCGGTGCCATATTCTAATGCAAGCCACTGTGAGCAGTCACTTTCAAAACGCTCCTTCTCAGCTAGATTTTCTACTCAAGAAACATCAAAATCAATTAAAAATTAGATTTCTGATTGTTTAAGTAACTATTCCATCTGAAAGGATAGTTCAGGTAGTTGTTGTCGCAAAACACATTAATAAAATTCTCTACTTTTATTTTCAACAGGAAAAATGTGTCACAAAGGCTCCAACTTCCTATTCCTGTTCAGAAGTGCTTTGTTCATCCCTTGGTCAATCTGTATTTGTATTTTAGGGGGAAATTATAACTCTCTTTGTTATCTGCCATCCTTGCTCCACATACCATTGGATTTTTAAGGATTTTTTTTTCATGAGGACTCAAGTAAGTTAAAGAACTTTTGTATACGTTTGTTGTTTGATGGAGGGCTCACCAGTATTTCTTTTTGCCTTTTTGGTTATGTCTCCCATTATTAAATGTATTTAGTGGTAACCTGAAGTAGACGTAAAGGACTATTTTGCTATAACCTTTTTCAAAAGAAAAATATTGCACAGGTTTGGGAGGACTGGGGACTGGTTTTACAACTTTTAAATTACTCTTTCCCCATTTTCTTGTGTGTTGTTTTGGCATTTTGCACTACTATTTCTCCCATTTTGCTGTGGGGCCTAATCTGTTCATGGGCTACAGTCTGGCAGCTATTACTAAGCATTGGGTGCTTTACTTTTGCCATATGTATGCATGTGCCCTTTGTTGTCCATGCCTTGGGTGACCATGTGGCCAGTGTGCCATTTTGTAGTCGGTGTGGTTTGCTATTGCCACAGGCCTGCATAGGTTCTTCTTTGTTGCCCATGCCTTTGCCCTTGGTGACTATGTACCAGGGTGGCCATTTTGTACAACAAGTGTGGTCCTATTCTTCCACTTTCCAAAGATGTTTTCATAGGACTTTGATAGAAGATAATTATGCCTATTTGCTTATTTTTCATTTTTTACTTTCTCCCTGATGTAAGTTTAACATGCTTGAAGATGATTGTGGTATGTATGTATGGCTTGTATGCATTTTGTTTACTTTCCCCATTGCCTCCTTGCCTCCCATAGGATTTACTATAGTCCCTAGGGAGACACCAACAATATATATTTTTTCAGTTATATGATTTTTCCCCACCCCCTACTTGCCATTAGTGCACTCCTGCAATCATTTGTTTGAGGAGTATTCTATTTCCCCCTGCACCCACCACCAACCATAGGTCATAGGAACACACCAGCAATAATTGTTTTAAGTATAATTAAATGTTTCCCTTCAAACCTGGATGGCATACGTGGACAGCAGCAAATATTTTTATAATGATTATTCCATTTTCCTCCTGCACCCTCTGCCTTCCACAGTCATCGCATAGGCCTTAGAGGCACATTAAGTAAAATTTGCAGTCTGTATGTTAATTAAATAATAAGTTATGATTTGGAGTGGATACACAATTGTTAATTATTTGTGAAGTGACCTCACTAAATTATATTGTTATTGTCTACAGATTCAAACTGGAAATGCCATGCTTAATTGATTTTTTTTCTTGGTTATTTGCTTTTAGGTGCACATGAGACATCGTCACAAACAGTACAGCCAGACAGGTGACTGGCAGTGACACACACCACTTGAGTCCTTCTCTGCTTCTGCAGCTAAGTGGCAACTGCCAGAGTTAAGAAAAAACTTGAACATGGCTCCAAACAAGGATGCTCCTGCAGAGAAAGTGGCCAGGGAGGTGGAGAAAAAAAGGATATTGCCACTACTGATGTGCTACCCCCCATCTTTTTTAGGAAACCTGGTGTACCTGCTGCATCCTCCTCTGGGCAGCAAAAGGCTGGAAGCAGCACTCCTGCATCATCAAATGCACACTCCTGACCAAAGGGTAAGCCAAAGCCCATGTCTCTCAGGGACACAGCCACTGCAGTCATGGCGACGAGCAGTTAGTCTAAAATGAATTAATCTTAACCACAAACTAGTGCAAAATTGCCATAGGAAAGTGGACAACAGGATCCACAGCCACCAACAGTTCTTCAGGGAATAGGAACAGAACAGGAAGTTAATTTTCCTGCTGAGCAAGATGGTTTCACAATCTGCAGCAAAAAAAAGAAAAGGTACTCCATTATCTTTTCTAAGCCTGCCTACTGATGATCTGGACATGGATTGGGCTCCCGTCAAGTCCAAGACTTGCCCCAAGAGAATAGGGAAAAGTCAAAATCCTGAGAGTTTTATAATATGGAAAGTGACAGTGATGATGATGAGCCGGTGATTGTCAGTATGGAGAGCAGCTCAGAGGGCACCAAGATGATCCCTCCTGTTCAACTTGCTTAGAGGAAAGTTGTTCCACCACCACCAATTCCAGCTTTGATAATTGTAAGACGTACATCAAGACCTGTCTTCACCACTACCACTGTTGAAGTGCACCCTACAGAGAGGCAAATGCTATAGCCACCTACCTCCATTTCATAATACATTGGTTGTGACATTCTTACAAAGTTCCTCTTCCCAGTTTACGACTCCTTTATGATTAGCAAGCAGGAGAATAACATTGCAATATGCTCTATTTGCCATGCGAGTGTTTGTTGAAGTAATCCAGGTTTGCACTACCATACTGGAGGTCAAGCATCCCATCTAAGAAAATATCACACAGTCTAGTGTGAGGTGCACCTTAAAAAGATAGCTGGTGGTGGTAGTGATGAGAGTGGGGAAGGATCTGAATGCATAGTGATAGAAGAAGAAGGTGGTCATGAGTAAGCAGAGGACATTACAAAAAACAGCCCTGTCCCCTATAGTGTGCCAGTGTCATCTGCATAAGCAACCTCCAAACGGCACAAGACTCAGATGCACACATGCAGTGATTCCCTCAAGATGCCCATTGAGTCTACCACCTCCTGCTACACTCTGGAAGTCGCCTATGTCAGGGGCACCACAAAAGAGCAAAATCCAAGCTATTGTTCGGGCATGTTTAGGCAGGAAGGACCCTATGAACACAATCACTCAACAGTATATTTGTAGAAAAGGAATCTGGCTAAAATGTTAGCATTGGACCTCTTCCCTTTTTCTTTTGTGGGAGGAGCCGGGGTTTCACAATTTGTTGCAGCCATCTCCCTAAAATGAAATTTACCCAGTCAGACCTATCTTGCCAGAGTGCTCCATCATTAGGGGCTGCAATTGGTTGGTCAAGCTATGCAGCAGAGTGCTGTTCACACTATCCACCTGAAGACAGACATGTGGACCAGTTGTCAAGCAACTAATTACATGTGTATCATGCAGACTGGATCTCTTTTGTCAGGGTTAGGCAACAACTATCTGCAGATCTCAGCAGTGAAGAAAGTTTTAAGGGCATTCAGCAACATGCAACAGAAGCAATGTCCACCACTGAGAAATTCCATAAAACTGCAAACACCTTGAAGGAGTTTAACAGCAAGATGTTTGAATTGCTTTGACCCTGAGGTACAAGAACTGGTTTTATTGCCATAGAAAATGGCAGTAAATAATTAAGGCCATGGCAGAAGGGGATATTTCAGGGGGCCTGTGTTTGGTGCACTGCTAACTTGTTTGAACAGTACAGACTGATCATTGACTATGTCCTTCAAAGACAAGAGGATGCAACTAGGAAAAGCATGATAATGGAGGTATACTGTTGGAAAATGGGTTATTGGTAAGGGCAGGTAGGTACCTACACTTAGCAATAGGCCACTAACCTCCACTAAGGCCCAGTTAGGTCTCAGTAAATTAAATCCAGCTCAACCCTTGGTAGCTTGGCAACAAGCGTCAAGGCTTAACTTGGGAGACAGAGTGTAAAGCATTCAAATATCACAAAACAGTAATTAAATAAAACACAGGAAACAGTTTAAAAATCCAAAACCAATTTGGAAATATAGATTATGTTTTTATCTTTAAAATGACACTAAAACGAATAAAATCGGATAAGGGGAACCGGAGATATGAATTTTTAAAGAATTTTTTTTTTTTTAGCGCCTAGAAACAAAAAGCGCCAATCGGGTCATCTGGTTGCACCTCGACCGGGGCAAAGTCAAAGTTTAAGGCCGACCGTGATGGAGCCCTGCTCGGCTACAGGCCGCGGGAGGCCTCGGTTAAAAGTTTACCTTCACACTTAGTCTCTTTTTCGAAGATTTTCTTCAGTGGGACGAGCCTGCCAGTCCAATCTGACCTCCTGGAGCCCTTCTCCAGATACGAGATGCGGGAATCCTCGGTGGAGATTTTTACCTTAGGACTTAGTCGTTTTTTGAGGTGAAAATCCTTCGACCGGGGTAAACCTTGATCTTGATCCGACGTCCCTGGAGCCCTCCTCGGATACGCTGGCTGGGAGGTCCCGGTCAACTTTTTACCTTCAGACTTAGTCCCTCATTCTAAGTTTGGCTGGCGGCGGGCGCCGCCAGCCAAACGGGAACCGCCAAATGGCCGCTCCGTGGTCAGAAGACCGCGGATGCCATTCTAGCTTTCCCGCTGGGCCGGCGGGCGACCGCCAAAAGGGCGCCTGCCGGCCCAGCGGGAAAGACCCTGCAACTAGGTAGCCGGCTCCGAATGGAGCCGGCGGAGTTGCAGGGGTGCGACGGGTGCAGTGGCACCCGTCGCAATTTTCGCTGTCTGCAAAGCAGACAGTGAAAATCTTTATGGGGCCCTGTTAGGGGGCCCCTGCACTGCCCATGCCAGTGGCATGGGCAGTGCAGGGGTCCCCAGGGGCCCTACGACACCCGTTCCCGCCATCCTGTTTCTGGCGGTGAAAACCACCAGAAACAGGGTGGCGGGAAGGGGGTCGGAATCCCCATGGCGGCGCTGCAAGCAGCGCCGCCATGGAGGATTCCCTGGGCCAGGGGAAAACCGGCGGGAAACCGCTGGTTCCCCTTTTCTGACCGCGGCTTTACCGCCGCGGTCAGAATGGCCCTGGAAGCACCGCCAGCCTGTTGGCGGTGCTTCCGTGGTCCCCGGCCCTGGCGGTCATGGACTGCCAGGGTCGGAATGACCCCCTTAGTCTCTTTTTCGGAGATTTTCTTTACCGGGATGAACCAGCAAATCAGGCCGGGTTGCGGTTGAGGGAAGCCGGCTAGAGTTGCCGCGGCGGGTCGGTCCCTCTATGGAGCTTTTTTACAAAAGTTCTCCAAACTTCTGGGGCTTCTCCCAGATGTCCTTTTAAGGTTCTTTTGAGGTCCACAGCTCACCCCAAGGGTCCAGAAGTTCTGAGATGGTCCTTGGGGGTGCGGACTCCAACTCCCAGAATGCACCTGGTGCAAACTCCTTTTTGGCCACTGAGCAGTGGCCAGCTGGTGATTTCTTCAGGAGTTGGTACAGGGGACTCTGGATAGCAATTTTTCACCTGTAGCAAACAGGGAGTCCCTCCTTAAACCAGTTGAAGCCAGGCAAAGTCCTTCTTGTGGTGAAGCCCAAGTGTGCAGCTGATGCAGTCCTTCTGAGTGCAGGTTCCAGGTGCAGGCCAGGGGTCCAGCAGGGCAGTCCTTCTTCTCCTTTGGTTCTTCCTTGTTGGAATCTGATAGGGATCTGAGGTGTGGGTGCAGGTCTGCCAGTTTTATCCTTGCTCCTGGGTGAAAAGCAGGGGGGTCTTGGTTCTACAATCAGGTGCAGGGTCCTTCCCCCTGTAATGACCACTTCCTGGGAAGTGTGGCAAAAATCTATCCCAGGAGGCAACATTCTCCAAAAATCCATCATGGCTGAATCTGATTTTTGAAGGTTACATCTGGGTGAGCCCACCCACTGGTGTGGCTAAAAATCATAAACACACCCCTCTCCTGCCCTCTCCTAATCTAATCAAGGGGGCACCTAGTTGTCTGGGGTTGCAGGATGTGGGTGTGTTGCTGGTTGCTCCAAATGTCCTTCTCTGCCTTTGAAGACCAGTTTGGCAGCCCTCCCTCTTCCTGCCTCACCATCTGCTGAGGGGAGATTCCCTCCCACAGACACATTCCTTTGTGTGAAGCCAGGCCACTTCCCACCTCATCAAGGCAACCTGGCCAGGCTGCTAAAGGCTGGCCAATCAGAGCACAGCAGCAAAAACAATGCAGGGCTGAAATTGCCAACTTTTTAGGTAAAGTTTAGAACTCTTTACCTGAACAAGTTATATTAAATCCAACAACTGGAAGTTGTGGGATTTATTACAACAATGAATTTGATACCAAACTCTTGGTATGCATCATTTAAGGAGACTTTAAAAAATAAAATAAAGTCTCCCCATTCTAGCCTATGAAGGCCATTTACTATAATGAGGGAAAAACGAATTTGGCTGTTTTTACCTCACCAGGGCTTATAAAACTATTTTTACAAAATCCCTGCTTATAGTTACATGGCACCCAGCCATGGGGGCACATAGGGCACACCTTAGGGGTGACTTATATGTAAAAATAAGGTAGTTTAAGACTTTGGAACTACTTTTAATTCCAAAGTCGAATTTGCATATAACTTTAATTTAAAAGCAGCCAGCAAAGCAGGCCTGCCTTTAAAATGACACTGGGCACCTGAGCAGTGCACCTATGGGTGCACCACCTATGCTGTGGACCCTAAACCTACATGCCCTACCATATACTAGGGACTTATAGGTCGGTTAACTTAGCCAATCATAATTAGCCTAATTTGCATAACCATTTTACACAGAGCACAGGCCCTGGGACTGGTAAGCAGTTACCCAGGGCACCATCAGAGTCAGGAAAACACCAGCAAAAAGTGGAAAATGGGGACAAAAAGTTAGGGGGCCTCTGCAATCAGCCCTGTTTTCTCACATATACAAATGGAGGCTAGTCAAATATCTGGCACAACTGCTTCTTACTTTTGAGGTTTTCACAAGGGAAGTCAGGAAAGAGGACAGAACAATGAACCAAGCAGTCCATTTGTTGCATCTGCTACAAAATTAGTTGAAAAAGGTGTCACAAAGGTTTGCCTCTTAGGAGGTGAAGAATGGGGAAGCAGCAGAGCAACAAAGGAAGGGGGAGAGGAGCAAGGGGGTTAAGAAAAGCCACTTGAGTAAAAAGAGAGCAAAGCAAAGAAATTAGAGACTTGGAAAGTACTCCAATTGCACAAGCCCTAGTGGAAAGAGGCAGAAGGGGCCAGAATGAAGACCAATATTTGATGAAGCTAAGGTGAACCAAGCGGTAATCAACCTTTCCAAGAGGGAACTATTCAATGTTGAGAAGTAACAAGTTAAGCCTGAGCCTTTCATTTTGCCTTTCCTCCAGGTTTAATTTTGTTTATACCAGGATTGATATATTCAAACTTATACCCAAACTCAAACTGAAGAAATGGCATGTCCTAAAACCTGATAAATTGACGGGGACCATTTCCAAGCACAGAACCTTGGAATACAACAACCTTACTGCTGGTGATGTCGATACCCTTGCCAGTCTACATGAACTGGAACCAACTGACAACCCTGCTCCTGAGTTATATACATTTATGGTGGAACAGGTAATTGTATATGATAGTGCATCCCCCAGTAATTTTCACCCAAAATCTGTCTTCATTTCCTAGCTTACATCTGATGCCATTGATCTATTTCTTGGCTGTGTTATAAAAGATATCTTGTCTCAGATCAAAGAAGACTACTCAACAATGGAATTTATCTGCCAGGCAGTATAAGATCCAGCAAATAATTTGGGCATTGTTATATGCTACACAGACAAGGGGGGCAACGTAGTTGTCATGGATTCAGAATCATTCATGAAGGAAACCTATACATGGCTAGGTGACATTTCATTTTATGAGAGTATAAATAGGGAATGCTACAAAGACACAACTCTAAGTATTTAGGGACAGCTTGAGCATTGGAAGGACAGGGAGATTCTTGAATTGGAAGAGTTTCTTTACCTCAAGTTTGGCTGTCTGGTACTAGTGGTTTTCTATCTCCTATCCAGAATTCATGAAACTCCTTCCAAACCCCTCAGCAGACCAATTGTCTCCTCTAGGGGCAGCCTACTAGAGAACTTGCCTTAATATATTGACTATTTTTTTAGGGATTTTGTTACTGCACTGCCTTCTTAACTAAAAGATATCAAGGTTTTCCTTAGAAAGGTGGAAGGCACTGACTGGGCCAATGACTACTTATTGATGACCCTGGTTGACTGCTTTCTGTATACCAGCATCAGACATGATCGAGGTAATGAGACTTGTAGGCACTTACTCTAAGCACATCCCATTTACCTCCTGTCCTACACTAACCTGGTCTTGGAAATGATACTCCTATGTCTAGACAGCAACATCTTTCTCTTTAACAGAAAACTGTTCAGACTGAAGACTCAGACTGTGATCGGCACCAATTTCACTCCCATAACTGCAGATTTGTTCATGGGCTGGTGAAGGGAGTGGGAGGCGAAGGCAGATTTCATCATTAAAGACATAAGCCATTATGTGGCTGAGCTATATAGATGACCTGTTCATCATATGGGAAGGCACAGAAAAATCTGTAAGGGATTTTGTCTCAAAACTGAAAAAGAAGAAATGGACCTTAGAATTGGCTCTGAATTTAAACAGAGGGAAAATAGAGTTTCTGGACATCACTGTAGAAAACAAGAGGGGAACTCTCAATACTTCCTTACGCAGGACAACCATGCTCTGTGTAGCCATCCTCATACCATGAAATGGAATATTCCCTATGGGGAACTTATCCAAGCCAAACACAACTGAAGTGATCGTTCTTCAGACTTTCAGGAGAAGAAGTGTATGTGTGAAAGGTTCAAGGAAAGGGGCTTCCCAGACTGGGTCCTCAACAAAGCAAAGAAACAAGTCAGGGCACTAACTAGGGATAGCATTCTTTTTAACTCCCCCCCCAGAATTAATTAGGACAACAACCCCACACTAGACTCGTTACCACATACAATACTGCCACCAATAAAGTTTCTGACATAGGTCCTGATTTAAAACTCAGCAGATGGGTTACTCCATCACAATGGTGACAGATATCCTGTCTACTGAAATCTAATTCCCATATCATATAATGCGATTTAGATTTTGGCAGATGGGATATCCGTCATAGTTGTGATGGAGAAAGCCATCCTCCCATTTCTAAATCAGGCCCATAGTAAAAAAACACTGGAATATTTTGACTTCTGATCCTACCTTCGGCCCTCTGATTCAAGAAAATACTAAGGGGCATATTTATACTCTCTTTGCGCCGAATGTGCGTCAAAATGTTTGACGCACAATCGGCGCAAACCCTGCCCCATATTTATACTTTGACGTCCGACCCCGCAGGCGTCAAAGTTCCACCATGTGCGTTATTTTTTGGAAGGGGGAACCAGCCTTGCGTTAATTATATGCAAGGTAGGCGTTCCCTTCCAAAAAATGACTTTAAGGCCTGTACCCCATATTTATACTGTGACGTCATTTTGACGCACAGGAGGGGGCAGGCCTTAAAAAACAGCACCCAGCCTGATGGGCACCGTTTTTTAACGCCTGGGTCAGGGCAGGCGTTAAGGGACCTGTGGGCTCAGAAGGAGCCCAGAGGTGCCCTCCCATGCCCCCAGGGACACCCCCTGCCACCCTTGCCCACCCCAGGAGGACACCCAAGGATGGAGGGACCCATCCCAGGGAAGAAAAGGTAAGTTCAGGTAAGTATTTTTTTTAAACATTTTGTTTGTGGCATACGGGGGCCTGATTTGTGCCCCCCTACATGGCACTATGCCCAATGACCATGCCCAGGGGACATAAGTCCCCTGGGCATGGCCATTGGGCAAGGGGGCATGACTCCTGTCTTTGCTAAGACAGGAGTCATTTAAATGGGGGTTGGGCGTAAAAAAAAATGGCGCAAATCGGGTTGAGGTCTGAATTTTGCCTCAGACCTGACTTGCCCCATTTTGTGACGCCCAAGCTCCATTTTCCCCTACACCGGCGCAGCCTGGTGTGAGTAATTTTTTTTTACGCACACCAGTCCGCTGCGCCGGCTAACGTCATTCAATAAATAAGGCGCCCGCATGGCGCTTTGGAATGGCGTTAGCCGGCGGTAAATTTTTTTACGCACAACTGCGTTGGCGCAGTTGTGCGTCAAAAAGTATAAATATGGGACTAAGTTTGCTTTTAAAAAAAGGGAAACACCTGAAAGACTTTCTAGTCAAGGGTGACATTACTACCTGGAACTCTAAAAAACAGGAACTCAGTGGCGTTCATTCTTGCAAAAATTGCAAGGTTTGCAAAAACAGCCCAAGTAGGAGATCCTGTTGTGTGCCATTTAGTAGAGGGTTAAGAGAGATTGGGTAGTTCTTAACTTGGAAAACACAGTATGTGTTGGAAAGTGGTTGCTTAATAGGGTCAGGTAGGTACCTATAACTTGTAATAAGGCCACATTCACACATAATGTCCAGTCAAGTTCTCAATAAATTAACCCTTGCTCAACCATTGGTTTCTTGGCTCACGAGCAGTTAGGCTTAACTTAGGAGACAGGTGTGTAAAGCATTTGATATCAACCAAACAGCATATAAATAAAACAAAACACACAATAAAAATCCAACACCAATTTAGAATACTAGGAAAGATGTTTATTTTTAAAATGACTCCAAAATGTCAAAAATCCAATGCAGGGAACTGAAGGTATCAATTTTTAAAGATTACATTTAAAAAAGTTCCTTCTACTGCTTAAGAGTGGAAATCGGTAACCGTGGTCATCTGCACTGACTGGATCAAAGTCAAACTCTGAGGCTGGCCATGATGAAGCCTGGGTCGGATACCTGAGCAGTAGACCTCTGTCCAAATTTTACCTTAAAAAATAGTCACTTTTTTGGTTCTTCCTTCATTCAATGTCAAGATAGTCTCCTCAGCAGGCTGGCTTGTGAATCAACAATTGCAGCTTGCTTCAGCGTGAGGCCTAGCTGAAGTCCTGGAGTGCCCGACCTTTCAGCAGGAGGAATCTGCAATCCAGGCCAGACTGCAGTTCAATGTTGACTGCTTTACTCCCAAATGCAGGTTAGTCAACTTCTGGAGCTTTTTCAGAAAAATTCTCCAAATGATTCCAAACTTCTGGAGCTTCTTCCAGAAGATCCTTTTGGGGTCTTGAAGGGTCCACAACATGAGCCAAGGTTCCAGAAGCTCTGAGTTGCTCCTTGGATAGTTGAGACTACAATTCACAGAATGCACCTGGTCAAATCCTTAAAAGCCCACAGAAGACGTCAGCTGGGCTCCTCCGGCAGGAGTTGATGCTGGTGACTCTCAGTAGCTCCTTTGTACCTGTTGCTTACAATAAGTCCACTCCTGAATCCTTTAAAGCACGGCAAGGTACTATTTTTGTGAAGCCCAGAATGTTCAGCAGGTGCAGTCCTTATGAGTGCAGTTCTTCTTGGTGCAGACCCGGGGTTCATCGGGGCAGTCCTTCTCAGTCCTTCTTGTTGTATCCAGGCAGGGTTCTGAGTTGCTGGGCAGCTCTCCCACATGTATTTGGGTTTCTGGGTTGGCAGGGAGGGGGACACCCCTGACTAATGGTGTACAGGGTGCCACCCTCTGTGATAACCACTTCCATACAAGTGTGGCATGTGTTTGTCACAGAAAGCACTGTTCCATAAAAATCTAAAATAGAGAAAATCTCTTCTGGAGGTTAATATCTGGCTAAGCCCACACACGTGTGGCTAACTTTCCCCTACACTCCCCTTCCAACCCCTGTCCTAATTCAGTAACGGGGCTCCGATCTGGCCGGGAGTGCAGGAAGTGGGGGTAGGTCTGGTTTCTGTCCTCACTGTCTTTGTCTCTTTGAAGGCCAGTTTGAATACCCAGCCCCCTTTCTGTCCTGGCATCTGCTGCTGGAGCTCTCCTCTCACAAGATGTCTACTTTGGCTCATCCTAGGCCATTTCAAACTTCATCGGAGCAGCTCAGACTGTCCAGGGCTGACCAGTCAGAAGATGATGCTACCGGGCTGATTTAGGCAACTTTAGAAAATAGTTCTAAATCTTTTTCCCTGTATTAGTTATAATAAATCTAAGCTTGGCAAGTTGTTGGATTTATTTGAACTATTATTGTGACACTTTGAATGGCTGTTCTAGTCCATTCCAATTAAAAGATAGACTTTATTAATGTTTAATAAAGCTTTCCTTGTTCGTCTACGGAGCTAGCAGTTCTACAGTAGGGAAAATTACATTGGCAGTCTTTCCCTCACCAGGGCATATAAAACATCTTATATAATGTTCCTTCTTATAATTACAATGCACCCTACCTTTGGGGCACCTAGGGTGGACCTTAAGGCTGATTTATATGCCACAATAAGATCATTTAAGACTTTGGAAGTACTTTTAATTTCAAAGTCAAATATGGACGTAGTTTTATTTTAAAAGCATCCTGCAAGCCAGGACTGGTTTTTAAAATGATAGCAGGAAATACAGCATTTTTTTAAAAATGCATTGACCCGAGGGATTGGGTCACAGGGAACTAATAAGGCTCCAGGTGGGGGCCACACTGCCCCTCCCCTTTTTAATTATTTTTAGCACTGGGCATTTGGTCTACATGTCCAATGTCCAATGGGACTCAGGGAGGGGGTCTGCACGCCCCCTCGCTTTGAGTTTTAGCCCAGCGGTATCGGTCTTTGGGACCCAAGAAGGCTGAGGGAGGAGACCATGCAGCCACCCTCCCCTTTTTTAGTGTATTTGGTCTTGGTGGAAGGAGTCCACAGGGCCTCTTAAGCCTAGGGGGACTGCATGCCCCACCCTTAGATTGTAGCCACAGGGGGTGGGGTCCCTGTGGCCCAGGAAGGCTCAGGGAGAGGTGCTGCACACTCCCCTGCCCTGTTTACTTATATTAGGCCATGGGAAAGGGGTCCCCATGGCCTTTTAGGGCTTGGGGAGGAAAGCAACACTTCCCCATCCCCTTGTTTACAGAACTGGCCCTGGTGATGTGGTTCCAAGAAACAATGAAGTCTTGGTGAGGGGTTTGGATGCTCCTTTCCTTGATATATATGTTTTAACCAGGAGGGGTGGGGACCTTCGGGCCCAGTGGCCAACC
Organism: Pleurodeles waltl; assembly: GCF_031143425.1. Classification (NCBI taxonomy): domain Eukaryota; kingdom Metazoa; phylum Chordata; class Amphibia; order Caudata; family Salamandridae; genus Pleurodeles; species Pleurodeles waltl. Next base: position 53,895,146 of record NC_090439.1, on the reverse strand, counting down.
CTGCACTGCACGTGCCAAAGGCTGTGCTCAGTGTGGGGTTTGCAGCCTGCTTGGGGTTTGAACACAGGTTTGGTGGCAGACCAAATTGTTTTTAATTTTTAAAAAAACATATAAATTCACTGAAAAAAAACAAAGGTTTAAGTGGTGTTATAGTTAGGTGAATATGTGAGTCTCAACATTAACATTTTGAACTAATAAAAACTCAGGAATTCACCAGGTATTGTTAGCGGAGCTAACTATAACTTGCGTCCTTGCCATGCACTGCTTATGACCTTACTTATTATACCACTCATGAAATGTTCTCTGACATTTTTTATGACATCGCTGATGAAATCTCAAATGACACTGTAAGTGAGTTGTTATGTAGCACTGTGGAATTCAACAGAGTGAAAATCCATAAGTAGCACCTCCAATTTTCATTCATTTTCATATTATTGTTAATATTATGCCAATTGTATAAAATGATGGATTATTGCAAACTTCTCCACTTTTAAATAAAAAAGAGATCTAGGGCTGTGTCTTAAAGTTTAAATACCTGAAATTATTGCCACTGACAAAGCCCAAACTCCCACAGTGCAGTCTGCTATGGGCCACAATTTGTTAGCTTTGGGAAAACCATCCAATTTCCAACCTAGCGCTTTGATGGCTTAGAGTTTTTGCTGTTTTGGCCATTTGGAACACTGACACATCTTTAGTTACATAAGAGCCCACATGAATCTCTGTGCTGTACCCCTTAAGAAAAAGGGTCTAATGATTGTGTGTTTCACAGACCTTCTGGACAGAATTGGAGGATCTGCAATCACAAGCCAAGTATCTCTAACATAAATATTTTGAAACCTACTCAGAACACCAACTTTGATTCTCAATATGCTTCTCAGAGAATGTAGATTACACCAATATGGAACAAATTCCTGTTGGTGCAGAATGTTTACAGTTTATGTTATTTTAGATTCACTTTCTCTTTTCAAATAGGTGGTGGAGATCAAAAAAACAACCACAAGCAAAGAACTTTGTGAAGGTTAGAACCAGTACTATCATCATAGTACCTTGAAAGGCTAATCTTCAAAAATACATAAACATATTATACATGTGTGAAGGTGAGGACCCGTGCTATCATCATAGAACCTTGCAAGGCTATTCCTCAAAAATCCATCAACATTATAAGTAAGGAAATGGATCTTGGAAGGTACGGTGAGTAACAAATAAGGATAGCTCATTTCACCCAATAACCCAACACATAAAGGGGGTTATTCTAACTTTGGAGGAGGTGTTAATCCGTCCCAAAAGTGACGGAAAAGTGACGGATTTACCACCAGACGTATTACGAGTCCATTATATCCTATGGAACTCGTAATACGGCTGGTGGTATATCCGTCACTTTACCGTCACTTTTGGGACGGATTAACACTCCTCCAAAGTTAGAATAACCCCCTAAATGTTTTTAAAATCGGGTCTACAGAATGCAAGTATTATCATATCTACTGGCATGGGGATGATTGTTAGATAAACAAAAAAAGGAAACTCATGCACAAATAATTTTAATGAACACTGTTTTAATACAGCTATGAATATGTTTAATGTGAAATAATAATTACGTTATCTGTTATATTTTGAGTGCTTCTGTAACCTACGACTGCAACACCCATATGTACTAGAGTTCGTTATCTCTAAATGAACAGGTAGGCACACCGTAGGTCATATTCTTATCCCCTTGAAGGATCCTTTTGAACACATGACACCTTTTGATTACTGGGCTCTTTGATGAAAGATTGTTGTTAATTAATCTTAAACCTGAACTTTTCAATCATAACTTGCATTGTTACTACACTGATGTTGCTATCCTGGGAGATGTGGCAATTGATGACTATTGATATATACAAGAATTCAGATGCTCTAGAGGTAATACAGATTGGCATAACTCACAACTTTATATTAATAAAGCAGCATTTAGAAATGAGTAATGTGCACTTCCTTTATTGGGATTTTGACCTGAGTCATTCAATTACACTCTACACCGGATCACAAATATAGCTCCCCTCATTGACATATTTTGGCATTTAAATAATGCACAGTAAATATTGCAGATAAAATTAAAATCATTGTCTCCACTGTTATTTTATTGAAAATTGAAGTGCGTGGGAAACACAAATTAAAAAATGTATTTTAGTTATTTTTTCTCAAGTACGAAGTGCGAAGTAGGGGCGTGGCCAACATGGCGATTGGAGCGGCAGGCCGTGCTTCCACCCCTGTGGCGCGGATTCGAAGAGGCGCTGGGCCCACCTCGAAGACGTGCCCAGCCAACGCAAGGCTATGCCGCGGCCGGAAGCCCACGGGTCCGAGAGATGGCACTGAGGACCAGATTCTGCCTCTTCTACCGTGGTGAGAGTCAGCGGCAGCGACATCGGCGGGGGCGGAGAGGCTTTGGTGCCCCTCGCCTCTCCCAACAGCACGTTGTGGATGCTGACTGGGGTCCGTGGCGCGTGGCCTGCACTCGGAGGTGGCGCTCTTACAGAAGAGGCTCCATAAATCACTGGCGCAGTTCGGGGAAGCCTCTTACCAGGCCCCATGCACCTACAAGTAATCAGCGCTGTGCAGGCCACATAAACTAATTCCTCCTTGGCGGCGCGTACTGAGTCGCAGGGCGGATGTGATACCCAGACCTCTCCTCTGTCCAGGGCACACAGATTAGCTGGAGGCTAAAGAAGAAAATGCGGCAGAGACCCCTCTGCCCCCTGGAATGTCACCAATAATGATCCTTTGGCACTAAGGACTTTACGACTGTAGCCTGGACATGGCAACAATAAAACATTGCGGCACTGCTCTTCTTTCCTTCTGAGGTCCACTTTTACTCTGTTTGGCCACTGTGCCGGCTGCGATCTGCACTGCTGGGCCCGGGGGGCCCAGCCCCGATCACGCCCTGCACCCCCTGCACCTGTGCCACGCCTGCATCGTGATTTCACGCCGGGCGAGGACACCTGTGTAGTCCTGTGCGTGCAACGTAGTCGCCCCTTATACAAGCAGAGAACCAGGTGCACAGTTGTGGTACTGGACAGAACACCAATACACCGCCGGACACCCAGAATCGGACTGAGCGGCATATCAATGCCAATATCCCTCCACTATACCGGAACACCAAGAAACCCACTCCCGGCCATTACAGGTCGCTCCATCAACATCAGCACGGTGCCTGCTCCCCGCTTGGCACTCACTGCCCCAAAACTGGAGCCGCATCATCATAGCGCCATAGCCTTCTAATAGCACTGTCCATTCTACTTCGCACCTAACTGGGCACACATCACCAGTGGCCTCACAGCGCTGCAGTCACCAAATGGGCAAACCGAAAGCCTCTCGTGTGTCCCCAGGGGACATGGATTCCGGCACCCCCCCTCCTCCTGGAGACCATACCGCTACACACCAGGCTCTGCAAAAGCTGGAACTCACTCTACATTCCCACACAGCACAATTTGAGAAGATCTTACAGGCTATTCTAGATACAAAGACCACCCTGAAAGCCAAAATAAGATCAGTGGCAGCAGACGTCAACATATTGCGAGCAGACCAACACGCATTGGCGGATAGGGTGACGGAGCTAGAAAAGGATACCGCATCTCTTCCCCTGAATGTGAAAGATCTGCAATCACAGATGATCCACCTGACTGCCGAAGTGGATGACCTACAACGTAGAGCTGAGGACACAAAAGCAAGATCACAGCGCAATAACATCCGATTAGTGGGGTTCGCCGAAGGCCCCTGCGCAGAACTTTTCATAGAACAATGGCTCACGGACACCATACTAAAAGATAACATCCTGAAGTTCTTTTCAATAGGACATGCCCACAGGGTCCCAGGAAGACCCCCTCCACCCGGTGCGCAGCCCCACCCGCTAATAGCTAGGCTTCTTAATTATCAGGACAGAGACCTCATCCTACAGCTATTCCGCAAATCAGGTCCTATCGAAAATGCAGAGATCATAGCTTACCCAGAATTCACCACGGAAGTTCAGACGAAACGCAGCTCTTTCTAACGAGTTAAAGAACATCTCCGCGTGCACAACATCAAATATGCCCTGCTGTTCCCGGCTAGACTCCGCGTACAGGATGACTCCTGTGTCCTTTTCGTCACAACGCCAGACGATGCCTGGACCTGGTTGCACGCTAAGGGTTTAGCCGACCCGATTGACGCAAAAGACTCGGTGGAAAAGTGGTCCTCTTCTAAGGCAAAACGCAGGCAACGCAAAATGCGAAGCACTAAACCCTCACCTGAACAGTCTCAAACGGAGCGCTCCCTCCTCCTGCAGGCCACATCCCGATTCGTCAACATATCACCTACATCATTGTCCATTCAAACCGAAGGCGAACCAGACCAAGATGCTGCTTCAGACTCTGCTTATTCTGTCTGAGGCCCAACCCTTACGCCACGCACGGCAGACGACATTTGCTAAATAACCAGATTCTACCTTCCCAAGTGCCTTGCACCGTGTCCAAACTATAACAGCAGTGCTTGCCTTGCCAACTCACCCAAGTACTATTGGGAGAACCAAAGTCTCTGTATCACCCCAAGCTACAGCTCATCAGACACCTCAGGTCCTGGGCAGAGAACTCAGCATCTAGAGTATCACGGGCCGGACGCACCAATGTCTTGGCTCCATCTACCTCAAACACCCCCCGCTCCATATGGACTGTTTTTCCAATCTGGCAATTGATGGAATTTTTTACATCTTGCCACAACCAAAGTTAATGTTATATATTATTATTGATTGTATTATCACACTATGGGCCTCACCTACACCGTTCAACAAGGTCCACGTTCATAGAAATTCATGTCACATTTGCTATACCAACGTACACATTTTCAACACTACTAGGGATATAAAATGGCTAATCCCAGTGTCTACATGGCACATCACCAATTTGTCTGAGCTAGGGGCCAGGCGCCATCCACACCGAACTAAACCCACAACACCACCAGGCCTTCCAAACTCAACAATACATCTCTAAATATAATTTACTCACATGGAATATAAGAGGTATGGCATCACAGAGCAAGAGGCAACAGGTTTACACATATCTTAGAAGGCACCAGATACACCTAGCCATGCTGCAGGAAACACATCTATCTAAGTCCACATTGGAGAGCACGTGTGCGAAGTGGAGAGGGCAACTACATTGAACCACATCCTCATTGCACGCCCGGGGGGGTGGCAATCTGGATTGTTCCGGGGGTCCCATTTATTACTTCCCGCACGCACTGCGACCCCAATGGCAGATAAGTGATACTGGAGGGTGTCCTCTATGGTTTCCCTATAGCGCTGGTGGCGCTATACACCCCTAACACAAATCAACGCGACTTTCTAAGCACACTAACTACCGGAAACCTTAGCGACCCAGCAATGGATTGCATATGGGGTGGGGACTTCAACTGCGTCCTAGACACCCACACAGACCGATCGTTCCCCTCACTCAACACTGCTCCGTCCAAGCTTGCTTCTCTCGACCTAGCAAATTGGGCCCTTAATAACGGCTTGAGGGACATCTGGAGAGCTGGGCACCCCACACATCGTGAATATTCTTTTTATTCCTCAGTGCACAACCTACATACCAGAATAGACATGTTTTTTGCATCAGCGGCTGTAATTCAGAAAGTGAGTACATCCAAGTACCTAGCCCGCACCATCTCAGATCACAGTCCGTTGTACGCAACCCTGGTGTGGGACCGCACTCACACTCGCATACCGACATGGCAACTGCAGACAGAAGATCTCATAGACCCTCCCTTCCACGCCGAACTGGCCAAGTGCCTAACTGACTATTTTTCCCTGAATAAGGACACAACCTCCTCCCGAGCTATTGAGTGGGACACCCATATGGCTGTGATACGAGGGCATTGCCTTGCGGCCTAAGTGGGGGTAAGACAGGCACTCACCAGAGAACTGCAGGCTTTGGAGACGGAACTACGCAGCGCGGAGGTTGCGGTCTCCAGAAATGTGATCCCGGTAGAGGAACTGAATACACTTAGGGCAAACCACAGAGAGGCAGACACCACGCTATGTAAGCATGATTATAGATGCTTCATGACTCAACAACACGCAGAGGGGGACAGATCAGGAAGACTATTAGCATGGCTAATTCGCCAACAGTCGCAATCCTCACCTATAGGCGCAATCCGATTGTCCTCAGGTATTATCATCAATATTCAAGTAGAAATTAATGAAGCCTTCTCCACATATTACCGCTCCTTATATACACCTCCTCCCCCACCAACTGAACAGCAACTAGCCAATCTGCTGACGCTAGTCCCTCAAAGCCAACAAATCGCTGACAACGCAGACACGCTGGAGGGCCCCATTACCATCAATGAAAGGCGACTAGCATTGTCACAAATGGCACGGAGCAAATCCCCTGGCTCAGACGGCCTGCCAGTAGAATATTTTAATTGTTATGCTTCCCACCTCCTGCAACCACCTCTGGAAGTATTTAATGAAGCACGTAACAGGATGCAATTACCTGACTCCATTCATGAAGCCCTGATAGTCGTGCTCCCAAAGACAGGCCGTGACCTTCTTGACGTCAGATCATACATACCGCTCTCTCTACTAAACTAAAACTGCAAACTTCTAGGGCAAATCCTAGCAAACTGGCTGCTCCCCTACCTAACAAATTTAATACACACTGGTCAGTCCGGATGTATCCCAGGCAGAAGCACCTTCTGAAATATTAGAAGATTACTTCGTATAATGCATATTGTCACAGAGGCAGAAGCGGTGGCCCTATCCCTAGACATAGAAAAAGCGTTCGACACGCTGAGCTGGGACTTCCTCATGCGCACACTAGGTGCGCTAGGATTCGGACACAGCTTTGTCAGATGGATTAAAACACTATACTCCAAACCCACAGCTCTGGTCAAAACAGGACAAGTTATATCCAAAGCATTCCCTATAGGCAGAGGCACTAGGCAAGGTTGCCTGCTAGCTCCCTTATTATTCGCAATAGCCATGGAACCGTTGGCAATCAAACTCCGCAGTCACGCCCACATATGGGGCATCCCAGATTCCAACACACACCATATCATATCCCTCTATGCAGACGACGCTTTAATATACCTGCGCAATCATATCACTTCCATAGCGGAGGTGTTGGCAATACTAGACGCCTTTGCACTCGCCTCCGGTCTGCGAATCAACTGGTCCAAATCAAGAATCTTTCCCCTCACCCTATAGCAAACGAAGCGCACATGGCGCTGCCTCAATATCAACTGCCATGGTCGTGTGCAACCTTAAAATACTTGGGCATTCAAATCTACCATTCCATAGCTGACCTGAAAGAGGGCAACCTAGACAGAATACTTAGATCTACCTGGGGCTCATTGATGTTCTGGAGCTCGCCCCCCCTATCCCCTATGGGCCGGGTAGCCATCGCCAAAATGCTCATCCTCCCGAGGTTTCTATACTATTTCACTGCTCTACCGATACCTCTGCCACGCTCATTCTTCCATGAGCTGCACTCTCTACTGACCGACCTGCTCTGGGGAAAAGATAGGCGCAGAGTAGCCTTGGCCATAACGCAATACCCACAAGAGGCAGGTACCTGGGCATGCCAAACTTTTAATTATATTATGCTGCTGCTCAGCTGCAATGGCCGTCGATGTGGCTCAGTGAACTCCCCCTGCCAGAAAGCAAAGCGTTAGGCGAACACACAGCACCACATTTGATTCTAACCTCACTATTGGCTTGCCCTCCCCGCTCACTGAAAAAATCTATACTTTTAGACGCAGCCAGATTCTGCTGGTGCAGATACGCCCAAGGCAAAACCTCCTTGCCTCACTACTCTCCTTTGTTGCCACTGACTCAACTACCGGGAGCCCAAAAACTCTCACTACATCACATCACTCGTGAAATGAGACTACTAAAAGATGGGAATTTTTACTCAAGCTCCACAACACGCACCTTTCAGGAGCTGGTGACCGATGGGGTCATTCATCACGGAGCCTTCCTGACAAATAATGCAATTAAAAAGCTTCTCAATAATCTATGGGGGTCTGGCATTGCGGAGCCACATGAATCCCAACTGCTCACTGCAATCCTCACCATAGGCAACACAAAAGGCATCATGACTAAACTATATAAAGTGCTCCTAGCAGAGGCTTATTCGGACTTGGCACAGGCTAAATCCCGTTGGGATGCCACCCTTCCCACACCATTATCTCAGAAATCCTGGATCACAGCTCTCACTATGATCATGCGCGTATCTTGCAATGTTAGACTGAGATACACCCAATTCAACTATATTCATCACTCCTACCTGTCCCCGGCCTGCATCAATAAAATATACCCAAACTCAAATCCAGTATGCCCTTGATGTGCCACCCCAGCTGCAGACTTCTACCACATGGTCTGGAGCTGCAACCCAATAAACACAGCCTGGCACCATATTACTGACTCCACAGCAGAAATAGTCGATCAAGCTCTTGCGCCCACACCGGAATCATGCTTGCTCGAAATACGCCAGCGGACTAAAGGTAACAAACACCTGCACAGGTTCATAGACCTCGCATTTGTAGGCTACAAGCGTCTGATCGCAACGCACTGGGAGGCCCCACACGCCACTCCGCACTCCGCCTGGCTCCGGGACCTGCATAGACATGCCCAAGCAGAAGCTCAGACTTTACGCCAGTTGCAACAAAGGGGACTGATACAGGGTGATGCTGAAATATGGGACAACTTCGTGGTACGCATAGAAACTAGAGACGACACATATCCCCCCTAAACCCGTTGGCACCCGGGGGTAAAAACCCCCTGCTTCACCTCCACATTACATACTCCCCAAATGTCACCCAAACGTTCTGCTCTGACACTCTCACGTCCACCTGTAATACAACAGCGATAGACTAAATAAGCTCCCCCCATCAGTGTTACCAGGGAACGTGCATGCTGACTCGCCCCCTTCACTCACTGAACAGAGCATCCCCCCGCCCCTGCCCTAGATCTAGCTCTACAAGTCATACACATAGTGGATGCACCACTCACAATCCTTAGGCAAGTGTTGACAGTACTATTTTAGTTGTCAGCTTATATATTCTTGGTATTCAATGTGACCTTATTTATTTATAAGTTGCACAGTTATACGTTTTTCTCCAGTATGCCAAAATGTAACCGCATTGCACACTCCTGCATATGCAGCTAGACAGAATGCAAAACCATTAATGATGTAACGTACTGCTGTTTGTTCACTATGTTTAATAAACAGATTAAAAAAAAAAAGTACGAAGTACGAGGTAGTACAAATGAATACCCAAAACATACTGTATTTAAAATTATTTGAAGTATAGATTAAAACACAGTAACACTTGAGACAAGCCATTTCTATGTCTTGCTATTTATGTGAACAATCATGACGTTATTAAATATAAATGTCCAATGCTGTACTACTTATATTGTGTGACTCTCTAGTGTGCATGGATTCAAATCATGTAGTCACTATTTATACAGGAGTAGATGAGAGAATCCTTATGTTGAATATAAAAACCTTGAAAAGTGGGCACAAGAATAATGAAGTGTTGTATGAGGGATCCAGCACAGTCCTTATGATGTTGACAAAAACAGATAAACAGATGTCTTAGTAAATGTTTTCTTTACATTTCATAAAGATGACATTATCTTTACAGTCTAAAGTATGTAAATAAATACAAACGTAAATATTTGTATGATGGTTGAGGTCCTAAATAGTCCAAATAATATAAACAAGAATATAGTTCTAAACTTACTATTACATTTTGTGTAAGCAAAATAACAATTCAGTGCACTATTTACTTTTGATGTAGTTGCTTCTATATTTATTTTGAGCTAGCATTTTGAAATTGCAATTTAATGAAACCAACAAAAGTATTTGTTTTTTGCAGAGTTGCAAATTACTTCTTAGTTTTAGACCCTCAAGTCCATATGGCCAAAACACACACTCAAAGCCAAGTTACCTCTTTGAGGCCGTGAAATCTGGTGAACTGTAACCCATCAGCCACCTGTGCATTACATGAGGATGCTGCGTTCTAAGCAATAATCAGTCCTGTGAAATTTACTGGATTATTTGTTTCATAGTGAGCTACAAAACTCCTTTCACCATGAGTACATGCACACAAGAAATCTATACTATATACTTTAAAGACTTTATTAAAAATCAACATCCTTATTTAGTGCAGATGATATGCATAGATGTAACTATAAACTATTAAAACAAATTGCAACATTGTTATGGTGTTCCAATAATTAATTGCATTGATTGATGGAAACGTTCTTTGTAATCAACCCCTCTCTTCTAGCTGTAGCCCACATCACTTAGCTGAGCAATAGGTCTATTATTCTGTGCTTTGAGGCTGTCATTTTCTGTCTAATTGTTCGGGTCCCTTATTCTGGTAAGGCCAATCTGCATCCAGAGGGTTGATAGCCTTTATATAGAATGTTTGCAGCTCAGCACAAATAAATAATTCTCCCAGGAAGTTGAAGATTCTTTGGTGCCTAGCTTACCAGGCTTAAATATACTTTTCTGATTGTCTTCAAAAATGCAAGCCTTGTGGAGCATGATGTAAAATGCAAAACATTGTATATAAATACCCCTGCACCTTTGCTTAATTCTATCACACATTATAAATTAAATTAATATTAGATGAGTATTTGATGTTCTATCAGACTATACTAAAGCAAGTGTTACATCTTGTAGATGTTTTGTCAATATTAAATGCAGTACAGTTTTATAAATGAAAACTGCGCACTTAGATACACTAATATATGAAATACAATGGGTTACATGAGAAGAAAAACATAGGAATGATTGTCTAAAAATGGACTGTATGCTGCCTTGGGTGTTGTAGTACTCACGTTTAGTCTCCATTTTAGATCTTATTTCTAACCTGAAACCTTTCTTTAATTGTGAGTTTTTACATATATTTCTTTAATACAAGAATGTGATACACACGTTTTTATTCATAGTAGGTAACGTCCCCTGTAGTCTGCACCATTAGTTCCAGGGTCCCAAAGCCCTTGTTAATTTTTTTTGCTTTTTGGAGACAACGTTTTCTCCCTTGACAAACTAAAGACGCTGTTCTGCACCTCTGGCACATTATGATAGGGATAGTGTTCTCTTATATAAACAGCATCAATGCTAAACTCGATGATAGGGGTGCTTCATGTTGAGGATATCATGGCACTGCTTTTAACCTTTCTGATATGCAGCCCTGTTGACTCCCAGCTTCATCCCGAGAAAGAAGAGAGCAGTGCAAAGAAAAGTGTGCAGGGTTGTACACTTACACAGGTGAATTTGTGAGTGCACTGAGGAGGCCTTCCTGACACTTAATATCAAGGTATGGGAGTTATATCACTCCAACAGGTTTGGCAGAGGGATTCTCCTGCAATGCTCTATTTAGTGCAAAGTTACTAGTAACAGATTGTAGTAAAATTAGGTACAATTAAAATGGCTGAATTGATTATATTTTTTACAATTCTAATAATTCCTGACACAATGATCTCCTTAATAAGCACTGTTCAAGGTTTAGTTACAATAAAAAGAACTTTTCACTAATTATTTGAAAATGTACTTTCATATCTTTTCTTGGTGACACCATGGGCATTTAAAAGTAACAATAGAAAGGGTTACATGTGTTTCCACAAATTCCTTGGGAATAGGAATGGTTATGTTCAAAGGTACCAGCATCATCTATCACCCTGTGAGGTAGGCGTTGTAGGTTTGGCACTGTGAACTAGCCAAAACAAAACCAACATTCACTGATAATACAGGTAGACTAAGGGTCTGAGTAGGTCTTAACAGTATTACTATTGTCCTGCCACAGCCGTGGTCCTGAGTACTCCATCAAGCTCAAGGTGTTCCGACTGTAACAGCAGCGTTGCACTGACCATATTTAGATAGCGCAGCCATGCTGATGGTGTACCAGCCACGGTCAATAACAGCACAGACCCATCCAGCATTGTACTATGGCCATTGAATGGATGTCACACCTGATGTAAATTGTAAATTCAACAATTGTGACCACCTGCAAAAGAAACTTTAAAAAACACTCTATTTCAGACCATGTTCCTTTGCAATTCCACTGCTTACCACCAATCAGAGGACAATCCTGCCACTGAACAGTTTTTTTCACATTTTTTCATTATTTTTTAAATCACTTTAGGGGCACTATCATATTTATTTTGTGATCACTATGGCAGAGAGGAGGATGTCATGTTTTTCAGAGGGAGAATTGACAGTCATTGTGGATAACATTATTAGAGTAGAGCCACAATTGTTTGGAGTACAAGTACAAAATACTACCATATCTCAGTAAAAGCAAATGTGGAACTGAATGGTTCACAGAGTTAATGATGTAGTTAACAATATGTGCACACAGGAGGATGTAATGAAGAGGTGGAATGATCTGCAGGGGAAAGTGCATTCTCAGATGATTGGTGGTGGTTCTTCCAGCCCCTCATTACAACTCTTTCCCTCTCATTTGCTAACGCCATTTTTCCAGCCTCGCTAATGGGGCAATGCTCCCTTTGCATACACGATGCCTGGCAGAAAGGGTTACAAAGTTGCACAATGCATGCATTGCAACACCCTGTAAATAGGGTGCTGGATTTCGGCCTCATTGGGCCACATTATTTTTCAAAAACAATGTTAATGTGGCGCATTGTGTGTAATACATTGCTAGGTTAGTTCAGTAAAGATTCCACATGATATGTGGTACAATTCAAGTATACTTTGATTACTTGAAGTAAATGTTACAATTGTGAAATGGTCAGACAAAGGAAACAGACTTTCGGTTCACGGACATTTTGGTACAAAATTGCAGTATTTGTGGACACATATTGATACCTAAGTAACTTTTGGTGAATGTACGTGATGCAGATTATTTTACAGTGTAAACACACTGTACAAATGTGTTTCTGGTTACTGGTAGTTTTGGGGACATAAGTTCAGTATTATAAACAACAAAGCCCTAGCAATCAGAAGCATGAAACAGATGTGCAGAGAAATAAAAGTGAACAAGAGATAAGGCCATACATGATATAGGAGCTAGCTTGGGGAATTTCTAGACTGCGAACAAATAGTTAATGGAATTCCTCTCTACATGTATGAGATACCGCTTAACTGACTGCAGTCTCCCACCCATCTCAACCACATGCCTCAACTCCCACCCCTTCCTCATCCCTAATCCCTGCAGTATCTAAAACAAACTCACTCCTTTGCACACACCCACTCCATTACACAGAAGCAGCACACCCATACATACATGCACACATCAAAAAACAGACAGACACACAAACATACAAACATCACACCCTCCACCACCACTACAAGCATACGCAGACACCACACAACACACCACATGCACAGCCACCACCACCACACCCACCACCACACAAACATGCACAATGACTTCTATCACACAACACCCACAGACACCACACACACACAAGCACAAGCACCACCACGACTCCTGCAGACACCACACAAACATGTACAACCACCACTGCACACCAATGTACTAGCACATCTTCAGACACCAAAACCACACACAGCACACCTATCCACACATACACATGCATTGTATACAAATGTCCACACTCACTAAAACAACAGACACCACAAACCAAAACTTATACCACATACAGCAGACACACAGGCACTTATTCACATTTGTGACAATTCCAAACACAGGGTTAATTTGTGACATATTTTTTATGATGCAAACATCTGTGCTGCACATTTGTGATGGGCATTTTATTTTTGGTGCAAACATTCATCTTGTTACTGGCTACTTACACCAAACCTTTGAATGACTCTCTTATTTTGCCAGGACAATGCATGTATGTTTATTTTAACATGATGTGATCCAAATATACACATATGCGTTACACTGGTAAATTACACTTTAGAGTTAAACACATCTAATGTTTGACAGAAATTACACATGGGGACATTTAACCTTCGTACATCTCTGACACGTTCAGAGTTTAAAGCTAACATTGGTTGTACAGTCTGTGTACACTCATTTGTAATATTATATAGTCCAATTGCTATTTTATATTGGTTTTATGTTGTTCAAATTAGGTGTCCTGTTTATGTAAAGGTTATGGTTGTTTCGGGTACCTTCTTGCAGACACCTGTATGGACACATTTCAATTTAGGATTGATGTGACTTTTTGTATTGGTGTCCTTTGCCATGGAGGCAGATAGTACCAGATTGGAGGGTTTTACTAATATATCGATGTGTATTTTTAAGTGTATCAAACAACATTACACACATATCTCTTGTACATCATTGTACTATTTTTTGCATATATTTTGTTAACATGCATATGTTCAGTGCTAATGTACATCGACAATTCAGAGGATGCCAGGTAAAACAGTGACTTGTCTTCGATTGCAGCGATGACTGGTTACATTTTGTCATGATCCAGCAGCAGTAGCAAAGGTAATAATTGCTTGATCAGATTCATGGTGGCAGGAAGTGTGAAAACTCAATAAAAGGCAAGCTTCATGCTTAGAAATCTCCCAATCCACAGTTGCGTCAGCAGGAAGGCACATTGTGATTGGTTGAGTAGTAAAACTGTCTGGAGTCCTGCTGCCAGCCGCTTTTGCCTATTGCTTCATCAACACGGGTGAAGATTCATGGTTGTGATAGCGGTTAATTAACAGTCTTTCGTTTATGGACCTGCCAACATTTAAATCAGGTGGATAGACATCCGAGCTGGCAGATGGGTTTTTCATCAAACAATCGACAGCTGGAACATCACCCCCAAAATCTATATCAGGCCCTAAGTCTCTATATTGTGATTTTGTTTTTTAGATCATACACAGTCCTACTTAATTTGTAAGAGCCATATAACATGGCACAACCAGCTTTCTAGGTTTGGTACCTATTTAATGGGTCTCCTGAGTAGTTTTCTTGTGTGTGCCCAGGGCTCCTTCATCACCTTTGTACAGAGACATCTGCGACAATAAGAATTTTGCCTCCTCTGCCTTAATAGGAAGCACCTATATATGTCTGTAGGTTGTTCAAGCTTGAAATTTAGAAAGGATTTTACCATATACGGTTTATTTTCTTTGAATTCAATTCATTTAGGCCCATATTTATACTTTTTGACGCAAAACTGCGCCAACGCAGTTTTGCGTCCAAAAAATTAGCGCCGGCTAACGCCATTCTGAAGCGCCATGCGGGCACCGTATTTATTGAATGACGTTAGCCGGCGTTAGCCGCCGGCACCGTCTGGTGTGCGTTAAAAAAAACGACGTACACCAGGCAGCGCCGGCGTAGGGGGATATGGGTCTTGGGCGTCAAGAAATTGGGCAAGTCAGGTTGAGGCAATTTTTTCGCCTCAACCCGATTTGCGCCATTTTTTTTCACTCCCAACCCCCATAGAAATGACTCCTGTCTTAGCAAAGACAGGAGTCATGCCCCCTTGCCCAATGGCCATGCCCAGGGGACTTCTGTCCCCTGGGCATGGTCATTGGGCATAGTGGCATATAGGGGGGCACAAATCAGGCCCCCCTATGCCACAAAAAAAAAAAAAAAAAAAACACTTACCTGAACTTACCTTAATGTCCCTGGGATGGGTCCCTCCAGCCGTGGGTGTCCTCCTGGGGTGAGCATGGGTGACAGGGGGTGTCCCTGGGGGCATGGGAGGACACCTCTGGGCTCCTTCAGAGCCCACAGGTCCCTTAACGCCTGCCTTTTGCAGGCGCAAAAAAACGGCGCAAAAGCGTCCGTACGTAATTTTTTTTGACCCGCCCACTCCCGGACGTGATTTTTGCCCGGGAGTATCAATCCGACACACATGCCTCGGAGTCGATTTTTTTGACGGGAACGCCTACCTTGCATATAATTAACGCAAAGTAGGTGTCCACGCTAAAAAATGATGCTAACTCCATGGACTTTGGCGCTAGACGCGTCTAACGCCAAAGCATAAATATGGAGTTAGTTTTGCGTCTAAATTGCGTCAAAAAAAACGACGCAATTTCGGCGCAAACGGAGTATAAATATGCCCCTTAATATTGCACAAACAGTGAATATTCCTGTTGAGTCCTGACAATCTATCACTGCTCAGTTAACTACAGAGGGGCTTGTACTTGGCAGTGAATATGCTACCTTCGTAATTGAGGCAAATTAATCTTGTAAATGTGAAGATTTTTCTTTCTGGGTTCATTTTCCTGCAGTACAAGCCAATTTGTGAACATTTCACAAATACACTGAGGCTCCAGTTCCAGCTGCAGAAAGACCTTATGATTATTTAGAAATGCCATTATATTACTAGGAACATCATAATTGGTTCGAGTACACCCTCCCACATACACCTCAAAATGTCTGACTGGGTCATCTCAGTAATGAGGGGGCAACAGGCCGGCGGTAAAAAAAATTGAATTATTACCACGGCGGAAACCACCAACACATATAGCCACCTTAACACACTGACGACCACGGTGGAAGCAACAAGCACCACGGCAGTAACCGCCAACAGTCAGGCAGTAGACAAGGTTCTGCCCACTGTATTATGAGACACCAATCTGCCACCTTTTCTGGGGCAGTACCAACGTCATCAAAAGGACTGCGGAAAAAGTAGACAGAAGGCAAAGGACTCACCTCTGGAGACTCAAGGAGGAACCACCATGCCATGGAGCCTGAACTGCAGATCTTCCCCATGCTAGTCTACCTTCTCCTACACCAGGAATCCCAATGCCGGCGACGACGACCACGGTGAGTACTGCCGCCTAGCACACATGGGAGGGGGAGGAAAAAGAGAGTGGCACACACATGCAACACACTACACCCCCACCCCCAACACCGCACACACAAGAAGATGCAATAACAACACATATTCACCCCCATCCCCTCAGAAATAATGCAAGGATAAAATTATTTGAAGAAAGTGAGTGTAATAATATAAAATACTAGAAATATGTCATCAAAAATCAAAACAGTATTTACAGATATACAAATGAAGGGCCACTGCCCAGTCCATAATGTCTGTGGGCCACAGGGCCATATCACATAGGCCAAGACCGCATTTGACTCTTGCCTCAATTCAGACAAAACACTGCTGGGGCATCAGGTCGAAAATACACAGGCACCCCAGAAGAAAGGGGGGGTCACCTCAGCCTGAAGATGGTACAATGCCACTGCTCCTGGAGGGAGTTACATGCCCTATGCAATGTGCTAGGGAGTGCAAAGCCACAGTCTCTCAAGTGGATGGTTTGCCCACTGCTTGGACCTGTGGAGTGCAAAGCCACAGTCTCTCCAGTGGGTGGTTTGCCCACTGCTTGGTCCTGGGGAGTGCAAAGCCACAGTCTCTCCAGTGGGTGGTTTGCCCACTTCTTGGTCCTGGGGAATTCAAGGCCACAGTCTCTCCAGTGGGTGGTTTGCCCACTGCTTGGTCCTAGGGGGTGCAAAGCCATAGTCTCTCAAGTGGGTGATTTGCCCACTACTTGGTCCTGGGGCGTGCAAGGCACAGTCTCTCTAGAGTATGGCTTCTCCACTGGTTCTGGAGGGGGGCTTGTGCCCAGTGTGCTTCATCCTGGCAAAGAGGGGGTGAGTGGATGCCGTCTTCCACTGGTTCTGGAGGGGGCCTTGTGCTCAGTGTGCTTCATCCTGGCAAGGAGGGGATGAGTGGATGCCTTCTTCCACTGGTTCTTGAGGGGGCCTTGTGCCCTATGTGCTTCACCCTGGCAAGGAGGGGGTGAGTTGATGCCTTCTTCCACTGGTTCTGGAGGGGGACTTGTGCCCAGTGAGCTTCATCATGGCTAGGAGTGGACGAGTGGATGCCTTCTTCCACTGGTCCTGGAGGGGGCCTTGTGCCCTGTGATGCAGCACATGGGGAGTGCAAGGTCACAGTCTCTCACCTGGGTGTCAGATCCACGAGATTTGCTGTGGACAGGATGAATGACACTCCATGGAGGCAGTACTACAGTCCATCCGCCGGTGGTGACGGCTGTACAGTGGTGGCAGTGCCCGTGCTGGTGGCGGTGCTACCAGTGGTGGAGGGAGGCTTCAGTCCTTCCCCTGCAGCCTCGGACGGCTGACCATTGAGGCTGCTGCTGCTGTCAGTGATGCCAGTGGCAGTGTTCCTGGTGGTGCTGCTGGCAGTGCGGCCAGTGGTGGGGGGAGGCTCCAGCCCTTCCCTTGCAGCCTCGGACGGCTGCCCACTGGGGCTGCTGCCAGTAGTGCTGGTGACGGTGGCGGTGTTGCTGGCGGTGCTGCTGGCGGTGCTGCCAGTGGTGGGAGGAGGCTCCAGCCCCTCCCCTGCAGCCTCGCACGGCTGCCCACTGGGGCTGCTGCTGCTGCCAGTGGTGCTGGTGGCTGTGCCTGTGGCAGTGCTGCTGGCAGTGCTGCTGGCGGTGCTGCCAGTGGTGGGGTGACGCTCCAGCACTTCTCCTGCAGCCTCGGATGGCTGCCCACTGGGGCTGCTGCTGCTGTAAGTCGTGGTGGTGGCGGTGCCTGTGGTGGTGCTGCTGGCAGTGCTGCTGGCGGTGCTGGTGGCGGTGCTGCCAATGGTGGGGGGAGGCTCCAGCCCTTCCTCTGCAGCCTCATACGGCTGCCCACTGGGAATTCTGCTGCTGCCAGTGGTGCTGCTGGCGGTTCCGGTGGCAGTGCTGGTGGCGATGCTGCCAGTGGTCTGTGGAGGCTCCAGCCCTTCCTCTGCAGCTTTAGATGGCTGAAGCACCATGGTTGGTGGTGGGGCCTCAGATTCTGTCACAGCACCAGGCCTCCTGTTCCTCCTGCCTGCAGGGGCAGTCTGTTTGCCCTTGCCCTTGGCAGGTGGTGGTGCCTCCTTGCCCTTTGCAGCTGGTGGTGCTTCCTTGCCCTTGGAAGCTGGTGGTGCCTCCTTGCCCTTTGCAGCTGATGGTGCCTCCTTACCCTTGGCAGCTGGTGGTGCTTCCTTGCCCTTTACAGCTGGTGGTGCCTTCTTGCCCTTGGCAGCTGGTGGTGCATCCATGGCCTTGCCCTTGGCAGCTGGTGCAGGCACACTGCCAGTGCTTATGGGTGTCTCCTTGGAGCCGCTCACACCTGCAGTAGCTGCCGAAACTATAGTGGCCATGGACTGTGTGGCTGAGGTGCTGGCCTGGGTTCTGCCCACCCTGGCCAGAAGTGAAGGAAGGAGGGGAGGGGTAGGGAAGAGGTCAAGGGTGGAGAGGAAAAGCTTCTTAGGGACACCGGGGCAGGAAGAGGATGAAGGTTTGGGAGTGGAGGAATAGGGAGTGGCTGTAGGAAGTGTCTCTCTGCCGTGTTTGGGTACAGGTGCATGGGCTGGATGCTGTTGTGAGGTGGATGGCGGTTGAGTGCTTGCATTTGTGTACTCTGGGAGGAGGGGGCACAGACACAGTGGGAAAGGACATAGGGGACATGTGCATGGATGTGGGTGTGGTGAATGCCAGTGAGGGGTGTGTAGTGATAGGGTTGCTGGTGATGGAGGTAGTGGATGAGAATGTAGTGCAGGCAGGTGTGAGTGGAGACGCTACTGGGAGGGAGGTGGACAAGGAGGGGGACACATTGGATGCAGTGGATGTTGATGTGTCTGCTTCTGGATGGTGTTTTTGTGAGTGCCTGTGGGATGATGTCTGGTTCTTGCATTTGCCTAAGCCACTCTTGGGTGTTGTCTTGGGTGCATGCTGGTCTGATTGTGTGCATGGGATAGGTTAGGGTTCAGGGGAATGGGATTGGGTAGAGGAAGTTGGAGTGGGGAGGCTAGAAACAGTGACAATGGCTGCCATCAGGGAGTATGTTACAAATGCCCTGCCAGCCCATGGATGGCACTCACAATGGTTGACTGCCCAACAGAGATGTATCGCAGGAGGTCAATAGCCTACTCACTCAGGGCAGCAGGGCGAACTGGGGCAGGGACTGAGGTGCCTGAGGCTGAGGGGCTGCTGGGAGGGCAATTCTGATATGGGGGTGGTGGCTGTACCTGTACTTGGGGTGGCCACAGAGCTGTCCACCACCAGCAGGGAGCTTCCATTGGGGGAGGAATCACTGTTAGAACTTCCCCTCCTGTCTCCGCCGTGGTGCTCTTTTCGACCTCCGTCTCACTGGTGCCCTCACGGTCGGTGGATTCGGCCTCCAGTGCCATGTGGGATGCAGTTCCCTCCATCCCCGGTGCCTCTGCTCCTCCACCAGATGATGCTAATACACAGAAGGACAGGGTAACAAAACAGAAAGGGGGGGAAAGAGACAGAGGATACACTTGGTCAATGCCAGCAACAACACCACCGTTGGCGTACACAACACACAGGAGACAGCCCTACGCACTAGGCGATGCACTACCATTCACAATGCTAGTCACCAGGCCATGGACAGTAATACCTAACACCAGTAGCAGCATTCCTGAGGCTCACAGATCCCTGCCCAGTAGTAGATGCCACTAGCATGTTTGGGGGTGGAGTGCATCAGCCCCTGTCCAACATGGAACCTACCCTGCAATGTCCAGCCTGGCCTAAGTGCACCCACAGGCCCACATCCCTGACCCACAGACCATCCCTCCACTAGCAAGTAATATATTGGGAACTGTATACACCCCCTTGTGGCTGCTGTGATGCCCTTAAGCACCCATCCAGCTCCGGATAGGCCACCGCCAGTATGCGGAACATCAGTGGAGTCAGGGTTCGACGGACACCCCTTCCTCGCTGGGAGGCCATCCCCAGCTGGGCCTCTGCCATATTCCTTGCCCAGCGTCTGGGGTCCTCCCTCCGTTTCCAACAGTGGGTGCTCCGCCTTCCGTAGACCCCCAGGGCCATGTACACTTTTTCTAAAGGGCACTGACCTGCAGAAAAATGAAAGTGGAAAAAGGGATCAGTCACACCATCCGGCCTGTTACACCCATGGCCCACCATATTTCTTCCATCCCCTTATACACATACATTGCCCACCATCCATGCTGCACATTGCCAAGGACCCCTCCACCACCAACCCCTTAATACACATCGCACCATGCATTAATGCCCTATGCATCGTGCCTACAGTGTACTCATCTGTTGGTCTGGAGGCCCATCCACCAGTTTCTCCAACTCGGCAGCTGTGAAGGCAGTGGCCCTTTCCCCAGTGACTCGAGCCATGGTCGCTTCCAGACACAGGTCACAGCGGTACTTGCAATGTAGGTACTCTCCTGTTGAAGGTCAGGTAGCAAGTGAGTGAGCAGTTCGAAAATGGTGGTGCGTACCGTCACAGCCGGTGTACATCACCATTGACCACTGTAACCTACAGGGCCCAATGATAACCAATGAGGAGTTGCACGGCGGTACTCGACTACCTCCTGCAATGGCGCACAATGTCAGCAGCATTACCTCATTTCCACCTGTCCCTCCACACAGGACAGACGTCTGCCATTTGAGGGGGGGGTGGCCATTGCACCTAACTGCGTCACAGCTGACATAAGCACATTTTGGGACTAAACATAAAGATACTGATTCTGTCACAACATGCAATGCATTGTACTTTGAGGAAATGTTAATAACTGACCAGATGCTCATCGTTTTGCCAAGACTAGGAGATGGAGACATCCCCGTGTACAGGCCCCTGGTGGACTTGGCAACAATGGAGGACAGGCACATTATCCTCACCTACAGACTTGATGGGCCACAATCCAAGAGCTGTGTGCCCAGTTGGAGCCAGACCTGATCTCAACTCTCCGTCAGCCCAGTGGTATCCCCCCTCTTCTGCAAGTCCTATCCGTGCTCCATTTCTTGGTGAGTAGCTCCTTCCAAGTGACAGTGGCCATGGCAGCAGGAATGTTCCAGCCAATGTTCTCAAACGTACTGACCACAGTGTTTTCTGCCCTGATGAAACACATGCGTAGCTACATCGTTTTCCCCTGGTGGGGGATTTGACCACAGTGAAAGCTGACTTCCAAGCAATGGGACATATCCCCAACATAGTTGGGCAATTGATGGTACACATATTGCCTTTGTCCCTCCCCCTGGAGAAATGAACAGGTGTTCAGGAATTGGAAGAGCTTTCACTCTATGAATGTGCAGATAGTGTGCCTGGTGGACCAGTACCTCTCCCATGTAAATGCAAAGTATCCTGGTGTGGCTAATAGGTGAGCCCATGGTCACCACCCAGTGTGTGTTGGTATATGGGTGTGGGGTTGGCCCTAAGGGTGAGTGTCTGGCAAATAGGTATCCGTCAATATTTACAGGTGACTCTGGTTACCCCAATCTCTCATGGCTACTGATCCCAGTGAGGAATCTCAGGACAAGGGCAGAGGAACGTTACAATGAGGCACATGGGTGAACCAAACAAATTATAGAGTGATCCTTTGGCCTCCTGAAGGCCAAGTTTCGGTACCTCCATCTGACAGGTGGATCCCTGTGCTACTCACCCAAGAAGGTGTGCACGATCATCGTGGCTTGTTGCATGATGCACAACCTTGCCTTTAGACGCCATGTGTCTTTTCTTCAGGAGGATGAGGTTGGACATGGTTGTGTGGCAGTGGTGAAGCCTGTGAACATTGATGAAGAGGAGGCAGAGGATGAGGATGTGGACAACAGAACATCTATCATTTGACAGTACTTCTAGTGACACACAGGTAAGACACTGTAACTTCACCTTCCATTGCAGTTTTTTGTTGTAAATTTTCGCTGCTGTTCCCGCTACTATGGCCACTTACTGTACCCTTTGACATGTCTATTCATAGATATTTGTGCCATACTCTGGCTCCTGGTGTATTGACTGCAGCACAATACAGGTCATACCTTTGTATACATTGCTGTACAGTCTACTTACAATGTCTACAGATTGTGAAAGGAATACATACTTAAATCATTTGACATACTACATACTTGTATTTTTTAAAGTGTTTATTTACTTGCTGAAAATATAATGGGGTTGTGCAATAGGCTGGGGTGATGGTGGAGGAATGTCCAGGATAGAGTCCATTCAATGTGGATCACAGGTGCATTGTCCAAGAGGGCATAGGAAGGGGAGCAATGGCAGTTCAAGGTGGACAGTGTGACAGAGAAGGACACAAGGGTGACATTCAGGAGAGTCTTATTTCTGGGTGGGGGTCTTGGCAATGTTCCCTGGCTTCTGCCTGGGTCGCACGGACCGTTTGTGGGGTGGTTCTCCTTCTGCACGGGGTGAGGTGCTGGTGGCCTGTTGTTCCTGTGGTGGGGCCTCCTGTCCACTATCGGCAGCGGAGATGGAAAGCTGTTCATCATTTTGGCTAGTGTCAGGGGCCCGTTGGTGTGCCACTGCCTCCCTCATGTCTGCCAGCACCCCTGCAATGGTGACCAGGGTGGTGTAGATGTCTCTCAGGTCCTCCCTGATCCCCAGGTACTATCCCTCCTGCAGCTGCTGGGTCTCCTGCAACTTGGCCTGTATCTTGGCCATCGTCTCCTGGGAATGGTGGTATACTCCCAGGATGTTGGTGAGTGCCTCCTGGAGAGTCAGTTCCCTGGGCCTATCCTCCCCTTGCCACACAGCAGTCCTCCTAGCTTCCCTGTTGTCCTGTGCCTCTGTCCCCTGAACCGTGTGCCCACTGCCACTGACACCAGGTCCCTGATCGTCCTGTGTTTGTGGGGTGTCCGTGGTCCCTGTAGTGGTGGATACACTGCTGATTTATGTGTTCTGGGGACAGAGGTATGGGCCCGCTGGGTGGGTACAGTGGTGGTGTTTCCTGAGAGAGGAGGCTCTGTGGTGGTATAGGACTGTGCCTGGGTAACCGATTGTCCGGGGATCCCTGATTGGCCAGGTTGGTCATCCAGATCCAGGGTCCAGAGCTGTTGTCATCACTGTGATCCTCTTGTGTGGGACTTGTGGGGATCTAAATGCAGTATTATTGTTTCTGCATGTGACATCTTGTGCATGGGTGTGTTGCCCTGTATAGTTGTGAGTGCCCTGTGAGCTTTGCCTTGTGTGTAGTTATTTTGTGGGCTAGGTGACTCTCTCTAGTGTGCATGCTGTGGTGATGGGTGTCCATGCAGGGCTGTGAGTGTTGTCCATGCATTGGTGGTGCATGCAGTGCTGGGTACTGGGATGAGTGGGTGGTGATGGTGAAGTGTGTGGGAGGTGGTGAAGTGATGGAAGTGAGGGTGAGGGTGGGGGTATATGATGGCATGCAAGTAGGGGGGTGAAAGTAGTAAAGATTTGCCTTACCAGAGTCCAGTCCTCTGCAACTCAGCCCCTTGGGCCCTCAGGATGCAGTATTGCCAAGACTTGCTAATACCATGTTGTTAGTTGTGTGGGAGGAGGGGGGGTCCACCACCAGTCCTCTGTACAGCTATCTGGTGTCTTGCAAACACAGAACGCACCTTCCCCCGTAGGTCGTTCAACCTCTTCCTGATGTCATCCCTTGTTCTGGGGTGCTGTTCCATGACACTGACCCTGTCCATGATCCTCTGCCATAGCTCCATCTTCCTTGCAATGGATATCTGCTGCACCTGTGATCCGAATAGTTGTAGCTCTACCCAGATGATTTCCTCCACCATGACCCTTAGGAACTCCTCTGAGAACCTGGGGTGTTTTTGAGGTACCATGGGTGTAGTGTGTGTGGTGTGTGTGAGGGTGTGTGAGGTGATGTGTTGGGGTGTGTGCTGTAAGGTGCGTGGGTGGTGTAAGGGTGATGTGTTCTGTGGCTCTGGTTCTGTGGGTGCTCTCAGTGTGTGTCTCTCTCAGTTGTCAATTTCTTTGAGTCGTACAGGGATGTGGGTGGTGTGGATGTGTGTTTTATAGTGGTATTGGTGTGTGGGTGTGATGTGTGTATGAGTGTCAGGTGTGTGTAGTTTGAATTGTCCAATGTGGAGTTGTCTGTCTTGTATGTGTATGTGTAGTTGAGCGCAGCAGTATGTACCGCCAATGGTTTACCGATGTTGAATGTCCGCCACGGTGATTCGTTGGTCATAATGCTGTTGGCGAAGTTCTGTTGGCGTAACGGTGTGGGTTTTGCTACTGCCAGTTTATCACTGACCTTTGGGCTGGCGGATTTGTGTTTGTGTCTGTATAGTGACGGATTTCTATATGTGGGTCACAATATGGGTAGCAATATACCGCTGCAGTCATTGTATTTTGGCAGCTATGTGTCTCCCTTATGGTATGGTTCCTCCTGTTGTGAACTGTGCTACATGGTGTACTGTATTTGCTGTTATTTGTACTAGGCCTGAGTGGAATTCGCAAAGTCACGGTATGTGGAACTCTATGGAACGATTCAATAGCTCTGCTGTGCTACATGGAGTTTCGCTGGTGGGTGGAGTTTCCTCATCGTTTCCTTTCAAATTGAGTTTTATGTGAAACACAATGATGAGTATGTCCTTGCATTCAAAATCACTCACAAACCACACCATGCGGTTATCATTTGCACTGCCATCTTGTTTTCTTACACTGTTCATGGTGCTGGGCCTGTTTTTTAAATTGTTTGAATAACTTTCTTATCTTTTCATTGCTCCGTCCTCCCAATGAATCTACCCCTCATTGTTATCTATTGTATTAGTGTGTGTTTTTGTGCCTGTCTATTTGTATGTTTTTTTCATTTTTTGTGTTTATCGTGACTTCTTGCATTTTTGTTTATTTTTCCCTTTACTATCTTTTTTCCTTCCTTCCTTTTCCTGTTTCTTTTCTTCATCCCACTCAGCACCAATGCAAAGCAGGGCAGTGAACAGGGGAGCAGTGGTGCCAGGCCCTCCTAAACAGCCAACAGCAGCTGCCTACCTTGTGTATGACGGTGCTGCCAACGTGTGCAGCCCTGGGCTACTTTTTTTGTGAGGAAGATGTGGTAGTACTGTTTTTTGTACTTGGAGCACCACATCCATTCCATGTTGGCAGCAGGAAGAAGTCCTGGCAGTGGGTACCCCCTGCAGAGTATCAGCAGCATTAAAGAAGGGTGGCCAGGTGTGTGCAGCACAACAGTCAGGTCTAGCGCACTACCCAGCAGCTGATGCACCACTAGGTGGATATCCTCCACAAGGAACAGGATCTGCTTGATCTGCTAGATGTTGAGATTCAGTGGCTCGGTGAGTATTAACTATATTATTTATTCTGTTTGTTTTCTACTATCCTAACTTTTTTTCCAAATAGTATGCTGCTTGTACTCAGAGGTAAGTTTTGCTTAGTTTGTGTTAGTTTTTGTTAGAAATATTATAATGTAATGCAGGTTGTATTTATTTAAGAAGCCATTGCAATGCACACTCCTCTGTCCTCCTGTCACCATAGTGAATAAGTGATATCAGTGAGTTAGCATTCTCTGTGACTTACTTTATGTAGCTCGTACAGTCATAAGAAATTTTACACTGTGTAGTACAAGTATGCATCTATGCGTTGCAAAAAAAGGAGAATGAGTTGGTCCATCAAGTGGGGTTGAGAAATGAGAATACAATTAAAGATCATTCATTGCAATGCATTGGTTACAAATATAATTTTGGGTAAGAAATTTAAAATAGGGATTTTAGGAGTATTACCAGCTCAATGATAGTCAATACTAGTAGCATTGGTGATCTGATTTAGACAAGTACAATGTTACTGTTTTTGCCCGTTCTGATCATTTTGTGGAGGTTAACTGTACCACTAATCTATTTTCTTTTATCTTCCTTATTTCTTCCATAAGCACTCAATGGCAAGAAGAGAGGCAGCACAGAGGCGGGTCTGGCAAGAGCTGGGGAGGAGTTACAAATCATCAGTGACAATGCTGAGGGCCCCGCTCATCCCAGTAAGTCCTATTATTTATTATTTCCCTAACTTTTACCTCTGCCCACTATTATACTACTTTGAATTTTTTCTTTTTCTAATCTGTACTAGTCTGTAGATGTCTTCTTTTTTGTTAGTAATCTTTTCCTCTCCCCTATATATATTGTTGTGCTGTAGGACTAAGAACAGCTTTTTGATTCTCAACTATCTACTGTGAAGATTGCAGGCCCAAGTAAGCTAATATTATAAATATTATTCACCATGCATGTTTGTTAAGAAGGCTTTCTTATTTTCCTACTCGTGATCTAACAGTTAATGAGAGAGTGGCAATGGTCATAGACCACCCACCCCACAAAAATGTGTTGTGCAATTCATTTATATAGTATACCAGCACTTCCCATAACAGTGCAACATGGCTGGAAAGTATGAGGTCCCATTGCATTTGCCAACCAACACCATATGTCTTTCTCAGACCATTATAATTCCAACTCTTCATGGTGCATCAATGATTCCGAGTCATCATAATCATAGGCTTTAGCTCTGCTCTTCCATTACGAATAGTTTTCGGTTGGCTTGACTACCTTGCTTTTCTAACATTGTGAATCAACAAAATTCCCAGAGTGATATTTTGGATAGAAGATACTGCAGTGCTTCTAACGGAGCTGTAGTGATGTTTTGCAATTGTATTTTTTTGATTAAAAAAATTAATGGGAGGTGTATCTGTCATCTAAAAATTGTATAATGTTTTTTTCCAGCTACACAGACCACAAGTGCTGCTGG
Source organism: Pleurodeles waltl (assembly GCF_031143425.1). Lineage (NCBI taxonomy): Eukaryota > Metazoa > Chordata > Amphibia > Caudata > Salamandridae > Pleurodeles > Pleurodeles waltl. Next base: position 53,867,720 of record NC_090439.1, on the reverse strand, counting down.
CTCTATTGCCACTGCAGGAGCAATGTCAGCTGAAGGGGGGGAATGGCAGCAGGGACATGCAGTGGTAAGTTATGTTGATTGCTTAGTGACAATTACTATTGTACTCAGTAGCTACAAGGGCCTCCGACCCAGGCCCCAGTTATGCAAGCCAGTACTAGCCTCCAGCCTCCTGACCATTCCATCACAGCCACTGCCACCAGCTGTCAAGAATTGCTACTGCCCCTTCCTAAACTGATACATGGAGGACATTGCTGCGGCGCATCCAGCAATGGCTGGACCACTTGGAGCGGTGGGAGGGGGAGAAAGCTGGAGAGGATCGAGCAGAGCATGGGCCAGTTCTGGACCCAAATCACCAGTGCCCTCTTCTAAGCCAAGAGTGGAAAGGGAGTTTGGACTGGGTGTTGGATTTTAGACTTCAGATTTAGTTGTGAACATTTGTTGTGGACTTTTGACTTTTGGGGATGGGACCATTTGTTTGGGGAAAGGGGTAGGCCTGTTGTTGATGGAAAGGTGGTGTTTTATTTGTAAAAATGAAAGAGGATAATTTATTTTACTTGGTATATACCTCAAATGTTTATTTTTGGTGTTTTAGTTTGCACTGCTGTCTTATAGTGCATCCTGCTTTTTAAATCTTCAAAAAAAATGCATGTCATTTACTTATAGCCTTGCTCTACTGACCCCTCGAACTATATTGACCACTTGGGTATGATTGCCATTGCTTTTTTTGTCTACAAAAATCTAGAAATACACACAAACAACATCTTCAGTAGAAGTTAATTACTGACTAAACAAGTTTAATTCAATCCATAGTTCTTCTCTTACCTGAATAGATTAAGCGAGGACTAATAGTACCTTAGCCTTCTTAATGAAAGGGTTTTCCTCACATGGCATCTTTAGGGGTGATAGTAGTAGTAGTAGTAGCAGCATGCTAGCGTGCTATCTAGGAAGACACTAGGGCCCTGATTTATACTTTTTGGTGCAAAACTGCATTACCGTAGTTTTGCACCAGAAGGTTTAGCACAGGCTTGCACCATTTTCTGTGCACCAGCCGGGCACCATATTTATGGAATGGTGAAAGCTGGTGCAAAGGGTAGACTAGTTTTAAAAAATGACATTAGTCGGGTGGGGCTGGCGGTATGGAAGAAGGGGGTTTTGCACAAAAAAATGACATTAGGCAGGTTAGAATGAAAAACAATTACTCCAACCTGCCTAAAGTCATTTTCTGACACAAAACCATCCATACCACATGATTCCTGCCTTAGAAAAGACAGGAGTCATGCCCACCACCCCAATGGCCAGCACAGGGGACCAGGGTCCCATGGACAGAGCCATTGCACCCTGTGCTATGTATGGACACCCATTTCAGGGCCCCCAATGGCACTTTAAAAAATAAAATAAAATACTTTTCTGTACTTACCTGGGATGGAGTCCCCCATCCTCCTCTGTCCCTCTGGTGTGGGTGGGGGTGTCCCTGGGGCCTGGGGAGGGCACCTGTGTGCTTATTCCATGGTGTTCCACCATGGAAATAGGACCTCCGTTCCCCTAACGCCTGCCCTGACCCAGGTGTTAAAAAATGGGCCAAAGCAAGCTTTGCACCATTTTTTAACCCTCCTCCCTCCCGTGCCCCATTTTTGCACATGGGTATACATATGACATTAAGGCCATAGAGAATTTTTTTTGCACAGGAACGCCTACCTTGCATCTCATTAAAACAAGGTAGGTTTCCACGTCCAAAAAAAGACTTTAACTCCATAAATTTGCCACTAGACGGGTCTTGTGCCAAAGTATAAATATGGAGTTAGTTTTGCACCTAATTAGAGTAAAAAAATATGACGCTAATTTGGTGCAAACAGAGTATAAATATGCCACTCGGTGCCACTCCCACGTTTGCAAACTCCTACTGCAGGATTAATCAAAGGGTTATCTATAATTGTCAACTATATTGAAAGAAAACAGAGAGTTAGTGGGTCATAAATTATAACTCCCCGAATTACACAATGACAGTATTGACACAACATATCAGATCTGATATGATAATAAAAACTAGCAATACCAACTTCTTCTGAGCAATGGGGAGCTAGTATTTAAAAAATAAACTTAGGAAATGAGATCCTCGAGTCAGGAGAAATGGACTCAAAGTCAGGAGTGTTTGGACAAGGTTAAGCGTTTACACAACACAAGCTCTTAATGATGATGTTGATGGGGCAGGTGTTGAATATTGCTCGGATAATAGAAGATCATACAGTGAGTTGGTGCCGCTTTCACCTTATCTGCCCCAGCAAGTGTGTGATCCATTTATGATGTGTAATTAAGTCACACCTCAATAATTCACACAACCCGGGAGAAGAGGGTTAGGGGCTCAACGAATGGATGGGAGAGAAGATTTGGGAAAAGGTGTGACAAAGACAAACACCATACAAAAAAAAACACAACAATAATATTCATGGGGTGCTGAGAAGCATACTATCATCAATCTGATGAGCAAGGAAACAATTAAGTTAAAGGTATGACACAGTTCAGTTAAATGTATTGCAAACAGCCCTCCTGCCCCAGAGAGACCCAAGATAGTAAATTTCTAATTGTCATGTCTTCTAGGTTTGAAAAATATAAATTACGGAGGATTGAATTCGACCCACCCAATGTATGACTGTTAAAGAAAAATAATATTGTATTGCCAAATTAGGTGGTGCATCTCTATTCTTCTTAGAATGTCCGTCACTCTTGGGTGCCTGGCTGAACCTGCCCAGGAAGTAAGCTGGGGTGTTGAGCTTTCACCAAATTTTGTTTGTGCAGGAGAGAGCTAGGAGAAAGCCTATGTATTGTAAATCAGTATCAGCATTATAGAGTACAGGAGAAGGACAAACAGAAGCAAGGTAAGTTTCATGAGGAATCAGGAGTGCACTAAAAAGACTCAGAGGCAGAATGAGAACATAAAGAGGATGTTCATGTTTGAGTCAGCAATGTAGCAAACACACACTCAGCAGCATTTCCCAAAACAATGCAACTCTCGCTAGTCCACATAACTGAGGGAGTACTAGACCCCAGATTCTTTGCCATCATCATGATTTTCACTTTGATGTCAATAAAGTTCTCCTTCTAGCTGTTGAGATAGTTCCGCCCTCAGTCCTTCCATCCTTCTCCTTCTTCTCCGGATTCTGAGTAACTACATCTTAGTCCCAAACCAAGAGAGGTAGACCTGTGTAGTACACTGCTGTTGAAGAACAAATAGAGAACCAGAAGTGGAATATTTTGGGTAGATTGTTTTGGTAACTAAAGTGACTGGTCTAGTCTCTGAGGAACCAGAAAACAGGAGTGGATTCGGCAGGTAAATTTTGTTAATTTTGAAAGGCCAATCACTTTCAGAAGAAAATATTCACCCAGCAGCCCCAAAACATTGCAAATCATCTAAATGAAGTTTATAAATTTGATAAACTCCCTTCCACACAGAGAACCACCACATATATCATCAATCATCACTCACGATCTCTCAATATATCACCACTCATTGGTGCAATAAATAGTAGTTACCTCTTCCAATCCAAGCATGGTGGTTGATACAAAATATTATCGCCTCTTTGATGGTTGCAACACCTTGGAATTTGGCATTGACACTGGCAGTCTTTTAATCAATGATCTTTTGGGGCAGCCCAGCTAGAAGTTTTGAAAATAAAAAAATGATAGGCAATGGCATGTGAGGGAGGCAGGCACTGTGTTGAATATCCTGAAGGGAATTTGGAGGCTTCTTCACCGCACATGGGTCCAACTCCAATCCGGCCATATATGTGATTCTAAACTGTGGGGCAGCATAAATCTGACACAAAGAATGTTCCATTAGCTATTTTTCATCTTTTGCAAAGAAATATAGAAGCAAAGAACTTCAATGATAAATAATTAATCATTTCTATGGGGGAACCCGCATATTCAGTCAAGGAAGTAGAGTTTGTCCTCAAACTCAGGTGGTTCACCCAGAAGTTGGTCAGGAAACACACTTGATTCTGACCAATTATCCACTTCCTCCTCCTGTGGTGTTCTGGGAACATTGTAATCAGGTGGTATAAAATGTTGATTCACTTTGATCATGGTTAATCTCTTCACGTTTTCAGGTGAGAGACTGGTCTTTCTCACTGTAATAACTGCATCAGCTGCACTGCACACACATTCAGCAGACACACATTGGATACAGGACAAGCCAGATACTTTACTGCCAACCTGCTGAGCTGTGGCTATTTAAGCATCTTCCCGTATCAATGCACCGATGGCTGTTGATCCATATATACCTCGTTTGGGTCATCCAGATACCCCTGGTGCTTCCTCTGAAGTGTCATTGGTGCTGCCACTTGCTCGACCTCTTTTGCCTTCGCCTGTCCATGGACTTAAGACTTGCCACTTGAAACATAGCCAATGCAGAGGTTGGGTCCAATTCTGCTGCTGTTGTCAGTGTTGTTGTTGCTGGTGTTGGCTGCTGTGAGACAAGTCTGCACTCTCTGGAAGTCAAAGGGGGCACCACAGAACTGCAGAGTAGGACTCTAATTTCCAGCTGTTCTTCTTCCAGTTCTCCGGCTTTCTCAAAAATTCACCTTTTGTATTTTGAAACATCCCTTTCAGAAAAGGGAATGAAAGTGGGAAGACTTTATTTGTAGTGTGGATAAAGTTAAAGTTAAAGATATTCTAGTAGAATTTAATTAATGCATATGACATTCTCTTGTCTGAGGGAGACTGGCCAACTGTGTTTGTTAGAAAAGTTCCACAAGGGAAAGATATAATACTATCTTCTTTACCTGTTCTTGTTCCCAAAGAAGTTAAATATGCATATGCTGTAGAATGGGTTCTTACAGAGGACACAGCATCATATTGCAATAAGGCATGTTGGGATAAGGACTCACCTTATCATGTTATACCTATGAGGTCCAACACACTAGTGCAACCGCAATACCCTAATAAACATGAAGCTCAATACCCTGTTTGGGAGCTTCTATCACAATTAGAATATCAAGGTGTGACCGAGCCTTGTGTTTCTCCTATGAATAATCCATTATATCCTGTGATTAAACCTGATCATTCATATTGTATAGTTTTAGACTATAGACATTTATAAGTCACACACAGACTTTTGCTGCACAAAAACTCAGAGAGCACAGCCTCAATAAATTATATTGTTCATATAAAATATAAAGCTTCATGTGACATTTGCAATGTTTCTTTCTGGCAAAATATAGTATGGGAAAGCAAGGATTTGACTACTTTTATTGCATTAGTAATTTAAAGGCGGTTCTGTTGCCTTCCTCAAGGGTAGGAGAACTGCTTCTTGAGTGATGTATATTTTACCAGAAATCGACTCAGAAGCATTGTCTTACGTTGATTATATTTACCTCACAGATGATGATGAATACTCATATTTGGCTAGAGTGGATCATATAAATCTGGGATTCACTGACCATGGTTATAAAAGTACTTTTCTAAAACATAAAATTGCTTTTCTCAGTGTCCTATTTTTAGGATATGAATTATCAAATGAAGGTAAACCCCTTGTGCCACATTTCGTAGAGAAGTGTGCTCTTTTACAACCCCCAAATACCTTAAAAAGCTTCAATCACTTTTAGGCTATATAAATTTCAGTAGAACATACATTCCATATTCTGCAGAATGGGTTAAACTGTTGTTTGTTTTAATTTGTTCAGATTTTTCTAATCGACATTGGCCAACTGAACATGCTACTATTCTCAGAACTTTACAAACAGACATCCTAGAGTTAAACACTTACATCCTCATGCTGAATCTACAAATTCGGTGATCTGCATTGTTGCTTTAGTGGTTACACATTTGTTTTATTCAATGAAGATGAAACTGTACCAAATCACATTTATGCGACAATGCAGAAATACATTTTGTATTGACGGAAACAAATCTGCCTGCAGTTCAGAAAGCTGTCCTGAAGGAACTCCCACTGGCTCAGGGAAAAAGCATAATTGTGGTACCTTCTGTTCCAGCCTTAGAGACTGCTACTAAGGCTAGCATTCCTAACACAAAAGCCTTACATCCAAGATGGGTCCAGTGGGCAACTTCCTAAGCAGCTACTGATGTTGATTCTGTTTTTGACTCTACTCTGAGAACACAGCAATTTCTCCAGTATGAACAAGAATTTCCCATATCTAGTGAATTTATGCCTCGAGAACACTATGCCTATATAATACATATTGATGATAGTGCCCAGCCAACACTGGTATTAAGTATAAATACTCGTCTGCACATGCTGCAGTAAAAGGTGTCATTAAATATGATGTATTTCGGGCACATAAAACATATACAGAAACTTTGGGTGCCTGTAGTGCTCAGCTGACTGAATTTAAAGCTTTGGATCTTGCACTGCAGAAAACAGATTGACAATTCCAATATTTATGGTGTGTGATAACTATTACTGAGTAAAGTCCTTTCATGATAATTTACCTTATTGGCACTTGGATAGATTCAGAGAATCTAACAGTAATGTTATCAAACATACGCTTCATTGGGTAAAGGTGGTAGATCTGAAAGAATCTTTGCCACAGGTTCATGTGATTCACACATTTAGTCATTAATATGTTGGTGTTCATTTTGCAGTGAATTTGTACGTGGCTGAAGTTTCCAAGGCAGTTGTTCAGATGGTGTTTGTAGCTGCAATACTCATTCACATATGAGGATAGGCATTGAAATGGCTGTGGTCACTGCTTCCGCTAGTGGAGCATCTCTAACTAAATGCTACTCAGTGAAATACTTCTACATTTTGAGTCCATAACATATTCCCTTTACCTGCATTCACAGGGTAGGAGACCAAGTTATACCCAACCAGGACCGCATGTTAGAGTTAATAATTGCTACTCATGAAAATTGGTTCCTGCCCTTGCTGGTGTGGCGGCTACACTTTCCTTGTTACAGAACCGCTACTGTTGGCAGGGTCTTTATAAACAGACAAAAATAATTGTACTTTGGTATGATATTTGTCAACAAATAAAAAGCTGCCCCCTTGCATGCACACCATAGGTACCTCTTTTAGTTTCAAATAAGCCATTAAAATAGGTCTATTTAGACCATTACGGACCACTCCACTAGGATGGTATGTTTATGTTTTTTTAATTGGCTTTTGATTTTTGATTTTTATCGGTGGGTGTAGTCACAGCAATCAGCTGATGCTCAACTGTTGTTAAATGTTTGCAGGTCCTTATTGCTACATATGCAGTGGTGGCATGCCACTAGGACCAGGGATTGGCTTTCGCCTCTAAGGCTTACAATGGATACTATTGGCACACTTGTTGCTGTGCATTATTCCACCCCCCTGTCACCCTAAGAAAAATTCGATAGTGGAACAGAAGAACTGTGATTTTAAGCATTCTTTAACAGCTAATATATTAGATTCAGGTCGTAGTTGGATTTATCAGTCCAGAAAGCATTAAATAATCTGCCTAGAAGACCTTTGGGTGGTTGGACGTCCTGCAAAGTATTATTAGGGGTCCAAATGTATGCCCCAGATCTTGATAACCCAGGCACAGTGGCGGCAGATGTGCCCTTTGACATCAATGAACATTTTGCTGTCTTACAGGAATTACAAGACTTACGAGACGAGAGCTCAAATTTAACTTCCAAACACTCTGCACTGAGGCAGTGAAGGAGCAACCAGAGGCTTCTGGCTAGATTCCTAAGGTCGGGGATCTCGTTGGGGAGAAAATTGCAGACAAAAAACGGTTGGCCTGTTCTACCATGCACCGGTGCCTGTCCTTGTAGTCCAAGGTATTCAAAAAGTTTTGTTCCTTCTGTTGAATGGACACTATCTCCCTGATTGTGCTTCTCCAGAACTGGTAGCTGAGGTGCTTATGCCCCATTATTCTTCACATAAGGTCTAAACAGACTTGTCCCTTCTGAATATTACTGCACTTCCTGCCCACAATGGTATTGTTTGGCAAGGGCCAGATGTACGGCTGTTTTTAGTGGTCGCAAACAGATATTTGCTAGTTTATGACTACTAAAACGACCTCTGACATGTACAATGCTATTTTGCAAGTCTGTAACCTATGACTGACTCGCAAAATAGGGTTTGCAAGTCATTATTATGAAGGAGCATGCCAAAGACATCCCTCCCTAATAGCTAATTGTTTTGTGACAGTAAAGTACTTGCAAAACAATCCCAGTTCACCTACTACTTCAAGAAGGTGGTAAGCCAGTCGCAAATGGTATGGTGTGAATGGTAGTGAGAATGATTTTTAAGAGCAGGAGTGGTCTTATGAATCACTATCCACCTTTAGGAAAAAAAAACAGAAACGTTTCATTTTCCTTTTTGAAATACACCCCGTTTTTCTTTAAGGAAAATTGGCTGCATTTAAAAAAAAAAGAAATGCTTTATTTAAAACAAACACAGGGATGGTGGTCTGCTTTCCCCAGCTATTAGTGGGCCTGTAGCCCTGTTTGTGCCACCACATAAGTAGCCCCTTGGAACATGTCCCAGGTCTGCCACATCAGCTTCCATCCAATTTTTAACTGCCAATTTGACTCAACAAAATAACCCCTTTGCCAAGCTCTAAACTCTTCGATGATTACATATGTCACTCCTAAGGGAGGCCATTGGTATCTCATAGGACAGTGTGCATTATAAGTAAAAGGTTGGACACTTACTAAGTTATACATGTCCTGGTAGTGAAAAACTCCTAAATTCATTTTTCACTACTGTGAGGTCTACCTCTCCCCTTGGGTCAAATTGGGTTGCATTAAGACATTTAATAAGTGCTAACCTTTGATTGGGAAAAGGTAGAGAATTCATGTTTAGGTTCTAGGAAATTGTAATTTAAATTCCTCTTTATGGTAAAGTTGAATTTAAGTTACAAAGACATAGTACAATAACTATATTCATGACTCTATGATGACAGTACTCTCACAATTGATGTAATTAGAATTGCTATAAGTATTGTTATATGTGTTATGATTTCAAAGAGTATAAGTTATGTTATATGAAAGTGCATGGTAAAAGTGTGAGTTATAGTTAATATACTATGGCTAGTGAGTTGATTACACTGTATACAAATGTGCACTAGTTATAGTAATCTGAAGGGGTGCATACATTTGAAATTGAAATTATTACTATAAGTTTAACATTTCTAAAGTTTGTGTAGGTTAATTTTGGTTCCAATAGAAATAATAAAATACGTATTCCTAACTTTGACTAAGGGGGTCATTATGCCCCTGGAGGTACTGCTCTGCTATGCCAGCGGTGGCGACCAGACCGTCAACAGCGTGCTGGTGAAGGACCGTCAAATTATGCCAATGGAAGTGAACTGCCTGTATTGCAGCCAGTAGACCACCTGTACCGCCAGGGGGGTAGGACCGCCTGGCTGAAGATTGACCATCTTCGACCTGACGGTCCACCTAACACTGCCCATGGTATTTTGAGCATCCTTACTGCCAGGGATTCCGTGCAGAGTGAAGTGGCATACAGTGGTGTAGCTTAGAATGGCATAGAGTGGAATAGCATATAGTGGAGTGTCGTAGAGTGCAATGATGTACAGTAAAGTGAAGAGCAGTAAATAGCATAGAATGGAGTGTTGTAGAATGAAGTAACATAGAATGGAGTGTATAGAGTGGAGTCGCATAGAGTGTAATAGTGTTGAGTGGAATGGCATACCGTGCTGTAGAGTGAAGTGCCATACAGTGGAATAGAATTGAATGGAGTGGTGTAGAGTGCAGTTGCAAAGAGTGAGTAACGTACAGTAGAGTAGCATAGAGAGGAATTGTGTACAGTTGAATTGCATGGAGTACAGTTGGGTGCGGTGGTAGACCAGCATATAATAGAATGGCATGGAGGGGAGTGGCATTGAGTGGAGTGCTGCATAGTGGAATAGCATAGACTGGAGTGGCATAGATAGGAGTGACATGGAGTGGAGTGGTGTATAGTGTAGTGGTATACAATAGAGTGGCATGTAGTGGAGTGGAATACAGTGGAATAGCACATAGGAGAGTGGCTGTGAGAGGAGTAGTATAACGTGGAATACTGTAGACTAGAGTGGTACATAGTGGCATATATGTGAGTGGCATAAAGTGGAACAGTATAGAGTAGAGTGGCATAAAGTTGAGTGACATAGAGTGCAGTGGCGTAGAGTGGAGTCGTGTAGACTGGAGTGGCATAGAGTGGCACAGAGTATAATAGCATGCAGTGGAGTGGCATAAACTGGAGTGTAGAGCACTGTCGTACAGTGGAGTGGCATGTTGTACAGTAGGGTGATGTAGAGTGATGTGGGTTGTCATACAGTGGAGTGTGGTACAGTGTCTTAGAGAGGTGGGATATAGAGCTGAGTGCCACACAAAAACACCTTCCAGCACAAAAACAATTACAAGACATGTTTTCTTCTTTCTATATGTGCTGCAGAAAGCTGCACACATTGAAAAAGGAAAAATGAAGAGAAATGAAGGTATTTTTCCTTGTTGCACCTCCCTTAGGGAAAGCGTAGGCTCTTGATTCATTTCCAGCTTTATAAAATCTCATACATCTCGGAATATGTCAAATGCTATGGGTTTTACATGAGATGATCCACTGTGAAGCCCATGGCATACCTCCCTATCTCAGGGTGAGACAATGCAGTGACTTGTGCTGCATTTTCTCAGTCCATATTTACAAGGCCATGAAAAGCCACACTGGGTGGCTTTAAGTGGCCTTGTAAATTTAGCCCTGCAGTGTGCACAGCAAGGCTGTCTCTAAACATGACATTTTGGCGGCTCAGAGGGGCTTGTACATAAACCCCATAGTGTAAAAATGGATCAAAGAATGTAGATGAAATGTGCCAGATATATAGATTATACGGTATAAAGGGTCATTTCTGTTAGTAGATTAAATTGTTTCTGTAGTTTTATAGTTATATGGCATGATTCACAAGGGTAAAAGTACACTATTACGTAAGGTGAAGGTTGTTTGTTATTCACAAACTTGTTTTACAAGAAGTATCTGTGAAAAATTGGACAGGCTTTTTTTTATATGCAGACACTCTGCAGCAATAAAGATACTTTTATCTTTTATACTTTTATAACAGGTTCAATACCTCTACTGTGATGTATTAGGAGCACATTAATTTTGTAAATACTTAAACCCCTTAGCTGGACACAGTATATATCAAATTAGGTACAGTAGTACTATGGTAGTTACCCATCACTATGTAAACTATAAAACAAACACACTCATTGGATGATGTCTTCATTGATGTCATTAGTGATGTCATCAATTATTTAATGTGCGATGTCATCAGTAATATCATAAATGTCATAGAACATGTAATGAGTGATGTAATATGTGAGGTCATGTGCAGTGCATGGTGGGAGCTAACTATAACTGGGAATTTCTGTGTTTTTAAGTTCAAAACATTAATGTTAATGTTAATATTGTCACTGACAAATTCATATCATTATAACATTGCTTTAACCTTTGTTTTTTTCAGTGAATTTCTAAGGTTTTTGTTTAAACAAAACAAATATTTTTATCACAACAAACAATAACATTACTTTGACCTTTTTTTTCAGTGAATTTCTGTTTTTTAAACGTAAAGTAACATGTAATTACTATATGTAAATCCAGCCCCTCACATGCAGCCAACCCCACGCTGTGCACAGCTTTTGGCATTGCATAGTGAGTGGTTGGCCACAAAACCTGGGCCAACACCCATAAAGGCAGCCTACTCCATACTTTGCAGGGTCTAGGTTAATGACAAGGGGACCACAGGACTTACCCTTAGGCCTACCCTTGCACCTAGCCCCAGAATGCAGCCAACCTAACATTGGGGTTGGCCACAAGGTCTGCAGCCAGGCCCTGTGTCTCACCCCCCAAAGGCAGCCATCCCCACAGTGTACATAGGCCTTTGTCCATGTGCAGCAGTGGTTTGCCCACAGGGCCTGGCCCCGGGGACCCAATCTCCCAGGGCCCTTTGTTTTAAAAGGTGAGGGGGGCATGTGTCTCCACTGCACAAACCTATTATGGCAAGGGGGAGTTCATCCTCTTGTGATATTAATATTTTACAGGGGGGTGGAGATGTGTGGTCTTTAATGGCTGTCAGAAACATTTGCTCATGTTGCTTAGCAGCCTATGAAAGTCTGACTCCTGTGGGAGCAAAATGGCCCAAGGGAAATAAAGCTCCCAATGAGAACTCCCACACTGTGTCTCTCAAGCCTCTCCCGGGCCCAACCATCTACATATGCAATTATTTTTTTACCTTTATTTCTAAAATACTACTGAGCAGATTTACACCAAATCACAAGAAGCACAGTCTGCTGACCAGGATCTAGCTTCCTGCCATATTTGGTGTAAATCCATTAAGCAGTTTTTGCTGTAGCCTTGTCTAAAGAAGTCTATGGAAAATGTACTGGACCTATCTATGCCTGCCATTGCACGAAAGAGACCAGGCTGGACCACCCCTCTTTCATGCATTTTCAGATCTCCAGTGCCTCTGTGTTTGCCTTCATAAAGTAGGTTTTACCTTCCTTTTTTTCTTCTAGTTTTTAAATAAAAGTGGTACCCTTAAAGGAGAGTAAATGTGCTTCTCCCATACCTCAAACTTCAATAGTATAATGGGGATAATAACTTCTGTAATAGAGAACAGAGAGAATAGGACTGACGTTGCACAACGGGTGAGCCAAGAAGATGCAGTTAAACCCAGAGGTCATTATAACTAACAAATGTGGGCCTAATACCAAGAACCCCGTTCCCCAGGAAAGTGTGGGAATGCAGGTTGCCAGGGTGGGGCCTGAATTTTTGGATTCTGGGCTTGGCCAAGAGAGTTCCCAAGGAGTAGAATTAATAATAATTGCAAGACAAGAGAAGGAATGCTAAAATCAGATTTGTGAGGTAAATAGCTCCTGTGGAAAGTGCCCCCAGTCTGATAAAGCAAATGGAAAGAGCAATGGAGATGTTATGTGGGAAGGGGAAAAATGAAAGAATGGCCAGAATGGGACCTTTACAGATATCCACCATTCTGTCATAGATATTTTAAATCAGTTTCAATCCAAAATGGAAGCACTAATGAATGACTTCTACATTTCTCTCAAAACAAAGATTAAGCTCCAGATGAAACAGAGACCAACTATTTCTAGTCCTAAAGAAGCTGGCAACTTATTACAAACAGTTTAAAGGCCGGCTATTGAGGGGTGGGCCCTCCATAAAGCAGATCAAAACATCATTAAGGGTTTACTAACCTGGCTAGAGGAGCTGCAAATTATCTCTAACTTATAAGTATAGATATTCAACAAACTTCAGGGGGTCTAAAGGACTTACATAACTGGTCAACTATAAAACAAGTGTACACCACTAACTTAAACCAAAAATCTAACTCTTATCAATGGTTTGCATACAGAGCTCTTCCATCTCCCTTCTGACTGCACTAGTTATCTGATCATACTAGAAAATGTTCCCCCAACTGCCTGTGCTATTGAGGAGGATGTAAGGTGCTAAAACGCAAAACTCTTAATTGGTTACATCTTAAATCTGAACTCCACGGAGATCTGTACAAGGAAATTCTTTCAACCCGTTGAGTTGGTTAGATTGGCCATAGTAATAAAGAATCAGATGGTGACTGTGAGGTTACCAATTTAAAAGTCCCAACGCTTGTAATTTTATTTTATCATCACTCAAAATACTTGGCCAAAAGTTTGAGTGGACATGCCCCTTGTTTCCCTGCACTAATCAAACATGTCTTTGATCAGAGGGCCAAAGCCATGCATGTAAATATGCAGGATCATTACAATGTTTCAGTGAAAAACTTCTATGGCATAATGGAAGGGTTGGAATAGATTGGTTGACTCTCTTCGCTGGAGAAGTCATCTTTGCTGGTGCAACTATCCATTGAGGCTGTGGATGCCAAACCTGGGTTTCAAGGGACCATGCATTCATTGGGTGTAGAAAAGTTGGCACCAATACAAGATAATGTAGCTATCTCTCTACTAGGTTGTACTCCGTAATCTTGCATTAAAGTAGAGCTGCTCTTAACTCAAGATTCTTTCCCTGACCGAAATGGTCTCAATGTTATTGTATTGGACCATTGCAGAAGCCCACTCCAAAATCAGAAATTCTGATTGGGTTACATTTATTAGTACCTTCAAAATAGAGGTGGGCTGAGGTCACTTAGTTCTACTCTACAGAATTCCATGGAGTTGGCTAAAATTCTGTGGAATTCTGCAGAGTTACGTGTGTGGCGGAGTGCTGCCTGCCGTACCACCCTGACCTGAATGACCCTGATCACTGAAGCACTAAGCAGGGTCAGGTGGCCTGATCCTGCTTAGTGCTTCCAAGATCAGGCTTATTCAGACCAGGTTAGTAAAGGTATGCTATAGGCAGTGAAAGCTGCAGTTTCAGGCCTCTTGTGCTGACACAGGCCACCAACTTGAAGCCTCTCACACCACCTTCTTTCCCAGGGCCCCGGGGGAGGCAGGATCTTTTCAAGTGGCGCTCTGACTGCAAGTTTCCTCTTTCCAAGCACAGACCCCCATCATATGTAAACACTGTCCATGCCCAATGACGGCTCCCATGTGCACATAGAAGAGAAAGCAACACAAGGGTCTGACCTCATGCTCTCTGGGTCCAGGGTCCCTAATGAGAGTGGCCGGGCTCTCTGCCTCCCTCTGCCCCCTGCTACGGACTGCTGATGACAGTGAAAGGATGGAGGCCTGAATCCAGAGCTGGCGCAGTCCCTCAGCAGCAGCTAGCAGCAGCTTCATGCCGAGTTTTTGGACGAGTGCACACTACAACCCAGTTATGGGCCACACAGCACAAGCACAAACTGGGCTGTAGTATGCATACCGGTGAGCTCTGCTCCGCTGCTGGGCTATTGGAGTTTTTGGCCAAACTACATGCTCCAAGCAGAGCACGGAGTGCCAAAAACTTAGTTAACTCCTCCACCAGCAGAGAGGAGCTCACCACTGACCCTTACTTTAAAATAATTTGCTGCCAGTACACTTAGATGACATAAAGGTTTATGCTGACGAGTACCATACTTTCTTTTTGCAAGCGCTGCCTTCAAAGGTGGGAAGAGCAAAGGGTGGCATTGTCCTTTTATTGCAGTTAAAATCACTGCATGTTAAGTTTCGGAACTCTGATCTTCTCCCTATTTTTTGCTATCATTTTCTGTGGAACCAAATGTGATGCTGATTGCTTTTTATTATAATATTTTTAGTCAGAAGTTGAGGAAACTGTGGAGCACTTTCACAGCTTTTTAGAAGACTTTGTTCAGAAAACAAATAGCGTGGTGTATATATTATGGGTTGGGGATTTTATTATGCCGCTATATTGACAGTAATGTGTATGGTTTTATGAACACAAAGAATGATAATGTCATCCCTTTCAAGCATACAGTCTATGGCATGGCCCTAAACACCCTTATTTATAAGTATAACTTAGTTTTTGATAGTGACATACTTTGGGGGGGGGTGTCTGTATTCCAACTGTGAGAAAGCAGGGCTGATTGCAGAGGGCCCCTAACATTTTGCCTCCATTTTTCACTTTTTGCTGGTGTTTTCCTAACTCTGATGGTGCCCTGGGTACTGCTAACCAGTCCCAGGGCCTGTGCTCTGTAAAAAATAAGTATGCAAATTAGGCAAATTATAATAGGTTATGTCAACCTACCTATAAGTCCCTAGTATATGATAGGGCTTGTAGGTTTAGGGACCCCAGCATAGATAGCACACCCATAGTTGCACTGCTGAGGTGCCCAGTGTCATTTTAAAGTTAAGCCTGCCTTGCTGGCTGCTTTTAAATGAAAGTTATATGGAAATTCGACTTTGGAATTAAAAGTACTTCCGAAGTCTTAAACTACTTTATTTTTACATATGTCACCCCTAAGGTGTGCTCTATGTGCCCCTAGCTTTGGGTGCCATGTAACTATAAGCAGGGATCTTATAAAAATAGTTTTATAAGCCCTGGTGAGGTAAAACAGCCAAATTATTTTCCCTCTTTGTAGTGAATGGCCTCAAGAGGCTAGAACAGAGAGGCTTTATTTTAATTTATAAAGTCCCCTTAAGTGTCAGATACGCCAGGTTTTGTATCAAATTAATTGTAATAATAAATTCCACAACTCACAATTGTTGGATTTAATATAACTTGTTCAGGTAAAGAGTTTTAAACTTTACATAAAAAGTTGCCAACTTCATCCCTGTACTTCTTTGCTCTGATTTCCCAGCCTCGGGCACCCTGGCCAGGCTGGCTTGATGAGGTGTGAAGTAGCCTGGGCTGAACAAAAAGAGTTGTTCCTGGGAGGGGAGAACTTCCCTCAGCAGATGAAGAAGCAGGAAGGGTGGAAGGCTGCCAATCTAGTCTTCAAAGGCAGGGAAGGACATTTGGAGCAACCCAGCACCTCCCCCACATCATGCAAACCCAGACAATTAGGTGCCCCCTTGTTTAGATTAGGAAAGGGCAGGAGAAGAGTGCATTTAGGATTTTTAGCCACACCAGTGGGTGATCTCAGCTAGATGTAAACTCCAAAAATATTTTTCAGCCATGATGGATTTATGAGGAATGTTGCTCCCTGAGACTGATTTTTGCCACACTTCCCAAGAAATGGTCATCTCAGGGGGAAGGACCTTGCACCTGATTGGAGAACTAGGACCCCACTGTTTTTCACCCAGGAGCAAGGATAAAACTGGCAGACCTGCACCCACACCTCATATCCTTACAAGGAAGAACTATAGGAGAAGAAGGACTGCCCTGCTGGACCCCTGACCTGTACCTGGACACTGCACTCTGGAGGACTGCACCAGCTGCACACTTGGGCTTCACCACAAGAAGGACTTTACCTGGCTTCAACTGGTTCAAGGTGGGACTCCCTGTTTCCTGCAGGTGCGAAATTGCTAACCAGAGTCCCCTGCATCAACTCCTGAAGAAACTGACCAGCTGACCACTTTCCAGTGGCCAAATTGGGGTTTGCGCCAGGTGCATTCTGGGAGTTGTAGTCCACACCCTCAAGCATCATCTCAGAGATTTAGCAACCGTGGGGTTAGCTATGGACCTCAAAAGAACTTTAAAGAACATCTGGGAGAAGATCCAGAATTTTTGAGAACTTTTTGAAAAAAGCTTGATAAAGGGACTGACCTGCCGCGGAAGCTCTAGCCGGCTTGCCTCAACCGCTACCTGACCTGACTTGAAGGTTTGTCCTGGTGCAGAAAACCTCCGAAAAAGTGACTTAGGGGCATATTTATACTCTGTTTGCGCCGAATGTGCGTCAAAATTTTTGACGCACAATCGGCGCAAACCCTGCCCCATATTTATACTTTGACGTCCGACCCCGCGGGCGTCAAAGTTCCATCATGTGCGTTATTTTTTGGAAGGGGGAATCAGCCTTGCGTTAATTATATGCAAGGTAGGCGTTCCCTTCCAAAAAATGACTTTAAGGCCTGTGCCCCATATTTATACTCTGATGTCATTTTGACGCACAGGAGGGGGCAGGCCTTAAAAAACGGCGCCCAGCCTGATGGGTGCTGTTTTTTAACGCCTGGGTCAGGGCAGGCGCTAAGGGACCTGTGGGCTCAGAAGGAGCCCAGAGGTGCCCTACCATGCCCCTAGGGACACCCCCTGCCACCCTTGCCCCCCCCCAGGAGGACACCCAAGGATGGAGGGACCCATCCCAGGGAAGTTGAGGTAAGTTGGGGTAAGTATTTCTTTCGTTTTTTTTTGTGGCATAGGGGGGCCTGATTTGGGCCCCCCTACATGCCACTATGCCCAATGACCATGCCCAGGGGACATAAGTCCCTTGGGCATGGCCACTGGGCAAGGGGGCATGACTCCTGTCTTTGCTAAGACAAGAGTCATGTCAATGGAGGTTGGGCATAAAAAAAAATGGCGCAAATCGGGTTGAGACCTGAATTTTGCCTCAGACCTGACTTGCCCCATTTTTTGACGCCCAACCTACATTTTCCCCTACGCCGGCGCTGCCTGGTGTGAGTCTTTTTTTTTTACGCACACCAGTCCACAGCGCCGGCTAACGTCATTCAATAAATAAGGCGCCCGCATGGCGCAGTTGTGTGTCAAAAAGTATAAATATGGGCCTAATTCCGAACGTTGAAAGTTGACTGGGACCTCCCAGGCAGTGTATCTGAAGAGGGCTCTAAGGACGTCAGATCAAGATTTAGGTTTGCCCCGGTCAAGGGATTTTTGTCTCGAAAAATCTTCAAAGTCCGAAGGTAAAAATCTCCACTGAGGGCTCCCGCGACGTGTATCCGAGGAAGAGTTCGCTGAGGTCATATTGGACTGGCTACTTGGTTCCACTGAAGAGAATTTTCAAGAACACTTCAAAGTCTGAATGTAAACATTTGGCCGAGGCCTCCCGCAGGTTGTAGCCGAGCAGGGCTCCATCGTGGTTGGCCTTAAACTTTGACTTTGCCCCCGTTGAGGTGCGACCAGATGACCAGATAGGCGCTATACATTTCTAAGCTCTAAAAAGCATTCATTCTTTAAAAATTCATATCTCCAGTTCCCTTTATCTGATTGTATTTGTTTTGCTGTCATTTTAAAGCTAAAAATATTTCCTAGTTTTACAAACTGTCCTTGGATTTTTAAACTGTTTCCTGTGTTTTATTTAATTACTGTTTTGTGATATTGGAATGCTTTATGCTTTGTCTCATAAGTTAAGCCTTATTGCTCATTGCCAAGCTCTAAGAGGGTTAAGCTAGATTTAATTTATTGAGACCTAACTGGACCTAAGTCGAGGTTAGTGACCTATTGCTAAGTGTAGGTACTTACCTGCCCTTACCAAAAACCCATTTTCCAACACCAACATTTTTGGATAACCACTCAGGGAGCACTTTTGATTACATTGTAATATTGGCTGCGCTTTCTCCTCTACTCTCAGACTTTCAAGTGGTTAGTAAATGCATAACTGACTATAATCCTCTTACCATTTCACTGAATTCCCACACCATATAAAAAAAAAAAATAAGGATGGGATAGTTAGTTCCACAAATATAGGATTAAGGATGACATGGGGCACGATTGAGCCTCTGTTTTTTAATCAAGATATTGTGGTTGAGAATATGGCTTCCATCCTAACCTGTCTAACTAAGGAGATCAGACCTGATGCCATACAATCTGAGTTTGAGAACATTTGTAGGTCTATATCTGACTTTTGCATGCACCCCAGAGTGTCCCCTCCCCTTCAATGGATTGTGACTCTCAAATCCTGCCCGCACTCTATAAAAGATGTTAAGTTTTCAAGAAGAAGCAAGAAGGCTATATAAATCCACCTCAGTAGGGAGGAAAAGTGAAATAAGATACAATGCATGGGAAGACCTTGCAGTGGCAAGGAGGACATGGGATAATACAAAGATATGGGAAATAATAAATTGGCCTTTCTTTGTAGACTTAGAAATCCCAAAAGTTGAATCAGTGTTGATGCCTGGGTATGCAATTTTTCCAAAATGTTTCAATCTAAAGAAAATGTTACTATTTCAGGAATGAGCCACAGTTTGAACCCACAAAATCTGATACTGACTGGCATTGAAGAAGTGATTTTGGCAATTGAGAAATGTGTCCCGGGAAGACACCTGGCCCTGATGGTTTTCCAGTGTATAATTTTAAATCAAACAATAATTTGTGGGTCCCCTCCTAACAAATGCTTTTAGATACACAGTGTCAGCCACCATCCCAGATTCCTGGAGGACATCAATAGTTGTCCCTATTTTTAAAAAGGGAATTACAATCTTTCCATCAGCTATAGACCAGTTTCATTATTGACTTCAGTGTTACGATTTTGGGGTGTGTATTCTTGTCCTGTTTGGGAAGCTGGACTGATGAAAATAATATCATATTAAAAGTTGAAAATGAATTTAGATCAGGCATAGGCCCTGTTGATCCCTTTACCTTTACCTCATTGCAGGGAAATATGGTAGGGCCAGACGGGGATCTTTAGATCTGGCCTTCATAGATCTTTTAAGTACATTCAATTTAGCAAACCACTCGATGTTATGGAACATAGGCCCATATTTATACTTTTTTAGCGCCACATTTGTGCCACATTTTGATGCAAAAACGGCGCAAACTTACAAAATACAATTGTATTTTGCAAGTTTGCGCCGCTTTTTCGTCAAAAAATGACGCAAATACGGTGATAAAAAAGTATAAATATGGGCCATAATGGGTAAAATGGGTATTGAAAAATAACTTCTTGTACTTAGGTGGAGTTTACATTAGGACCTAAAGGCAATGGTCTGTTACCGTTCTTCAGGGAAATGCTCCCCCATATTAGCTTGACCCTAGGCATTTTAGCCCCCTTATTACTCTGGATTAAGAGCTGGGGATCCCCAGAGACAAGCCATATTAGAACTTATATCTCTGATTGACTGTCTCTAGATAGGGTAGACCAGATTCCCTGGCATTCATATCTGAGGAATCTAGGCCTCACGGATTTATAGGAAGACCAACATAAGGTCACGCCTAAACACAAAGAAGAAGTTAAACAGCAGGATTTAGATTACTGTATAAATATGCGTGTGGAGGGGGTATAGCATAAAGAGTCAATTGGAAGATACTCGTCAGTATCAATTACTAGAAGTTTGGAACCTTATCTAGATTGGATCATGAATCCTTTCCACCACTTTTATCTCACTCTTTTAGATAAGGCAAGTTGAACTTCAAGTTGGCTTTTCCCTCTTTAAGTCATTGGAAGCATGGTCTACCTAACTGTAGTTGGTATAATGTCTCTAAGCAAAGCACAAGTCACTTTACCTTGCTTTGCACTTTTTACTCAGCCCTGCTGCCTTCTTTTTAGTCCCTATGTTGTATAACACAAACCTGAGACAGCATAAGGAGGAGCTTATGTTTTTACAGTCTCTTGGCTCAATGGAGACTTGTTATACAATTTTAAATAGTGCAAGAGTGGCTTTTACTATTAGGAAATGACACAATCTTTTATGTCTGTGCTTCCGTCATGCTTTCAGTATTGTTTATGAAGTTTTTTCACTTGATCTGTTATACCCTCTATATGATGTCTTTTTCTATGTATTCTATATTCATATTGCTTTTATTGCCTCAGCTAAATACATTTGATTGATTGGATGACAATTGGTCATTAGGAAATAAATAAATAATCTTAATTGTTATAACAACAATTGGCTTTCATTTACTTCATATGTAGCACAATCCTACTAAAAATACCAAGGATGCCCAACAGATAAACTAGACTGCTTATATAAAGTTTCAGAACTGATACATGAACAATTAAATGACATATTTATGGCCCCATGATTATGTAAACCTATGCAAAGAATAAAATAGATAAAATGAAAGAAGGTACATTAAACCTTATTGCCACTCTGCAGTTATAGCTAATATTAAAAAAGATCGCAGTTCCTCAGATGTTACCTCCCTAATAACTTTCCACCCTTTTGACAAATAACCTCAAAACTATGCAGACCTACAGCATTTTCTACAGTTTGAAATGATGTAAATTTTTGTACTGAATCATTATGGCGGTGCAAAGATAAAAGGAGTTCCCAAAATGTGTTTTCCACAAATCCGTTTTTCACAGACTATTGCATTTGATGTAGCGCGAAAAGGACTGAATGGATTTACATGACATTTGGCAGGATTATTCATTATGGTGCAGAGATGATGCTTTATTGGATACTGCAGTAAAGTAGGGAGGGTATTTTTTTACATTAAAAGGCATTTAAATATAGTGATATCTGTCACTGCAGTACTTTCACAGAATTTCACAGCATTTTGTGAAACTACCATGGTACATGGCCACAAACCTATTTGGAAAATCTACAAAAAAATAAATTTGCCTACCTATAACCACTTTAATAAAGTGGTACTAGGTAAGTACCTACTACAAACCTATTTCTAAGGTCCTAACTCTCAACACAGCCAGCGTGTATTGCAAACATTATGGTTACCTTTTCATTCTCTAAAAACAGCCATTACCCAGTTATATATTGGCTTCTCATCACCATGTACCACAGTATACTGCAAAGTTATCAGGGTATACCATGGCCCAAAATATACCTAAGGCTCAGCTGTATTATTGGTTTGTGGTACTTTTGCATCATGCATCATGTCACATGGGCAATGCAATATATAACTCAGATTTACAAAGGAATGCAAGGCCACCATTCATGGTCACGTGTTGATTGGTAAATCTGGAGGAACACAAGGAAGTGTAATTCACTGTTTTGCGTTACTCTGCACTCTATATTTTACATTACTGCTAACTTTCACATACATCTATATGCCATGACCTTGTATTCACTCTTCTATATGCTATTCTACTCTATGCCACTTCACTCTATGCCTCTCAATTATAAAAAAATCCGCTCTATGCCACCTCACTCTAAACTAATATACTGTGCGCAACACCATTGTTCATCACTGTATTCTATACTTTTACACTGTATGCTCCTCCACTCTAAGCCACTCCAGTCTGTCACTTCACTGTATGTCACTCCACTGGATGCTATTCCACTATATGTTTTTCCACTTCACGCCATTCTACTGTACACCACTCCTATTTACTCTATTCTACTGTATGCCACTCCACTCCACAACACTCCACAGCACGCTATTCCAATGTATCCCACTCTACTCTACACTACTCCACTCACACCACTTCCACATCACGCTGGTCTAAACCGCTCTATTATATGCCACTCCACTGTACACTACTCCACTATACACTATTACTCTCTACACCACTCCACTGTACAACACTCTGCACTACACCACTCCACTCATTTTATTACACTGTACACAACTCCAATCTATGCCAGACCACTCTATGCTGTTATAGGACTTTTGCCGTGGGTACAAAACTGCAGGATTTTGGCAGGAGCACCACCGTGTGTGGGGGACTGAGTCTTATCCCACACCGTCTGACAGCCATTGGCCTAATCCTTTCAGTTGGCTAGCAGAACCTCACCATACCCTAAAAGTAAAGGTGATTTGTGACAGCCTAAAACATGACACCCTATGACTTCCTCGTCCTTACCTCTCTCTCTCAGTTATATAAGTTTTATATTTCCACAATATGAGGAGAAGCAAGATTTGGATCAATATGTTTTAGTGAAGCAACTGCATTCTGCGTACTAATGCATGTACTGTGATTATTAAAACAATGAAACACAACAGTATTATCATTGTGACGAAAAATGTAAAACTAATAAAAAGTCCCAACATTATGTTACACTTGTGAATCTAAAGCTCCTACCTGCACTACTAAAATCTAGCAATAGCATTGTTAGCCCTGATCCACCTGTACTTGTTCTCTGCAGGGAAGACCCACCCCCATTCCTGGATAATGAGCAAGAGGGTTGCCTGGCGGTCCACTCGCAGTTCTCTAACCTGATTCAGGGCAGTCTGTTGCTTTACAATAAAATGTGTGCTGTTCTGAGAACTGGTCTGATGTAATAATGCATTTTTTTTGTTGTGTAGGTGAGAAAAAGTACTCTTGGGCCAGCAAAACCCAGTAAATTATTGTGTACAGCTTCATTTTGCCTTGGGCTGAGCAGAAGATGAAACATCCTGCAAATAACTAATAACAAATTCTGCATGGAAGGGCAGCTGATCAAAATAATAAAAACAGCACTGATAAAACGCTGCTTTTGCTAAAACAGTAAAAGACATAAAAAGAAATGTAACTGGGTGAAAGGAAACAAGCCTCAGTCCCGGAGATAAAATAAATGTGCCCATGCAAAGTGCTAAAAAAATGACAATGCTATTACATTGTTTGCAACTCCACTTTATGCCTTTTCAGTGTACATCACTGAAGTGTATGTCACTCCCCTATACCTTGCCCAGTATATGCTATTCCACTTGACGCCATTCCACTTTATGGAACACCACTCTATGCTGTTTATCTGTGTGCCACTTCACTCCATTCTACACTACTCCATTTTACGCTACTCTACTGCACACCACTACACTGTATGTTATTAAACTCTACCTCATTTCAGTATATGCCACTCCAGTCTATACCACTTCACTGTATGTCAAAGCAGTTTACACTACTCCACTATATGCTATTCTAGTCTACATCACTCTACTGTACAGCACTTCACTCTACACTATTCCACTGTATGGCACTCCTTTATGTGCTACTCCTCTCTATTCCATTCCAGTGTACACCACTCCACTCCACACCACTACATTCTTCTCTAGCCATTGGACGCCACTGCAATCTATGTCACTCCACTACATGCTATTCCACTCTATCCCCCTCACCTGTACAATACTCTGGTCTCCACCACTCTAATGTAGGCCACTCTACTCTAGGCTACTCTACTCTACGCTATTCTACTCTGTGCTATTATACTTTACCCCACTTCACTGTGCTCCACTTTAGGCTATTTCACTGTGTGTCACTCATCTCTACACTATTACACTGTACACAACTTCAATATTTGCCCCTCTACTGTATGGTGTTCAACTCTACCCCCACACCACTATATGCCACTCCACTGTATTATTATGCTCTAACTCACCCCAAAATACACCTCTCCAACCTATACCACTTCATTTTACTCTACTATGCTATATGCTTTTACACAGCTCCACTGTACGCTACTACACTATACGCTCTTACACTCTATGCCACTCCACTGAACACCACTTCAGTTTATACTACTCCACTCCACTTTATTCCACTTTACGCCAGACCACTGTATTGTACTCCACTCTACAGCTCTCAAGTGTGCTCTCCTCCGCTCTATAAAACTCCACTCTGCAAAACTCTACTACACTCTTTGCTACTCTATGACACTCTACTCTAATCTTTCCCTGTACAATCCACTGGCCAAATTTGCACCCAACTCTATGCCCATACATTCTATTGTAAAACACTGTACTCCACTCTACGACAGTTTCCAAAACTGTATGACACAGCATTCCACTTTACTGCATGAGACGTCAGACCAATATATAACAGTTTCCTTGATTGTATATTACGCCATTTCAGCGTATGGCACACCATACCCTCCACTTTACGCCTCTTCACTTTACACCACTCCTTTCGCTGTTATGCCACTCTATGACATACCACTCTTTCACACTTCATTGTCCAGTATTCCACTGAATTCTACTCCACTTACTTAAATCCATTCTACACAACTAAAGTGTATGCCAAAACACTGTATGCCACTGTCCTCAATCGTAATAAAACTCCACTCTATAAAGGTCTACCACACTTCATGGCATTCAATGACATTTTACTTCATTCTATCTCCGTACACTCCACTGTCCATCTCCACACACTCCTCTATGCCAGTACATTCCAAAGTATAACACTCTTATGACACAACATTCTACTCCACTGTATGACATTCCACTCCAATACAATACTCTAAAACAGTTTTCTAGCTACACTATGCCAGTACAGGCCACTCCATGCCACTCAACTCTATGACACACCAATGCACTCAATTGTACTTTACTCCAAACGATGTTACACCACTCCACTCAATTGTATTCCACTGTACGACTTTACCTCATTCTACACTATTGAACAACAATCCAGCCTATGCAGCTCCACTGTTTTACACACTTCTAAACTGTCTGCAACTACACTCTACAATACTCTACGACAGTGTATGCCACACTCTGACACTTTACTTCAGCTTATACTCCTTCACCCCCTGTACAACACTGTATTATACTGTATGCCACTGTACAACTTTACTCCACTCTACTCTACAATACTCTAGTCCATTATATGTCACTGTACACAACTCTATGTATGCATTTACACCTCACTTTACTCCTCTCTACTCTGACACAGTACTCTACTCTACTCCACTAATTCACTTTATGCCACTCAATGCCATTGTACTTTACACCACTGTATGCCAATCCATTCTTTTACACTCTACAACTCTACTGTATTTTTCACCACTCCACTGTATGAAAATCAACTAGAATGGATGCTACTCAACTCTACTACATTCTACATTACTTTCCATTACTGTACGACAAGCTACGATACTCCACTGTATAAAATGGTACTCCAATTTATATCACTCTACTCAACTGTATGCCACACAACTCCACTCCACACTACTGCACTGCACACCACTATAGTCCATGACACACCACTCCATCTATGACACTTTACTCAACTCTACATTACCCTTCTGCAGTGTACTCCACTCCTCCTTACTGTACTCTACTACACTTTATTCCAATCTATGGCACTGTACTACAGTCTGCTCTATCCTGCTCCACCGTCTGACACTTTACTTAACTGTATACAATTCCAAACTATGGGGGTAATTCCGACATTGGCGGGCGGCGGGCACCGCCCAGCAAGCAGGAACCGCCAATTGGCCACTCTGCGGTCAAAAGACCGCGGAGGCCATTCAGACTTTCCCGCTGGGCCGGCGGGCGCCCGCCAAGGGAGCGCCCGCCGGCCCAGTGGGAAAGGCCCTGCAACATTGAAGCCGGCTCCTAATGGAGCCGGCAGTGTTGCAGGGGTGCAACGGGTGCAGTTGCACCCATCGCGATTTTCACTGTCTGCTATGCAGACAGTGAAAATCATGCTGGGGCCCTGTTAGGGGGCCCCTGCACTGCCCATGCCAGTGGCATGGGCAGTGCAGGGTCCCCCAGGGGCCCTACGACACCCGTTCCCGCCATCCTGTTTCTGGCGGTGAAAACCGCCAGAAACAGGCTGGCGGGAAGGGGGTCGGAATCCCCATGGCGGCGCTGCTTGCGGAAACCCGGCTGGGCGACCACGGCTTTACAGCCGCGGTCGGAATGCCAGATGAAGCACCGCCAGCCTGTTGGCGGTGCTTCCGGCGACCTCCACCCTGGCGGTCATAGACCGCCAGGGTAGGAATGAGGGCCTATAACTTTGTACTACACTCTATGCCAATCTAACACTCTACTCTACTTTATGCTTATCCATTCTATGCCACTGTACTATACTCTATAATACTCAAAGACACTCCACTCATCTTCTCTCTACAATATGCCACTCCACTATATGACAGGGCACTCCACCCCTTTCCCACTGTACTCTAAGACATTCATTGTGACGATACTCCACTCTATGACACTCTACTTTATCCAACTTAACTTTAAAATACTCTAGTCCACTCTATGACAGTCTACAACACCTTTCTCTACTGTTCGCCACACTGTTCTACTGTACTACTCGCTGCTTCAGAGTGAGATACTTGACTCCATTATATGAGCTACTATACAACTACACCAACACTACCATTTTGTATGACACTCCACATAAAAACTTGGGACACTGGTCTGTATGATTTGAAACACATTTTTATAGAAAATGAAAAAAAAAACTATTTAAATTCAAGGAAAAAATGTTAAAGATTAGTGACAGTGAGGAAAATGTATTTTCCATATAAAAACCAAATTTAAACTACACAACTGTTAAAAATGTGAAAATTACAGCTCTAAAAATAATTTCCAATTTATCAACCACCTTCAAACTATTATAAGTAGCGGACCGCATTACACACTCTTTTCAGCTTGCTAAAAAGACAACAACTATAACTCGCCACTCTATCATTCGTTGTGTTCTCACAAATAATAGTACTACGGCCCTCGTTATGACATTGACGGTAAATCCCACTTACCGCCATGCTGACTGTTGCCAACATACCGCCGCAGATATCAATTCACCGTATTATGACACACACACCAATCTGTCACTATTCAGCCACAGACACAAGCCTGTCACACCAAAGGTCAGTGATAAACCGTTATGTTATGCCAACAGAACAACGCCCATCATATTATGACCCAGGAATCACCACGGCGGACATTCAATGGTGGTAAACCATTGACATACCGCCGCGCTCAAAATACACACACTCAAACAAAACAACACCACATTGGACAATTCAAACAACACACACCTGACACCCATACACACACCACACCCACACCACCATAAAACAGACACCCACACTACCCACAACCCTTTACGATTACAAACAATTGCCACGAGATAGACACCACAACCATAAACAAAACAATGGCCACACACCACCATGACCTATACACCAACCACGCACCTTACAACACACACCCCAATGCATCACCCTGCACACTCTCACCCACACTACTGACATAACACCCATGGCACCACAAAGACACCTCAGATTCTCTGAGGAGGAGCTAAAGGTCATGGTGGAGGAAATCATCAGGGTAGAGCCTCAGCTATTTAGAGCACAGGTGCAGCAGATATCCATTGCTTGGAAGATGGAGCTATGGCAGAGGATCGTGGACAGGGTTAACGCCATGGGACGGCACCCCAGAACAAGGGTTGATATCAGGGAGAGGTAGAACGAACTATGGGGGAAGGTACGTTCCATTGCAGCAAGACACCAACTCGAAGTACAGAGGACTGGCGGTGGACCCCCACCTCCTCCCCTAAAACTAATAACAGGGGAGGAGCATGTCTTGGCAATCATGCATCCTGAGGGCCTGGCAGGGGTAGCAGGAGGACTGGACTCTGGTAAGTCAACTCTATACTACTACTACCTGCATGCCATTACATACCCCACCCTCACTCCCATCACTCTGCCACTTCCCACACACCACACCATCACATCTCACTCATCCCGATGCCAAGCCATGCATGCATCACCAATGCATGGACACCACGCACAGACTTTTATGGGCACCTATCACTAAAGCATGCACACAAGAGAGAATCAGCTAGCCCACCACATACCAAGTCACACAAGTTAAAGTTGGCAGGGAAAATATAACCAAAGAGGGCAACCCAACCATGCACAATATGTCACACACAGAAACAACAACTCTGCATTTACATCCCCACAGGTATCCCAGCCAATGTCAGTGGAGAAGAGGTGCCAGCAATATCCAGTCCCCCCACAGAAGAGGCCCACAGTGATGACAGCAACTCTGGTCGCCTGGATCTGTATGACCAACCTGGCACATCAGGGACCTCTGGACAGTTGGTTACCCAGCCACAGTCACATATCACCACAGAGCCTCCCCCCTCAGAAAACACCACCACAGCACCCACCCAGTGTACCCATGCCTCTTTCCCCAGGACAAGTCAATCAGCAGTGTCTCTACCACTACATACACCCCACGGCACACCTCTCACCCAAGAAAATCAGGGGCCTGGGGTCAGTGTCAGTGGTCACACGGTTCAGGGGACAGAGGCACAGGACAACAGGGACACTGGGAGGACTGCTGTGTGCCAGAAGGAGGACAGGCCCAGGGAACCGACTCTCCAGGAGGCACTCACCGAGATCCTGGGAGCATACCAACATTCCCAGAATATGCTGGGTCAGATACAGGCCAATGTGCAGGAGAACAGGTGGCTGCATGAGGGGCAGTATCAGGAGTTCAGGGAGGGCTTGCAGGCCATTAACACCATCCTGGTCTCCATTACAGGGATGCTGGCAGACACGGCCAACATTATGAGTTAGACAGCCTCACAACAGCGGGCCCCCGCCACTAGCCAGACATCTGAACTGCCTTCCACCTCTGCTGCCGCTAGTGGACAGGAGGCCCCACCACAGGACCAACAGGCCACCAGCACCCCTCCCCCTGCAGAAGGACATAAATGTTCCCTGTGAATAAGGCAGAAGCCAGGGACTAATGCCAAGACCCCCGCAAGGAAATGAGACTCTTCTGATTTGTCACCCTTGTGTCCCACTCTGTCACCATGTCCACCGTGAACTGGCATTGCTCCCCTTCCTATGTCCCCTTGGACAATGCACCCGTGCTACAAATAGACTGGAACAATACCCTGAACTTTCCTCCATAATCACCCCATCCCATTGCACTTACCCCTCTTCTTCTTAGCACTTCAATACACATACTTCGAAAAAATACAACTATGGAATATGTGAATTGATTTAAGTATGTATTCATTTAACAAAGTTCAAACATTGCAAATCAACTGTACAGTAATGTTCACATAGGACAGACCTGTAGTTGGTTGCAGTGAACATACCAGGAGCGATAGTGGGGCACCAACATCTGCAAAAAGAGTTGCCAAAGGGTACATGAGTGGGCTTACAAGTGGGAAATCACAGTCTGCCACTGACAATGTGAAACCAAAAAATTACAATGAAATGTGAAGTTACACTGTCTTACCTGTGTGTCATTGGAAGTATTGACGAATCACTGCAGTTCTGTTGTCCTCATCCTCATCCTCTGCCTCCTCATCTTCACTGTCCACCAGGTCCACTGCTGCCACACGCCCATCTCCAGTCTCCTCCTCCTGCAGAAAAGGCACATGGCGTCTCAAGGCAAGGTTATGCAACATGCAGCATGCCACGATTATCTGGCAAACCATCTTGGGTTAGTAGCGTAGGATCCACCTGTTAGATGGAGGCCCCAAAACCTGGCCTTCAGGAGGCTAAAGGTATGTTCAATTATCCTTCTTGGTCGCCCATGTGCCCCATTGTAACATTCCTCTGCCCTTGTCCTGGGATTCCTCACAGGGGCAGTAGCTGTGATAGGTTGGGGTAACCTGAGTCTCCTGCCAATATTGAGGGACAACATTTAGCCGCACACTGTGCCATATAGCCCACACCATACCCATACACTAACATCCACTTGGTGGGAACCAGGGCTCACCTATTAGCCACACCCGGTGCCTCTGTAGTTGGGCCATCACATTTGGGATGCTGCCATTTCTCAGGATAAAGGCATCATGCACCGACCCAGGATACTTAGCATTGACAGGGAGATGTACTGGTCCGCCAGGCACACTATGTGAACATTCATTGAGTGAAAACTCTTTCAATTTCTGAACACCTGTTCATTTTGCAGGGTGGGGGGACAAATGCAATATGTGTGCCATCAGTTGCCCCAGTGATGTTGGGGATATGTCCCATTCCAAAGAAGTCAGTCTTCACTGTTGCCAAATACTCCACCTGGGGAAAACAATGTAGCTGCACACTCTTGCCAGCACTATTGAGAACACTGGCTGAGACATTCCTGCTGCTAAAGCCCACTGTCACTTGGAAAGAACCAGTTGCCAAGAAATGGAGCACAGATACTACTTGCACACGAGGTGGGATCCCAGTGGGGTGAAGGATAGCAGACATCAGGTCAGGCTCTAGTTGGGCACACAGCTCCATGACTGTGGCCCTGTCAACTCTGTAGGTGAGGATAATGTGCCTGTCCTCCATTGTTGTCAAGTCTACAAGGGGTCTGTACACAGGGGTATGTCTCCATCTCCTATTCATCCGCAGTAGTAGCAATCTATGGGGCAAAATAGTGAAGAGCTGGTCTCAAACTGTATATTGTAGTCACAACAGTACAATACATTATGTTATTTTGAAATGTATAAGTAGCATTTGTCCTGCATGACCAATTGTGAAATGTGACGCACTTATAATCCAGGGCCCTCCCCCTACGAAATGGCATCCGTCTGTCCTGTGTGGAGGGACAGGTGGAAGTGAGGTAATTCCTCTGATGTTA
Source organism: Pleurodeles waltl (assembly GCF_031143425.1). Lineage (NCBI taxonomy): Eukaryota > Metazoa > Chordata > Amphibia > Caudata > Salamandridae > Pleurodeles > Pleurodeles waltl. The sequence continues at coordinate 53,836,315 of NC_090439.1, read as the reverse complement.
TGCGCTGTTGCCTGATAATATTGAGCTCTATGGGGTACAGTGGCCAATGGTGATGTATGCCGGCGGTGACGGTATGCACCAACGCAGACGTGACCACCATTTTCTATTTGTTCACTCACTTGCTACCTGACCTTCAAAAGGAGAGGACCTACACTGCATGTGATGCTGTGACCTGTGTCTGGAACCGACCATGGCTTGTGTCAGTGGGGAAATGGCCCCTGCCTTCACCACTGCGGAGTTGGAGAGACTGGTGGATGGGGTGCAACCCCAGTGTCGAATGCTGTATGGGCCTTTAGACCAACAGGTGAGTACACTGTGAGCACGATGCATGGGGCATGAATGCATGGAGTGTTGTGTGTGAGGGCCTCGTGTAGGGGGGGAGTTGGTGGAAGGGCCCTGGGAAGCGTGCTGCATGTATGGGGGGCGATGTCTGTGCGTAAGGAGATGTGAGGGCTTTGGTGGGCCATGAGTGTAACAGGAAGGACGGTCCTATGTCCTATGTGTATTTCTCTGAAGGTCAACGCCCATCAAAAAAGAGTATATGGCGTGCCATCACCAAGGACGTGTGGACCCTGGGTGTCTACAGCAGGCGGAGCACCCATTGTCGGAATCAGTGGGAGCATAGAAGATGGCGGAGGTCCAGCTGGGGATTGCCTCCCAACGAGGAAGGGGTGCCCGTCGAACCCTGACCCCCCTGATGGCCTGCATACTGGCGGTGGCCTTTCCGGAGCTCAATGAGCGCTTGGGTTCATCACAGCCAGCCACAAGGGGGTGAGTACAGTGCCCCAATACACTACTTGCGTGTGGTGGCATCCGGGTGGGGGATGTGGGCCTGTGGGTGCCCCTAGGCCAGGCCGGACATTGCATGGTATGGCCCATGTTGGGCAGGGTCTGATGTAAACTTTGTCCAACTAAGCTAGTAGGCATTTACTACTGGGCAGGTGTCTGTGGGTCTCAGGTATGCTGAAATTGGCGTTAGGTATCCCTGTCCATGGGATGTTGACTAGAATTGTGACTGTTAGTGCATTGGCTAGTGCGTAAGGCTGTTCCCTGTGTGTGGGATTTCCTTTGTCTCTCCCCCCCCTTTTTGTTTTGTCACCCTGTCCTTATGTGCATTAGCATCATCTGGCAGAGGAGCAGAGGCACCGGCGATGTGAAGAGCTGCATCCCACAGCGTCCAGGAGGCCGAATCCACAGATGGTGAGGGCACCAGTGGGATGGAGGGTGAGGGGGGCACCACAGCGGAGACTGGAGAGGACAGTTCGGACAGTGATACCTCCTCCGATGGAAGCTCCCTGGTGGTGGTGGACACCTCTGTGCCCACCCCAACTACAGGTACAGCCGCCAACCCCATACCAGCACCACCCTCCCAGCAACCCTTCAGCATGTTTCCTGTGCCCGCTCCCCCAGGAGGGTGGGCATCTCCTTCGCCCCAGGCACCTCATGCCCTGCCCCAGTTAGCCCTGCTGCCCTGACTGAGGAGGCTATTAACCTCCTGCGATCCATTTCCGTTGGGCAGTCAACCATTGTGAATACCATCCAGGGGCTGGCAGCCCATTTGCAACAAACAAATGCATTCCTGGAGGGCATTCACTCTGGCATGGCGGCACAAAAAAGATCAATCCAGGCTCTGGCTTCCTCCCTGATGGCAGCCATTGTCCCTGTTTCTAGCCTCCCCCCTCCAACTTCCTCTACCCAATCCCATTCCCCTCAACCCCATCCTATCCCAAGCACACAGACAGACCAGCATGCACCCAGGACAACACACAGGAGTGATTCAGGCAAACACAAGCACCACACATCATCCCACAGGCACTCACGCAAATACCATCCAGATGCAGACATACCAAAATCCACTGCCTCCACTGTGTCCCCTTCCTCCTCCTCGTCCACCTCCCTCCCAGTTGCGTCCACTCCCAAACCTTCACCCTCTTCCAGCCCCAATGTCCCTAAGATGCTTTTCCTCTCCACTGTTGACCTCTTCCCTACCACTCCGCCCGTTCTTCTCGTCAGTCAAGGGTGGTCAGAACCCAGGTGAGCACCTCAGTCACCCAGTCCACTGCCACAGTAGTGTCAACAGCTACTGCAGGTGGGAGAGAATCCCAGGCACCAGGCAGCAACACTAACAGGGTGCCTGCACCAGGTGCATCAAGGAAGGGCAAGGAGGTACCACCAGCTGCGACAGGGAAGGGCAATGGGCACCACCAGCTGCGACAGGGAAGGGCAAGGAGGCACCACCAGCAGCGCCTAGGAAGGGCAAGGAGGCACCACCAGCTGCGACAAGGAAGGCAAGGAGGTACCACCAGCAGCATCTAGGAAGGGCAAGGAGGCACCACCAGCTAAAGGAGGGAAGGGCAAGGGGCAATCCCCGGCTGCTGACAGGAAGGGCAAGGGGCCTGCAACAGCAGGCAGGAAGAACAGGAGGCCTGGTGCTGGGACTCATTAGAAGCCCCCACCACCAACCATGGTGGTTCAGCCATCCGAGGCTACAGGGGAAGGGCTGGAGCCTCCCCCCACCACTGCCAGCAATGTCACCAGCACCACCACCAGCACTGCCACCAGCATCGCCACCAGCACCACTGCCAGCAGCAGCAGCCCCAGTGGGCAGCCATCCGAGGCTGCAGGGGATGGGCTCGAGCCTCTCCCCACCACTGCCAGCACCACCACCAGCACCACTGCCAGCAGCCCCAGTGGGCAGCCGTCCAAGGCTGCAGGGGATGGGCTGGAGCCTCCCCCACCACTACCAACACTGCCACCAGCACCACCACCAGCACCACTGCCAGCGGCAGCAGCCCCAGGGGGCAGCCATCCAAGGCTGCAGGGGTTGGGCTGGAGCCTCCCCACCACTGCCAGCACCACCACCAGCACCACTGCCAGCAGCAGCAGCCCCAGTAGGTGGCCGTCTGAGGCTGCAGAGGATGGGCTGGAGCCTCCCCCCACCACTGCTATCACTGACACCAGCCCGCCACTGCCACCACTGAGTAGCTACCACCGCTGGCAGACAGTGTGTAGTCCTACTTCCCTGGGCTGTTGTGCATCCTGGCCCCTGCAAATCCTGTGGGTCTGACGCCCAGGTGAGAGACTGTGACCTTGCACTCCCCAAGATCTGAATCACAGGGCACAATGCCCCCTCCAGAACCAGTGGAGATGCCATCCACTCACCCCATCATTCCCAGGATGAAGCACACAGGACACAACGCCCCCTCCAGAACCAGCGGAAGAAGCCATCCATTCACCCCATCCTTCCCAGGATAAAGCACACTGGGCACAAGGTCCCCTCCAGAACCAGTGGACAAACCACCCACTTGAGAGACTGTGGCATTGCAGTCCCCAGGACCAAGCAGTGGAGACTGTGGCTTTGCACTCCCCAGGACCAAGCAGTGGGCAAACCACCCACTAAAGAGACTGTGGCCTTGCACTCCCCAGGACATCGCACAGGGCATGTAGCCTCCTCCAGGACCAGTGGTGTTGTACCATCTTCCGGCTGAGGTGCCCCCTATTCCCCATCCCCCTGCGGTGCCTGTGTATTTTTGACCTGATGCCCCTGCAGTATTCTCTCTGTGTTGTTGCAGGATTGAGGTGGGGCCTTGGCCTATGTGATGTGGCCCTGTGGCCCACATACATTAAGGACTGGGCAGTGTCCCTACATTTGTAAATATGTATATACGTTTGTATTTTGATGCACTTATTCATGTTATTTTATCATATTACACTCACCTTCTTCCAATCATTTTGTCCTTGCATTATTCCTGAGGGGTACGGGGTGAATATATAATGTTTGTCCATCTAATTGTATGTATGGTGTTGGGGGTGGGGGTGTTGAGTGTGTGTCATTCTCTTTTTTCTCCCCTTTCTCTTGTGTGCTAGACAGCAGTACTCACCGTGGTCGTCTTTGCCGGCGTTGGTGTTCATAATGCAGGAAAAAGTAAATGAGCATTGGGAATATGTGCAGCTCGGGCTCCATGGCGTTGTGGTTGTTCCCTGAGGCTCCACAGGTAAGTACTTTGACTTTTGTGTTCTGTTTCTGCCATGCTTTTGATGTTGTTGGTAGTGCCCCGGAAAAGGTGGTGGATACGCCTGTCGTAATAGTGTGGGCGAGACATTGTCTTCTGCCTGGCTGTTGGCGGTTACCTCCGTGGTGCTTATTGATACCGCTGTGGAGGTCGGTGTGTTAAAGTGCCTGTCTGAGCGGTTTCACCGTGGTCATAATTCTGTTTTTGGTACCGGCGGCCTGTTGATGGTATTATTGCCGCTTTATCATCGACCGCCAGGGTTGTAATCAGGGCCATAGTTTCTTAACAACATATGAGCCACATACTTGAGCAGTCCTCCTGTGACGGCATGAAAATACATTTTCAGTTACTCTTGAAAAATACAGATCCCAGAAGTCAATTTTTAGCAATTTGAACATTTATTGACTCATGTATTGGTTGTCTTTTGTGCTTTGCAAAACATCCATGGCTACAGATTGATCATCCACAAGTAAAGTCACTGTATTTTAGTAACACTGCTGTTGCTTGTGTACTGTAAAAAACTTCCGACACAGTTTTGCTAAAATGACAAGGGCAGATATTACTTCATCAACAAGTTCCAGCAATAGGATACATATTTCTGTTAGTGCTATTTGCACAACTTCATACAAAACAGAGGATTCTGGCAAGGTGGAACATAACAATTCTCTCTTTAACTCATTTTGAATGTGAACATGATCTCTAGTAACTGACAGGCAGCTTAATGCCATCAAGGCTGCCTAATGAGCAGTTAGGCATCTGTTAATGGAAACTTGCCATTTGTATTTTTAAACAGTTATAAAACGTAAGTAAACTTTATTTGCGTCAGTTGATAAAAAACCTTGCAATAAATATGTGTGAAACATTCAAATTAAAAGAATCAGTTTTAAAAGATTATACAAAATAGTTGTTGAAAAATGGCCCTCTCTGAAGGGTCACCCCAAAATGTTTAGTTTCCTCCTTCTTTTTTTCTGACCTGGTATTTGTTGGTTTTAGGACTCTGTGCACTTTACCACTTTACCACTGCTAACCACAGCTGAAGTGCTTGTGGTCTCTCCTAAAAATGTGATAATATTTGCTTAGCCACAATTTGCATATTTAATTTACTTATAACTCCCTAGTAAACTGAGCTACATGTGCCCACGACTTGTAAACTAAATGCTAATAGAGGGCCTGCAGCACTGATTGTGCCACCAATAAGTAGCCCTTTGAATATGTCTCAGGTCTGCCACTGCAGGGCCTATGGTTGCAATTTCAAACACGCAGCAATTAATGCTATTTCATTGAGAGCTGTGTGGTGCCTTACATTCCTGGTTAATAACTTTCCAATTCAAAGGTGAGCTTCTTCTTTTATTTATTTTTTTATGCTCAGTATTGCTTTAGCACCCTTTGGTGGCTTTACTGTATTTGTATTGAAGGCCATTCAAGAAATAGCTCATGCACACAACATAGTACCTCCTACACTGTCACCATCAGGTTTGAAACTCTTTGGCAGTACTCAACCCTATCTACGATGGCAATTGGCATTCTTAAAAGCTGATTTATCACTTATACTGAAATAAAAAAAATGAGAGATTTAATTCAAACTGTACGTACAGCTTTTCTTGCAATGCTTAAGAGTTCTCTCTAGGACATCAGTTTTTCTTCAAGTCTTGGTAGACTCGTTGGACCTGATTTTATGCTACTTACATGCCGAAAGAGAAAGACTTATGTTTCTAGCTCTGGACATGCTAATACAAGGAATGGCCAGAAGATGGTCTCCTTTTTGGAGCAGAGGTGTGCCTACCTGCCCTTCTAATGGATACGTCTCACTGCAGATTCTTCACATTTGAATATCCTAGGCGCAGAGTGGATTCAGAAGCTTTTGCCATAGCTCTCCAGTGGGGCTAGCTCCATCTCGACCTCGAAGATGGAGTCATAATGACCTTACTGGAACCATAAATCAAGCTTCATGGCACCTCAACCTTAGTTCCTTTTCATCACTGCATTTAATAAGTGTCCGGAGCTGCTCTCTTCACTCAAGCAGGGAAAGTCGTTTTGTGCAGGTAATCTCACCTTAAAAAGTCAGGCCTAATACCCTGTTGAAAACGTGATGTACAAATGTCCAAGATAAATTCAAACTTTGATTGCCTTTGGTGTCTCAGCTTGAGACATGACTTGAAGTGTGATCTTTGTTTAATTATTAATCTGAATGTAATAAACAAGAAGCCAAATTTATTTATGCCTAGGGATAAAGACGGCCATAGAAGTCATTGCTGCACTATGGGGGTCATTCCGACCCTGGCGGTCCATGACCGCCAGGGCCGGGGACCACGGAAGCACCGCCAACAGGCTGGCGGTGCTTCCAGGGCCATTCTGACCGCAGAGGTAAAGCCGCGGTCAGAAAAGGGGAACCGGCAGTTTCCCGCCGGTTTTCCCCTGGGCCAGGGAATCCTCCATGGCGGCGCTGCTTGCAGCGCCGCCATGGGGATTCCGACCCCCTTCCCGCCACCCTGTTTCTGGTGGTTCTTACCGCCAGGAACAGGATGGCGGGAACGGGTGTCGTGGGGCCCCTGGGGGCCCCTGCACTGCCCATGCCACTGGCATGGGCTGTGCAGGGGCCCCCTAACAGGGCCCCATGAAGATTTTTACTGTCTGCTTAGCAGACAGTGAAAATCGCGACGGGTGCAACTGCACCCGTCACACCCCTGCAACTCCGCCGGGTCCATTCGGAGCCGGCTTCCTCGTTGCAGGGCCTTTCCCGCTGGGCCGGCGGGCGCCCTTTTGGCGGTCGCCCGCCAGCCCAGCGGGAAAGCCAGAATGGCATCCGCGGTCTCCTGACCGCAGAGCGGCCATTTGGCGGTGACCGCATATCTTGTTATAGGGCCGGATGATGATCAATATCCCCTTCCCATCCCTCTCTCTTATCAATCTCTGAAGGTGGGAAAAAAAGGCGCTGCCACAAAAGAAGCACTCTTCTCCCAGGAGGTCAGTCCAAAGCTGGAACCCCTCGTCTCTCCATCTTTGCTGCTGCCAAAATTAGTGGAGTTATCCTTGTAAACTCCACTCCGGCACCACTGTCTATACCCCCACAGCCCTGCCTTTCTCAGAACTGATGCAGGCCTACCCTGACTTTCAGGCACTGAGAACACATCTGACATTATTCCTCTAAGGAGTGCTGGAATTATTTGTTAATCCCTCTGGATTGCAATGGTCCATTTGGGTCTCCATTCGGCTCCCTTCTAATGCTCAATTAATCTCCTTCCTGCTACCACTCGATCCTCCTCTACCCCTGTCAAAAAGGTAAGATAAAGATGGGAGATTGAAGGACTCCTTGAGGAGGAACAAAGAAGACTCTGTTTACTGGGACCACTTTCACAGCCTATTGGGATCAGATTCTAATTGGGATCATGCCCCTACCTTCTGGTTTCACATACTTGACACTTCTCCTAAAATAGACATTGATCCATGTCTTGCTTCACATGAGTTTCTTTATAAATCAGCAGATACTCTTTAACAATGGTCCCTCAGTAGAGCATTGTCCATATTAACAGATGTTCTGCAAACATCAGCTCCATCCAGTGTATGTCTGCTTCCTTTTAATGAAGGATTGATAGAAACAGTAAAAACCCTAGACACAGGCTTCCTTTACTTCAGAGGTGAATAGAACTCTAGTAAGAAGCTATAGACTTGCTCCCAGGGATAAAGTCTTTCTTTACCTTCACTCCTCCTCTGAGAGGTTACTAATTCAAGTCCTCAGGAACTAATAGGCTAAACCCAGGTGCCTTCCTCACTCATCCCCCTGATAGAAAATCCCCAAACTTAAAGTTTTGTCAAAGTATTTTCCTTGGGGAACCCAGGTCTAAGCCATGAATGCAGAATGTCGTTTTGGCTGTTACGTGTATGCTGTATGGTATACAGCAGCTATGGTTGTTCCTAGCCTACCAGACCACCCAAAAACATGCTTTGCGGAGGTAGATCGCAGCAAACAGGATGCAGCCTGTCACACAATCAAAACTAGGCATTGTTTCCATTGCTACATGTATGTCCTCCTCCTCCACTCTCTCTGTCTCTCTAAGAAGATGTTGGTTCCTCTGGCTTTTTGAGGGACATCTAAAACACCTTAATGGCTGCTTTGGAAAAAGTTTATGGAGGGTTGAGCTACAGCAGGCTCATGAGGTCTCCAAGCTTTGAGAGGCGTTAAAGTCCATTTTCAATAAATAAAAACAGTTTTCATTGGCCTCCAAGCAACAGCAACCCACACCCCTTTCCAACACCAGTAAGGAGGCCGAGAAAAGATTGTGCAAAACAACTTTAGTCCTCCTCCCTTGCACCACCAGGGAGCCACTGTAGTTTGGCTATAAGGTACAGACAGAGGGAGGATGGGTAACATCTTATCTACAGGATCAAAAGGCTTTTACGCCAGACATATAGGTCTTACAAATAATGTAGAGGGTTCTACACTACCTTTTTCTCAGCAACTCAATCAGAATGCATTCCTGTCTGTCTCTTCAAGCAGAAAAAAATCTGAGTAATCTGCAGCAGTAAATGGCAGCCCTGCTGCAGAAAGGAGCAGTGAAGTTAGTCTCAGAGCAGGATAAAGGGCAGAGATCCTACTCTCAAAACCTCTAATCCCCAAAAATGATGGCGGTCTTCTTCTGATTTTAGATCTCCAGCTCTTAAATTTCTTCTCATACAAGTAGAAGTTCAGGAATCTGTCTCTAGATCCAGTGTTTTTGATGCTAGATACAGAAGGCTTGATGGTATTTCTCGACCTGAAGGATACCTGTTTTCACACCCTAATCCTGCCAGTGCAGAGGAAGTATCTACAATTCGTAGTGAGGTTCTCTACTAGTTAGAAACCTTTCCCTTAGGCCTTACATTGGCTCTGCAAGCCTTCACCATGGTGATATCAGCTTATTTCAGAAGGAATCAGTGTTTCCTTAACAGTTGAGTGCAGAAAACCCGGTTTACTTCAGGTGGCTTTGCACCAGTTACAGAGAACAGTATGTCTGTTCTTCTTGGTCTCTTCAATGTCTGCAAATTTTATCTGGAGCCCTCCCAGCTTGTCCATGTCATAGGAGTGGTTCTAGATACTACCATACTCGGAGCATTCCCTCCTCCACAGGGGATTCTGGACATTCGGAACATGAATTTTATGTTTCAACCACATGCTCATATTCCAGTCCTGACTTTTCTACTTCTGTTCAGTCTGGCCTCATGCATTCTCTTGGTCACTTGGATATACTGACATGTGGGTACTCAATTAGTACCTCTGTAGGCATCCAGAACGCCTCTGCACGCCTCATCCTGAACATCCCCCGCTACTGCCACGTCACAGCCCTCCTGAGAGACCTGCAAAGCTCCCAGTCAACAAGAGAATCACCTTCAAACTCCTCACCCATGCCCACAAGGCACTGCACAACACCGCACCAGAATACCTCAACAGACGGTTTTCCTTCTACACCCCAACCCAACAGCTTTGCTCCGCCGACCTTGCCCTCGCCACCATCCCACGCATCCACAGAACAATACCAGGCGGCAGATCATTCTCGCACCTCGCCGCCAAGACGGGGAACACTCTTCCCACCCACCTACATCAGACCAAGGACCTCGTTACTTTCAGGAGACATCTCAAGACATGGCTGTTTGACCAGTAGCAGCCCCGCAGCCCACACCCTCAGCGCCTTGAGACCCTCACAGGTGAGTAGTACACTATACAAATTCCTTTGATTGTAGGCCGTGATTTCAGCAACAATGAGATTTAAGACTCCATATCTCAAAGGACACTGTCGCAGATTTGGCCTGTTAGGTAACAAAATAACTCTTCACAAGAGATCCTTTTGTGCCCTGCCAGAAGTGGCCATAATGGAGACGGACACCTTCCTTTTTGGATGGCATGTGCGCATCTGAGCGATCTGGAGATTACATATCAGTCTGCTAGAGCAACAGACTATTTGACTTCTGCTCAAGGCCTTTCTCCCCTTTGTGGTCAGTTGATCCAGATCTTAAACAACAGTGTAATTAGCTAGCTTGCTGTATGGTGCAGAAAGTTCAGTGGATCCCCAATCGGTTTGCAGAGGCAAAAGTAGATAGGACTAATGCTTTATTTTGTGGGCAAACTGTTAGAAACGTGTCTGTGGTGGCTGAACTGATCAGGGCCTCTTAGTCAACACATTAGTAGCTGGTAGGTTTTCAGGGGGCCCCTCTAGGGTGCACTCTTGGTGCATTTATTAATACATCTGTCACTGGAATCAGTGAGTTTATCATTCTGAGATGTTTAACCGGTTCTGTGCCTCAGACGTAATGGTTACGTCCTGCGTCACAGTGCTCATGTGACGAGGACGTAACCATTACGTCCTCAGCACTGAGCTCAGAGGGAGACCTAGCATTTCCTCTGTGGGCTTCCCTCCCACCAAGGCAGGGATGGAAGGGGAAGCCCTTCCCCTTCCACCCCCAACCACCCTGACCCCCTCAGTGACATCTGATAACGTCAGTGTGCAAATGCGCACTGACCTCATCAGGGGCCACTTCCCCTTTCCAGCGCAATCGGAAGAGAAATGCAAAGTGATGCTCTCTGATGTATTTTTCAAGGGAAACTGGCATGAGGGAAGTGGCCCCTTTGGGCAAGGGTCGCTCCCCGGGGGCGGCGATATTTTTCAAGGCCTTTTCTGCCCCCGGGGGGGGGGGGGGGTAAAATCTACTAGGCACCAGGGATACATTTTGTTTTTGTTTTTGTGTGTTTCTTTTATTTTATTTATATTTAGTTGGGGAGCGATCCCTTAGGCAAGGGTCGCACCCTAGGGGTCAAATTATATTTAGGCCATTTCTGCCCCTGTGGGTGCAGATTGGACTATTTTTATGACGCCAATCTGCCCCCAATGGGGGCAGAAACCACTAGACACCAGGGAGGTTTTTTTTTATGCCAAATTCACAGAAGGGGAGCGACCCCTTAGGCAAGGGTCGCTCCCCGAGGAAGCAACTTTATTTTAGGCCATTTCTGCCCCCAGAGGGAAGAATCCGTAGGCGCCAGGGATCTTTTTTTTTTTTTGTGTGTTTTTTTTGTTTTTGTTTTTAGTTGGGGAGCGACCCCTTAGGCAAGGGTCGCTCACTAGGGGGCAAATTATATTTAGGCCATTTCTGCCCCCCTTGGGGGCAGATTGCCTATTTTTATGAGGCCAGTCTGCCCCCAAGGGAGGGGGACAGAAACCACTTGACACCATAGAGTTTTTTTTTGTTTTACGCCAAATTCACAGAAGGGGAGCGACCCCTTAGGCAAGGGTCGCTCCCCGGGCCGGCAAATTTATTTTAGGCCATTTCTGCCCTCCCCGGCGGCAGATCGGCCTATTGTTATTGTGCCGATCTTCCCCCAGGGGGGGCAGAAACCTCTAGGCACCAGGGCTATTTTTTTTGTGTTTTAAAAAAAAAATTTAGAGATGGGGAGCGACCCCTTAGGCAACAGTCGCTCCCCTGGGGGGCAAATTGTATTTAGACCATTTCTGCGCCCCTTGGGCGGCAGATCAGTCGATTTTTGTTAAGTCAATCTGCCCCCAAGGGGGGCAGAAACCACTAGGCACCGGGGATTTTTTTTTTGTTCCAACGTCACGCAAGGGGAGTGACCCCCTAGACAAGAGTCGCTCCCCGGGGGTGAGGGGGAAAATGTATTTTAGGCCATTTCTGCCCCCGGGGGGGCAGAAGCCTCTAGGCGCCAGGGATGCATTTTTTGGGGTGTTTTTTTTGGTTTTGATTTTTTAGCCAGGGGTCGCTCCCTGGGGGTTGGGGGGGCAAATTTATTTTAGGCCATTTCTGCCTCCCCGGGCAGATCGGCCTATTGTTATTAGGCCGGTCTTCCCCCGGGGGAGGGAGGGGGAGAAGCCTCTAGGCACCAGGGATACATTTTTTTTTTTTGCTTTGTTTTTTAGAGGTGGGGAGCGACCCCTTAGCCAAGGGTCGCTCGCCGGCTGGGGTGGGGGACAAATTTATTTTAGACCATTTCTGTCCCCATGAGGGCAGATCGGCCTATTGTTATTAGGCCGATCTGCCCCCAGGTGTGACAGAAACCTCAAAGCGCCAAGGATAAAAAAACACTGTTTTTTGTTTGTTTGTTTTGTTCTTTTTTTAGAGGAGGGGAGCGACCCCTTAGTCAAGGGTTGCTCCCCTTGGGGGCAAATTGTATTTAGACCATTTCTGTCCCCCTTGGGGGCAGATCGGCCAATTTTTATTAGGCCAATCTGCCCCCTTGGGGGCAGAAACCACTTAGGCACCAGGCATTGGTGTGTGTGTATGCGTGTGTTTTCTTTAGGGGGGGCATCCCCTTGGGTAAGGGTTGCTCCCTTGGGGGCACATTACTGTTGGCCATATCTGCCCCACCAGAGGCCAGGTAAGTTTATTTGTTTTTTTTTAAATAAGAGGGTGGGGGTATGGCCAAACCCCCACCCCAAATAAATGGGGCCAAAGTTGTTCTGCCCTCCAGTGGGCAGATGGGGCAATTACCCCTGATCCACAACCCAGGGGGGCAGAAAGTCTACTAAATGCCAGGGAAATTAAAGTGAAGGAGTTAACAGTCTTTCAGCTCTCCCCCGCACTCTAAAACATCTTATCCCACAGCAAGTAAGAAGATATTTGATTATTTTGGGTTTTAGTTTTACATTTGGGCCATGAGAGCTTGGCTTACTCTCAAAATCGTCCCACTTGGAATGGTGAGGGCTGCACTTTATGGACTTTGGGACACTGCCATGTAGAAAAATCCACAAGACCTAGACACATCTGAAAACTAAACATCTGGGTGAATCCAGGGTGGTGTGTTTCACATGCACCCCGCACCATTTTTGTACCCACAATCCCCTGCAAGCCTCCAACTTTGCTGGAAATCACACATTTTTCCCCCGTTTTTGTGAGGGAACCTTCCGGAATCTGCAGGAATCCACAAAATTCCTACCACCCAGCATTGTCTCATCTATACCGATAAAAATTCTGCTGCACTTGTCAGCCTAAAAATGTTTTTTTGCAAACTGCTCTTTTGGACCCCCTTTGGGTCCCCCTAATATCAACATATTTTTGGCTCTTCCCTTTCACAAACACTTGGCCCACCTACACGAGGTATAATTTTTACCGGGAGACTGAGGGTAACATTGGGTGGTATGAAATGTATCCCAGTGCAGTGATCCCACACAGAAATGTGGGAAAAATTTGATTTTTTAGCTAAATTTGAGGTTTGCTGAGGATTCTGGGTAAGAAAACATTGGGGGATCTAAGCAAGTCACACCTCACTGGACTCCCTCGGGTGTCTAGTTTTCAGAAATGTCTGGGTTTGATAGGTTTCCCTAGAAGGCTGCTGAGCCCAGGACCAAAAATTGCAGGTGCCCCCCAAAAACAGGTAATTTTGTATTTAATAATTTTGATGTGTCCAGATAGTGTTTTGGGGCATTTCCTTTCGCAGGCAGTAGGCCCACCCACAAAAGTGAGGTACCATTTTTATCGGGTGACTTGGGGGAACGCTGGGTCGAAGGAAATTTGTGGCTGCTCTCTGATTCCAGAACGTTCTGTCACCGAAATGAGAGGAAAAGGTGTTTTTTCGGCCCAATTTTTAGGTTTTCAAAGGATTCTGGGTAACAGAACCTGGTCAGAGCCCCACAAGTCACCCCATCTTGGATTCCCCTAGGTGTCTAGTTTTCAAAACTGTGCAGGTTTGCTAGGTTTCCCTAGGTGGCGGCTGAGCTAGAGGACAAAATCCACAGCTATGTGCTTTGCAAAAAACAGCTCTGTTTTCTTTGTGAAAATTTGATGTCTCCACGGTGTTTTGGGGGTTCTCCTGTTGAGGTACCATTTTTATCGGGAGACACTGGGGAACACAGAATAGCAAAACAAGTGTTATTGCCCCTAGTCTGTCTCTACATTTTTTCCTTCAAATGTAAGACAGTGTGTAAAAAAGACGTCTATTTGAGAAATGCCATGTAATTCAAGTGCTAGTATAGGCACCCCGGAATTCAGAGATGTGCAAATAGCCACTGCTTCTCAACACCTTATCTTGTGGTCATTTTGGAAATACTAAGGTTTCCTTGATACCTATTTTTCATTTTTTATATTTCAGCAAATGAATTGCTGTATACCCTGTATAGAATGAAAACCCATTGCAAGGTGCAGCTCATTTATTGGCTCTGGGCACCTAGGGTTCTTGATGAACCTACAAGCCCTATATATACCCACAACCAGAAGAGTCCAGCTGACGTAACGGTATATTGCTTTAAAAAGTCTGATATCGCAGGAAAAAGTTACAGAATAAAACGTGGAGAAAAATAGCTGTTTTTTTACCTCAATTTCAATATTCTTTTATTTCAGCTGTTATTTTCTGTAGGAAACTCTCGTAGGATCTACACAAATGACCCCTTGCTCAATTCAGAATTTTGTCTACTCTTCAGAAATGTTTGGCTTTCTGGGATCCAGCATTGGTTCTCACCCATTTCTGTCACTAACTGGAAGGAGGCTGAAAGCACAAAAAATAGTAAAAATGGTGTAGGTCCCAGTAAAATGTCAAAATTGTGTTGAAAAATCGGGTTTTCTAATTCATGTCTGCCTGTTCCTGAAAGCTGGGAAGATGGTGATTTTACCATCGCAAACCCTTTGTTGATGCCATTTTCAGGGGAAAAATCATGAGCCTTCTTCTGCAGCCCTTTTTTCCCATTTTGTTTTTAAAAAATGAAATTTTTGCTGTATTTTGGCTAATTTCTTGGTCTCCTTCAGGGGAACCCACAAAGTCTGGGTACCTCTAGAATCCCTAGGATGTTGGAAAAAAAGGACGCAAATTTGGGTGGGTAGCTTATGTGAACAAAAAGTTATGAGGGCCTAAGTGCGAACTGACCCAAATAGCCACAAAAATGCTCGGCACAGGAGGGTTAAAGGCCTGACAGCGAAGGGGTTAATACCAAACATACTAGGATTCAGAGAAGCCATCATATATTTGGGGAACTTGTAAAGACCTGTGTCCGACATATGCATTTAAAATGGCTTCCATGTTCACCTACTATGTCTCAGGAATGACAGGGATATAGCAGGGGTATATCTGCTCCTGCATATATACCCTCACAGGTGCCTTAATGCACCCTGCCTTAGGGGACCTGGCACATGGGGGGCTGTGACAGGTTGTGTTTTAAATTTGTCCTGCACCATTACATGCAGCCTGCAGTGGCAGTACTCTGTGGGTTTGGTGTGGGGTCCCAGGGGCTGCAGCCCTTGGGGACCTTCCTTAGTACCCCAGGCCATAGGTACCAAGGGCACCATTTGCTAGGGACTTATAGTGGGTGCTAAAGAGTGTGCCAAATCTGCAAAACTGCAGTTTTGGGAAAGAGATCTGGCCTTGGGGACCTGGATAGCAGGGACCTAGTGCACTAGCAGTCGAAATCACATCAGAAACCAGGCAAAAATTGGGTGTCTAACCATGCCAAAAAGGGCGCTTTCCTGCAAATAGTATAGCAACAATGTAGCACATAAACAAGCCATGAGGAGTACAATCTCCCCTCTTTGTTGAGCAGTTCAGACTATGGTCCTGTGCGTGCAAGCAGGCACTTTAGGTGGTTGTCAACCAACTAGCCATGGTGGAATATCTGCCCTGACATCCTCAGCCAACAGCGCTCGATGGATCATGAGTGTCTGGAGAAAAAAAAGTGCAAAGTGGTGCAAAATCCCATAGGATTTTCTGCTCTGACCCATTCCATAGACCCTCCTGGGAGGCACTGCTTTGGTATCTGTTCACAAGGTGAGAGTAATCTGCGGTTAGTCTCTACCAGAAAAGGCATTACCGAAGATAAGTGCCTTGTTCTTTCCACTACACTAAGTTTTCTCCCGTAGTCTATATTCTTGTAGTTCTGAGGAAGCTTTCCAACACCAGGCCCAATTTACCTTTGTCACACCAAATTGGCCAGGAAAGAGGTGATACGCAGATCTTCTGCACCTTTCTATATCTTCCGCTTCAACTCCAAGTGAATGTACTCTCCAGTGGGGAGAGCAGATTCTACACTCCAATCTCCAGGCTCTCCACCTTCATGTCTGGTGATAATGGGGAAGTTTGAATGCTTTCTGTCTCTGATCAGAAGTGGGTGAAATTATCTTAACTGCTTGTCTGCCATAAAGTAAATCAGTCCTTTCTGGTAGGTGGAGTAAAGTTGTTTCCTTGTGTTCCAGTATGAAGTATTGACCCTCTACAGGCTAGGGTGGCCAATATTCTGCAGTTTGCCTTGTCCTTAGCGCCACTGGGGTATGTTCTTGGCAGTGTCAAAGGACACATTGAAAACTTGTCAACCTTTTTGTGCCAGAAAGATTGACCATCATTTTTCAGGTCACCAGTGCGATTTGATTTTTCAAGGGACTAAAATGTATGTACATTTTTTTTTTTTAATTAAAATTCCTAGGACTTGGGCTTAGCTTTAACGTTTTTAGTTGTAATGTAACTGGACCTCTATTTGAGCTTTTCCATTGTTGCCACATATAGTGCTTACCCCGGCCCTTCCTCTTTGTCACCTGCAGGCCTCTGGTAGTTGTCCACCTTTTACGAATTTCTTCCTGAACAAATTACTGCTCGACTGAGGTGCTTTCCTACTAAAGGTGTGGTGTCTCATTTCCACCTTTATTGACCGACCAACCTTTTATCCCCCAACCTCCCCACCCAATGAAGGAGTTGGAGACTGTCCAAGATGGATCCTAGATGTTTGGTCAGCTACATGAATGGCAGTAAAGAGATCAGAAGTTCAGCTCTTTATCGGTTACACAAACAAAAAGGAAGAATCCTCCTATCGAGCTCCTTTGTGCATAAAGGTTTGCTGTAGAAAGAAATGATCTGTCCTAGGGAACCCTAGCACATTCTACCAGATCGAAATCTGCTACAGAAGCCCCAGCGAGAGGAATGCCAGTGGTAGACAGATGTACAGAAGCAACGTGGTTGTACCTCCCACGTTACCCAGCCTGCTCAGTACTACTGGATTTCCTTAAATAGCCTTCCTTTCAGACTGACCGTCTTTGTAGTATTGCTTGGGAATCTAGCAACAAATAAGGAATCTGCAGATAGAAGTCTCAGTCCAAACGAAAGTTGATCAATTACTTTCGGTAGTTATCTTTCCAGTGTGTCGCACCCGCTTCAAGAATACAGTAGAAAGACTAGAACGGATACTGAGGTATTTTGTTTGCGCAAGCATCCAAACTAAGAAATTATTTTCCCCCACAAATAAGATCCACGGATAACTATTTTGTCTTCAGAAGGCTACTCCAGGGTTGTCTCTTTCCTTCATAACCACCATACCCAAACAGCAATGGACTGCATATGCCTGTGTTGATATATATTTATAATCTGATTGTGTATATTCTAGATATGTATAGTTCTTTAAGAAATATGTATAGTTACAATTTTATAATAATAAACTATATACATAGCCCCTCATTACAACCCTGGAGGTTGGTGATAAAGTGGCGGTAATACCGCCAACAGGCCGGCGGTAAAAAAACATGGAACCATGACCACAGCTGAAACCACCAACACAGACAGTCACTTTAACACTCCGACCGCCACAGCTGTAGCAACAAACACCGCGGCGGTAACCACCAACAGCCAGGCAGAAGACAATGTAGCGCCCACTGCATTACAACCCACCCATCCGCCAGCTTTTCCGGGGCGGTACCAACTCCATCAAAAGCACAGCAGAAACAGAACACAGAAGGGAAACCACTCACCTCTCGACACTCAAGGAAGAACCAGGACACCATGGAGCCCGAGTTGCATGTGTTCCCCATGCTGGTGTATCTTCTCATATACCAGGAACATGAACTCCGGCGACGACGACCACAGAGTACTGCACCTACCACACCAGGGGGGGGGAGGAAAAAGATAGTGACACACACACGCAACACGCAACACCCCCACCTTGACCCCCACCCCAATACCATACACCAAACACATGCAACAACATTACATATACACCCTGTAACCCTCTGGAATAACGCAAGGACAAAAGGAATGGAGTAAACTGAGTGTAATATTAGTAATACTTAGAAACATGTTCTGAAAGATAAAACAGTATGTACAATATATACAAAAGGTGGGGCAATGCTCACTCCAAAATTGTCCGTGGCCCACTGGGCCAACCACAGAGTCCAAGGCCACACTTGAGAACACTGCAGGGGCATCAGCTGGGCTGGGTTTGGGCCACCCTGACCTGAGGTGAAGGACGGGGGGAGGGGTAGGGAATAGGTCAATGGTGGCGAGGAAAACTTCTTAGGGACACTGGGGAGGAAGAGGGAGTGGTTGCAGGAGGTGTCAGTCTGCTGTGTTTGGGTGCAGGTGCATGGGCTGGATGCTGTTATGAGGTGGATGCCTGTTGAGTGGGTGTGTGCTTGCGTTTGTGTACTTTGGGAGGAGGGGTCACAGACATAGTGAGAGAGGACACAGGGGACGTGTGCATGGATGTGGGGATGGTGACTGCCAGTAAGGGGCGTGTAGTGAAAGGCGTGCTTGTGATGGAGGTAGTGGATGAGGATGTAGTGCATGCAGGTGTGAGTGGAGACTCTACTGGGAGGGGGGTGGATGAGGAGGAGGAGGGGGACACAGTGGAGGCAGTGGATGTTGGTGTGTCTGCATGGGGATGGTGCTTGTGTGAGTGCCTGTGAGATGAAGTGTGGTGCTTGTGTTTGCCTGAGCCACTTCTGTGTGGATTTGGGTGACTGCTGGTCTGAAGGTGTGCTTGGGAATAGGCTGGGGTTGAGGGGATTGGGACTGGGTAGAGGAAGTTGGAGGGGGGATGCTGGAGACAGGGACAATGGCTGCCATCAGTGCAGATACCAGAGCCTGGAATGCTCTCTGTTGGTCCGCCACGCCAGAATGAATGCCCTGCAGGTATGCATTTGTTTGTTGCAAGTGCCCTCCTACACCCTTGATGGCATTCAGTATAGTTGACTGCCCAACAGTGAGGGATCTCAGGAGGTCAATAGCCTCCTCACTGAGGGCAGCAGGGCTGACTGGGGCAGGGCCTGAGGTGCCTGGGGCAAAGGAGATGCCCACCCTCCTGAGTGAGCAGGCATGGGAAACATGCTGAGGGACTGCTGGGAGGGCGGTGTTGGTACAGGGGTGGTGGCTATACCCTTTGTTGGGGTAGGCACAGAGGTGTCCGCCACCACCAGGGAGCTTCCATCAGAGGAGGAGTCACTGTCGGTTGTGTCCCCTCCTGTCTCTGTCATGGTGCTCCCCTCGCCCTTCGTCGTACTGGTGTCCTCACCGTCGGTGGATTCGGCCTCCAGGCCCATGTGAGATGCATCTCCCTCCATCGCCGATGCCTCTGCTCCTCCACCAGATGATGCTAATGCACACAAGGACAGGGTGACAAAACAAAAAGGGGGGGAGAGACAGAGGATACACTTGGTCAATGCCAGCAACAACACTACCGTTGGCGTACACAACACACAGGGAACAACCCTATGCACTAGGCCATGCACTACCAGTTACAATGCTAGTCACCGCCCCATGGGGTACAATGCCTAACTCCATTAGCTGCACACCTGAAACCCACAGTACCCTGCCCAGTAGTAGATGCCCACTAACACTTGGTGTTGGAGTGCTTCAGAGCCTGCCCAACATGGGACCTACCCTGCCATGTTCCCCCTGGCCTAGGGGCATATTCATCCCCACCCATGTAAAACCTTAACACGCGCAAAGTCATGATTCAGAATCTGTACTCACCACCTTGTGGCTGCTGTGATGCCTTCAAGCACCCATCCAACTCCTGATAGGCCACCGCCAGGATGCAGAACATCAGGGAGTTCAGGGTACAATGGGCACCCCTTCCTCGTAGGGATGCCAGCCCCAGCTGGGCCTCCACTGTCTTCCTTGCCCAGCGGCAGTGGGTGCTCCGCCTGTCAAAGACCCCCAAGGTCCACACCGCCTTGGCGATGGCCAAATACCCTTTTTCTGGTGACCGCTGACCTGCAGAAAAATTTGCATAGAAAAAGGTATGAGTCATAACGTCCGGCCTGATACACTCAAGGCCCACCATAAACCTCCCATCCCCTTATGCACAGACATTGACCACCAGACATGCAGCAGGACCCCTCAGCCACCCCCTCCACACGAGGCTTACACACTTAGCAATCCCTACGTTCATGGCCCACGCATCTTGCTCACAGTGTACTCACCTGTTTCTCTGGAGGACCATAGAGTAAAGTGTACTGGGGTAGGACCCCATCCACCAGTCTTTCCAACTCCTTCGAAGTGACTGCGGGGGTCCTTTCCCCAGACACTCTAGCCATTGTTGCTTTAAGACACAGGTCACAGCAGCACTTGCAGTGTAGGTCCTCTCCTGTTGAAGGTCAGGTAGCAAATGAGTGAACAGATAGAAAATGGCGGTCACGTCCGCGGCGGTGCATACCGTCACGGCCGGCGTACATCGCCATTGGCTCCTGGAACCCATAGGACCCAATGATAACCAATGCTACCGCCGACCGCAATGGCGCACAACACCAGCAGAATGACCTAATTTCCACTTGTCTCTCCTCACAGGTCAGGGAGCCGCCATTTCAGGGGGACACAGGCCATGGCACCTAACTGCGTCACAGCAGACATTGGGACATCAACTGACTGTCGAGTTCACATACTGTTTCTGTAAAGGAAGAAATGCATATATATTTTAAAATATGTGTGAATGTGACCCTCTGCTCACCGTTTTTCACCCTAGAGTTTAACCACTGCGGATAAATAGGAGACATTCCCCTGTATACAGACCCCTGGTGGACCTAGCGACAATGGAGGACAGGAACACTATCCTGACCTACAGACTTGATAGGGCTACAATCCAAAAGCTGTGTGCCTAATTGGAGCCAGACCTGATTTCAGCTATCTGCCAACCCAAAGGTATCCCCCCCTCTAGCGCAGGTCCTGTCAGTGCTCCATTTCCTGGCCAGTGGTTCCTTCCAAGCAACAGTGGTCATGGCATCAGAGATGTCTCAGCCAATGTTCTCAAACGTGCTGACCAGATTGTTGTCTGCCCTGCTGAAACACATGCACAGCTACATCGTATTCCCCCAGGTGGAGGATTTGGCCACAGTGAAGGGTGACTTTTATGCCCTGGGACATATCCCCAACATCATTGGTGCCATTGATGGTACACATATTGCATTTGTCAGACCCTGGAGAAATGAACAAGTGTTCAGGAATAGAAAAAGCTTTCACTCTCTGAATGTGCAGATGGTGTGTTTGGCAGACCAGTACATCTCCCATGTCAATGCCACATATCCTGGCTCTGTGCATGATGCCTTTATCTTGAGGAATAGCAGCATTCCATATGTGATGTCTCAACTCCAGAGGCAATGGTGTGGCTAATAGGTGAGCCCATCGTCCCCACCCATTGATGTAGGTATATGGGTGTGGGGTTGGCCCTAAGGGTGAGTGTGTGTCCAACAGGTATCCCTCGATATTTACAGTTGACTCTGGTTACCCCAACCTCTCATGGCTACTGACCCCAGTGAGGAATGCCAGGACAAGGGCAGAGGAACATTACAATGAGGCACATGGGCGAACAAGGAGGATCATTGAGAGAGCCTTTGGCCTCCTGAGGCCAAATTCCGGTGCCTCCATCTGACAGGTGGATCCCTGTACTACTCACCCAAGAAGGTGTACCAGATCATCATTGAATGTTGCATGTTTCACAACCTGGCCTTGAGACGCCAGGTGCCTTTTCTGCAGGAGGATGAGTTTGGAGATGGTCGTGTGGCAGCAGTGGAGCCTGTGGACAGTGACGAAGAGAAGGCAGAGGAAGAAGATTTGGACAACAGAAGTACACTCATTCAACAGTACTTCCAGTGGCACACAGGTAAGACAATGTAACTTCACCTTTCATTGCCGTATTGTGTTTGACATTGAACATGGCAGCCTGATTTCCCTATTTATATGGCCACTTACTGTACCTTTTGTCATCTCTATTTTCAGATCTCTGTGCCCCACTCTGGCTCCTGGTGTGTTTACTGCTGCCCACTACAGGTCATACATATGTTAATATTAGAGTAGATTAGAATTGCAATGTTTACAGTTTGTGAAACAAATACATTTGTCATATAATCCACAGACTCCATACTTGAATGTATTCAAAGGGTGTTTCTTTAGGTGCTAATAAGTGTAGGGGGTATTGCAATGGGTTGGGTTGCTGATAGAGGAAATTCCAGGTTAGAGACCAGTCTATTTGTATCACAGGTGCATTGTCCAAGGGGGCATAGGCAGGGGAGCAATGGCAGTTCAAGGTGGACAGGGTGACAGAGTGGAACACAAGGGTGACATTCAGGACAGTCTTATTTCCTGGTGGGGGTCTTGGCAATGTTCTCTGGCTTCTGCCTGGATCGCAGGGACCGTTTGCGGGGTGGTTCTCCTTCTGCAGGGGGTGGGGTGCTGGTGGCCTGTTGGTCCTGTGGCGGGCCTCCTGTCCACTAGCGCCAGCGGAGGTGGAGGGCTGTTCATCAGTGTGGCTAGTGTCAGGGACCCGTTGGTGTGCCACTGCCTCCATCATGGTGTTCGCCATGTCTGCCAGCACCCCTGCGATGGTGACCAGGGTGGTGTTGATGTCTTTCAGGTCCACCCTGATCCCCAGGTACTGTCCCTCCTGCAGCCGCAGGGTCTCCTGCAACTTGTATAGTATCTGGCCCATGGTCTACTGGGAATGGTGGTATGCTCCCAGGATCCCTGCAAGTGCCTCATGGAGAGTGGGTTCCCTGGGCCTGTCCTCCCCTGCCACACAGCAGTCCTCCCAGCTTCCCTGTGGTCCTGTGCCTCTGTCCCCTGAACCGTGTGCCCACTTACAGTGACCCCAGGTTCCTGATCGTGCTGTTTTAGTGGGGTTGCCTGGGGTCCCTGTAGTGGTGGACACACTGCTGATTGACGTGTCCGGGGGACAGAGTTATGGGCCCAAAGGGTGGGTGCTGTGGTGGTGTTTCCTGAGGGGGAGGCTCTGTAATGGGTTGGGACTGTGACTGAGTGACTGACTGTCCAGAGGTCCCTGATGGGCCAGGTTGGTCATCGTGATCCAGGCATGCAGAGCTGCTGTCATCACTGTGGGCATCTTCTGGTGAGGGAATGAATGTTGCTGCACCTCCTCTCTTGTGACGTTGAGTGGGGTTCCTGTGGGGATGTAAAAGCAGTGTTATTGTACCAGTGTGTGCCATCTTGTGCATGGGTATGTTTCCCTCTATGGTTGTTATTAGCAAGGCAGTTTTGGGTTGTGTGAGTTGTTCTTGGTTTGGCTAAGTGATTGTCACTAGTGTGCATGCTGTGGTGATGGGTGTCCATGCAGGTCTGTGATGGGTGTCCATGCATTGGTATTGCATGCAGGGCTTGGTATTGGGATGGGAGGGTTGTGATGGTGGGGTATTTGTGAGGTGGTGGAGTGATGGGGTGAGGGTAGGGGTAGGAGTTTGTGATGGCATGCAGGAAGGGGGGAAAGTAGTAAAGATTTGACTTACCAGAGTCCAGTCCTCCTGCTACTCCTACAAGGCCCTCAGGATGCATAATCGCCAACACTTGCTCCTCCTATGTTGTTAGTTGTGGGGGAGGAGGTGGGGGTCCACCGCCAGTCCTCTGTACAACTACCTGGTGTCTTGCAACCAGAGAACGCATCTTCCCCTGTAAGTCTTTCCACCTCTTCCTGATGTCATCCCTTGTTCTTAGGTGCTTTCCAACGGCGATGACCCTGTCCACGACTCTCCGCCATAGCTCCATCTTCCTAGCAATGGGTGTCTGCTGCACCTGTGATCCGAATAGCTGTGGCTCTACCCTGATGATTTCCTCCACCATGACCCTTAACTCCTCCTCTGAGAACTTAGGGTGTCTTTGTCGTGCCATGGGTGTAGTGTGAGTGGTATGTGTGATGGTGTGTGGGGTGAAGGTAATCCCCAGGGTCAGGAGCTAGAACGTGCCCTAATCTCCCTTAGCTGGCAGACAGACTCAGAAGGTGAGCTGGTGATTCCCAAAGGTGGAAGTCATCACTTCTACCAGGTGGAAGTGAATGTGGTCTTGGTCACTGCTCTGAGAGACACTGGGGCTGGCTATACCATGATCCTGAAAAGACTAGTTTTTCCAAAGCAGTACACTGGCAAAGTGTGTACGGTGACCCCATCCTATGGGCAGGACTTTTTCCACCCTATGGCCCTGTTATACCCAAAGTGTAGTGAGGAGGTGACACAGAAGAAGGTCATGTTTAGTCCCCAAATGCCCATAGACTGCATTCTGGAGAATGAGTTACCCCCAATGGCAGGAGAACAGTGAGGGACAACCGTCAAGGATGGCCTGACACTTCAGCTTTCTTGAAGTACCACTCCATATAGGAGGGTACAAGAGTCCAGATGTAAGTGCAGAAGCAGGGAGGGCTCATCTCTGTCCCCTCTTCAGCCTAAGGGTACAAACCCTGGGCTGAAGGACCAGTTTCAGGCTACCACCTCTAAACTGGTGGGAGGGAGAGTGGAGAAAGGGTGCAGAACACCTGGGACTACTGTTACCTAATCTTAGCAATCACAGAGGTCAGAGAGCCCTGGGTGGCCTGGAGCCTGGGTCTTAAAACTGACAGCTATCAGTGGCCTCTGTTGGTTGCTGTCCTTATGGGCAGAGTTTTACTTTGGTTGGGGACAGAAGTCTGTTATAAGGTGTAGAAAGGACCACATCACTTTGTTGGCCATGGTGCTACTGTCTGCTTACTGGGATGCATCTCTGAGCAAGTTAAAGTTAGATGTTGCACAGATAGAGTCCACAGGTGGGCAGAAGGCTTCCCCATGGGTCAGTTCAGTGGCATAGAACTGGCAAGTGCCCCTGCAGTAGCGGGCCATTGTCCATGTTCTACCACCCTACTCATGGAGGTACATCAAGACATTGATTGGTTTACCCTGGATTTAGGCTGGAACGGGGTCATGTTCGAAAATGGTTTTCTCCGAAGGGTCGCCTCAAACTTTTTGCTTTCCTTCTTCTATTTTTCTGACCTCGTTTTTGTTGGCTATAGGACTAACTTCTGTGATCTCTGCTTAAAATGTGGTACCATGGCTTATTCACAATTGGCATATTTAATTTACTCATCGGTCCCTAGTAAAATGCACTACATATGCCCAGGGCCTGTAAGTCAAATGCTTCTAATACGCCTGCAGCACTGATTGTGTCTCCCTTAAGTAGCCCTTCAAACATGTCTCAGGCCTGCCACCGCAGGATCTGTGGGTGCAGTTTGACTGCAATGTCGACTTGGCATTTAAAACACCTTGCCAAGCCCTAACTTCCCCTTTTATTTTATATGTCACCCCTAAGGTTGACCTTAGCTATTCGATATGGCAGGGTGCAGTATAACTAAAAGGTAGAACATGTACTTTTAAGCTTTACATGTCCTGATAGTGAAAAACTCCCAAATTCATTTTTCAAGAATGTGTGGCTTACATCCTTCTTAGGTTAACATTGGGAATTCCTTATTACACTTTAACTGTGATTCCTGATTGAGAAAGAGAAGCTATGTCATGTTTCATGTCACTGGAATGGCAGTCATAAATCCTTTTTACGGGTAACGTTGGATTTACCATTACTTTGTTAGAAATGCCACTTTTTAGAAAGTTTACATTTCTCTGCTCTTACAGCTGTGTGCTTGCAGCCTGTCTTCAATAGACGTCCGTGGTGGGTGAGAGCTACACTTTGTACATTCGCTCTAGACAGCCACCAACACAGGAAGGTTAGGTGTGTCTGAGCACTCATCTGCATTCTAATGAGTGAAGAGAGAGGAAGACACTTACAACTTAAAAGGCAGTGCCTGCCCCCACACAAAGGGCTGATCATCCCCTTCTGATAGTCTGGACCCAGGGCTAGAAAGAAAGGGCATCTAAGCACTTGAAAGATACCTCTTTGAAGTCACCCCCACCTCAAAGGCACAACTGAAAATAAGTACTTGGTCTCAGACCCTGCAAAATCAGACAATTCTGGACCTTCAACCGGACTCAGTCATAAGAATTGCAATGCTGCCTCAAGGAAAGTTACTCTGCTGGACTGCTGACCTGTAAGGACTGCTTTTCTGCTGTGCTGCTCTGTTGCCTGCTGCTCTTTTTCTCTGATGAAGGAGAGCTGGACTCTGCCTTGCAACTGAAGAGATCTCTAAGGGCGTGTTAGCTTGGCTCCTGTTGCTTGAGATGCCCTCATCCTTGTCCACTCTGGTCCTGATGTCGCCTGTGTAGGCGATCAGGGCGGTCTCAGTGCTGTGGTTCTTGCAGAATCCAGACTGGGAGGCGCCGAGTATATTGTTTTCTTCTAAGAAGTGAGACAGTTGGGCGTTGATGATCTTCTCAGTGACCTTTGCTGGGAAGGGGAGAAGAGAGATGGGATGGTAGTTTGTGAGGTCTTCAAGGTCTGCTTTGGGTTTTTTGAGGTGCGTGTTGGCTTCGGCGTGCTTCCAAACGTCTGGGAAGGTTGCGGTGTTGAAGGAACTTTTGATGAAGGAGCGGAGCTTCGATTTGGCTGGCCTTGTTGAAAATGTGGTGGGGGCAGGGATCTATAGGGGAGCCTGAGTGGATGGAGTTCATGTTTTTTTCGATTCCTTCGTCGTTGGTGGGGGTCCAGATGTGTAGTTGGTTGGTGTGGGAGGACGTTGTGTTGTTGGTTGTGTCGGTGGTGGTGATGCTGGGTGCTGATGCTGTGAAGCTGTTGTGTATGTTTACGATTTTGAGGTGAAAGTAGTTGGAGAGGGAGTTGCAGAGGTTTTGGAAGTGTGGCGGGTCGATGGTGCTGGATTTGGGTTCAGTGAGTTGTTTGACGATGGCAAAGAGTTCCTTGCTGTTGTGTGTGTTGTTGCCTATGCGTTCTTTGTAGAAGGACAGTTTGGTGATCCGGATGAGTTGGTGGTTTTGGCGCATGGCTGTTTTGAAGGCGGAGAAATTGCTCATTGAGGGTTCTTGGTGCAAGGCTTTCTCAATTTTACGGCATTCTCGTTTGGAAGCTTGGAGTTCTGTGGTGAACCAGGGGGCTGTCTTGACTGTACAGGTGTTGTTGTTTCTTTTCAATGGGGTGAGGGAGTCTGCGCAGGTTGTTAGCCATTGTGTGAGGTTGTGGGTGGCAGTGTTGGGGTCGTTGGTGATGGGAGGTGGACTTTGTGTGAGGTTGGCGATCAGGTGTTCTTTGGAGATCTTGTTCCACTTGCGGTAGGGTGTAGTGTGTTGTTGGTGGTGGGTGGGGGGTTTCAAGAAGGAGAAGTGGACGCAGTGGTGGTCAGTCCAGTGGAGTTCAGTGGTGTGAGTGAAGGTGATGTGGCTGCTGGAGGTGAAAATGGCATCAAGCGTGTGTCCTGCTGAGTGAGTGGGTGAGGTGACCAGTTGCTTGAGGCTGAGGTTTGTGAGGTTGTCCAGCAGGGCTGTGGAGTTGCAGTCATGGGTGCTTTCTAGGTAAAATTTGAGGTCACCAAGGAGTATGTAGTCTGTGGAGGTGAGGGCGTGGGAGCTGATGGTGTCCACAATGGTATCGTAATATGGGGGGGTGGGGTCCTGGTGGTCTGTAAATGAGGGTTCCTCTAAGGGTGGTATTGGCATTGATTTGTATTAGAAAGTCCAGGTGTTCTGCGTTGTCTAGGGTATCGTTGGTGTTGGTGGAGATTTTGATGGTGTTTTTGCATATTATAGCGACACCTCCTCCTGGTTTGTTTATGCGGTCTCTACTGGTAATTTTGTAACCTTCTGGGATGGCTACGGATATGTCAGGTTTCTGAAGAGGCGTCCATCCATGTTTCCGTGAGGAAGGTGATGTCAGGGGAATATGTTTTGAGCAGGTCCCAAAGCTCGATGGCGTACTTGTGGACGGAGCGGGTGTTAAGGAGGATGCAGTTAAGGTGGTTGCCGGGGTTGGTGTTATTGCGGTCCATGTTGGTGTTGTTGGTGTTAGTGTGAGTGCAGGAAAAATGGTATGAGTGGCATGTGAATGGTACATGTGTGTGATTGCGGTTGGCCTGGGCGCAGGCGGGGTGGTGGCCTGGGTTGAGGGAATGGAGTTCTGTGGAGGAGTTGTGCTGCTGTGCTGCTTCAGGGGTCGGAGCAGCGCGGACCAGGGGGACGGGCGATTGACGCGGTCCAGGAGCGGACGGGCGCAGATGGGCTTGAATCAGGCGCACCTACGGCACCCCAGCGGCGCAGCAGCACAGCGGCCACCATTAAGAAGGGGAGGTGGGAGAGAGGAGCAGCTGGGAGGCGGGAGGGAAAGACCATTAGGGGTTCGAGGAGGGCGGGGCTGCAGGGGACACAGCGGCTGGAAAGGGGAGAACCGGCAAGCGCCGGCGATAACAGGCAGAAACGCCGAGGGTGAAAAATGAAGCGGAATGTAAAAAGGGCACAGGAGCAGTCAGAAACAGTGCATGTAATGAAAAACGATTTACATAAAATGAAAGAATACACGAAATACAAGGTGCAGAGCACACTAGATACGCCTACCACTAGGCACCAGGGATGAAGTACAGGCGGGTGCCTGCGGGTGGTGGAGGGCCTTGAACTTCCTTCTAGCGGCAAACGGCGGGGTCAGGGGCACGGAGGCAGGCTGGTGGAGCCAAAGTGGACTCCTGGTCAAAAGCAGGTCAGGGGGTCACACAGGGCTCTGTGCAGTGGGCGCCATTAAGAAGGGGAGGTGGGAGGGTGGAGCAGCTGGGAGGTCGGAGAGAAAGACCAATGGGGGCGCGAGGGGGGTGGGGCCGCATGGGACGCAGCGGCTGGGAAGGGGAGAACCGGCAAGAGCTGGCGATAACGGGCAGAAACGCCGAGGGTGAAAAATGAAGCGGAATGTAAAAAGGGCACAGGAGCTGTCAGAAACAGTGCGTGTAACAAAACCCGATTTACATAAAACGAAAGAATACACAAAATACAAAGTGCAGAGCACACTAGATATGCCTTCAACTAGGCACCAAAGATGAGGCGCAGGTGGGTGCCTGCCGGTGGTGGAGGGCCTCAATCTTCCTTCTAGCGGCAAACGCCGGGCTCAGGGGCACGGAGGCCGGTTGGTGGAGCCAAAGTGGACTCCTGGCCAACAGCAGGTCAGGAGGTCACACCTGCCTTTATTAAATAGCGACTTCATGGAAATCGCTATCACATAAATGCAAAACGCTATGTACAGAGATACCTATTTCCTAATAGCGATTTCTACAAAGGAGGAATCACTATTAGGAAATCAGTACTAAGAAATTTTGTTGCATTTAAGCCAATTTTTGCATTTCTTAAATAGCGATTTCTTATTAAGAAATTGACATTTAGGAAATGCAAAACCAGGAATGGCAAAGGGGAAAATGCCCTCCTTGGTGCACCCCAAAAATAGGAGTGCACCTGTAGAGCACATATATGCCTAAGGGGCATGTATGTGCTCTATTGCAATAAAAAAAAAGAAAACAAGAAAAGACCTTGCATGCTTTTTTTTTAAATTGCACCTGGTTACCACTGGCTACAAGTTTAGGAAATGCTTTGTACATCAGAATAGGAACACAGAGAAAGTAGGAGAGCTGTCAGCAGGTTGCTTGGGTGGCTATGATATTGCAAGCAGGTCAGGATAGACAGGAGGTACTAGGGCATGATTTGTATGCCCCATTCCTCAAATACCTCCTTTTCTTTCAAAACTAATGTCAATGTGGCTGGTGATGACCAGGTAACCATTGCAAATTAGTTTAGAGGATGACTGTCCTCCAAAAATAATTCAACAGACTTGGGGGCATATTTATACTCTCTTTGCACCAAATTAGCGTCATTTTTTTTTTTACTCTAATTCGGTGCAAAACAAACTCCATATTTATTCTTTGGTGCTAGACCCGTCTAGCGCCAAATTTATGGAGTGTAGACGGGTGCCGTACCCCGCGTCTACACTTACCTGCAAGGGGTACCGTCCGCGTGCCTGGTCTGATCCCGTCCCGCGTCTCCCAGGAGACGCATGGAGGCGGGACGCTCTTTCGGGCCCGGATTTCCAGGTCGCGGCAGAAGACGAAGAGGAGAAGATGGACGAGCGAGAGAGGGAGGAGGAGTCCGGAAGGAAAACGCAAGAGGAGGAGACGCACCGGGAATAGAACACGGAACAGAGGAACACCGAGAAAGAGACAGCCAGCCCGAGCCACGGAGCCGGGAGTGACCAGAAGGACAGCAAAAAACCCCGCCACAACCCAGGAGGGTCGTGGCTCTTCAAGGTACGGTCCCTGTTAAAGGGACATTGGGAAAAGGGGATAAGAGGACGTGAGGGCACAGAGGGAGGGTTGAAAGAAGAAAGGAGCACCGGGAAGGGACTAGGGGAGGAGGGCAACTTTTCTTAAGCACTGGGAGCCTGGACAAGCCACTGACCATACCCCCTTTTCACCAGCCTTACTTAAAGAATACTGCACCCTCCCTTATGCCTACACTAACCCGAGACACCAACCCTAGTGTTTCCTTTTCTTAACCCTCCCCCTCGTATACTAACAACAGAATAAACCCCATACCCCACCACTTACCTGGTCTTGTCCTTTTTGTTTTCCGAGACCCGCGGGGAGGAGCCGAGAAGACGTAGTCCGAAGACCTCACCACCTAGGAAAGACAGAACATTAAGGATTCATAGAACAGCGAGACCTTTACAGAAGCACCTCCAATACTCAAAAAAGACGCGGACAGACGACAACAATATTGTTATCCTGAATAACACCCTTCCCCAATTAAATAAATAAATAAATAAAACTTATTTTTCCCTTTGGGAACTCACTTAAAATACGGGTCTGAGTCCTCTGTATCGCCTCGCCTTCCACAGTGGTGTCAGAAGTGGGATTGGCTCCCCAGGCGGTACAGAAGCGTCACCATCATGGAAGAAAAACCCACATTGGAGGACATGATAAAACAATTAGCGGAGGGGCAACGCCACCTACAATTGGTATGGGAGGCACAACAGAGGGAGGCCAGAGAAGATCGAGAGGCCCTCCAAGCCGCCCTAAAAAGCCAAGCCACCATAATGGCTAATAACCAACTGGTGCACGAAACCGCCCTTCAGAAATTGACTGACACTAATGCCGCCAGCAAGGTACATCCCAACGTGCCCAGTTCGGTGCTACAAAAATACCAAGAGGGTGAGGATCCTGACTCATTCTTTACAAACTTTGAAAGAGTGGCCTCATCCGCCCAGTGGCCTGAAGACCGTTGGGGCCAATATATTGCCCCCCTCTTAACAGGCACCCTCCAAACTGCCTATCAGGCTGCAAATCCTGGTGGTTCTACCTCTTACTCTGACATTAAGAAGAGTATCCTCGAGAGAGTGGGGCATGATACTGAATACTATCGCATGAAATTCCGCAAAGTGAAATGGGGACATAACGAGGATCCGCAAACTTTTTATTTTAAGGTTAAGGACTTAGGACTAAAGTGGTTAGGTCCCTTAGGAACTAACCGCGAGGACGTGATAAAGGCCATCATTTTGGAACAATATTTAGACTCCCTTCCTGGAAGCACCCGTAATGGGATAAGACAGCATCCCAAGGTCGATACTGAGCTGGCAGTCGACTTAGCTTGCGCCTACCATCGGTCCGTGGATGTCAAAAGCCCAGCTCCCAGACCTTTGAGTAAAGTACCTATGGGGCCCCCCCAGTATCCCACCAGACGAGTCATTGAGGAACCTGGACCCTCCAGGACTGGGGAACGGAGCCCCCTGCAACAACCCCAATGTTTCAGTTGTGGTGAATGGGGCCACATAGCAAGAGGATGCCCAAAGAAAAACGAGGGGGCTGAACCTATGGAAATAGGAGTCACTCGAGGGAGGGTTTTGTGTATTGGTAAGGGAGATAAAACATTTACACTCACTCTAAAGATAAACGGGCAACTAGTAAAAGCCCTGATGGACTCCGGGTGTAGTCAATCGGTAATACACAAAAATATGATACAACCTGTAAATCCTACTACAAAACAGTGGGTTACGATCTGCTGCATCCATGGAGACAGGGCCAACTAACCCCTAGAACTGGTAGAAATAGAATGGGGCATATACCGAGACTACCTTCCCATGGGCGTAATGGATAATCTAATAGAGGAATGCGTTATTGGCACTGATTATTTGAGATTTTTTGAGCTCTTAGAACAAACACGAAAGGCCGAACCCACTGATGACTGGTGGGTGGACGCCCCGTTTGTTACCACTCCCATTGATGGTCCCCCAGAACGGAGAAAACTAACCCGAAAAGAAAAGAAAGTAGAAAAAAGAAAATACGTCCTATACAAGACACAAAGGAACCCTGAGAAAACAGTAGCCAGTATCGATAGTGCCCCGGTTTCTTTTAGAGTAAGTCAACGAGAGGATCACACCCTTGTGTATGCCTGGAGGAATGTCAAAAGCAACTCCACCGGGGAGGTAGGTCCACATTTCATAGTCTAAAAGAATCTCCTATATAGGGTTACCTTAACGACACAAGGAGAGAAAAAGGAATTAGTGGTCCCAGAAGCTTACCGGACTCAGGTATTGTTCCTAGCCCATAATCAACCAGGAGGAGGTCATTACGGCCGAGAGAAAACTGAAGAATATTTATTAAGACGTTTTTATTGGCCTGGGGTCTATGCTCATATTCGTAAATATTGTGCACAGTGACCCAGATGTCAGTTAGTTGAACCAGGTGCAGTGAGGAGAGCCCCTCTTTATTCCCTACCTGTTATAGACATTCCTTTTAGACGCGTGAGTATGGATTTGGTCGGTCCTCTTTTAGCATCTTCTAAGGGCCATACATATATCCTCATCCTTGTCGATTATGCTAGTAGATATCCTGAGGCGATTCCTCTTACCAGTACGACCACAAAAACAGTAGCACAAGCCATGATTACTTTCTTTTCCCGTGTTGGTTTTCCCCAAGAAATTCTCACAGATCAAGGTACGCCCTTTGTATCCGGTCTCATGAAACAGATATGTAAAACACTAGGCATTGCCCAAATCAAAACCGCATTATATCATCCACAGACGGACGGTCTAGTGGAACGATATAACCCCACCATTAAAACACTACTACGGAAAATAGTAGACGACTCGGGAAGAGATTGGGACCAAAAATTACCCCTCGTCCTTTACGCAATACGGACACATGAGCAGTCCTCCACTGGACATAGTCCGTTCGAATTAGTATTCGGGAGGCAACCCCGTAACCTGCTTGACATGGCAGCCGAAACATGGGAGGAAGAGAACAATGGGGAGAAACCCCTATTGGAATATATTCACAAATTAAAAACGCAACTACAAACAGTTTGGGAAGATGTGCGACATCATCTAGAAAAAGCACAAGAAACCCAAAAGACCTATTATGATCAAGGCGCCAAGTTATGAATTCTTCAGCCCAATGACCAGGTGCTAATAATGAGACCTAAATCTGAACATAAACTACTGGCCAAGTGGCAAGGCCCTTACCGAGTAATAAAAGCAGTCTCGACAGTTACTTACCTTATTGAAATAAACGATCAGCCCAAACGAACCCAAATCTATCATATTAATTTATTTAAAAAATGGGAAGACCCTGAGAATAATGCTGACCTCCCTGCTACTGGTTACCTTGTAACACCCACCAGTGAACTAGGCCTTAATCTCTATCCTACACCACAACCAGAAAAAACAACAAGTCCCAGTATCAATGAATGTCTTTCCGAGTCAGAAAAAACTCAACTATTTGTGTTGATACAACAACACTCCGAATTCTTTTCAGAGGTTCCAGGACAAACCTCTCTGGTTCAGCATCACATCCGAACACCGGAGGGCCAGACCATACGCCTAAGGCCCTACCGCATTCCTGAGGCGAGGAAAAAACTGATAGAAGAAGAGATAACAAAAATGTTATCGTTAAAGTTCATTGAACCCTCCAATAGTCCTTGGTGCTCCCCAGTTGTTCTGGTTCCAAAACCGGATGGCTCCGTCCGGTTTTGTATTGATGTCAGAAAGCTTAATGAGATATCCCTATTCAACACATATCCTATTCCGAGGGTAGACGAAGTACTAGAAAGAATAGGGAATGCCCATTTTATGTCTACCATTGACCTAACGAATGGCTATTGGCAGATCCCCTTAGCCCCAACGACAAGGAAAAAACAGCCTTTACAACCCCTTCCGGTCTATACCACTTCACTGTTCTTCCTTTTGGACTGCATGGGGCACCTGCTACATTTCAACGCTTAATGGACCGGCTCTTACAGCCGTTCCATGTGTTCACAGCAGCATATC
The DNA here is from genome assembly GCF_031143425.1 of Pleurodeles waltl. Taxonomy (NCBI): domain Eukaryota; kingdom Metazoa; phylum Chordata; class Amphibia; order Caudata; family Salamandridae; genus Pleurodeles; species Pleurodeles waltl. The sequence continues at coordinate 53,802,145 of NC_090439.1, read as the reverse complement.
TCGACGACATCGTCATCTTCAGTGCTTTCTGGTCAGAACACTTGCAACATTTAGAAAGTGTATTTTCTACCTTAGCAAGGGCCGGCCTCACTGCTAATCCCAAGAAGTGTGTATTAGGACAAACCCAAATTGCCTATCTGTGGTACGTCATTGGTAAAGGGGTTCTACGTCCTCAGAAAGATAAGGTGGCGGCCATCCGACAAATTCCTATTCCCAAAACCAAAAAAGAACTCCGCTCTTTTCTAGGGTTGGTTGGGTATTATCGTAGGTTTATCCCGCAGTATTCCACTATTACGGCCCCCCTCACCGACCTGTTGAAGAAACAATACCCCGCCAACCTTCCTTCTTTCTCCACCACTCAGCTTCAGAGGTTCAAATATCTGAAAGAGGCCCTTACGACCGAACCCGTCTTGCAGTGTCCAGATTTTTCCAAACCTTTCCATCTCTTCACCGATGCTTCCAACATCGGCCTTGGGGCTGTCCTCGCCCAACCCGACGATCTAGGTCATGACCATCCTATTGTCTACATCAGTCGCAAACTACTGCCAAGGGAAGTTCATTACCCTACTATTGAGAAGGAATGCCTGGCCATAAAATGGGCCATTGAATGTTTACAGTATTATCTCCTGGGCAGATCGTTTGTTCTCTACACTGATCATGCCCCCTTAACATGGTTAGCCTCCCATAAGGATACTAATTACGCTGGTTTCTTGAACTCCAGCCGTTTACCTTTCAGGTCCGTCATATTCCCGGTTCACGGCAGTGCTCCGCCGATTTCCTCTCCCGCTGTCCTGACTCTTCGGTCCTCTACCAGTCCCGATCTTGGGATGGGGCATGTAGACGGGTGCTGTACCCCGCGTCTGCACTTACCTGCGTGGGCACCGTCCGCGTGCCTGATCTGATCCCGTCCCGCGTCTCCCAGGAGACGCATGGAGGCGGGACGCTCTTTCGGGCCTGGATTTCCGGGTCGCGGCAGAAGATGAAGAGGAGAAGACGGACGAGCGAGAGAGGGAGGAGGAGTCTGGAAGGAAAACGCAAGAGGAGGAGACGCGCCGGGAACAGAACGCGGAACAGAGGAACACCGAGAAAGAGACAGCCAGCCCAAGCCACGGAGCCGGGAGAGACCAGAAGGACAACAACAAACCCCCACCACGACCCAGGAGGGTCGTGGCTCTTCAAGGTACGGTCCCTGTTAAAGGGACATTGGGAAAAGGGGATAAGAGGATGTGAGGGAACAGAGGGAGGGTTGAAAGAAGAAAGGGGCACCAGGAAGGGACTAGGGGAGGAGGGCAACTTTTCTTAAGCACTGGGAGCCTGGACAAGCCACTGACCGTACCCCCTTTTCACCAGCCTCACTTAAAGAATACTGCACCCTCCCTTATGCCTACACTAACCCGAGACACCAACGCTAGTGTTTCCTTTTCTTAACCCTCCCACTCGTATACTAACAACAGAATAAACCCCATACCCCACCACTTACCTGGCCTTGTCCTTTTTGTTTTCCGAGACCCGCGGGGAGGAGCCAAGAAGACGTAGTCCGAAGACCTCACCACCTAGGAAAGACAGAACATTAAGGATTCATAGAACAGCGAGACCTTTACAGAAGCACCTCCAATACTCAAACAAGACGCGGACAGACGACAACAATATTGTTATCCTGAATAACACCCTTCCCCAATTAAATAAATAAATAAATAAAACTTATTTTTCCCTTTGGGAACTCACTTAAAATACGGGTCTGAGTCCTCTGTATCGCCTCACCTTCCACATGGAGTTAAAGTCATTTTTTGGAAGTGGAAACCTACCTTGCCTTAATGAGATGCAAGGTAGGCGTTCTCGTGCAATGAATTACTCTATGGCCTTAAAGCTAGCTTTGCCCCATTTCTTAACTCCTGGGTCAGGCCAGGCGTTAGGGGACCTGTGGGCCTATTTCCATGGTGCAACACCATGGAATAAGCCCACAGGTGCCCTACCCAGGCCCCAGGGTCACCCCACCCACGCCAGAGGAACTGCATTCCAGGTAAGTACAGATAAGTACAGGTAAGTATTACATTTTATTTTTGAAAGTGCTATAGGGGGCCCTGTAATGGGCCCCCATACACGGCACAGGGTGCAATGGCCATGCCCAGGGAACCCTTGTCCCCTGTGCTGGCCACTGGGGTGGTGGGCATGACTCCTGCCTTTTTTAAGGCAGGAGTCATGTGGCATAGTAGGTTTAGCACCATAAAATGACTCTAATCTGGTTAGAGTAATTTATTTTTTTACTCTAACCTGCCTAAAGTCATTTTTTGGTGCTAAAGCCTGTTTTTCTATAGCGCCAGCCCCACCTGACTAAAGTCACTTTTTTTTTACTCTAGCCTACCTTTTGCACCGTCTTGCACCATTCCATAAATATGGTGCCCGGATGGTGCACAGAAATGGTGCAAGCCGGTGTTAAACTTTTTGGTGCAAAACTGAGTTAGTGCAGTTTTGCACCAAAAAGTATAAATAAGGGCCTTGGTGTCCTCAGATGTGACACAAGCCGGGGAGGGTACAGCCTTGCAGACTTTTAGAAAGGTTTCCTAAATTAGGTAGCCTTTGGGACCCTGGACTCAGTCAGTTCCTTTTATAGTGATTATAGTTCTTTGAATAACTTGAGTAATGGTAACTGGGTTACTTTTTCTGGTCTGGTACAGAAAATGGGGTTGTTGCCCAGTGTTGGTGTTGGGCAGGAATTGGTCCTCATATGGGTTGCCATGCGGATCCCCTGTGGATCGCAAATGGGCTTGACTGCGGGTTGCACCCCAGATGCAGGGTTTGATTGCCAGAGTGTTGCGGCAGGAGTATGGCGTGCAGCATCAGGCAGGCCCATCTGACTGGAAGGTCATAGGTGGAGTAATGAGCACACTGGGTGAGCAGTGGGCTTAGGTCCCACTGCACAGAAGTTGAGCACCGTGCCTGCAGAAGTGGCCCAACTATGTTTCATTGCTGCTTGTGGGATGGGCAAGCTCCTGCTCCTGGAAGAGCTTCCTCTACACATGCATTGAAAGTGGAACCTATCATTCTGGCGACATGTCAATCTGTCAACCTGCACTGACCCCCATCCTGTGAGCTGACTGGAAGTTCCACAGGCACGTCCGGGTCAGTGAACTCAAATTACCACAGATCATAAAAAATTGCAAGTGCTATGTTTGTATCCAAAGTGTAATTATGATAGCTCTGAGTATGCCTGTTGTGTTTCTGAAACAAATATTATATTAACTGTAAGTCAGATAGTCATAGTAGCATTGATAACACTTTAACTCAGCTATCACTTATGGACTTCGATTTCTGACTGAACAACAGTATTTCCCATTTCGACTTGGCTCGAGAAGATCCAGAGAGGTGGCTCTCACATCAAAGATCTCCTAGCAATATTCAACGCAATAAAACACTACACCTCATGCTGTTACCTTTACCTATTGATTTACTAACCGCCAACTGACATTGTATACAACACTTCAGTACCTCTAAACCTGTGACAATAAAAGAGCAAGGGCTTGACTGCCACTTTTGACTAGTGGGCACCATGCACGCACAGCTACATTACATGACCATAAACCCTCTATAGCCAATAGAAGATTGTCCAATGCTCCATAGAACCTCAAGTCTAATCCATAAGCAATAAAAGTAAGGGGCAATAAGACCCCACATCAGCACAAACATTGCAGACTGGACAAGAAAAAAAATGCTTAGCAGACGTTCCATTGCCTACCTACCAATATGGAACCAGAGATTCTGCTAAAGCTCTATGTCAACTTTATGAATGAGCAAAAAAATAATGCTGCATACCATGTGCTCAACAGTTAGAAAGCTGAAAGATAAAACCCTACTCCTCTGATACACAAAAGGTGGCTAGAATGTAGACAATAAAGCACACAATGTTCATGGAGGAATCATTTGCATAGAAATATTTCAGTGATATTAAATACTAGAAATATTGTAATTATCCGTAAATCAAGTTCCACAAATGAATACATCTTCAAACAGTTTGTAATTTGTTTCTGGAAATTTTTTTTAAAATTATATATTCACTAATAATATATTCTTCAATATAGCAAAGCAGCAAAGGTATTTTTTGTGTTTTTATACAAACGCACTTGTGACCCCTCTAGTCCCCACTCCCTTTACATTCATATATATATATATATATATATATATATAAAATCACCCACCAGTGCGCCTCAAACAACTGACAAAAGTGAAATACCCCCAAGCAAAGTGAAGCAACTAACCAACTAATTCCCAAAATAAATTAAAAAAATAAAGCAACACAACATATTAATACTTGCTTCAACATCAACTTATTAGAAAAGCACTGCTTAATCTTTTTCATCCCGCACATCCTACTAAACAAAAAAATCATACCAAGTCAAGAGTTAAGTTCCAACATCCGAGTAGCAGGATTCTCCCAGGACCATGCTTACCGCTGGTCAGTTACTCAAGTATAAAGAAAGGATGATATAATCTTAATGAGAGAAAACAAACACCAATACATTAAGCAGATTCCCACAAGCACACTGAACTTCAGGTTGCTGTGGAGCATAAATCCATTGGAACCAAATATTACTTACTTCACCACAGAAACGTAAACTCCCACCGTGCTTGAATCAATCAAAAAAGCTCAAACGTGCAAACAAACAGGCCCTTTTAACCAAACGCCTGGAGGGCATAGCCCCTTAGAGATGACATGACCTCTGCACTCAACAGTGGTGGCCGTCTTGGAACTGAATATCTTTAATCATATCCAATCAGGATAGACCATCTAACCAATTCCTGATCGGTCCAAAACATTCCATACAATAAATGGCCAACAATATGATACACAAATCAAACCTGTATCAGCTAAACGCCTCTCAAACATCAAAGTAAATGTGGATCCTATTACATGCAGTCTTAGCAACCTCAATGGTCAAATAGTCCAAGTACTAATACTGAGACCTTTGTATGGGGGCCCCATAACAGATCACATCCCTGGAGCGCATAAATACTGTCTCTCACTCAAGAAAGCAATCTACCAGTAAGTAATGCCAGAGTCAGCATACTCAATTTATGCCACCCTCATAGCCACTCAGCCAAAAGGTATCCAACCAAGGAAGAATAAGAATTTCAGCACATCCCTACAATCTTATACCATCAAGATACCAGTCATACACTACAAGGTTGCTAACACCTGCCATTCCGCACATTTAAAGCAGGCGATCCACATCATGTCTGAATTTCACAACTTCTAACACAACCCATTTCATTGCATACAGTGCATTAGACATTTTCATATAGTGTTCAACTAGGGAAGCATTCTGTACGTTGCACTGAATGCGTGACTGATGTTGCGTAACACATTTCCTTACCTCCTGGGTAGTTTTTCCAATGTAAAATAATGTACATGGACATTCAAACTAATACACCACATTTTTTGAACCACAGTTAGCATGATGTGTTATAGTCCAGTTAATATCACTAATCTTGTGTTTTCACTATTTCGGTTGTACCATATGCATTACAATTACAACATGGGCAAAGCCCAATAAGAGTAATATGTAACTGAAATATTTGTATGCAAATGATACCTCCATAAACATTGTGAGTTTTACAGTTTAGATTACCCAGTTCTGTGGGGAATATTGGTTTACCCTGTTTTGTTTACCAGAATGTTGGCATGCCATGTCTTTCCATCTCTATCAGCTTTGACCTCAAACATACCACATCTGGATGTTTATAAGAATATTTCCATGCTCTTTAATTCAAATGCTTCTTTGGCTTCTCTTTCCCAGTGCTAAATGCTGCCACAGTCTCTTCAGATGCTATCAAAGGGCTTAAGTACCAAACATCTCACTTCAAACTTGACAGCACAAAACAATAGTAATCAAGAATATTTTATGCTCCACCCACAAAGAGTGAGGATCTCTCCTTGTATTCTTTTGCAATAATATCAGAATGGTAAAAGCATCCATCTGCAAGACCAAGTAATGTCACTCTTCACATCAATCCATCTCCATCGTCCAACAATAGCTAACTTCCTTTGGACCCAAGAACCATTTATTTCAAAATCCTACAAGGGGTCAGCAGAAGAACAGCATATGAACTCCAAGTAGATCCCTATTCAGTCACAATTATCAACTACTACACTGCAGTATTCCTACAAGACATCTCAAAGACCCACAATATGTTTCTTAAAAGGTGACTGAGCCTTAATGCTTTTAAAAAACGTTTGTACAGAAGAAGTCAATATCTAAATATCCAACCAGGATATTTATTACAGCTCATAACTAATATCGTATCCTTAATCAAGAGTATAGAATAAGAAATTGCAAAAGACTTACAGCCCCAACTTGTTTCAACTTAATTGCCATAGTTGCCCACAAAATCAAAATCACTACCAAAATTTCTTAAATGAACATGGTGACGTGTGAGGTCCCTAAAGCTCAGTGCATTATTGCAACATTGTTAATTTCATGCATGCTTTAAGGATAAAAGATAGCAAACATCTATGCAGCTGACATATTTTCCATTTGTTCAGAGGTTCCTTTCATTTTTTCTTTTTGATACTGTTTGATGACTATCAAACCAATTCACCTCTAAAGCTGATCAGAAACACTCTTAGTATGCCATGAGATTATGGAGAACATCCATTGGCAAGTGTTAGAAATTGTACAAGGTAGATTGGGCCCAATGTCTAAAGTCTTTGTACAGTTCTAAATTATTGGATTCTGAGCTTGCAACCATAAAAATACTTGTTTTGTAATGTACTAAACCCATTTTAAGAGTCTGTAAAGGTTTCTAGCTCCTAAAATAGGTTTAGAAATTGATAAGAAGTCACTATTTGGAAGGGGCATATTATGGATGCCCTTTCCAAAGAGTGATTGCAGCCGTTATGTATCAATGTTTTAGAACTGAAGCTGTTGTCATAAATCATTGAAAAATTACTGACTTCTAAGTTGTGAATATTGAAAATGAGATTGTAGGGAGTAGGCAGTAGTCTACGGGGCCACTAACAATTCTCAAACAAACGTAAAAAAAGTGTCAACAGTTAGTTTTAACACAGTCCTGTTTCCTTGAAGAAAAATGCTCTGCATTTAAAAAAAGTTTACTTTATTGAAAAATTGTGAGATTTTGGCTTGTGGTTTAGTGAGGGGTGAGCTCTTCTCAAGGAACTGCCGAAAAACTTGTCAGTGTAAATCACAAATAGCCGCCTAAGTTAACCTGTGCTTTATCTTCTAGCAGCTGGGATTAAAAGCAGTCAGGCTCAGCTTAGAAGCAATGTGTAAGGTATGTATGCAACACTTAAACAGTAATAAAATTAACACTTTACATAAGAATAATCCCACACTGAGTTAGAAAAATAGATTCAAATTAAATGTATTACTTGACTACCAAATGACAAAAATTAAATCAGTAGAACCAAATATAAGCAATTTTAAAAATGTAAGGTAAGTATAGCTCCTAAAAGAACAAAGCTCCACTTGCTGTTATCTTGTCGCACGAGACTGAGTCAAAGTCATGACTTTAAGCCAACAATGATGGAGTGCAGGCTGGAAACAGGCACCTGGGGAGTCCAGCTGAAAAAGTTACTGCCTCAAAGTCTGGCACAAAGAGTCCAGTTCTGTCTGCAGAAGGCCATGAGGAGCAGGTTGAGCATTGCGAATGGTCATAACTGCACTGCAAAATATAGGCCAGGCATTGTAGATTGTCATCACTGTAGCAATGACTCTTTCAGGCGTTGCAGATAGTTGTTGCTGGAACTTCACATTGGCAATGACCACTGTTAGACTTGGCATCCTTTGCGTGGTCGCCCCTAACTTTTTGCCTCTGTTTCCCCGGTTGTTGATGTGTGCTGGGCTCTGTCTTTGCTGTTTTTGTTACTCTGGGCACTGCTATCCAGTGCTAAAGTGCAAGTGCTCCTATATAAAATGTGTATGTAATCAGCTTTTCATGATTGGAATATTTGATTTACTGGTAAGTCCCTAGTACAGTGCACTAGAGGTGCCCAGGGCCTGTAAATCAAATGCTACTAGTGGGCCTGCAGCACTGGTTGTCCGCCCACATTAGTAGCCCTGTAGACATTGCTCAGACCTGCCACTGCAGTGTCTATGTGTGCAGTTTTAAACTGCCAATTCGACTTGGCAAGTGTACCCACTTGCCGGCCTAAACTTTCCCTTTTCATACATGTAAGAAACCCCTAAGGTAGGTCCTAGGTAGACCCATGGGCAGGATGCAGTGTATGTTTAAGGTAGGACATATACTAATGTGTTTTATGTGCCCTGACAGTGAAATACTGCCAAATTTGGTTTTCACAGTTGCAAGGCCTATTTCTCTCATGGGTTAACATGGAGGCTACCTTTAAAAATGATTAAAGCATGGATTTCCTTTGGGAGCAGATAGCCATGTGGAGTTTGTGGTCTCTGAACTCATCTTTTAGTGAAGTTGGTTTTGAGATTGTGGGGGTCATTCTGACCCCGGCGGTCTAAGACCGCCGGGGCCAGGGTCGGCGGGAGCACCGCCGACAGGCCGGCGGTGCCCTGCAGGGCATTCTGACCGCGGCGGTTCAGCCGCGGTCAGAAGAGGCAAACCGGCGGTCTCCCGCCGGTTTACCGCTGCCCTTAGAATCCCCCATGGCGGTGCAGCTTGCTGCGCCGCCATGGGGGATTCTGACACCCCCTACCGGCATCCTGTTCCTAGCGGTTCGCCCGCCAGGAACAGGATGGCGGTAGGGGGTGCCGCGGGGCCCCTGGGGGCCCCTGCCGTGCCCATGCCAGTGGCATGGGCACGGCAGGGGCCCCCGTAAGAGGGCCCCGCAAAGTATTTCAGTGTCTGCTAAGCAGACACTGAAATACGCGACTGGTGCAAACTGCACCCGTCGCAACCCTGCAACTACGCCGGCTCAATTCTGAGCCGGCGTCCTCGTTGCAGGGGCATTTCCTCTGGGCCGGCGGGCGCTCTTTTGGAGAGCGCCCGCCGGCCCAGAGGAAATGTCTAAATGGCCGCCGCGGTCTTTTGACCGCGGTGCGGTCATTCAGCGGCAGTACCTTGGCGGACGGCCTCCGCCGTCCGCCAGGGTCAAAATCAGGCCCTGTGTGTTTGAAAATACCACTTTTAGAAAGTGGGAATTTTCTTGCTTAAACCATTCTGTGACTCTGGCTGTTTGTGGATTCCCTGTATGGGTCAGTTTGAAAGTTGGGCTGTTTGCACCTCTCTCTAGACAGTGACACAAATGGAGCTGGGGTGTAGCCTGCACATTGTGATGAGCCATCTGTGTTAGGAGGGAGGGGAGGAGTGGTCACTTACACCTGAAAGAGCTGTGCCTGCTCTCACACAATGCAGTCTCCAACCCCCTGGTGTGTTTCTGGGACCTGGCCTGGGCAAGGCAGGATGTCACAAACAAGAGAGACTTCCCTTTGAAGTAGTCCTACTTCGAAAGCAGAAATGGGTATAAGAAGAGCATCCAAATCCCTAAAAATTAGATCACTTGTTGAAATCTAGAGGAACCTCTGCCAAGGGGAAGAGCTCCTTGTCAGGACCTGAGGAGAAGTGCTGCCCTGCCTGTGACTGTGCTTTGTGGAGCTATCCTGCAGTTGCTGCTTCTGCCTGTAAAAGGGGACAAAGACTCGATTTTGTTGTGCATTCGTGCTTGTGAAGAAATCTCCAAGGGCTTGACCTGAGATTGCCTCCTGTCGTTGAAGTCTAAGGGCCATCAAAGACTTCCCCTGCCAGCACCTGGACTCTCTGCTGAGACTCCTGTACTACCAAGTGATGCCCTATCCAGTTCCTGGGCTCTTCACATGGGAAGCTGGCAGAATGAGACTGAAAATCCACGCACAGACCGCCGCGCTGGAACATTTTTCGACGCATCTGAGAAACGATGTGCTGCCGTCATCGCCGCTGAAATCAACGCTCCACCTGCATCGTGACTGGAAGATTGATGCATCGCGGCTGGAGAAACGACGTGCAACACCTGCTAACAGAGGCTGTTAACGTTGCAGCCCCACATAGCGCGGTTTCCTGAGACTGTGCAACTGGATTTTTAACGCAACATTGCTGGGTGTGTAAAAATAACACAAAGCCTGCCCGGACCTGAGGTGCCTGTCCGGATCGACGCATTGCTCTCTTGCGGGAGAGAATGTCACGTACTGCGCTGGACTTTTCACCTCTGGATTTCGGATTGGCGAATACACCAAGAGGGACAAAAGACCGCGGGGGCCATTCTGACTTTCCCGCTGGGCTGGCGGGCACCCGCCAAGGGAGCGCCCGCCGGCCCAGCGGGAAAGGGCCTGCAACACAGAAGCCGGCTCCGAATGGAGCCGGCTGTGTTGCAGGTGTGCGACGGGTGCAGTAGCACCCGTCGCGATTTTCACTGTCTGCTATGCAGACAGTGAAAATCATGCTGGGACCCTGTGAGGGGGCCCCTGCAATGCCCATGCCAGTGGCATGGGCAGTGCAGGGGCCCCCAGGGGCCCCAAGACACCCGTTCCCGCCATCCTGTTCCTGGCGGTAAAAACCGCCAGAAACAGGCTGGCGGGAAGGGGGTCGGAATCCCCATGGCGGCGCTGCTTGCAGCGCCGCCATGGAGGTTCAGCCCAGCCAGGGGAAATCCAGCGGGAAACCGCCGGATCCCCTTTTCTGACCGCGGCTTCACCGCCGCGGTCAGAATGGGCAATGAAGCACCGCCAGCCTGTTGGCGGTGCTTCCGTTGCCCGCAGCGGAATGAGGGCCCAAGTCTTCTACAGGTCCTGGATACTCCCAGATAAGGGCGACCCCTTCTAGTAGCCACGGTGCCGCTTGACAGGCTATGCCAAAGCAGACCGTACCCTCCAGAAGGAGTCCCAGAGGGAAAAAACCCAAACACTTGGGAAAAAACCTCTAACAGGAACTCCTGAAGGAAAACAAGAAAAAACAGGACTTGACAACAGGAAACAAAAATAGGCAATATCCAGGGTAAAAGGCAGGAAAATAGGAACAGGTAAAAATATCCCAAGGCAAAAGCAGGATCAAAGAACAGGCAAAAAATCTCCCAAAGCAAAAGCAGGAACAAAGAACAGGCAAAAATCTTCCAAGGCAAAAAAGCAGGAACAAAGAACAGGAGCGAACAGCACAACCAGAAGGAAGTGTTTGCAACGCAAGGATGAACAAGACTGACTGACGTATATACTGAGAAAAGGGAAGTGACATCACAGGAAAGGGAAGTAACACCATCTTGGATTGGGAGAAGCCCATAGACCAGTATAGGAAAAAGGAAGTAGTATAAAAGAAAAACAGAGCATGCTGGGACAAAAACACGAAGAAGACAAAATGGACACAACATGGATAGAGACAGGCAAAAGGACCAATAAAAAACCCACCACCAGCAACAAAAGAAGAAAAAAGGCTACAAGTAAGTGTAGCGCGACCGGAAGCGAAATATATGCTTCCCAGAAAGCATAGGCAAAAAACGCGGGGAACGGCGCTCCGAATATCGGTAGCGCGTTCCACCCGCGAGGACAGAAAGAGATGCCGCGTCAGAGCGCGGCGTTACAGTAGGTCCCCTCCCCGAGGCACCAGGTTTGTCAGGATGATTGTCAAAAAACAGGCGAACCCAACGGGGAGCATGGACAGAGGAAGCATCCTCCCAAGAACAGTCACTGAGGGGGTATACTTTCCAATGGACCAAATACTGTAGCTTGCGTCGAAAAATTCTGGAATCACAGATCTCCTGGACTTCATACTCAGGCTGTCCGTTGATAGAAAGAGGAGGTGGACGTTGGAACTGACGATGGTAAGGATCAGGAACAAAGGGTTTTAACTGAGACACATGGAAAACAGGATGAACCCTCCAGGTATGAGGTAAGCGGAGACGCACAACTACAGGATTCAGGATGTGCGAAATTCGAAAGGGTCCATAAAAACGTGGTTTGAACTTATTGGTGGAAAACCGGGATGGTAGAATTCTGGAAGAAAGCCATACCTTGTGGCCCACTTGATACAAAGGTGCAGCTTGCCGATAACGATCCGCCTTTCGCTTCATATCTTGTTTCGAAGCTAGGAGAGTTGTGTGAAGAAGGCCCTGGATTTGACGGATCTGTCGTGAAAAAGAAGTGACTGCAGGCACAGAAGAGGATGTTCGAGAAACAGTAGTGAAAGTCCTCGGATGAAATCCATAAGTACAATAAAAGGGTGTTGTTATAGGAGAACTCGGCAAGAGCAAGATATTCCGACCAATTGCTTTGTGTGGCATTACATTCACATCTCAGATACTGCTGAAGTTCTTGATTCACTCGTTCAGTTTGCCCATTCGTTTGTGGATGGAAACCCGAGGATAAAGAAATCTCAATGTTAAAGAAGGCACAAAAGGCTCTCCAGAAACGTGATACATATTGAGGCTCTCTGTCCGAAATGACCTCTTGAGGAAGACCATGGAGGCGAAAAATATCCCGTAGAAGAATGCGACTCATTTCTGGGGCCGTTGGTAGTTTCTTCAAGGCTGAAAAATGGGCCATCTTGGTGAATGAATCTACGGTCACCATGATTACTTGGTTACCAGAGGAGGTAGGTAGAGAGCAAATGAAATCCGTGGATAGAGTACACCAAGGAGCGGAAGGAACCGGTAAAGGTCTTAATAAAACTGCCACCTTAGTTCGGGGTGTCTTAGTTTGAGCACAGACTGGGCATGCTGACACATAGGTTTCAGTGTCTGTCTTTAGCGACGGCCACCAAAAAGATCGCTGCAGCAGCTCCTGGGTCTTCCTGATACCTCGATGACCGGCTATAGGAGAATCATGGCACATTTGCAGGGCTTCTGTCTGCACTTTCTTGGTAGGTAGGAAAAGAGCATGTTGATGATAGAAGTAGTTGTCCTTCTTCTGCAAAAAAGGAGGCACTTTATCCCATTCTGATGCAGACAGAAACTGGTACTCAGATTGAATGCGTTCTTGAAAACATTGAGTAGCTCCGATGATCCTGCTAGCCTCAATAAGATGTGGAGAGGAGTTCTGGGCTATGTCAGGATATCTGCGGGATAAGGCATCTGCCACTAAATTCTGGGAGCCAGGTATGTACGTGATCACGAAATCGTACTGGCTAAAGAAGAAAGCCCATCGAGCCTGACGACTGTTGCGACACTGAAAGCTCCGAAGACACTGGAGATTACGGTGATCAGTCCTAGCTTCAAAAGGCTCTCTGGAACCCATCAGGAAAGGCCTCCATTCCTTACAAGCTACTTTGAGAGCGAGTAGTTCACGTTCCAGTACAGAATAATTTCGCTCAGCCTCTGATAGAATATGAGACAGATAAAAGATAGGATGTTCCAATCCATCATTGTCTTGCTTCTGCAGCAGAACTGCTCCAATAGCTCTGTCTGAGGCATCAGTCACGACGATAAATTTCTTGGTATTGTCAGGATGACGCAACACGGGTGCTTGGGTAAAGGCTGTCTTTAATTCTTGAAACGCGCGTTCAGCCTCCTTGGTCCAAATGAAATCCTTCTTCAGGTTCTCTTTCTTAATTGTTTGTGTTATGAAACTTTGTAGGTGGGCAAAGTTCTGAATAAACTGACGATAAAAGTTTGATAAACCAAGAAAACATTGCGTTTCTTCAATGGACGTTGGAGAAGGCCAATCTAATATGGCACTGACTTTGTCAGGATCCATGGATATTCCGTGTTGATTAATACAAAACCTGAGATACCTTACTTCAGATTTATGGAACTCACACTTCTCAGGTTTACAAAACAATTGGTTCTTCTTGAGTCTTTCCAGGACTTGCAGGACATGATCTACATGGTGCTCAGGATCACGGGAATATATCAAGATATCATCCAAATAAATGACTCCATATTGGTTGAGTATATCACAGAAAACTGAATCCATAAATCGTTGAAAAACAGAAGGGGCGTTGGTCAGTCCAAAGGGCATAACACGATACTGATAGTGCCCAAAAGAGGTACAGAAAGCAGTCTTCCATTCATCTCCTTCCTTGATCCGAAGGAGATGATAGGCACCCCGTAAGTCTAATTTAGTAAATATCTTGGCTCCTTGAATGGCATCCAATATATCTCTGATTAAAGGCAGTGGATATCGATCCTTAATCGTTATTCTGTTGAGTTCATGAAAGTCCACACAAGGACGCAGATCCTTGGTCTTCTTTGGGACGAAGAAGAGAGTAGCCCCAGCGGGGGATGTGGAAGGAGCAATCAAACCGTTGTGTAAGTTGTCGTCTAAATATTCCCTTAGCACCTTCTTTTCTTGGTCTGTCAGAGAATACATTCGACCGAAGGGGACGACTTCATCAGGAATTAAAGGAATAGCACAGTCATAACTACGATGAGGTGGCAAAATAGGATTACTAGGTTTCTGAAAAATCCTGGTATATTCCTGATAACAATCTGGAACCCCCTGGATAATATTGATAGAGTTAGTGTTATCCTTAGTTGACTGACAGGACCTTTTTGGAGTCCAATAAGAAGTAGTGGAATAACAATTCTGTTGACAAAATGAAGACGTTAGGGATATAGTTCGTGTTTCCCAATTGATATAGGGGTTGTGACATGCTAACCAGGGAATTCCCAAAATCATGATGTGATTTGGTGAGGCTATGAGATCAAAGGCAACGTGTTCTTGATGCTCACCAAATGTCAAACAAAGAGTAGGAGTTGAGGCCACCACAGGTCCTGAAGTTAACGGAGAGCCATCCACCATGCGAACCTGCTCAGGAGTTTCTTTAGGAATGCGGGGAATTCCTTTACTCGTAGCCCAGGTCTCATCCAGATAGAGTCCACTGGCTCCACAATCAAGGAGAGCCAGAAGATGTTCTTCTTGATCTTGTGAACTTTGTAACTTGACAGAGAGGATAAACAGGGTGGACATGCTTTCTTTGGAGGAACATATTGATGGTACTTCAGCTCCTCCCGTCTCCTTCCTCCTTACAGGGGATGGGAGCTGGCGTTTCCCGCAGGCCTTGAGGGACGTACCGGACAACTACGGATCAGGTGGCCAGCCTTACCACAGTATAGGCAAAGTCCCCTTCGTCGTCGTTCCTCCCTTTCTGACTCCGTCAATGGCCCACGAACCAGATCTATCTGCATGGGCTCTTCATGGGGAGGTGGAGAGGCTTCAGATGGACTATCTTCCGTTCACCGACTGCTAGCACGGAAGGTACCGGCCTGGTATGGAGCTCTCGTTCTACGTTTTTCCATCTTGCGCTCTCGAAGTCTACACTCGATGTTCATAGATTGATCCATTAATTCTTTCAAAGAACAAGCTGGAGAAGAGTGTACAAGCTCATCTTTAATTTCTTCACGCAGGCCTCGGCGGAAAAGGGTTACGAAGGTGCGTTCTACCCAGGAAGTTTCACCTGCCAGCTGTTTGAAGCGTGTTGTATACTGCAGTACATCCTGATTACCCTGCTGAATGTCACATAAGGCTTCTTCAGCTGCTGCTTCTACCCCAGGTCTCTCAAACATTTGTTTGAAAACAGTCAGGAAAGCGGAATAGTTAGCCAGGACTGGATCATCTGCAGAAACCAGAGGAGTCGCCTAAGCAAGCGCTGGACCAGACAAGGCGCTGATCAGATAGCCCACCTTAGCCTTATTCGAAGAAAACTGGAGTGGACGAAAGGCAAAGAAAACCATCAGAGCGTCCAAAAATTCGTTCATCTTTAAAGGATCTCCGGAATATCGAGGAATAGTAGCAGATACAGGTGGTATGTCCATTGATCGGGAAGACAAGACCTGTCGTAGCGCAGTGTTCTCTGCCCGTAATTGTTGTAACTCTTGGGCTTGTTGTTGAACAGTCTGTAACATGGCTTGAGCATTTTCTGACGCCTCTCCCTGTGGATCTTCCATGGCGCTTTTGCAACGCAGAATCTTTTGGCGTTGCAATCTGTCACGTACTGCGCTGGACTTCTCACCTCTGGATTTCGGATTGGCGAATACACCAAGTCTTCTACAGGTCCTGGATACTCCCAGATAAGGGCGACCCCTTCTAGTAGCCACAGTGCCGCTTGACAGGCTATGCCAAAGCAGACCGTACCCTCCAGAAGGAGTCCCAGAAGGAAAAAACCCCAACACTGGGGAAAAAATCTCTAACAGGAACTCCTGAAGGAAAACAAGAAAAAACAGGACTTGACAACAGGAAACAAAAATAGGCAATATCCAGGGTAAAAGGCAGGAAAAAAGGAACAGGTAAAAATATCCCAAGGCAAAAGCAGGAACAAAGAACAGGCAAAAAATCTCACAAAGCAAAAGCAGGAACAAAGAACAGGCAAAAATCTTCCAAGGCAAAAAAGCAGGAACAAAGAACAGTAGCGAACAGCACAACCAGAAGGAAGTGTTTCCAACGCAGGGAGGAACAAGACTGACTGACGTATATATTGAGAAAAGGCAAGTGACATCACAGGAAAGGGAAGTAACACCATCTTGGATTGGGAAAAGCCCATAGACCAGTATATTGAATAGGAAGTAGTATAAAAGAAAAACAGAGCATGCTGGGACAAAAACACGAAGAAGACAAGATGGACACAACATGGATGGAGACAGGCAAAAGGACCAACAAAAAAAACCACCAACAGCAACAAAAGAAGAAAAAAGGCTACAAGTAAGTGTAGCGCGACCGGAAGCGAAATATATGCTTCCCAGAAAGCATAGGCAAAAAACGCGGGGAACGGCGCTCCGAATATCGGTAGCGCGTTCCACCCGCGAGGACAGAAAGAGACGCCACGTCAGAGTGCGGCGTTACAGAGAAGGAACAACGCACGCCAGCCCGACAAGAGGAGGAACAAAGCACAGTATGCTTGCGGGTGAGAAATTGACGCATCATTGGCCTTTTCCGACGCACACTTGCCCGTGCAGTGTTATTTTAATGCTACCCAGATACTTTTGAATGCCAACAAAGTTCTCACTGTTTTCAAAAGGATTTGAGACTCTTTTTGCTTTTTAAATTCATAACTTGACTTGAGTATGTTGGATTTTTGTCATTTTGGTCTTGTTTTCTTTTGCTAAATATTTTCTATTTTTCTAAAAATGTGTTGCGTCATTTTATAGTGTTCTTACTGAGTTACTGTGTGTGTTGGTATAAATACTTTACACATGGCTTCTGAAGTTAAGCCTGCCTGCTCGTGCCAAGCTATCAAGAGGGGGTTAACTGAGGGTGATTCTCCTTTACCCTGACTAGAATGAGGGTCCTTGCTTGGACAGGGGGTAACCTGACTGCCAACCAAAGACCCCATTTCTAATAACTGCAGGCTGTTGTTGGTGTACCCCTAAATGCAGATCTCATGCTGCCATCATCACTGGCAATCAATGTAGCATGAAGAGTCGGGTTCACCAAAGCTTCACAGAGGCGGTCGGCATTGGGAGAAGGATCTTGGCTCAAATGGCTCCATTTACATCTGCAGAGTCCAAATCTTCAGTATTTCTCCACTTGCTCAAGGAAGAGCTCAATTGTTGCTATGCCAAGGGCCCTGCTCCTAGGAGGCAGTTCTTGTGGATCAAGAACTCACTTGATCAGAGTCCAGCAGAGCTCAGGCAGGTCCAGTAGAGCAGGTCAGCTGTGTAGACAACAAAAGGCCACTGGAACTTTTTGTGTCCCT
The DNA here is from genome assembly GCF_031143425.1 of Pleurodeles waltl. Taxonomy (NCBI): domain Eukaryota; kingdom Metazoa; phylum Chordata; class Amphibia; order Caudata; family Salamandridae; genus Pleurodeles; species Pleurodeles waltl. Next base: position 53,784,571 of record NC_090439.1, on the reverse strand, counting down.
GCAGGTCAGAACAGGTGAACAAAAACTAGCCCTTAGAGACACTTAGGTGGCCTGGGATAAAGTAAGCAGGTATAGTCTTCCTTCTCAGACAACAGAAAAGGCCACAAGCAGCAGGACTGTCCTCTGGTAGAAAGACAGCCCATCTTCTGCAATGTCCATTGGTCCAGGATTGTACTGAAGAGTGGGTGTGAAAGTCCTAGTTTTACACCTGGTGCCAGCTTTGAAGTGGGAGAAACTATTAAAGTTTTTCACCCACAGAAGTGTCTGTAATTTTGTGCCTCCGTGCCCTGGAGCCATGGTGCCTTTGTCTTTGTGCTGTGGTAACAGCTTCGACATGCAGGTGGGGCTGTTGATAATAGCTCTACCCCCCCACACATCCTGGCCCATCCTCCCAAGACCCAATTCCTCTGTTCTATGGCTGTCTGGGAGAAATGCACCTGCCAACTACAGCTAGTCATGTGATGCAGGAAACAGGCTACAGGCAAGAAATAGTTAGGATAAGAAAACTCAGATTTTGTAAAAGTGGCATTTTCTGAATCGTGACTTGAAATCTAACATTACAATTAATAAGGTTTTAAAATCACAATATCGTACACAACAATCATGATATTTCTACCTGCTCCTAAACACATGTTTTCACTTTTAAAAAAATGATAAGGTAACCCAATGTTATCCTACAGGAGAGGTAAGCCTCACAGTAGTGAGAAAAAATATGGGTGCTTTTCACTACCATGACTAGTAAAATGTAAAAATAAATGTCCATCTTTTTAAATGCATGCATCCTGCCCTTCAGCCTGTTAAGGGCCTACCCTAGGGGTGACATATATCTGTTAAAAATAAAGGTTTATCAATCAATCAGTATCTGTAGAACGCAGCACCCTGGGAGTATGTGGATGTTGGGGTGTGAGGTCTCCATCGGAGAGCCAGGTATTGAGCTTTTTCCTGAACTTTGCCAGGTAGGGTTCTGTTTGCAGGTGGGGCTGCAAGTCACCCCAGTTCTTTGTGGTGGTGTAAGAGAAGAGCAGTCATCTCTGCGGCTGCAACACATTTCGGGTGTGTTTGAAGGCTAGCTTGGATGTGCCCAATTGTCTGGACGGTTGATGGAAGTTCAGTTAGTGCTTGATGTAGGACAGTCCTTGATTGTGTAGGGATTTTCAAGCATGTGTGAGAATCTTGAACTGTCATCTTTCCTTGATAGGGAACCAGTAGAGTGTTCTGAGGTTGGGGGTCATGTGGGTTCATCTGAGGAAGTCCAGGATGAGTCTTGCAGCAATGTTCTGTATAGTCTGGGGTTTTGTGAGGAATTGGGTGGATATGCTGACATAAAGTGCATTGCCATAGACAAGGCAGCTGGTGATGAGGGCCTGGGTGACGTTTTTTCTGTTTTTGATTGGGGTATATCTGAAGATTCCATGGAGCTTGTGGAGAGTGTGGAAACAGGCGGAGGTGACTGCATTGATTTGTCACTCTATTGTCGAGAATGATGCTGAGGTTGCGTGCATGATTTGTCAGTGTTGGGGTTGGTCTGTGTTTTTCTATCCACCACTGTGGTCCCAGATGGATGTGCCTCTCCAAAGATTAGTATTTCTGTTTTGTAGAAGTTGAGTTTTAAGCAGTTATCTCTCATCCAGTTGGCTACATTGGTCATGGCATCGCAGAAGTTTGTACTGGCAGTGGGGGTGGGCTTAGTGAGTGAAAGGATGAGCTGTGTGTCATCTGAATAGGATATGATGTTGAAACCATGGGATCTTATGATGTCCACTAGGGGGGACATGAAGGTTTTGATCATCATGGGACTGAGGGATGATCCTTGGGGTATGCTGCATATGATGTTCTTGGGTTCAGAGGTGAAGGGAGGAAGGTGGATGCTGAGTGCATCCTGTGAGGAAGGAAGTGATCCACTTGAAGGCAGTCTCTTGTATGCCGATGTTGTTGTCTGTTGATGAGGGAGTGATGGGAGACGGTGTCCAATGCTGCTGAGAGGTCGACGAGGATCAAGGCAGCAGACTTTCTATGATTGAGGAGTGTTCTGATATAGCCAGTGCCTGCGATCAGTGCGGTACCTATGCTGTGGTTGGCTCGGATGCCTGACTGAGAAATGTCAAGTAGGATGTTTTGGCACAGTTATTTGGTGAGTGGTTGGCAGGGTATCGAAGAAGAGAGACTTGTTAAAAGTTTTTGAGTTTGCTGGGATTGGTGGACTTCTTCTTTAGGAGGTGTCTGATTTTGTCTGGAAAGACTGCTATGGAGATGGTGGTGTTGAGGATGCAGGTGAGTTCTATGCTGATGTGATTGGTTCCAAGGTTGAAGAAGTGGTTGGGACATAGTTTGTGGGTGCATCAGAGTTGATAGAAGACATGATGGCTTGGTGGTTTAGGTGGTGAGCGATGACCAAGCAGTGATTGTCCGACTGGTGTGGGCTGGTTGATCAAGGCTATTGTTGGCGATCATGGATTGGAGGTCAAAGTTGTTTATTTGGTCCAGATCTTGCTGTGGAAGTAGTCTGAGATGGTATTGCAGAGTTCTTGGGTGGGGTGGATGGTGTTCTCTGTGACTGCTGAGGTTGGAGTATTCCTTGACAGTTTGGAACAGTCTTTTGTATGGTTGGCTGCTGTGTCGATGTGGGCTGTGATGGCTGCTATTTTGGCTTCCTTTATTTGCTGGTGGTAGTCACTGGTGGCTGCTTTGTTGGAAGCTATGCCAGATGGGTTCCTGGTGGATCGCCATCACTTCTCTAGTTGGTAGCAGATGCACTTGGTGGCTTTGAGCTCTCAGGTGTACCAGCTGGCTCGTCTTGAGGTTTTGTTGGTTCTTTCTGGCTTCATCAAGGCAACTCTGTTGCTGCATTCAGCAATCCAGGTGGAGAGGCCTGTTCCAGGTTTGAGGAGGCTTTGGGTTGGGACATTCTGAGGGCCTGAGTCTACTGTGTCTCTGTTATCTTGCTCCAGCTACAGTGGGACAAGCTGTGTTGCCTGGGGAAAGTGTGCTGTGCTCCAGAGATGGTAAAGCGGACATTGGTGTGGTCAGACCAGGTGAATTCTGTGACATGACTGAATTTGACTCTGTCACTGGAGGTGAAGATTATGTAGAGTGTGTGTCCAGCTTTGTGCATGGGTTTGGTGACCAGGTAGGCGAAGCCAACTTTGTTCATGTCCCCTAAGAGAGTGGAAGTGTTGGCGTTGTTGGAGTCATCGATACAAAAATTGAGGTTGCAGACAGGATGAAGTGGTTGGAGTTGATGGCTAGGGTGGCAATGAGGTTGGGATGCCATCGTTGAAGGCCGGTCTGGATCCTGGGGATCTGTATACGAGGGTCCCTACCATTGTTGTCTTGGTACCGTTCTGTAGCTGGAAATTGAGGTATTCCATGAGGGGTGTGGGGTCTATATTGGTGACGGTGTAGCAAATGGTGTCCTTGAAGATTGCACTGCAACCTCCTTGTTTGTTGATTTCTCTGTGCATCATCTTCTAGCCCTGAGATGCTGTGGTGAATATGTTGGATTTCGAGGAGGGGCTGAGCCAGGTGTCTGTGATGAAGGTTATGTCAGGGGAGAGGGTGGTGATGGTGTCCCAGATTTCTGTGGCATGCTTGCAGAGGGATCGGGCATTCAGCAGGTAGCACTGCAGCAGTTTTAGGTTGTTTGAGGTCTTACGGGAGGAGCCTGTGCGTACTGGTGGCCCAGTACTGCTGGAGAAGCAGAAGTGGTGGCAGGTGAGGGGATCTTTGGTTGCTCGAGGGGAGGAGGTGCAGTTTTTGTTCAGGATCCAGGGCCAGGAGCTCTTCAGTGGCATAGCGCTGGGTGGGGAGAACCATGGTTACAGGTGCTGAGCATGGTCCAGGCACTGGCAGGCACAGACAGGCTTGCCTTTTGCATGCCTTAGGTCCGGGGGGAAGGGAGTGGTGCTGGGTGACAGGAGGCGGAGCAAAGAATGAGCAGGAAGTTGGCAGGCGAGAAGCCTGTGCGAGAGTGGATGATTGAGGCAAAATGGAAGGAGAAAAGAGGCAAAAAAACAGCACATAAAGTGAAAAGAGGCAAAGAAACCGTGACATAAGTTAAAGAAGCAGGGAATCAGCAGAGAAAGCATAGCGAGGCAAAAAATAGTGGAAAAAGTGATGGTTCTAAAGGGGCAAAGTGGCAAAGAAACAGCAGGGAGAAGTAATAGCAAGGCAGTGAAAGAGGGATGGCACGGATGCAAACATTGGTGGCAGAGACGGAGGCAGGGAGCTGGCTTGAGGGCCTGCTCTTGGGAGATGGTTTTGCCAGGTCAAAATGGCAGTTTAAAATTGAGCACAGATTGCCACGGAAGGCCTAAGATATGTTTCAAAGGGCTACTTTAGTGGGTGACACAATAAGTGTTGCAGGCCGACTAGTAGCAATTCATTTACAGGCTCTGGGTACATGTAGTATCACCTTATTAGGGACTTACAAGAAGATTAAATGTGCCAATTGGGTGTAAACCTATTTTAACATGTTTAAAGGAGAGAGCATAAGCATTGTACACTGGCTATTAATGGTACAATGCTATAACAAATTGTGCAAACATCAGGGGTAAAGGAAAAAAGGTTTGGGGGTGGGGCTGGGAGTGATCAATCAGAGACAAGGTGGTCTGCTGACTCCTACAGGCCACCAAACCTGTGATTGTAGCCAATTGGATTGAGTCACAATTTGAAACTAAACATTATTTGTTAGGTAGTTTGGATTGCAACTCAATCTGATTCTGTTTTTATGAACCAACATAGTGGCACATAGGTCAATTCATAAAAATATTTACTGGTCTCAAAAATGCTAGTAGCAAATCGCAACCAGTATTTTCTGAACAGTAAATAGTATATCAGCCCATTTTTCACCGTCACCATTAGAAAACCCGTCATAAAGGGTACGGTTACCTGATTGCAAACATCTTTATATTTATACAAATTATTTCTAAAAGATATAGGAAGGTGCTGCCCAAAGAACTTTAAGGGCAGTAAATGCTCTACTTATTCTTCTCTCTGTTTTCGTTTGTCTCCAGGGCCTGCTACCTATTTTTCCGTGCACTGACATATATGCTAATGTTCAACTTTAGCAAACAAGATCTCATGAACTTCAAACAGACCAGCAAAGGTCCTTCTTTTTTGCTTCCACAAACTTAAGCTGAGTGTTCACTTTTCCTCTGTGCTGCCAAAAATCGTGAAGTCCTTTAATAATGCTCTGTTGACCTATCATGATTAATATATTTGTGTGGATGTCACTAGCTAGCTCTAGGAGGCAAAAGGGCAAAAAGAGCATAGTCCTTTCTGTTTGGACTAACTATGTATAAATATTCCCTGATTGTCAGACCCTGTTTGGGATCCACAGCCATGGAGCCTGGTGTTGCTTGCCTCTGACTCACAAAGACTTTCTTTCTTTGGGTGTGCAGATTGGGCCAAGTACAACCCCTTCAGCACTCGACTTTCAGTGGTAGCAATGGCAAGCAGGTACAAGCTTCTCAATGAAGTTGGTTTGGGGTTTAAACAAACACCCAATAATGTATAATGTGATTGTCTAAATCAAAGCTTTGTTTTGTAAAACAAAAGTACATTATTTCACAGTACCAGCCAATACAAATAACAAAAAAAGTAGCAGCTATTTTCTGAGTCTCTGGAGTAGAACTACTGCCTCTCAGCAAGGATGCCTCAACTTCCCTCTTCCACTTCCCTTAGTCTAAGATACCTCTGTGTATGTTTCCGCACAAGTGTAGCATTCCCCTCAGTTAGTATTGTAAGCACTTGCAGGCACTCAGGGGCACATCTACGTACGTTTGCGACTTGCAAATGGGTTGCAGTGCTATTTGAGATAGTACAAATGCAAAATAGTATGCATAAAAGCCATTTCAGAGTCCCAAATAGCGATGCGACCAATTACCAAATTGAAAATAATTGCGACTGGATTTTGTGATTCGCAAATAGGAAATCGCAATTTGCGACTTGCAAACCAAATGTACATGGGGACTAGTCGCAAATAGGTAATTTTCACATCCAGATTAGCACTGATTCTGAACAGGTGGTAAGCAGGTTTAAAGTATAAAAGTAGGCCTAGAAGGCATCTGGCTTTTCCACAATGGCTGCACTCTACGTGATTGCATAGAGGAGGCTATTCCAGGCTGCCCAGCAGAGAAGGAGGAGGCTGAGTAAGGAGAGGATATACGGAACCAGGCAGACCATAATTCAACAGACTGAGGGGGAAATATAAGAGAAATATAGACTGAGCAGCACAGTCATCTTAGAGCTCATAGAACTGCTCAAACCGCAGCCAGAAAGCCAAACCCTGCACTGCTGCTCCATCCCCACACATGTGCAAGTGCTGTGCTCACTGCACCTCTTGGCCTCGAGTAGCTACCAGGGGGTGATTGCCACCACTGGTGGGGTGTCCCAAAGTGCCTCGTCACATTTCTTCAGATGGTTCTTAGATGCCATCCCGCACACATGCCGGAATACATTACCCTCTCAGGAATGCGGAGGAAATACACAACACCAAAGTTAACTTCTACAGAATTGCCAAATTTCCCCATGTGTTAGGGTGTGTGAATGGGACACATGTACCCATAGGTCCTCCTGCACATCTGGAATATGTGTTCTGCAATAGGAAATGTACTCACTCACTCAACATCCAGGTGGTATGTGATGCCCACAATGTCATTATCGATATAGTGGCAAAATACCCAGTGAGCACCCATAATGCATGCATTTTCAGGCACAGTGGAATACACCAACGCCTAGAACGTGAGGAGTATGATGATGGATATTTATTTGGTACTGTGTAGTACACTCCAATGTCACAAATACATGTCAGTGCATAACCAGGTAAAGCCATGCTCACATTTGCTGTTTTGTTACACAGGTGACAGTGCATATACATTCAGGCCATGCATACTCACCCCATACAGAACACCTGCAAATCAGAATGAGAGTTGCTACAACTTTGGACTTTGGACTTTGACGCACTAGAACCATCATCAAAAGGAACTTTGGCATGTTAAAATCACATTTCAGATGCCTGCACAAAAGTGGAGGTGCACTCCAGTATGCCCTGGGGATTGCATGCAAGACTGTGGCAACATGTACCATCCTACACAACATTGCAAACAGATGTCTAGCGGGCACTGCTATGCTGCAGGATGCGGGATCCGAGGCGGAAATGCTTCTCACACTGGATCTCCCCTCAATGTCCTGAGGGGTATCACCAGTGCCTCTTGCTGCCTGGGAGGCTTGAAGTAGGTCCACAGCTGCAGTCCCCTGGCCCCATCACCAGCAAAATGATCCAATTCAACCTGTGTGACTGTGCGTTGTGACAGGCATGTAGTAGTTGTGCCTAGATGGGCAATGGACTTACTTACCCGGTCCATCCATGCAGCAGTGCTGTGCTCATGGCACCTTACATAGGCACGATCTGCCACCATTCCCCTGCATAGATCAGTGAATGCAGTGGTGAGGTTGACCATGTTGCCATTCATGCTGGCCAATTATGTTTCCACGTTCCCAAAACCTTGTGTGAGAATCTGTTGCATATGGTGTAATTTCCTGTCCACTAGGCGCATATGTTTGTTTTGCAGGCATTGACTGTTGAGTAGGGATGCCTCCAGTTCTAGAAAAAATTGAGTACCAGCATCCTCGTCACCTTCATCATGTGCCAGGCGATGCCTTCTATGCCCACGCCCTGCAATTCTCTGTGGTTGGCTATCACCCATCTGTGGACTGGGAGGCAAGTTTACACCCTCATTGTCCAAATCTGTGTCCTATGTGGGTTCAGGTTGATTGTAAATTATGGTTTGTGGGTTGCATTCCTCTGTGGTAATGCTGATTGCCTCCTTGGCTGCCATGGTGGCATCATCAACTCCCTCCACAATGGGGTCATCAGTAGATACCTGAGGGAGACCTGTGGGACACATGGGATACACTGTCATTACCTCTCAGATGTATGGTCTATCAAAATTAAATTACATCACATTTTGGACTATTGGACTGCATTACCCATAACGCACTATACCTATAGGCATGGAATTATCTGAATGATGCATGATTTATTGATCTGAGGTTGAGTGCATAGTGCCCTGAGAAGTGTGAAAATGTGATATTTGAAACTTACTTTTGGAGGTTCCTAATGATGAACTGTCCAGGTCCCTGATTCCCACAGCAGCCTCCTGCTCCAGTGTAGTCTCAACCATACTTTCGAAATTCTGTGGGCAGTGGTACTGTGGATGGCCCCCCACCTGTTCCATTTACCTACTTCATCCGCTCAGCAACCTTTTCTTTGGTTCTTGACCTGAGGTCATACTACCTTTTGCATACTTCCTCAATGGAGCAGTGGCTGACTCCAATAGCATTGATTCTGCTTTGTATGTCCAATCATATTTTTTTCTGTGAGTCATGTACAGTCATTGCTGCCTTCCCAAACAGGACTTCATGATGTAGGCAGCACTCCGGGTCACAAAATGCGACTCAGTAACACTCCCATTCGCAATTTAGGTCATCGCAATTTGCAATTGCGCTTCTTACGTACATTAAGATTTGTGAGTCGGTAATTGCAATTCGCATTGAGTTGCAATTACTGACTCACAATTTTCATTTTTTGTACATGTGGCCCTCAGTGTCTTAGTCATTCAATCAATCAATCAGGTTTTTATAGAGCGCCAAGCTACTCAATGAAGTGTCCCCATGCTAAGGCTCATTGATCACCTAATTGGGAGGGATTACTAATAAGCCAGACCAAATAACTGGGTTTTAAGACTGCATTTGAAAGTTTCCTCATCCTTCATAATACATAGATAGAAGGGAAGAGAATTCCAGACTGAGGCAGTGAGAAAGGAACAGGATGAACTGCCCTATATTTTCCTTTCGATTTTCAGGGCAGCCACAAGCAAAGCATCTGATGAACACACAATTGTTGCTGGGAGATAAGGTGTAAGTCTATTGGCCAGGTACTGAGGCCCTAACTGATACAAGGCTCTGTAAGCCAGCACTAGCCCATTAAATTGAACCGTCTCAGGGACTGGCAGCCAATGCAACTCTTTAAGTTGATGACAGATATGATGACTTTTTCCAAAGATTTAATAGGAGCCAAGCTGCAGCATTATACACCAGCTGGAGTCTTCTAAGTTGGTATGCTCCTAGACCACACTACGGAAAGATGATATAGTCTAGCCAAGAGGTGATGAGGGCATGTATTACCATCTTCTGGCAATGTACAGGTAACAAGAACAAGAACTTATTTAAGGATCTCAAAAGGCCAAAACAGGCACCCACCACACTTTTCAACTGGGAGCCAAAGAATAGTCTATTATCAAACTTTACCCCAAGGTTACATACAACCATGGCAGAGGTAGGTTGAGTTGGAGCAAAACTGGACCAGAATTCTCTGTCCCAAGTTGAAGAAGGAGTGCAAAAAAGTAATATTTTTGTTTTGCTCATGTTGCTCAGACTCATCAAATGAAATACTGCAGCCAAGAAGGGCTTTAATCTACTTTGGGCATTTGGGATAGTACCATCCCAGGTAAGTAGAATCTGTGTGCCGTTGGCATGGGAAACCACCTGTGTCTGTTTCACCCACAGTTAAATTTATAGAAAGCCTCACTTCACCTCCTGCTCCTCTGTCCCTATCGTCTTCTTAGTTCAAATGCTTCTGTGGCAGGGAAGATGCATCAGCACAGGTGTATCAGGTGGTTGCTCCATTCCATCTGAGCAGTTGTGTGCTGTGCAGTACTATCAGGAGGTAGTGGGAGGTATCAAGCTGTTCTCAGTCAGGAGTCCTCTTCCGGGCAGACAGTTTCAGAAGTAGGTGGGCCAACAGGTTGCTGCACAGCCTCCTTCCCCCTGAACTCAGTCAGTCCTTATTTCAGAAGCTTGGTCCTCCCTGAGTCGAGGCAGCGATGCAGTCAACTTCTCTCCACAGCCCCGGGAAAGATAGCTAAGTCCCTTCAAAGGGTGCATGTTTGTTTCGTGCTTCAGCATCCCCACAGTCACTCAGGCAAAACCGTAGCAAGTGGCTTGAGGCAACAGCTTCACTTCTAGTGATGTAGTCCATGCAAGCACATGCTGAGCACAGGACAAGCCATGGTGCAAATGTGTTTGGGCTCACTGGGGACAAGTGTCATGAGCTTACACAGGTCTTTTCTTCAGCAGTGCAGACTGTTTTGATGCACCTAAGGCAAGTATCACATCTGAGACAGCAAAGTAAATTCAGTCGTACTTGGTGACTGCCATGACTGAACAAAAGTCTCTTTTTAAGTGGCTCAGACCACACAGACACATATGGGTTATGGTGCAGATAAAGAAGTAATGGAATTAGGAAGAAGAAAAGGAGTATACCAAGGAAAATATAAATTAGAACAGTATGAACCATAAGTGATGCCGCATAAGCAATATAAAAATAAGGCAAGAAGTTAATTTACACTTTAAAATGCTTATATAAATATAAATAGGAACAAACATTGTATTAATGATCATTAATGATACAAACAAGGGGCCATTCTTTTTTACACTCCTACGGCACAAGCCTCTCAACCATATCTATAAGGCCACGCATAACAACTTTGCGTGGCTTGACAAGGCCTCATAGATATGGAGTAATACAAAGCAGACAAAGTTGATGTGTTGCATTATTGTGCACGATGCAGGTGTTCCCTGGGCATTGTGGTGATTTTTCCCATGCAATACCCATGGATTTTGACGCTTCTCCAGATTTACTTAACCACATAAACCTCGGGCAATGCCACAACCTTACACCTCCCTAGACCAGGCGTAACAAGGAGAAATATTTTCATTTCTCCTCGTTTTTTCCTCTTACCATATGTGCTGCATTCTGCAGCACACATAGAAAGAGGAAAGCGTCTCTCTGGGCTATTTTTGTGCAGGAAGGTGTCCTTTCCTGCATAAAACACAATCCTTCATGCAACACAGGCACCATTCCACCATAGTACAAGGTCGCCTGCATTAGCGCCGGACAGCCAATTGTGTGCCAGCGCACAGGGAAAGGACAGAAATGCACTGTATTTCATAAATATGGAACATTCCTGCCCTTTCACATTGACATGTGGCAGAGCAGCAGGTAGACGTGCAGGACTGCCCTACACCATTTCCCCATAAATATGGGCCTAGGGGTGGGCAATAACTTCTCCTCTGACAGTGAAGTTAGCAGAAATTTCCAGCCAAATTTCACCATCCACCGCATTACGGGATTTTTGAGTTCTAGAAGGGGACCCGGTTTTGCCAACGCAGGCAGTCGCAACCGTTGCAGTGTGAAACCCACCGCTCACGTAGATCATTCACTTGAGTGGCAGCAAAACAAAATTGAGAAGCGCCCCTCTAGTGTGTTCACGCTGATTTTTCAGTGCAGAATGAGCTCCTGTCTCTAGAAACCAGTGCAAGCATTGTGACTTGCAGATTTCCACCCATTTGCAGAATTCCGCAGAACTCCATGTAACTCCATGAAATTCTGAGTGAAAATCTGCAAGAGCCGCCCACTCCTGATAAAAACAACACTGTACATGACAGGAGGTGGAATAAAACAGCGAGACAATGTCATTACATTGTATTCGTAAACATGAATTCAGGTACAGCTCTGTTGGCAACAGGATTCTAGAAAACACAGAACAACAAACTGTAGAAACAAACAAACATAAATCGGGGCCTGAGAGAACATGACAAATGCAGGCAGATATTGCTATTATCCGCCAGAAACATAAGTATACCATTGCTTTTTCTAATTTTAAATCCGGTTAGGTCACCTCAGCAGATATCTCTCTTCATAACATTTTCACTTGCATTTGCTGTACTGATTAAGGGCCCAATTCACAATGGTAAATTTAGACCAAAAGTGTAAGTTTAGACCTAAAGTTTAACTTTACTCATAGTAAAGTTAGACTTTTGGTCTACGTTGACTTTTGGTCCAAGTTTAGGCTTTTGGTCCAAACGTAGACCAAAAGTTGAATTTTACTATGAGTAAAGTGAGACTTTGGGGGTCATTCCAATATTGGCGGGCGGCGGGCGCCGCCCGCCAAGCGTAGACCGCCAATTGGCCGCTCCGCAGTCAAAAGACCGCGGAGGCCATTCTGGATTTCCTGCTGGGCCGGCGGGCGCCCGCCAAGGGAGCGCCCGCCGGCCCAGCGGGAAAGGCCCTGCAACCCAGAAGCCGGCTCCGAATGGAGCCGGCGGTGTTGCAGGGGTGCGACGGGTGCAGTTGCACCCGTCGCGATTTTCACTGTCTGCTAAGCAGACAGTGAAAATCATGCTGGGGCCCTGTTAGGGGGCCCCACGACACCCGTTCCCGCCATCCTTTTCCTGGCGGTAAAAACCGCCAGAATCAGGGTGGCGGGAAGGGGGTCGGAATCTTCATGGAGATTCAGCCCAGACAGGGGAAATCCGGCGGGAAACCGCCGGATCCCCTTTTCTGACCGCGGCTTTACCTCCGCGGTCAGAATGGGCAGGGAAGCACCGCCAGCCTGTTGGCGGTGCTTCCGTGGTCATCCACCCTGGCGGTCGATGACCGCCAGGGTTGGATAACCCCCTTTGTCTCTAAACTTAGACTTCTGGTGTAAGTTTACCTTTCTGGAACGTGCCCAATAATTGCAGGTTTGGCAAAGTTCACTGCTTGACTACAAAGAGAACCATTTCTTCACCATGTTGTTACTTTGTATTTAATTAGAGTATGATAAATACTTTTAAATACCATATGTGAACGTAAGGTATAAGGAACACTGTAATGAAATGAGTGCTGCTCAAAATAAGTATTTACCAGATAACTTTGTATCTTAAACCATTCTAAGTTCGAAACAGTGGAAAGAATGGGCAAGATTCACAAAAGTAAACTTAGATGTTTGGCCACTATCTTTAGGTGTGCAAAGGGGACCAGTCCAGAGTGTGGACCTAAAGATACTACTTGCATATGCCCTTATGGAAGGGATATCTGCACTTAATATGGACCTAAATATACCACTCGTAAATGCCCTTTGTGAACTCACAAAGTCATAAATGTAATCTTTTGATCTAAGTTTAGACCAAGGCCCATATTTATACTTTTTGAGGCAAAACTGCGCTAATGCAGTTTTGCGTCAAAAAAATTAGCGCCGGCTAACGCCATTCTGAAGCGCCATGCGGGCGCCGTATTTATTGAATGACGTTAGCCGCGGGCACCGTCTGGTGTGCGTTAAAAAAAAACGACGTACACCAGGCAGCGTCGGCGCAGGGGGATATGGGGCTTGGGCGTCAAGAAATGGGGCAAGTCAGGTTGAGGCAATTTTTTCGCCTCAACCCGATTTGCGACATTTTTTATGACTCCCAACCCCCATAGAAATGACTCCTGTCTTAGCAAAGACAGGAGTCATGCCCCCATGCCCAATGGCCATGCCCAGGGGACTTCTGTCCCCTGGTCATGGCCATTGGGCATAGAGGCATGTAGGGGGGCACAAATCAGGCCCCCCTATGCCACAAAAAAAAACCACTTACCTGAACTTACCTTAATGTCCCTGGGATGGGTCCCTCCAGCCTTGGGTGTCCTCCTGGGGTGGGCAAGGGTGACAGGGGGTGTCCCTGGGGGCATGGGAGGGCACCTCTGGGCTCCTTCAGAGCTTGCAAATAGAGTATGCAAGTAATAAATGTTAACACCCAATGTTTTGAAGCAACTGGCGCCATTCAATCTTTCCGACCATAAATGTAACATAAGAAGTTGTTTCCTAATAAGCTGCGTATGAGGCATTAAATACACGTGATCATTTTTATTGACATTAACTAAAGTACACAGAAAACTAGAATGCTAGGTTTAGATGAGGGCAGAAATAGGACAGGCATCAAGAAACAACAATAGCTCCATTCATATCCCCACCACATGAGATAAGGGCAACAAGACCATCATTATAACTGAGCCCCCACCGACTGCACTTTCTCAGATGTCATCAGAAGGCCGAAATGCCACATTAAATGGTGCCTGACTGAATCTGAGGTCCCAAAATCGTTTTTGGCTAACAAATATAATGTGATTTTCCAGAGGAGATGTTTCTTCTCACGCGACTTCAAACCTACTTAAAGGATGGTCACCAAGTCCCATATGGTAAAAGGGACATTTCCTAAGCATTTGTTAATGGTCTGAATCGCTATTTCAGGCCATTAGGAAATGCTAAATAGCTTTTCGATATGTATGGAAGGCATATGATGCGCCGCAAAATGCGATTCCGACCCAGTAGAAAATTCATTTTGGGCCAGATGTAGCAAAGGTTTTTCCCCATTGTGCATGTTCATACTATTTCCTAATTGGGAAAGGGGCTTTTAGGAAATGTTCCTACCATCGAATTTGATGGTAACCAGGTGCAAACAGGAAAAAGGCACCCACGATGCATAAGGATCATTCACAATAGCCAGGGGCACAACTTAGTGAAGGATAAAAAGGGGGTGTGAGCCAGAGATTTCCCAACAGGCATCATTATGTATCCAACTAAAAAAGGACAGGTGGTGGACTGAGGCATTGATGCAGCCCTTATTTATTGATGTTTTAAGTTGTGTATTAGAGAGCAGTGGTTCATTACTGAACATAACGGTCCAGATTAACTCAGGACAAATAAAGGGAGAGGTTATAGAGGATTACATTGTTTTGACACAGGGTTTAGTCATCCTATTTGTGGGTGTGTGGTTTAGGCTCTAGCATTGCACTTTGTAGACCTGCTTGTACCAAATCTGATTTGGGCGATCACTGATCACTTAGTTTATGAAGCTGCATTTGGTTACTATTTCGAAGGTTATAGGATGAGGAGTAGTAGTAGTAGTACAAAGACTTTATTCGACTTTCAGCAAGTCATAAAAGTAACAATATTTTACATTTTAATATACAATAAATACAATAAATAGGCTAAAATCTTAATGATTTACAATAATAAAAGATCTAAAATAGTTCAAGTTATGTTGCTACCCCCATGCGCTTTCTTGTGGTTAATACGGAGCATAAAAAATTGGCCAAGGTTCCGCACATCTCAATGGATGATAGTACCTGGAGGCTGGCGTACGCAGTACGACACTGAGGGAGATTGATTAGCCTTAAGAGAGGGACTACTAGGCGCTTTCTTTGCTTGGCGTACAGTTTGCAAAATAAAACCACATGAATTGTGGTTTGTAGTGCCTTTGCATCACATGGGCAGGCCTTCAAGGTGGTGATCCAATCATTCATGGTTGGGAAGGTCACTAAACGGTGGAATGTATCCAGCCTCAATCTGGTGAGCACAAAACGATGGCGGGGATTTATCACGTTCATCAGGTAAGGCTGGATAGCCTCCGTTGACAGGATTATTTGATTGTGAATGACGGTGGGCTTTTTTGATTCAACCTCCCATCGTAAGTCTTCTAAGTATTTTAATGCCAGAGCACTCAGGTCCTTCCTAGAGATTGTTTCCAGGAGAGCTGGATTTGTGTAATAAGCTTTATTGCCCATGTTTGAAAAAAAGGTCATAATGTATTTTAGCCAAGGCACCCTTGTTGCATATATAGACTCCATGCAGTCGGTCAAAATGGCCTTATTTAGTTCAGTATGTTCCGAGGTCCAGATTTTGTGCCATAGCAGTATGGGTAGAGTCTTTATCAAGTCGGTAATAAAGGGGGATCCCAGTTCTGAATGAATTATGTATGATGATGTACCTTTTGGTACCATCAATAAATATCTTAAAAAGTCATTTTCAACCGTCTGTACCAGATTACAATCGGTGTATCCCCAGATACAGGACCCATACCTGATTGTCAAACATTATGCCCAGATAGGAAAAGGTGCGCGCGGTTTCTACTCTCCCCTCCGCGGTTGTAATGTTATAGGATTTGCCGCGTTTCCCACCACAGTTCATAATAAATGTTTTTGAGTGATTGACAGTATCACCAATTGTGACATAAATGTAATACAAGTAGTTAATAATTTTTGTAAGGCTAACGGGGTCCTGGCCATTAAAACTGCGTCATCTGCATAAAGTAGGACCGGGACAGCGCGATTGCCTATTTGGGGTAGAACTTTGCAGTTAGTAGCCAACACATTTTCGAAGTTGTTTATATACATCGAGAACAGGAACGGGGCGAGAACACAGCCCTGGTGCACACCTCTAAATATGCCAAAAGGGCGAGTACTCTCCCCCTTTATGCCGTACCTCACTCTTGCTCTGCACCCTGAATACATATCTCGTATAAACTGGATTATAGCTGGTTCTACCCCCAAGCTGGTTAAAATGTCCCATAACTTGTCATGTAGTACACAGTCAAATGCTGATGATAGGTCAATGAAAGCCAGATGCAAATTGCCTTCTCTAATCCTTGTATACTTTCCTATGATGATACTTAAATTCAGGCTTTGTTCCACTGTCCCAATGCCTTTCCGGAATCCGTATTGTACAGGAGATAAAGCTCTCTTTTCTTCTGCCCATGTTTGCAATCTGTTCAGGATGATTCTCCCTGCTAATTTAGCTGTTGAGTCCAGCAGGGAGATGGGTCCATAACAGGCTGGGTTAAGGCGGTCACCTTTTTTATATATAGGAATTATATTAGAATCTCGCCAAGATAGTATGGGACCTTGTATGCAAATGGCCCTTAGTGACTGCGTTAATACAGGGCCCCATAAGTGGATGTTGGCCTTGTATATATCTATCGGAACGCAATCGGGGCCCGGAGCTTTTCCTGATTTGCTTAGAGATATGGCTTCCTCTACCTCCTCAAGGCTAAATTGTGGGGTTATTAACAAGCGTGTGCCTTCCTGTAGGGCTTGATCATATGCGAGTAATGTAGGGTTCTCTTCGCTGACTCGTGCATATGTTTTGGAAAAGTGTGCGATCCAGTCTTCTTCGGAGATCGCTATTTCCATTCTGGGGGAGTCTCTATCCCCAAGCATAGGTGAGTTAATTGTTTTCCAAAAAAGAATATTATCTTTTGTGCGGCGAGCTGTATGTAGAGCTTCCCACAGGGTTCTTTTTAGGGACAATTTCCTTCCCTTCATTGCTGCTTTGTATTCTTGTCTACACTTACGTATCTCGGTTAAGGATCTTTTGGGGGCTTTTAAAGCTTTTTTCAGTTTCCTATGTGCTTGTGAGCAATTATAATCAAACCAACCAGTGGCCCTTTTTTTCCCAGGTTACCCCTTCTGGTAGTAAGGGCTTTCTTTATAAATTGCATGATCAATGTAAAGGCGTTCAAACGTCGCCCTGGGTCTATGTTCTCAATTAAACAGTCTATAAAAGCGTGCTTGCAGTTACTTAGTAGCTGTTTGAGGAAGAAGTCGGGGTCAGTCTGTGACCATTTCAGGGTGTATCCGTTACGCGGCGATAACTCAATGTTATCTAACAGGGTGGGCCTGTCGTCTCTATCAGCTGTTGTGGGGGTTATTAGGAGGTTGAGGCTCTGGGGGTAGTGGTCACTAATTACAATGTCATGCAGGGTATATTTCTTGAGGTAGTGTGAAAAATGGGTTGACATTAAGACGTAGTCGGTCACAGTATTTGCACCCCTTCTGTTGTATGTTGGATTAAACTTTGATTCAGCAGTGTGTAATTCATTTGCAAAGGATAAATTATGGGTTTGTGCCAGTAAATTCAATGCGTCTCCTTGGGTGTTGTGTGCAAAATGGAGACTTAAGCCAACGCCCTCAGAATCCCAGCCACATACCTTATCTGAGGTTTCTTTACAGGGATGGACGTTGAAGTCTCCTCCCCAGATCATAAAGATCTCACGGCTGTTATTAGTACTTGTTATTTCTTTTTTTTATCATTACCCATCTCCATTAGGATATTAGCAAACTCTCCTGGGGCTGCATTATTATAGAAATTAATGAAGACTAGGTGAGTCTTATGATCCAAGTTGCCCTCTATCATTTGATAGTATAGTCTCGTGAATTTCATCTCTAAGTTTTGTAGTCGTAACTTGTTAGAGATGTATGTGCATAGACCCCCTTTTGGTCTGCCGTGGCTAGACGGGGCAGCTGGTGAGTGAAATGTTTTATAACCATTAATGTGAAGGGGGCTCGTCGTCCACGTCTCTTGGAGACATATGCATGAATATTTTTCTATAAAGTTCACCCAAGCCTCATTGCCTATTTTATTATTTAAATCTGCAATGTTCCAGAATAGTAGAGCAATCTCCGCTTTCTGTTTAGAGATACCTTGCTGGTCCGCTGGTGTGCCGGGAGGTATGATGTCACCTGATTACTGGGGTGAAGTTCTGGGGGCACTGTTTTGGGTTAGGTGAATATGAGGCCTGTTTGCTATGGAATCTGTTGTGTGAGATGTATGTTCTTTGTTTGAGGCCCGCCCTGATTTGTGTTCTATCTGGACTAGTTCATCTGGGGCTGTCTGATTCTTATTGAGTCAATCAGTATCTTCTAGGGCCGTAAGGGGGTGAAATCTGTTGCGCCCTGTTGGGAAGTCTGGTGTGTTAGAGAGTACTCTTGCTGATTGTGGGCCTATGGAATTGCGTCCCTCTGGGCTTTGGTAAAAGAAACCTAAGGGTAGTAGTGAGATTCCTTGTGAAGTAACCTGTTTGGCTCCTAGATTGTGGATGATTTTGTCCACTAAATTTGGTGACCTGAATGAAAGTACCACACAGTCGCCTTCCAGCACTTTCTTGCTGCTACCTATCCACTTAATTCTCCTGACCATTTTTATATTTTCAAAGAGAGGCCCCGCCATTCCTGAGCCCAAACGGACACCTATCCAATTGAGGGCCTTATTTCTCAGAACTATCCAAGATTCTGTCTGTTGATCATTTAGGAGTGGAACGTTGGCCAAAATTACTACATAAGGAGTAGCCTCTCGAGGGAGATGTAATAGATCACTGAGGAGTAGAAATAGTTACAATATATAGCCACCTCTGCGTCATGGGCAGCAGCTCCCTGAGCGCACCTCCGTATTTATTTAATTAAGTAACCCAAACTCTCTGCTTTCAGGATAATTTATTTATAATACTCAAGTTTAATATTGTAATGTCTCATTATGTAGGGGTGATGTTGCATAATGCGGACTTAATATTTTGGAGCTACCCCACCATGATACTGGTCTTTGTTAGAGATTCAGCACTTAAAAAAGTAAAACAGATTAATACCTCGGTTTAAGTTTCATTTCCCTCTTTCTTATTTTCCCACTCCATCACATTGGCCCACTGTACTCTGCTAATGATAAATTGAGTTTCCTGCTGTTTCCTATTTGTGTAGTGTCTACTGTGCTGCCTGAATGTTGTTTCTGGTTCCCAAGGCAGTTAGGTAATGTGCCAATAAATGACTGTCAGTCGACATTCATCCACGAGTCAGCACCCAGTACATGGCCTGCATTAAAATAACATGTGTTTTAAAGTGTTTCACATGTTCTACAAGCTTACTTGCTTCTCGCCCATCCGCCTTTTATTTTTAAACTTCAGGAATGGACTCCAGTTTTAGCACAAGGTGCGCGGGTTCTAGGCTGGGGATTTGCATCTCCCAACGTCTTGCCTCAGCCACTGCCTACCTCTGTTTCATATCAATGGGCCTTATGTACAAAGCATTTGGAAATGGAAAAAAGCTTTTTTTCGATGTACCACAGGCAAAATGTGACTCTGTAGCTTGTTACTGAACCACATTTTGCTTTTGCTAGTCAGTATCAGCAAGGGGTGGGTTTAGGGCATCCCTTCTTAAAACCAAATTCCACTGGTATGTGTAAATGTTTTGTGACTGAAATGCAGTCGCAAAACATTTACATTTTACTGACTCCTTGAAGGAGGTGGTAACCAATTTGCAAATGGGAATGGGTCCCCAAGGGACCTCTTCCTCTGTGTAAATGAGGGCACCAAAGAACAGGCAGTGGGACCACAGACCACTGCCTACTCTTAAGAAATGAAAAGTAATCTTTTCATTTTTGATTTTGTAATACATCCTATTTTCCTTTAAGGAAAACGGGCTGCATTACGAAAAAAAAGAAGCTTTATTTAATAAGCAATCACAGACATGATGGTCCCTGTGATCCCTGTGATTTTGACAATTCACAGTGGATCGCAAATTGAAACCTGCCTCATGAATATTGTTGAGGCAGGTCCATTTGCAACCCACTGGGAATCCCTAGCAGTGTTAAACTCACGGTTGTACATTGCAGTTTGTGATTTCCTAATAATGGATCACTAAAATTTGCTAATTAGGAAATCGCAAACCCGCAATTTTATATGTCTGGCCCAGAAGGCCCTTTGAATCGAAAGCTTCCTATTAGGAAATTGCAAATTTGCAATTTCGTAATTTGCAATTTCCTAAAAGCAAATGTGAATCTGTAGGAATCGCTATTAGGAAATCATACATTCAGTTTTGAAATTCCCAAATAGCGATTTCTATGTATTCGCTATTTGGGAATCACAACATCGAAATTTCATAGATATGGGCCAAAATTTTATGGTACAGTAGTTCTGAGCACTTTTTTTTAGTTTGGAGTACATCCAGCAAAAATCTGGTGAAATTCCATTCAGTCTGTATGGAGATTAAAGACAATTTGTGAAGTTCTAGTATTGATGTCAATGTACAGATTCCAAAATGTTCACAAGCATTTAAACTCACAGGTGTACAAATTTGTGCATGTATGGCGTTGAAAAATTTCATATGTTTGTGAACTCAAATTAAAATGGAACATTCAAAAATACATTTAAATGGGGTTTCTGTGCCCTGGGTATGGCTAATTCTAATCACATATAAACTAACAAACGTGTATCGAATGGGTCATATTGAGTTTGATCATACACAAAATTACATAAGTAGAGCATATGCAGTTTTAATTTCATTGGAAGTATAATGCACTATTTTCATTGTTTGCCAGTTTTATATATGTGCCCAGAATCATGTCAAGATCTTACCCACGGCTTACTGTGTTCACAAAACAATGGAGTTCTTCATGTACTTCTGTGACAGGTGTTCCAGGAACCAAGGCTGGACATTCCTTTAATTCCACTGGACATTTTCTGAGTGGACTTGAGTCTGGGTTTGAAAGCCCAGCAACCTGAGGTTAAATGCATCAAGGGAGAAGAGTGAGAGAGAGAAGAGAGAAACAAAGAGCGAGAGAGGATAGATGGAAAGAGAGAGAAAGCACAAGTAGAGGAAGGTACTTGGGCTGGTTTGAGCATTTTTCCCAGGGCTACTTTAAGTTTCCCAGTCCAGCTGTGCCTGTAACATTGAGCTCAATGAACAATGAGTAGTCATGCCACCCAGACTGCTCTCTTGAGTCTGTGCTCATGGTTCCATAAGGGTTATTCCATAAGATACCTGGAGTGCCTGGCAGGCATTACAGACTTTGGGCTTGATTTAAAGTTTAGCTGGTGGGTTATTGCATCACAAATACTTTTAATATCCTGTCCGACATATTACGAAGCCCATAGGATGTAATGGGATCATGATACGGTGGACAGAACATCCGTCACATCTGTGACAGTGCAACCCCACGCCAAACTCTAAATCAGGTCTTTTGTCTGGTTACAAGAATCCAGTTTGCCACAAAGGATGTTAAACTTAGGTTCTTTGATGTTAGAAATAGGGTCTCAAGCAAAGACCCTCACTCTATTCAGGGCTATGGAGAAACACACTTAGATAACCCCTGCTTACCCCCTTGGTAGCTTGGTACAAGCAGTCAGGCTGATCTCAGAAGCAATGTGTTAAGTATTGGTACCAACACACACAGCAATACAGTGAAAACACTACAAAATCGACACCACACCAGTTTAGAAAAATAGATGATTATCTAAATCAAACAAGACCAAATTGACAAAAATCCAACATACACAAGTTAAAATATGAATTTTCAAAGAAGAAGAGTCTTACTCCATTGAAAACAATGGAAACGATGATTTTGCACAAGGTACCTGGTTAGTGTCATAAATAAACCCACACAGGTGAGCGTGCATTGGAAAAAGCATCAATGCATCAATTCCTTCCTCGCAAGTGAGGCCGTGCATCGTTTATTCTCTGGTCGGGTAGATGATGTGTCGTTTTTCTCACTTGCAAGAGAGCGATGATTCGATTTCCGGACGGGGCACCTCGAATCCGCACAGAGTCAGATTGAATTTGACCCCCAGGGATGATGCAAGGAAAATCCTGTTGCATGGTGTTGGAAAACCGCACTGCGTGGGGTTTGCGTCATTATCACTAGCCGAAGCAGGTATTGTGCATTGGTTCTCCAACTGCGATGCGTCCATCTCCCTGCTACGATGCAGGTGGAGCCTTGATTTTGCCAATGGTTCATCAAAAAGTTCCCCGCACGGCGTTCTGTGCATGGATTTCCCGCTCTGGTCTTCTAACTTCATCTTTCAAGTACCTAGGGACTTGATAGGACACCACACCACTTAGCAGGGCAGGAGTCTCAGCAGAGAGTCCAGATGTTAGCAGAAGAGATTTTCGGTGGCCCTGAGACTTCAAAACAGGAGTCAACCTCAGTTTAAGCCCTTGGAGATTCTTCACAAGCAGGAATATACCCCAAAGTCCAGTCATTGTCCTCTTTCACAGTCAGAAGCAGTAACTGCAGGATAGTCCAACAAAGCACACTCACAGGCAGGGGAAGCACTTCTCCTCAGCTCTTCAGTTCTTCTCCTTGGCAGAGGTTCCTCTTGAATCCAGAATTGATACAATTTTCAGGGGTTTTGGGTCCAATACTTATACCCCTTTCTGCTGTTGAAGGAGGCATACTTCAAATAAAAGTCTCCTGTTGTTCACAAAATCCTGCCTTGCCCAGGCCGGGCTCCAGACACACACCGGGGGGTTGGAAACTGCATTGTGAGAGTGTTACGTGCCTGATCCTTAGTAAGTAAACTTACAAGGGGACGCGTATAGGCCAATGAACCTTTTGATTCGCATGGAGTATCCTAGCCATGTAGTAACCAATGTTCATCACAAAACAATAACCAGTAAGAGAAACACTAATCATCAGTCAGTAGTGTCAGCAATTCATGAATAACCACAACTCAATTTATGTTTTAACAATTTTATTTCCCTATTAGTTACAATTCTAATTCATGAGGTTAACTCAAACTTTATTTAATCAACTCAAGATTAATTCATTAATGACCACCAATAACATAATCTAATCAAAATTTCAGAAAACATACATTCTAAGGCTTCAGCATAAGCCAGCAAAGATGAACATGTCAACATTAATAGCAGAGTTCAGCAAATCAGTCTGTCAATCATTTTCACTGTCAGCGTCATCCCAACCTCACCTAACCCAGATTAACATTAGCATGTGGGACTTCATGCGAAAACAGTTTAGAACATGAATTTGAAAAACATCTAGCTAGGAGAAAACTATTTTAAACAGCGCAGTTGGTACCTAGAAAGAAAAGGCACAAAAGTTAATTCAGTCACATTGTCATAGCTCCCTATCCATGGAATGCATCAGCAACAAAGTCAGTCTTCGTCTTGAGGTCATCGATCGATCAGCAAAGCATCAGGCTCTCAAGAGCATGAGCCCAATGAGAGAGTCTTGAATCTCCTCGAATATCCACACCTAACCTCCGACTTCTAACATCTGCAAAGTTCTGTCCTATTCTGAGGCTTTTCCCCTTTGTCACAACATTATATTAAAGTTATCCTGTCCATCCCCCAATTCCTAATTGGTCAGTTGATCACCAGTTATTAGCCTACCCAATAACTTATATTTTCCAAATCTATGAATTCTAATATTACACCACTTTCAGATTGTCGATTGGTTCACTGTATGATGTCCTCATCATCCGGCTCATAAGGTATCGAAAATGTTGCATCTTCTTCTCTAGGCAGTGTCTCTATTGTTCGAGTCCTGGGAAAGTACATCTCGTCAGCTCTACACAGTCTATGTTGAAAAATTGATTCCTTTATCTCCTGTCCATCGGTACATTTGCAGAAAATTCTAGCTAAGCAGATTTTATTGACACAAGTAGTTCAGGGTCATTTCAGCACATTAGCTTCTCTACAGTGCATGATTATTCTGCTGCTGCATGAGGCCTGGCAAACTAGGCCACAACTTCGACTAAGTTAGCTGTACAACATAATGTAAAACACACATTATACATCTCAATATGACGTATCATTACATTATTATTACACATTTTCAATATTTCACATATTTTTGTAATTTCTAGTATAGTTCGTGAAATCTGGTTGCCACTCTTTATGGGCACATTTTCAAACGTGCACATTCATTTTTCTATTTTTAATTATTTCTACCATTTTCAAAATGCATAAACACTCTTTAATATTTCTAGATAACATATCTGCTTCAACAGTCGCTCCTCTAATGACTAAATATGTAATCACACTATTTCTACCATCATTGTTTTCATAATTCTATCTCCTCAGTGTTTTGTCTCCTTCTCAAATCTTCTCTATAGATTCTTTCCCTGCTTCGTTCTTCCCTCCTCTGATTATTTTCAGACCGTCTCAATTTAACCTTTTCACACAATTTACATAAACCCCATAATCCTAATATGCAAGCAATCAAAAGTAATATTCCCTGTATGATTTTGAATAATACCCCATTCCAAATGTGACTAAGCCAATTTAGCACTGAAGCAAAGCCCTTTCTACCCTTTTCCCAAATACCTGGTTCCTTCAGTTCTTTCAGATCCTTACTTGAGTTAGTCAGGTTAGTGAGTAAGTCTCTTATCTCTTTACTATTATCTGGCATGTAAGAACAACAATGCCTAGAGTTATTCCTTTTACAGACTTCACTGTCCTTTGCTAAAAGGATGTAAAGCAAGGCAATTTTGAAGTGTTATAGCTCTATCTGCAGCTAATTCAGTATCTATCAGGAGTATTGCCTCTGTAAAATTTGTCAACATGTTATCCACAATAGTAGACAACTTTCGTATTTTGATCGAATTCAGGATGACTCCCAGTGAAGAAATCACCTCACCAAAGATATTTCCCACAATTGCAGAAGAGGTTTCCCTCCTCTGTTGCTTATGATGTAATTCAGTCAATTTCGGAAACTTCTTTAAGTCATCTATCTGATAAATCTTTGGGAAAACTATCACCTAATAACATGTCCCATACCTTCCTCTTGGAAGACGGTAATAAGCATTAAGTCCACAAATATAAAAGATCCCAGGAATCGCAGGATCCTGACCATTCAACATAAAGGTCCACTTAATCTGAAACAGGAATACCTGCCTAGATTCACTCGTTCCCACAAATAAAGTGTCAGTACATGATTTTGGCCTATATGTACAAAGGTTCCCTAAGTGTAATGCATCTAATGCTAATTTTCCTTGCGTTTTAATTGCGGAGTAAGCATAATCATTCTTATAAGTCCTTTTCTCTAAGCCTTTGTCTAATTTTTCTTTGAATGCTTTTCTGCCCTATTAAGCTCTTTTCTAGAGGTTTAAGCTAGCATGTGAGAATATTTCTCTGTGCATATGCAGTCCCAAATGTTACTGTAGGCTCAAACAATCCACTAACTAATACTATATCATGATCCTTAGCTACTGATAGCGTGTCCAGTCTTTATAAATTTCTTGTACTCAGACACGCCAGAGGTCAGTGAACCTTTTGACCGAGTTGGGTTCTCCTCATCCAAGAATAGTCACATCACTCAAATCAATAATCAATAATCATTATAATCAATACCCAATACTCAATCAATAATCAAACAACAAATTTATTTAACAGGAAATAAGTAATTAGACACACCATGACCTTTCAGTCATGAATAACCACACCTGTTTATTAAAGGTTAATTAGTTTATTTC
The DNA here is from genome assembly GCF_031143425.1 of Pleurodeles waltl. Lineage (NCBI taxonomy): Eukaryota > Metazoa > Chordata > Amphibia > Caudata > Salamandridae > Pleurodeles > Pleurodeles waltl. The sequence continues at coordinate 53,758,894 of NC_090439.1, read as the reverse complement.
CCTATATTAACAAAGCTAACACGATATAAGTAAGTCTTAAAATCAAATGGTATAAATATACGAACTTTACTAGCTGTCCATAGCGACGGAAGAAACGCAATCTACGCAAGATTTGGATTATAATGCACTCGGTTATAGCAATACAAATCACTAATACGAGCAACTGAATTTGACTAATTGCATACATCGGTCAGCATAACAAGATTTCAATTTACCATGGTGCATCAGATGAATACCTCAACTAACCTCTAATTAGCATTGGCATGTGGGGCTTCATGTAAAAACGAATTTAGTCAACACAAATTTAGAAAACTTCTAGCTTGGGCTCTGTCAAAATAAGCAGTTGGTACCTAAGAAGGAAAACACAATGCATAATACAATTATCCTTTCATAATTACCAAATACAATCAGCATTCAAGGTAAGTCTCCGTCCTTCAGGTACCGGTTCGATCAGTATGTGGCAGATTTCAAAGGGTCAAAGTTAAAGCACGTTTCCTTGCGGCAGCAAGGGAAATGGGGCAAAAGTTACTGCATGGACAAGACGGGGCAAAATTAAAGTTAAAGTCTCTAGGGAGAGAATTCTTAAAGTCTCTTTCTCTGCGACAGAGAAAGGGCATCAAAGTGTCATTTAAAATGGTGTCTTGAATCTGGCTTCAAAATGGCATCGAAGAAAATGGCTGACTTCTCTTTGTCCGGTGGGTTTAAGTAAGAAACATTCCAAATTATTCAGGGTCTTCCATTGGAGGGTTCATAGGGTGGCTTCCTTTTGACCAATGAATAGTGTCTTTTTCCAAGAACTCATTTATGCATAAGGTGTCCTTGGAGCCTTGGAACACAAGTTGCAACAAAGTTTGCCAATTATTTCTATATCAGTGTCTTTATTGTCTGCACCTGCAGAAACTGACCTTGCTTCAAAGGGGATGAAACTGGCCTAGCACGAAACCTTGAGATAAGTGCATTAGTCATCTCTACTGGAAAAATACAACTTTAAAGTTAAAATACGTTTTTGTTAATACCAGTGAAAACCACGCAGTTAAAATTTTAAGACCAGGCAACTAGGCCAAAGCCTCTGCTAAATTTAAGCTAAGCATATAACAGTTTAAACAAGAAAATCATAGAACGCATTTGCAATTATGACGGATTACTACATTTGTCAATTCTTCATGATTAATTAAGCTCGTTTATATTAATGGCGAACTACCTCGTGGGCACATTTTCCCACGCACGTTATTTTTCTTTGCTAAATTCACACTACCTTATACGATTTAGTTACATGATATATGAATATTTGTTAGTCTTTCTTTTTCTGCTTCATCAATCCCTCCTCTGATGACTAATTATGTCATCACATCAAATCTTCCACCACAAATTTTATTTCATAAAAATTCTGTTTTTAGTAATTTGGCACTTCAGTCAATTCTCTCTTCCTTTTTGTTCCCTTTGATTTTTCTCTGTATATTTCTACTATTTTATTTTGTTCTTTCTCTTCTCTTCTCCTTTTGTTTCTTGATTTCAATACTTTAATAGCTTTCCATACTCCCCAAATACCTAATAAGCAAATTAATATTTTCAATATTCCTTTTACTATTTTCAGTAATAGTCCGTTCCAAATGTTGCTGAGCCAATTTCCCACGGAAGCAAATCCTTTTCCAACCTTTTCCCATACTCCTGGTTCTTTCAATTCTTTCAAATCTGCACTCTTGTTAGTTAAATTTGTAAGCATTTTCCTAATTTGCCCACTGTTGTCCGGAATATAAGAACAACAGTGACGTGCACTAAGCATTTTGCAAACGCCGCTATTCTTTGCTAAAAGAATGTCTAAAGCAAGTCGGTTTTGAAGAGTCATAGATCTTTCTCCAGCGAGTTCAGCATCAGTCAGGATCATGGCTCCTGAGAATTTTGTCAGCATGTTATCCACAAGAGTAGACAACTTTTGTATCTTAATTGAATTCAGTATAACTCCTACAAAAGGAATCATTGCTCCAAATATATCTCCTACCACACCAGAAACTGTCTCCCGTTTCTGAATGCGATGTAATTCAGACAGCTTTGGAAATTTCTTTAAGTCGTCTAGTTGAAAAATCTTTGGAAATACTATTCCCAAGTAACATCTCCCATACCATCCTTTTGGAAGGTGATAATAGGCATTGAGTCCTCAAATATATTATACTCCTGGAGTAGCTGGATCTAGGCCATTTAACATGAATGTCCATTTAGCCTGAAACAAAAACACGTGTTTACATTCACTCGTTCCCACAAAGATTGTGTCATAATATGATCTGGGTCTATATGTGCAAAGCTTTCCTACGTGTATTGCATCTAAAGCTAGTTTCCCTTGTGTCTTTATTGCGGCAAAAGCATAGTTATCTACAGACGTTCTTTTGTGTAATTCTTTTTCTAATTTCTCCTTTACCATTTTTCTCCTATCTTCAGTGTGATCTAAAAAACTTTTCTCTACAGGTGAAAGCAAGCATGTAAGGTTTTCTTTATGAGCTTGAGCTGTGGAAAAAGGTGATAGTGGTTCAAAGAAACCCCTAACTATTTTTATATAATAATCTCTTGCTACTTTACTCAAGTACTCTATTATGGGGGCATATGAAAACATGACATCATGATTGGAATAGAAGTATTGAATAGACTCCTGGCCATAAAATCTGGTCAGTAACAAGCTGCATGAAATTCCATACATAAGAGGCATGCTATGATATGTCACTCCTTCTATTACTGAGGTAGGTATTTGTGTGCACACATAACAATCTTTCGCATTCATTGTCTCAACATACTCATTCAGCAAGCGATAGAAGACGTTGGAAGAGAGTTCTTTCTTGTCGTGTAAATATTTCTCATCTTGTTCGAGTTTCTGCAAAGGAGTTAATTCAGTAGTAATTTTAGAAGTAGTAGCATCATTCACGTCTCTTTCATTCTCTCCATGCATTCCAAGAACTATTGCTATAATTATCAGTACACATGCAGTTATTAGACCTATACACATGTATTTACAACACTTCATTTTATGTCCCTTTGTAGTACTGCCTGGCATGATCTATATAGAATCAGAAAGTTGAAGACACTTTATCAAATCAGATTTGCAGATATAAAGCTGAACGAGTTCAATGTTCACACAGTTTTCTTTAGCAGCTTAGTCTCTTATCGGATTAGCAGATTTGTCTCAAAATCGGTTTCAAAGTCAATCAAGTTATCAATGTCTTATCCGGTTCAAAAGTCAATCAGGTTGTCAATGTCTTATTCGGTAATGTTCATGAAATTTAACTTTTCAAGTACCAAAGTGTTGTTCTGCTTCTTCGTTTTCAAGACTGAGAGATAGAAATTCATCTGACCAATCGTCAGTGGCTGTGTATGCCCACTCTGGACCAGAATATCTTCTGCTCAGTATTCTTTTCCTTTTCAATTTTGCATCTCCTTTGGATTCTCTCTCGCTTATGTCTTGTTCTTTGGCTGTGTCTTTCTCTTCACTCGGTGTTGTTATTACAATAGACACTTCTTTTCTTTTCTCCTTCAACTTTGGCCCTTCATTCTCTTTTAATGATTCTTTAGTCTTAGATTTCACTGGCGATATGCTTTGCCTCCGTTTTGCGCTATTTTCACCTGATGGACCTGCAACCGGTTCTGGAAGAACTTGAACAATTTCTCTCTGCTCTGTCTTGTCTTCTTCCCCTAGGAGGTCAATCAGGGTTTCTCCTTCTTTTCCTGTATCGTCTGCTTCGGGGAAAGCCCTCCTCTTCTTAGGCTCTCCTGCTTCTTCACCTGTGACAGGATCTTTGACACCTCCAGGATCTTTGTCACTTCCTGAGGCTTCTTCTCTGTTGTCCTCAAAAGGATCAACTGCGTCTTCCTCAGAAAATATTTCTCCTGTCTCAATTTCTTCTCGTTCGCTTTCAGGCTCTCTTTGTTCTGTCTCAGTGCCTGGTACTTTCCTGTCAGTTGCTGGTAATTTTTAGCGATTCAATTTCCTCTTCTGTGGGACACGTCACCCTTTTCGTGTGACTGGCGTGAATCCAGTTGGGAATTCCCGCACACTTCACAGCAGTGGTAGTTGTCAGAATCACTTGAAAAGGTCCTTTCCAACAGGGTTCCAGACACGACTTCCTCACGTGCTTCTTTATCACGGCCCAGTCACCTGCTTTCAGGGCGTGTCCTGGACCTTGGATCGGTGGCAAGGTGGTTGCCGCCACCTGGTGAGAAAAAGAACGTACCACATCAGCCAGACCTTTGCAGTAGTCCAATACCATATCATCGGTAATATTTAAAAGAGCATTTGCAGGAACTGCTGGAAGTCTCATGGCTCTGCCCATGAGGATTTCATGCGGTGATAGTCCAGTTTTTCTATCAGGCGTGTTTCTCATTTACATTAACACCAAGGGCAATGCGTCAGGCCATTTCAAGTTTGTGGATGCGCATATTTTCGCCATCCTCGATTTCAATGTGCCATTCATTTGCTCCACTAGTCCTGATGCTTCAGGGCGGTAGCTACAATGCAATTTTTGTTCAATGTTCAGTGCTGCACACAATAATTTGATTACTTTGTTATTGAAGTGACTTCTCCTATCTGATTCTAAAGAGATCGGGAATCCGAAACGTGGTATTAGTTCTCTCAAGAGTAGTTATGCAACTGTGAGACTGTAATTTCTGCTTGTAGGGTATGCTTCAACCCAGTGACTAAAAATGCACACAATCACCAACACATATTTCAAGCCTCCATGCATAGGCATCTCAATGAAATCCATTTGCATCCTGCTGAATGGCTCACCTGCTCTTCCAATGTGGCTCAAATTTACTACTGTTCTCTTCCCTGCGTTCATTTGTTGGCAAATGACGCAACAATGGCAAACTGCTTCAGCAACTTGATGGAATTTGGGATTGAACCAATCAATTTTGAATAGTCTAATCATGTCATCCCTTCCAAGGTGGGCTTGTCCATGATACAACCTGGCTAATTGTGTCAAAAGACTGTCTGGCAGAACCAATCTCCCTTCACTTGAAACCCACAAATCATCTGGTTTCTTTACGCATTGTAATTTGCTCCATGAGAGTTTCTCATCCTTACTGACATTATTTCGTAGCAATTTAAATTCTTCGATTGTATCTACAACTTTTAGAGCAAAGGCTTCACTTGGTTCAAGTTCTGGGTCATTTATTATGTTCCATTCGTCTCTGAGCAATATACAGTTCAATGCGCAAAACCTTGCAACTTGATCTGCACATCCGTTTCATAAGAAACAAAGTCTTGTGATTTTGAGTGTGCACTGCATTTTACCACTGCTACTTCTCCTGGCAACTGGATGGCATGTAACAATTCTCTTATTCTTTCACCATTTTTCACTGGTGATCCTGAAGAGGTCATGAAACCTCTTTGTGACCACAATTGTCCAAAATCATGTACTATTCCTAATCCGTACTGACTGTCAGTGTAAATGGTGACTTTCATTAATGCGGAATGTTGACAAGCTCTAGTAAGGGCTACTAGTTCTGTCACTTGTGCAGAGTAAACTCCCTGAAGCCAAGATGCTTCAGAACACCTGTTATTGTACATACAGCATATCCTGCTTTCAATATTCCTAGTGCATCTCTTAAACATGAACCATCAACAAAAGTAATTTGATCATTTTCTTCCAATCGGGTGTCTTTGATATCAGGTCTTGGTTTTGTACAAAATTCAGTCACCTGAAGACAGTCTTGCTCGATGTCTTCGGCGTTCTTAATTTCGACATTTTCACTGGGAAACAAGGTTGCTGGATTCAACGTAGTGCACATTTCAGCTGCACGTTCTGTGATCCCAAAATTACTGTCTCGTACCTTGTAAGCCTAGCACCGGTCATGTACTGTGTTCGGGAACGTATCAAAGGTATTTCGACTGAGTGAGGGACCATAACTGTTAAAGGATGTCCCATCACTATTCTTTCACTCTGATTTAGGCTTATACCAACTGCTGCCACAGCGCGCAAGCATCCTGGTAAGGCTGCTGCGACTGGATCCAAAGTAGCTGAAAAATATGCCACTGTTTATGCCACCATGGGCTTGAGTCAAGACAGACAAGGAACATGCATCATCACGTTCATGACAAAACAATGTGAACGGCTTCTTGTAATCAGGCATACCTAAAGCTGGAGCTCTGCCCCTGCATTCCTTTAATTCAATAAAAGCATCCATTTCATCTCTTTTCAACACTATTTCATCCAGCGCATCTTTCTGGGTCAGTTTCAGTAAAGGTTTGGCTAGAGTTGAGAAATTGGGAATCCATTGGCAACAGTAGCTTACCATTCCCAAAAACCTTCTCACCTCTTCTCTCGTCTTGGGTGGACTCATTTGAAGTACACTTGTTATTCTTTCTTTCATGATTCTTCTCGACCCTTTCTCTATTTGGTGACCCAAATATTTCACTTTCTTCTGGCAAAACTGTAATTTTGAAGGAGACACTTTGGCCCTCATTCCAACCCTGGCGGTCTATGACCGCCAGGGTGGATGTCGTCGGAAGCACCGCCAACAGGCTGGCGGTGCTTCATTTGGCATTCCGACCGCGGCTGTAAAGCAGCGGTCGCCCAGCCGGGTCCGGCGGTTTCCTGCCGGATTTCCCCCGGCTGGGAGAATCCTACATGGCATTCCGACCCCCTTCCCGCCAGCCTGTTTCTGGCGTTTTTCACCGCCAGGAACAGGATGGCGGGAATGGGTGTCGTGGGGCCCCTGGGGGCCCCTGCACTGTCCATGCCACTGGCATGGCCAGTGCAGGGGCCCCCTAACAGGGCTGTATAGCAGACAGTGAAAATCGCGACGGGTGCAACTGCACCCGTCGCACCCCTGCAACACCGCCGGCTCCTTTCGGAGCCGGCTTCTATGTTGCAGGGCCTTTCCCGCTGGGCCGGCGGGCGCTCCTTTGGCGGGCGGCCGCCAGCCCAGCGGGAAAGCCAGAATGGCCTCCGCGGATCTTTTGACCGCGGAGCGGCCAAATGGCAGTGACCGCATGGCGGGCGGCTACCGCCACCCGCCGGGGTCAGAATGACCGCCTTTGTGTCCATTCCTTCCCAAATGGTTCAATAAGGCAATAGTGTCAACCGTACAGTCATTTTCTGCCTTGGATGCGATCAGTAAATCATCAATATACTGTACTAAGGTTGATTCAATAGGTAATTCCAATGATTCCAAACCTTTCTTTAGAATCTGATTGAAAATTGATGGTGACTCCGAAAACCCTTGAGGAATTCGACACCAACTGTAGACTCTGTCTAGGAATTTGAAGCAAAAGAGAAATTGGCTGTCCTCATGAAGAGGCACAGAAAAGAATGCTTGTGACAAGTTGATGACTGAGAACCACTCTGCATCACAGGGAATTTGAAACATTATCACAGCTGGATTTGGTACTACCGGACACCATTTGACTATTATGTCATTTATTTTTCTCAAATATTGAACAATTCGGACCTTTCCACTCGGTGTTATTAGTCCCATGATTGGTGAATTACATGGACTACTTAGTACTTCTTTCAGTACTCCCTGTTTCACAAACTCATCAATGAGTTGGGCGACTTTCATGAGAGTGTCTTGTGACATATCGTATTGTGGAGTCTGAGGAAAATTTACATTGGGTTTTACAGTCACTTTCACTGGTTCTGCTTCTTTAACCAATCCTACTTCTTTCCCTGTCATATCCCATACTTCTTTCTCAACTGTTTCCTGTAACTCAGCAGGAATATCTGCTTCAGTGAGCATTGGATAAAGAGTAATCAGGGGATACTCTTCGCCGACAGTTTCCATTTCGTCCCCTCCTAAACTGTCCTCTTCTTCCTCATCACTGTTTGTCTGAATTTTCATTCCATCATTTGAGCAGATAATCGAGCATCCCAATTTGCACAATAAATCTCTCCCTAATAGGGATATCGGACTCGAGTCACACACCACAAATTTATGTGACCCTTGAAAGTTACCAATTCTGACTTGCACTTGATCTGTGATTGGGTTTGTCAGATACCTATTTGCTACTCCCACTACTTGAACTGTTCTCCCTGAAAGTGGCAAATTTGGTACTTCAATACTTTTAACTGTAGAGCGTGCAGCTCCTGTGTCAACCAAGAATGAAACACTGTGACCCATAACTCTTCCTTCCACATACGGTCCCTTTTGATCAACTTCCAAAGATGTTGCAAGCATACAATTTCCCTCCTCATCTGAACTTTCACTCTCCCATACATAGTTTATTCCATTCTCACTTCTGTGTAACGGGAATTGGTGTACTGTGTCATTTTGATTCATTCCTTGACCCGTGACCTGTTGAGGAAGCTTTACTTGTTGCTGATTCATTGGTGCTAAGGGTATTTGCATTTGCTGATTAGGTACCATAGGAAACTGCTGTTGCATTGGCTGCAACTGTGCCATTTGTACCCGGGGCATTTGCACCTTCTGTTGTTGTATAGGTTGTAGACCCTGCATCTGATTTAAATTAATCTGGAAATTTGGATTCGGACCTCTCGATTTCGGTCCTCTCATATTCTGAAATGTATTGACATCATTGTTTTGCTGACCTACACCTTCCTGCACCAACATTGGGCACTCCTGTTTCCAATGCCCGACGATTCCGCACGTGTGACATGGCATCACCTTCTTCTTTGCCTGTATACCATTTAGAATCACAACAGTATTTAAATCAGGACCAATATTCACAAAACCTCCTCGGCCTCTGCCTCTCATCTGTGGCTGAAACATGGCATTTCCCTGCTGTTGCTGCTGCAGCAACTGTTGTTGGAAACCTTGCAAACCTTGCAAACCCGTCTGAGCTGCTCTAATCTACATCATCATCACTTTTTCTTTCAACCTTTTCTGTTTTGTCTCAATCTCATCACTGCAGTATTTTGCATAGTTCAACACCTCATCGATCGATTTTGACTGCCAACAAATCAAATGCATTTTAAACATCTGGCTGATTTCGGGTCTCAATCCTTCCACAAATCTGAACACAAAATGGAGCATGTCCTTTGCTGCAATTGTTTCCGTGCCACTGTAATTTTTTAATGCTTTCAACAATCTCCCATAGTACGCATGTATCAACTCTTTAACTTCTTGTGCTATTCTGTCAATTCTCTGCCAATCCACATTTTTCGACGCAACTTTTGTTTTTAAATGCTCAATCACCTTATGGTATAAACTCATTACCGTAGGCGATGGTGCACCTGTGTCCCTATCTCTTTCTGGTTCACTTGTTGGCCAACCTACAGCCCTTTTACAATCTTCCCACAAATCTGCCGGAACTACAATTTCAAATAAAGTATTCAGGTCTTCCCAAAGACATTTTGTAAGTTTCACAAATCTATCTGTTTGTTGATACCATTCGATCGTTTTCTCTCTTAATTTAGGGAAGTCATCTGTAAAGGATTGAATATCCCACCTGTGCCATGGTACATGGACAAGCTTTCCCCCTGCTGTTTCTCTCATTGCTAACATCGTTATAAGACCATCAATCTGTTGTACTTTCTCATTCCGATCTGGGGTTCTTTCTTTCTTCTTATCCTTTTTCTTAACCCACCTGCTCTCCCACTTGTCTAGACATCTCCAAACCTGCACGCTTTGCAGTATCTCTTTAAGGTCTGTTTTCATTCCTGCAGACCTCATGTGTTCAAAATATTTTGTCTCAAAATCTAACCTGTAACTTTTGCTCAAGTGTTTGGTTTTACCTATGTCTACTTTGTATCTATCTGCAATTTCTTGTAACCTCCTATGTATGCTACTTACTTCTCTCGTGATTCTAGGGCAAATGTATCTCAGCTCTTCTTCTGTGTATTATTCTAACCTGTTCAGACCCATCGTTCCCTCTACTAGTTCATCTGCTTCCTTGCCCAATCTTATTTTATTCAAATATTCTTCTCCCTTCCCGCTGGGTGTACTCTGTAGGGAGTTCAGGCTGTTCAACCGTTGTGTCAACTGTTGCGCGTTCAGTCCCATCAATGTGGCACTTACGTCTACTGCTACTGATGGTTTCTGTAACATTTCTGTTTTTGAAGTTAGCGGTACTATTAGTGGTGGACCTGACCTTACCACAGTTGACGGAGCACAAGCTGGAATTGGACTAAATTCCAACAAAGACCCAGATCTATTTGGTGGCGTTCCTACCGGAGTCGTTTCTTGAGTATTTTCTATGCATCTCCTTCCTCTTTCATTTTGTGTCATTACCCCTTGGTCACATACATTTGCTTTGCCTGTACATACAATGGCACTGGCGGACCTACAGTGAGAGGCAAAGATATTGCATCCGGATTCTGTCTGTTCCCCGAATTCTGTGGCATGTTAATTCCCATATTATGGTTCATCATTGTTGGCATGTCTAACTGGTTTTCTGCTATTTGAATGTATTTTGGCACTTCTTGCATCTGCTTTTGAGGCACCAAAATTTGTGTTGATTCGGCTTGAATTAATGTCGGTCTTTGGTAATTCTGTCCTCCCTGCGCCATTAAATTAGAAGTCATTCCCAAATTATGCTCATCATAGTAGCGCCTCTGAACCTGTGGCTGATAATCATTGACAGGTTTCAATTTAGGCACGTCAGGGTATATTCTCTGAACTTGTGGTATTTCAGGCATAAAAGGCAAATCGGGACTACTTTGCCTCTGCAATATTCTCAAATTCGGTGTTCTGGAGGGGCAGTACTAGTGCTTGGGCCATTTTCACTTTCCACATACGGTGGCGGGCGGTCATTTAGCAATTGCAGAATGAACTCCTCATCGTCTGATTCGTCTGACCTTTTCGAATTTCGATTGTTTTCTCTATCTCCGGACTGACTCCTGTTTGTTTTATAGGTAGCTTTCCTTCCTTCCGTCTCTTCTTCATCAGTAATTGCTGGAAACAATTTAATCCCCTGCAATATATCTGATCTCCAAACCTTTTGAGTAATATCCCATCTAGCATCCGCTAGTGTCTTTTCTACTTTTCTCACTCTTGTTTCAAATTTCTTTTGTAGTTGCCTTCTAGCCATTTGCTCCCAAATTGCTAATGCTTCAAACTGTAGCGGTCTTGGAGGTAATTTCATGTCGTATAGCGCAAATCTTAGATTCTCCAAAACTCTTAGATTAAATGACCCGTGGATAGGGAACGCTACACTTCCATGCTTTTCTGTTAATTTGCACCATTGCTTTAACCAAAGACATGGTGCAATACCCTTTTCTTCAATCACGATGTAAGCTGGTGTACCCTCAGGTGGTGTTTCTTCTCCTACATTTGCTTTAATATATACATCTCCCCTCAAGGCACTCTTAATTGCTTTGAAAAATATAATCTTTCCGTCTTTTATTTTCTTCAAAAAAAGTTAATCAATAAGTTACTTTAATTCCCAGAATACTCTTTGCTTGCCTTTCCCCACCAATTGTGCTTCACGGACTGCGTCCAACCCGTGCGCGACCCTTCTCACCAACCAACCTATCCCAGCGCGGCTCCTAGTGATGTCACACCCGCACGCTGCGGCTGACAAAGTCTTGCGGCTAGTCCTCCTTCATTCAGCTTCACTCAAAACTGAGGGCCAGATGTAGCAAGGGTTTTGGGCCTTGCAAACGGCGAAAAACGCCATTTGCGAGGCGCAAAAGCCTCTACGCGATGCAGAAACGCATTTTTGCGAGTCGGATCCGACTCGCAAAATGCGTTTCCGACTCGCAAATAGGAAGGGGTGTTCACTTCCTATTTGCGACTCGCAACGCGATGCAAGTTGATTTGCGACCGCGAAAGTGGTCGCAAATGAACTCGCAGTTACCATCCACTTGAAGTGGATGGTAACTCATTCGCAAACGGGAACTTTCCGCTTTGTGAATGAACACAACAACAGTTTTTCAGAGCAGGCAGTGGTCCTATGGACCACTGCCTGCTCTGAAAAAAAACGAAACAGAAGGTTTCGGTATTTTTTTCCAAGTGCAGCTCGTTTTCATTTAAAACTGCTTTATTTAAAAGCAGTCACGGACATGGTGGTCTGCTGTCTCCAGCAGGCCACCATCCCCGTGAGTGCCCAGCCTCGCAATGGGTTCGCAAACTGCGACCCACCTCATTAATATTAATGAGGTGGGTCTTTGCGACCCCATTGCGAGTCGCAGAAGGTGTCTGAGACACCTTTCTGCATAGCAAATTGCGAGTTGCAATTTGCGAGACGCTTGGACTCGCAAATTGCAACTCGCAATTTGCCACCTACCTACATCTGGCCGTAATTTCTGCAATATACCGCGAGTACTAACCAAAAAGAAGTAAACAAATCTGTCGGTTTACTACAGGAAGGGTAATACAATCGCTTCAGAAACCTTAGGGATTTTTTCACTAGCCTCAGCAGTTATTCCATCTTTCTCGGTTTCCCACTTCCGCAAGCAAAATTTGACCCGCAAACTTTACTCTCGACTGATCAATGAACTATTCTAGCGCGCCTTAGAATTCGTCAAATCTCAAAGTCGAAAATGTTCTTTTATTCTTCAACATTCATACAGACTTGTTGTCCACGCCCCGATCAACCTATTAAACCGAACAAATTACAACATCAATCAAGTGTCTCATACACTTTTCAACATACTCCGGATTCTCTTGACCTCGCAGGGCCCGTATCAACATCAACAACCACGTGGACAATTTTTCCGCACAAAGCGCTACACACATGTGAAGTTTGACGACTTCCCTACTCTCACACTTTGGAGTATCACTCCTCTAAAATTTTTGATTGGAGTTCGTAACCCCCTAAAATCCTCACAAACTTCACAATTCATCTGCAGGATAAGCTGTGCAAGTGCGAAACCCTAACTTCACTCATGCCGTCACTAGAAACGCCAAAAACATTCTCACACCTCCATTTCCTCCATTCGCAAGCTCCGAGATTCCGGGAAAGGCATTGGGGATTTAGGGCATCATCATCTCTCCAACTTGTTTTATCAAAGAAAATTCTAACTTGACTCCGTCTATTGTTTGGATGGGGTCCCAAAGGGCGAAACCATCAATCTCTGCTACCATCTACTAATAGCGTTTCCAGTCTTTATAAATTTCTTGTACTCGGACACGCCGGAGGTCAGTGAACCTTTTGACCGAGTTGGGTTCTCCTCATCCAAGAATAGTCGGATCACTCAAATCAATTATCAATAATCATTAAAATCAATACCCAATACTCAATCAATAATCAAACAACAAATGTATTTAACAGGAAATAAGTAATTAGACACACCATGACCTTTCTGTCATGAATAACCACGCCTGTTTATTAAAGGTTAATGAGTTTATTTCCCTATATTAACAAAGCTAACACGATATAAGTAAGTCTTAAAATCAAATGGTATATATATATATATATACGAACATTACTAGCTGTCCATAGCGACGGAAGAAACGCAATCTACGCAAGATTTGGATTATAATGCACTCGGTTATAGCAATACAAATCACTAATACGAGCAACTGAATTTGACTAATTGCATACATCGGTCAGCATAACAAGATTTCAATTTAACATGGTGCATCAGATGAATACCTAAACTAACCTCTAATTAGCATTGGCATGTGGGGCTTCATGCAAAAATGAATTTAGTAAACACAAATTTAGAAAACTTCTAGCTTGGGCTCTGTCAAAATAAGCAGTTGGTACCGAAGAAGGAAAACACAATGCATAATACAATTATCCTTTCATAATTACCAAATACAATCAGCATTCAAGGTAAGTCTTCGTCCTTCAGGTACCGGTTCGATCAGCATGGGGCAGATTTTAAAGGGGCAAAGTTAAAGCAAGTTTCCTTGCGGCAGCAAGGGAAATGGGGCAAAAGTTACTGCATGGACAAGATGAGGAAAATTAAAGTTAAAGTCTCTAGGGAGAGAATTCTTAAAGTCTCTTTCTCTGCGACAGAGAAAGGGCATCAAAGTGTCATTTAAAATGTCGTCTTGAATCTGGCTTCAAAATGGCATCAAAGAAAATGGCTGACTTCTCTTTGTCTGGTGGGTTTAAGTAAGAAACCAAATTCTTCAGGGTCTTCCATTGGAGGGTTCATAGGGTGGCTTCCTCTTGACCAATAAATAGTGTCTTTCTCTTAGTACTCATTTATGCAGAAGGTGTCCTTGGAGCCTTGGAACACAAGTTGCAACAAAGTTTGCCAATTATTTCTATATCAGTGTCTTTATTGTCAGCACCTGCAGAAACTGACCTTGCTTCAAAGGGGATGAAACTGGCCTAGCACGAAACCTTGAGATAAGTGCATTAGTCATCTCTACTGGAAAAATACAACCTTAAAGTTAAAATACGTTTTTGTTAATACAAGTGAAAACTACGCAGTTAACATTTTGAGACCAGGCAACTAGGCCAAAGCCTCTGCTAAATTTAAGCTAAGCATATAACAGCTTCAACAAAAAAATCATAGAACACATTTGCAATTATGACGGATTACTACATTTGTCAATTCTTCATGATGAATTAAGCTCGTTTATAATAATGGCGAACTACCTCGTGGGCACATTTTCCCACGTACGTTATTTTTCTTTGCTAAATTCACACTACCTTATACGATTTTTTTACATGATATATGAATATTTGTTAGTCTTTCTTTTTCGGCTTCATCACTACTCTACTTAAATACCTAATAATAGGAACAAACGGAAACACCACATCATAGTTAGAATAAAAATACTGTATCTAATCTTGATTATAGAACCTTGTTAGTAGCAAACTACAGCTTATTCTGTAGGTTAGCGGAAGACTGTGGTAAGTAACTCCTTCCTCTACTGATACAGGAATTTGCACACACACAAGACAATCCCTTGCATCCAGTGTCTCAACATATTCAGTCAACAAGCGATAGAAAACATTAGAAGAAAGCTCTCCTTGAGCATATTATAATCATGCAAATACTTATCATCTAACTTAAACCTCCCTAAAGCCGTTAGTGTAGTAGTAGTCTCAGGAGCAGAAGTATGATTAACTACTTTCACATCAAGAACAGGCATCCCCACAATCATGATTTTAAACAAGATTCCACATATAATTGCCAATCCAAAACTCATATATCTATATCGCCTAGCATTTCTACCTTGGTTATTTAACTCAGCCATGATCTGTAAAGAATCAGAAAGCAGAAGTAACTAATATAAAATGCAGTAAAAAATTGAAAATAAGAAAAATTCTTCTCTCACAGTTCAGTCTTACATCCAGGAACCCTTTTCCTTTGTCAAAATCGATTAGCAGCTTGTTATATCTGGTTTTCAATGTCAAATCAGGCTATCAGTGACTCTTCTGGTTTATTTTTCAACAGTCTCTTGAGGTTTCTTAGACCAGTTCAACGATTCAGCTTTTCGTTCACCTGCAGGTTACATCAAAGTACTGACTCAGAACCTCTACATCAAAAAAAAAAGGACATAAACTTGTGTTGCCATTCATTTGTAGTTGCAGACACCCATTCAGGACCTGCGTAACGTCGGCTTTCTATTTTCTTTCTTTTCAACTCTCGATCACCACTTAGTTCTCCTTCACTCAATTCTTCTTTTCTCATAGTGTCTACTTCTTCCTCTATTGTTTCATTTATGACCAATTCCTTTCTCTTCCCTATCTGCAACTCAGGACAATTATCTCCTTTTCTCGATCCTTATGTCAATATTCTCCTCAGGATTTGACTCTTCTCCTTCTCTTTCCCTATGGTGTTTTCTCTTGATGGACCTGCAACGGGCTATGAAGAGTCGGATCACTTTGACATTGATCCATCTCAACTCTTTCCTCCTCTTGGTCTGGCACTTGTTCTGTCTGCTTTTCAGCACTGTCTGCTTCTGGGAGAACCCCGACTGAGCTAGGCTCTCCTGCTGTATCCGTTGAGATTGATTCTTCTGTACCCTCCTGTAACTCTTCACTTTTGTCTCTTACAGGTGTAATAGAACCATCTTCCACAAGGTCTTGTTCCATTTCAGGCTCTCTTGGTTCCTTTTCTGATTCAGGTGCATCAACCTATTCCGCTGTTGTTGGTGCTCTCAACAACACTTCTTCATGATCCTGTGGACATACCACTTTCTTTGTATGACTCGTGTGAATCCAGTTTGGGAGTCCTGCACATTTCACAGCTGTCGTAGTTGTTAGGACCACCTGGTAAGGCCCTCTATAGCGTGGCTCTAAACACGTCTTGCGAACATATTTTCGTACAATGAGCCAGTCACAGGCTCCCACATTGTGCCCGGGATCGTGGATGGGTGGCAGGGTGGTGGCCTGTACCTGCTGAGAGAAAGAGCAAACCACATCAGCCAGACCCTTGCATTAGTCCAACTCCATACCATCTGTAATATTTACAAGTGCATTGGCTGGAACTGATGGTAATCTCATTGCTCTGCCCATGAGGATCTCATGAGGCGACAGCTCTTTCTTCCTGTCAGGTATATTTCTCATCGACATCAACACCAAAGGCAATGCACCTGGCCATTTCAGATTTGTAGCTGCACACATCTTTGCAATTCTTGATTTCAAGGGACCATTCATCTGTTCCACTAGTCCTGATGCTTCAGGGAGATAGCTACAATGCAACTTTTGCTCAATGTTTAGTGCTGCACATAAGAGTTTAATCATCTCGTTATTGAAGTGAGTTCCCCTATCTGATTCTAAATATATTGGAAACCCGAAACTTGGTATGAACTCCCCAAGTAACAACTTTGCTACTGTGAGATTGTCATTCCTTCTTGTGGGGTTTGCTTCAATCCAGTGACTAAAAATGCATAAAATCATCAACACGTACTTCAAACCTCCACATGCAGGCATCTCAATTAAATCCAATTGCATTCTGCTGAATGGACCTCCTGCTCTTCCAATGTGGCTCAAATTCACCACTGTCCCTTCTCCCACATTTAGCTGCTGATAAATTATTCAGTGATGACATACTGCCTCTGCTGTCTGCCTAAACTTGGGATGAAACCAGTCTATTTCGAACAACCTATCCATGGGATCCCTCTCAATGTGTGCCTGGCCATGATAATATCTGGCCATTTGTGACAATAAACTATTGGGCAGGACCATCTGACCCTCCTCAGAAACCCAGATTTCATCAGGTCTTTGGACACATTTTAATTTGGACCAGAGTCGTTTCTCTTCCTTGTCAGCATTACTTTGCAATGTTTTCAACTCTTCCAAAGTATTGATTACTTTCAATGCAAAACTTGTACATGTATTGTCTTCTTCTGACATGAATTCCCACTTGTCCTTGAACGATATACAGTTCAATGAGCAAAACCTTGTGACTTGATCCGCATTTCCATTTCCCAGAGAGATGTAGGCCTGTGTCTTTTGATGTGCATTGCATTTCACCACAGCAATTTCTTTAGGCAACTGTATTGCATACAGCAATTCTTTTATTCTGTTGCCACTTCTTACTGGTGAACCAGTAGAGGTCAGAAAACCTCTTTGCAACCACAATTGACCAAAATCATGAACTATTCTAAATCCATATTGGCTATCTTTATAGATAGTGACACTCAATCTAGCAGATACATGGCAAGCTCTAGAAGAAGCTACCAATTCTGCTTCTTGAGCAGAATATACACCTTGAAGGCAAGAAGCTTCCAATGTACCTGTAATTGTGCACACAGTATATCCCCCTCTCAATGTTCCTGTACCATCTCTAAGGCATCAGCCATCAACAAAGACAATTGGGTCATTTTCTTCCAATCGTGTATCTCTAATATCTGGTCTTGGTTTTGTGCACAGTTCAGTTACCTCAAGACAATCATACTCAATGTCTTCCTCTTTTTCAATTTCAATAGTATCACTTGGAAGTAATATTGCCAGGTTCAGCACTGTACTTCTTTTCAATGTTACATTTGGAGAACCTAGAATGCTCGTCTCATACATTGTCAGTCTTGCACCAGTCAAATACTGTGTTTTCGTCCTTGTCAGTAAAAAATCTACAGAATGAGATACCATTACCGTTAGAGGGTATCCCATCACTACTCCCTCACTCTGAGAAAGGCTTTGACCAACTGCAGCAACTGCGCACATACAACCTGATAAGGCTGCTGCGACTGGGTCCAAGGTAGCTGAAAAGCGATAAGCACCTACATGGACCTGTGTCAAAACAGGCAAAGAATAAGCATCACGTTCATGACAAAACAATATGAATGGTTTGTGTAATCATGCATTCCCTACGCTGGAACCCTGCACAAACTCTCCCTCAACTTCGTAAACGTTTTCATTTGATCCTGGTCTAGTGTAATGGGATCTGTAACATCCCTCTGTGTCAGCTGTTGCAAGGTTTTGGAAATCTCGGCAAAATTTGGAATCCACTGACGACAATAGCCTACCATTTCCAGAAACATCCTGACATCTCTCAGTGAAGTCAGAGGACTTCTCTGCAATATCATTGTAATACTTTCTCTGGAAATTCTCCTTGACCCTTTCTCAATTTGGTATCCCAGGTATTTCACTGACTTCTGACAGTACTGCAATTTCAAAGGTGATACTTTATGTCCAAATTTTCCCAAATGATTCAACAGGGCAATCGATTCATACTTACACTCGTCCCTCGTTTTGGACGCAATTAGTAAGTCATCAATGTTCTGCACTAGAGTTGATTGGTACGGTAGTTCCAATAACTCCAGATTCTTTTCCAGAATTGGATTGAACAGAGACGGTGACTCTGTGTACCCTTGAGGAAGTCTGCACCAGCTATACACTCTGTATAGGAATTTTAAGCTAAAGAGAAACTGACTATCCTCATGAAGAGGCCCAGAAAAGAAAGATTGTGACAAATCAACCACTGTGAACCACTCTGCATCGCATGGAATCTGAAATAATATTACTGCTGGGTTCGGCACTACAGGGCAACATTTGAACACCATTTCTTTCACTTTTCTCAAGTCTTGCACAACGTGCACTTTCCGACAAAGTTTCTTTAAGCCGATTATTGGTGAATTACATGGACTGCTCAACACTTCTTTCTAGACCCCTTGTTTCAGAAAATCTCCAATTATCTGCGCCACTTTCATCAGAACATCCTGTGCCGTGTTACACTGTGGAAGCTGCGGAAACACTACATTGGGCTTCAAAGTGACCTTAAACTGTTCCACTTCCTTGATCAAACCCACTTCCTTACCTGTCAGGTCCCACACATTTTCCTGTACTGTTCCTTGCAAATCTTCATGCAATTCTTTCACAGTAAACATCAGGAATAACTCAATCAATGGGTACTCTTCATTAGTGATTTCATTCTCAGTTTCAGGAGTTTGTTCTTCCTCATCATCACTATTTGTCTGAACTTCTATTTCTGCAGTTGAACAACTAATTGAGCATCTGGTCTTGCGCAATAAGTCCCTTCCCAGTAGGCATACTGGACTCAAGTCACAAACTACAAACTTATGCAGTCCCTGAAAGTTGCCAATCTCTACCTGCACATGATCTGTGATCGGATTTATCAACTGTCTGTTCGCTACCCCCATGACCTGAACTGTTCTACCTGATAGAGGTAAGTTGTTACTTCTGCACTTCTCACTGTAGAGCGCGTAGCTCCAGTGTCCACTAGAAATGAGACTCTGTGACCCATCACCTTTCCTTTCACAAAGGGTCCTTGTTGATCTACTTCGAATGAGGCTGCAAGCACACATGGCACCTCATCTGAACCAGTACTCATCCATTCATCGTTTATTTCATTCTCACTATGTAATGGGAATTGGTGCACTGTGTCACTACTTCTGTCTTGTCTCTGACCTGTGACCTGCTGAGTAAGCATCATCTTTTGCTGTTCCAACGGGGCTTGAGGTATCTGCATTCGCTATCTAGGTACCATAGGAACCTGCTCCTGCATTGGTTGCAACTGTGTCAATTGTGTCAATTGTGCGCCAGGCATTTGCACCTGCTGCCTGGGTTGAAAATTCTGCACATGAATCATGTTATTCTGAAAATTCTGATTAAGTCCTCTAATTCTAGGGACTTTCACAGTTTGAAATGTATTGACATCACCACTTGCTCACTCATCCTGCACCATCAACGGACACTTCCGCTTCCAGTATCCCACGTTTCTGCAAAGATGACATGGAAACATCTTTTTCATCCCTTGCACATCATCTGAACTACCACAGTATTCAAATCTGGACCGCGATTCATATTGGCTCCATGACCCCTACCTATTATCTGAGGATGGAACATGACAGTTCCCTGCTGCTGCGGTATCTGTCTCACTAAGGCTCCCTGCACTCTTGTTTGAGCTGCCTTAATTTGCATCACCATCGCCTTCTGCTTTAACTCAATCTCATCACTTCACATACTGCAACACCTCATCAATCTGTTTCGCTTGCCAACAAATCAAATGACTCTTAATCATCTGACCTACTTCAGGTCTCAATCCTTCCACAAACCTGAACACAAAGTGCAACATGTTCTTTGGCCCAATCGCTTCCTTACCACTGTACTCCTTGTACGCCTTCAGCAATCTCTCATAGTAGGTAGGTATTGACTCCTTTACTTCCTGCACTGTTCTGTCAATCCTCTGCCAACCGATATTTTTTGGCAAAATTCTCGACTTCAGGAACTCAATCACCTTATAATAATGTTTCATCACTTCAGGTGATGGTGCACCTGTAACTTTATCTCTTTCTGGTTCACTTGCTGGCCAATCCACTGCCCTCTTGCACTCAACCCACAAATCAGCTGGGACCACTATCTCCAAAAGTGTATTCAAGTCTTCCCACAGACATTTAGAAAGTTTTACAAATCTATCTGTCTGCTGGTACCACTCAACCGGTTTCTCTCTCAGTTTTGGATCATCATTTGTGAATGACAGAATATCGCTGCTGTGCCAGGGAACATGCACAAGCTGTCCTCCTGGACTTTCCCTCATTGGTAAACTTTTTACTGGATGGTTTTCTTTCTGAACACTGTCAGACCCTTCTTGTGAATCTTGTTTCCGTTTATCCTCCTTTGTTGTCCATCTGCCTTCCCACTTCTCTAATGCTCCCCAATTCTGAGCACCCTGCCACAATTCCTTGAGATGCGCTTTCATCCCTGCTGACCTCATGTGTTCAAATTATTTGCCTCAAAATCTAGTCTGTAACTTTGTTTCAATTGCTTTGTTTTCTCAATCTCTATATCATGTTTATCTGCCAGATCTGCCAATTTCTGATGTATTTTGCCCTCTTCTCTTGCAGTTCTCGGACACAAATATCTCAACTCTTCTTCCGTATAGGATTCTAACCTGTCCACTCCCATTGATCATTCGACTAGTTCAGTTATTTCTGTAGCCAGTCTTACACACTCAATCGGCTCTCATCTTTGGATGCATTTCTAGGGGTATTCAGACTGTCTAACCATTCATTTAACTGCTGTGCTGTCAATCCCTGCAACAAAATATTACTTGCATTTGGCAATGGCACCTGTTGTACCACTGCACCTGGAGTTTGTGGTGTCAAAAGCTCCAAGCTCTGACTTACACTCAGGCCATTTAATGCATCTGAAAGAGCAACAAGTTGACTAAGGTACATTAATGGCTCTGTGATATTTCACTCTGTTCTCCTATAATCGGCTTCTTCTGCGCAAACAAAGGTACAGTTGGACCAACAGTAATTGGAAGCGATATTGCATCTGGTGCAGCTCTGACACCCGCAGTTTGTGGAAGGGCTACTCCCATACTCTGATTCATCACTGGAGTCACATCTGACTGTGTCCCTGTCATTGGTGTAAGCGTCGGTAAACCCTGTGGCTGTGCCTGAGGCAACAACATTGGAGTCGGCTCAGTCTGAACTAACATTGGCCTTGGAACCACTTGCTCCGTAGGAACCACTAAGGCCCATATTTATACTTTTTGGAGCAAAACGGCACAGTTTTGCGGCAAAAATATTACCGCCGGCTAACGCTATTTTGGTGCGCCATATTTATAAATTGACGCACGCCGGCGCAAACAACAGGTGGGAGTCATTATTTTTGACGCACACCGCGGCGTCAAGTCGTAAAGGAAAACGACGTTAACGCGGCGGAAATGACTGTGGTTTGATTTACGACACCGCAAACCGGATATGCGCCGTTTTTTGACGCAATAGCGTAGAAAAAAAACGCGAACACTGCCAGTTCACCAGAGGAGAGCCAAAATGGATCCCAGATGCCACTACAGACCCCAGGAAGATGACAGCAGACCAGGAACCAGCCAGTGGGACCCACACAAGAACCAGGACACTTTTAAGAAGAAAAGAAAGTGTTGCTTCAGTGCAGAGGAGCAGGAAATCCTGGTTAAAGAGGTGACGGAACACCAGCACCAACTGTTTGACACCTCAAAGTTGCCAATCAGTAGGAGAGAGGCTATATTGCAACAAATTGTTGACAAGATTAACAGTGTGGCTGAAGTACGCAGAACAGTCATCGAGTCCAAGAAACGCTGGCATGACTGCAAGCGCAGGACCAAGGAAAAGATGGCCAGGAACAGGAAGGCAGCACTGCAGACTGGAGGGGGGAGTCCAGCACACCAGGAGGCCCTGGACCACATGGAGGAGATGGTCGCAGCCGTCATCCCTGAGGAGATCGTCACAGGGATTCAAGGACAGGACAGCACAGACTACCAGGAGACAACGCACATGCAGGGTAAGTCGCATGGGAAACTAATATGCACTAATGTCAACTGCAACCGGGGGAGGGGAAATACCTACTACACATTGAATGTAAGTCATCATATACATGGAGTGGCATGGGTAAAGGGGCACGGCATGGGGGCATGGCCTGCACAAACATAAGCTGGGGCACACCATTACACTACACCAACAACAGTCCCATGGGGGCATGCTGTCATGCCAACGATGGAGCAAAGGGAAAGCCACAACAGGAGGGAAGGTCACTACGTCAAACTGACATCCTGGCACTCGTCAGCCAACATACCTCCTACATTAACTAGGGCCCTATTAGCAATCCTCTAGCCAAACCGACAACTGGAATGTAACTGCGACAACAGTTGCCACTACCACCTCTGATCTGTGTGCAGCTCAAGTAGCCAATGGCAGTAACTTCTCCATGGAACATACATACCTAAATTAGGGGGTGAGGATGACATCTGCAACAATCTCCTGAAACAAGACAAAGGTCCCAGTACACTCAAATGTCAATGCCCATAGTTGTCACAAACATCAGCCAATGTAAACAACAATAGGAGCGACACAGCACTAAGGACACACCCATGCTGCATCTGTCAGGGTCCATCCTGTGCCTGGGTAACAATGCAACATCCCAAATGTCATACTGCTCAGACAACAGTATTGAGGAGGGGACACATGTAACTGGTCACTGAAATACACCTGCACAGTCAGAGGAGGAAATAGGACACTGATACGACTATCAGGGCAATCCAATGTAACACACATTACCCAACATCAGCAGGACACATTAACAATGTCAACATCCATATCGGATCATAACATTGCCATGCATAGGATATGCAACACATCAATTACAATTAAGTCGATGTGTACGATCAGGGATTGGGGCAGGTCCTGTTAGTTAAGTGTGCTGCCAGGGCCATCAGAACACTCACAGCCAGTGAAAGGTCTCACCATGAGAATGGATATACACAGAGGGTCGAGTAGGACAAAAAGGTGGCAATTCTCTATTTGGCATAAAGCTACACCTAGAGGCAATGAGGCTGACAAGTCTGATAATTCAATAACATACATGTAACACACAGGTGGGCCATAGGCCTGAAACAATGCCCATCTGAAGGACTGCAGATATTAATACAAAACAAGATCACAAAGTGAAATCATCAAAAGGCAGGCACGTCACGTCAAAATTGTCACAATACAGACACACTAATTGTACCCTGTTTCATTGCAGAGGAAGATGGATCTCCTGCCGATATGCCAGTCCCAGATTTCCCTGATGACATGGATGAGGAGCCGATAAGCATTCCCCATGAGACCATCCAAAAGGTCCTTGAAACCCTCCAGACCCCACCTTCAGTCACAAGGAGGAGCACAGAACAAGCAGCCATTGCAGAGGAACCACCCACCACCCCAATTGTAAGATCTGCCAGCTCCAATACAGCTGAGGACTCAGACGACACTGGCACCAGCTTTGAGAGAACTGTAGTTGGAGTACAGCGGGAGCTGGCCAAGGAGGTGAGGGTGGGGATGCAAACTATGGCAGCCATCCTTGAGGGGGTGTGTGTGTGCATGATGTCATCTGCAGATCAGGTAGCAGCTATGCAAGCCCTAACATCCATACTGCAAGGACTACAAGAAACTGTCAAGGAATTCACCACAGCAGTAAGGGAGTTGCCACAACACCTCGC
The DNA here is from genome assembly GCF_031143425.1 of Pleurodeles waltl. Classification (NCBI taxonomy): domain Eukaryota; kingdom Metazoa; phylum Chordata; class Amphibia; order Caudata; family Salamandridae; genus Pleurodeles; species Pleurodeles waltl. The sequence continues at coordinate 53,734,676 of NC_090439.1, read as the reverse complement.
ACCCCAAACCTTCCACTGCATGCACGAATGCAATCATGACCCCCTCAGGGCCGACTTGGCTGCCTACCATCGTGATGTGGCTGCTATTCTCAAGAACCAGCAGATCCTCCTTGTTGCAGTACTGCCCTTAAGACCTTCACAGGGAGCAGCGACCGGGATGTCTGACTCCACGTCTTCTAACACTGAGGGGTGTGCTGCCCCTTCACAATCAACAACAACAAGGACAGAGGAGGCAACACACACATCAGAAGAAGAAGACATGGAACAGATCACATTCACAAGGAAAAGTACCCGGAAGCACTAGTCCCTGACACATGGCCAACTATTACCAAGGTCCTGCGCTTTGTAACTTGCCAGTCTTGCAACAACTGTACTCAAGCACTGTTCTGTAAACCACTGTATATCTTGTCACTCAGCCCAGTGATTGTCTCTCTCCTACTCATTGCCAAATCCTGTCCCTCTGCACTGTCTGAAACAGCAACCCCAGCATGACAAAAGCATTTTGGTAAACCCTTGAGTTGGATCCCAATTTAAAATGTCACTATAATGGACTCACAGTCATGGACAATGTACAGATAGCACTACAGCACTTTTCAATAAATAGCACTTACACCACAAATCTGTCTCTGGGTAATGTGACATATCAACTGCGCAGTAGATAATTGGAATGTCCCTACTGTCAAATAACGTAGCTTCTCAATACAACTGTCCAGATATTATGTAGTTAGAGAAATCTGCACAGTGACCATGATTGTATCATACTCTGCCCATCCTGAGGGAATAATCTGATGAAGTGAGAAACCATAGACCACCATGCTGTGTTGGACAGAAGAATGCTTCCTCAGGGGATAACTAAGTCATCAAATAGTGTCCACTAAATGTTGTCAAAGTGCAATAATAACACAATAAACATGCCACACTAATCTAAGTAAACACTAAAAAAAAATGCACAAATGAAGGTGTCTGAGTTAACGTACAAATAGGTAATCATGCTGAACTGTGTCACAAATGATGTATGAGGGTCATGAAGACAAGATTACAAGATTGCCAATGAGAACTCATCTTATAAGGGTGTGCATGATCATCACACTGCAGTCAGACCTAAAACTGTTTCCTCAATATCAAGTCTGGAAGCACTGTTAGTGACTTTGAAAACACATTTATCAACAGAAACACATTGTCATCCATATTAACTGGATTGGTGGTTGCAACAAAGGGTAGACACTTTGCAAGGTAGCTCTGGGTTAGCTGCCAATCGTACAGCTCAGTTGGGATTTGTTTGTGGCATAGGACACAGATGTTATAGTACAAAAGATATGTACACGGAATCCAAACCCACAATCAAGTACCATTCAACACATACTATTAAGGGGTAACCAAATATTTATTAAAGGCTAACCATAGATGAGGAAACTGAGGGCAAAATCTTACCTACCCTAATCTACCCTGACTGCTCATTACCCACAACTGTCCCTAACTCACCTAAGCTACACTTACATATCACATGTAACAAAATGTTCTAAACATCTACCCCCAACCCCCTTATGAGACGGGACACATTGAGGACAACACATTCTAACCTAAACACATACTATCCTATCCTATACAAATATATATTTTTTTGGTAAATTGTTTTTTTATGTTTTTTTGTTGTTGTTGTTTTGTTTAATTTTTTTTTCACACAAGAACCCCAACATAGCCCCACACCTACCCACACATGTAATAAGTCAAAAAAGAAACAAGCAGGACCCCCTACCCCCCACCCACTAACACTACCTAAACTAACAGCCTATACTAACCTAACACTAAGCCCCCTAAGCCCACTAAGTATAAAAACAAGAAAAGAGGAGGGAGGGGAGGGTATCATGTCCATCTAATCAACTGTCTAGAGGTTGGCCCTCCAGAGGGTCCTCTTGATATCCTTCACCCGCCGTTTAATGTGCCGCACGTCCCGGCTCAGGTGGCTCACCTTGCGCAGCACTTTGTCCATATTGTTCTCAAGTCTATTGAAGGTGGCAGGGTCAACAGCTGGAGCAGTGGCAGTCTGGGTACCGGTGGAGGAGGTCTGTGTGGGCTGTCCTGCACCGGTGGCAATGCTGGGGCCAGGAAGTCCAGCAGATGTAGATGCAACAGAGGCAGCTGTGGGTGGGGCCACCTGGCTCTCATTGGTGGTTGTTTCTGTGTTGGCTGTGGTGGGCACAGTAGGCCCACCCTGTGGGAAGGCTCTCCATGCCCCAGAGGCGCGTTCATGGCGATATCGCCGGGCCATCCTCCGGAACCCCGACTCCACCATTAGGATATGCTGGTATCACATGGCCCGGCGCTGAAATTCACGGACCTGGTCTGGAGTCATGTTAGCTGCTGTGAAGACAAATGCAGATATGCCACCTTAGTAACTGCATTGTGTGAAACAGCACAGCAAGTTAATCAGACAATACTTCTACTGTACTTCTAACAGCTCATATCACGATACAGAGCATCAAATGTCCCTGAAGAAGTACATGGCAGGCCAGACAACAAAGGTCACATCACACAAAGCACATCCATAACCCACAAGATGGGTAACAACTGGCCTTGACGTGCAATCTGAGTTCTGACAGTTATCAGCTAAGAATCATGCTGCATATCCTCCACCAAGAGCTGGGCTACAAATGTCAGTGTACGGAAAGCAAAACTAAAGCCACATGGTCTGCAAGTTGTAACTGGACTTTCCAGTATGGTACCAAGTGCCAAACCTGAGTGTGTATACTATTATGCAACCAAACCGTCACTTCTTCACAGGTATGTGTAACATACTGGTAGCATCAATACTAGGTACCCCATTCACAAACCCATGGCCGTGTTTGAGGTGGGCAAGTGGATATACAACTATAATTTGCCAACAACATGTACACCGAGGAGCGTATAGGCTAATCCACACATGTTTGTCTCTACAGACACACCACAGGTAAGGTCTATCTACATTTTGGAGTCAGCAAACCCTAGAGCACTCATAGGGTCAGACATGTCAGGAAAATCAGAACTTAGTACACAGCATATACTTCCAGTGAGTCCTGACTTACATCAGACACAGAGTTGCTAGAACACCCATGAGCATGAATTGCATGCACACCTAGGTCATTACACTCAGGTTCCACAGACTTGATGCACTACATGTGGAAGTACATGATGCTAGGAGGTTCTACCTACTGTTTCAAACGTACGTAGGTAAATAGTGAAGCAGATGTCTATTGGGAAGCTATTAGCTCCACCAATCTTAGAGAATGTGGGTCTGGCAGGCTGACTAAATAGGGGCTGACTTCCATTGCGACTCTTGGTGATACAAGTGTCAGACACATGACTATCCCCTGTACTCACAGTGGGGCCTACAGGGATGTCCTACAATCCCTTCATGATACCATTGGATACACATTGGCTAACTCCAAACATGTGAAAACTGCATTCCCACTCATGGAACAAGTGAAAACTTGACCCCAGCATCACACCTTGGTATGCGTCCAACTCACACGAGTCCATAACCAGCAAACACAACACATAACATACATATCAACACTTACCGTAGTGGTCGGGGTCCTCAAATGTCGCCACCTCTCCCACAGTGTAGGGCGCCGGTCCACCTGTAAGGTATGGAAGGAAGAAATGTGCTCAAAATCTGTGCACAGTGCAACATTTTTAGTATCATTTACAATGTGAAGGCTGAATAAGTAAATGGCAGCCATTCAGACATGATGGTACTGCATCTGATATTTCACGGCCAACTTGTACATAGCATGGGTCTTCTGTGACAGTTATACACATATCTGCACACATACATTGGCCCTAACTATCATGTGGTTGCAAACTTGCCCCATAATTGGTGAGCACTAAAAAATATGGAGTGTAATCGTCTCCTCATGTGATCTAAGAGAAACATCCAACGCCTGGTTACTTGAGGACTGCATTACCAGTCAAACATGCCTTGTGGCCATGACACCTTTGGTGCACATAGGCCCAATGTACAGAGGGAGGGGCAGGGACTCCTGTAAGCAATCCTGTTGTTACAGTATAGTCAATTGATGCGGCCCAGCTATGGTGATTTGCACCAACCATGGAGATGTAAAGCCATGCACATACACTTGGTCTGCCATCCATATTTGGATTGTGGCTCAACCGATTCCAACAAACATCTTAAGATGTTAGCTGAGGTCACCTTACACCTTTACACAATGTATTCAAATCATGAACTGACATGTATCCTAAAAGATTAAGAAACACAATAATCCCACACATTCATAGTACTTCTGTGAACGCTTTCCTTCCACACTCACCAGACTCACATGAGACCAATGTTTGAGCCACTTTGCTATTATAAATTGTTGTGAAGGCAGCACTCAGTTTCAGCATCATGTAGTGATTCTAAGGTCAGTCTAGCAATTGCGTCAACATAGTTGGCTTAAATGTTGGTACATCTGTACTTCTCTGTCAATAATACCCTATATAGACATGATTGGCTCCTATTTTGTTAGCTGTGCTGACAGAAAGGCCTCACCAATTTCTTTCATGGAAAAGTTACCTGTAAGTTTGCTGAGCACGTGCTACCTGACACCTAGCAATTGTGATCCTTGCAATAGTGCATCAATGATCCCCTTATATGTCCACAAAATTACACACAGTCATCAAGTTAGGTGGCAGACATTGCACTAATCCACTGATGTCACAACAGAGCATTCATTTGTGCACAATAACAATAGTCGTACTCACCAACAGTGCCACCAATCATGATTCCCAGGTGGTCCAGGAGATCCTGCTCCCTGGTGATGAGGTCAGCCCACCGGTGCTTCAGCTGGTGGTCACTCCTCTGGCTGGCATACACACGCTGCAGGTGATACAGTTCCTTTCCCCACCGGATTCTGCGCGCCTCTGTCGGGTAGCCCTGTATGGCCCTGCCCCCTGCCTGGATCATGAGCGGAAAGAAATGTGTCCCCTGCCAGATGAAGCCCCCCAACTCCTCTTCCCCCATCATGCCAAGATGTGACCTACCAGACATACTTCTAAATGAAGAGATGGAATACGGTAAAAGAAATAGAAAGGGGAAATGGGTGAAAGTAGGGGTAAAAAGACAAAAAAAAAGTAAACCTAAACACTAAAAGAGCCCAACTATCCCCAAACTATCACTACCCACAACAGACTCCCACAAACAAGAAATACACAAGATAAATGGACACATGTAGACAAAACACAGTACTACAGTATACACAAACAAAATCTATTTCACAAAAGGACTTTACAGATAGCACACAGGACAAATACAGCTCAAAATCTCTGGACAACACTCTCTACACAGCCACACAGTCTAGAAGGATCATAGACTGCAAAGTGAAAGTGAAAGTACACCCACTGTACAAGATCTGTAAACAGGATATCCTTTTACATCACTTCCTGAATGAAAAGTCCCGCCTTTTTCGCGTTATGTGTCATTTTTTGTTGCACAAATCTGTATTTGCGTCATTTTTTTAGATACACAGACGTGAATATTAACCCGCATCCACATAATGATACATGGACTGTGCAAATATCTGGATGCGGGCTATATTTCACTCCTGTGCGTCAAAAAAAACGACGCAAATACAGTTTTGTGCAACAAAAAATGACGCACACCGCTAGGGACGTCAAAATTACAGTGCATTAACTGGTTTGGGGCATTTTTACTTGTTTTTTGGTTATTTTACATTTGGAACACATCAGAGATTGGCTAATTGAAGACAGTATGGTGTTGATGGTGTATGTTCACATGTGTGACATCATACTGCAGCGGAACATCATCCACTACACCCTTCACAGTATGTTTACAGTTGGCTGACGTCATAGATGGTCATATGTGTGGCCCACATATACTGTATGTATGGCACAAATTGTGTATGTTTGCCATAAGGAAAGGATAGCAATGTGACACACATATGTACAATATCTAATTGCCTTTGGCTCAAAGTGTGTGCTTTGACAACTAATTTGTTGGTTGACCAGGTGTGTGTGTACATCACATGAAGCATTATTGTACATTTGGTTGTATCAATGTGACATCCATGTGTCCAACCCTAAGATGCAAGTAAAAATTGGAATGAGCAACGGCATGTGTTAGTCATACATGCAACAACACCCGCAAAGTATACTCCCAAGTTTTTGGGTCAAGTAGACAACACATGTGACATAGCAGGCACCAGATGGATGGCAGACACATGCTCATGTCAAAGGTCCACAATTTCTACATCCTATGTCCTAGAGTATTGGTAAGAGCTTCCTAGGCACTAGTTGATGAATCCCACAGTGAGAAATACACATGCATTGAGGAAGTGGTACCATGTTGTTGACAAGGGTCAGTCTCATATGTATGATGACACCACAGTTGAGGCCATAGAAGTAAGCCCCAACTATCAAGTGGCTGTGGTGGACCAGCATACAAGACAGCACGTGTCCACATATTTCCAGTGATCAATTGCACATAGGTGTATTGTTCATGTGTGTGGTCCAATGATGATCCTGTAGATTTTTTGGGATGTAATTTGTCACAGTTCTGACCAGGACTCATCATGAGTCAGTGGCAGCTATTCCTGTAACTACTGAGTATCCTTTGTTGATCAATGTGAGTAAAGTAGATGTGGACATGTGAATCAACATGTGGATGGTCCCACCCTGTCACTAAAGACGTGTAATGAGACAGTCAACAGGGCAACCTTGGTGTGCTGAGTGAGATAATGTCTCAGGTGTCATGTTCCGGCAGGTGTCATTACAACATTTTTACACAGGTTGGCCTCTGCACTTCCCAGTGCATCTGGGAACATCATAGCCTCTGTGCTGTTTATTCTAGCAGCTATTCAGCACACACGGCCCATCACTATGTTGCGCGCACTGTGATACTGTGTGTGAACTGTCATGGTTCTGATATTTGTGTATTAGTCATGTACATTATCAGAGGTTGCTGGTTGTGCTGAAAGCCCCGTACCCAAGCCCTGCCTATGACCCTGGGACACTGTCACACTTTGTCATTCATGCATAAATGCAACCCAGAAAAGGGATGAGCCATGAATTTTTTTGCATTTCCAAGAGGATTTAACTCAAATAGTACAGTTAAAAGGCAGATGATGCTATACAATGTATTTGTGTATGCATGGTAGAAGCCCATGCCCAATGCCCCCTGATGAATGGCAGGTTTGCCAACGCTAGTGTGGTACCTATGTAGACACAGGGATACTTTAGTGTGACGCACAGACAGTTACCAGTCAGGCTGACAGAATGCAAGATGATTCAGGAGCCAGCTACTGGACAAGTTACGTAATCAGTGGTCTGACTGAGACTGTTTGGAGAACAAACTAGACAGTTGACATGTCAATCTGTGTATGTCCTGTGTTTTTGAAGGTGACAAATGAACCCAAGGGCTGTGTTACACATCTTAATTATTATCAATGGTTGATGATGTATTTGACATAATGGCTACTACTATGCTGTTCCAGGCATCATCAGGGGCAGTCCTTTTTGTAATGGGTGGTGTGCATGGAGGTGATCACAGGTGTGGGCTGCATCTGTTTCTCACCAGTCCTGTAAGTGAGACTTGTATTCTAAGGGCCAACAGACATTTTCGCAATCTACATGTGCTAACAGGGCTTTGAACCTAGAAGACAGTGTATAAATTGACCTGACGTCCATGCAGTCAGATGTTCTTTGACAATGGCATACCTTAGGAAAGGGTGTAGCACACTGGTTTGCTAATGTTGGTCTGTGTTTGTATAGGAGGTATTATCAGGGTACACATCTTAGTATTCCAGGGACCTCTTCCGACAGGTGGGATGTGACCAGGTGCATGGGTGTGTGATGAGTTTGGAAATGGGCTGACATGTACATGGAATGTCATGTGCGCTATGCATGTCATATGTGTGGCACTTGTGCTGTCTATGTTCTGCTGCTATGGAACTCTAGTCACAGATATTCCTTGCAAATATTGGATGCAGTTGGACTAACTGCTGTCAAGGGTCCTGTCAGACATTCCTGTTAGTGATGTTAAAGCTTGTATTCCCCTTATTGAGTGATGGTGTCATAGTTGTGTGCCATATGCTGCGTTGGACCTTGCTTTCAACATGGATGTGTGAAATAGTTGTGGTCCTCTGCTATAGGCCTTCAAAGGAGATATGTATATGATATATGTCATTAAGAGTGTGTGTGTATGTGACCATTGTATGTTAGGCATCACAGAAGCTCTGGGATGTTCCGTGTCCTACTCAGTATCCCAGCAATGCTCCATGAGGCGACACTCTTATTCTGATAAGTAGAGATGAAGGTGTGTAAAAAGGAATAGCCAGACCATGATATGGTGATTATAATAGGTGTTTATTTACATTAGTTAACTAAAGTGGTGAAGGTGATCATATTCAGAAGAAATTATTTACAATCTGTTGCCGCCTGCGTATACCAGCAGCTGTGTTCTGTAGTTCCCCCTCCTGTTGCAGGCCATCATCCTCCTCTTCAGGCATGTGTGGCTCTGGTTCCAGGAGGGGAATGTTTCTTCTGACACAAATGTTGTGCAATATTGCACATGTGAGGATGATCCTACAGACCATCTCGGGGGAATATAGGAGGCTACCACCAGTGATGTCGAGGCAGCGGAACCTTGACTTGAGGATGCCGAAGGTCCACTCGACAATGCTGCGTGTCCTCCTATGGGCCTCGTTGTATGCACGCTCTGCAGCTGTACTCGGGTTGCCAAATGGTGTCATAATCCATGGCTGTATGCCATACCCCTGATCAGCTGCAAGAGAAAATGAATGGGATCATGTTGATGTAGCTGGCACTATTGAAAAGACCTTTAATGGCAGTCGTTGTCTTGTGTTGTCTGTGACTCTTTTGTGTACTAATGTGACATCCTATGGTTGTAGGCTATACCATCTGCATTGTGTTGTTTCCTTGGCTGAACGAGTGTTTGTCTGCTAACTGTTTGTCAGCAGTATGTTTTGGGGTTTGCAGTACAGTGTGCCATCACTAGCATTGTGACTTGTGATACAGGTGTCTGTGTGTCTTCACTAGGGGTGAGATGATAGTTCCATGCATAGTTAAAATGGAAAGTGTTGTGAATATACCCTGGACATCCCATACCTTTAGACTTATGCAATGTATTAATGTAAAGGTCATTGTGACACTTACAATCTGCAAGATGACATTTAGGCAACCACACTCATTGACATCTTCACATTAGGCTGTACAGTAAATTCCAATGTGTGAGAGGTTCAATGGTGACTTAAGAAACATGGCTAGCGATGTCACGACCTCAGTGCGTTCCTGTCGACATGTTGCTGTTGTGGTGTATGTGTTGTGTGTCCTAGAGGGTTGTTGTGCAGTGTATATATATGTAGGTTTTTGTACTTACCAACAAGTAGTCCATTGCCATACCGTCCATCCTGGAAGTGTTCATTGATGGTGCAGTGACGGAAGATGTATGAGTCATGTACACTCCCAGGATATTTAGCCACGATGTTGGTGATCAATCCTTGGTGATCGACAATGGCCTGCACATTGATGGAATGTGTGTGCTTCCTGTTGCGGTAGAGGTGTTCAGTTGCAGCAGGTGGCACAAGGCGTACATGTGTGCAGTCAATTGCACCAAGGACGTGTGGGAAGCCACTGATTGTGTAGAACCCATGTTTTGTTTCCTGCTGCTTCTGTAGTGTGTTAGGGAAGCAGATGTGGCGGGGTGTCAGTCGAATGATGGCATCCAGTACTTTGGGCAAAAAGGTGGAGAAATGATGGTTGTGATATTCCGCCAACCAGGGCACCAGTTGTTTGAAAAGAGCCACTTGCCAGCATATGAAGTACAGCAAGCAGCTTTGTTTCTGTTGGGATGGTGCGGGGTGTCACCAAAGTGGGGGCCAACTGCTGTTCAATGTTTCGCAGCAGCTGCTGAATGGCCTGCCAGTTCAACCGGTTCCTCTGTAAGATGTTGTGTTCCCTGAGGCCCTGAAGGGTTGTTCTTGGGCGGAATATCCTCTCCTGCCTTCTGCGCTGCCTTTGGGGTCCCTGCTGGTGTTGTTGTAGCTGCTGTTGTTGTTGCTGGGCTCTGCGTCTGCGTGCATGCTGGATTAGAATCACCTCCAAGTCTCCCTGTTGCTGCTTTGCTGCTCTGCTGTTTGTTCTGTGTGTTCTGATTAAATACAGGTGTGTTTGCCCAATTTTAACGCCTGCCCTGACCTAGGCGTTAATTTTTTACGCAAATCGGGCTGTGCGTCATTTTCTTGCTCCGCCTCCCGGCCGTGCGTCATTTTTGCCCGAAAGCATAAATACGACGCACGGCCTTTTAAGCCATTTTTTGGACGGGAACGCCTACCTTGCATATAATTAACGCAAGGCGGGTTGCCGCATCCAAAAAATGACGCACACGGCAGAATTTTGTCGTCCGCGGGCTCGGGCGTCAAAGTTTAAATACGGGGCAACGTTTGCGCTGATTGTGCGTCAAAAGTTTTGATGCACGATCGGCGCAGACGGAGTATAAATATGCCCCTAAGTTCGAAGTTGTCTCAAGAATTGGTACCTCTGGATAAATTCTCTGTACTTGCGGTGGGTGAATCTGCTCTTGGACTACTGAAGTAGTCACTGCATTCGGAGTGCTCTGCACTACCCCTTGTACCTGTCCATTATCTGTTTGTACTGGTCCCGCTATCCCAGTCACTTGAGCTGGGGCAGTTGGAGCAGAACTATTACTTGGACGCCCTTCATGCACCGCATATGGTAGAGGTCAGTCCCTCAGCACCTGAGCAATAAGATTCTCAACATCTGAATCTTCTTCTTCTACATAGGCCTTTTTCTTCTTCTTACCCCTGACAAACTCTTATCACTCTTGCTAGTATCCTCTTTCCCTTCTGACTCATCTTCCTCTGTGATAGCAGGAAACAATTTAACACCCTGCAATGTCGCCACTCTCCACTTCTTCTGTTCCCAATCCCATCTCACCTCTGCTAAGGACTTCTCTACCTTCCTTATTCTCCTCTGGAATTTCATTTCTTGCTGCTGTCTTGCTATGAGCTCCCAAACTGCTAATGCCTCAAACTGTGCTGGTCTCGGAAGTGGCTTTGTCTCATATAGTGTCATTCGCAACTGATCCAGAATTCTCAAATTAAACGTTCCATGCTCTGGAAATGCTAAAACTCCCTGTTTCTCTGTCAATTTGCACCACTGCTTTAACCAAAGACATGACGCAACGCCTTGCTCCTCCATCACAATAAACGCCGGAGAATTTTCCAGTGGGGTAGGCTCCCCCACTGTTGCCTTAATGTATGTATCACCCTTCATGGCACTCCTAAACGATTTGAAAAACGTCATCCTTTCTATCTTTTGTATATTCGATTCAATAAGGAAATTACTTTTACTCCCAAGATTTCTTTTACCCGCCATCTCAACCAATTGTCTCTTACGGACAGCTGCCAATCCGCTCACGACTCTCCTCACTAACCAACCTATCCCAGCGCGGCTCACTCTGACTTCACACTCACACACTGCAGCTGACAAAGTCTTGCGGCATGTCCTCCTGTTCTTCAACTCACACAAAACAAATGCAAAATTATTCCGAGCACTAACCAAAAGACAAGAACCAAAAACAAACCTGCTGATTTACTACAGAAAGGTACACAATCGCTTCAGAGACCTTACGGAGCTTCACTCATGAAGCTATTCCTCTTTCTCAGTCTCCCACATTCGCAAGCAAAATTTGACCTGCGAATTTCGCTCTCAACTGATCAATGGGTCTGTCCTGGTGCACATAGGACTCGCCAAATCTCAATCAAAAATTTCTCTTACACACTGACTTGTTGACCATGCCCGATCAACCTACTAAACCAGACAGATTACAACATATAACCAAGTATCTCCTACACTTGTCAATATACTCTGGAGTCTTAGACCACGCAGGGTCCGTACATCACCAACAACCACGTGGACAATTTTTGAGCACAAAGCCCCACACACATATGAAGTTTGACAACTTCATTACTCTCATACTGCGGAGTACGCACACTCCTACTAAACCTCAACTGGAGTATGCATACTCCCTACTTTACCTCTCATACGTCACAATTCACCTGCAATTTGCATAAGCGTTTGTAAGCGCAACCTACCACTTTCATCCTATCACTAGAACACCGAGAACATACTCAACTCTACTAGCGGGATCCAGGATCTGGGAAAGTCATTTCTGGGCTTAAGGGGACATCATGCTTGCTACAATTGCCATTATGAAAAATAAAATCCAAATCACAATAATAATGAACAACTAAACCTAACTCAAACTACCACCATAACCATCAGTCACCACAGAACTAGTTCTCCAAGGAAACTAACCATCAAGCTGCTACCAAAAACTGTTAGCGCGTCTGGTCCTTAGTAAGTAAACTTAAAAGGGGACGCGTTTGGGCCGATGAACCTTTTGATTCGCATGGAGTATCCTAGCCATGTAGTAACCAATGTTCATCACAAATCAATATACAAATCAATAACCACTAAAAGTAACACTAATCATCAGTCAGTAGTGTCAACAATTCATGAATAACCACAACTCAATATGCGTTTTAACAATTTTTTTCCCTATTTGTTACAATTCTAATTCATGAGGTTAATTCAAACTTTATTTAATCAACTCAAGATTAATTAATTAATGACCACCAATAACATAATCTAATCAGAATTTGGGAAAACAGACGTTCTAAGGCAAAAGCCAGCAAAGGTGAATATGTCAACATTAATAGTACAGTTGAGCAAATCAGTCTGCCAATCATTTGTCACTATCAGCGTCACCTCATAGGAACCTCACCTAACCCAGATTAGCATTAGCATGTGGGACTTCATGCGAAAACAGTTTAGAACATGATTTTGGAAACATCTAGCTAAGAGAAAACTATTTTAAACAGAGCAGTTGGTACCTAGAAAGAAAAGGCACAATAGTTAATTCAGTCACATTGTCATAGCTCCCTATCCACGGAATGGATCAGCAACAAAGTAAGTCAATCTCTTCGAATATCCATGCCTAACCTCTGACATCTAGCATCTGCAACAGTTCTATCCTATTCTGAGGCTTTTCCCCTTTGTCACAACATTATATATCAAAGTTACCCAGGCCAAACCCCAATTCCTAATTAGTCAGTTGATCACCAGTTATTAGCCTACCCAATAACTTATATTTTTCAAATCTATGAATTCTAATATTATGCCGTTCTCAGATTGTCGATTGCTTCACTGTACAATGTCCTCATCATCCGGCTCATCAGGTATTGAAAATGTTGCATCTTCTTCTCCAGTCAGTGTCTATTGTTCAAGCCCTGGGAAAGTACATCTTGTCTGCTCTACACAGTCTATGTTGCAAAATTGATTACCTCATCTCCTGTCCATTTGCAGAAAATTCTAGCTAAACAGATTTTATTAACACGAGTAGTTCAGTGTCGTTTCAGTACATTAGCTTCTCTACATTGCATGATTATTCTGCTGCTGCATGAGGCCTGGAAAACTAGGCTACAACTTCGACTAAGTTAGCTCTACAATATAATGTAAAACACATATTGTACATCTCAATATGACATATTATTACATTATTATTACACAATTTCAACATTTCACATATTTTTAGTCATTTCTAGTATAATTTGTGAAATCTGATAGCCACTATTCGTGGGCACATTTTCAAACGTGCACATTATTTTTCTATGTTTAATTATTTCTACCATTTTCTTGTTAATCAAAACGCATAAACACTCAATAATATTTCTAATTAACATATCTGCTTCAACAAGAAGACAGGCACAGCCCATTTAGGTGTAAGTGGCAATTCCTCCCTGCACTCTAGCACAGATGGGTCATCAGAATATGCAGGCTACACCCCAGCTCCCTTTGTCTCACTTTCTAGAGAGGATTCACAAACAGCCCAACTTTCAAACTGACCCAGACAGGCTATCCACAAACAGGAAGAGTCACAGAATGGTTTAAGCAAGAAAAGACCTACTTTCTAAAAGTGTCATTTTCAACTGAGAATCTAAAAAACAACTTTATTAAAAGATGTATTTTTAAATTGTGAGTTCAGAAACCCTACATTCCACATTTCTATCTGCTCTCAAAGAGAATCTACACTTTAATAATATTTAAAGGCAGCCCCATGTTAACCTGTGAGAGCGATAGGCCTTGCAACAGTGAAGAGTGAATTTAGTAATATTTCACTGTTAGGACATGTAACAGACATCAGTACATGTCCCACCTTTGTACACTGCACAATGTCCATGGGGCTACCTAGGGCCTACCTTAGGAGTGCCTTACATGTATGACAAAGGAAGGTTTATTGCTGGCAAGTGGGTACACTTGCCAAGTCGACTTGAAGTTTAAAACTGCACACACAGATACTGTAGTAGCAGGTCTGAGCCATGTTTACAGGGATACTAATGTTGGTGGCAAAACCAGTGCTGCAGGCCCACTAGTAGCATTTGATTAAATGCCCAGGGCACCTCTAGTGCACTTTACTACGGACTTACTAGGAAATCAAATATGCCAATCATGGATAAACCAATCAACAATACAATTTACACAGACAGCATATGCACTTTAATACTGGTTAGCAGTGGTAAAGTGCCCAGAGTCCCAAAGCAAACAAAAAATGGTCAGAAACAATAGGAGAAAGGACGCAAAAGGTTAAGGTATGGCCCTGCAAAAAGGGCTGTTTCCAACATTTGATCTCCAAATTAACACCGTGACTTTATGAAACAACTTGTGGACAAGCTTTACGACAAGCCTTTCTGAAGATGGTGGATGGACTATTGAAGATTCTTCCATTTCTAATTTAAGGTTGAGTCCTTGTCAGTGATGACATTTCTGGTTTAATCATAAATAATGGATACAGCCTTGAAAGAAAAGTTTCGCACAGTACATGTTTTCTCTTATTGTTCTTCATCCTGCTACTTTTTTTCTCTTAGAATTTCGCTTTCAGCAGATTACCTATGTTCTGGATTTTATAACCTGTAACTTTTTTAGCTCTTTTGCTAGTGAGACTTTAGTACCTGCCGATTTCTTCAAATCTAATCTTCAATAAAGAGCTATACGATTTGTAAGGCATTTTTCCCTTTTATGGGTATTAACTCTTCTCTGGGACTGTCTTAAGGAGGTACTTGATGTTTTTAATGGGTTCTGTTTCCATGCAGGTTGGCACCGTGGCTGATTGGAAGAGTTGCAATGTCCTTGCACAATCAAGAAGGTGACTCAAAAGACCTTTACAGCTTCCAGTCCTTGACAGTTTGAAACTCTGAAAATGATTTAGGCTTGGTAACACTATGGATCCTTCTTTGGATGAGAGCTAAACACATGTGCTTTGAGAATTTAGCATAAGGAAGACTACAGTGTAAAAGTTTACACACATCCCCACAGTTTCTTCAAGTGCCTTATGTTTTTCTATTGCTCTAATTAAGTGAAAAGAATTTTCGGAAGCCCTTGCACTACATTTTTTTTTTTTGCCTTGTACAGTTCACTCAAGATGAAGTCAAAGTGAGTTTTCTGATTAGTTGTCTTACGCCTATATTTCACCACTTAACAGTTGAAGCAACCTGGGATGAAGGGACTCTGAAGACTATTATTGACGTCGATTGAAACAAAAAAGAAAGTACAATTTGATGTGTTCACAACTTCCTGTCAGGAATCACAGCTGGAGGTACAAGCAAGACTTGACAAGCATGGTGGAGTCTGGAATGAGGCCTTGCGTGAGTGGAGAACAAACTATGTCATAATGTCATGACGATGAACTACATTTTCCAGAAGGTGGTGAAATATCATGCAGTTTAAAGACATGGAGACCATCTTGGATAGTTGGGTATAACATTCCATGTGGCCCACAGAATACTTGTTAGGAAGTTTTGATACAATGTTTCTGCTGCTAAAACCTTCCTTCATGGATCTAGGATTGTTTTTGTAAAGAACACTTGTTTAATTTGGAGTTGATTGTAGCACATTGGGCAAACAGAGAAGTAGTTTGAAAGTGTGTTAGGAAACAGATTTGAAACATGGACAAATTGATATCAATGTGGACTACAAGATTGTTACATTTTACTGAAGTGATGGAATTCATTCAATTATCACTAAATTTGGATTGTAAAGTCAGGACTAATTTAGATTTTGTAAGAAATTGGGTTTTTGTTTGAGGTGGTATGAACCCTTCACAAGCAGAAACCACAATCCTTGGCAGGGTGAACCACAAAAATCACTTAATTATCCTTCCACTCCTTTACATCCCTAGGATTTCATATTTGGAACCACGTTGTCTATGAGTGGTTACAACTTGTTTGTAGATAATCTTCTTCTTACTTATACTGTTCTTTTTCTTTACAGAGCCCGGGGCTTATCATGGCCCGTGCAAATGAATTCAATTAATATATCTACAAAATTACCCTTGTGAGGACATATCTCTCATACTGTACATCATACTGACCACCTTACTGGCTGAATCTTTATGGAGCAAAATACTTTTTGATCAGATTTGTGGAACAGAGAAGCGTCAGATTAGAAATTTTACTAGTTCCGTAGAATATTTTTGGAACACTTATTGGTCAGTATGACACTAAATTAGACCTAGATTTACTTTTTGTCTCCTTCAACTATCGGGATCTAAGAAGCACGATTATAGAAGGCTGACGCACGTACCACATTGTTTTTCCTATAGATGGACAACAAAAGGATGGTTGCGTTCTAACTCACATTCATATATCTTAGTGTTTGCATGTACTGCATCCCTCACATCAGAATTGTAATACACATATGGGGGACACACATTTTATCTTTAATAATTTCTTTTTTCTCTTATATAATATTTGTTTTCAGTTATTTTTCCTCCACGCTTGGTGGTGGTTTAATAGCAAATATAATTTATAATTTGCATTACTTCTAGCCAGTGTCCATTTACTATACATTTATTGCTTATACTTCTGATGATTTATATATTCCACAGCCTTGACAAAGTCACATTTGTGACAAAACACGTGTTGGCGGTCCTTGTAACAAACATCTGGAATGAAGAAATATATAAAATACATGAACTGAAACAGGATCTTTCTGAATAAAAGAAGATCTGGCAACATCATTGGGATTGGTCTGAGAGATAAATTTTTTGGACTTGTTTCTTCATGTTCTCAACTGATAGAGTGCTGTGGTTGTAATGTTCTTGAATTTATCCTGCGCTTAACCCTGTCATAGCTTGGCATAAAAGTAGTCAGGCTTAATTTCAAGGTAATTTGTTAAATATTTGTCAGAGAGACCAGATCCTCAGGGCCTGTGCACATTCCCAACATGTCCACCACTAGACAGCTCCGAAACTCTGATAGAAATATCACAGAGCCTGAGAGAGTCCGAGTAGGGGAAAAGGGGATTAGGTAGGAAACAGCTGGGAAGGAGACATGTAGGAAGCAAAAGGTTAAACAACACAATATCAAGATATAATCACATTGACTTTCAATAGACTTTGTTTGGAACTATCTATATTCTTAAATAATCCTATACTCTGAACATTGAATAACACTCTGATGGATTTTGGGTTCAAAGATACTCTGAACATGAAATAACACTCTGTTGATTCTAGGGTTCAATGATACTATGAACATGAAATAACAGTCTGCTGAGTTTAGGGTTCAATGAAACTCTGAACATGAAACAACACCCTGTTGAATTTAGGGTCCAATGATACTCTGAACCTGAAATAACACTTAGACTGAAGAAACATGAATGGTCTAGATCTAGACTCTAACTAGGCCTCAAGAAATCTAGGTACCTGGAAAAAAATCAAGAATGGGTTAATACAATGTTTCATATGAGCTTTTCATGAAATATCACATACAGTCTAGAAATGCAAGAACCTTCTAGAATACTGTTTTAGAACAAACACTGCATTTTTAAGATGAGGACAAAACAATCTGAAACATTCCCTGGAAAACAATTGGAATTGTACTGGGGACTTAACCTGCACAAAGACCGTCACATTTTGAATTTATCATCTTCACAGGAAATTCATAGGCTCAGGATAAATGTGTGTACTTCAACAAACATGACACATCAAAGTTTTTACTTGCCATGAAAGGATCGCTCACACTGTTGCCGATCTGAACACCAAGTTTTACATGCAGGAAATGAATCATGCACACTGCCGATTCTAACAAGAATATGAAAATGCCATGAAATGATCTTGCAAGCCTTTGCCGATCTGAACTGCAAGTTTTACATGCGGGAAATGAATCGCACACACTGCCGATTCTAATAAGAATATGTAAATGCCATGAAATGGTCGCGCAAGCCTTTGCTGATCTGAACACCAAGTTTTACTTGCGGGAAATGAATCGCGCACCCTGCTGATTCTAACAAGAATATGCAAATGCCATGAAATGATCGTGCAAGCCTTTGCCGATCTGAACACCAAGTTTTACTTGCGGGAAATGAATCGCGCTCACTGCCGATTCCAACAAGAAAATGCAAATGCCATGAAATTATCGCGCAAGCCTTTGCCGATCTGAACACCAGCATTTACATGCAGTAAATCAATCGCGCTCACTGCCGATTCTAACAAGAATATGCAAATGCCATGAAATGATCGCGCCAGCCTTTGCCGATCTGAACAGCAAGATTTACATTATTGCAATGATTTGCGTACTCTGAAAGTTTCACGAGTAGGCCCAAAAACTCAAGAGATTTTTAGAACGGGGTCAGGGAAGTTGTAGCCTAGTTTACCAGGCCTCCGTCTTACCACCCTGCTCAAGGATCACCAAGATAATGCGGGGCAGGCCTGAAACATCAAGGTAGGCCTCCAGAACAGGAGCTCAGGACATTGCTGCTGCTCTGCACCGGGACCTCTAAATAGTGAGCTCGTTGAGCTGGCCTGGCACCCTTATATAGATTCTGGCCCAGCCCACAAACCACACCAATTCATGCTGCAGGGAAAGCTTCTAGAAGGTCCTAGAAAGGGGCCACACCCTGATACACTCTAAGCCTGCAGCAATACCTTGAAAATGAACATTATTTGCAAACATCATTAATAGTGGTTTCAAGGTAAAACTGTGCAATGCAAAAGGGTAACAAATTGCATATAGACACAATGCATGAATTATGCTCTTGCATAAAGACTGGGTTTTTGCATTTTAGTCGCCCATAGAGCGCGCACTGTTCTGATGTTGATAATATTGATGCAACACTCAAACAGCAATAAAGTGAAAACACAACACAAGAAAAATCCCACACAAATTTAGAACAATAGAGAAACTTGTATTGCCTAGTTTAACATCAGAATAACAAAAATCCACTCAGTATAACCAGGTTTATGACTTTTCATTTCTTTTAGTAAAAAACTAGTGCCTTAAACATCAGAGTGCCCAGCACGGACATTTAGTTGCATGTGACAGAAAAAAGTCAAAAGTTATGACTCATCAAGATGGAGAGCGGTTCTGATACACAATGTGAATTAGGCCTAGCCTTTGCTTACGTTCGGACTTTGAAGAATTTTATAAGGAAAATGTCTGAGAAGGTAAAAATTCAGCGGGACAAGGCAGCACGCAGTGTCCGAGGAAGAAGCATCATTGTTAGAGAGACGCTAGAAGTTGCAGTGAACAATTGTACATTTGTAATTAGTCTCTTTTTTTAGAAGTTGAAAATCCCCAGTGAGACAAAGTTGCAGGCTGTAGCAGATTAGGGCTCTAGGAGACCAGAAACTCTTTCAAAGTGGAGCAACAAAACAGGATTTGCTTCTGCAGAGAGGAACATAGTAGGAGCTACCATGAAGTCAGGCTGACCCCAATGCACTTTGGGTGGACCAGCCAGCAGTTAGGTCCAGGACTGATGTCGGTGCTCAGAGCACTTTTTAAAGGAAAAGTACTGAGGTTTGGTTTTTGGCTGTTTGGTCATCTTTAGCACAACTTGCAATGGTCCAGGATAGGATGGGCACTACTTGGATGGTGGGACTCACTTCAGGCAAAGTCCAGGTGCGGGTTTAATGTTGTTGGAGCTTTTGTGTCCATGTAGCCTACAACAGGAGGCCAACCACTGAGTCCTTGGAGTCACTTTGGTAGTCTCAGGATCAAGCAACAAGGCTGACCTCAAACAGCAAGGCAATTCTCAGGTAGAATCAGCTGAGTCCTCTGAAGTAAAAAGCATGCATCAACAGCAAGGCAGTCTTCTGAAGTACATGGGCAATCCTTCTAGGTGTACTCCTCAAATCCAAGTGAACAATTCTACATTTGGAATTAGTCTCTTTTTTTGGAAGTTGAAAATCCCCAGTGAGACGAAGTTGCAAGCTGTAGCCGACTAGGGCTCTAGGAGACCAATAACTCTTTCAAAGTGGAGCAACAAAACAGGATTTGCTTCTGCAGAGAAGAACATAGTAGGAGCTACCATGAAGTCAGGCTGACCCGCAATGCATCTTGGGTGGACCAGCCAGCAGTTAGGTCCAGGACTGCTGTCATTGCTCAGAGCCCTTTTAAAGAAAAAGTACCAATTTTGTTTTTGGCTGTTTGGTCACCTTTAGCACAACTTGCAATGGTCCAGAATAGGGTGGGTACTACTTGGATGGCAGGACTCACTTCAGGCAGAGTCCAGGTGTGGGTTTAGTGTTGTTGGAGCTTTTATGTCCATGTAGCCTACAACAGGAGGCCAGCCACTAAGGGCCAGATGTAGCAAATTCTGATTTTGCGAATCGGATGCAGTACGGTGTCTCAGACACCGACTGCGAGTCGCTATGGGGTCGCAACGACCCACCTCATTAATATTAATGAGGTGGGTTGCATTTTGCGACCCCATAGCGAGTCCCTGCACTCACAGGGATGGTGGTCTGCTGAAGTCAGCAGACCTCCATGTCTGTGACTGCTTTTTAAATAAAGCATTTTTGTTTTTTTTATTTTGCAGCCCGTTTTCCTTAAAGGAAAACGAGTTGCAAAATAAAAAATAAATGAAACCTTTTGGTTTTGGTATTTCAGAGTAGGCAGTGGTCCATTGGACCACTGCTTGCTCTGAAAACCCCTTATTGGCAACATTCACAAAGGGGAAGGGGTCCCATTGGGACTCCTTCCCTTTTGTGAATGGGTTACCACCAGTGTGACACTGGTGGTAACTGAATTGCTTTGCGACCGCATTCACGGTCACAAAGCAGCTTAGCATAGCGATGCGAGTCACAAATAGGAAGGGAACACCCCTTCCTATTTGCGAGTCGCATTCACAATTTGCGAGTCGGTACCGACTCGCAAATTGTAAATGTGCATCGCAAAAGGCTTTTTGCATGGCGCAAACTGCGATTTTCGCAGTTTGCACCATGCAAAAAGCTTTCTACATCTGGCCCTTAGTCCTTGGAGTTACTTTGGTAGTCTTAGAATCAAGCAACAAGGCTGACCTCAAACAGCAAGGCAATTCTCAGGTAGAATCAGCTGAGACCTCTGAAGTAAAAAGCATGAGTCAACAGCAAGGCAGTCTTCTGAAGTACAGGGCAATCCCTCTAGGGGTCCTCTTCAAATCCAAGTGAACAATCGTACATTTGGAATTAGTCTCTTTTTTTGGAAGTTGAAAATCCCCAGTGAAACGAAGTTGCAGGCTGTAGCCAACTAGGGCTCTAGGAGACCAGAAACTCTTTCAAAGTGGAGCAACAAAACAGGATTTGCTTCTGCAGAGAAGAACATAGTAGGAGCTACCATGAAGTCAGGCTGAACCGCCATGCACCTTGGGTGGACCAGCCTGCAGTTAGGTCCAGGACTGCTGTCAGTGCTCAAAGCACTTTTTAAAGGAAAAGTACCAAGTTTTTTTTTTTGGGCTGTTTGGTCACCTTTAGTACAACTTGCAATGGTCCAGGATAGGGTGGGCACTACTTGGATAGCGGGACTCACTTCAGGCGTGGGTTTAATGTTGTTGGAGCTTTTATGTTCATGTAGCCTACAACAGGAGACCAGCCACTTAGTCCTTGGAGTCACTTTGGTAGTCTTAGGATCAAACAACAAGGCTGGCCTCAAACAGCAAGGCAATACTCTGGTAGAATCAGCTGAGTCCTCTGAAGTAAAAAGCATGCATCAACAGCAAGGCGGTCCTCTGAAGTACAGGGCAATCATTCTAGGGGACCTCGTCAGATCCAATAATAAACTGAAGGATGTGTCTAAAGGCCATATTTCTATATCTGGTGTCAGCTTTGGAGTGGGAGAATCTTCTAGAGCCCTCACCCAACAGATGGTTGTGGAATTTCCCTAATTCCTGCCCAGGCTCCAAAGTGGCTAGGGTGGTAAAGGTTCTTTGTAGACTGCACTGAGGCAGCTCATCTGAAATGTAAATGGGGTAGGGAACAGCCCTGCCCCACAACTCCTGGAAGAGTGGCACATCATGTCAACTCATAGTCACCCTGTGTCTCACTGTCTGGGAGGAATGTACAAAGGTAATCTCCATGTTAATCACAATCATGTGGCCTATAACACAGGCTGCAGACACCAAACCTTTAGGACAAGAAAATGCCAACTTTCTCATAGTCATATTATGGCTCAAAATATGTCTTTACCTTGAAAGATACATTTAACTAACAATTCTTCTGAGACCAAACATGACATTTCTACCTGTTCCCAATCAAAATGTAGCACTTATTACATGTAATAGGAAACCCAATGTTATCTTATCGGGGAGGTAGGTCTCTCAATGGTGAAACACGAATTTAATATCAGCACATGTAAAACTTAAAGGTACATGTCCATCTTAATAAATACATTGCACCCTGCCCTGTGGGTTGTTTTGGGCCAACCCAAGTGATGAAGTGATGACTTTTATCGTTTAGGCCTTGAAAAAAGGTTTATTTTGTCAGGCCAAATTGTCAGTTTAAACCAGCAGACACAGTCTGAAATGACAGTCATGAGACATGGTTTAAAGTCTTTAAACCATGTCTCAAGACTGCCATTTCAGCCTGTGTTGGAGGCCCACTAGCAGCATTTATTTTACAGGCCCTAGGTATATGATGTACTACTTTGCTAGAGATTTAATTGTGTGCCAATTGGATGTGAGCCAATTTTACCATGTTTAGAGGAGTGGGCACAAGCACTTTAGCAGTAGTTCATAGTGGTGAAGTGGACAGAGTCCTAAGGCCAACAAAAGTACATTTCTAGAAACAGGAGTCATGAAAGCAACACAGTTAGACATGACCCTGCAGAGAGGGCCAGGTCCAACACTCTTGCTGTGTGAGTATGTTAATCTGAAACCTATTAGATTTCTAGCAACATTATGAGAGTTGCTAAGATTGAAAGAAACGAATATTAATGTTTTGATAATTACTTTTATATAAGATTCAACTTGAAACTATAACTCATCTTTCAGCCAGGAGTTCCAAGTGACAAAGCGTGAGGTAGATGTCCTACACATCGAGGGAAGTGTTGGCTGCACATATATGTAAGATGCTAATTTCGTTCATGTTTAATTTCAATAATTACATGTTACACATGAAATCACAGAGAGTTTGATACACAGAAATATTGCTAACCTATATACCTTCACTGCCACATTTTGATGCTAAATGTCTATCAAAGTTAAAAATATGTCTCTTTGCCTTTTGATTTTATTTCTTGCTGACACCAGTGCCGAGGCAGAAATGACATGTGAGACTGGTGGAGTCCTTATGCCTCTGTGTCCTTTCTTGATCCCATGCCACTTCCTTTATTTCTACTACTGGCCCTCATATCATTGTGTTTGTGATCATTGGTGAAGGTGGTGAGAGATAGAATAGTGCACCCTTCCATTGGACCCAGTGTACAAAGCTCATGTTCTGTGGTGTCCTACCCCATTTCTTGAGCCTCTAGATTTACCTTTCTTGATTGAATACAGATTGCAGGAGAAACATAGAACAAAGAGTAGTTTGAGAAAATTATTTTAATGTCTTTGGCATCTCTTCATCTGGTCAGAGATTTCATTGGACTTACTGAGCACTCCATGCAAGCAGGAGTTGTAATGGAACCATAGATTGAAAATGAAAGGAAGTATCAGTGCAAGGCTGGGCTATGTCTGTATTGTAGTAAAACTGAACACATTATTCAGGCCTGTATCAAATAGCCTCAAAAAAGTATTTTGAGAATTTGATTATCTCCAAATGGTAATGTGGATGCCCCTATATTGGACAGTCTATTAATATTACTGACAATCCTTTGTTCCTTCCATTGTTCATTATGAGAACAGAAGAAATAATGTTTGTCTGGATTGTTGGATAGGTGTGCATTTGGAATGTTTAACAATCTTGAAAAGGGAACTAAAAGAACATTAGCAACACAGAAGAGAATACTCATGAAGTGATGTGCATTAGTGGTGGCTCATCATTAACTGCAGGATTATTACAAGGTAAAGCTGCTCTATTGCAAGTCTGACTTGGAAATATTATAAATGTGTTACTTTTTGGCACTACTGCCTCTCGTGATTAAGCACTATGTTTTTGGAATTCCATGACTGAAGAGGAGTAAACCATATGCCAATTGATCTACTTGAATAATCTCTTTGTGATCACATTATATATTGTAATCTCTGTTAGTACAGAAGCGTTCATGTATACCACTGCAGGACAATTCTTTTTTTGTAGTTTTTTCACTACCTCCTTATTCAGACAGAATACAATTGTGCCATGACAATTGGACCTAGCACTGGTGTGTCTTTTGGAGATTTTCATTCACTAAATGAGAAAGAGAACGGGATACTCAAGGCTTATTTACAAGATGATTTGGTAACTTTGCCAACTTTGTAATCTTTGCTTGTTATGCTGAAGAAAGACGAAGACCTCTGATCATGAATTGAGCTTTAAGGATTACATCAAAAGACGATCAAGTATAAATATCCATTGCCTTTTATCAAATGTATTCTGAAGGTAACGCATTCAGCACAGAGATTTACAAGTCTTGATTCAGGATGTCATAATCTTCTGCTGATAATAAAGGTTAGTAATGAGTGAAAATGGCTATTCTAACATTATGTGGGCATTTTGAATATTAGACAATGCTATTTAATTGTTCAAGGCTCCTGACATTTTTCAGTGTTCATATTCCCAGCTGTTTGGAATCAATTTATGTTGCCCTTTTTGGGTGACATTCTAGTGTTTTCAAAGACTCATAAATAGGATAAAATTATGTATGTTTGGTACATTTCGAGACTTCTGCAACACATTTGTCTCACTAATCCAGAAAGTGTTTAGATTGAATGTATCTGGTCCCTATGAATGCAAAGAAAGTTAGCTATTTTGTATATGCCTTTACTTATTAATGTTAAAGAGACTCAAATTTTAGTTAGATTTACAAATTTGTATCATTAATGCATTCTGCAGTATTATCATTACCTGTTTTTTTTTTCAAAAAGGGGAATATATGAAGAAAGCTTTTTATTGGGATCATCAAGCTGAAAAGGATTTTAGCATGGTTAAAGAGATGTAAGCACCAATAATGCCTCATTCTGTTTTTTTTTACACTTTTTTCTAGGACAAGGCTGAAGCCGAGTCCCAAGATGTCTGCCAGCATTTCCTGCCTGAAGTGTTTCAGGCCAGTCAGGTTTCAGCACGTGATCAGAAGAGGTTGTGAATCCTTTGCTTCCGTATATATACAAATTTGGATTTTTGTGAATTTCTCTAAAACGACTGAATAGATTTACATCAAATAACAAAAAGGCCTCTTTATGAACCATGAGTTATCTTTCTGCCAAATCTGGTGTAACTCCATCCAGTCTTTTTGGCGCTTTTGCTGTTCCAATTCCCTATGAACAATGAATGGACAAAACACATTTTGTGACCCCTTTTTCCTCGGCCCCTGCTTGATGGATCACCCACAACTTTCCAGATAGCAGCTGAAGTAATTATAAAAGTGTTTGGGAACATTTTGTGAGGAGTCATCAACCGGCACTAACGATATAGACAAATCAAAAACACTTTTTCTATAGAAACAAGGTCCTAACTATAACTCCATAGTGGCGGTTGTGGGTTCCTGACGGGGCCTGGATGAAATGTTGAGATGTGATGAGCTGAGCTGGTGGCCTATATATATTTAATTTATTAAATATGCTTAATTTATTATTATTATATTGTGGAAGTTATGCATTGCTCTAACCCTGAAAGAGATTTGTAAATCTCTCTGATGAGCTCTAATGAGAGCGAAACATGTGTCAGGGGTTGTTGTTACTCTTGCCAGGTTGGCTTGGACAATATTTTATTAATCCAAAGCTATAATAGTGTGCCTGGAGTGGGAAATGGCTTTTGTAATTTTACAGCTCGGCAAGGTTGCCACTGTGTCAAACCTATGCTTAAAGACTTTGCTGTACAAATGGCAGAAGACTTTGTCACTATCTAGCTCGGCGTGGATAGTACTGTGCTGATCCAATTCTTAAAAACTTTGCTAGATAAACAGACATTTCAGGTGAACAAATCTAGAGTGTCACTGGTGTTGCAGGGGGCTCCTTATTAGAGCTGCTCTCCACCTAAACTTGGGAGTTACCCAGAGTTCTCTGTTCTTTTTTGCATAATTTATGCATCGCTCTAACCCTGAAAGGAATTTGTTTAGACTTATACTGGGTGCTCCCTTGTGTCTGGCCACAGCTAAATCTCTCTGATGAGCTCTAATAAGAGCAAAACGTGTGTCAGGGGTTGCTTTTACTCATTCCAGGTTGGCTTGGCCAATATTTTACCAGTCCAAAGCTATAATACTGTGCCTGGAGTGGTAAATGGATTTTGTTATTTTATAGCTCGGCAAGGTTGTCACTGTGTCAAACCTATGCTTAAAGACTTTGCTGTACAAATGGCAGAAGACTTTGTCACTATCTAGCTCAGCGTGTATAGTACTGTGTTGATCCAATTCTTAATAACTTTGCAAGATAAACAGACATTTGAGGTGAACAAATCTAGAGTGTTGCTGGTGTTGCAGGGTGCTATTTATTAGAGCTGCTCTCCACTTAAACTTGGGAACTGCCCAGAGTTCTCTATTCTTTTGTGCATAATTGATGCGTCGCTCTAACCCTGAAAGGGATTTGTTTTGACTTATACTGGGTGCTCCTATGTGCCTGGACAAAGCTAAATTTCTCTGATGAGCTCTAATGAGAGCAAAACACGTGTCAGGGGTTGCTTTTACTCATTCCAAGTTGGCTTGGATAGTATTTTACCAGTCCAAAGCTATAATACTGTGCTTGGAGTGGTAAATGGCTTTTGTCATTTTGCAGCTCGGCAAGGTTGACACTGTGTCAAACCTACGCTTAAAGACTTTGCTGTACAAATGGTAGAAGACTTTGCACTATCTAGCTCAGCGTGGATAGCACTGTGTTGATCTAATGCTTAAGAACTTTGCTAGATAAACAGACATTTGAGGTGAGCAAATCTAGAGTGTTGCTGGTGTTGCAGGGTGCTCCTCATTAAAGCAGCTCTTCACCTAAACTTGGGAACTACCCAGAGGTCTCTATTCTTTTTTGCATAATTTATGCATCGCTCCAACCATGAAAGGGATTTGTTTTGACTTATACTGGGTGCTCCCTTGTGTGTGGACAAAGCTAAACATCTCTGATGAGCTCTAATGAGAGTGAAACATGTGTCAGGGGTTGCTTTTACTCATTCCAGGTTGGCTTGGACGGTATTTTACCAGTCCAAAGCTATAATGCTATGCCTGGAGTGGTAAATGGCTTTTGTCATTTTACAGTTCGGGAAGGTTGACATTGTGTCAAACCTATGCTTAAAGACTTTGGCCCATATTTACACTTTTTCACGCAAAACTGTGCCGACGCAGTTTTGTGTCAAAAATATTACCGCCGGCTAACTACATTTCTGTGTGCCATGCAGGTGTCAAATTTATACTTTGATGCACAGCGGTGCAAACCACAGGTGTGAGTCATTTTTTTTGACGCACACCACAGCGTCATGTCGTAAAGGAAAACTACGCTAACGCGGCGGAAATGACTGTGAGTCGATGTACGACACCGCAAACCGGATATGCTGTGTTTTTCGACACAGTAGTGTCAAAACCCGCCGCAAACACAGCATTTTGTGCAGAGGAGAGCCAAAATGGATCCCAGATGCTTGCACAGACCCCAAGAAGATGACAACAGACCAGGAACCATCCAGGAAGACCCACACAAGACCCAGGACAGGGAGAAGAAGAAAAGAAAGTGTCACTTCAGTGCAGAGGAGCAGGAAATTCTGGTGAAAGAGGTGACGGAGCACCAGCACCATTTGTTTGTCACCTCAAAGTTGCCAATCAGTAGGAGATAGGCAATATGGCAACAAATTGTTGACACGATTAACAGTGTGGCAGAAGTACATAGAACAGTCATAGAGTGCAAGAAATGCTGGCATGAGTGCAAGCGCAGGACCAAGGAAAAGATGGCCAGGAACAGGAAGGCAGCACTGCAGACTGGAGGTGGGAGTCCAGCACCACAGGAGGCTCTGGACCACATGGAGGAGATGGTCGCAGCTGTCATCCCTGAGGAGAACGTTACAGGGATTCAAGGACAGGACAGCGCAGACTACCAGGAGACAACGCACATGCAGGGCAAGTCGCATGGGGAATTAAAATGCACAAATGTTAACTGCCAGCAGGGGGGAATACCTACTACACAATGCATGTAAGTCAATATATTCAGGGAGTGGCATGGGTAAAGGGGCATGGCAACGGGCCATGGCCTGTTCAGAGGAAACCTGGGGCACACCACTACACAACACCAACAACCTTTCCATGGGTGTATGCTGCCATGCCAACGATGTTGCAAAGGTAAAGCCAGGCCAGGAGGGAAGGGCACAACGTCAAACTGGCATCCCGTCACACGTCAGCCACTATACTCCCTACATTAACTAGGGCCCAATTAACAACCTCTACCCATACCGACAACTGGAATGTAACATCGACAACAGTTGCCACTACCACCTCCGCTGTGTGTGCTGGTCAAGTAGCTAATGGCAGTAACATCCCCATGGATCAAACACACCCAAATTAGAGGGTTTAGGATGACAACGTTAACAATCCCCTGAAACCAGACAAATGTTCCAGTCCTGTCAAATGTGATTGTCCATAGTTGCCGCAAACATCAGCCATTGTCATCCACATTAGGAGGTACACAGCACTAATGTCATACCCATGCTGCCTATGTCAGGGTCCATCCTGTGCCTGGGTCACAATGCAACATCCCAAATGTAATACTGCTCAGACAACAGCATTGAGGGAGAGGACACATTTAACTGGTCACAGAAATACACCTGCACAGTCAGAGGAGGAAATTGGGCACTGCTACGACTATCAGGGCAATCCAATGTACCACACATTCCCCAACATCAGCAGTACACATTACCAATGCTGACATCCATATTATGCCATAACAATGCTATACATAGTATACGCTACATTTCAACTACATATAGGTGGATGTGAAAGATCAGAGACTGTGGCAGGTCCAGATTGTTAAGTGTGGTGCTAGTGCCATCAGAGCACCCACAGCCAGTGAAAGGCCTCATCATGAGAATGGAAGTAGATGGAGGGTTGAGTAGGACAAGAAGGTGGCAAATCACTATTTGGCCAGAACCAACACCTAGAGGAGATGATGCTGACAAGTCCACAAACTGACCACAATACATGTGACATGCAGGTGGGGCATAGGCCTGGGAGAATGCCCATCTGAAAGACTAGAGTAATGAACAGGAACCAAGACCACAATGTGAAAATAATCACAAGGCAGGCATGTCACATTACAAAGCCCACAATACTGACACACTAATTGTACCGTATTTCATTGCAGAGGACAAAATGCTGATATGCCTGTACAGGATGAAGAGCTGACAAACATCAGCCAGCAGACCCTCCAAGAGGTCCTTGGAACCCTCGAGACCCCACCTTCAGTCACAAGGAGGAGCACAGATACAGCAGCCATCACAGAAGGCCCACCCACCACCCTAATTGTACGACCTGCCAGCTCCAATACAGCTGAGGACTGTAACAACACTGGCACCAGCTTTGAGAGAACTGTAGTCGGAGTACAGCGGGAGCCTGCCAAGGAGGTGTGGTGGGGATGCAAAGTATGGCAGCCAGCCTAGAGGGGGAGCATTTGTGCATGCTGTCAACTGAAGAACAGGCAGTAGCTATGTATGGGTGAACAACTATCTTGCAGGAAGTAGAAAAAAGGCTGAAGGAAATCAGCACAGCTGTAATACAGTTGACAAACAGCTACAACAGCAATCCTGTCAACGCGTGCACAAATGCAGCATTGAACCCCTCAGGGCTGACCTGGCTGCCTACCTTTGTGATGTGGCTGCTATTCTTAAGAACCAGCAGATCCTCCTTGCAGCAGTACTCCCCTTAAGACCCCCACAAGTAGCAGCTACTGGGATGTCTGACTCCACGTCTACACACAGTGAGGTGTGTGTTGCCCCTTCACAACCACCACCACCAAGGGCAGAGGAGGCAACACACACATCAGAAGATGAAGACCAGGAGCAGATCACCTTCACACATAAGAGTACCCGGTAGCACTAGTCCCTGCCACATGGCCACCTATTACCAAGGTTCTGCGCTTTGTAACATGTGAGTCTTGCAACAACTGTACTCAAGCACTGTTCTGCAAACCACTGTTTATCTTGTCAGCCTGCCCTGTGATTGTCTTTCACTAACTCATTGGCAAATCCTGTCCCTCTGCACTGTCTGACACTTCACCCCAGCATGTCCAATGACATGTCCTTTTGCACTTGTGTAGGATCACAATGGAAGGTGTCACTATAATGGACTCACAATCATGGACAATGTACATATAGCACTACAGCACTTTTCAATAAATAGCACTTACACAACCACTTTGTCTCTGTGTAATGTGACACATCAACCGTGCAGTAGATCAGTGAAGTTTGCCTCCTGTCAATTATTATAGATTGTCAATACAACTGTCCTGAAAAAATGTGGGCTGATAACTATGCACAGTAGCCTGGATTGTACCATACTCTGCCCTTCCTGATGGTTATTTCTGGGGAAAATAGAAACTATACACCATAATGCTGTGTTGGACAGAATAACGCTTCCTCAAGGAATGTCAAATCCAGAAAATAGTGCCTTCAAATTGTTGCTTCAATGTAAAACTAACGTATGTGACATTTCCCACAAATTTAAGCTAACACACACCAAACTGCATGAATGGAGGTGTATGAGTTTACATCCAAATAAGTAATCATGCTGAACAGTATAACAAATGATCTATGTCAGTTATGTACACTATGCTACAAGAGAGCTCACAACCACTCACCTTATAAGGATTTCCTTGGACATCAGACTGCAGTCAGACTTAACACAGTGTGCCCAATACTAAATCTGGAAGCACAGTATGTGACATTGAAAACAACACATCATGAAAAAAACACACTTTGGGATCCATAGCAACCGTGAATGGTGGTTGCAATGAATGGCTGAATCTTAGCTAAGTAGCTTTGGGGCAGCTGCCAATGTTACAGCTCAGTTGGGATTTGTTTGCAGCGTAGGACAAAAAATCTAATACAAAAGAGACAGTGTTCACTCATGCCAAGGCCCTGAACTACAAGCATTTGTCACATACTGTAAAGGGTTACCTAGATATTTATTAAACAGTAAAAACAGAAGTGAAAACTCGGGGAAAGACCTTACCTAACCTAATCTACTCTAACTACTCATTACCCACAACTGTCCCTAACTAACCTAAGCTAAACGTACTTATCACATTTAACAAAACGATCTAAACATCAACCCCGCACCCCCTTATGAGACGGGACACATGGAGGACAACAGATACTAACCTAAATACATACTATCCTATACTAAACAAATATATATATTTTTTGTATTTTTTTGTAGATTTAAATTCTTTTTTTGTTTTTTAAACACAAGAACCCCAATATTGTCCCCCACCCACCCACCCACACACATAAAAATAAACAGTAGAAATATTCAGGAACCCCCACCCACTAACACTAAACTAACAGCCTATACTAACCTAACACTAAGCCCCCTAAACCCACAAAGTATAAGAACCAGGAAAGAGGCGGGAGGGGAGGGAATCATGTCTGTCTACATGTCTATAGGTTGGCCCTCCGGAAGATCTTCTTGAAGGAACGCACCCGCCAGTTGGCATGCCGCAGCTCCTGCTGCAGTCTGGTCATCTTTCTAAGGACACAGTCCAATTTCTTTCCATTTGTGAAAAAGCAGCAGGGTCAAAGGCTGCAGCAGGGGTGATCTGTGTGCCAGCCAAGGAAGTATGGGCCCGTGTTGTGGCAATGGCTTTAGGCTGCCCTGCAGGTGGTGCTGTGCTTGGTCCAGGAGCAGTTGCCGTTGATGGTTCCTCAAAGGTCCCAGCTGCTGTTGGTGCCACCTGGGTGGTAGTGGTGGTGGTGCTGGTTATGGCTGTGGTAGACAAAGAAGGGCCGCCTTGTGCAAATGCCCTTCAGGCTCCGGAGGCTCGTTCATGGCGATATCTTCAGGCCATGTTGCAGTACCCAGAATTGACATCAAGTATGTGGTGGTATCTCATTGCCCGCCATTGAAACTCCCTGACCTGGATGGGAGTCATATTTGCAGCTGTTAAGACAAATAGAAAATCTAACATTAGGTACTGCATTGTGTGAAATGGCACAAGAAGTAAATCAGACAATACATCTAATGTACTTGTAACAGCCCATATCATCATACAGAACACTGATTGTCCCTGAGGAAGTACATGGCAAGCCAGCCTACAAAGGTCCTATCACACATAGCACATCCAAACCATACAAGATGGGTAACAACTGGAATGCTTTTGGCATCACAGTTCTGCCAGTGGTCAGCTAAAAGTCATGCTGCACATCCTCCACCACTGCCAGGGCTACAAATGTCATTGTATGGGATGGTAATCTAGGGTCACATGATCTGCGAGTTGTAAATGGACTTGCCAGTATATAAAGCATGTGCTAATCATGAGTGGGTATTTTAGGTTCAGACAAGTGATTCACTGATTTACATGTCTGTGTACCAAACTTGTATCATCAGTCCTAGGTACACTATTCACAACCCTATGCCTGTGCCTGGGGGGGGTGGACTATCAACTAATAATTTCTAACAACAAGGATACCCAGGAAGCTTAGAAAAGCTGGACATGGGGTTGGCCCAGCACACATACCACAGGTAAGGAGGATCTCCAAATAGGGGACAGCTGACCCTTGACCAATCCCATCAACACTCATGTTTGGAAATGCAGACCTTTGTCCACATCATTTACTACCAGTAAGCCATTACTTACAACAAGCAGAGAGATGCAAGAACACCTCTGGCCATGAGTTGCATGCACACCTAGGCCATTGTACTCAAGTGCCACATACTCGTAGCACTACATGTGGAGCTACATGCTGCTAGGAAGTTTAAAATACAGTTCAACATGTTCATTAGTGAATAGGGAAGCAGAAGTCTGTGGGTAAGACTATGGCATCCCTATTCTGGGAGAATTCGGGTCTGACTGGCTGACTAATTCACTAATATGTTCCAGTGCGACTTTTTCTGAATCAAGTTTTATCCACATGACTCATCCCTATTCACAATGCCGTGCCTACAGGACTGACCTTGAATACCAAAATATGACAATACGATAAGGATTGGCCAACTCAAAGATGGTGATAAAATGATATTCCACTCATGGAACAAAACAAATGATTGGCCAGCGCATCACACCTTGCTATGTGTCCAACACACAGTAGTCCATCACACATCACCAGCAAACACAACACATGACAGACATATCAACACTTACTAGAGATGTCTGGGTCCTCAAATCGAGCCACCTCGCCAACAGTGTAGGGTGCCGGTCCACCTGTAAGGCATGGAAGGGAGAAATGTGCTCAATGTCTGTGCACTGTACAACAATTCCAAAGACAAATACTATGTGTAAGATTACATCAGAAAGTAAAGCCTCTCAGACATGATGATACTGCATCCTACATACCACGGCAAACATGTAAAGACCCAGGGACTCCAGTGAGTGATACACACATATCTGCACACATGCAGTGGCCCTAACTATCATGTGGTGGCAAACATGCTCCTTCATTAGTGAGCAGACAAAATCATGAAGTGTATTTGTCTCATCATGTGTATCAATGAGAGACAGCCAAAGCCACTTTCTGTGAGGACTGCATTACCAGTCAACCAGCCATTGTAACTATGACCAATTTATGACACACAGGTACAATGTACAGAGGGCCAGGGACAGTTGTTAGCCCTCAATTTGTTACAGTTTCTTCATTTGATGTGGCACAGCTATGATGAGTTGCACCAACCATAGAGATATGAACCCATGTGCATCCCCTTGGCCAGCCATCCCTAATTGAAATGTGGCACTACAAACTCCAAATGCCAGTCTAAGATGTTAGCTGAGCGCAGCTAGAACTTGTTACCTATGTGTCCAAATCCATATCAGACATGTATCCGAAATGAAGGAGGGGCACAATAATTACTAAGATTTTCTGGATTTCCATGATCGGTTTCCTTACACACTCACCAAACGCATGAGACATATGTTTGCACCACATTGATATCATCAATTGATGTGAAGCCTGCACTAATTTTCAGGCTCCTGTTGTGTTTAGAAAGTCAGTCTAGGTTTGCGTCAACAAATTACGGTACGGTGTCGGAAAATTCTATACCTCACAGGCAACTGTGGCTTATATCTATACATGATTGCCACCTGATCTGTGTTGCGGTTTGACACAAAGGCGGCACTAACTTACATAATACAAATGTATTCAGTAAGTTTGCGGAGCTCTTGCTTCCAAACAGCTTGCAATTGTGGTCCTTAACAAAGTAGAAATGTGACCCTGTATGTTTCAGTAGCATTCCACACACTGAACAACATTGCCGGCAGATACTGTAAAAATCAGCTAATGTCACTACAGATCATTTAAACGTGCACATTAATATGATTTGTACTCACCAACAGGGCTACCAATTACAATCCCCAGGTGGTCCAGCATATCTAGCTCCCTGGAGACAAGGTCAGCCCAGCAGTGCTTCAGCTGGTGGTCGTTTCTGGGTGTGTTGTAAATCGTTTGCAGACGATGCAATACCTTTGCCCACTGGATCCTCTGTGCCTCAGTGTGATACCCCTGTATCACACCCCCACCTGCCTCAATCATCAGGGGTAGGAAATGGCACAACAGCCAAATGAACCCACCCAGTTACTCCTCTCCCATCCTGCCAAGAAGAGGCCTACCCAACATAGGTGGTCATTACAACCATGGCGGACGGTGTTAAAGTGGCGGTATGACCGCCAACAGGTCGGTGGTAAAAAAATTGCAATTACGACCGTGGCGGAAATCGCCAACAAAGACAGCCACTTTAACACTCAAACCGCCACAGCGGTACAAACAAACAGCGCAGCGTCACCACCAACAGACAGGCGGGAGACAATGTGCCGCCCACACTATTGTGACAGGTCAATCCGCCACCTTCTCCGGGGCGGATTCACCGTGGATAAAAACACGGCGGAAACAGGAATCCCGAAGGGAAAACGCTCACCTCTACATACCCCACGAGGAACGAGGACACCATGGAACCGGAACTCCAAATTCTACCTGCAATAGTCTTCCTGCTCCTCTACCAGGAGCACGAATGCCGGCGGCGAAGACCACGGTGAGTACTGCACCTACAACACAGGGGAGGGGAGAGGCAAAAAACAGGGACACACAAACGCAATACGCAACACCCCCACCCCCAACCTCACCCACTACAACACACACACTAATACATCTTGATACATTACAGTTACACCCCCCAAGCCCCTCAGAAGAATACAAAGACAAAAGGAAATGATTGTAACAAATGTATATATACACCATAAAAAAATATATACACCAATAATACAAGTCCAGGTATTGCACCATTTATAGTCCGTGGACCACTGGGCCCAAAATGCATGGGCGAGGCCCACACTCAATACCCGATCAAGACAGAGAGAACACTGCAGGGGCATCAGATAGAAATACAGCAGGCACCTCAGGGGGAAGGGAAGGAGGGGCACCTCAGCCAGATGAGTGTACGACGCCAGATCCACGAGGGGGCTCAATGCCCACTGTTCAATCCTGGGGAGTGCAAAGCCACAGTCTCTCAAGTCTCTCAAGTGGGTGGGATGCCCACTGTTCAATCCTGGGGAGTGCAAAGCCACAGTCTCTCAAGTCTCTCAAGTGGGTGGGTTGCCCACTGTTCAATCCTGGGGAGTGCAAAGCCACAATCTCTCAAGTCTCTACAGTGGGTGGGTTGCCCACTGTTCAATCCTGGGGAGTGCAAAGCCACAGTCTCTCAAGTGGATAACAGTCTCCACTGGTTCTGGAGGGGGACTGGTGCCCAGAGTGCTTCATCCTGTGAAGGACAGAGGTAGTGGATGGATGTCTCCACTGGTTCTGGAGGGGGAGTGGTGCCCAGAGTGCTTTATCCTGTGAAGGACAGAGGTAGTGGATGGATCCCTCCACTGGTTCTGGAGGGGGACTGGTGCCCAGAGTGCTTCATCCTGTGAAGGAAAGAGGCAGTGGATGGATCTCTCCACTGGTTCTGGAGGGGGACTGGTGCCCAGAATGCATCACTCACCCCGTGACCGACCCAGTCGCGTCAGTGCCCCTGCCGCTCATGGGCTAGCGGTGCTTGAGTTGGCGGTCCTTCATGGCCCAGCGGTGCATGTGCTGGCGGTCCTTCATGGCCCAGCGGGGCTTTTGCTGGTGGTCCTTCATGGCCCAGCGGGGCTTGTGCTGGCGGTCCTTCATGGTCCAGTGGGGCTTGAGTTGGCGGTCCTTAATCGCCCAGCAGGGCTTGAGTTGGCGGTCCTTCATGGCCCAGCGGTGAATGTGCTGGCGGTCCTTCATGGCCCAGTGGGGCTTGAGTTGGCGGTCCTTCATGGCCCAGCGGGTCTTGTGCTGGCGGTGCCCTGTTCAGCGGTGCTTGTGCTGGCGGTCCTTCATGGCCCAGCGGTGCTTGTGCTGGCGGTGCCCTGTTCAGCGGTGCTTGTGCTGGTGGTCCTTCATGGCCCAGTGGGGCTTGTGCTGGCGGTGCCCTGTTCCGCGGTGCTTGTGCTGGCGGTGCCCTGTTCAGCAGTGCGGGTGCTGGCGGTCCTTCATGGCCCAGCGGGGCTTGTGCTGGTGGTCCTTCATGGCCCAGCGGTGCATGTGCTGGCGGTCCTTCATAGCCCAGCGGGGCTTGAATTGGTGGTCCTTCATGGCCCAGCGGTGCATGTGCTGACGGTCCTTCATTGCCCAGCGGGGCTTGTGGTGGCGGTCCTTCATGGCCCAGCGGGGCTTGTGCTGGCGGTCCTTCATGGCCCAGCGGGGCTTGAGTTGGCGGTCCTTCATGGCCCAGTGGGGCTTGAGTTGGTGGTCCTTCATGGCCCAGCAGTGCATGCGCTGGCGGTCCTTCATGGCCCAGCGGTGCTTGAGTTGGCAGTCCTTCATGGCCCAGTGGGGCTTGTGCTGGCGGTGCCCTGTTCAGCAGTGCTTGTGCTGGCGGTGCCCTGTTCAGTGGTGCTTGTGCTGGCGGTCCTTCATGGCCCAGCGGTGCTTGTGCTGGAGGTGCCCTGTTCAGCGGTGCTTGTGCTAGCGGTGCCCTGTTCAGCGGTGCTTGTGCTGGCAGTCCTTCATGGCCCAGCGGGGCTTGTGCTGGCGGTGCCCTGTTCAGCGGTGCTTGTGCTGGCGGGGCTTGTGCTGGGGGTCCTTCATGGCCCAGCGGTGCTTGTGCTGGCGGTCCTTCACTGATCAGCTGGGCTGGGGCTGGCAGTGGCCTCCTAGGCAGCTGGGCTGGGGCTGGCGGTGCCCTCCTGGGCAGCTGGGCTGGGGCTGGCAGTGGCCTCCAGGGCAGCTGGGCTGGGGCTGGCGGTTGCCTCCTGGGCAGCTGGGCTGGGGCTGGCAGAGGTCTCCTGGGCAGCTGGGCTGGTGCTGGCGGTGGCCTCCTGGGCAGCTGAGCTGGGGCTGGCGGTGCCCTCCTGGGCAGCTGGGCTGTGGCTGGCGGTTCCCTCCTGGGCAGCTGGGCTGGGGCTGGCAGTGGCCTCCTGGGCAGCTGGGCTGAGGCTGGTGGTGGCCTCCTGGGCAGCTGGGCTGGGGCTGTCGGTGGCCTACTGGGCAGCTGGGCTGGGGCTGGGGCTGGCGGTGGCCTCCTGGGCAGCGAGGATGATGGCGGTCTTCTCTGCCGTGCAGCTCTTCCCAGACTTGTCGGGTTTCTTGTGGCCCTTCCCCACCTTGGGAGGTGTCACAGCTGACTCCACACTCCCACCGGGACCCCTGGGAGTGGCTTTGGTGGCTGGAGTCTTCCCCCTCTCTCGCCGGGCACCGGCCAACTTCTGATGCTTCACAGGTGGGGGACTGGCTGTTCTGTGGCTCTGTGCCACACTGGCTGTCCTGGTGGCCGGTGCACTCCACATACCGGTGACTACAGGCACCAAAAGTCCCAGAGATGTTTTGGCTGAGGTTCTACTTCGGGACCTATGAAATGGAGGGGCTGGGGGAGGTGTGGGAAAGAGGTCAAGGGTGAACAGGAAAAGTTTCTTGGACACACTGGGACGGGTAGCTGGAGGGGGTTTGGGAGTGGAGGAAGAGGTGGTGGTAGTAGGAGGTGTACGTTTGGTGACTTTGGGTGCAGGTGCATGCCCTGGAGGCTGTTGTGAGGTGGATGGCTGTTGGGTGGTTGTGTGGCTGCGTTTGTGTACCTTGGGAGGGGGCGTCACAGACACACTGGGAGAGGACACTGGGGACGTGTGAATGGTAGTGGGGGTGGTGACTGCACGTGAGCGGGGTGTGCTGGTGGGTGTGCTGGTGAGGGACGTAGTGGCTGTAGTGGTAGTGCATGCAGGTGTGAGTGTAGACGAGACTGGGAGGGAGGAGGGAGAAAACGAGGAGGGGGACACAATGGAGGCAGTGGATGTTGGTGTGTCTGCATGTGTGTGTTGCTTGCGTGAGTGCCTGTGGGATGTGTGGTGCTTATGTTTGCCTGAGCTTCCCTTGTATGGTGCGGTGTGTGCAGGCTGGTCTGATGGTGTGCTTGGGATAGGCAGAGGTACAGGGGATTGGGTCTGGGTGGAGGAAGTTGGAGGGGGGAGGCTAGAGACGGGGACAATGGCTGCCATCAGTGCTGAGGCCAGAGTTTGAAAAGCTCGGTGAAGGGCCGCCTGACCAGAATGAATGCCCTCCAGGAATGCATTAGTTTGTTGCAACTGCCTTTCTACCCCCTGGATGCCATTAAAAATGGTAGACTGCCCAACAGTGAGGGACCTGAGGAGGTCAATGGCCTCCTCACTGAGGGCAGCAGGGGTGACAAGGGCAGGGGCTAAGGTGCCTGGGGCGAAGGTGATGCCCACCCTCCTGGGTGAGCGGGCACGGGGCGAAGGCAGGGGGCTGCTGGGAGGGCGGTGCTGGTACAGGGGGTGGCGGCTGTACCTGTAGATGCGGGGGGCACAGATGTTGCTGCACCACAAGGGAGCTCCCATCAGGGGATGTGTCCGTGTCGCTGGTGTCAGCTCCTGTCCCCGCCGTAAAGCTCCCCTCGCCCTCCGTCCCACTGGTGAATTCCGAGTCCGTAGTCTCGCCCTCCAGGGCCATGTGGGATGCAGCTCCCTCGTGCTCCGGTGCCACTGCTCCCCCGCCTGATGATGCTAATGCACACAAGAACAGGGAGAACACAAAAAGGGGGGGGAACGACGGAAGAAAGACATGTTGAGTGCATGGATTACCGCTACCGTTGGCGGACAAGACAGACACAGAAGCCACCTGCACTACGCCGCGCTTTTGGGCTCCACTGTTCAATTACTGGGAAATGGATAACAAGCCTATGGACGACATCTGCACACATAGATGACACAGGGGCATGAATAGCTGTACTTTGCAGTCCACGGAGGTGGGCTGGGGTGCCACATGGCCTGCCTTACGGAGGGGCCTTGCCTATGGAACTCGCCCGGGCCTAGGGAAACCCACAGCCCTCCTCCCCCACCCAGACAACTCCACTGCGCGCAAAATGAGCAGAATGAGAGTGTACTCACACCATTGTGTCTGCTGTGATGCCCTCAAGCGCCCATCCAATTCCGGGTAGGCCACCGCCAGGATCCTGAACATCAGGGGGGTCATGGTGCGACGGGCACCTCTCCCATGTTGGGAGGCCATCCCCAGCTGAGCCTCCACCTTCTTCTTGCTCCAGTGGGGAATGTCCTCCAATCTTTTCCGGCAGTGGGTGCTCCGTCTGTGGTAGACCCCCAGTGTCCAGACGTCCTTGGCGATGGCATGCCATATATCTTTCTTCTGATGGGCGCTGACCTACATGAAATGTACAGGGGAAGAAGAGAAGTCATTACCAACTGCACCGTCAAAGTGATTGGCCCCCATCCCTACCCTTGCCATGTGGCACATGCATTCACCGTCTTTCATGCACGCAGCACTCTGCCCCCTTCCTTCTTACATCCAGCCCTCTCCACACCGGCATAGCCCATACAACATGCTCCCTGTGTACTTACTTTATTGTCTGGAGGACCGTAGAGTAGCGTGTACTGGGGGAGGACCCCATCCACGAGCTTCTCCAACTCCTCCGATATGAAGGCAGGGGCCCTTTTCCCAGACGCACGAGCCATTGTCTCTTCCAGACCAAGGTCACAGCAGCACTTGCAGTGTAGGTCCTCTCCTATCGAAGATCAGGTATGGAGTGATTGAACAGATAGAAAATGGCAGTCACGTCCGCAGCGGTCTCGTCCGCTGCGGTGCGTACCATCACCGCCGGCGTACATCGTCATTGGCTCCTGGGACCCATAGGGTCCAATGTTAACCAATGCACCATTGCGCCACGGTCTCCGACTGCCTACCGCAACGGTGTACAACGCCAGCACAGTTACCTCACATCCCATTGTCCCACTTTAGAGGTCAGGCAGCCGCCATTACAGGGGCCCACATGGCCTCATTTTCAACTGCGTCACACATACCTAGGCCTAGTCTCAACACACATACAGGCCACCTTTTGTGTATGATTTGTGTTCTGTGTAAACTGTGGGTACGTACCTCTGAGTTGTTTGACTCTGCGCTCGCTGTTGTCCTTCATAGGCATCGTCCCCTGGTACATGTGAGGAGATGGCGGCATCCTCCGGTGTACCGACCATTGGTGGACCTGTCGACAATGGAGGAGTGACATTTGATAATCACCTACAGGTTTGACCGTGCCACAATCCAGGAACTCTGTACCCAGTTGGAGCCAGACCTGATGTCAGCAATCCGCCATCCCACAGGAATCCCCCCTCAAGTGCAGGTGTTGTCAGTGCTCCATTTCCTTGCAAGTGGGTCTTTTCAAACAACTGTGGCCATTGCATCAGGGATGTCCCAGCCTATGTTTTCCAACGTATTGTCCAGAGTGTTGTCTGCCCTTCTGAAACACATGCGGAGCTACATCGTGTTCCCTCAGGTGGAGGATTTGCCTACAGTGAAAGGTGATTTCTATGCCCTGGGACATATCCCCAACATCATAGGTGCCATTGATGGGACCCATGTGGCTTTGGTCCCCCCCCTCAGGAGTGAACAGGTGTACAGAAACTGGAAGAGTTATCATTCTATGAATGTACAGATGGTATGTTTTGGCAGACCAGTACATCTCCCATGTGAATGCCATGTTCCCTGGCTCAGTGCATGATGCCTACATCCTGCAGGATAGCAGCATCCCTTATGTGATGGGTCAACAACAGAGGCACCGTGTGTGGCTATTAGGTGAGCACCTGGAAGCAAGACAGTGGGAAAGGTTGTCTGGGTATATCCCTCCAGGTTAGTGTGTGTCTAACAGTTGTCCCTCGCCATTTGCAGGTGACTCTGGTTACTCCAACCTGTCACGGCTACTGACCCCAGTGGGGAATCCCAGGACCAGGGCAGAGGAACGCTACAATGAGGCCCATGGGCGAACTAGGAGTGTGATCGAGCAGACCTTCGGCCTCCTGAAGGCCAGGTTCAGGTGCCTCCACATGACAGGTGGATCCCTATTCTACTCACCAAAGAAGGTGTGCCAGATCAACATGGCTTGCTGTATGCTTCACAACTTGGCTTTGCAACGACATGTGCCTTTTCTGCAGGATGATGGTTCAGATGGCGGTGTTGTGGCAGCTGTGGAGCCTGTGGACAGTGATGAGGATGAAGCAGAGGAAGAAGACATGCAGAACAGGGACTCAGTGATCCAGAAATATTTCCAGTGAAACACA
This sequence comes from Pleurodeles waltl, assembly GCF_031143425.1. Taxonomy (NCBI): domain Eukaryota; kingdom Metazoa; phylum Chordata; class Amphibia; order Caudata; family Salamandridae; genus Pleurodeles; species Pleurodeles waltl. Next base: position 53,692,502 of record NC_090439.1, on the reverse strand, counting down.
GGTAAGAATACAATCCTGCCTACTACATGTACTTTTACACTACTACCTCTCACCTGTCTGTCGTTTTCACCCAGTGTATGGGTTGCCACTTCTCCTTATGGTTTCACAGATGTGGGTCCCACTTTGTGACATCTGCTTAAATGCGTGTGACATAGGTATGTTGACATTACTATTTCAAAAACATTTTGTCACTGTAATTGCAAATACACTATTTCGAAATCACAGACAGACTCCAGATCATTTTGTGCTTTAGGTGTGTTTATTTAAATGCAAAATATTGGAGGGGGAAGTTAAATGGTGAGGGGTGATGGCGGAGGAGTGTCCATGGCAGAGTCCAGTCTATTAATCTCACAGGTGCATTGCCCATATGGGCATAGGAAGTGGAGCTGGGGCAGTTTAATTATGGACAGGGTGACAAAGTGGGACAGTAGGAAGACAATCAGGGTGGTCTCATTTCGTGGCGGGGGTCTTGGCATTGTTCTCTGTCTTGTTCCTGGATCTCAGGGACCGTTTGCCAGGTGGTTCTCCCTCTGCAGGGGGTGGGGTACTGGTGTGGTGGTCCTGTGGCAGGGCGTCCTGTCCACTGGCGCCGGCGGAGGTGGTGGGCAGTTCATCGTCCATGCTAGTGTCAGGGGCCCCTTGTAGTGCCACAGTGTCCCTCCTGGTGTTGAGTACTTCCTTCAGCACCCCTACGATGGTGCCCAGGGTGGAGCTGATGGTTCTGAGTTCCTCCCTGAAGCCCATATACTGTTCCTCCTGCATGCGCTGGTTCTCCTGAAACTTGGCCTGTCCCGTTGCCATCGTCTCCTGGGAGTGGTGGTATGCTTCCATGATGGAGGAGATGGCCTTGTGGAGAGTGGGTTCCCTCGGCCTGTCCGCCCCCTGTTGCACAGCAGCCCTCCCAGTCCCCCTGTGCTCCTGGGCCTCTGTCCCCTGGACCGTGTGCCCACTCCCACTGCCCCCAGGTCCCTGTTGTTGTTGGGGTGGTGGGTTATCCTGGGTTCCCTGTAGTGGTGGACACACAGCTGATTGACGTGTCCTGGGGACGGGGGTATGGGGCCGCTGGGTGGGTGCTGTGCTGGTGTTTCCAGAGGGTGGAAGGTCTGTGGTGGCCTGTGCCTGTGTGAGGGGACCGACTGTCCAGAGGTCCCCGATGGTCCGGGCTGGTCATCTAGATCCAGTTGGACAGAGCTGCTGTCATCACTGTGGGCCTCTTCTGTGGGTGGAGTGGACATGTCTGGACCCTCCTGTCTGGTGACATTGGGTAGGGGTCCTGCAGGGGTGGAAAGGCACGATTATTGCATCTGTGTGTGCCATGGTGTGCAATGGGTGGGTCACCCTGTACCCCAGTGCTTCCATTCTTGTGTAAGACCTTCTGTGATAATGGTTTAGGGGGGTGTATGGCTATGTGCAGTGGGCATGCTTTAGTGATGGGTGTCCATGCTTTGGTGTTGCATGCAGGGCTTGGTGTTGGGATGTATGGTTTGTGATATTGGGACATTTGTGAGGAGTTGGAGTGATGGGGGTGAGGGCGAGGGTGGGGGTATGTGATAGCATGCAGATAGGGTGGGGGATGTAATAGTAAAGCTTTGACTTACCAGAGTCCATTCCTGCACCTACTCCTGCGGGGCCTTCAGGATGCAGAATCGCCAATACCTGCTCCTCTCATGTTTTTAGTTGTGGGTGAGGAAGTGGGGGTCCGCCCCCAGTCCGCTGAACCATCAGGTGGTGTCTTGAGACCACGGAACACAGCTTCCCCCGTAAGTCGTTCGACCTTTTCCTGATGTCCTCCCGATTTCTTGGGTGTTGTCCCACTGTGTTGACCCTGTCCACTATTCTTCACCATAGCTCCATCTTCCTTGCAATTGAGGTGTGCTGCACCTATGATCCGGATAGCTGTGGCTCTACCCGGACGATTTCCTCCACCATGACCCTGAGCTCCTCCGCCGAGAACCTGGGGTGTCTTTGCCGTGCCATGGGGTGGTGTAGGTGATGTGTGGGGTGGAGTGTGTGGTGATAAGTGTGGTGATATGTAGTGGTGTGTTGTGTGAGATGCTTGGAAGTTGTGTGGGTGATGGTGTTATGTGCCTGTGGATGCTGTTGTTCTTGCTGGTGCTGTCTCTCTCTGGTCTTCTTTTGGAATTTTTTGTTGTGGGGGTTTGTGGTAATGTGGGTGTGTGTTTTATATTGTAATGGGTGTGTGGGACTGGTGTGTGTATGTGTCTCAGGTGTGTGTATTTTGAATTGTCCAATGTGGGATGTTTTGTAGAAGTGTGTGTATTTTGAGCGCGGCGGTATGTACCGCCATTGGAATACCGCGGTTGAAAGACCGCCGCGTGGATTCGTGTGTCGTGATAGTCTGGGCGTATTTCTGTTGGCGTGACGGTGGAGGTTTTGTTATCGCCAGTTTAACACTGACCTTTGGTGTGGCGGACTTGTGTGGGTGTCTGACTTTTAGTAGATTCTGAGATGTGGGTCATAATAGCTGTGGCGGAATTCTCCGGCCGCGGCTGTGTGTTGCGGTCTTCTGCACGGCGTTAAGCGGCTTTTACCGCCAATGTTGTAATGACCACCTTAATGATACAAAAAGAGAAATATGGGTTAAAGGGGAAAAAAGGAGAATAGGGGGAAAGTAGGACAGGAAAAAATCAAATAAACTACTAACACATCCCAACTACACCCAAACTAACACTACCCACAACATCTCCCAACAAAACTAAGACAATAGTTTACAACATAAATGACCACAAAAAACACACAGACAGGATACCACAACAAGTTTTTAATCAATAAAAAGACCACATAGGAGACAAATTCACTAAATGCACAGAGACAAATCGAGACACAGCCACTCAGTAAGGAAATATCACAGACTGCAAAGTGAAAGTGAAAGTGAAAGTACACCCAGTGTACCTATTCTGTAAACAGGAGATCCTATGACAGCACTTCCTGCCTAAAATGCCGGGCGTTTTTATTGTCATGCGTCAAAATATTTTGACGCATACAGTCTGCGCGTCATTTTTTATTGACGCAAAGGAGTAGATTTAAGCATGCATCCATGTGGTTCAAATTTCTTCAAACTTAACCAATTTTTGGAGGTACAGCGTGGAAGATACCGCTCAGGGCCAATGGTTCTTTCAGGGCATTATGCGTCGTTTTTTGGGAATAAGTGTCATTTTTAGATGCATGTGCGTCATTTTTTGACGCGTATGCGGCAAAATTTCAGCCATTAACTGGGTTTGTCATTTTACCATTTTAATGGTACATTACAGTTGTGACAATACTGAGATAGGCTGATTGCACCCACTTTGGGCATGATGGTGCATGGGCACATGTGACACATCATACTACTGCGGACCATGATCCGCTACTTCATGTACAGGATTTTCACTCTTGACTGATGCAATAGATGGCCAAACGTGTGGCCTACATATATGTATTACACAAATTGGCCATTTTTGGTGTCAGGAGAGGATAGCAAGGTGACACACATAAGTACAATACCTCAATGCCTATGGCTCAATGTGTGTGCTTTGTCTACTAATAGTGTTGTTGACCCACTGTGTGACCATCACAAGATGCATTATTGCAAATATGCTTGTATGCATGTGGAGTCAATGTGTCCAACCCTCAGATGCAAGTCAGTGTGGAAATGAGAGAGGACATGTGTTAGTCATACATGTAGCAACAACTGCTGTGTGCACTTTCTAGTTTTTGGGTAGCATAAACACCACAAATGACAAAGCATGCACTGGATAGATAGCAGACAGTTGTTCATGTCAATGGTCCAAAACTTGGCCATCACATGTCCTGGAATTTTGGATACTGCTTCCTAGGCACTTGTTGGTGAACCCACCATAAGTCAGGCACATGTACATACTAAGTGGGTACCGTGTTTGTGACACGGAGAGCCAAAGATAAACCACATTTGTAATGTCACGCCACAGTTGAGGTCATATAACTGAGCCACAACTCTCTTGTGGCAGTGGAGGACCAGCAGACCAAGCAGCACGTGTTCACATATTTCCAGTGATCAATTGCACAGAGGTGTCTGGTTCATGTGTGTGGGCCAATGTTTAGCCTGTATATTTTTAGGGGTCTATGTTGTCACAGTTACTTCCAGGTCTAGTCATGAGTCTGTGGCGGCTATTCCTGTATCTACTGAGTATTCTTCGGAAATCAATGGAAGTAAAGCCAATGAAGATTTGAGAACCCACAGGGGGATGGTCCTACCCTGTCACTGCAGACGTGTTATGAGTCTGTCAACAGGGCAACCTTTGTGTGCTGAGTAAGATAATATCTCAGGATTCTTGTACCGGCAGGTGTCATTACAACATTTGTACACAGGTTTGCCTCTGAAATTCCCACTGCATCTGGGAACATCATAGCCTCTGTGCTGATCATTATCGCAGCTATTCACCACGCACGGCCCATCAATATGTTGTGAGCAATGTGAATCAGCGTGTGGACTGTCAGGGTCCTAACATGTGTGGACTTTTCATGCACATTATCTGACGTTGCTGGTTCTGCTGGAGGCACCATACCCAATCCCTGCATACGGCCATGGTACACTGTCACAATTTGTCACTCATGCATACATGAGACCCAGACAAGGGATAGGCCATGATTTGGGTATTTGGAGACAAGTTCCCAACAATGGTATGATAAATAAACAGATTATGCTATACAATGTATTTGAGTATGCATTGTATACCCACCTGCAAAATACTCCAGGAGGAATGTGAGGGTTGGGAAAGCAACAATGATACATATGTAGCCACAAGGATCCTTTAGGGTAATGCACAGACAGGAGCCAGTCAGGCTAACAGGATGCAGGGTTAATCAGCTTCCAGCAATTTCACAAGGTACATACTCAGTGGTCTAACTGAGACTGGCAGGAGGAGGAACAAGACAGTTGACATGGAAAACTGTGTTTGTCCTGTGTTTTGGAATGTGACACATTAACCCAAGGGCTGTGTTACACAGCTGATTGTTATGGAAATGCATAACAGTGTAATCGGTAAAATGACAGCTTCTATGCTGTTCCAAGCATCTGCAAGGGCAGTGCATGTTAAAATGGCTGGTCTGCATGGAGGTGCTCACAAGTGTGTGCTGCATCAGTCTCTCACAAGTCCTGTAGGTGAGATTCAAGTTCAAATGGCCAACAGTACCTTTCACATGGGAAGCAATCTACAGGTGATAACAGGGCTTAGAAACTACAAGTTAGTTCATTATTTAACCTGACATCCATGCAGACAGAAGTACAATGACTATGGCATACCATACTAAAGGGTGGAGGACACTGGATTAACACTGTGAGTCTGTGTGTGTGTAGAGGAGGTATTATCTAGGTACACATATTACCATTCCTTGGACCTCTTAAGACGGGTGGGGTGAGACCGGAAACATGGGTGTGTCAGGACTTAGGACATGGGCTGACATGTACATGGAATGTAATGTGCGCAATGCTTGTCATAGGTGTGGCACTTGAGCTATCTATGTTCTGCTCATATGGAATTATAGTCACACATAGTCCTTGCAAAGATAGGTGATGTAACAGTTACTGCTGTCAAGGGTCTGGCCATACATTAATGTTACTATTGCAATTGCACATCCACTGGCTCATGTATGATGCTTTTTGTTCCATTATTGACTGATAGTGTCTTAGTGTGTGCCATATGCTGCAATGAACCATGTTGCCAACATGTATGTGTGAAATAGGAGTGGTCCTCTGCTACTGCCCTTCAAAGGTGAAATGTACCGGATATATGTAATTTACAGTGTGTGTGAATGTGACTGTTGATACATACGCATCACAATTGCTTTGGAAATTTCTGTGTCCTGATCGGTATATCAACAATGCTCCATGAGGCTACACTCTTATTCTGATAGTTAGAGATAAAGGTGAGCAAAAACGATTACCCAGACCATCATATGCTGATTATTCTAGGTGTTTATTTACATATGTTAAAACAGTGGTGATGGTGAGTTGAGTCAAAAGAAATTGTTGACAATATGTTGGCGCCTACGCAATCCTTCAGCTGTGTTTGGGTGGTCCCCCTCATGTTGATGGCAAGCATTCTCCTCTTCCTCCTCTTCAGGCATTTGTGGCTCTGGTTCTAATAGGGGAATCTTCCTTCGTACACAAATGTTGTGCAGGATGGCACAGGTTAAATTGATCTTGCAGACCATTTCTGGTGAGTATAGGAGGCTGCCTCCAGTGATGTCGAGGCACCTGAATCTTGACTTCAGGATGCCAAAGGTCCTCTTTACTATGGTGCGACCCACCTATGTGCCTCATTGTAGGCATGCTCTGCTGCAGTGCTTGGGGTGGCAAATGGGGTCATAATCCATGGCTGGGTCCCATACCCCTGATCACCTGAAAGAGAAAATGATTGAGATCATGTTGATGTAGCTTGCCCCATTAATATCACCTTGCAAGGCAGTAGTTCTCTTGTGTTGTCTGTGACTCATTTGTGTTTTTGTTATTGTGTCGATTCCTAGGCTTCTATGATGTACCATCAGCATTGGGTTGGTTCCATGGCTGAACGAGTGTTTGGCTGTTGACCGGTTGTAAGCAGTATATTTTGAGAGTTGCTGTACAGTGTGTACTCCCTTGCAATGTGACTTGTGATACAGGTGTTCCTGTGTCTTCATTGGGGGTGAGATGATAGTTCCATACACAGAATCAATTCGACAGTGGTGGTAACACGTTTGCATCTATGTACCTTGGACATCCCATACATTTTGACATAGGCAATATATTAATTTAACCATCAGTGAGACCCTTACATTTCGCAAGGTGACCATTAGCCAAACTTCTCCGTATGTTGTGATAATTGACATCTTAACATTTGACTGTACACTAATTTCACATGTGTGACAAGTTCACTGCAGACCTATTTCTCTGCCCTTCGCAAGTTGACTCAGGTTGTAACATCTACCTAGACTACTGCACATGGTCTAGTTCAGCTGGCTAACTTGGTTGTGAGGTTGTCGTTTTGAGTTTCAGAAGGTCCGTATGGCAGTACATCTGTTTTGTGTGTGTTAATTTGTCACAATGGGTATGTGTAGGAATGTGCATCTTCCATACTGTCCCATCAAGATGTGTTCTTCGCACAGTCCACTTGCCTTTTGGTAGTGGGCAATGTGAGAGCAGGAGTGATGTGAGATATTAGAACGGCCTCAATGATTGCATGTGCCCTTTATTGTAGTCATCATAATGCTATGTGAGTCACGGTGTTTGACCTGCAGCAAATGACATTCCACACCCCTACACAGTACGTATTGGTTGGAAGGGTGTTTGATTGAGTGCTCTTGATGTGATATTGAAAGATTAATCTTCCAAGTTGGACTGCCAGTTGAGGCCATGTCATTGTCTTTGTGTTGTTTTAAATTGTTCCCTTGTGTCTGTGGAGTGGCATCTTTGTTATTTGGATCTGTCATTTGTCCATAGGTGTGTATCCAAATGAGTGAGGATATCAAACATGCCTAGCTGTGTCACAACCACAGTGTGTTCTTGTCCACAGGTCGATGTCGTGGTGTATGTGTTCTTTGTCCTAGAGGGTTGCTGTGCAGTGTGTATATAAGTAGGTTTCTGTACTTCCCAACAAGTAGTCCATTTCCATACCGGTCATCCTGGAAGTGTTGATTGATGGTGCAGTGACGAAAGATGAATGAATCATGCACACTCCCAGGATACTTTGCCACGATGTTGGTGATCAATTCCTGGTGATCGACAATGGCCTGCACATTGATGGAGTGTGTGTGCTTCCTGTTGAGGTATAGTTGTTCAGTTGCAGCAGGTCGCACAAGGCGTACATGTGTGCAGTCAATGGCACCAAGGACGTGTGGGAATCCATTAATGAGGTAAAACCTCTGTTTTGTCTCCTGCTCCTTCTGCTGTGTGTTGGGGAAGCAGATGTGGCGGGGTGTGAGTGTGATGATGGCATCCAGTACCTTGGGCAGGAAGGCAGAGAATGATGGCTGTGAGATCCCAGCAACCAGGGCGCCATTGGTTTGAAAGGAGGCACTTGCCAACATGTGTAGTACAACTTGGTTTCTGGTGGGATGGTGCAGGGTGTCTGCAAGTGTGGTGCCAACTGTGGCTCACTGTTGCGCAGCAGCTGCTGAATGGCTTGCCAGTTCAACCTGTACCTCTCAATGATGTCATGTTCCCTGAGGCCATGAAGGGTTGTCCTGGTGGGGAATATCCTCTCCTGCCTTCTGTGTTGCCTTTGGGGTCCCTGCTGGTGTTGTGGAAGCTGCTGTTGCTGGTCCTGTGCTCTGTGTCTTGCGTGCACGCTGGATGAGAAGCACTTTCATGTCTTCCTTTTGGAGCTCTGCTGCTGCTTCTGTGAGTTTTCAATAAATACAGGTGTGTTTGCCCCATTTTAACGCCTGCCCTGACCCAGGCATTAATTTTTGACACAAATCGGGCTGTGTGGCTTTTTCCGCCTCCGCCTCACGGTCGTGTGGGGTTTTTGCATGGTAGCATAAATAAGCGCACAGGTGTTTGTGTCATTTTTTGGAGGGGAATGCCTACCTTGCATGTCATTAACGCAAGGCGGTTTCCTGCATCCAGAAAATGATGCACACGGTGGGATTTTGATGTCCTCTGGCGTCAAAGTTTAAATGTGGTGCACGGTTTGCGCTGAATGTGCGTCAAAAGTTTTGATGCACATTCGGCGCAGACAGAGTATAAATATGCCCCTTTGTCACTATCTAGCTCGGCATGGATAGCACTGTGCTGATCCAATGCTTAAAAACTTTGCTAGATAAGCAGACATTTGAGGTGAGCAAATCCAGAGTGTCGCTGGTGTTGCAGTGTGCTCCTTATTAGAGCTGCTCTCCACCTAAACTTGGGAACTACCCAGAGTTCTCTATTCTTTTTTGCATATATATATATATATATATATGTATATATATATATATATACAAACACACATAGATATATGCCTACTTTCATATTTATTTGTGTGCGTATATATCTATATATATGTGTGTGTGTGTGTGTGTGTGTGTGTGTGTGTGTGTGTGTGTGGTATTCACTGACTAAACCAAAAGTTTACAGGGTCTTTATAGTTAGGTTCTGAGCTTACTCGTACAAAACCAAAGAAACTTAGCAGTTATAGTTAGAGTTCTTTCAAGTAATTATAACTTGCGCCCTAAGGCAACTATAACTTGCGCCCTTGTCATACACGATGTTGCAGTGGTAATATCAACGATGCCATACAAGTTTTCATCAATGATTTAATTTGTGGAGTAATTAGCTGTGCATGGCGAAAGCAAGAGTTATAGTTATCTTAGGGCACGAGTTATAATTACTTGAAAGAACTCTAACTATAACTGCTGAATTTCAGTGGTTTTGCACAAGTAAATTCAGAACCTAACTAGAACATCCCTGTAACCTTTGGCTTATTCAGTGAATTTTTATGTTTTTTTTAATGTAAATTAATTTTAATTACTATACATTATTATAACCCCTATCACACACAGCCTTCATTCATGCGAAGCAGGGGTTGGTCCGGTCCCATGGCCTGGCCTAAAGCCAGGCCTTGCAGCCAAGGACCTATAACCACATAATCCCACACCATGCACTTGGCCACATGGCCTCCCTCAGTGAATCTGTGAGTGGGTGCGTGAGTATCTCAGTGGTTCGGAAAGTGGGTGTGTGAGTCTGTGAGTGGGTCTGAGAGGGTGCATGAGTGCCTAAGTTGGTTTATGAGTTGACACAGAAGTCTCTGAGTTCATGTATGAGTGAATGAATTAGTGTATGAATGAGTATGTGAAAATGCACAAATTTTCTAGAATATCGCGCATGGGGATGCAAAATTATTTTAACCCCATAATTTGCCTTTAAAACACATCTATATCACACCCCTGGGGTCAGGGTGCCTTCACCCTGACCCCTTATGCCACTTTCGATTAGGATTTTTACCCTTGGTGACTGTGTCCATTGAAATGAAATGGCGGCTGCAACTTTCAAGTCAGGTTGCGGTCAGCCAATTACAGTGCTTCTGTTTTCATGCGCAGTCGCAAAAAATCATAAATTTCTGCTAAAGAGTAAAAAAATAATCGTGAAGTTGCCACAGCTAAGCATATACAAATATGGATTTCCCTACATTTCTGAAAACTATTGAACGGATTTACATCAAATACGTTCAAATGCAAACTGCGTACCGAAAGGTAGCTTTCTGTCACATTTGGTGTAAATCAGTCCAGTGGTTAGAGCTGTAGTCATGCCTACAGGTACTATGGGAATTAATGAGGAAAATACAACTTTTCTCATCCCCCTTTTTCTTGGTCCCCACTTCACAGATCACCCTGAAACTTTCCATGTGCAGCAATAATTAGTGTGACATTTTTTTACGAACATTTTGTGAAGATTCGTCAAATGGTGCCAAAGATATTGACAACTCAAAAAACGCTTTTTCTATGGAAACGTGGTCCTAACTGTAACTAGTAACTAAATAGTGGTGACCTCCATTAGGTTTTATATATATATATATATATATATATATATATTTGCCAACAATACTCCTGTTACATGCAGAGAGTTCCCGGACACCAAGTGGAGGTCCAAAAACTTTTTTTATTCACCAATGCTTCCTCCCAGAACAACGCGTTTCAGCCGTAGCCTTGATCACGTAACAATTGAGAGTGTTTCACAACCAACTATATACCACACCCAACATGCACATAAGGGCAAAAATAAAAGAAGGACTATCAGATCACCCAGCTATTACATAGTGTGCAAATGTCAGCCCCATCTTGGAGTGTCTAAAATAGCCCATACGCTGTAGCAAAATTGATCTTACAATTGCAGAATTATCCACATCATTTACTCTCTTTATATATTGATTACATTTCTATATGGTCCTCCAAATTACCTACATATTACATATAAAATATAAAATATTAAATATTAAATATTATTGATAACCCAAAAGGTCAAAACAATTTATTGCATTCATTAAATATGCGATATTAAATATTACATATTACATATTAAATATTATTAATATCCAAAATGGTACAAACCGGTTTTTAAAAGAGCATACTATACACTGGATAACGTTCTGTTCCTAAAATATCCACATCCGTTTCTCTCATTGACCTATATATAATTATAGTCATTTGACTGACCTTCATATTAAATATTAAATATTCAAATATTCTAAATGCTGTAAATATCAGAAGATAATCCAAAGCTGTAAAATATTATATATATCGGATAACATTGTGTTCCTAAGCACATAAATGCCCATTAGTATACAAATATATCTTGACAGCCCTATGTTGTTATTCAAAACAATTTCTATGCATGTATACAAAAATGTGTCTCTTACTCCGTACCACATATCAAAAAACCACCCACAATGTCACATCTATCACAAAACGATTTCTTTCTCTATAAAAAACCCACAGAAATAAATAAAATATATTAAAATGACTGACGAAAAATATATATATATCTACACATATCCAGCAGCTTCAATTAACCTAAATGCACATTCATCTCCTCACTTGAATTTAAACACCCAGGGCTCAGGGTGTTGAATCTAATAATCAATTTTGATTCCAAAATCCTCATCTTCTTCTCTCTGTTACCTCCCCTGATACTGGGTTTTATCTGATCAATGACTGCAAAGCTCAACAACCTCTCATCCCCATTATGTTTGTCATGGCAATGCCTTGCCACTGGGTATGTTCGATCAAAGTTGCGAATCGCTCGGATGTGTTCAAGAACCCTCTTTTTAGCCTTGTGTATTGTGCTGCCCACATACAGTTTCCCACACGGACACATCAAACAATAAACACAGAAATCTGTATTGCAATTAAAGTGTCCTCGAATTTGATACGTCCAATGCCCATTCTCATCACCAACTTTGAGGCAATTTTTACTATATTTACATGCCTTGCAATATCTGCAGCAGAAAAAGCCCACAGAATGATCAAGGGACATAGCTCTAACATTAGCCCTAGTTATTCTATTGTGGCTAAGATCATCTCTCAATGATCTGCCCTTACGAAAGGTAATCGCAGGCGCCTCCGAGATAGTGCTGCCTAGGGTGGAATCATTCTGTAATATATGCCAACTCCTATTCAGAATCTTTCTCAGGACCTGTGACTGATTAGAATAAGTTGTAATGAATCTTATCTTTTGATCACCTGTATCCGAATCCACTCTAGGGTATATCAAATTTTCTCTCTTTATGTTATCCGCCTTATTTTTAGCTTGAGGAATCATTTTACTCCTATACCCCCTCTCCAGAAAACGTGAGAGCATATTGTCACTTTCTTTCTAATAATCCTCCCAAGTGCTGCAAATCCTGCGGGCTCTTAAAAATTCCCCAAAGGGAATACTGGCAATGAGATTTGGTGGATGGGCACTGTTTGCATTTAATATGCTGTTACCAGCCGTCAATTTTCTGTGAAGTTTGGTATTTAATGACTGCTCTTGAACTATAACTTCCAGTACTGTGATCAAGACCAGTAGGTCGAAACGCATCAGTGGTGAAGGATGGTGATTTAATCCTGACTGCAATAAAAATAAATAATTTCCTCCTGGAGTGCGGTGGTGAAGTTGCTTGCAACTGTTTGTTTTTGGATATATATATATATATATATATATATATATATATACACACATATACATGGTTTGTATCTACCTTTACATTTTTTACCATGAAAAAGTAAGGGCCATATTTATACTTCTTGACGGAAAACTGCGCCGGCGCAGTTTTGCGTCAAAAATATTACCGCCGGCTAACGCCATTTTGGTGCGCCGTGCGGGCATCATATTTATACTTTGACGCACGGCGGCGCAAACCACAGGTGGGAGTCATTATTTATGACGCACACCGCAGCGTCAAGTCGTAAAGCAAAACGACGTTAACGTGGCAGAAATTACTGTGGGTTGATTTACGTCCCCGCAAACCGGATATGCACCGTTTTATGACGCAATAGCATCAAAAAAAACCGCGAACACTGCCATTTCAACAGAGGAGAGACAAAATGGATCCCAGATGCCACTAAGAGACCCCAGGAAGATGACAGCAGACCAGGAACCAGCCAGGAGGACCCACACAAGAACCAGGACACTTTTAAGAAGAAAAGAAAGTGTCGCTTTAGTGCAGAGGAACATGAAATTCTGGTTAAAGAGGTGATGGAACACCAGCACCAACTGTTTGCCACCTCAAAGTTGCCAATCAGTAGGAGAGAGGCTATATGGCAACAAATTGTCGACAAGATTAACAGTGTGGCAGAAGTACGCAGAACAGTCATCGAGTGCATGAAACGCTGGCATGACTGCAAGCACAGGACCAAGGAAAAGATGTCCAGGAACAGGAAGGCAGCACTGCAGACTGGAGGGGGGAGTCCAGCACACCAGGAGGCCCTGGACCACATGGAGGAGATGGTCGCAGCCGTCATCCCTGAGCAGATCGTCACAGGGATTCAAGGACAGGACAGCGCAGACTACAAGGAGACAATGCACATGCAGGGTAAGTCGCATGGGGAATTAAAATGCAAAAATGTCATCTACAACCGGGGGGGGGATACCGACCACAAAATGCATGGAAGTCATCTTATACATGGAGTGGCATGGGTAAAGGGTCACGGCAGGGGGGCATGGCCTGTTCTGAGAATACCTGGGGCACACCATTACACAACACCAACAACAGTCCCATGGGGGCATGCTGTCATGCCAACAATGGAGCAAAGGGAAAGCCACACCAGGAGGGAAGGCCACAACGTCAAACTGACATCCCAGCACACGTCAGCCACTATACCCCTACATTAACTCGGGCCCTCTTAACAACCTCTAGCCATACCGACAACTGGAATGTAACTGCGACAACAGTTGCCACTACCACCTCCGCTCTGTGTGCAGCTCAATTAGCCATTGGATTGGCAGTAACATCCCCATGGATCATACACACTTTAATTTTGGAGTGAGGATGACAACTTCAACAATCCCCAGAAACAAGACAAAGGCCCCAGTACTCTCAAATGTCAATGCCCATAGTTGTCGCAAACATCAGCCAATGTAAACAACAATAGGAGCCACACAGCACTAAGGACACACCCATTCTGCATATGTCAGGGTCCATCCTGTGCCTGGGTAACAATGCAACATCCCAAATGTCATACTTCACAGACAATAGCATTGGGGGGAGACACATGTAACTGGTCACTGACATATACCTGCACAGTCAGAGGAGGAAATAGGACACTGATACGATTATCAGGGCAATCCAATGTAACACACTTTCTCCAACATCAGCAGTACACATTACCAATGTCAACATCCATATCAGATCATAACATTGCCATGCATAGGATATGCCACATGTCAAATATATTTAAGTAGATGTGAAAGATCAGAGATTGGGGCAGGTCCAGATTGTTAAGTGTTCTGCCAGGGCCATCAGAACACCCACAGCCAGTGAAAGGTCTCACCATGAGAATGGATGTAGATGGAAGCTTGAGTAGGACAAGAAGGTGGCAATTCTCTATTTGGCCTAAACCAACACCTAGAGGCGATGATGCTGACAAGTCTAATAACTCAATAACATACATGTGGCATGCAGGTGGGCCATAGTCCTGGAAGAATGCCCATCTGAAGGACTGGAGCAATTAACACAAAACAAGATCACAAAGCGAATTCATCAAAAGGCATGCACGTCACATCAAAATTGCCACAACACAGACACACTAATTGTACCCTGTTTCATTGCAGAGGAAGATGGATCTCCTGCGGATATACCTGTCCCAGATTTCCCTGATGACATGGATGATGAGCCGATAAACATTCCCCAGGAGACTATCCAAAAGGTCCTTGAAACCCTCCAGACCCCACCTTCAGTCACAAGGAGGAGCACAGAACAAGCAGCCATCGCAGAGGATCCACCCACCACCCCAATTGTAAGACCTGCCAGCTCCAATACAGCTGAGGACTCAGACGACACTGGCACCAGCTTTGAGAGAACTGTAGTTGGAGTACAGCGGGAGCTGGCCAAGGCGGTGCGGGTGGGGATGCAAACTATGGCAGCCAGCCTTGAGGGGATGCGTTCGTGCATGATGTCATCTGCAAATCAGGCAGCAGCTATGCAAGCCCTAACATCTAACTTGCAGGAACTGCAGAAAACCCAGAAGGAAATCAGCACAGCTGTAATACAGTTGACCCAACACCTACAACAGCAATCCTGTCAACACGTGCACGAATGCAACATTGAACCCCTTATGGCCGACCTGGCTGCCTACCATCAGGATGTGGCTGCTATTTTCAAGAACCAGCAGATACTCCTTGCTGCAGTACTGCCCTTAAGACCTTCACAGGGAGCAGCGACCGGGATGTCTGACTCCACATATTCTAACACTGAGGTGTTTGTTGCCCCTTCACAACCGACAACAACAAGGACAGAGGAGGCAACACACACATCAGAAGAAGAAGACATGGAACAGATCACATTCACAAGGAAAATTACCCGGAAGCACTAGTCCCTGCCACATGGCCAATATTTACCAAGGGCCTGCGCTTTGTAACTTGCCAGTCTTGCAACGACTGTACTCAAGCACTGTTCTGCAAACCACTGTATATCTTGTCACCCAGCCCAGTGATTGTCTCTCTCCTACTAATTGGCAAATTCTGTCCCTCTGCACCATCTGAAACAGCAACCCCAGCATGTCAAAAGCATTTTGGTAACCCCTTGTGTTGGATCACAATGTAAGATGTCACTATAATGGACTCACAATCATGGACAATGTACAGATTGCACTACATCACTTTTCAATAAATAGCACTTACACAACAAATCTGTCTCTGGGTAATGTGACATATCAACTGTGCAGTAGATAACTGAAATGTGCCTACCGTCAAATTACAACAGTCAAAATGGGGAGCACCCTGTCTTCCATTCCAGCATTAGTGACCCCAAGGCATCATGGTAAATGCAGTCATTAGCACGAATTTGAATAGAGTTTTGAAAGTTTTTCACCATAAGTTGGTGTGGCGAGTGCCGTATCTTCGGACACGTGTTTCTGGCTATTTGGCCGTCATCAGCAAAGAGCAACGTGTAGCTGGCGCGGTTGGTTGAAATGCCGCCTTGAAAATATTCACAAGTTTAAGTACCACTCAAGAAGGTGCACAGGTGCTTCACCTGAGCTCGTCAGCTCAGAGGCTCATGGGAACCTTAATTACAACAGTCAAAATGGGGAGCACCCTGTCTTCCATTCCAGCATTTGTGACCCCAAGGCATCATGGTAAATGCAGTCATTAGCACGAATTTGAACAGAGTTTTGAAAGTTTTTCACCATAAGTTGGTGCGGCGAGTGCCGTATCTTCGGACACGTGTTTCTGGCTATTTGGCCGTCATCAGCGAAGAGCAACGTGTAGCTGGCGGGGTTGCTTGAAATGCTGCCTTGAAAGTATTCACAGGTTTAAGTACCACTGAAGAAGGCGCACAGGTGCTTCACTCGAGCTCGTCAGCTCAGAGGCTCACGGGAGCCTTAATTACAACAGTCAAAATGGGGATCACCCTGTCTTCCATTCCAGCATTTGTGACCCCAAGGCATCATGGTAACTGCAGTCATTAGCACGAATTTGAATAGAGTTTTGAAAGTTTTTCACCATAAGTTGGTGCGGCGAGTGCCGTATCTTCGGACACGTGTTTCTGGCTATTTGGCCGTCATCAGCGAAGAGCAACGTGTAGCTGGCGCGGTTGGTTGAAATGCCGCTTTGAAAGTATTCACAAGTTTAAGTACCACTCAAGAAGGTGCACAGGTGCTTCACCTGAGCTCGTCAGCTCAGACGCTCATGGGAACCTTAATTACAACAGTCAAAATGGGGAGCACCCTGTCTTCCATTCCAGCATTTGTGACCCCAAGGCATCATGGTAAATGCAGTCATTAGCATGAATTTGAATAGAGTTTTGAAAGTTTTTCACCATAAGTTGGTGCGGCGAGTGCCGTATCTTCGGACACGTGTTTCTGCCTATTTGGCCGTCATCAGCGAAGAGCAACGTGTAGCTGGCGGGGTTGCTTGAAATGCTGCCTTGAAAGTATTCACAGGTTTAAGTACCACTCAAGAAGGCGCACAGGTGCTTCACCCGAGCTTGTCAGCTCAGAGGCTCACGGGAGCCTTAATTACAACAGTCAAAATGGGGATCACCCTGTCTTCCATTCCAGCATTTGTGACCCCAAGGCATCATGGTAAATGCAGTCATTAGCACGAATTTGAATAGAGTTTTGAAAGTTTTTCACCATAAGTTGGTGCGGCGAGTGCTGTATCTTCGGACACGTGTGTCTGGCTATTTGGCCGTCATCAGCGAAGAGCAACGTGTAGCTGGTGGGGTTGCGTGAAATGCCACCTTGAAAGTATTCACTGGTTTAAGTACCACTCAAGAAGGCGCACAGGTGCTTCACCCGAGCTCGTCAGCTCAGAGGCTCATCCAAGAGAGACATCCAAATCCTGGCTACTTAAGGACTGCATTACCAGTCAAACATGCCTTGTGGCCATGACACATTAATGACACATAGGTACAATGTACAGAGGGAGGGCCAGGGACTTTTGTAAGCCCCCCTGTTGTTACATTTGATTCAATTTATGTGGCCCAGCTATGGTGATTAGAACCAACCATGGAGATGTGAAGCCATGTGCATACACTTGGACTGCCATCCATATTTGTAATGTGGCACAACTAACTCCAACAAACATTCTAAGATGTTAGCTGAGGGTACTTTACACCTTTTCACAATGTTTTCAAATCCAGATCTGACATGTATCCAAAAAGATCAAGGAACACAATAATCCCAAACATTCATAGTACTTCCGTGAATGCTTTCCTTACACACTCACCAGACTCACATGAGACATATGTCTGAGCCACTTTGCTATTCAATTGACATGAAGGCAGCACTCATTTTCAGCATCATGTAGTGATTTTAAAGTCAGTCTAGCTATTGCCTCAAAACAGTTAGCCAATATGTTGGTACATCTTAACTTCTCTGTCAATAGTACCCTATATAGACATGACTGGCTCCTATTTTGTTTGGTTTTCTGACAAAAAGGCCGCACCAATTTACTTCATGGAAAAGTATCCTGTAAGTTTGCTGAGCACGTGCTACCTGACAGCTAGCAATTGTGATCCTTGCCATAGTGCATCAATTATCCCTTTATGTTTCCCCAGCATTACACACAGTCAGCAAGTTAGCTGGCAGACATTGTACTAATCCCCTTATGTCACAACAGAGCATTTAATAGTGCACATTTACATGATTAGTACTCACCAACAGTGCCACCAATCATGATTCCCAGGTGGTCCAAGAGATCCTGCTCCCTGGTGATGAGGTCAGCCCACCGGTGCTTCAGCTGGTGGTCACTCCTCTGGCTGGCATACACATGCTGCAGGTGATGCAGCACCTTTCCCCACCGGATTCTGCGCGCCTCTGTTGGATACCCCTGTATCATGAGTGGCAAGAATTGGCACACAAGCCAGATGAACCCCCCAACTCCTCTTCACCCATCCTGCCAAGACGTGGCCTACCAGACATACTTGATAAAGTGAAAGGGAATAGGGGTAAAAGAAATAGAAAGGGGAAAAGGGGGAAAGTAGGGGGTACAAATACAGATGAAAAGTAAACTTAACCACTAAAAGAGCCCAACTATCCCCAAACTAACACTACCCACAACAGACTCCCACAAACAACAAAAACACAAGATAAATGGACAAATGTAGACAAAACACAGTAGTACAGTATACAGCAACAATATTTATTTCACAAATGGAATTTACAGATAGCACACAGGACAAAAAAGCACAAAATCTCAGGACACCACTCTCTACACAGCCACACAGTCTAGAAGGATCATAGACTGCAAAGTGAAAGTGAAAGTACACCCACTGTACATGATCTGTGAACAGGATATCCTATTACATCACTTCCTGTATGAAAAGTCCCGCCTTTTTTGCGTTATGCGTAATTTTTTGTCTACCAAAACTGTCTTTGCGGCATTTTTTTTACGCACAGGAGTGAAAATTAGCCCGCATCCACATAATAGTACATGGCCTGTACAAATATCTGGATGCGGGCTAATTTTCACTCCTGTGCGTCAAAAAAAAACGACGCAAATACAGTTTTGGTAGACAAAAAATTACGCATAACGCTAGGAATGTCAAAATTTCAGTGCATTAACTGGTTTTGGGCAATTTTTTTGTTTTTTTGTAATTTTACATTTGGGACACATCAGAGATAGGCTGATTGAAGACACTATGGAGTTGATGGTGTATGTTCACATGTGTGACATCATACTGCAGCGGACCATGATCCTCTACTCCCTTCACAGTATTTTTACGGTTGGCTGACGCAATAGTTGGTCATAAGTGTGGCCTACATATATGTGTTGCACAAATTGTGCATGTTTGGCATAAGGAGAGGATAGCAATGTGACGCACATATGTACAATACCTAAATGCCTTTGGCTCAAATTTGTTCTTTGGCAACTAATGTATTTGTTGACCAAGTGTTTGTGTATCACATGAAGCATATTTGTACATATGCTTGTATGAATGTGACGTCCATGTGTCCAATCCTTAGATGCAAGTCATTGTGGAAATGAGAGAGGGCATGTGCTAGTCATACATGTAGCAACATCCGTAAAGTGGACTTCCAAGATTCAGGGTCACGTAGACACCACATGTGACATAGCATGCACCAGATAGATGGCAGATGCTTGTTCATGTCAATGGTCCACATTTTATACATCCTATGTCCTAGAGTATTGGTAACAGCTTCCTAGGCACTAGTTGGTGAATCCCACAGTGAGTCATACACATGCATTGAGGAAGTGGGTACCATGTTGTTTGCACAGACAGACAAGGGTGAATCTCAAATGTATGATGACACCACAGTTAAGGCCATAGAAGTGAGCCCCAACTATCCAGTGGCTGTGGTGGACCAGCATACAAGACAGCATGTGTCCACATATTTCCAGTGATCAATTGTACATAGGTGTCTTGTACACGTGTGTGGTCCAATGATGATCCTGTATATTTTTGGAGGTGTAATTTGTCACAGTTCAGTCCAGGACTCATCATGAGTCAGTGGCAGCTATTCCTGTATCTACTGAGTATCCTTGGTTGATCAATGTGAGTAAAGTGGATGTGGACATGTGAACCTACATGGGGATGGTCCCACCCTGCCACTAAAGACATGTAATGAGACAGTCAACAAGGCAACCTTGGTGTGCTGAGTGAGATAATGTCTCAGCTGTCATGTTCAGGTTAGCCTCTGCAATTCCCACTGCATCTGGGAAAATCATAGCCCCTGTTCTGATTATTCTTGCAGCTATTCACCACACACAGCCCATCACTATGTTGTGAGCACTGTGATTCTGTGTGTGAACTGTCATGGTCCTGACATGTGTATATTTGTCATGGACATTATCAGAGGTTGCTGGTTGTGCTGAAAGCCCTGTACCCAATCCCTGCCTAGGGCCCTGGGACACTGTCACACTTTGTCATTCATGCATAAATGCGAACCAGACAAGGGATGGGCCATGAATTTTGCTTTTCCCAGAGGATTTAACTGAAATGGTACAGTTAAAAGGCAGATGATGCTATACAATGTATTTGTGTATGCATTGAAGAAGCCCATGCCCAATACCCCCTGATGAATGAGAGGTTTGATAACGCAAGTGTGGTACATATGTAGACACAGGGATACTTTGGTGTGACGCACAGACAGATGCCAGTCAGGCAGACAGAATGCAGGGTGATTCAGGATCCAGCAATTTGACAAGTTACATAATCAGTGGTCTGGCTGAGACTTTTTGGAGGACAAACTAGAGAGTTGACATGTCAAACTCTGTATGTCCTGTGTTTTTGAAGGTGACAAATGAACCCAAGGGCTGTGTTACACAGCTTAATTAGTATCAATGTTTAACGGTGTAATTGACTAAATGGTAACTCCTATGCTGTTCCAGGCATCAGCAGGGGCAGTGCTTGTTGAAATGGGTGGTGTGCATAGAGGTGATCACAGGTGTGGGCTGCATCAGTTTCTCACCAGTCCTGTAGGTGAGACTTGCTTTCTAAGGGCCAACAGACATTTTCACACGGGAAGCAATCTACAGGTGCTAACAGGGCTTTGAAACTGGAAGACAGTGTATAAATTAACCTGACGTCCATGCAGTCAGATGTTCTATGACAATGGCATACCATAGGAAAGGGTGTAGCACACTGGATTGCTAATGTTGGTCTGTGTGTGTAGAGGAGGGAATATCAGGGTACACATCTTAGTATTCCAAGGACCTGTTCTGACAGATGGGTTGTGACCAGGTGCATGGGTGTGTCAGGAGTTAGGAAATGGGCTGACATGTACATGGAATGTCATATGTGCAATGCTGCTCACATGTGTGGCAATTGCACTGTCCCTGTTCTGCCTCTATTGAACTCTGTTCACAGATAGTCCTTGCAAATATTGGATGCAGTTGGACTTACTGCTGTCAAGGGTCTGGTCAGACATTCCTGTTACTGATGCAAACGCATATTGACTGCCTCATGTATGAGGCTTGTTTTACCCTTATTGAGTGATGGTGTCTTAGTTGTGTTCCAAATGCTGCGTTGGACCTTGATTTCAACATGTATGTGTGAAATAGTTGTGGTCCTCTGCTATTGGCCTTCAAAGGAGAAATGTACATGATATATGTCATTAACAGTGTGTATATGTGACCATTGTATGTTAGGCATCATATTGGCTCTGGGATGTTCAGTGTCCTAATCAGTATCTCAGCAATCCTCCATGAGGCAACACTCTTTGTGAAGTAGAGATGAAGGTGTGCAAAAATGAATAGCCAGACCATGATGTGGTGATTATTATAGGTGTTTATTTAAATTAATTAACTAAAGTGGTGAAGGTGATTATATTCAAAAGAAATTGTTGACGATCTGTTGCCGCCTGCGTATACCAGCGGCCGTGTTCTGTAGTTCCCCCTCATGTTGCAGGCCAGCATCCTCCTCTTCCTCCTCTTCAGGCATGTGTGGCTCTGGTTCCAGGAGGGGAATGTTCCTTTTGATGCAAATGTTGTGCAATATTTCACAAGTTATGATGATCCTACAGACCATCTCCGGCGAATATAGGAGGCTACCACCAGTGATGTTTAGGCACCTGAACCTTGACTTGAGGATGCCAAAGGTCCTCTCGACAATGCTGCGTGTCCTCCTATGCGCGTCGTTGTAGGCACGCTCTGCAGCAGTACTCGGGTTGCCAAATGTTGTCATAATCCATGGCTGGATGCCATACCCCTGATCAGCTACAGGAGAAAATGATTGGGATCATATTGATGTAGCTGGCCCTATTGATATTACCTTTCATGGCAGTAGTTGTCTTGTGTTGTCTGTGACTCTTTTGTGTTATAATGTAGCATCCTAGGCTTGTAGGATGTACCATCTGCATTGTGTTGTTTCCTTGGCTGAACGAGTGTTTGGCTGCTAACCGGTTGTCAGCAGTATGTTTTGGGATTTGCAGTACAGTGTGCCCTCCCTAGCATTGTGACTTGTGATACAGGTGTCCGTGTGTCTTCACTGGGGTTGAGATGATAGTTCCATACACAGGTTAAAATTGACAGTGTTGTTAACACGTTCATATCAATGTACCCTGGACATCCCATACCTTTAGACTTATGCAATGGATTAATGTAAAGGTCATTGGGACACTTAAATTTTGGAAGGTGACATTTGTGCAACCCACTCCACACGTTGTGATCTTTGAAGTCTTAACATTAGGCTGTACAGTAATTTCCGATGTGTGACAGGTTCAATGGTGACCTAAGAAACATGGCTAGCGATGTCATGATCTCAGTGTGTTCCTGTTCACATGTTGCTGTTGTGGTGTATGTGTTGTGTGTCCTAGAGGGTTGCTGTGCAGTGTGTATATAAATAGGTTTTTGCACTTACCAACAAGTAGACCATTGCCATACCGTCCATCCTGGAAGTGTTCATTGATGGTGCAGTGACGGAAGATGAATGAGTCATGTACACTCACAGGATATTTAGCCACGATGTTGGTGATCAATCCCTGGTGATCGACTATGGCCTGCACGTTGATGGAATGTGTGTGCTTCCTGTTGCGGTAGAGGTGTTCAGTTGCAGCAGGTGGCACAAGGTGTACATGTGTGCAGTCGATTGCACCAAGAACGTGTGGAAAGCCACTGATGAGGTAGAACCCCTGTTTTGTTTCCTGCTGCTTCTGCAGTGTATTAGGGAAGCAGATGTGGCGGGGTGTCAGTCCAATGATGGCACCCAGTACTTTGGGCAAAAAGGCGGAGAATGATGGTTGTGATATTCCGGCAACCAGGGCACCAGTTGTTTGAAAAGAGCCACTTGCCAGCATATGAAGTACGGCAAGCAGCTTGGTTTCTGTTGGGATGGTGCGGGGTGTCATCAAACTGGGGGCCAACTGCGGTTCAATGTTGCGCAGCAGCTGCTGAATGGCCTGCCAGTTCAACCGGTACCTCTGGATGATGTCGTGTTCCCTGAGGCCCTGAAGGGTGGTTCTGGGGCAGAATATCCTCTCCTCCCTTCTGTGCTGCCTTTGGGGTCCCTGCTGGTGTTGTTGTAGCTGCTGTTGTTGCTGCTGGGCTCTGCGACCTAAGGGTAGGTCGCTCCCCCTGCCGCTGCAGTTCCTCCAGCTCCTCCAGGTTCCTGAGACCCACCTCGCAGTAAGTACCCCCCACCTCCCAGCCCCGTGCTACTCACCCTCTCTCCTGCTCCTGCTTCTTTTCTTCCTCTCTGTTCTTCCTCCTCGCTCCTTGTTGGACCTGGCTTTTTGACGGGGACATCCCCAAACTTTTTGCCTCCTTCCTCCTATTTTTTCTGACCTGTTGTTGTTGGCTTTTGACCTCTGAGCACTTTACCACTGCTAACCAGTGCTAAAGTGCATATGCTCTCTGTGTAAATTGTACTATTGATTGGTTTATCCATGATTGACTATTTAATTTACCCGTAAGTCCCTAGTAGAGTGCACTACATGTGCCTAGGGCATGTAGATTAAATGCTACTAGTGGGCCTGCAGCACTGGTTGTGCCACCCACCTCAGTAGCCGCTTAACCTTGTCTCAGGCCTGCCATTGCAAGGCCTGTGTGTGCAGTTTCACTGCCACTTCGACTTGGCATTTAAAAGTACTTGCCAAGCCTAGAACTCCCCTTTTTCTACATATAAGTCATCCCTAATGTGTGCCCTAGATAACCCCTAGAGCAGGGTGCTGTGTAGGTAAAAGGCAGGACATGTACCTGTGTAGTTATATGTCCTGGTAGTGTAAAACTCCTAAATTCGTTTTTACACTACTGTGAGGCCTGCTCCCTTCATAGGCTAACATTGGGGCTGCCCTCATACACTGTTGAAGTGGCAGCTGCTGATCTGAAAGGAGCAGGAAGGTCATATTTAGTATGGCCAGAATGGTAATATAAAATCCTGCTGACTGGTGAAGTCGGATTTAATATTACTATTCTAGAAATGCCACTTTTAGAAAGTGAGCATTTCTTTGCACTAAAAACTTGTTGTGCCCTTCAATCCACGTCTGGCTAGGTTTAGTTGACAGCTCCTTGTGCATTCACTCAGACACACCCCAAACACAGGGTACTCAGCCTCACTTGCATACATCTGCATTTTGAATGGGTCTTCCTGGGCTGGGAGGGTGGAGGGCCTGCCCTCACACAAAGGACTGCCACACCCCCTACTGGGACTCTGGCAGACAGGATTGAACTGAAAGGGGGCTTGGTGCATTTCTTAGACACTCTTTGAAGTAACCCCCACTTCAAAGGCACAACTTAGTATAAAACAGGGCCTCTGCCCTACCTCATCAGACACTTGCTGGAGAAGAAACCTGAACCAGAAACTACATCCTGCCAAGAAGAACTGCCTGGCTGCTCAAAGGACTCACCTGTCTGCTTTCTACAAAGGACTGCTGTCTTGCTGTTGCCCTGCTGCCTTGCTGAACTCTTGTCTGGCTGTGAAAGTGCTCTCCAAGGGCTTGGATAGAGCTTGCCTCCTGTTCCTTGAAGTCTCAGGACCAAAAAGACTTCTTCCTTTCACTTGGATGCTCCGTGCGCCGAAAATTTCGACGCACAGCTTGTTTCGCGGCGAGAAAAACGCCGCACACCGACGCTGATCGACGCGACGCCCTCGGGACGATCGAGACTTCGACGCACAACCTCGCAAGGACAAAGCCGCCCGACTTTCCAGGAGAAATCGACGCGACGCCTACCGTGAGTGCGAAACTTTGACGCACGGCCTCGCAAGGACAACGCCGCCCGACTTCCAAGGAGAAATCGACGCGACGCCTGCCGTGAGACCAACATTTCGACGCACAGCCTCACAAGGACAACGCCGCCCGACTTCCAAGGAGAAATCGACGCGACGCCTACGTGAGATCGAAACTTCGACGCGCAGCCCCGCAGAACGACGCGCAGCCGGAAAATAAGCAGGAGAATCCACGCACAGACCCGGGACATCTGGTAATCCCCGCGATCCACAAAAAGAGACTGTCTGCGCGCCGGAAAACGACGCCCGACTTCCCCGCGTGGAAAAGAACGACGCAAGTCTGTGTGTGCTGAGAGGAAATCGACGCACACACCCCTTTTTCCACGCATCTCTTCTCCTGTGGCCCTCTGAGGAGATTTCCCACCAGAAACCAGGTACTCTGTGCTTGAAAGACACTTTATTGCTTTCTAAAGATTTAAAGACACTTAGGCCCTCATTCTGACCCTGGCGGTCGGCGGAGAGACGGCGGTCGGACCGCGAACAGACCGGCGGTATTAAAAATGGCATTCTGACCGCGGCGGTCCCCGCCGCGACCGACCGCTACTTCTCCACTCCGACCGCCGCGGCGGTCATGACCGCGGGGCTGGAGTTTGCGCACTCCGGCCCCGCGGTCGTCCCAAGACCGCCAAGGGTATTATGACCCTGCCTACCGCCGCGGTTTCTTGCGGGCGGGAACCGCCGTGCGAACCATGGCGGTAAGCACTATCGGGGCCAGGGAATTCCTTCCCTGGCACTGATAGGGGTCTCCCCCACCCCCCACTACCCACCCGAGTCCTCCCCCCACACCCTCCACCCCCCTGCCACCCCCCAGAGGTGGTACGAACCCCCTCCCCACCCCCACCCCGACATGTACATACATGTACCCCGACATGCACACACCCCCAACATGCACATATACACCCCCCCTACACACACATACACAACGGGGACACATACCCGCACACATACATGCCGACATGCGCACCTGCCGAACCGCACACATTACCCATAGACACAGCAGCACCCCTCTACACACTCACACGCACACCCCCATGCACGCACACATCACACAACACCCCCCCACCCCCTCCCCTCACGGACGATCAACTTACCTTGTGCGTTGGTCCTCCGGGAGGCGACGGGAGCCATAGGGACGTGACCGCCAACAGAAGACCGCCAACAGAAGACCGCCACACAGAAATGTGGGTCGTAATTCTGGGGGCGGTGTTCTGCTGGCGTGGCGGTGGAGGTTGACCAGTCTCCACTTTCCCGCCGACCGCCAGTGTGGCTGCTGGCGGTATTCCGGCGGAACGCTCCCAGCGGTCGGAATACGCGCAGCGGCATACCGCCGCGGTCGGCGGTCTTTACCGCGGCGGTAACTCGGCGGTCTTGCGAAAAGACCGCCAAGGTCAGAATGAGGGCCTTAATATCACTTTTCAGTGATATCTTTACAAATTCGTATTGCAACTTTGATCGTTTTGACCTACAATTACCCAGATAAATATTCTATATTTTTCTAAACACTGTGTGGTGTATTTTTGTGGTGTTATACTATGGTGTTGTATGATTTATTGCACAAATGCTTTACACATTGCCTTCTAAGTTAAGCCTGACTGCTCGTGCCAAGCTACCGGAGGGTGAGCACAGGCTGATTTTGAATTGTGTGTGACTTACCCTGACTAGAGTGAGGGTTCTTGCTTGGACAGAGGGCAACCTGACTGCCAACCAAAAACCCCATTTCTAACATTGGTGATCAGCGGTGAGGATAGGACTTGTGTTTGTGCAGTGACATACAGTAGCTAAGTATTTCACTACCTACCCACAGTTGAAGGTCAACTTGATCTTGCATCTTTTTTTTTTGCTTTTGGTTCTCTGATGTCCTCCTGGATATACTATTGATATTTTGGACTTTGGATTTTGGTTTTTGCCGGTAAGACCTTGTCAGCAATGAGATTGCTTACCTACTCACTCTTTGTGCCTACTGACCACCTCACTAAGGCTGACTTAAGGAGGCTTTGCAGAAAATGGGGCCTTCCTGTATCAAGGAAATCTACTAAGAGGGAAATGCTACATGCCTACGTAGTCTGGGCAGAGAGAGAGGCAGAAAAAAACCAAATGACTAAATACCCCTCAGATGAGGAGGGGGACTACTCAAATGAGGAGGATGACGACTCAGATGAGGAAAGAGATCCAGTGAGAGCAGAATGGCTCCGAGCTCGAGAGCGGTGGGTGGAAGAACTAGATGAGTTTCTTGAAAGGGCTGAGGCAACAAGTCTCTTAGCCCGGGAAGAAGAAAAGATTGCAGCTCAGGAGCTGAGCTGTAAAGAGCTGAAACTGGAGGCCGGAAGGGCTGAGTCCAGTTCAGATGGTGGCAGCAAAAATCTTGCATCCAGTACTGCTGAAGAAGGGCACAAGCCCAGAGATGTGGTGCCCAACTTGAAGAAGGGAGTTGACACACCCCAGGTGGTTCAAGAGTATGAGGTAGTTCCCGTTATGCACAGGGTCCCTGAGAAGGATTGGGGAACTGGCACAGGGAGTCATATTCCTACTGGGGGGAGGGACACTTTACTGACTCTAGCAGAGAGTGACAGAGAAAAGGGTTCCCCCCTGGTGGACGTCCTGGATATAGAGTGTAGAGACATCCCAGAAGAGTATGGGTTGAGTGTCAGGGACATGCAGATACTGTCTCACCAGTCTCAAGAGGGTGACATAGAGTGCTTTTCCAAGGCTGAGTTACTGGGTGGTTGGGTGAAGGGTACTGTGGTTAATACATGTGAAGGGCAGAGTGATGTAATTGCTGGAGAGCATATGTCTGGTCCTTATTTTCCAGAGCTACGCCAACACCAGGTGGAGTGTGAGTTCTCTGACCCCAGGGAACTTACAGTGGAGGCAGACTTTTGGGTGAGTACCAGAGGGTCTGAAGAGGCATTTGGGGGTGCTCCTGAAGGGAGTGGTCTAGGTGGTTCCCGACCAAGTGAGGTGGGAGAGGATTGTAGTGTCCCAGGTAGGTCTCAGAGCCTAACCTGTACCGTAGGGCCACCTTTTGAGGGAAGCCCCGCAGTGTCAGAAGAACTTGGGGGGATGACTGTAGACAGCATCCCAACAGTTCTGGTGTCTGGCAGTACCACTCCTAGTGAGGGGGTGCAGAAGTCCAGACATAGGGTTGAGAGGGGGTGGCAGACCCCAGTGGAGGATCTTGAAAGTCAGGGGTCAGCTCTGAGAGCAGAGCCCCCCAGGAATGACCCAGGTGAGACCGTTTCTGGTTTAGGGGAAACCCAGACTCTGCCGGATGGGGCAGAGGTCGGGAGACCTGCGCCAACCAGACTCTTGTGTGGCCCTTGGGGACGGCGTGTCCCTTGTGGGGGGTGAGAGTGCCCCCCAGGAAGTCCTGGCATGCCAGGCAAAGATTCAACCTCAGGGTGGTGACTCTGGGTTGGATAACCGGGTTCAGAGGTTAAACTTTGACCTGGTGGGGGGTAGATGTGCCCCCCAGGAAGTCCTGGAATGCCAGGCAATGGTTCAACCTCAGGGTGGGGACCCTGGGTTGGAGAACCAGGCTCAGAGGTTAAACTCTGACCTGGTGGGAGGTAGGTGTGCCTCCCTGAAAGTCCTGGCCTGCCAGGCAATGGTTCAACCTCAGGGTGGTGACTCTGGGTTGGATATCCAGGTTCAGAGGTTAACCTCTGACCTGGTGGGGGGTAGGTGTGCCCCCCAGAAAGCCCTGGTGTACCAGGCAGTTGTCCAACCTCAGGATGGTGACCCTAGGTTGGAGGACCAGGTTCAGAGGTTGAACTCTGACCTGGTGGAGGGTCAGTGTGCCCTCCAGGAAGTCCTGGCGTGCCAGGCGATTGTTCAACTTCAGGGAGGTGACTCTGAGTTGAATGGCCCAGTTCAGAGGTTAAACTCTGACCTGGTGGAGGGTCAGTGTGCCCTCCAGAAAGTCCTGGCGTGCCAGGCAATTGTTCAACCTCAGAGTGCTGACTCTGGGTTGGATAACCGGGTTCAGAGGTTAAACTCTGACCTGGTGGGGGGTAGGTGTGCCCCCCAGAAAGTCCTGGCGTGCCAGGCAATTGTTCAACCTCAGGGTGGTGACTCTGGGTTGGATACCCAGGTTCAGAGGGTAAACTCTGACCTGGTGGGAGGTAGGTGTGCCTCCCAAGAAGCCCTGCTGTGCCAGGCAATTGTCCAACCTCAGGGTGTTGACTCTGGGTTGGATGACCAGGTTCAGAGGTTAAACTCTGACCTGGTGGGGGGTAGGTGTGCCCCCCAGAAAGTCCTGGCGTGCCAGGCAGTTGTCCAACCTCAGGGTGGTGACTCTGGGTTGGGGAACCAGGCTCAGAGGTTAAACTCTGACCTGGTGGGAGGTAGGTGTGCCTCCCAGAAAGTCCTGGTGCGCCAGGCAATTGTTCAACTTCAGGGTGGTGACTCTGTGTTGAATGGTCAGGTGCAGAGGTTAAACTCTGACCTGGTGGAGGGTCAGTGTGCCCTCCAGGAAGTCCTGGCGTGCCAGGCAATTGTTCAACTTCAGGGTGGCGACTCTGATTTGAATGGTCAGGTGCAGAGGTTAAACTCTGACCTGGTGGGGGGTAGGTGTGCCTCCCAGAAAGTCCTGGTTTGCCAGGCAGTGATCCAGTCTGAGGGTACAGACCCTGGGCTGGAAGACCAGGTTCAGGGTGTCCCCCCGGACCTGGAGAGAGGGGCTACTGATAACAGTGCCCCTACCCTATTGTCTTCTGAGGAGGCCACTCCTAGTTGGAGGGTGCTGGACCCCAGAAGGGAGGGCAGGGGGAGGGAAGCCTCACCCCGGGCCCTAGTCCAACCTGAAGGTACAGACCCCAGGTTGGAGGGCCAGTTGCAGGTTAACAGCCCTGCACTGGTGGAGGAATGGTACAGGGCGACTTCTATAAGCACCCTGACCATGGTGGACTCTGGGGGTACCGCTCCAGGAGGGAGGGTACAGAGCCCCAGAGGGGAGGACCAGGTTCAGGCTGTCATCCCTGACCTGGTGGAAGGGAGAGTGGTTAAAGGGTGCCCAGCACCTGGGGCTACCGCCCCCCACTCTCCACAGCCACAGTGGTGGGAGAGCTTTGAGAGGCCTAGGGCCTGGCTCTCATCCCTGACAACTGTCAGTAACCACAGTGGCTTGCTGTCCGGGTGGACAGAGTTATCCCTGGGGAGGGGACAAGTGTCACACCCCGGGGATAGAATGGGCAACACCACTGTGTTGGTCCTGGTGGTACTATCCTGCTCCTGGGATACATCTGTGAGCAATGTAAGGTTAGGTGCTGCACAGATGGGATCCGCAGGAAAGGAGAAAGGTTCCCCATGGATGGGCTTAGTGGGCCCTGAGAGTATGGACAGAGGGATCCAATTGGAGTCAGGAAGGCGAAGAACTGGAGCATGCCCCTGCTGTTGTGGGCCTGGGTCCTTGTTCTGTCGCCTCAAACAGGGAAGTACATCAGTGATTGTTCTCCCCTGGCTTTAGGCTGGTAGGGGGTCATGTTGGACCTGGCTTTTTGACGGGGACATCCCCAAACTTTTTGCCTCCTTCCTCCTATTTTTTCTAACCTGTTGTTGTTGGCTTTTGACCTCTGAGCACTTTACCACTGCTAACCAGTGCTAAAGTGCATATGCTCTCTGTGTAAATTGTACTATTGATTGGTTTATCCATGATTGACTATTTAATTTACCTGTAAGTCCCTAGTACAGTGCACTACATGTGCCTAGGGCATGTAGATTAAATGCTACTAGTGGGCCTGCAGCACTGGTTGTGCCACCCACCTCAGTAGCCCCTTAACCTTGTCTCAGGCCTGCCATTGCAAGGCCTGTGTGTGCAGTTTCACTGCCACTTCGACTTGGCATTTAAAAGTACTTGCCAAGCCTAGAACTCCCCTTTTTCTACATATAAGTCATCCCTAATGTGTGCCCTAGGTAACCCCTAGAGCAGGGTGCTGTATAGGTAAAAGGCAGGACATGTACCTGTGTAGTTATATGTCCTGGTAGTGTAAAACTCCTAAATTCGTTTTTACACTACTGTGAGGCCTGCTCCCTTCATAGGCTAACATTGGGGCTGCCCTCATACACTGTTGAAGTGGCAGCTGCTGATCTGAAAGGAGCAGGAAGGTCATATTTAGTATGGCCAGAATGGTAATATAAAATCCTGCTGACTGGTGAAGTCGGATTTAATATTACTATTCTAGAAATGCCACTTTTAGAAAGTGAGCATTTCTTTGCACTAAAAACTTGTTGTGCCCTTCAATCCACGTCTGGCTAGGTTTAGTTGACAGCTCCTTGTGCATTCACTCAGACACACCCCAAACATAGGGTACTCAGCCTCACTTGCATACATCTGCATTTTGAATGGGTCTTCCTGGGCTGGGAGGGTGGAGGGCCTGCCCTCACACAAAGGACTGCCACACCCCCTACTGGGACTCTGGCAGACAGGATTGAACTGAAAGGGGGCTTGGTGCATTTCTTAGACACTCTTTGAAGTCACGCCCACTTTAAAGGCACAACTTAGTATAAAACAGGGCCTCTGCCCTACCTCATCAGACACTTGCTGGAGAAGAAACCTGAACCAGAAACTACATCCTGCCAAGAAGAACTGCCTGGCTGCTCAAAGGACTCACCTGTCTGCTTTCTACAAAGGACTGCTGTCTTGCTGTTGCCCTGCTGCCTTGCTGAACTCTTGTCTGGCTGTGAAAGTGCTCTCCAAGGGCTTGGATAGAGCTTGCCTCCTGTTCCTTGAAGTCTCAGGACCAAAAAGACTTCTTCCTTTCACTTGGACGCTCCGTGCGCCGAAAATTTCGACGCACAGCTTGTTTCGCGGCGAGAAAAACGCCGCACACCGACGCTGATCGACGCGACGCCCTCGGGACGATCGAGACTTCGACGCACAACCTCGCAAGGACAAAGCTGCCCGACTTTCCAGGAGAAATCGACGCGACGCCTACCGTGAGTGCGAAACTTTGACGCACGGCCTCGCAAGGACAACGCCGCCCGACTTCCAAGGAGAAATCGACGCAACGCCTACCGTGAGATCGAAACTTCGACGCGCAGCCCCGCAGAACGACACGCAGCCGGAAAATAAGCAGGAGAATCCACGCACAGACCCGGGACATCTGGTAATCCCCGCGATCCACAAAAAGAGACTGTCTGCGTGCCGGAAAACGACGCCCGACTTCCCCGCGTGGAAAAGAACGATGCAAGTCTGTGTGTGCTGAGAGGAAATCGACGCACACACCCCTTTTTCCACGCATCTCTTCTCCTGTGGCCCTCTGAGGAGATTTCCCACCAGAAACCAGGTACTCTGTGCTTGAAAGACACTTTATTGCTTTCTAAAGATTTAAAGACACTTAATATCACTTTTCAGTGATATCTTTACAAATTCGTATTGCAACTTTGATCGTTTTGACCTACAATTACCCAGATAAATATTCTATATTTTTCTAAACACTGTGTGGTGTATTTTTGTGGTGTTATACTAAAGGTGTTGTATGATTTATTGCACAAATGCTTTACACATTGCCTTCTAAGTTAAGCCTGACTGCTCGTGCCAAGCTACCGGAGGGTGAGCACAGGCTGATTTTGAATTGTGTGTGACTTACCCTGACTAGAGTGAGGGTTCTTGCTTGGACAGAGGGCAACCTGACTGCCAACCAAAAACCCCATTTCTAACACTCCTCTTCTGTAATCTTCTTCTGTACTCTTCTATTCCCCGTCTTCTCTCTTCTTCTGTGTGCTTCTCAGCCTCTCCTGTCGCCACTCTTCTTCTTCATCTTCTTCTGTGGTCTTCTGCCTTCTGTTCTTCGTCTTCTGTATCTTCTTCTGTGATCCTCTGTCTTCTGCCCCTTCGTCTTCTGTTCTTCTGTTCTTCTGTTCTTCTGCTCTTATTTCTTCTGTCTTCTGTCTTCTGTTCTTCTGTTTTCTCCGTCCTCCGTCTTCTGTTTCTTCCCGTGCCTGCCCTTCTGCTCCTGCCTCATCCCCCTCCCTCACTCGCCTCCCCCTCTCTATCACCCCTATCTACCCCGTTCGCTATCTGCCTCCCTCACTCCTCCTATCTACCAATCTACCTATCTCTCTATCTCACTATCTAACTCCCTCACTCACCACCTCCTCCTATCTACCTATTTTTCTATCTCTCCACCTATTTCTCCATCTATCTATTTATCTATCTCTCCCCCCTTTCCGCCACCCCCTCTGTTACCTATCTTCCTATCCTCTCACTCTACCTCTCACCCTCACCCACCTCTACAACCCCCCCTCCCCTATCTTCCCAACCCTACTCCTATCTCTCTCCCTAATCTCCTAAACCTCCTAACACTCAACCCCCTCCACCCTTAAACCCCCTCCCCCGGCTCTTCTCACTCTACCTGTCCCCCCCCTCGCGCTTTCCCGCCGTGACCTCCTGCACGCCCCCGCACTCCAGCTCCCATTCGCCCCCAGCTGACCCCTCCCCCCCTCCTCCCTCTTATGGCGGCCGCTGCGCGACAGTGGTAGCGACCCTTGACCCAAGGGTAGGTCGCTCCCCCTGCTGCTGCAGCTCCTCCAGCTCCTCCAGGTTCCTGAGACCCACCTCGCAGTAAGTACCCCCCACCTCCCAGCCCCTCGCCCTGCCCCACGCTACTCACCCTCTCTCCTGCTCCTGCTTCTTTTCTTCCTCTCTGTTCTTCCTCCTCGCTCCTCTTCTGTAATCTTCTTCTGTACTCTTCTATTCCCTGTCTTCTCTCTTCTTCTGTGTGCTTCTCAGCCTCTCCTGTCGCCTCTCTTCTTCTTCATCTTCTTCTGTGGTCTTCTGCCTTCTGTTCTTCGTCTTCTGTATCTTCTTCTGTGATCCTCTGTCTTCTGCCCCTTCGTCTTCTGTTCTTCTGTTCTTCTGTCTTCTGCTCTTCTGTCTTCTGTCTTCAGTTCTTCTGCTTTCTCCGTCCTCCGTCTTCTTTTTCTTCCCGCGCCTGCCCTCCTGCTCCTGCCTCATCCCCCTCCCTCACTCGCCTCCCCCTCTCTATCACCCCTATCTACCCGTTCGCTATCTGCCTCCCTCACTCCTCCTATCTACCAATCTACCTATCTCTCTATCTGACTATCTAACTCCCTCACTCACCACCTCCTCCTATCTACCTATTTTTCTATCTCTCCACCTATTTCTCCATCTATCTATTTCTCTATCTCTCCCCCCCTTCCCGCCACCCCCTCTGTTACCTATCTTACTATCCTCTCACCCTCACCCACCTCTACAACCCCCCCTCCCCTATCTTCCCAACCCTACTCCTATCTCTCTCCCTAATCTCCTAAACCTCCTAACACTCACCCCCCTCCACCCTTAAACCCCCCTCCCACAGCTCTTCTCACTCTACCTGTCCCCCCTCCCTTGCACTTTCCCGCCGCGACCTCCTGCACGCCCCCGCCCCCGCCCCCCAGCTCCCATTCACCACCAGCTGACCCCTCCCCCCCCTCCTCCCTCTTATGGCGGCCGCTGCGCGACTGGTAGCGACCCTTGACCCAAGGGTAGGTCGCTCCCCCTGCCGCTGCAGCTCCTCCAGCTCCTCCAGGTTCCTGACACCCACCTCGCAGTAAGTACCCCCCACCTCCCAGCCCCTCGCCCTGCCCCGCGCTACTCACCCTCTCTCCTGCTCCTGCTTCTTTTCTTCCTCTCTGTTCTTCCTCCTCGCTCCTCTTCTGTAATCTTCTTCTGTACTCTTCTATTCCCCATCTTCTCTCTTCTTCTGTGTGCTTCTCAGCTTCTCCTGTCGCCTCTCTTCTTCTTCATCTTCTTCTGTGGTCTTCTGCCTTCTGTTCTTCGTCTTCTGTATCTTCTTCTGTGATCCTCTGTCTTCTGCCCCTTCGTCTTCTGTTCATCTGTTCTTCTGTTCTTCTGTTCTTCTGTCTTCTGCTCTTCTGTCTTCTGTCTTCTGTTCTTCTGCTTTCTCCGTCCTCTGTCTTCTGTTTCTTCCTGCGCCTGCCCTCCTGCTCCTGCCTCATCCCCCTCCCTCACTCGCCTCCCCCTCTCTATCACCCCTATCTACCCCGTTCGCTATCTGCCTCCTTCACTCCTCCTATCTACCAATCTACCTATCTCTCTATCTCACTATCTGACTCCCTCACTCACCACCTCCTCCTATCTACCTATTTTTCTATCTCTCCACCTATTTCTACATCTATCTATTTCTCTATCTCTCCACCCCTTCCCGCCACCCCCTCTGTTACCTATCTTCCTATCCTCTCACTCTACCTCTCACCCTCACCCACCTCTACAACCCCCCGTCCCCTATCTTCCCAACCCTACTCCTATCTCTCTCCCACTCTCCTAAACCTCCTAACACTCACCCCCCTCCACCCTTAAACCCCCCTCCCCTGGCTCTTCTCACTCTACCTGTCCCCCCATCCCTCCCGCTTTCCCGCCGTGACCTCCTGCACGCCCGCCCCCCAGCTCCCATTCGCCCCCAGCCGACCCCTCCCCCCACCTCCCTCTTATGGCGGCCGCTGGGCGACAGTGGTAGCGGCCCTTGACCAAAGGGTAGGTCGCTCCCCCTGCCGCTGCAGCTCCTCCAGCTCCTCCAGGTTCCTGAGACCCACCTCGCAGTAAGTACCCCCCCACCTCCCAGCCCCTCGCCCTGCCCCGCGCTACTCACCCTCTCTCCTGCTCCTGCTTCTTTTCTTCCTCTCTGTTCTTCCCCCTCGCTCCTCTTCTGAAATCTTCTTCTGTACTCTTCTATTCCCCGTCTTCTCTCTTCTTCTGTGTGCTTCTCAGCCTCTCCTGTCGCCTCTCTTCTTTTTCATCTTCTTCTGTGGTCTTCTGCCTTCTGTTCTTCATCTTCTGTATCTTCTTCTGTGATCCTCTGTCTTCTGCCCCTTCGTCTTCTGTTCATCTGTTCTTCTGTTCTTCTGTTCTTCTGTTCTTCTGTCTTCTGCTCTTCTGTCTTCTGTCTTCTGTTCTTCTGCTTTCTCCGTCCTCTGTCTTCTGTTTCTTCCTGCGCCTGCCCACCTGCTCCTGCCTCATCCCCCTCCCTCACTCGCCTCCCCCTCTCTTTCACCCCTATCTACCCCTTTCGCTATCTGCCTCCCTCACTCCTCCTATCTACCAATCTACCTATCTCTCTATCTCACTATCTAACTCCCTCACTCACCACCTCCTCCTATCTACCTATTTTCTATCTCTCCACCTATTTCTCCATCTATCTATTTCTCTATCTCTCCCCCCCTTCCCGCCACCCCCTCTGTTACCTATCTTCCTATCCTCTCACTCTACCTCTCACCCTCACCCACCTCTACAACCCCCCCTCCCCTATCTTCCCAACCCTACTCCTATCTCTCTCCCTAATCTCCTAACACTCACCCCCCTCCACCCTTAAACCCCCCTCCCCCGGCTCTTCTCACTCTACCTGTCCCCCCCTCGCGCTTTCCCGCCGTGACCTCCTGCACGCCCCCACCCCCCAGCTCCCATTCGCCCCAGCTGACCCCTCCCCCCTCCTCCCTCTTATGGCGGCCGCTGCGCGGCAGCACCACTGGCACGCCAGAGGCAAGCCCGTCTGCGCCCGTCTGCACCCGTCTGCGCCTGGCCCGCGCCCAGCGCCACGACCCCTGGTCCTCAGCTCTCCCAAGCCCCGCTGATCCACTACGACCCCACCACCCTCCACGCCCTCAACCCAGGACGCTCCAACACCTGCTTCCAAGCTCACCCCAAACACACCCATGGACCCTTCGCCTGCAACTCCTGCAAACGCATCTTCCACCACGCAACTACCATGACCACCAGCCCACGCGCCATCAACCACCTCAAGTGCATCCTGGTCAACGCTCGTTCTGTCCACAAGCACGCCGTTGAACTCTGGGACCTCCTGGACTCCACAGCACCGGACGTCGCCTTCATCACGGAGACCTGGATGAATGCCTCTTCGGCCTCAGACATCGCCACTGCCATCCCCGAAGGCTACAAGATCTCCAGAAAAGACCACACCAACCAAGTAGGAGGAGGTATCGCCATCGTTTTCAAAGACTCCATCAGCGTCACCACCTCCACCGAAGACACCCCTCTCGCCGCTGAACATCTGCATTTTCAGATTCGCACCGACCCCAGGACCACCCTCAGAGGATCCCTCGTCTACCGTCCCCCGGACCTCGCGCCCCTTTCAGCGACTCCATCGCCGGCTTCATCTCCCCGCACGCCGTCGCCTCGCTGGACTACATCCTCCTAGGCGACCTCAACTTCCATCTGGAACAAAACAACGACCCCAACACCACCGCCCTGCTCGACAACCTCAACAACCTCGGCCTCAAGCAACTGGTGAACACCGCCACCCACATCGCCGGACACACGCTTGACCCTATCTTCTCCGCCAGCAAACACATCTTCTTTAGCCACACCTCCGCTCTACACTGGACCGACCACAGCTGTGTCCATTTCACATTCCGACGCAAGACTCGCCACCTCCGCACCCAACCCATCCCTCGTCGACAGTGGAACAAAATCCCCGAAGAGCAACTCTTCTCCGCACTCGCCGTCAACCAACCCACCCTCACCACCGACCCCAACGACGCAGCCCTCAGCCTCTCGAACTGGATCTCAAACTGCGCAGACAACCTTGCTCCCCTCAGACGCACGCATCAACAGGCCATCATCAAAAAACCTGTCTGGTTCTTTAACACCCTCAAAGAATCGAAGAAAACTTGACGCGCCCTCGAGAAGGCCTGGCGCAAGGACCACACCGCCGACAACATGACCGCCCTCAAAAACGCAACCCGCGAACACCACCACCTGATCCGCGCTGCCAAAAGGAACTTTTTCACCGACAGACTGGACAAAAACAGCCACAACAGCAGAGAACTTTTTAGCATCATCAAAGAGTTCTCCAACCCCAACGCCAACGCCGTCACGCCCTCACAAGACTTGTGCAACTCCCTCGCCACCTTCTTCCATCGCAAGATCTGCGACCTCCACGACAGCTTCGGACACCAGACCCAACCAAGCATCACCGAACCCACACCCCTGACCATCACCCTCAACGACTGGACCCACATCAACACCGAAGAAACCAAAACCACCATGAACTCTATCCACTCCGGCGCCCCATCGGACCCCTGCCCTCACTTCATCTTCAATAAAGCCGACGATCTCATCGCCCCGCACCTCCAGGCCGTCATCAACTCTTCATTTTCTTCTGCTACCTTCCCCGAATGCTGGAAACACGCCGAAGTCAACGCCCTACTAAAGAAACCTACGGCTGACCCGAGTGACCTGAAAAACTTCCGCCCCATCTCGCTCCTCCCCTTCCCCGCCAAGGTAATAGAGAAGACCGTCAACAAACAGCTGACCACCTTCCTGGAAGACAACAACCTGCTCGACCCTTCACAAACCAGATTCCGAACCAACCACAGCACTGAAACCGCCCTCATCTCAGTCACAGATGACATCAGAACCCTGATGGACAACGGTGAAACAGTCACCCTCATCCTCCTCGACCTCTCGGCTGCCTTCGACACCGTCTGTCACCGCACCCTAATTACCCGCCTCCACTCCACCGGGATCCAAGGCCAGGCCCTGGACTGGATCGTCTCCTTCCTCTCAAACCGATCTCAAAGAGTTTACCTCCCACCGTTTCGCTCAGACCCCACCGAGATCATCTGCGGCGTACCTCAAGGCTCATCGCTCAGCCCGACACTCTTCAATGTCTACATGAGCCCCCTCGCCAACATTGTACGCAAGCACGACATCATCATCACCTCCTACGCCGACGACACCCAACTTATACTCTCCCTCACCAAGGACCCCGCCAGCGCCAAGACCAACCTACAAGAGGGCATGAAGGACGTCGCAGATTGGATGAGGCTCAGCCATCTAAAGCTGAACTCTGACAAAACGGAAGTCCTCATCCTCAGCAACACCCCATCCGCTTGGGACGACTCCTGGTGGCCGACGGCCCTCGGCACCGCACCGACCCCCACAGACCACGCCCGCAACCTCGGCTTCATCTTGGACCCTCTTCTCACCATGACCAAGCAAGTCAACGCCGTGTCCTCCGCCTGCTTCCTCACCCTCCGCATGCTCCGCAAGATCTTCCGCTGGATCCCCGCCGACACTAGAAAAACCGTGACCCACGCCCTCGTCACGAGCCGCCTGGACTACGGCAACACCCTCTATGCTGGGACCACCGCCAAACTCCAAAAACACCTGCAACGTATTCAAAATGCCTCGGCCCGCCTCATCCTCGACGTACCCCGCAACAGCCACATCTCCGCACACCTGAGACACCTGCATTGGCTCCCAGTCAGCAAAAGGATCACCTTCCGACTTCTCACCCACGCACACAAAGCCCTCCACAACAAGGGACCGGAATACCTCAACCGTCGCCTCAGCTTCTACGCCCCCACCCGTCTCCTCCGTTCCTCTGGCCTCGCGCTCGCTGCCGTCCCTCGCATCCGCTGCTCCACGGTGGGTGGGAGGTCCTTCTCCTTCCTGGCAGCCAAGACTTGGAACACCCTCTCCGCCAGCCTCAGGACCACCCAGGACCACTCCGCATTCCGGAGACTCCTCAAAACCTGGCTTTTTGAGCAGCAGTAACCCCCCTCCCTTCCCCCTAGCGCCTTGAGACCTGCACGGGTGAGTAGCGCGCTTTATAAATGTTAATGATTTGATTTGATTTGATTTGCGTATGCGTGCATGCTGGATTAGAATCACCTCCATGGCTCCTTGTTGGTGCTCTGCTGTTTGTTCTGTGTGTTCTGATTAAATACAGGTGTGTTTGCCCCATTTTAACGCCTGCCCTGACCCAGGCGTTACATTTTGACATAAATCGGGTTGTGTGTCATTTTCCGGCTCCGCCTCCCAGCCGTGCCTCATTTTTGCCCGAAAGCATAAATACGACGCATGGGCGTTTAAGTCTTTTTTTGGACAGGAACGCCTCAAAATTTTTGACGCACATTTGGCGCAGATGGAGTATAAATATGCCCCTAAGCATTTTACAGGATAATATAATATTTAAAATGTGTTACACCTATCTGTAAAATACTTACATTGACTTGTAAAACCTTCACCATGCATATGCCTTTTCCATTCATACCTTTACAATGAGATTTGTTGTACAGACATGGGTGGTAAAGGTAACAATCTAGTAATCTTTTTAAAATCCTATGTGGTAAAGGTTATGCGTAGTAGCGGTACTTGTGTTTTATCGGCCACACTGTAAAAGCATGTGTGGTAATGGCATGCATTGTTCCGTCATACAACGGTATTCAGGATTTATTAAGAGATTAAACTTTGGCACCAGTAGAGGGTTCTAGGACCTTGGTGACAGCACTTGGGAGAGTCAAGACGCACTTCAGCAGAGGGCAGCGACTGGGACCCGGGTAGGTCCAGTTGAAGTTAGTCAGATCAGCAGTTGCAGAAAAGGCCTTTTGTATCTTGTTGTGTCCCTTTTGCTTGAACAGGGGCAGCCTTAAGATGCTTGGGACCTTATTTATACTTTTTGGTGCAAAACTGCACTAACGCAGTTTTGCACCAAAAAAGTTTTGCAGTGGCTTGCACAATTTTTTAGCACCAGCTGGGCACCATATATATGGAATGGTGCAAGCCGGTGCAAAGGGTAGGCTAGCATAAAAAAAAATGACATTAGGCAGGTTAGAGTCAAAATAAATGACTCTAACCAGATTAGCGTCATTTTTTGATGCTAAGGGGCATATTTATACTCTGCACTGAATTAGCGTCATTTTTTTTAACTCTAATTCGGTGCAACACTAACTCCATATTTATACTTTGGTGCTAGACCCATCTAGCACCAAATTTATGGAGTTAAAGTAATTTTTTGGAAGTGGAAACCTACCTTGCCTGAATGAGATGCAAGGTAGGCGTTCCCGTGCAAAAAATTTCTCTTTGGCCTTAACTCCATATCTATATTCCCATGCAAAATGGTGCAAGGGAGGGAGAAGGGGTCAAAACATGGGGAAAAGCTTGCTTTGCCCCATTTTTAAAGCCTGGGTCAGGGCAGGCGTTAGGGGACCTGTGGGACTATTTCCATGGTGGAACACCATGGAATAAGCCCACAAGTGCCCTCCCCAGGCCCCAGGGGCATCCCCACCCACACCAGAGGGACTGCGGAGGATGGGGGACCCCATCCGAGGTAAGTACAGGTAAGATTGCATTTTATTTTTTAAAAGGGCCATAGGGGGCCCTGAAATGGGCCCCCATACATGTCACAGGGTACAGTGGCCATATCCAGGGGACCCTTGTCCTCTGTGCTGGCCATTGGGGTGGTGGGCATAACTCCTGCCTTTTCTAAGGCAGGAGTCATGTGGCATGGTAGGTTTAGCATCATAAAATGACGCTAATCTGGATAGAGTCATTTTTTTTTACTCTAACCTGCCTAAAGTCATTTTTTGGTGCTAAACCCTCTTCTTCTATACTGCCAGCCCCACCCGACTAAAGTCATTTTTCTTTTACTCTAGCCTACCCTTTGCACCGGCTTGCACCATTCCATAAATATGGTGCCCGGCTGGTGCACAGAAATGGTGCAAGTCAGTGCTAAACTTTTTGGTGCAAAACTGTGTTAGTGCAGTTTTGCAGCAAAAAGTATAAATAAGGGCCAATATTTTGTAGGTTTGCGCCACTTTCCCATCAAAAAATGACGTTAATGAGGCACAAAAAAAGTATCAATCAGGGACTTGGTGCTAGATGGGTCTAGCACCAAAGTATAAATATGGAGTTCGTTTTTCACCGAATTAGAGTAAACAAATTACACTAATTCGGTGCAAACAGCGTATAAATATGCCGCAGAGTATAAATATGTCCCTATATATGGCATTAAGGCCATAGAGTCATTTTTTGCACGGGAACGCCTAACTTGGACCTCATTAAGGCAAGGTAGGTCTCCACTTCCAGAAATAGACTTTAACTCCATAAATTTGACGCTAGACGGGACTAGCACCAAAGTATAAATATGGAGTTAGTTTTTAACCGAATTAGAGTTAAAAAAAATGACACTAATTTGGTGCAAACGTAGTATAAATATGCCCCTTGGAGCCCACTTCTTGTATTGGGTACACAAGAGAGAGTAGGTCCAGTCATTGGGGCTCTTCTCATGTCACAGACAGCAGTCTCTTCTTTCCTTCTGCAGGTCCAGAAAGTGTTCTGATCAGGGTACTGTGGGTGCCAAAACTATGGGGAATATTTATACTCCATCTGACTCACATTCAGCGCAAACCTTGCCCCGTATTTAAACTTTGACGCCCGCGGACAACAAAATTCCACTGTGTGTGTCATTTTTGGGATGTGAAAACCCACCTTGCATTAATCATATGCAAAGTAGGCGTTCCCGTCCAAAAAATTACTTAAACGGCTGTGCGTCG
Organism: Pleurodeles waltl; assembly: GCF_031143425.1. Classification (NCBI taxonomy): domain Eukaryota; kingdom Metazoa; phylum Chordata; class Amphibia; order Caudata; family Salamandridae; genus Pleurodeles; species Pleurodeles waltl. The sequence goes on along the minus strand of NC_090439.1, from coordinate 53,649,867 downwards.
TATTTATGCTTTCGGGCAAAAATGGGGCACGGCCAGGAGGCAGAGCCAGAAAATTTCGCACAGCCCGATTTGCGTAAAAGTTTAATGCCTGGGTCAGGGCAGGCGTTAAAATGGGGCAAACACACCTGTATTAATCGGAACACACAGAAGCAACAGCAGAACAGCAGAACAGCAAAAGGGAGACATGGAGGTGCATCTCATCCAGCGTGCACGCAGACGCAGAGCCCAGCAACAACAACAGCAGCTACCAGAACACCAGCAGGGACCCCAAAGGCAGCGCAGAAGGCAGGAGAGAATATTCTGCACCTGAACAGCCCTTCATGGCCTCAGGGAACATGACATCATCCAGAGGTACAGGTTGAACTGGCAGGCCGTTCAGCAGCTACTGTGAAACATTAAGCCACAGTTGGCACCCACCTTGCTGACACCCAGCACCATCCCAACAGAAACCAAGCTGCTTGCCGTACTTCACATGCTGGCACGTGGCTCTTTTCAAATAACTGGTGTCCTGGTTGCCGGAATATCACAGCCAGCATTCTCTGCCAAAGTACTGAATGCCATCATTGGACTCACACCCCGCCACATCTGCTTCCCTAACACACTGCAGAAGCAGCAGGAAACAAAATAGGGGTTCTACCTCATTTGAGGCTTCCCACACGTCCTTGGTGCAATCGACTGCACACATGTACGCCTTGTGCCACCTGCTGCAACTGAACACCTCTACCGCAACAGGAAGTACACACATTCCATCAATGTGCAGGCCATTGTCGATCATCAAGGATTGATCACCAACATTGTGGCAAAATATCCTGGGAGTGTCCATGACTCATTCATCTTCCGTCACAGCACCATCAATCAACACTTCCAGGGTGGACGGTATGCCAATGGACTACTTGTTGGTAAATACAAAAACCTACTTATATACACACTGCACAGGAACCCTCTAGGACACACAACACATACACCACAACAGCAACATGTTGACAGGAACACACCGAGCTCATGACATCGTTAGCCATGTTTCATAGGTCACCATTGAACCTGTCACACATCTGAAATAACTGTACAGCCTAATGTTAAGACGTCAATGATCACAACGTTTGGAGTGTGTTGCCTAAATGTCACCTTGCAAATTGTAAGCGTCTCAATTATTTTTAAATTAATCCATTTCATAAGTCTAAAGGTATGGGATGTCCAGGGTACATTGATATGAACGTGTTAACAACACTGCCAATTTTAACCTGTGTATGGAACTATCACCTCGCCCCCAGTGAAGACACAGGGACACCTGTGTCACAAGTCACAATGCTAGGGAGGGCACACTGTACTGCAAATCCCAAAACATACTGCTGACAACCGGTCAGCAGCCAAACACTCGTTCAGCCAAGGAAACAACACAGTGCAGATGGTACATCCTACAAGCCTAGAATGCAACACAATAACACAAAATAATCACAGACAACACAAAACAACTACTGCCATGCAAGGTGATATCAATGGGGCAAGCTACATCAACAAGATCCCATTCATTTTCTCTTCCAGATGATCAGGGGTATGGCATCCAGCCATTGATAATAACACCTATTGGCAACCCAAGTACTGCAGCAGAGCGTGCCTACAATGACGCACATAGGAGGACACGCACCATAGTCGAGAGGACCTTCGGCATCCTCAAGTTGAGATTCCGATGCCTCGACATCACTGGTGGTAGCCTCCTATATTCCCCTGAAATGGTCTGTAAGATCATTCTAACATGTGCCATCCTGAACAACATTTGCATAAGAAGGAACATTCCCCTCCTGGAACCAGAGCCACACATGCCTGAAGAGGAGGAAGAGGATGATAGTGGCCTGCAACATGAGGGGGAACAACAAAACACGGCCGCTGGATTGCGTAGGGGGCAACATATTGTGAACAATTTATTTTAAATATTATCACCATCACCACTTTATGAACTGATGTAAATTAACACCGATAATAATCACCATATCGTGGTCTGGCTCATCATTTTTGCACACCATTATCTCTAACTATCAGAATAAGAGTGTTGCCTCATGGAGCATTGCTGATATACCGATTAGGACACTGAAATTCCCAGAGCAATTGTGATGCGTATCATACAACGGTCACATACACACACACACTATAAATGACATACATCCTGTACATTTCACCGTTGAAGGCCAATAGCAGAGGACCACACCTATTTCACACATACATGTTGGAAACATGGTTCATCGCAGCATATGGCACACAACTAAGACACCATCACTCAATAAGGGGAAAACAAGCCTCATACATGAGGCAGTCGATGTGCTTTTCCATCAGTAATAGGAATGTATGACCAGACCCTTGACAGCAGTAAGTCCAACTGCATCCAATCTTTGCAAGGACTATCTGTGACTAGAGTTCAATATAAGCAGAACATAGACAGAACAAGTGCCACACATATGACAAGCATTGCTCACATGACATTACATGTACATGTCAGCCCATTTCCTAACTCCTGACACACCCATGCACCTGGTCACAACCCACCTGTCTGAAGAGGTCCCTGGAATAGCAATATGTCTAACCCGATATTCCCTCCTCTACACACACAGACTAACAATAGTAATCCAGTGTACTGCACCCTTTCCTATGGTATACCATTGTCATAGTACATCTGGCTGCATGGACGTCAGGTCAATTAATACACTGGCTTGTAGTTTCTAGGTCCTGTTATCACCTGTAGATTGCTTCCCGTGTGAAAACGTCTGTTTGCCATTAGAAAGTGTGACAGTGTCCCAGGGCCATATGCAGGGATTGGGTACGGGGCCTTCAGCAGAGCCAGCAACCTCTGATAATGTCCATGAAAAGTCCACATATGTTAGGACCCTGACAGTTCACACACAGAATTACTTTGCTCACAACATATTGATGGGCGATGTGTGGTGAATAGCTGCGAAAATAATCAGCACAGAGGCGATGATGTTCCCAGATGCAGTGGGAATTGCAGAGGCCAACCTGTGTACAAATGTTGTAATGACACCTGCCGGAACATGACACCTGAGACATGATCTCACTCAGCACACCAAGGTTGCCCTGTTGACAGTCTCATTACACGTCTTCAGTGACAGGGTGGGACCATCCCCATGTAGGTTCTCATGTCCTCATCCACTTTACTCACATTGATCTCCGAAGGATACTCAGTAGATACAGGAATAGCTGCCACTGACTCATGATGAGACCTGGACGTAACTGTGACAACATACACCCCTAAAAATATACAGAATCAACATTGGACCACACACATGAACAAGACACCATTGTGCAATTGATCACTGGAAATATGTGGACAAGTGCTGCCTCGTCTGCTGGTCCACCACAGCCACTGGAGAGTTGTGGCTCAGTTATATGACCTCAACTGTGGCGTCATCATACATTTGTGGTTCACCTTTGGCTGTCTGGGCCAATTACATGGTACCCACTTCGTCAATGCATGTACCTGACTCACTGTGGGATTCACCAACAAGTGCCTAGGAAGCAGTTACCAAACAAAAATCTAGGACATAGGATGGTGAAATTGTGGACCATTGACATGAACAAGCGTCTGCCATCTCTCTGGTGCATACTTTGTCATTTGTGGTGTCTACGTTACCCAAAATCTTGGAAGTGCACACAACGGATGTTGCTATGTGTATGACTAACACACGTCCTCTCTCATTTCCACAATGACTTGCATCTAAGGTATGGACACATTGACTTCACATTCATACAAGCATATGTTCAATAATGCATCTTGTGATGCACACACACTCGGTTAACAACTACATTAGTTGCCAATGCACACACATTGAGCCATAGGCATTGAGGTATTGTACTTATGTGCGTCACATTGCTATCCTCTCCTGATGCCAAACATGCCCAAATTGTGCAATACATGCATGTAGGCCACACATATGGCCATCTAGTGCATCAGCCAACCGTCAAAATCCTGTTAAGGAAGTAGCGGGTCATGGTCCGCTGCAGTATGACTTCTCACATGTGAACATACACCATCAACACCATAGTGGGTGCAATCAGCCTATTTCAGATATGTCCCAAATGTAACATAACCTAAAAACTGAAAAAATGGGCAAAACCAGTTCATGCACTGCAATTTTGACGTTGCTAGCGATGTGCGTCAAAAAAAAGGATTCACACCTGTGGTTTGCGCTGCCGTGCGTCAAAGTATAAATTTGACGCCTGCACGGTGCACCAAATGGCGTTAACCGGCGGTATTATTTTTGACGCAAAACTGCGTCAGTGCAGTTTTGCGTCAAAAAGTATAAATATGCCCTATGTCTGTCAACAGCCTGTGTGTGTGTGTGTGTGTAGGGTGGGCAATTCCTACCCCGTCCATAACCAATGGTGTGAAACTTCCCAGTGGTACCCTAACCCACTTTTGCAGTGTTTCCTGTATGGTCTACTAATATAGCAGAATTTGTCTTCACCTGTGCATTGTTCCTGTGTACACTCCAGAGGTATATCTAGGGAAATGAGTAACCCCTCCTTTTCAGTCACTCAAAATCAGTTATGATGACAGCTTCTCTTATACTGGGACCGGCGCCTGGCTGATTAGAAGGACACAGGAGAGGCAGCCACACATGCTAGTTATATTTGCCTGTGATAGTATTTTGAGGTTAAGTAAGTTTCTGGGCAAAGGCCCAGATGGTCAGCCTGCCAGAGGAACATAACACCTCCCCACACCTAAGCAAAGGTTTTTTCTTCAGCTTTGAGAGCTAGTTTACAACTTATCAAGGGAGCTGTTCAGCTCCTTGGTTCAGTTGTAAATCAAGCAAATGGGTCTCAAGAGGTGATAGACAGGGCAGAGATAATTTTCTAAAAATTAATTTGACAAAATATTTATTACAAATCCGACTCCATTGTGAATTGGGCTTGTAATGAATAGTTCAAAAAGTCCAAAGATGAAATGTGTAGCAGCTACCTTGCCAGAGATAGCAATATTGTATTTAATATTGCATTTCAATATTTTTTAATCGAGCAGCAGACCTTGCTACAGCAAAACCAGTGTTTATGGGCTTTTCCCTGTAATGACATGTTGTTCATTAAATCTTTACATGTCCTACTATTAAATACTGTGCACCCTTCCATATGGGCATTAAAGCTCCTTAGAGGGGACTTACTAATATTTTAAAAAAATGAATTGGACCTGTTAACCCCTCTGGTGCCTGGGATGTAACGGTTACGTCCTCATTTGCATTGCTCAGGCAAAGCAAAGGCCAGTCCGCTGGGGGAAGCAAATTTATTTTAGGCTATTTCCACCCCCCTTGGGTCAGAAACCACCTAGGCACCAGGGATTGGTGTGTGTGTATGTGTGTGTTTTGTTAGGGGAGACAACCCCTTGGGCAAGGGTCTCTCCCCATGGGGGCACAATACAGTTGGCTGGGCAGATCAGCCTATATTTGAAAGGCCCATCTTCCCTCAAAGGGGCAGAAAGCCCACCAGAGGCCAGGGAAGATATTTTTTCAAATAAAGAGGGTGGGGACATGGCCATACCCCCATCCCAAATAAATGGGGCCAAAGTTGTTCTGCCCACCATTTGGAAATCTAGGCCACATAGTAAAATAATATTGCACATGTTACAAACATGTAGAAAAAGTACTGAGTTGTGCAACACTTTTCCTTTACAAATTATGAAAAATAAACGAAATACAAAATAAATAATAACTAGGCCCATACTTATGTAGGAGGCTGGACTAGTTTCTAGTGGGTACCTATGCCTACTTACGCCTTATACCAGGTCCTGTTATCCCTTATTAGTGAAATGTAGGCAGTGTCTAGAAGCCAGGCTGTCTAGAGGTAGCTGTAAGCAGAGCAGCCAAGGCTGAACTAGGAAACATGCAAAGCTCTGGCAACACCACTGTAGTCACACAGTACTTACACACAAGAAAGACAATACTCAGTGTTACCAAAAATAAAGGTACCTTATTTTAGTGACACAAGGCCAAAAATATCTTAGAGGCTATACTCCCTTAGAAGGTAAGTACTATTCACAAAATATACACTAGTAACCAAAATCAGGTAAGTAAACATAGTGCAAACAGTGAAAATCACAATATGTTGCAATGTGCCTAAGGTCAACACAGACCATATACTAAAATAGTGGAATGCGAATGTCGGTTTCCCACCTATGCAAGTATAGTGTGTAGAGGGACGCTGGGATTGTAACAAAACACCAAAGGTAAGTAAAATACCCCATCCCAGAGCCCAGGAAAGCAGGAGTAAAGTGCAGCACATTTCCTATAACACACTAGAAATCATGGTAGAAGACAGTACAAGAACCAGAAGAGACTGCAAGACACCAGTGATGGATTCCTGGACCTGAAGACCTGTGGAAGAAGGGGACCAAGTCTAAGAGGCACCGAAGAGTCTAGGGAGAACAGGAGCCCCTGCTAACCCGGATGAAGGTGCAAAAGGAGAACCACCAGTGAGAAGACACAATCAGTATTGCACCAAAGAAGATAGATGTGGGTTCCTGGTTGGTGCAGAAGATGTCCCACACAGGATGGATGAATGCAGTCTCTTTTGTGATGTGAGATTCCACCAACAAGCCTTGGTAAATGCAAAACTTGCATTTCACAAAAAATGGCGCTACCTGGGCCCAGGAAGGACCAGGTCAACTCTATCCCCACAGCCAGGGGACAAATGAATTGCAAATGGAGGTCATTCCAGCACTACAAAAAGGGATCCCACACCACCGTGGAACAACTCAGAGAGCTGTGTGTCAAAGGATAGAGTGCTGAGGACCTGGGCTACACTGTGCATGAAGAAAATCTTGGAGAAGCACACAGAAGCCCTAGGAACTTCAAAATACTTTGGGCCTGATTTATACTTTTTGACACAAAACTGCGCTAACGCAGTTTTGCATCAAAAAGTTTAGCACTGACTAGTGCCATTTTTTAACGCCACTCAAGCATCAAATTTATACTTTGACGCTGGGTAGTGCTAAAAAATGTTTAGAATAATTTTTTCCCACGTTAACCATTGCACCTTGTCATAAGGCAAAATGACGTTAATGGAGGAAAAATTACTCTAATCCGGTTTACGGAACGGAAACAAATCGCAAAGCGGAAATGCACCATTTTCCCTCGCAATTGGGTCAAAAAGATACACAAATAGAGCAAACAGTGCAAAGGAGCCCTAAATGGTTCCCAGAAGCCAGTAGAGACCCCAGGGAGACCCCAGTCAACCAGGAACCAACCAGCAGGACACAGACAAGACCCAGGGGAGGGAGAACAAAAAGAGGAAGTGTTGTTTCAGCACAGAAGAGCTTGAAGTACTGATGAGAGATGTGACGGAGCATCAAAATCAACTCTTCAACACCTCCAAATTGCCAATTTGAAGGAGAGAGGCAGTCTGGCAACAGATTGTGGATAAGGTCAACAGTGTGGCAGAGGTCAGGAGAACAGTGACTAAGTGCAAGAAACACTGGACCCGCATCCAAATCCAAAACTGCAAGAGAAGGACCAAGGAAAAAATGGCACAGAACAGGAAGGCAGAACTGCAAACTGGAGATGGGACTCCAGCACCGCAAGAGGACTTCGACAAGATGGAGGAGATGGTTGCAGCGGTTATCCCGGAAGAAATCATCACAGGGATACATGGACAGGACAGTGCAGAATACCAGGAAACACCACAAAGGCAGGTTAAGTTGCAAATGGGAAATATATGCATAAATGTCAATGCTAGAAGGGGAGGCACATAGGACACACACAATGTATGTCAAAGGAGCGCAGAGGGACAAGTTGCACATTAAGCAACTTGCACCATGCCAACATAAGCTTACCCATGTACCTGTGCCTTGGGAGTGCCATCGAAACATACACAACATCTAGAAATTAAGAACATCAGGCCTAAATACTCACATGTACAAATGCAGCACATGGGATGGATGACATGTACATTCACTGTGCCACTCTTTGTGATATCACTAAGGGCCAGATGTAAAGAAAAAGTGCTGCAGCGTTGTGATGCGCCAAAATTGGGAGCACTGCGCTGAGTCACTAAAGAAATGCAGGGATGCACCGTACTTAAGAGAATACAGCGTACCCCTGCATTTCCCACTGTGCTGGAGCTAAATTTAGCTGCCAGCAGCAATGTAGGCATCCTTGCACCATTGTGCAAGGATGTCTGTGTTGAGAGGTGTGATTGTTTATGTGCAGGAACGGACACCTTCCTGCACATAAACAATAATTTCTGTCATTTTTCTTTTTCTATGAGTGTGGCAGAATGCAACACATATTGAAGAAGCAAAATAAGAGGAGGAACAAAAGTATTCCTCCTTGTTGCACCCTGCTAATGCCACCCCTAGGGGTGGCGTCAGATTTTGGCGCTGCCTCAGGTTTATGACATTTCATAAATCTGAGGCAGCGTCAAAATGCAATGGGTGTTGCTGTGGCATGTCTAAAGCAACACTCATTGCACTTCGCTTCCACGCACAGGGCTGTGTGGGAAGGGGCTGTATTTACAAGGTAGCGTTAAGCCACAAAAGTGAATTAACACCACCTTGTAAATACTGTGCTGTGCTTAGCGCCACAGGGGCATCACGTTCAGTGATGCTCCATTGGCGCTAAGCACTGCGCTGTATTGATAAGGTAGTGTTGAGGCACTTTTTATGACATTCTTTCACCTTTAAAATATGTAGCCACATGATCATGACAGTGCGTGGAAGGTGGAGCAATGGGTGTTGCTATGGGTGTGCCACAGCAACACACAATATATTTCAATGCTGCCTCAGATGAATGCAATATTGTACACTTGAAGTAGGGCCAAACCTATTACGCCAGCCCCAGGGGTGGGATTAGCAGGGTGCAACGAGGAGGAATACATTTGTACCTCCTACATTTCTGAATTCCTATATCTGCTTCAATCTGCAGCATGCATAGGAAGAGCAAAATCTCAGAAGTTATTGTTTAAGACCGCGAAAGTGTAACTCCATCCACATAAACAATCCTATGTAAATGACGATTTGGCTCTTCTGAGTGTTCTGCATTCCACAGCTCATACAGAAGTGCCAGAGTGCCATTGGGGATTGTTAATGTGCATGAAGGGACATTTTCACACACATGAACAGTCACACCCCTCAAGGCATACATCTTTGCACAATGGTGCAAGGATCCCTGCAATTATGCTGGCAGGTGAATCTTACACTAGTATGGGGGATAACACAGGGGTGCCCTATTATTACTTGCATATGGTGCAATCTTACGTCACCAAAGTGAAGCAGTGTGGCGCTGATTATTATTGCACAGCACCGTGCTGCACCACTTAAACATAAACATGGGCCTATAATGACCATGAGCCTCACTCATCAAGTCAGTGAAGTGACTTGTCAACTGCCATAACACAGATAGACTGATTATACACCATTTCATTGCAGGGAGTGATGGTTCCCCCGCGGAACATCCCAAAACAAAACACATACAATGTTAACTGAATTCCCACACCTATCCTGTCCTATACATGGTCAACATAGTCAGCTTGAGTCGTGGGAACACTGGATGACAGGTGCACAGGTAAGTAGATGTGCTGTAGCTGCCAATGTGACATCTCAGCCATAAGGATGTGTTGTAAATGTCAAGAGAGGGATTTGGATGCGGGTCTGAGTCCCCGGAACAACACACAATTTGCACTGTACGCCCATGGGAAGACCCTGACACCCAAGCATATGACACATGAAGTAAGGGAGTACCCAATACCATTTATTCTGAAAAATAAATAAATTAAACAATAATAATTAACACCTATCCTAATCTAACCAATCCTAACTATACATAACCGACAACAAACTCTAACTACTCTATGCTACACTTACCTTATATATTTAATGACAAACTCTAAACATTCACCCCCCATGCCCCTTATATCACATGACACATGCAGGACAACATACACTAAACTACACATTTACTAAATATGACTAAACAAATATATATATTTTTGTATTTCTTTTTGAAAATTAGTTTTAGTTTTGTTTATTCTTTACACACATATAAAATCCCCAACATCATCATCCACCCACCCACCCACATAGTAAACTATGAAAAGTAGTAAACCCACCCCTAAACCTACTTATCCTAACTAACCCACTAACCTATTCTAAGCTACAACCAAGCCCATAACACCCACAAAAAATAGTAGAAAAAGAGGAGGGAGGGGAGTCAATTTGGGAGGAGTAATATAATGTCATACATAGGTTGGCATATTTTAGCCTTTTGTAATATTCTTGAGGGCCTTGCTATTCTTGGCCACCTCTTGCTCAATGGAGTCCAACTTTTGTAGAACCAGTTGTACATCCCTCTGTAGATCTTGCATGGCACTCATGTCAATGACAACTGATGTGAGTGGCTGGGTCATGCTACTTGTGGGTGCAACAGCTAGAGTAATGGTGACAGCAGCTGTGGGCCCCTGCACAGCAGTTGTGCTTGGTCTGGCCTGTGTGGGCAGTGTTGGTCCCCCTTGGATGAATGCCCACCACTCACCAGTGGATCACTCCGAGCGATAGCGGCATGCCATCATCCTGAACCCAGATTCCACTGCCAAAATGTCCCTATAGCGCACTGCCCTCTTCTGAAACACACAGAGTAGGTTCTCATTCATGTTAGCAGCTATAAAAATAAGACAGGTAACCATCAGTGTCAGCATTCTGTGGAGTATGTACAGATTACTATCAACTCCGAATAGCACATGCACTCACACTCCACATCCAGATGGTACAATGCCCTTGATCTATGAAACAACAACGCTGCCTTAGCACCATTTCCCTTACACCATAGCCATCCACAACAAGCTTAGGTAACAAACAAATGTGCGTAGACTTTGCACCATGTCTGACAATGCTAAGGCAGCGTCAAATTCACATTGGTCAGGGCCACTATTCCTCTTCTTAAGTGTCAAATTGTCAAACAAACATTACCTGACACCTGATGCTGGTATTGTGAGTATGGGATCATGTTGTTTACCTTAAGGGTTCAGTGTTGATATGTACACATGGAAGCCCGATCAAATGGACTGTCACCTACACAGTGAGCATAACATCTATCTAAGTATTTGTTGATTCCACCCCCGTGCCCCAGGGGGAATGGCCATGCAGATCAACATCTCAACTGTCCAGCTCATCTACCAATGCATGCACACTGATACATGGAGTAAGGCGGTGGACTATAATTTAGGTCATGACAAAATATGAAGCTGGTATCCATAGTTCTCTCAGTTCTACATTCATGTGTTCAGGTGTAGACACCTATCAATACCTGGTCAGCCAATACCATTCCTCACACACCCATGACCATGCCAGCACACAATTGTAATTGACTTGCATGCACGTCTAACACATTCCATTTAGTTGTCACATAGGTGGAGTACAAGATGATTGACACCATGCTAGCAGACAAATGCGCACACATCCCTACATGTACATCACAATACAGGGATGGCCCAATTTTTAATGAAAATGGTGCCTCACTGTGTTGTGTGAATGACGGTGTGTTCCAGTGCCATTACATACACAATGGTGCACATCTGAGTCACATAAGGAGTTACATGTGGCTTGTCATCACCTTTTTTACACAATGCAGGCCAATGAGCGCTAAAAGCCTCACATGATATGTCACACTGCTTGTGCACACGGAACCATGTAAATGTGACACATTGTCACCATCCATCCTAATCAGCTTTCTGATAATTTTACAGCTCATCACTCACTCACACTATACACTTCGACACTACACAGGACAGAAAACATCACACTTACTAGATACAGCTGGGTCCTCAAATCTTGCCACTTCACCAATGGTGTAGGGGGAAGGCCAACCTGAAATATATAGATGGAAAACCATGGTTGGTATCACATAACTGTCTCTACTAGTGGACAACATATGGCAGTATGTAATATTTCAGAAGAGTGAGGTATTCATCCAGGTTGTGGACACTGCAACAGGCACACCACTGCATACTCACAGTGAGACTGTCACTCTGGTTTTATGAGAGACATACATCTGCATACTTATTCTGGGCCTGAGACTCATGTAGTGCTGCACCCTGCAACAACCATGCGTGGCCAAACTGTAGAAGATGGAACTCCATGGTATGAGGGGGAGTTGGGTGACAGATACATGACACAGCCCTTGTGCTCTGCATGACAACTGATCCAGGTATTCTGGCTTGTCCTGCAAGGCACACAGAGGCACTTTGTGGAGGACAAGCAGCTAAATAGTTAGTCTGCCATTCACATGCATTGTGTAATCCATGAATGATGTGTCACAATTGGCTGATGGCATCAAATGACCCATTGCAAGTGCCCCCTAAAGCGGATATTCCCCCTTTGTAAACATAATGGAAGAGTGAATGTATGTGAAACTCTGGCATTACTGCACCACACATAGATTTTCATACTTAGTTATCACAATCCACTCACAAAGGGTATGCTGGCAGTGTTTAACCTTATCATACATGACACTATGCTGGGGCACAGATGTTGCCATGGCCCATGAAATGTGTGACTTAGTGATGGATGTGCATGGCTAATTAAACTTCTTATTGCAATGGTTAAATGTTAGGATATGTGAAGCCCATGTCTATACTGGCACAGTGACACTCCATCCTGGTTGCATGCGACCCGTCCACATGCATTGCATGCAGCACACCAACACATCTGCTACTGTCATTCAAGTGCATTGAACAGTAATTAGTTAGCCAATTGGGTACTCACAACAGGCTCACCAATCACCACACCAAGATGGTCGAGTAGATCCTGCTCCCTGCCCACAAGGCTAGCCCAGCGATGCTTCAGCTGATGGTCATTGTGACTGGTGTAGTACACTCTTTTCAGGTGGTGGAGCACCTTTACCCAATGCAGCCGCCTTGCCTCCTCACGGTAGCCTTGGATCACACGGCCACCCATCTCTAGCATAAATGGGAGTTAGTGGGCTACCAACCAAAGAAATCCTCCCAGCTCCTCCTCCCTCATTCTGGTCACCCTCCCCTGCCAGGCATTGCACTGGGGTACAGGTAGGAATAAATGTCAGACAGTAAAATGGAAACAAAAAGAGTAATGAAAGGAAACTTAACACCAAAAAATTATATCACCCAGCTAACCCACCTATGGAACTAACCCAGACAGACACCTGACAACACAAGTACGAGGTAAAATACGCTGAACACAACAAATTCAGAGACATTCGGACAAATGACAATAAAATACAACAGTAAACACGACGGGAGGAACAGCACGAGATAGACTGGATCACAAGTAAATGTGGATAGATTAATGGTCAATGCAAGGGGGAAGTAACCTTGACTTCCACGGTAATCAAGTCGTTAAAGGTAATTCTAGGCATACAAACAATGTTACATCAATAGAAAGTTAATACATTACATATATCTTTCTGCATATTATTCCAGACATTAAAGGTATATTTTGTTGGACATGTTATTCTGAAGATTAAGGGGGTTATTCTAACTTTGGAGGAGGTGTTAATCCGTCCCAAAAGTGACGGAAAAGTGACGGATTTACCACCAGCCGTATTACGAGTCCATTATATCCTATGGAACTCGTAATACGGCTGGTGGTATATCCGTCACTTTACCGTCACTTTTGGGACGGATTAACACTCCTCCAAAGTTAGAATAACCCCCAAAGTGTGCATTCATCTAAATAGGTGCTCCTAGTAAAAACAGTGAAGGTGAGAGAGTGCAGGTAATCCTATGAGAAGGCAGCACTCACAGCAGTGAGACACCAAGTTAGGCTGTTTGTGACTACCAGGACATGCCACACAACCTGGCACATGTCCTGCCTTCTACATACATGGCACCCTGCCCAGAGGGCAAGCTAGCACGTGCCTTAGGGGTGACTTACATGTAGTAAAAGGGGAGTTCTAGGCTTGGCAAGTAAATTTAGATGCCAGGTCCCTGTGGCAGAAAACTGCGCACACAGGGCCTGCGCTAGCAGGCCTGAGATAGGTTTGAAAGGCTTCTTCAGTGGGTGGCGCAAGCAGCGCTGCAGGCCCACTAGTAGCATTTAATTTACAGTGCCTGTGTATAGGGATACCACTTTACAAGAGACTTTTAGCTAAATTAAATATGCCACTTAGGTATAAGCCAATCATACCAATTTTACAAGGAAGAGTACATGCACTTAAGCACTGATTAGCAGTGAAAAAGTGCTCAGAGTCATAACGTCAGCCAACACAGGTCAATAAAATAAAGAGGCAAAAGGCAAAAAGTCTGGGGAATGACCCTTAAAAAGGCCAGGTCCAATGGCAGGTAAGCTAGGTATGTGTTTATGAGATGCAGTAGGTATTGGCACAAGTTGTGTTGTGTTTGACATTTATGTGGCAGTAATTAACATGACATGACTCAAGAGATCTGGACCTATTTGTAGGTTACATGAAATGGGCATGGTGTATACCCCTGACATGTCTGTGCTTTTGTTTGTTTGATGTAGTGTGTGTGATGTGTACATAGTGGTCAACCTGAGGCCACTTGTAGTGGTCGGTGTAGTTCTGCTGTTTTCAAGGGGTATGTGTCTGCATCTGTCCCTCCTGTGGTGTGCCTGTCAAGTTGTGGGTGTGTTACGTACATGTGGGTGTGTGTATTGGTGTCGCCACTTATTGTGCTGTGTTGCAGCATGTTGCATATGTGTTATCATCTACACGTGTGTGTTACCCTATCCATTTGTTACTGTAGTGGTGTATGTCTTGTGTGTCCGACAGGGTTGAGATGTTGTGTGTACATTACTAGATTTGTAGACTTACCCACAAGTAGGCCATTTCCAAATTGTCCATCCTGGAACTGTTCATTGATCGTACTGTGCCAGAATATGTAGGCGTCATGGACACTTCCAGGATACTTGGCCAAAATGTTTATGAATAATCTGCGGTAGTCCACTATGCCCTGCACATTAATGGAATGAGTGTGCATGTGATTCTGGTATAAGTGCTCTGTTGCTGCAGGTGGTACAAGCCGGACATGGATGCAGTCCATTGCACTGAGCACAGGTGGGAAGCCATGGATTTGATAGAACCCTTGTTCCTCCTCCTGCTGTTTTAGTTGGGCGTTGGGGAAGCTGAAGTGGCGGAGTGGCAGGGAAATGATGACGTCTAAGACCTTTAGCAGGAATGCAGAGAATGATGGCTGTGATACACCAGCAACCAGTGCACCTGTTGTTTGGAATGAGCCAATTGCCAGCATGTGCAGGACAGCAAGCAGCTTTGTTATAGGTGGTATGTTGTGTGGGGTCTGCAGGCTGGCTTCAATTAACGGCTCAATGTGGTGCAGCAGGTGTAGTATGGCTTGCCGGTTCAGTTTATAGGTCCTAATGATGTCCAGGTCCCTGAGGCCAAGGAGGGTTGTCCTGGTTCTGAAGACCCTCTCCTGCCTTCTGCGTTGCCTTTCTGGGCTGCGTTGTGGTGGTAGTGATTGCTGGAGTTGTTGCTGTCATCTGCACCTTCTAGCAAGCTGTATCAATATCACCTCCATCTTCTAATGCGGGTTGTAATGTTGCTCCTGTCTGTTTTCCTTCAGCAGTGGTGTGTTTGCCCCATTTTAATGCCTGCCCCGACCCAGGTGTTAAATTTTGACGCAAATTGGTGTATGAATCATGTTTTGGCTCCACCTCCCACCCGTGCTTTTTTTTGCAAGGGTGGATAAATATGGTGCTAAGATGTTTGAGTCATTTTTTGGATGGGAACGCCGACCTTGCATCTCATTGACGCAAGAAAGTTTCACGCATCCACAAAATTACATCAACACCATTATTAAATGGAATTAAGTTTGCGCCAGATTAGCATAAAAATAAATGACGCAAATCCGGCTCAAACAGAGTATAAATATGCCCCACTTTGTGCACAAGGGTACTGTCTGACACAGGGAGGCAAGCTCTTACCTCCACCAAATGTGGATAGCTGGACCTTTGGAGGGTCAGGGTCACTGTAGTCTACCACCTGTGTTCCAGGATCCACGCTCGTCATGGTGAGAGGGGACCCAGAGTACCGGTCGTCGCTGCAGAGAGGTGCCTGCTGAAGCAGGGAAGTGACTCCATCATTCCACAGGAGATTCTTTAAATTCTTCTGATGCATGATGAAGACAGGTAGTCCTTAGAGCGTGCAAAACCTGGAAACTGTTGCAATTGCTGCCAGGAGCTGAAGTTACAGAGTTGCAGTAGCCTTCTTGGATACTTTTTGCAGTTGTAGAGTTCCTGGAGCAGTTCTGCGGTATGTCCGACAGTACAAAAAGAAGCAAAGGATGCAGAGGAGTCCTGCTGGAGTCTTGCAATCCTAATCTGAAGAAACACTCACAGGAGAGGCCCTAAATAGCCCTCAGAGGGGGTTTGGTCACCGAACTAGCTGGGACACACTGGAGGAGCTCTGGGCACCACCCCTACAGTGGTGATGAACAGGGGTGTGGTCACTCCCCTTTCCTTTGTCCAGTGTCATGCCAGAGCAGTGGCTGGGGGTCCCTGAACCGGTGTAGACTGGATTATACAAGGAGGGCACCATCTGTGCCCTTCAAAGCACATCAGAGGCTCTTGGAAGAAACCCCTCCCATGCCTTTAACACCTATTTCCAAAGGGAAAGGGTGTAACATCCCTGTCCCAAAGGAAATGCATTGTTCTGCCTTTCTGGGATTGGGCTTACCAAGCCCCAGGAGGGCAGAAGGCTGTCTGTGAGGTGGCAGCAGCTGAGGCTGCAGTGAAAACCTCAGAAGCCTGATATGGCAGTACTGGGGGTCCATGATGGAGCCCCCAGGATGCATGGAATTGGCCCCCCAATACCAGAATCAGATTGGGGGTACAATTCCCAGTTCCTAGACACCTCACATGGCCATATTCAGAGTTACCACAGTGAAGCTACTTATATGTATTGACCTACATGTAGTGCACTCTTATAAAGGGGCCCCCCACTCACGAAGTATGGGAAAATGGGCCTGGACAACGTGTGGGCACCTCTGCTAGTGCAGGGGTGCTCTCACACACAGGTACTAGGCACCTGGCCTTCAGGGTCTGAAGGTTAGATATATAGGTGACTTATAAGTGAAACTGGTGCAGTGAAAATGGCTGTGAAATAGTTCTTACACTATTTCACTCAGGCTGCAATGGCAGTCCTGAAGAAGTGTTTGTATGAGTTCCTTATGGGTGGCAATAGAAATGCTGCAGCCCATAAGGATCTCCTGGAACCCCAATGCCCTGGGTACCTAGGTACCATAAACTAGGGACTTATAAGGGGGGGGTCCAGTATGTCAATCTGGAGTGAAATACTGGGTTACCAGTATGTAAGTCCAAATTTGGAATCAGAGAGAGCATAAGCACTGGAGTTCTGGTTAGTAAGACTCCAGTGAAACATTCAAGCATACTGACAACACAATAAAACATACTGACATATAGGCCCCAAACTTGGAGCACTGGGATCCTGACTAGCAGAATCTGAGTGAGACAGTAAAAACACACTGACAAACAGGCCACAAATGGGGGTAACCATGCTAGATAGAGGCTACATTCTCACAACTTACACTCCAGGCCACCCACCACTATAAATCAAATTAAAGTACAAAGGAATACTGGTGAATGCCCAAGTCAACACACAACAACCTTATTCAAGAGTTGTGTGACTTACTTGTCCTTAAATCCAAAGATATATCCAGGAGACATTAAGAGTGATCCTTCCACATCAAAATCCAAGTGAAAAGTGACCTGGAGATTGACAATGCACTGGGAGGATCCTGCTGAACAGGAAAAGGAAGTTAGAGCCTCTGTGGCACTTTAAAAAAAAAGAAGAAAAGCTTCTTACCCTAAAAAACAACTTGAAGGGTCTATTGGAGAAGGAAATCCACACAAAAACTTATTTTTGACTAGATTTACATGTTTCTTGAGTCGAAAATCTACTCCAGGTGCATTCACTCTTTTAAACAGGACTGTTTTGGCCGCCATTGGGGCTGTAAGCAGCACAGGTATATTAGAAGTGTCGCGCATTTAGCCAGCGACATCGTGAACAAACGCAAAGTCCCTTGTGAGCTCACTAGCAGCCCGATAGTATTGAAGTGCTCGCAAGAGAGCGCCAAAACGGAATCTCACATGCATTAACAAACTCTGCTCCGTGCCAGATTGCAGAATTTGGGAACTCTGTGCTGCTGCACATAGACCATAATGCCAGAATTCCGCAAACTCCGCCGGCAGAGCAGAGCTCTACACCCCGGCCTAGCTTTTATAGTGCTGCACAAGGTCATTGTCCAATCACAGTCCCTCCTCCTGGTTAGGAGTGCAGGCTGGGCAATGGAATTCGTACAAAGTTCAGCATCCCACACCACTAGTGTTGAAGTGTGCTATTGTAGCGCTGAAGAAGCTCACAGCCCCCTTCCACTACCTTCTCCTGCTTAGGGCAAATGCAGACTGGGCAATTGAGTCCATGTTAAGATTTGCAATGGTACAGACTTAGAGAAACATATGGGTGCTATATAAGTCATGAAGAAATGACTGACTTTATACATTTATCTTGTGATTGTCCTGACATTCAAGTTCATTGGGGCACTATATTTGAATTAAATGAGAGATATAAATAGTGAACCCTATTTTTTTTTAGCATTACTCGGCTATATTAAAGATTTACCCATGTCTGTCAGGAAATGTATTGCACTAGCTTTGCAGTGAGGTAGGGTAGTGGGGCTCTTCCATTCTCTCCGTGATTGGTTATATGATCTCACATATTGCACTACTGCATCTAATAACTGTGGCTTACAAATACCACCCATAGCTTTGGCTAGAAAAATCTAGGAGCCCTTAAAGGCACATCTGGTACAACATACTTTGGAAAGTGAAAGTGATGATCTTAATGTAATATGTAATTTAGGTTCCAGGCTGTATTGCCACCCTGAAATTATTTTGAGTCACACCTTTGCATTCCTAGAATCCATATTGTAGATGTGATGCTCTTTTTCTTTTGACTTACAGAAAATGTCATTCTGCTTAAGTAATTCACTACTTATGAACAGTGTAATGCATGTTCCCCATGTTCTGTTTGCCCTCATATTTTCCATTATTAATTTTTAATGTGTCTTTTGTATTTGGAGAAATACAGTTTTAAAAAAATCAACTTGCAGAATACAGTTCCTGAAATGAACGTGATGATGTTCTAAAGCATGGTAATGTATCTAAATAACATTTAGACAGAACTCTTCTGCAACACATGCAGACATGTCACAGTGAAAGTCAACAATTGTACTGGTGTCTGAAATATGCATGCTCATGGAGGTTTTCAGATTGGTTTATAATAGCCACACTTCACCATTCATGATGAAAAATACAAACAATTTATATATGTTTTGCCAGTCTTGAAAAGCAAATGGATGATAATATTTTCCAGCACCACAATTTGGCATGGGTTTGCTTTAAACATCATTTGGGAATGGTTTGGGCAACCACAAAATACTTTTGAAGGCATTTTAGCTTTTTTTATTTTTTATTGAATTGAGAGTATATTTCAAAGGTGAACAATACCTGTTTTTGACTGCTTTTAAATATGCGAATAAAATACCAGCCAGGCCAGTAAAATACTGGTCAGGTGATAACTCTTATTACATCATAATTGTGGAGGAAGAAAATGGCGCTAGGCCTATCACTTCTGTTGCAAGGTATGTGAGTGTAACTGTACAGATGTTGGAACTAGATAGAGAGTATTTATCTGTGCCCACCAACAGCTACAGTTCACTCAAAAGTATCATCGTTTGAGCTGTGCTCTGCTTGGGTGCTACTGATGAGAATATGGGGAAAATATTTTCCAACCATTGTGGCACAAGAGTAGTGACAGTGAGTAGGGATCATTTTCAAAACATTCTCTTTCAGCACTACCTTATCCCTAAGAACTCTAAGGTTATTTAACCTATGAAAAACTGATATTTTGTTTCATTTTTCACCATAATGTTTTGATTTATCTTTTAGTTTTTGTGGACATCTGTATGTGTTTGAAATATATTGCATCTTTTACTGTGTGTTATGTGTCTGTTATCAGTGCTATGAGTCCTCTTCTCATGCATATGTAAACGATGTGGAGTTCATTCTGTGAGTGTGTTTATATTGATGGGTAGCTATGGTCTCATCTGCACATGCTTGCATGTGTGCGTCTATCTTTTCGTTTAGTTAGGTGTTCATATACAATAAGGCTGACGGCAACATTTTTAAATAGGATTTGCATATGCTTTACCATGTTTTTGTGTGTGTATGTGTGAGTGGGTGTGTGAGTGAGTGTATGAGTAGGTGTATGGGTCTGTGAGTGAGTGTATGTGTTTTTTTTAATAGGGGTCTCAATCTGGAGATCCACCCGAATCCACCTGAATCTGAGAGGATCCAAGAGAAGTCGGAAGGATTTGGGTGGAACCGCAAATCCTTGCGTGCTCAAAGAAAAACAGGTCCATCACGATACATCTACCCTGAACCCTCTTTTTACTCTTTAATTTGACTTTTCCCACTGGGAACCGAGTCCCACTGAACAATGATGGCCGCAACTTTCCTCTCAGTTTGAGGCCAGCCAGTCACAGTATTGCTGTTGGCGCATGGATCCTCTAATCCACCCGGATCCACAGAGTATCTGCGTCCCTATGTAAAAAAAAATCTGTTTCCTTTAATAACTCCAAAACTACTGAATGGATTTACACTAAATCACAATAAGGGTTCTTTCTGGACCAAGAGCTACCTTCCTTCCAAATTTTTTGTAATTCCGTCCAGCGGTTCGGGCTGTAGTCATGTTAAAAATCCGCATAGGAAATTGTAGGGGGAAAACATGTTTTGGGATCCCCTCTTTTTCTCGACCCCTGTTTGATGAATCATCCCAAAAAATTCAACACAGCAGCTGAATTTATTATTATGCTTGTTTGAGAAGTTCCATGGAGATTCGTCAAAAAATGCTATAGTTTTTGGCAATGTTGCTATTGGTGATCTATAAATATTTTATTAAGACTATATCCTCATAGGGAAGGAGAAACATGGCACACCACTTGCCTTTGTCAAGTTAATATAATGCGCTCTCAAGGCCAGAGAAATAGGCAAGTCAATTTATAACCATAAACGACAAACTATGCAACAATGTTGTGATATTCCTGATAACGAAAAATAGTGTTACATCCCCTGTTGCGTTTTGTAGCAAAAATCATATAAGAACATTTTAAAAATTAGAGATTAAATATCATTATTCGGGTATATCACACTACATCAATATGGAAGACATACTTCCACCCATGTTGCCATCTTTCAATTTCAATTCATAAACTCTGAAGACATACTATATGACAATGTCATATAGGTGATAGCTGGAACCATTAATACATATCATCACATTTTATAATGGAAAACATGTTGCAACATTTCGTTGTAATAAAAAATGAAAAAAAATGAAAATGGAAATATACTGATTAGGTACATCTCATGGCACGGGTGTGAAAGACATATTTGTACTTGTGTGCCTACCTTTGTGGTAATGGATACTATTATTAAGTCCATAAATGAATCCACATAGTTATCACATTAGTTGTTTATGCAATTTGCTTGTGTTAATCAATGAACACTAATTGCTTGAAAACATATCCAGGCCCTATGCTCAACTCTTCCAGATCCCATGGCTCAGGTGCAGAGGGGAGTTGGGCCCAGGGCCTGGCCTGCAGCCAACCCCTCAATAAGGATGGCTGAAGGCCATGCGCAACGTGGGTTTGGAGTTACATAAAATATTATAATATTACTTTCCTTTAAAAAACCTGAGATCGCAATGAACAAAATTAAAATGAATAAGGAAAAAAGTGGGGTCAGCTGCATAAACTTTTTAAAATACTGTTAGACCTACTAGACTTAGGGTGAGTATCCACCAAATGTTTTTTGCCATACATCTTACACATTTTTACAGATCTTGTTTTTGTTGGCCATATGAGTCTGTGCTCCTTACCACTTCTAACCAGTGCTAAAGTGTGTGTGCTCTCTCCTTTAAACATGGTAAATTGGCTTGCAACAAAATTGCACACTTAATTTACTTGTAAGTGCCTAGTAAGTTGTATTACTTGTCCCCAGGGCCTGAAATTAAATGCTGTTATTGGCCTACAGCACTGAGGGGCATATTTATACTCTGTTTGCGCAGAATTAGCGTCATTTTTTACACTAATTTGTTGCAAACTCAATGCCACATCTAGAGTGAAACCTCCTTGCGTCAATGAGATGCAGGGTAGGCGTTCCCGTCCAAAAAATGACTCAAACATCCTAACGCCGTATTTATCCACCCGGACAAAAAAGACGCACTGGTGGGGGGCGAACCCAAAAAATTACGTTAACATCGATTTGCATCAAAATTTAATGCTTGGGTCAGGACAGGCATTAAAATGAGGCAAACACAGCACTACTTAAGGAGAACACACAGAAGCAACATTACAACCCACAGGAGAAGATGGAGGTGACAATGATCGAGCTTGCTAGATGGCGCAGGGGACAGTAACAACTCCTGCACTCACTACCACGACAACACAGCCCACAAAGGCAACGCGGAAGGCAGGAGAGAGTCTTCAGAACCAGGACAACCCTTCTTGGCCTCAGGGACCTGGACATTATTAGGACCTATATGCTGAAACGGCAAGCCATACTATCCCTACTACACCACATTGAGACACAAATTACAGTCAGCCTGCAGACACCACACAACAAACCACCTTGGACAAAGCTGCTCGCTGTCCTGCACAAGCTGGCAAGTGGTTCCATCCAAACAACAGGTGAACTGTTTGCTAGTGTCTCACAGCCGTTGTTCTCTGCATTCTTGCCAAAGCTGTTAGATGTTATCATCTCCCTGACACCCCGCCACATTAGCTTCCCCAACAACCAGCAAAAGCATCAGGAGAACAAACAGGGGTTCTATCAAATCCATGGCTTCCCATATGTGCTTGGTGCAATTGACTGCACCCATGTCCGGCTCATACCACCTGCAGCAACAGAGCACTTTTACCTGAATCACAAGCACACACATTCCATTAATGTGCAGGACATAGTGGACCACCGGGGACTATTCATAAACATTTTAGAAGTATCCTGGGAGTGCCCATGACGCCACATATTCTGGCACAGCAGGATCAATGAACAGTTCCAGGATGGACAATTTGGAAATGTGGGTAAGTCAACAAATCTAGCAATATACACACAACACACCAAAACTGTCGGACACAGTAGACATACACCACTACAGAAACATATGCCCAGGGTAGCACACATGTGCAGGTGATAACACATATGCACCATGCTGCAATACAGCACGATCAGTGCACAACACTTATACATACACCCACATGTATGTAACACACCCACAACTCGACAGGCACACCACGTGAAGGACATGTGCAGACATGTACCCTTCGCTTACAGCAGAACTACACAGACTACTTCAAGCGCCTATAAGTTGCCTACTACGTACACTTCACACACAGTACACCAAACAAAGAATAGCACAGACATTTCAATAGCATGCCCATGTCAATGCCATGCCCATGTCATGTAACTTCCAAATAGGCACTGATGCCTCAAGTCATGCTGTGCAAATCACTGCCAGAACAAATACCAAACACCACACAACTTGCACCTATATCAACTGCATCTCATCAACACATACCTAACTTACCTGCAGTGTGCAGAGACATCTGCCTAACGCATTGGCTCACACACAGAGGAATACAAGATCAATGTCCATCACATACCATGTGCCAGATGTGTGAGAAGTGGTAGCACACCTACCGTAGCTCAACCTCACATTTAACACTCACTGACTCACACCATTATGTCTGTACCAGATACAATAAATGGCCCTACATGGGGCAGAGTCACTGTCAAACAGTGCAGATCATGGATGTCATAGTGTGACCCAGAGAAAACAGGACATCACTGACCTCACATGCACTGTGCTAAGGGACACATTTCCTAAGTTGCGGAGCTCCATCCTATAGCCTGCACTGTGCATATGTCGACAGTATAAATGCCCATGAATGTTTTGAAAGATCGGAGAGACACTGGTAGTTATGTTGATCATCCTGTGACAATGGGATATGCACCCTTGGACACCTTATGGCTGCCACAAGCATTATCTGCCACTCTGGAATACCAAGGTACTTATGTTACAGCTAACAGTTCCATTGTCATGGCCTGCACTGTATGTACAACTTGTCAGATGACCGTTTCATAATGACTTGAAGCCACATTGTAAATTGGCCACCCTTCCATGCTGTATGTAGTGTGAAAGGGGTGTGCAATGTTTTTCACTTCAGGTCTGTCACCACAAGATACATAGCATGATAATGCTGACTCACATGTAGCTGTCACTAAAACCTGAGGAAGTGCCAACAACAAACACCACACCAGGGGTGCTCTATGCAGTTTGCAATGAAAAAGTAGAGTGTGCTATGAACTCAGATGATTGTGGCACCAGTGCATGCTGCATACTGCTGCATACACAGAAGGAGACAATTGGCCATCAAAACAGCATATGTAGAGGGCGGTGTACCTTCATGCACAGATGCATCCACCTCCACAAGGCAGCTAGCCAAGTACCCTGGTGCAGGGTAGGTAGTGTCAGTACATGGCTGCACATGAGCAACTGGTGCAGGGAACAACAAAGGGTTGCCAAGTAACATGTCACACATGGGGCATTCTTGCATGGTAGAAATGTTGCAGGATAGTGCAGCCAATTTTGGAGACGTAGTGCGCATTCTCATTTACCAATTTCAAAGGCCCTAAGTGTCACATATCATCTGCAATGACACATGTAAAAAAGGATGAGATGTCCAGGCTTTGTAGTGCTAACATGTTGCCCCACATCTGACCAAATTGTGTTGTGAGGATGTGTCATGTCCCCTCTAGTGACCATGTCCCCTCTAGTGATAGCACACTGAGACACAGGTGCACTACACAATGCATGGTACATACACAATGACCATCAGTGTGGAATTCAAATCATATGTTCCTGGTCCTTGAGCCAAACACAAGATTGTAATGTCCAACAACCTTGTGCTGTGGAAACATTACACAAGGATAGGAACTCGCACTATACCACAAATACATATGAGCCACAACCAGTCTAAATATGAACTGCCATGCTACATGACATATCTGTTGCAAGCCCTTACAACAACTTACTCCTTTAATCTTTTGCAGCGGATCAGGGTTATGGCATACAGCCACGGATAATGACCCCATTTCCCAACCCAAGCACAGCAGCAGAGCTTGCATATAATGAGGGACATTGTTGGACACAGACTATTGTGGAAAGGACATTTGGCATCCTGAAGTCCAGATTCAGGTGCCTGGACATCACCGGAGGCAGCTTCCTCTATGCCCCACACATCATCTGCAAGATAATCTTGACATGTGCCATCCTGCACAACACATGTGTGTGAATGAACGTCCCCTTTTATGAGCAGGTTGTTGACCTGCCTGAGGAGGAAGAGGATGATGGTGGAGAAGAAAATGAGGGGGAACAGCACAACACAGCTGCTGGGATACGTTGCAGACTGCACATCGTTGAAAACTTCTTCACTTAATGATCACGTAACTCACCTTGTACATTTTGTCAATAAACACCTCACTTATTCAC
Organism: Pleurodeles waltl; assembly: GCF_031143425.1. Lineage (NCBI taxonomy): Eukaryota > Metazoa > Chordata > Amphibia > Caudata > Salamandridae > Pleurodeles > Pleurodeles waltl. The sequence continues at coordinate 53,624,233 of NC_090439.1, read as the reverse complement.
AAAATCTGGCTTTGGACTCTTCAGTCTACACAACATATGCCACAGGAGTGTAAGTCTAACCTCAGGGATCATGTCACAAACACTAATCTGATGTGTACAGTAGCAACATCACATGTGATGGGTAAGATTGAACTGCTACCGTCACTCATTTCACAAATAACCTCATCATTTGAATGTGACAACTAAAGGACACAATCTATGGACCACAATATATTATTTACATCCATGTTGACAACTTGTACAACAATAGCTCATCACACACAACTACAACATGTCCAAATAGAAGGTAAACAAGGAGCCCACACATGAGACAGTGGATGTCAAATCATGGTGAGACTGTAATGTTTGAACACACCACTGACACAACTCAGTGTGAGAGTTGCAATGGCTGCATGGAGCATGTGTGACAAGGGGGAGACATCATTGTTGATTAGGCCAGTTATGACAAGCAATGGGAGAAATGGAGCCTGCGCAGTACAGTCCATGGAAATCAGTCCTGCCACTGCCATGGGGCCCAATCCTGTCACAGGGTACACATGACCTTACAGTTTGGACGGGCACATTTGTGGAATGCACATCAGAATGGATGAGAACATATGCAGCTAGGGCTGCAAGTCCACCACACTAAAACTATTATTACAATGCTAAATGTAATGACTTTGAACTGACTATTGTGTTCAATACATGATATGGTTGGAATGTGTTTGCAGAGTGTGTCACTCACAGTATGTACCAAATATGTACACATGTCAGACATATGTGTAGTCCACACACAAGTCACCATATACTCAATATCAACATATGGAGAAAGTTGTCGGATAACATTTGCTAGATATTATTCATTGGCCATCATCAACAATGCCTGAGCTGTGTATGTCGTCTGAAATGTGATGCTCTGTAAGACAACTACACACAGCACATAAGTGAACACAATTCAAAATCACATACCATTACTCTTGCATAGTACTACCATACATATGTAGATACACTGTTGTCACACATACATTCATATGCATGATGTGAATATATTTGCATGTTGTTGATTCTGTAACACACACATTGGTGTAGCAGACCAATCACACGCAAATCACATTGTTGTATGGATTACCACATGTGGCCATACACAAAATGCCACACTGCAGACCAGCCAATTCAATTTGTATTGATACAGGGTGCATCCATTGACAATGGACAAAATCACGCATTCAGGAATTGAATAAAAAAAATGACAAAAATGCATTGAAAACATCCGCAAATGCAAAGTATATGACCCATGGGATATTAGTGTGATTTCCACCTTCGCACTCATCTCAATGTTGATTTACTGTTAAATCGACACATACAGGTAATGCTTCAATAAAAAAAGCCGCACATAAGTAACACATCAGAAACCCTCACACAAATACCAGATGTGTCAAATAAATACACGCATTATAGAAAATGTGACACATAGGGACATGAAGTGATGTAATAGGAAATTTTGTTTCCTGGCATGGTACAGTGGGTGTACTTTCACTTTCTCTTTACGGTCTGTGCCTCTTTTGACTGAGTGATTGTGTCTTGGAGTTGGTGGTGTTTTATTGGTCTGTTTTGTATCTTGTGGTGTCCCTCCTGTTGTGTTTTCTGTAGTATTTGACTGTACTTTGTCCCATTGTTAGTGAATTTGTGTGTTATTTGTATTTTTCCTTGTACTTGTAATGTGGGGTGTCTGTCCGGTTTAGTTGTTAAATTGGGTTATTTGGGATTGTTATTTTGGGCGTTAAGTTTCCTTTACTTCATTTTTTTTACAATCATTATTTTTTGTCAACCTGTACCCCAGTGATATGTCTGGTAAGGGGAGGCTGACTAGGATGGATGAGGAAGAGCTGGGAGGCTTTGTGTGTCTGGTAGCCCACTACCTCCCATTAATGTTGGAAATGGGGGGCCGTGTGATATAGGGCTACCGGACGGAGGCGAGGCGGCTGCGGTGGTGCGTGGTGCTCTACCACCTGAAGAGGGTGTACCGCAGCAGCCTCACCGACCACCAGCTGAATCATTGGTGGGCAGATCTGGTGGCCAAGGAGCAGGATCTGCTAGACCATCTTTGTGTGGGGATTTGTGGCCCTGTTGGTGAGTCTCCCATTGGCAAACTATTTACTGTTCACCGCACTTGAATGACAGTAGCAGATGTGTTGGTGTGCTGCATGCAATGCTTGTGGACAGGTTGCATGCAACCAGAATGATGTGTCACTGCGCCAGTATGGACATGGGGTTCACATATCCCACCATTTTACCAATGCAAATCAGATGTTAGGTGAGTCATGCACAACCATCACTAAGTCACACATCTCAGGGGCCATGGCAACATCTGTGCCACAGCTTTGTGTCATGTATGACAGGCCACAACAACGCCAGCATATCATATGTAACTGGATGGTGATTACAAAGTAGGGCAATCCATGTATGGCGTTACATTGTCATAATTTCACATACATCATCCCAGCCATTATGTTTGCAAAGGGGGCATACTCGCCTTAGGGGGCACTACAATGGGGCATTTGATACCATCAGACAACAGTGACACATCAGTCATGGAGTACCTCTGTGTGCCTTGCAGGACAAGCCAGAATACCTGGGTCAGTTGTCTTGCAGAGCACCAGGGAAGTGTCATGTATTTGTCACCCAACTACCCCTCATTCCAGGGAGTTCCATCTTCTACGGATTGCCCACATATGGTTGTTGGAGGGTGCAGCACTACATGAGTCTCAGGGCCAGTGTAAGAGTGCAGATGTGTGGCTCTCCCTCACCTGCGTGTGAGTCTCATCGTGAGTTTGCAGTGGTGTGTCTGTTGCACTGTCCTCAACCTGGATAATTAGCTCACTCCTCTGAAATAGTACATGCAGTAATATGTTGTCCACTAGTAGCGACAGTGATATCTTTCAGGTGGACCTGCCCCTTACACCATAGATGAAGTGGCAAGATTTGAGGACCCATATGTATCCAGTACGTATGATTTTGTCTTTCCTGTGTATTGATTAAGGCTTTTGTGTGAGTGAGTCATGTGTGTTGCACCCAATGCTAGGAGTGATGAGCTATCAAATGATCAGATATCAAAGTAGGCTGGATGGTGACACTATGTCACATTTCAGGGTTCCCCATGCAAGTGCAGAGAGTCATATCTTGTGAGGCTTGTGGCGCTCAATGGGCAGCATCATGTAAACAAGGTGATGACAAGCCACATGTAGGCCTATATGTGACTTCGATGTGCACCGTTGTGAGACTATTGGTACTGGGACATGCCATCATTCTCACAACACAGTGATGCATCATTTTGTAGACATATTGGTGCATTCCTGTATTGTAAGGTACATATAGGACTGGGTGGGCAATTGTCCCCATCATGGTGCCACATATATTGTACGTGATACTTATATGGAATGTAATAGGCGTGTATGCAGGTCAAGTCCAAACGTGTGCTGGCATGGATACAGGTGTGTGAAGAATGGTATTGGCTGAGCAGGTATTGATGGGTGTCTACACCTTGACACATGAATGTAGATGTGATAGACCTATGGATACCAGATTCCTAGTTTTCAGCCCTCCTAACATAAGGTCCACTCCCTGACTCCAGGTATGAGTGGGTATGTCTTGGTGGATGACCCGGACAGTTGAGATGATGAGTTGCATAGCCATCCCCCTTGAGGCAGAAGGAGTGGGAATAACAAATTTGTAGGTAGATGTGATGCTCACAGTATAGGTGACAGACATTTTGATCAGGCTTGCATGTGTACCTATCAACACTGACCTCTTACAGTTACCAACTGCATCCCATACTCCCAATATCAGATTCACGTTACTGGTGATATATGGTTGAAATATGAGACAGATGATGAGGAATAGTGGCTCTTGATCTATGATTGTTGATGCTGCCTTTGCATTGTTACGCATGGCACAAAATCAATGCGCATCTAATTTTGTTTGTTTCCTAATCTTGTTGTGGGTGGCTATGGTGTCAAGGAAATTATGCTAAGGCAGCATTGTCGTTTCATCTGTCAGGGTCATTGTATTATCCAGAATGTGAGCTGGAGTGCATGTGCAATTTCAAGTAGAATCTAAGCTAATAATCTGTACATACTCCACACAATGCTGACACTTATGGTTGCCTGTCTACTTTTAACAGCTACCAACAGGAACAACAAGGAACTGCATGCCTTTCAGAAGGGGACAGTCCGCTATCTGCACATACTGGCAGTGGAATCTGGGTTCAGGCGGATGGCACTATGCTATCGCACAGAGCAATCCACTGGTGAGTGGCGGGCATTCACCCAAGAGGGACCCACACTTCCCACACAGGGAGGACCAAGCACCACAGCTGTGCAGGGGGCCACAGCTGCCACCATCACATTTGCCCCAGCTGCTGCACCCTCAACATCCGTGCTGCCATGGACATGAGTGCCATCGGGGAACTTTTTTTGTATTTTTATTTTTTATCACATGTTGGTCAATAAAAACCATTACACAAAGAAAAGAGAGAAAAAGAAAAGAAAGGAAAAAAAGAAAAAGAAAAAAAAAAAAAAAAAAAAAGCCAAGGAGTCATAAACACAGTAATAAAAACATTTTGAGTTAAAAAGTTTCAGCTAAATTACGGAATGGTACAATGTTGCTTGCAGCCTGATTGTACACGTTTGTCTCGCTTGTTCAGTCTCTTGTAGAAGGTGCCCTAATTTATCCAAGAAGTTAGGCAGTCTGCAGCTGTGGTGTACGTCGTCCCCTTTAAAGCCTGCCAATATCGCCAGTATGCACCTGCGCAGCCCCCTTTGAAGCCAAACTGGTCATAGGCGTCTGTTACGATCTGTTGTAATGCTTTTGCATAGGCATATCTGATGGATCAGCGTTGCTGTAGCCAGCCCGCATAGTCGACAGGTGTCTGTCATGTTGACTCTCGTCCACCTAGGAGGGTGTGCATATTTTGGAAGGCAGCCCATTCGATATTTCTTAAAGGCTGCTTTCATCCATGGATTAACTGCTGCTCCCAGATATAGTTGTGGGATTAGAGAGCTGTATGGTGACAGAACCACCCAGGCATGGCTTCGTCTCGATAAAGCCTCTTTGTCCTTAAGATATGAGAGAGTCTTGACACTTACTTTCGTTGCACAATGACAAGCTGATGTGATCTGAGTTAGAGTAGTTGATCTACCAGGCCCAATGTTGTCAAGGAGGACTCGAAGTAGAGACGAAAGGCAGAGGTTGGATCCAAAGTCATTTCCACCCAAATAACAGAGCTTAGTGAGCCTTCTTTTGCTACCTTGAGCTTAAGGCTTAGGTTGATAAATGCCCATTTCCTTGCTAGAGACTACCTTATCAGGCCAAATTCTAGGCAACTTGGGCCAGTAAAACATAATTTGGTAAGCTGAACAACCTCTTGAAAAGCTTAGTGATCATTTTGTTCAAGTGGTTGTCGCCACAGCCTCTTAGAACTTCGCTGCCATATCTGATTGTTGGTATTAATTTGGTTCGGATGACCTTTAATAGTGGCAGAGAGGTTGAAGAACCAGTTGCTTTTTTAACGCTGTTGAACGCGAATGCAAGCGAGATGGATTTCCGACTGAGGGCCTCCAGATGGGGTTTGAAGGAGCCATTGCTGTCAAGAAGAACCACTAGATATTTCTATTTGCGCACTGTTTCAACCTTATTGTTACCCAGGTACCACTGATATCGCAGCTGTCCAGTCATCTTTAAGGGCATGATTTTTGATTTATTCAAATTAATAAGGAGAGCATTTTTTTCCAGAGAATTCAGCTGTTGCATTAAGTAGCCTCTGCAGGCCTATTCTAGAGTGACTGAAAAGGATGAGATCATCAGCGTACATCAAGCTTGTCATGGCAGTTTGCCCCAGCCTTGGTGAATGTGAGTTTACCTTGTCCAGTTCCGCCAGTAGGTCAGCCAAAAATAAATTGAAGACAAGGGGTGCAAGTACACATCCCTGATGCAGACCCTGAAGAGTGGGAATTTTCCTGGAAAGGTGCGTCCCACCACCAAGTTTGACCTTCACCCAGCTATCTGTGTGTAGAAGGACTATTGCTTTCAATAAGTGGGAGGGAATGCCCCAACTTCTGAGTTTAAACCAGAGTTTTCCTCTTTCTACTCAATCAAATGCAGCTTTTTAGTCTGTAAATGAAAGAAAAAGGGACTTCTTGGCATGTTGGTATTGGTCAAATAATAGTGCAAAGGCCACCCATTTTGAGAATCCAATTTGATTAAACAGGATCAGGTTGTTGACATTAACAAAGGTTTCGAGCTCTTCCAAGAGAATTCCTGCAAAGATTTTAGATTCGACATCTAGGAGTGCTATTAATCGGTAATTTGCTGGGTCGTTAGTCGCACCCCTTATAGATGGGGGTGATAGTTGAACCTCCACATAGTTGCGGGATGATGTTGGTAGCAAGAATGCAATTCTAGAGTGTCGAGAGATGTTTTGCCCAGAAGTATGGGTCCTCTTTGTACAGGGCAGCAGGGATACCATTGAGTCCCGGTGTTCTCTCATTCCGGCACTTAATGATTCTCATCCTCGCTGTTTCTGAGAGAACTGAAAAGCAGCTGAGTTGTTGCTTTGGAGAGCAGGTGGGGTACAGGCTGATGCTTTTGCCTCACCTAACGAGTGCCTACTTGAAAGGCCAAAATGGTATGAGAAGTACTGATACTAGGTGGGCTCAGAGATATTAATCATGGTGGCAGAGTGTGTTGCAGAGCGAAGCTGTTTATAAGCCTCCAGAACTGTTCATGCCAATTTGTCTTTAATGCGTGCAAGAGTTTTGCTGCTAGCGCAGCTGCCTTGTCTCTTTGATGTTTCCATAGGTGGCCTCTGTAGGCCTGTCTGGAGATAGATACCAGGCCTCATTCCTAGGTTCTTTCTGAAGACGGCAAAGGGTGGAATTTAAGTTCCGTTTAAGTGCCTTTGTATACCTTCTTGATGAGGGGCTTTGTAAGCTGTGGGGTCTTGTTCCTTCAAGCTGCTGATGGTAGGATGCCAGAAGCTCTACTACAAACTCATCCCAGGTTGTTAGTGGCACTTGCTTAGGGTCTGCAAGGTTCAATTTGAGGGACCATATTCGTTTGGCTGTCTCCGCCAGTGCAGGAGTGATCTTGGAGGACCACTTAATTCACCTCCCATTAGATATATATATGGCTCGCTGTAACGCATCCAAAGATTCGTGATGTTCAATTGGGTGAGTAAAATGCAGCTCTTGTGGGAAGTGGTCACTCTCCCCTCTGCTTGTTATCTGAAATTTCAAAATGTGACCAAACGAGGGTAGGCATAAAATTGTATAGTCTATTATTGATCATGCTTTTTGATTAAAAAATGTAAATGAGGGGGGTTGATCTGTACAATAGCGGCAGTTGGCAGATATGAGTCCCATTCCTTCAAGATCTTTTTTGAGTTGTTTCCCTAGTTTGTCCCCCTTACAAGTTACAAGTAGAGTTTGGTCCGGTATCCGCCAGAGAAAGTTCTGCGCCAAAGTGGCTTCTTCAGAAGGTTCAGATCCCAGCAGATTCATGTTAAAATCACCGCTTAGGATCAGTTAGGGGCATGGAACATTATTGACTAGTTCTTCAATATTCTCTTTTAACTGACGTGCAGCTTCTAATATGTAAGTTTTTCCTGGTGGGATATAGATGTTCATTAGGGCTAGATGGAGGGTGGAGGGGCCTTTAGTCACAGTAAGAAGAACTGTCAACAGGTTACTGTACGTTACTGGAGACGTATGATGGCGCCCCTTCATTGTTGAACTGAGATGTCTGATGAGTCCACCACTCAAGCGCCCAAAGCGATCCCTCCTTGTTGCCGGGACATGATAACTCACAAATCCGCAGGTGGGGATTCTGTCCAAGACTCTTGCAGCATTAATATCTGGAATGACGTTAGGTAGTTGAGTAGGCACTTGTTCTCCAGTTTGTACAGTAGCCCATTAATATTCCAGGAGCATATTGCAAAATTGGACTTGTCCTCTTCGTTGCTGATGTTTAACCTGTCCCATCATGGTTTCCTTGATCCTATGCTCAGTGCACTAGGTAACCAGCTCCAGTCATTAGAGAAGGATGGTGCCCCAGAGCAGGGCAGAGATGCTGAACTGGGCCATGCCATGCGATTTCCTTGAATTCATTGAGGTCTTGTTGGAAGCACTGGGTGATGGTTGAGACCCTTGACCACCCTGCCGATTTAATAGAGGTTGTGGATAAGCACGTTGTATTGCCGGGGTTATATGTATCCCCCAGCTCCTGAGTGTAGTGCCTACTCCAAGCACTTGCTCTGCTACCTCTGCCGAGGTCCAGGTAACTTTGGTTACTTCATTCGTCTGGGGTGCCGAGGGAAGAATAAATGCCACTGAGACCATATCCGCTGAGATAAGATTTGCGGTTTTCGGGGAGCTGTCCTAACAACCATAGAATGTTCGAACGGTTCAGCAGGTCAAATGTGCCTCTTGAACTATATTCCAGATGCAGCAAGGTTATTGTGGAGCTTGGGTCACTGTTGCGCAGGGTCAACGGATGGCTCATAGGGGCTATTTGTGGCTGGAGCATCATATGGCTGGTCCTGCTTTGAGGTCTGGTAGCCTCGAAAGTTGTTGACGCTGTCAATGTAAAGTCGCTCTCCTGCATCCTCTCCTTGAGCTTTTCTTGACTTACTAAGTTCTGGGGCAGTTGGACATGATGAGAACTTTTAACAAAATTGCTGTAACACTAAGGGGCACATTTGATGAAGTACATTTGTCAGGGCATTCAACAGTTCCCAGAGAAGGGGTCCGGGACATGCCTCCGTTGGCAATGATGTTACTACTAGAATCACCGACGGAGGTGTCTTCTCGCCATTGGCTTGGTGGAGAGGTGAAGCCCTGAAGGAGAACAAGACGTTTTTTTGTGACCCCCTACCTGGCTACTGAAGAGGGAAATTATGTTCTTCTTATTGGATGTTCTTAGCCTGTGTTTCCTCCCTTTCCAATGGAATTTCTTCCGGCGTAGGTGGTGGCGAAAGATTTTTAGCTGGGGTGTCAATTGTGGCAGGAGAAAAAGTTGCCCCAAGGCTGGGAGGAGGCCCGAGCTGCTTGGTGAGTCTGAGTTTTGCAAGGAATTTCTGGGGAACTGTGCTGCCTGATTGTTCGCTGACGTTCGGTGGCCATCTGTAGGTTCCTGTAAATAGGGCTTGGAAGGTTCCAAGGATGTGTCCTGCTGACATGTTGCTGAGGGCTGCAGATGGTTGTCGCTCATAGGGTTAGAGCCAGTGCTTTTTTCAAGTCCTCAAAGACGCTGCTTAAAGCTCCTGGTAGAGAGCTTAGTTTATCCAAGATTGAAGAGCATGTACAGGGACAGGTGGGTAACCAGGAATATGCGGAGTTCTGAGCTCTGACTATCAAGTTAATGATATCTGCAATTTTTGAGTCGATTCCTGAAGTAAAGACTGCTAATGTATTTAGCAATTTCATTTGGGTGTCCATTTTGATGGACTGGAGGTTTAAGGCTTCAGTAGTGAGCTGTAGGGTGCTCTGTATGATATTCAAAACTGTTGTTATATCTGGGGCTGTGGCAATCTCAGAAGGTATGTCGACCCCCAATTGGGGCCTAGTCTTAAAGCAAGTCTCTGCAAATGAACGCGGGTAGAGCAAGATCGGCTCTGCCCCAAGACACCTACTCCATCTCCGTCACTGTATACTGCCACCATTGCTTCCCATTCCAAGGAGGTAAGTGATGATGGATTCTGCTGCAAGCAGCTTGCTGGCTTATACCGGGGAGCAGAGCAGCTGAGGGGTGCAGAGCTACTGAGGGATATGTCGAGGCAGGGCCCACCATTGAGTGCTTTGGGTGCTTTAACGAGTCCTGGCACAATTTTTTATCTGCTTGCACTGCGCTATGGAGACTTTCACAGGAACAGGCTTTTGGAAGATGGTTCTGGCTTAAGCCTGATGAGTCCAAGGGGTGTGACTGAAATAAGCTGGCATGCTAGAATAACTGCCTTGGTGGCGATGCCATCAGAGAGGTGGGGGAAAAGTGAATGAAGCCCGCTGAGTTAAGTTTATCTACGTAGCCGTTACAGCTGACAATTTCATCTGCCACAGCTCCCCTACAACTCCTCTGCCCCAAACTCCCTGTCCTCGACCCTCAGCCCAAAGCTGAAGCCCAAACCCAAACCAAGCTCCATCCAACCGTGCCCAACCCAACCACCCCCAATAGCCTGGCAGCCCGCAGCCTGCGGTTTCTTCTTGGCCTCTGCCCCGCATCCCCCACATCCCCCTCAGCCCAGCCTAGCACTCACCGGAGATCTCCGCAGCTACCACCACCGCCAGCCGCTAGCTGCTGCCAGCCACCCGAACTCTGAGCTTCAAGCTCCCAACTCCGAGCTCCCAACTCCCGATGCCTCCCCAGGAACGCACGGATCTGGGATGAGCCAATCACTGATCGATTACTCGCGTCTGCCGTCATCGGGGAACTACAGAGGAATGTCACACAGGTCCTCAAGAAGTTGGACTCTATTGAGAAGGATGTTGAGAAGAACACAAAAAGACTAAAATTCCTAAAGCGGAAAGTCAAGTGGGCCAACCTGTGAATGGCATAATGTCTCTCGTCCCCAGTTCAGCCCACTCCCTCCATATTTGTTATAATGTTTTTTAGTGGGTATTAGGGGGTTAGTTGTAGATTAGTTTAGGTTAGTGGTTTAGTTAGTATAAGTAGGTTTGGGGGGTGGGTTTTCTACTTTTTACATTTTACTATGTTGGGTGATATTGGGGCTTTTATGTGTTATAAAAAAAACAAATTAAAATAAAATATACAAAAATATATATATTTGTTTAGTAATAGGTAGTATATGTGAAGTTTAGTATATGTTGTCCTACATGTGGCTTGTGATAAAAGGGGGTGGGGGACCAATGTTTAGAGTGTGTCATTAAATGTGTTAGGTAAGTGTAGCATAGAGTAGTTAGGGTCTGTTGTTTGTTATGTATAGTTAGGAAGTTAGGATAGGTTAGGTCAGGTTACCTAATTCTTATTAGTTTTGTTATGATCTAATTAAAACAGTTTGGATACTCCCTTACACCACATGTGATATGCCTGGTATCAGATTCTTCCCATGGGTGTAAATTGAAAATTGTGTGTTGTCCTAGAGATTCCGTCCTGCCTCCGGATCCCTCTCTTGACATGTTCATCACCTTCTTACAACTGAGCTGTCATGTTGGCTGCTACAACACATCTACTTGTCTGTGCATCTGCCATCCAGTGTACCCACCACTCACTGTGACTATGTTGACCATGTATAGGACAGGAAGGTGGGGTAGTTCAGTTGTCATTGTATGGGTTTTGTGTTGGAATGTTGGGCACTGTAAGAAATCTGACAACAGCCTACATTTCATTCCTATACTGCTAAACTGACCAGTGGCAATTTCAGATGAGGTTGAGTCCCTCTGTTTCACATCAATGTGTTCAACTAGTATTCCCAGCAGATTATATTGCCCAAGAACTGTTTCACAGCCATTCCTGACATATGTAGTGGGTGTAGCATACATGTGTTCAACATATTTTACATACTCAGTGAATTGCTTGTAGGGGATGAGACCAGCATTGACGTTCATCATGTAGGTACTATGTTCCCATATATGTACCCGCATATTCATGCTCTCGTGTACTGACACTCTGTTTCTTAAGACATGTTACACACATCACAATTTCTAAGCATAGCAGATGCGTCACAACACACAAAAACGTGCTTGTTCTGTAATTGGTATTTAACAACAAGTGGTATGTGCAATATTTACAATGTCCATGTATGTGACTCTATTCATAGAATCCCTTCAATTGTGACACAACTGTGTCCAGGGTTGAGGGACATGTCATGGGACATGCTTGGGTAAAGTGTCTTTCAGTGCAGGGGAACATAAAATGCTAATTGAAAAGTTTGAGACAATTGCAGTTCACAGCAGAATGGTCAACAGTGTGTTGGTGAAGAGTGCATATCTGCAACAGAGCTAACACTAGCATGATATCAAGCACAGGCCAAAGGAAAACACTGCCCATGTGGCATGGGCTGGTGTTACCGGGAATTCCTATGGGTGAAGATAATCTGTTCCACATCTTCATCCTCTGATGTGTGTGGTACCTCCTCTACCCTTGATGGTGGTATTTGGGAGGGCGAGGGAGCCACACACACTTCAGTGGTTGGAGAAGTGGACTCCCAATTCCCGGCAGCTGCCATCTGTTGCACTACATATGGCATCACTGCAGCAAGGAGGAGCTGCAGAGTTTTAAGTATAGCAGCAACATCCCTGTGGTAGGCAGCCATGTCTGCCCTGAGGAAGACCATTTCACAGTGCATGGAGCCATCTTGTCCTCAAGCACGCTGATGCCAGTTTGGGAGGGCAGTTGTTGTGGCCTCTCCCTCATGGTAGCAACTATGTCCCTCAGACACTCCTGGACTCCACGCATTGGGGAGTGTGTGCTTCGGTTGGCTGTAGTCTGTTCTGTAGCCCTAACCATGCTCGTCTGTATCCCCTAAAGGCTGGCTGCCATAGATTGCATCCCCACCCGCACCTCCTTGGCCAGCTCCTGCTGGACTCCTACCAACGTCCTCTCAAAGCTGGTCCCTGGGTCCTCGGAGTCCTCTGGTGTGTCGGTGCTGGCAGGTCATACTATTGGGGTGCTAAGTGGGGCCTGTGGGATATCTGCTACATCAATACTCCTCCTTGCGACTGGAGGTGGTGTCTGGAGGTTTACAAGGACTTCTTGGAGGGTCTCTTGGCTGATAGTTGCCAGCTGGTCATCCAGGTCATCAGGGTACTCCAGGACAGGCAGATCGGCAGGAGAGCCATCATCCTCTGCAATGACATGATGTAAAATCAGTCTATCTGTGTTGTGGCAGCTGACATGTCACGTCTCTGACTTGATATTTGAGGCTCATTGTCATCTTAGGTCCATATTTATATAACAGTGGTGCAACGCGGGGCTGTGCAAAAATTGGCAGCACCACTATGTGTCACTTTGGTAGCACAAGGATGCGCGGTATGTAAATGAACATGGCGCACCCCTGTGTGGTTCCCCGCACTGATGCAAAATTCAGCTGCCAGCAAAAACGGTGGCATCCTTGCAGCATTGTGCAAGGATGTATGCGTTGAGGGGAGTGATTGTTTATGTGCGTGAAAGTGTCCCTTCCTGCACATCAACAATCACTAATGGTGCTTTGGCATTTCTGTGTTGAGCTGTAGAATGCATCACACACAGAAGAGCCAAAGCGTCATTACAAATGATTGTTTATGTGCAAGAAGGGACTCCTTCACACACATAAACAATAATTTCTGGCATTATGCTCTTCCTATGCTTGCTGCAGAATGCAGCACACATTGGAGAAGCAGAAAAGGAGGAGGTATAAATGTATTCCTCCTCATTGCATCCTGCTAACGCCACCCATGGGGTGGCGTGAGATTTTGGCACTGTCTCAGGTTGACAAAATTCCATTTATCTGAGGCAGCAGCAAAATGCAATGGGTGTTGCTGTGGCGCTCCCACATCAACACCCATTGCACACACCTTCATGCACAGTGATGGTTTGGAAGGGGCTGTATTTACAAGGTGATGTTAAGCGACAAAAAGTGGCTTAATGCCACCTTGTCATCACTTAAAGTGATGCACCTGTGGTGCTAGGGGCCTATGATGTACCCCTTAGTTCCAAAGGATTTTTCCTGTACAACATAGTTGCTCTCTACAGCCCTATGCCCCATCTGCATGTCACATGAAGGGAAGTCCAGTTGGCACAATTGGATGTGTTATATCTTCTAATTGTGTTGTCTATCATTTTTATGGCTTGACACCATCTTTTCATGTTCTACCCTCCCTTTGCATCCATTTGCAAGGTGAGGCCTTGCAATGGGTGTTGCTGTCCTCATGCCACAGCACCACACATGGCAATTTTCACCTGTCACAGTCTTACATGTTTTACATACATCCATGCTGTGCTGAGACCTTGCACAACGCCAGGGATGGCATTGCCAGGACACTATGCTCTTGTTGCCATTGATGGCTCCTCATGCTGTTGTTTGTGTTTGTGTGATACATTGCATGGCACTCATAGACCTGGTAGAGTTCAGTTTCCTCTCCTGTCTGTGTAGGTGTGTTTTCCTTACTAAACACCTATGTCCTCCCCCTCAATTCAGCCCTCCTTGCACTATGATACATGAGTGCAGCATGGTGACAGTACAGCTCATTTGACACAAACACAGGGTTGAACCCAGGGACGGGCAGTATGGGTATGAAATTTCTGCTGTGTACATCATTCTGTATGTGACAGTCCCTGATGGTAAATGAGTCTATGGACATAGCCATTTAACAGGAGTTGTACTTAGGTCAGGGCCTGAAGCAAGTTAGAGGTGATTCTGCAGGTAGTCATACTGGTCCCTCATTTCAAGTGCATCAGTCCAATGGGCACCTGAATGCCATTGTGTATTTGACCGCCCCCAACAGCACAGGTGGTAGTGGCAACTGTTGTCAATGTGGAATGCCAATGGGCAATGGCCTGGACATGGCAGGTTTCCAGCAGCTTACAGACTGGCTATGGCATCTGTCCTGTGACACCAGACCAGTATTACGTTCAACACTACCCTCCAGGTCTGTTTACGCATTTCCACCAGCCTTTGCATGGCGGTGTAACCCCCATGAAATGGTTGTTAGTGATGTGGTGTGGTGTGGCCCTGGGTGCCCCTGCACAGCCCATGCATTTAGGCAGTGCAGGGGGTCCCATACCCTGGCCCTTTGCCCTTTCCACTCCCTCATTTGCAGGGATGAGTGCAGTCTGTCCTGTTACACCCAATGCAGCCCAAAAGTGGCACTGACTCCATGTGATCCATCAACAATATTTACTAAGTGCCCCACAGAGCTACCATGAGCAGACAGATTTCAAGCCGCCATCCCAGCATGTGACTCATGCTGCCAAGCGTAAAGGGTACACTGCACTGGCAGTCTTACCAACACCGGACTTGCCCGTGCACCAGCCCCCCATCTGTCGATGTGGAATTACCCACCATTATGTTCACAGTCATACCTCATGTGTTGTATGTGTGTGTTTATTTCCCCATTCCCATGTGTCTGACATTGTTGTGTCAGAGTAGTTGTGGGCTCAGCCTGTGACTGTTGTGACCTACTGTTTGCTATCTTTGGTACATACTTTCTGTGGTGGCACATTTCAGTTCAGCATCCAGATGTGTGGTTCAATAATACTTCAGTTTAGTTGGTCTGGGTAGTGCATGTTACCAATGATACAGGTCCAGCCTGCTATTCCCCCAGCGCCTGTTCAGTTCATTGTTCCATGCACCCAGGGGACACCCTGACTGCATGATGTAGGGATGGCTGCCTCATGTGGATGTGTTGTCTATCTGTGGTGTGGTGGTGCTGTCGTCACATGCCTGGGTACTGTTGGAAAGTTGCAATGACTTGTGTGCTGTGAGATGCAGCACACATGCGTTTGGGCAATGACGCAAGGCAGTTGCATGGTGTTACTGCAAGGGACACCACTATGACGTAACCCCAGGAATGATGTTGACTGACTACATGGTCTCTGAGATCTGGGTCGTGTTGGTGGTGTTGATCTGACTACATGCAAGGAATATTGTGATGTCACAACCAGTAGCACAGTGATTATACATGCCATCCATCCCATGTTCTGCATATGTACATGTAGGTATTTAGGCCTGGTGTTCAAAATATGTCCAGGTTGTGTATGTGTCATGGTGCATGACACTACCAAGGCATAGGTACATTTGTAGCTTACGTCTGCATAGTGCAACTTGCTTGATGTGCATTATGTCCCTCTGTGCTCCTTTGACATGCATTGTGTGAGTCCTATGTGCCTCCCCCTTCTTGCATGTGCCATTTTAGAATAAATTTAGCCTGTGCAACTTACCCTGCATTTGTGGTGTTTCCTGGTAGTCTGCACTATCCTGTTCTTGTTTTTCTGTGACAATTTCCTCTGGGATGACCGCTGCAACATCTCCTCCATCTCGTCCCAGTCCTCTTGTGGTGCTGGACTCCCACCTCCAGTTTGCAGTGCTGCTTTCCTGTTCTGTGCCAATTTTTCCTTTGCCGTTCCGTTCGCTTGCAGTCATGCCAGCGTTTCTTGCACTCAATTACAGTTGTCCTGACCTTTGCCACCCTATTGATCTTATCCACAATCTGCTGTCAGATTGCCTCTCTTCTTCCAAATGGCAACTTAGAGGTGACAAAGAGCTAATGTTGATGCTCTGTCACCTCTCTCAACAATATTTCATGCTCCTCTGCACTGAAACAACACTTCCTCTTTTTCTTCTCCCTCTCCTGGGTCTTGTCTGTCTCCTCCTGGCTGGTTCCTGGTTGAATGGGGTCTCGCAGGGGTCTCTCCTGGCTTCCTGGCTCCATTTTGGGTCTCCTTTGCACTCTTCTCTCCATTAGTGTCTTTTTTTTACGCAATCGCGGGCAGAAAGGGTGCATTTACATTTTGTGATGTATTCCCATGTCGTAAACCAGATTAGAGTCATTTTTCCTCCAATAACGTCATTTTGCCTTACGACAAGGCACAATGGTTAATGTCGAAAAAAAATACTCTAACTAATTTTTAGTGCCACCCAACATCATAGTATAAAGATGACGCCCGGGTGGCATGAAAAAATGGCGCAAGTCAGCACTAACCTTTTTGACGCAAAACTGCATTAGTGCAGTTTTGCATCAAAAAGTATAAATCGCGCCCTTATAGAGACCCACCACCTAAGTAGCCCTTCCAGCATGTCTAAGGCCTGCCATTTCTGCCTATCTGTGCATTTTACATTGTCATTTTGACCTGGCAAAATAAACCTTTTGCCAGGCCTAAACCGTTCTTTTTAATACAAATAAGTTATCCCTAGGTTGGGGGCAGGAGGGACCTCCAGAACCTTCATCTACTTTAAAGTGGACAACAGGTATAAATACTGGACCCTGAGACTCAACTCTTCAGCACACCTCTGGACATGTGGAGGATTCAGCCTGACTGCTGTGCTGCTCTGAAAGAAGGACTGCTACTTTGTTGACTTGTTGCCTGACTGAAAAGAACTGAACCAGCATCTTGATCCCAGCGCCACAAGAGGGACTCCAAGGGCTAGTTTGATAGCCTCCTGATCAGATCTTCAGGGACAGAATAGGCTCCAAACACCTAGAACCAATCTCCTGGACTTAGTCTGCAGTGAGTCTTACCACCCAAATGGGGCTATGCCTGTCCTGGACAATTTGAAGTGAGCCTGAAGGAGCTCTGCAAACCTATCAGTGGTTCAGTGGGCAGGACTGATTCAACATGACACCTTTCTTCACAGCTCCACTATGGAACCTCCACTACTCGACGTATCCTTGACACAGGATTTTCATTGCAGCTCACAGTCTCCTCAGAATCGCCAGTGTGCGATGCCTCTTCTACTCAGGACTTCACATTGCAAGTCCCCCATCAATGGCATCCTCAATGGTGATGCAAGACCTCATATCACAGCATCACATCTCCTTTTGTATTAAGCTATTCAAGAGTTAAGCATAGTTTAGTGTGGTGTTTGCTTGTGATTTCACCCTGACAGGAATTGTGGCTGCTGCTTGAGTAGGGTTTCACACCCCTCAACAGGTAACCAAACTTTCAAAAACTACCAACTAGCTTTTTAAAAGAACAAATGATTTACTGGATACAAGATGACCATATTTTCCCTCCTTCGTTGTGGGTAGAAGCCGAAAAAGAGCTTCTAAAACACCCCCCTCATTAGGTATCCTAACCCTCAAACACCTTATAGTACAACATTCATGTGACATTCTAAAAGACTGGATAGAATCAAATATATCAAATGCTTAGATCTTTGATCTATACTTACAAAACTCAAAACCCCAAGAAAGGTTACTTTAGGCCCTCTTCCCCATTCTCCTATTTTCAAGTCTCTTTACATTCTGCAACCTCACGTCATGAGTTCAAGATGCTAAGGCTTGATCATTAAGTTGTGGCCAGGACCTTTCTATTTGTATATCCCTTTGCCTCTCCATCTCCCCTTTTTCCTTATGTTGTTACTGCATATCCAGTGAAGTATCTTAGGGCCAGATGTAGGAACATCCAATTTTGCGACTTGCAAATTGCGAGTCTGACCGACTCGCAATTTGCAAGTCGCAAAATCGGATGCAGAATGGTGTCTCAGACACCTTCTGTGACTCGCTATGGGGTCGCAAAGACCCACCTCATCAATATTCATGAAGTGGGTCGCATTTTGCGACCCCATAGCGAGCCCCTGCACTCACAGGGATGGTTGCCTGCTGTAGTCAGCAGACCTCCATGTCTGTGACTGCTTTATATATAAAGCAGTTTTTTTTTTCATTTTGCAGCCCATTTCCTTAAAGGAAAACGAGTTGCAAAATTCAAAATAAACCGCAACCATTTGCTTTCATTTTTTTCAGAGTAGGCAGTGGTCCATAGGACCACTGCCTGCTCTAAAAAAATATTTTTGCCGACATTCACAAAGGGAAAGGGGTCCAATGGGGACCCCTTTCCCTTTTGAGAATGAGTTACCACCAGTGTGACACTGGTGGTAACTGCGAGTTGGTTTGCGACCGCATTCGCGGTCACAAAGCAACTCTGAATTGCGATGCGAGTCGCAAATAGGAAGGGAACACCCCTTCCTATTTGCGAGTCGCATTCCCAAATTGCGAGTCGGTATCGACTCGCAATTTGGGAATGAGCATCGCGTTCAGCCGTTTGCATGCCACAAACCGCGATTTTTGCAGTTTGCGACATGCAAACGGCTTACTACATCTGGCCCTTAGATACTTGACTATATTATGGCACATGTAAACTTTTCTCATAATTTCATAGCGATTAGTGAATGTTTAGATCAACATACAACTTTTTAATAGTCTTCTCTGGAACTTATTTCCTTTTCTTCTTACTTTTCTTTTATTGTATTTTGTCAGAAACATGTCTATAAAACTTGAATTAAAAACCTGAGAAGTTCACTGAAATATCAAAAGGTTAAAGTGAGGTTATAGTTAGGTATGGCAAAAATATCTTACTTTACATTTTTTTTAAAATGGAAATTCACTGAAAAAACAAAGTTAAAGGAATGTTATAGTTAGGTGAAAATATGAGTTAAAAATACATTTTTAAACAAACAAAACCATCAAAATTTACCAGTTATAGTTATCTCAAGCAACTATAACTCATGCTCTAAAGTAACTATTATTCATGCCCTTGCAATGCACTGCTAATTATCTCCCATTTTACATCACTCATGACATGTTTTATGGCATCATTGATAACAGCATTGCAACATTTGTAATTACATCATTCATGACAACACTGTTCTTTCTTTCTCCCTCGCTTATTTTATCATCTGCTCTATTAGTCTAGATTTTCTTACATTTATCGTTCTCGTCCCCTTCACTGATTTTGGCATGTTCTTAAAGTGTTAGTTATATGCTTCCGTCTGCTCAATAAATAACCACTCCCACAATAGCTGCTAAAGTGCAGGTTGGGAATCACAAAGTCCCTGCCTCAAGAAAGTTACTATTAACCAACCACATAAATATATGCTCAGATTACACACAAGAAAAGGCAAGCTCATAGCAAACGTCCTTCTTGTTGGGTAAATTGTTGGCTCTATGGGAAAAGGCGTCAGGACATACTATGGGGCCGTGGTGGTTGAGGATATGGACCCTAATGTCCATGGAGAAAATAGTATACTCCCCCATGGTACTAAGAAGACCTTCCTGAACTCTAGGAATCATTAGTAGCATATCTGTCTAGGGATTGTATGAAATTGGCTCGGCCAAAGTGGGTACACATTTTACAAATTGTTGACAACTCTCCAGGGAGAGGGTACAGCCGCGTTTACCTGTATTCACAATTTTCATATTACTGCAAGACAATTTACACCTTTTTTTTGGTTCCCCCTAGTCGGCGGACATGTGTGCCAATGGGTTCGCCAGTGGGGTGTAAACCACCCAGGGGTTGGAGATCTCCCTATGAGAAACTACAGGGAAATTAATAAAGTTTATTGTTTAAAAAAATAACAACAAATATTGAATTCAGTAAAATTCATAATACAAATGCAGTTTGATGTACAATATTTATTATTAACCTAGAATTAATAAAACAAAATGTTACAGTATTTTATACACATATACATGCATATGCATATATATGTATGTGTGTAATTTTTTTGACAAATTATTTAAAATAATACTCGCCCTCGCTAACATTTTTTTATTTAATATATAGTAATCATGTCAAACTTTATTTATCTGTTTAATTTTAATACGTTTTAAATGTTTGTAAAAAGGTTGAATGTATTTGTTTCAAATTTCCATGATTATTTTAAAGTATTATTATTATTATTATTATTACTATTCAATTTGATGTTACATTTTTGTAATATTTACACATACTTTTTAATCCCTGACAAAATAAATATACATTTATATGGTTGTGGGTTTTATATATTTGTGGGTGTTACTTTCATTCCCTGCCTCCATTGATTTTTATGTAAATTTGTAGTTTTCGTCCCATGTGTAGGGCTTGTCTTACTTTAAGGCTGGGCTGGGTACGTTTACACCTGTTTTGGCACCTGGTGCGCTGCAGTGAACTCGAAATGAATTTTGTGAAATGAATCTTTATTTCTTTTTTTGTGAGTTTGTGTTTTTTGGTATGTCCTTTCCCCCTCATTCTTAAATTTCACTAAACCATTCACATTTAGTAGTAATTCGTCCCCATTTTTCACCACTCCCCCAGTGTCCGTAGCATTTACTTCAAATTCCATTAACACTGCAGCGGCCTTTGCTCTTCATGAACAAGGAGCAAGTGTCGCGGGGATACTGCGATGGTTAAGGGCGCTATGCTTTGTGCATGAGACACATAATAGGGGCGTGAAGGTGCAGCGGCTTGGACCTTGGGAGAAAAATGTCTGCTGTGTGGGGACATGAGGCAGTTTTGGTGCGCTGTTAAGTGGGAAGTATACCTTACAAGAGAGGCGAAGCAGAAACCCAGCACTCTGCGAACAGAAATTAAGTGCCTCTGTTAAAGAGTTTGTTGGAAGTGCTGTGAGCCACCAAGCCCTTTATCACTCACACCCTCCAGTTTTTAATACACACGAGGCTTTGTTACTCTGTACTGCTGGTGAAAGTGACGGCCAGGCCTGCCTGGCACTGGTGGGAATATTGGTGTCGCAATACGGCATAGGCAGCAAAGTGGAAGCAGGGTGGTATACTGTTGGGACACAGAGGCAGCTTCCAAAAATGTACGCCTCTACTTCTGAGGGAGGAAAGTCACGCTTGCACGCCCAGGATTCGGCAGCACAAACATGCTAACTATTTTCAGAGTATATGCGTGCGATGAATTGTTGTACCTCTGAAGTCGCACAAGTGAACTACGTTGTGACAGATCATTCAATCCTTGAAGCAAAGACAAGTAGCAGAATGTAAGTAATGGCAAAATGTCATGGGTGTGGCTTATAGCCCATCCACCCAATGGCTAACACAAAAATCAAGAAAACGGCTGGCTGAAGGGCGCTGACTCAATTGCTTTTCTATATACTTATGTTTACAGTTTGAACTCTGGTAGACAGATGTACAGATGATAGATGTCTGTAACCATATATAAAACACATTTAGAAGATGTACCTCGTATGTAATTTGGATATACTATGTACAATTATTTAACAAGGTTTGCAAATGATCTCCATTTGAGTTGTTCACAATTTATGGTCTACTTGCTTTCATCCTTTTCTTTACTCTAATGAAATATTTAGATGGTACTTTAGTCAGGAAGTGACTTGCATCCCTGTGTCTTGCCTAGCAGTTTCGAAGTTTTCTTAGATTTTATTCGGAGCCAGTGTAGTTTTCTTAATACCGTAGTGATGTGGTCAAATCACTGTTGAGTACGCGAGCCTGGCTAACAAATGGAAAATTATCTTTACAGGAGTTAAGGTTGATAACGATGCACATGCCAGAATGCCAGTTCCAAAGTCTGTTCGGGATGTGACAAACAAGGGCACATTGAGGTGGTCATGAGAGGTCATTCATTGAAGAGATTTTCTCTAATGCCTTTAAGTGGTCTTTGGCTGCTGCTGCACTTTTATTTTTTAGATCATTGCGACTGCTGTCCATGATGATCCTAAAGTTTTTGCTAAGGGTGATCGTGATGGGGAAGTCATCCCGGTTTAGAACTTTAAGCAACATTGGGTCTGCCATGCTCTTTTTGTAAGCTCATAAGAGGAAAGATTCTGTCTTGTTTGGCTTTAGAAGAAGGAAGTTGTCTGTCATCAACTTTAGCAGTCCTTTTCAAGCAGATTGTTTAAAATAAGCTGCCATTTATTTTAGAAGTTTTCAAATATAGCTATGGCCATCTACATTCTGGTGCACTGCAGTATATGAGATTCCCACGAACAGATCCATTGGCTCTATATAAGGTCTAAATAATGATGGTTATAAACTGAACCGTGTTTGACTCTACAAATGGAACTGTCACTTAGAAAGTTAATCTCCAGTTTTTGCATTGGGACTTCGGTTTTCCTTGAAAGATGTGACCCATTTTCAGGCTTTACTCCTGAAGTCTATCCAGCGTTGCCATGTGGCTACTAGATTTTATCAAAGACACAAATAATGGATAAATAAAAGTAACGTAATCCTTTATATTAGTACACTCAACCTTATGTAGCGTTTTACATGAATCAAGAATGCATAAAATCTACTGCATGTTCATTAGAGGTGGAAACCTCCTGCTCTGTGCAAAAATGGGCCATATATGCCCCTGGCCTCCCAGCTTCTCTAAAGTCATTCTCTTCTGTAGCCCATTCCTATATGTAAGCATGCTGAGCAGCAAGCAACATTTGGCACATTCAGGGATTCCCATTTATGGTATAGTAAATGTTTGCACATCAGTGAGCCTAAATTATTAACTTGGGCATTATGGAAAATTGACTTCTCATAGGTGCACCTCAAAAGTCTGGTGCCTATGAAAGCCCTGTTTTGTTTAGCAGCAAGACTGATGGGGACACAAACTAATTTACGACCTGACAGAATGCAGAGGACAGGGTACTCTGTCACAAACATGACAGGTATCCCCTCTACTATATTAAGACTGCTTTATATCGTATGGCACTTGTAATCAGATGGAATATTCATCACATTTATGACAGAGTATCTCGTCCACCGAATTCTAAATCATGTCCTAAATAAGAGAGAATCGAGTTTGAGGGGCTTACATTGATCGGCACTGGAGATCAGCATGAAATTCAAATTGGCAGGCTTTACTTACGAAGCCCTGAAGCTCGACAATTGGTTTAATGTCACTCCTACATTACTATCTCTAGAAGGGAACAGAGTCTCAGAAGTGAAGAGACTCTCCGCCTGGGGACACCGAAATTCAACACTAACCCAACCACTTCGAAGTCAATTTTACTCTCGGGTTTAACCCCTTCGCTGCCAGGCCTTTTCCCCCTCCTGTGCCAGGCCTTTTTTTGCCTATATGGGGCAGTTCGCGCTTGGGCCCTCATAACTTTTTGTCCACATAAGCTAACCAAGCCAAATTTGCATCCTTTTTTTCCAACATCCTAGGGATTCTAGAGGTACCCAGACTTTGTGGGTTCCCCGGAAGGAGGCCAAGAAATTGGCCAAAATACAGTGAAAATTTCGTTTTTTTCAAAAAAATTGGAAAAAGTGGCTGCAGAAGAAGGCTTGTGGTTTTTCCCCTGTAAATGGCATCAACAAAGGGTTTGCTGTGCTAAACTCAGCAGCTTCCCAGCTTTCAGGAACAGGCAGACTTGAATCAGAAAACCCAATTTTTCAGCACAATTTTGGCATTTTACTGGGACATACCCCATTTTTACAATTTTTTGTGCTTTCAGCCTCCTTCCAGTCAGTGACAGAAATGGGCATGAAACCAATGCTGGATCCCAGAAACCTAAACATTTCTGAAAAGTAGAAAAAATTCTGAATTCAGCAAGGGGTCATTTGTGTAGATCCTACAAGGGTTTCCTACAGAAAATAACAACTGAAAAAGAAAAATATTGAAATTGAGGTGAAAAAAACATAAATGTTTCTCTACGTTTTACTCTGTAACTTTTCCCTGCAATGTCAGATTATCGAAAGCAATATACCGTTACGTCTGATGGACTCCTCTGGTTGCGGGGATATATAGGGCTTGTAGGTTTGTAAAGAACCCAAGGAACCCAGAGCCAATAAATGAGCTGCACCCTGCAGTGCGTTTTCATTCTATACCGGGTACACAGCAATTCATTTGCTGAAATATGAAGAGTAAAAAATTGCTATCAAGAAAACCTTCATATTTCCAAAAAGGGCACAAGATAAGGTGTTTAGAAGCAGTGGTTATTTGCACATCTCTGAATTCCGGGGTGACCATACTAGCATGTGAATTACAGGGCATTTCTCAAATAGATGTCTTTTTTACACACTCTCCTATATTTGGAAGGAAAAAATGTAGAGAAAGACAAGGGGCAATAACACTTGTTTTGCTAATCTATGTTCCCCCGAGTCTCCCGATAAAAATGATACCTCACTTGTGTGGGTAGGCCTAGCGCCCGCGACAGGAAACGCCCCAAAGCGCAACGTGGACACATCCAAATTTTTGGAAGAAAACAGAGGTGTTTTTTGCGAAGTGCCTACCTGTAGATTTTGGCCTCTAGCTCAGCCGGCACCTAGGGAAACCTACCAAACCTGTGCATTTGTGAAAAGTAGAGACCTAGGGGAATCCAAGGAGGGGTGACTTGCGGGGCTCGGACCAGGTTCTGTTACCCAGAATCCTTTGCAAACCTCAAAATTTGGATAAAAAAACACATGTTTCTCACATTTCTGTGGCAGAAAGTTCTGGAATCTGAGAGGAGCCACAAATTTCCTTCCACCCAGCGTTCCCCCAAGTCTCCCGATAAAAATGATACCTCACTTGTGTGGGTAGGCCTAGCGCCCGTGACAGGAAACGCCCCAAAGCGCAACGTGGACACATCCAAATTTTTTGAAGAAAACAGAGGTGTTTTTTGCGAAGTGCCTACCTGTAGATTTTGGCCTCTAGCTCAGCCGGCACCTAGGGAAACCTACCAAACCTGTGCATTTCTTAAAACTAGAGACCTAGGGGAATCCAAGGAGGGGTGACTTGCGGGGCTCGGATCAGGTTCTGTTACCCAGAATCCTTTGCAAACCTCAAAATTTGGCTAAAAAAACACATGTTCCTCACATTTCTGTGGCAGACAGTTCTGGAATCTGAGAGGAGCCACAAATTCCCTTCCACCCAGCGTTCCCCCAAGTCTCCCGATAAAAATGATACCTCACTTGTGTGGGTAGGCTTAGCACCCGCGACAGGAAACGCCCCAGAGCGCAACGTGGACACATCCAAATTTTTGGAAGAAAACAGAGGTGTTTTTTGCAAAGTGCCTACCTGTAGATTTTGGCCTCTAGCTCAGCCGGCACCTAGGGAAACCTACCAAACCTGTGCATTTCTGAAAACTAGAGACCTAGGGAAATCCAAGGAGGGGTGACTTGCGGGGCTCGGACCAGGTTCTGTTACCCAGAATCCTTTGCAAACCTCAAAATTTGGCTAAAAAAACACATGTTCCTCACATTTCTGTGGCAGAAAGTCCTGGAATCTGAGAGGAGCCACAAATTTCCTTCCACCCAGCGTTCCCCCAAGTCTCCCGATAAAAATGATACCTCACTTGTGTGGGTAGGCCTAGCGCCCGCAACAGGAAATGCCCCAAAGCGCAACGTGGACACATCAAAATTTTTGGAAGAAAACAGAGGTGTTTTTTGCGAAGTGCCTACCTGTAGATTTTGGCCTCTAGCTCAGCCGGCACCTAGGGAAACCTACCAAACCTGTGCATTTCTGAACACTAGAGACCTAGGGGAATCCAAGATGGGGTGACTTGCGGGGCTCGGGCCAGGTTCTGTTACCCAGAATTCTTTGCAAACCTCAAAATTTGGCTAAAAAAACACATGTTCCTCACATTTCTGTGGCAGAAAGTTCTGGAATCTGAGAGGAGCCACACATTTCCTTCCACCCAGCGTTCCCCCAAGTCTCCCGATAAAAATGATACCTCACTTGTGTGGGTAGGCCTAGCGCCAGCGACAGGAAATGCCCCAAAGCGCAACGTGGACACAACCAAATTTTGGGAAGAAAACAGAGGTGTTTTTTGCGAAGTGCCTACCTGTAGATTTTGGCCTCTAGCTCAGCCGGCACCTAGGGAAACCTAGCAAACCTGTGCATTTCTGAAAACTAGAGACCTAGGGGAATCCAAGGAGGGGTGACTTGCGGGGCTCGGACCAGGTTCTGTTACCCAGAATCCTTTGCAAACCTCAAAATTTGGCTAAAAAAACACATGTTCCTCACATTTCTGTGGCAGAAAGTTCTGGAATCTGAGAGGAGCCACAAATTTCCTTCCACCAAGCGTTCACCCAAGTCTCCCGATAAAAATGATACCTCACTTGTGTGGGTATGCCTAGCGCCCGCGACAGGAAACGCCCCAAAGCACAACCTGGACACATCCAAATTTTTGGAAGAAAACAGATGTGTTTTTTGCAAAGTGCCTACCTGTAGATTTTGGCCTCTAGCTCAGCCGGCACCTAGGGAAACCTACCAAACCTGTGCATTTCTGAAAACTAGAGACCTCGGGGAATCCAAGATGGGGTGACTTGCGGGGCTCGGACCAGGTTCTGTTACCCAGAATCCTTTGCAAACCTCAAAATTTGGCTAAAAAAACACATGTTCCTCACATTTCTGTGGCAGAAAGTTCTGGAATCTGAGAGGAGCCACAAATTTCCTTCCACCCAGCGTTTCCCCAAGTCTCCCGATAAAAATGATACCTCACTTGTGTGGGTAGGCCTAGGGCCCGCGACAGGATACGCCCCAAAGCGCAACGTGGACACATCCAAATTTTTGGAAGAAAACAGAGGTGTTTTTTGCAAGGTGCCTACCTGTAGATTTTGGCCTCTAGCTCAGCCGTAACCTAGGGAAACCTACCAAACCTGTGCATTTCTGAAAACTAGAGACCTAGGTGAATCCAAGATGGGGTGACTTGCGGGGCTCGGACCAGGTTCTGTTACCCAGAATCCTTTGCAAACCTCAAAATTTGGCTAAAAAAACACATGTTCCTCACATTTCTGTGGCAGAAAGTTCTGGAATCTGAGAGGAGCCACAAATTTCCTTCCACCCAGCGTTCCCCCAAGTCTCCCGATAAAAATGATACCTCACTTGTGTGGGTAGGCCTAGCGCCCGCAACAGGAAACGCCCCAAAGCGCAACGTGGACACATCCAAATTTTTGGAAGAAAACAGAGGTGTTTTTTGCAAAGTGCCTATCTGTAGATTTTGGCCTCTAGCTCAGCCGTCACCTAGGGAAACCTACCAAACCTGTGCATTTCTGAAAACTAGAGACCTAGGGGAATCCAAGATGGGGTGACTTGCGGGGCTCGGACCAGGTTCTGTTACCCAGAATCCTTTGCAAACCTCAAAATTTGGCTAAAAAAACACATGTTCCTCACATTTCTGTGGCAGAAAGTTCTGGAATCTGAGAGGAGCCACAAATTTCCTTCCACCAGCTTTCCCCCAAGTCTCCCGATAAAAATGATACCTCACTTGTGTGGGTAGGCCTAGCGCCCGCGACAGGAAACGCCCCAAAGCGCAACGTGGACACATCCAAATTTTTGGAAGAAAACAGAGGTGTTTTTTGCAAAGTGCCTACCTGTAGATTTTGGCCTCTAGCTTAGCCGTCACCTAGGGAAACCTACCAAACCTGTGCATTTCTAAAAACTAGAGACCTAGGTGAATCCAAGAGGTGGTGACTTGCTGGGCTCGGACCAGGTTCTGTTACCCGGAATCCTTTGCAAACCTCAAAATTTGGCTAAAAAAACACATGTTCCTCACATTTCTGTGGCAGAAAGTTCTGGAATCTGAGAGGAGCCACAAATTTCCTTCCACCCAGCGTTCCCCCAAGTCTCCCGATAAAAATGATACCTCACTTGTGTGGGTAGGCCTAGCGCCCGCGACAGGAAACGCCCCAAAGCACAACGTGGACACATCCAAATTTTTGGAAGAAAACAGAGGTGTTTTTTGCGAATTGCCTATATGTAGATTTTGGCCTCTAGCTCAGCCGGCACCTAGAGAAACCTACCAAACCTGTGCATTTCTGAAAACTAGAGACCTAGGGGAATCCAAGGAGGGGTGACTTGCGGGGCTCGGACCAAGTTCTGTTACCCAGAATCCTTTGCAAACCTCTAAATTTGGATAAAAAAACACATGTTCCTCACATTTCTGTGGCAGAAAGTTCTGGAATCTGAGAGGAGCCACAAATTTCCTTCCACCCAGCGTTCCCCCAAGTCTCCCGATAAAAATGATACCTCACTTGTGTGGGTAGGCCTAGCGCCCGCGACAGGAAACGCCCCAAAGCGCAACGTGGACACATCCAAATTTTTGGAAGAAAACAGAGGTGTTTTTTGCAAAGTGCCTACCTGTAGATTTTGGCCTCTAACTCAGCCGGCACCTAGGGAAACCTACCAAACCTGTGCATTTCTGAAAACTAGAGACCTAGGGGAATCCAAGATGGGGTGACTTGCGGGGCTCGGGCCAGGTTCTGTTACCCAGAATCCTTTGTAAACCTCAAAATTTGGCTAAAAAACACATGTTCCTCACATTTCTGTGGCAGAAAGTTGTGGAATCTGAGAGGAGCCACACATTTCCTTCCACCCAGCGTTCCCCCAAGTCTCCCGATAAAAATGATACCTCACTTGTGTGGGTAGGCCTAGCGCCCGCGACAGGAAACGCCCCAAAGTGCAACGTGGACACATCCACATTTTTGGAAGAAAACAGAGGTGTTTTTTGCAAAGTGCCTACCTGTAGATTTTGGCCTCTAGCTCAGCCGGCACCTAGGGAAACCTACCAAACCTGTGCATTTCTGAAAACTAGAGACCTAGGGGAATCCAAAGAGGGGTGACTTGCGGGGCTCGGACCAGGTTCTGTTACCCAGAATCCTTTGCAAACCTCAAAATTTGGCTAAAAAAACACATGTTCCTCACATTTCTGTGGCAGAAAGTTCTGGAATCTGAGAGGAGCCACACATTTCCTTCCACCCAGCGTTCCCTCAAGTCTCCCGATAAAAATTATACCTCACTTGTGTGGGTAGGCCTAGCGCCCGCGACAGGAAACGCCCCAAAGCGCAACGTGGACACATCCACATTTTGGGAAGAAAACAGAGGTGTTTTTTGCGAAGTGCCTACCTATAGATTTTGGACTCTAGCTCAGCCGGCACCTAGGGAAACCTACCAATCCTGTGCATTTCTGAAAACTAGAGACCTAGGGGAATCCAAGGAGGGGTGACTTGCGGGGCTCGGACCAGGTTCTGTTACCCAGAATCCTTTGCAAACATCAAAATGTGGCTAAAAAAACACATGTTCCTCACATTTCTGTGGCAGAAAGTTCTGGAATCTGAGAGGAGCCACAAATTTCCTTCCACCCAGCGTTCCCCCAAGTCTCCCGATAAAAATGATACCTCACTTGTGTGGGTAGGCCTAGCGCCCGCGACAGGAAACGCCCCAAAGCACAACCTGGACACATCCAAATTTTTGGAAGAAAACAGAGGTGTTTTTTGCAAAGTGCCTACCTGTAGATTTTGGCCTCTAGCTCAGCCGGCACCTAGGGAAACCTACCAAACCTGTGCATTTCTGAAAACTAGAGACCTAGGTGAATCCAAGATGGGGTGACTTGCGGGGCTCGGACTAGGTTCTGTTACCCAGAATCCTTTGCAAACCTCAAAATTTGGCTAAAAAAACACATGTTCCTCACATTTCTGTGGCAGAAAGTTCTGGAATCTGAGAGGAGCCACAAATTTCCTTCCACCCAGCGTTCCCCCAAGTCTCCCGATAAAAATGATACCTCACTTGTGTGGGTAGGCCTAGCGCCCGCAACAGGAAACGCCCCAAAGCGCAACGTGGACACATCCAAATTTTAGGAAGAAAACAGAGGTGTTTTTTGCGAAGTGCCTACCTGTAGATTTTGGCCTCTAGCTCAGCCGGCACCTAGGGAAACCCACCAAACCTGTGCATTTCTGAAAACTAGAGACCTCGGGGAATCCAAGGAGGGGTGACTTGCGGGGCTCGGACCAGGTTCTGTTACCCAGAATCCTTTGCAAACCTCAAAATTTGGCTAAAAAAACACATGTTCCTCACATTTCTGTGGCAGAAAGTTCTGGAATCTGAGAGGAGCCACAAATTTCCTTCCACCCAGCGTTCCCCCAAGTCTCCCGATAAAAATGAAACCTCACTTGTGTGGGTAGGCCTAGCGCCCGCGACAGGAAACGCCCCAAAGCGCAACGTGGACACATCCAATTTTTTGGAAGAAAACAGAGGTGTTTTTTGCAAAGTGCCTACCTGTAGATTTTGGCCTCTAGCTCAGCCGTCACCTAGGGAAACCTACCAAACCTGTGCATTTCTAAAAACTAGAGACCTAGGTGAATCCAAGAGGGGGTGACTTGCCGGGCTCGGACCAGGTTCTGTTACCCAGAATCCTTTGCAAACCTCAAAATTTGGCTAAAAAAACACATGTTCCTCACATTTCTGTGGCAGAAAGTTCTGGAATCTGAGAGGAGCCACAAATTTCCTTCCACCCAGCGTTCCCCCATGTCTCCCGATAAAAATGATACCTCACTTGTGTGGGTAGGCCTAGCGCCCGCGACAGGAAACGCCCCAAAGCGCAACGTGGACACATCTAAATTTTTGGAAGAAAACAGAGGTGTTTTTTGCAAAGTGCCTACCTGTAGATTTTGGCCTCCAGCTCAGCCGGCACCTAGGGAAACCTACCAAACCTGTGCATTTCTGAAAACTAGAGACCTAGGGGAATCCAAGATGGGGTGACTTGCGGGGCTCTGGCCAGGTTCTGTTACCCAGAATCCTTTGCAAACCTCAAAATTTGGCTAAAAAAACACATGTTCCTCACATTTCTGTGGCAGAAAGTTCTGGAATCTGAGAGGAGCCACACATTTCCTTCCACCCAGCGTTCCCCCAAGTCTCCCGATAAAAATGATACCTCACTTGTGTGGGTAGGCCTAGCGCCCGCGACAGGAAACGCCCCAAAGCGCAACGTGGACACATCCACATTTTTGGAAGAAAACAGAGGTGTTTTTTGCGAAGTGCCTACCTGTAGATTTTGGCCTCTAGCTCAGCCGGCACCTAGGGAAACCTACCAAACCTGTGCATTTCTGAAAACTAGAGACCTAGGGGAATCCAAAGAGGGGTGACTTGCGGGGCTCGGACCAGGTTCTGTTACCCAGAATTCTTTGCAAACCTCAAAATTTGGCTAAACAAACACATGTTCCTCACATTTCTGTGGCAGAAAGTTCTGGAATCAGAG
Source organism: Pleurodeles waltl (assembly GCF_031143425.1). Taxonomy (NCBI): domain Eukaryota; kingdom Metazoa; phylum Chordata; class Amphibia; order Caudata; family Salamandridae; genus Pleurodeles; species Pleurodeles waltl. The sequence continues at coordinate 53,592,864 of NC_090439.1, read as the reverse complement.
AGGAGCCACAAATTTCCTTCCACTCAGCGTTCCCCCAAGTCTCCCGATAAAAATGATACCTCACTTACGTGGGTAGGCCTAGCGCATGCGACAGGAAACGCCCCAAAGCGCAATGTGGACACATCCAAATTTTTGGAAGAAAACAGAGGTGTTTTTTGCAAAGTGCCTACCTGTAGATTTTGGCCTTTAGCTCAGCCGGCACCTAGGGAAACCTACCAAACCTGTGCATTTCTGAAAACTAGAGACCTAGGGGAATCCAAGATGGGGTGACTTGCGGGGCTCGGGCCAGGTTCTGTTACCCAGAATTCTTTGCAAACCTCAAAATTTGGCTAAAAAAACACATGTTCCTCACATTTCTGTGGCAGAAAGTTCTGGAATCTGAGAGGAGCCACACATTTCCTTCCACCCAGCGTTCCCCCAAGTCTCCCGATAAAAATGACACCTCACTTGTGTAGGTAGGCCTAGCGCCCGCGACAGGAAACGCCCCAAAGCACAACGTGGACACATCCAAATTTTGGGAAGAAAACAGAGGTGTTTTTTGCAAAGTGCCTACCTGTAGATTTTGGCCTCTAGCTCAGCCGGCACCTAGGGAAACCTACCAAACCTGTGCATTTCTGAAAACTAGAGACCTAGGGGAATCCAAGGAGGGGTGACTTGCGGGGCTCGGACCAGGTTCTGTTACCCAGAATCCTTTGCAAACCTCAAAATTTGGCTAAAAAAACACATGTTCCTCACATTTCTGTGGCAGAAAGTTCTGGAATCTGAGAGGAGCCACAAATTTCCTTCCACCCAGCGTTCCCCCAAGTCTCCCGATAAAAATGATACCTCACTTGTGTGGGTAGGCCTAGCGCCCGCGACAGGAAACGCCCCAAAGCACAACCTGGACACATCCAAATTTTTGGAAGAAAACAGAGGTGTTTTTTGCAAAATGCCTACCTGTAGATTTTGGCCTCTAGCTCAGCCGGCACCTAGGGAAACCTACCAAACCTGTGCATTTCTGAAAGCTAGAGACCTAGGTGAATCCAAGATGGGGTGACTTGCGGGGCTCGGACCAGGTTCTGTTACCCAGAATCCTTTGCAAACCTCAAAATTTGGCTAAAAAAACACATGTTCCTCACATTTCTGTGGCAGAAAGTTCTGGAATCTGAGAGGAGCCACAAATTTCCTTCCACCCAGCGTTCCCCCAAGTCTCCCGATAAAAATGATACCTCACTTGTGTGGGTAGTCCTAGCGCCCGCAACAGGAAACGCCCCAAAGCGCAACGTGGACACATCCAAATTTTTGGAAGAAAACAGAGGTGTTTTTTGCGAAGTGCCTACCTCTAGATTTTGGCCTCTAGCTCAGCCGGCACCTAGGGAAACCCACCAAACCTGTGCATTTCTGAAAACTAGAGACCTAGGGGAATCCAAGATGGGGTGACTTGCGGGGCTCGGGCCAGGTTCTGTTACCCAGAATTCTTTGCAAACCTCAAAATTTGGCTAAAAAAACACATGTTCCTCACATTTCTGTGGCAGAAAGTTCTGGAATCTGAGAGGAGCCACACATTTCCTTCCACCCAGCGTTCCCCCAAGTCTCCCGATAAAAATGATACCTCACTTGTGTGGGTAGGCCTAGCGCCCGCGACAGGAAACGCCCCAAAGCGCAACGTGGACACATCAAAATTTTTGGAAGAAAACAGAGGTGTTTTTTGCGAAGTGCCTACCTGTAGATTTTGGCCTCTAGCTCAGCCGGCACCTAGGGAAACCTACCAAACCTGTGCATTTCTGAAAACTAGAGACCTAGGGGAATCCAAGATGGGGTGACTTGCGAAGCTCGGACCTGGTTCTGTTACCCAGAATCCTTTGCAAACCTCAAAATTTGGCTAAAAAAACACATGTTCCTCATATTTCTGTGGCAGAGAGTGCTGGAATCTGAGAGGAGCCACAAATTTCCTTCCACCCAGCGTTCCCCCAAGTCTCCCGATAAAAATGATACCTCACTTGTGTGGGTAGGCCTAGCGCCCGCGACAGGAAACGCACCAAAGCACCACGTGGACACATCCAAATATTTGGAAGAAAACAGAGGTTTTTTTTGCGAAGTGCCTACCTGTAGATTTTGGCCTCTAGCTCAGCCGGCACCTAGGGAAACCTACCAAACCTGTGCATTTATGAAAACTAGAGACCTAGGGGAATCCAAGATGGGGTGACTTGCGGGGCTCGGACCTGGTTCTGTTACCCAGAATCCTTTGCAAACCTCAAAATTTGGCTAAAAAAACACATGTTCCTCACATTTCTGTGGCAGAAAGTTCTGGAATCTGAGAGGAGCCACAAATTTCCTTTCACCCAGCGTTCCCCCAAGTCTTCCGATAAAAATGATACCTCACTTGTGTGGGTAGGCCTAGCGCCCGCGACAGGAAACGCCCCAAAGCGCAACGTGGACACATCCAAATATTTGGAAGAAAACAGAGGTGTTTTTTGCGAAGTGCTTACCTGTAGATTTTGGCCTCTAGCTCAGCCGGCACCTAGGGAAACCTACCAAACCTGTGCATTTCTGAAAACTAGAGACCTAGGGGAATCCAAGATGGGGTGACTTGCGAAGCTCGGACCTGGTTCTGTTACCCAGAATCCTTTGCAAACCTCAAAATTTGGCTAAAAAAACACATGTTCCTCATATTTCTGTGGCAGAAAGTTCTGGAATCTGAGAGGAGCCACAAATTTCCTTCCACCCAGCGTTCCCCCAAGTCTCCCGATAAAAATGATACCTCACTTGTGTGGGTAGGCCTAGCGCCCGCGACATGAAACGCCCCAAAGCGCAACGTGGACACATCCAAATATTTGGAAGAAAACAGAGGTGTTTTTTGCGAAGTGCCTACCTGTAGATTTTGGCATCTAGCTCAGCCGGCACCTAGGGAAACCCACCAAACCTATGCATTTCTGAAAACTAGAGACCTAGGGGAATCCAAGGAGGGGTGACTTGCGGGGCTCGGACCAGGTTCTGTTACCCAGAATCCGTTGCAAACCTCAAAATTTGGCAAAAAAAACACATGTTCCTCACATTTCTGTGGCAGAAAGTTCTGGAATCTGAGAGGAGCCACAAATTTCCTTCCACCCAGCGTTCCCCCAAGTCTCCCGATAAAAATGATACCTCACTTGTGTGGGTAGGCCTAGCGCCCGCGACAGGAAACGCCCCAAAGCGCAACGTGGACACATCCAAATATTTGGAAGAAAACAGAGGTGTTTTTCGCGAAGTGCCTACCTGTAGATTTTGGCATCTAGCTCAGCCGGCACCTAGGGAAACCCACCAAAACTATGCATTTCTGAAAACTAGAGACCTAGGGGAATCCAAGGAGGGGTGACTTGCGGGGCTCGGACCAGGTTCTGTTACCCAGAATCCGTTGCAAACCTCAAAATTTGGCTAAAAAAACACATGTTCCTCACATTTCTGTGGCAGAAAGTTCTGGAATCTGAGAGGAGCCACAAATTTCCTTCCACCCAGCGTTCCCCCAAGTCTCCCGATAAAAATGATACCTTACTTGTGTGGGTAGGCCTAGCGCCCCCGACAGGAAACGACCCAAAGCGCAACGTGGACACATCCAAATTTTTGGAAGAAAACAGAGGTGTTTTTTGCAAAGTGCCTACCTGTAGATTTTGGCCTCTAGCTCAGCCGTCACATAGGGAAACCTACCAAGCCTGTGCATTTGTGAAAACTAGAGACCTAGGGGAATCCAAGATGGGGTGACTTGCGGGGCTCGGACCTGGTTCTGTTACCCAGAATCCTTTGCAAACCTCAAAATTTGGCTAAAAAAACACATGTTCCTCACATTTCTGTGGCAGAAAGTTCTGGAATCTGAGAGGAGCCACAAAATTCCTTCCACCCAGCGTTCCCCCAAGTCTCCCAATAAAAATGATACCTCACTTATGTGGGTAGGCCTAGCGCCCGCGACAGGAAACGCCCCAAAGCGCAACGTGGACATATCCAAATTTTTGGAAGAAAACAGAGGTGTTTTTTGCAAAGTGCCTACCTGTAGATTTTGGCCTCTAGCTCAGCCGGCACCTAGGGAAACCTACCAAACCTGTGCATTTCTGAAAACTAGAGACCTAGGGGAATCCAAGATGGGGTGACTTGCGGGGCTCGGACCTGGTTCTGTTACCCAGAATCCTTTGTAAAACCTCAAAATTTGGCTAAAAAAACATAGGTTCCTCACATTTCTGTGGCAGAAAGTTCTGGAATCTGAGAGGAGCCACAAAATTCCTTCCACCCAGCGTTCCCCCAAGTCTCCCGATAAAAATGATACCTCACTTGTGTGGGTTGGCCTAGCGCCCGCGACAGGAAACGCCCCAAAGCGCAACGTGGACATATCCAAATTTTTGGAAGAAAACAGAGGTGTTTTTTGCAAAGTGCCTACCTGTAGATTTTGGCCTCTAGCTCAGCCGTCACCTAGGGAAACCTACCAAACCTGTGCATTTCTGAAAACTAGAGACCTAGGTGAATCCAAGATGGGGTGACTTGCGGGGCTCGGACCAGGTTCTGTTACCCAGAATCCTTTGCAAACCTCAAAATTTGGCTAAAAAAACACATGTTCCTCACATTTCTGTGGCAGAAAGTTCTGGAATCTGAGAGGAGCCACAAATTTCCTTCCAACCAGCGTTCCCCCAAGTCTCCCGATAAAAATGATACCTCACTTGTGTGGGTAGGCCTAGCGCCCGCGACAGGAAACGCCCCAAAGCACAACCTGGACACATCCAAATTTTTGGAAGAAAACAGAGGTGTTTTTTGCAAAGTGCCTACCTGTAGATTTTGGCCTCTAGCTCAGCCGGCACCTAGGGAAACCTACCAAACCTGTGCATTTCTGAAAGCTAGAGACCTAGGTGAATCCAAGATGGGGTGACTTGCGGGGCTCGGACCAGGTTCTGTTACCCAGAATCCTTTGCAAACCTCAAAATTTGGCTAAAAAAACACATGTTCCTCACATTTCTGTGGCAGAAAGTTCTGGAATCTGAGAGGAGCCACAAATTTCCTTCCACCCAGCGTTCCCCCAAGTCTCCCGATAAAAATTATACCTCACTTGTGTGGGTAGTCCTAGCGCCCGCAACAGGAAACGCCCCAAAGCGCAACGTGGACACATCCAAATTTTTGGAAGAAAACAGAGGTGTTTTTTGCGAAGTGCCTACCTGTAGATTTTGGCCTCTAGCTCAGCCGGCACCTAGGGAAACCCACCAAACCTGTGCATTTCTGAAAACTAGAGACCTAGGGGAATCCAAGATGGGGTGACTTGCGGGGCTCGGGCCAGGTTCTGTTACCCAGAATTCTTTGCAAACCTCAAAATTTGGCTAAAAAAACACATGTTCCTCACATTTCTGTGGCAGAAAGTTCTGGAATCTGAGAGGAGCCACACATTTCCTTCCACTCAGCGTTCCCCCAAGTCTCCCGATAAAAATGATACCTCACTTGTGTGGGTAGGCCTAGCGCCCGCGACAGGAAACGCCCCAAAGCGCAACGTGGACACATCAAAATTTTTCGAAGAAAACAGAGGTGTTTTTTGCGAAGTGCCTACCTGTAGATTTTGGCCTCTAGCTCAGCCGGCACCTAGGGAAACCTACCAAACCTGTGCATTTCTGAAAACTAGAGACCTAGGGGAATCCAAGATGGGGTGACTTGCGAAGCTCGGACCTGGTTCTGTTACCCAGAATCCTTTGCAAACCTCAAAATTTGGCTAAAAAAACACATGTTCCTCATATTTCTGTGGCAGAGAGATCTGGAATCTGAGAGGAGCCACAAATTTCCTTCCACCCAGCGTTCCCCCAAGTCTCCCGATAAAAATGATACCTCACTTGTGTGGGTAGGCCTAGCGCCCGCGACAGGAAACGCCCCAAAGCACCACGTGGACACATCCAAATATTTGGAAGAAAACAGAGGTTTTTTTTGCGAAGTGCCTACCTGTAGATTTTGGCCTCTAGCTCAGCCGGCACCTAGGGAAACCTACCAAACCTGTGCATTTCTGAAAACTAGAGACCTAGGGGAATCCAAGATGGGGTGACTTGCGGGGCTCGGACCTGGTTCTGTTACCCAGAATCCTTTGCAAACCTCAAAATTTGGCTAAAAAAACACATGTTCTTCACATTTCTGTGGCAGAAAGTTCTGGAATCTGAGAGGAGCCACAAATTTCCTTTCACCCAGCGTTCCCCCAAGTCTTCCGATAAAAATGATACCTCACTTGTGTGGGTAGGCCTAGCGCCCGCGACAGGAAACGCCCCAAAGCGCAACGTGGACACATCCAAATATTTGGAAGAAAACAGAGGTGTTTTTTGCGAAGTGCTTACCTGTAGATTTTGGCCTCTAGCTCAGCCGGCACCTAGGGAAACCTACCAAACCGTTGCATTTCTGAAAACTAGAGACCTAGGGGAATCCAAGATGGGGTGACTTGCGAAGCTCGGACCTGGTTCTGTTACCCAGAATCCTTTGCAAACCTCAAAATTTGGCTAAAAAAACACATGTTCCTCATATTTCTGTGGCAGAAAGTTCTGGAATTTGAGAGGAGCCACAAATTTCCTTCCACCCAGCGTTCCCCCAAGTCTCCCGATAAAAATGATACCTCACTTGTGTGGGTAGGCCTAGCGCCCGCGACAGGAAACGCCCCAAAGCGCAACGTGGACACATCCAAATATTTGGAAGAAAACAGAGGTGTTTTTTGCGAAGTGCCTACCTGTAGATTTTGGCATCTAGCTCAGCCGGCACCTAGGGAAACCCACCAAACCTATGCATTTCTGAAAACTAGAGACCTAGGGGAATCCAAGGAGGGGTGACTTGCGGGGCTCGGACCAGGTTCTGTTACCCAGAATCCGTTGCAAACCTCAAAATTTGGCTAAAAAAACACATGTTCCTCACATTTCTGTGGCAGAAAGTTCTGGAATCTGAGAGGAGCCACAAATTTCCTTCCACCCAGCGTTCCCCCAAGTCTCCCGATAAAAATGATACCTCACTTGTGTGGGTAGGCCTAGCGCCCGCGACAGGAAACGCCCCAAAGCGCAACGTGGACACATACAAATATTTGGAAGAAAACAGAGGTGTTTTTCGCGAAGTGCCTACCTGTAGATTTTGGCATCTAGCTCAGCCGGCACCTAGGGAAACCCACCAAACCTATGCATTTCTGAAAACTAGAGACCTAGGGGAATCCAAGGAGGGGTGACTTGCGGGGCTCGGACCAGGTTCTGTTACCCAGAATCCGTTGCAAACCTCAAAATTTGGCTAAAAAAACACATGTTCCTCACATTTCTGTGGCAGAAAGTTCTGGAATCTGAGAGGAGCCACAAATTTCCTTCCACCCAGCGTTCCCCCAAGTCTCCCGATAAAAATGATACCTTACTTGTGTGGGTAGGCCTAGCGCCCCCGACAGGAAACGACCCAAAGCGCAACGTGGACACATCCAAATTTTTGGAAGAAAACAGAGGTGTTTTTTGCGAAGTGCCTACCTGTAGATTTTGGCCTCTAGCTCAGCCGGCACCTAGGGAAACCTACCAAACCTGTGCATTTCTGAAAACTAGAGACCTAGGGGAATCCAAGATGGGGTGACTTGCGAAGCTCGGACCTGGTTCTGTTACCCAGAATCCTTTGCAAACCTCAAAATTTGGCTAAAAAAACACACGTTCCTCATATTTCTGTGGCAGAGAGTTCTGGAATCTGAGAGGAGCCACAAATTTCCTTCCACCCAGCGTTCCCCCAAGTCTCCCGATAAAAATGATACCTCACTTGTGTGGGTAGGCCTAGCGCCCGCGACAGGAAACGCCCCAAAGCAGCACGTGGACACATCCAAATATTTGGAAGAAAACAGAGGTTTTTTTTGCGAAGTGCCTACCTGTAGATTTTGGCCTCTAGCTCAGCCGGCACCTAGGGAAACCTACCAAACCTGTGCATTTCTGAAAACTAGAGACCTAGGGGAATCCAAGATGGGGTGACTTGCGGGGCTCGGACCTGGTTCTGTTACCCAGAATCCTTTGCAAACCTCAAAATTTGGCTAAAAAAACACATGTTCCTCACATTTCTGTGGCAGAAAGTTCTGGAATCTGAGAGGAGCCACAAATTTCCTTTCACCCAGCGTTCCCCCAAGTCTTCCGATAAAAATGATACCTCACTTGTGTGGGTAGGCCTAGCGCCCGCGACAGGAAACGCCCCAAAGCGCAACGTGGACACATCCAAATATTTGGAAGAAAACAGAGGTGTTTTTTGCGAAGTGCTTACCTGTAGATTTTGGCCTCTAGCTCAGCCGGCACCTAGGGAAACCTACCAAACCTGTGCATTTCTGAAAACTAGAGACCGAGGGGAATCCAAGATGGGGTGACTTGCGAAGCTCGGACCTGGTTCTGTTACCCAGAATCCTTTGCAAACCTCAAAATTTGGCTAAAAAAACACATGTTCCTCATATTTCTGTGGCAGAAAGTTCTGGAATCTGAGAGGAGCCACAAATTTCCTTCCACCCAGCGTTCCCCCAAGTCTCCCGATAAAAATGATACCTCACTTGTGTGGGTAGGCCTAGTGCCCGCGACAGGAAACGCCCCAAAGCGCAACGTGGACACATCCAAATATTTGGAAGAAAACAGAGGTGTTTTTTGCGAAGTGCCTACCTGTAGATTTTGGCATCTAGCTCAGCCGGCACCTAGGGAAACCCACCAAACCTATGCATTTCTGAAAACTAGAGACCTAGGGGAATCCAAGGAGGGGTGACTTGCGGGGCTCAGACCAGGTTCTGTTACCCAGAATCCGTTGCAAACCTCAAAATTTGGCTAAAAAAACACATGTTCCTCACATTTCTGTGGCAGAAAGTTCTGGAATCTGAGAGGAGCCACAAATTTCCTTCCACCCAGCGTTCCCCCAAGTCTCCCGATAAAAATGATACCTTACTTGTGTGGGTAGGCCTAGCGCCCCCGACAGGAAACGACCCAAAGCGCAACGTGGACACATCCAAATTTTTGGAAGAAAACAGAGGTGTTTTTTGCAAAGTGCCTACCTGTAGATTTTGGCCTCTAGCTCAGCCGTCACGTAGGGAAACCTACCAAACCTGTGCATTTGTGAAAACTAGAGACCTAGGGGAATCCAAGATGGGGTGACTTGCGGGGCTCGGACCTGGTTCTGTTACCCAGAATCCTTTGCAAACCTCAAAATTTGGCTAAAAAAACACATGTTCCTCACATTTCTGTGGCAGAAAGTTCTGGAATCTGAGAGGAGCCACAAAATTCCTTCCACCCAGCGTTCCCCCAAGTCTCCCAATAAAAATGATACCTCACTTATGTGGGTAGGCCTAGCGCCCGCGACAGGAAACGCCCCAAAGCGCAACGTGGACATATCCAAATTTTTGGAAGAAAACAGAGGTGTTTTTTGCAAAGTGCCTACCTGTAGATTTTGGCCTCTAGCTCAGCCGGCACCTAGGGAAACCTACCAAACCTGTGCATTTCTGAAAACTAGAGACCTAGGGGAATCCAAGATGGGGTGACTTGCGGGGCTCGGACCTGGTTCTGTTACCCAGAATCCTTTGTAAAACCTCAAAATTTGGCTAAAAAAACATAGGTTCCTCACATTTCTGTGGCAGAAAGTTCTGGAATCTGAGAGGAGCCACAAAATTCCTTCCACCCAGCGTTCCCCCAAGTCTCCCGATAAAAATGATACCTCACTTGTGTGGGTTGGCCTAGCGCCCGCGACAGGAAACGCCCCAAAGCGCAACGTGGACATATCCAAATTTTTGAAAGAAAACAGAGGTGTTTTTTGCAAAGTGCCTACCTGTAGATTTTGGCCTCTAGCTCAGCCGTCACCTAGGGAAACCTACCAAACCTGTGCATTTCTGAAAACTAGAGACCTAGGTGAATCCAAGATGGGGTGACTTGCGGGGCTCGGACCAGGTTCTGTTACCCAGAATCCTTTGCAAACCTCAAAATTTGGCTAAAAAAACACATGTTCCTCACATTTCTGTGGCAGAAAGTTCTGGAATCTGAGAGGAGCCACAAATTTCCTTCCAACCAGCGTTCCCCCAAGTCTCCCGATAAAAATGATACCTCACTTGTGTGGGTATGCCTAGCGCCCGCGACAGGAAACGCCCCAAAGCACAACGTGGACACATCCAAATTTTTGGAAGAAAACAGAGGTGTTTTTTGCGAAGTGCCTATATGTAGATTTTGGCCTCTAGCTCAGCCGGCAGCTAGAGAAACCTACCAAACCTGTGCATTTCTGAAAACTAGAGACCTAGGGGAATCCAAGGAGGGGTGACTTGCAGGGCTCGGACCAAGTTCTGTTACCCAGAATCCTCTGCAAACCTCAAAATTTGGCTAAAAAAACACATGTTCCTCGAATTTCTGTGGCAGAAAGTTCTGGAATCTGAGAGGAGCCACAAATTTCCTTCCACCCAGCGTTCCCCCAAGTCTCCCGATAAAAATTATACCTCACTTGTGTGGGTAGGCCTAGCGCCCGCGACAGGAAACGCCCCAAAGCGCAACGTGGACACATCCACATTTTTGGAAGAAAACAGAGGTGTTTTTTGCAAAGTGCCTACCTGTAGATTTTGGCCTCTAGCTCAGCCGGCACCTAGGGAAACCTACCAAACCTGTGCATTTCTGAAAACTAGAGACCTAGGGGAATCCGAGATGGGGTGACTTGCGGGGCTCGGGCCAGGTTCTGTTACCCAGAATCCTTTGCAAACCTCAAAATTTGGCTAAAAAAACACATGTTCCTCACATTTCTGTGGCAGAAAGTTCTGGAATCTGAGAGGAGCCACAAATTTCCTTCCACCCAGCGTTCCCCCAAGTTTCCCGATAAAAATGATACCTCACTTGTGTGGGTAGGCCTAGCGCCCGCGACAGAAAACGCCCCAAAGCGCAACGTGGACACATCCAAATATTTGGAAGAAAACAGAGGTGTTTTTTGCGAAGTGCCTACCTGTAGATTTTGGCATCTAGCTCAGCCGGCACCTAGGGAAACCCACCAAACCTATGCATTTCTGAAAACTAGAGACCTAGGGGAATCCAAGGAGGGGTGACTTGCGGGGCTCGGACCAGGTTCTGTTACCCAGAATCCGTTGCAAACCTCACAATTTTGGCTAAAAAAACACATGTTCCTTACATTTCTGTGGCAGAAAGTTCTGGAATCTGAGAGGAGCCACAAATTTCCTTCCACCCAGCGTTCCCCCAAGTCTCCCGATAAAAATGATACCTCACTTGTGTGGGTAGGCCTAGCGCCCGCGACAGAAAACGCCCCAAAGCGCAACGTGGACACATCCAAATATTTGGAAGAAAACAGAGGTGTTTTTTGCGAAGTGCCTACCTGTAGATTTTGGCATCTAGCTCAGCCGGCACCTAGGGAAACCCACCAAACCTATGCATTTCTGAAAACTAGAGACCTAGGGGAATCCAAGGAGGGGTGACTTGCGGGGCTCGGACCAGGTTCTGTTACCCAGAATCCGTTGCAAACCTCAAAATTTGGCTAAAAAAACACATGTTCCTCACATTTCTGTGGCAGAAAGTTCTGGAATCTGAGAGGAGCCACAAATTTCCTTCCACCCAGCGTTCCCCCAAGTCTCCCGATAAAAATGATACCTTACTTGTGTGGGTAGGCCTAGCGCCCCCGACAGGAAACGACCCAAAGCGCAACGTGGACACATTTAAATTTTTGGAAGAAAACAGAGGTGTTTTTTGCAAAGTGCCTACCTGTAGATTTTGGCCTCTAGCTCAGCCGTCACCTAGGGAAACCTACCAAACCTGTGCATTTGTGAAAACTAGAGACCTAGGGGAATCCAAGATGGGGTGACTTGCGGGGCTCGGACCTGGTTCTGTTACCCAGAATCCTTTGCAAACCTCAAAATTTGGCTAAAAAAACACATGTTCCTCACATTTCTGTGGCAGAAAGTTCTGGAATCTGAGAGGAGCCACAAAATTCCTTCCACCCAGCGTTCCCCCAAGTCTCCCAATAAAAATGATACCTCACTTATGTGGGTAGGCCTAGCGCCCGCGACAGGAAACGCCCCAAAGCGCAACGTGGACATATCCAAATTTTTGGAAGAAAACAGAGGTGTTTTTTGCAAAGTGCCTACCTGTAGATTTTGGCCTCTAGCTCAGCCGGCACCTAGGGAAACCTACCAAAACTGTGCATTTCTGAAAACTAGAGACCTAGGGGAATCCAAGATGGGGTGACTTGCGGGGCTCGGACCTGGTTCTGTTACCCAGAATCCTTTGTAAAACCTCAAAATTTGGCTAAAAAAACATAGGTTCCTCACATTTCTGTGGCAGAAAGTTCTGGAATCTGAGAGGAGCCACAAAATTCCTTCCACCCAGCGTTCCCCCAAGTCTCCCGATAAAAATGATACCTCACTTGTGTGGGTTGGCCTAGCGCCCGCGACAGGAAACGCCCCAAAGCGCAACGTGGACATATCCAAATTTTTGGAAGAAAACAGAGGTGTTTTTTGCAAAGTGCCTACCTGTAGATTTTGGCCTCTAGCTCAGCCGTCACCTAGGGAAACCTACCAAACCTGTGCATTTCTGAAAACTAGAGACCTAGGTGAATCCAAGATGGGGTGACTTGCGGGGCTCGGACCAGGTTCTGTTACCCAGAATCCTTTGCAAACCTCAAAATTTGGCTAAAAAAACACATGTTCCTCACATTTCTGTGGCAGAAAGTTCTGGAATCTGAGAGGAGCCACAAATTTCCTTCCACCCAGCGTTCCCCCAAGTCTCCCGATAAAAATGATACCTCACTTGTGTGGGTATGCCTAGCGCCCGCGACAGGAAACGCCCCAAAGCACAACGTGGACACATCCAAATTTTTGGAAGAAAACAGAGGTGTTTTTTGCGAAGTGCCTATATGTAGATTTTGGCCTCTAGCTCAGCCGGCACCTAGAGAAACCTACCAAACCTGTGCATTTCTGAAAACTAGAGACCTAGGGGAATCCAAGGAGGGGTGACTTGCAGGGCTCGGACCAAGTTCTGTTACCCAGAATCCTCTGCAAACCTCAAAATTTGTCTAAAAAAACACATGTTCCTCACATTTCTGTGGCAGAAAGTTCTGGAATCTGAGAGGAGCCACAAATTTCCTTCCACCCAGCGTTCCCCCAAGTCTCCCGATAAAAATTATACCTCACTTGTGTGGGTAGGCCTAGCGCCCGCGACAGGAAACGCCCCAAAGCGCAACGTGGACACATCCACATTTTTGGAAGAAAACAGAGGTGTTTTTTGCAAAGTGCCTACCTGTAGATTTTGGCCTCTAGCTCAGCCGGCACCTAGGGAAACCTACCAAACCTGTGCATTTCTGAAAACTAGAGACCTAGGGGAATCCGAGATGGGGTGACTTGCGGGGCTCGGGCCAGGTTCTGTTACCCAGAATCCTTTGCAAACCTCAAAATTTGGCTAAAAAAACACATGTTCCTCACATTTCTGTGGCAGAAAGTTCTGGAATCTGAGAGGAGCCACAAATTTCCTTCCACCCAGCGTTCCCCCAAGTCTCCCGATAAAAATGATACCTCACTTGTGTGGGTAGGCCTAGCGCCCGCGACAGGAAACGCCCCAAAGCGCAACGTGGACACATCCAAATATTTGGAAGAAAACAGAGGTGTTTTTTGCGAAGTGCCTACCTGTAGATTTTGGCATCTAGCTCAGCCGGCACCTAGGGAAACCCACCAAACCTATGCATTTCTGAAAACTAGAGACCTAGGGGAATCCAAGGAGGGGTGACTTGCGGGGCTCGGACCAGGTTCTGTTACCCAGAATCCGTTGCAAACCTCAAAATTTGGCTAAAAAAACACATGTTCCTCACATTTCTGTGGCAGAAAGTTCTGGAATCTGAGAGGAGCCACAAATTTCCTTCCACCCAGCGTTCCCCCAAGTCTCCCGATAAAAATGATACCTTACTTGTGTGGGTAGGCCTAGCGCCCGCGACAGGAAACGCCCCAAAGCGCAACGTGGACACATCCAAATTTTTGGAAGAAAACACAGGTGTTTTTTGCAAAGTGCCTACCTGTAGATTTTGGCCTCTAGCTCAGCCGTCACCTAGGGAAACCTACCAAACCTGTGCATTTGTGAAAACTAGAGACCTAGGGGAATCCAAGATGGGGTGACTTGCGGGGCTCGGACCTGGTTCTGTTACCCAGAATCCTTTGCAAACCTCAAAAATTGGCTAAAAAAACACATGTTCCTCACATTTCTGTGGCAGAAAGTTCTGGAATCTGAGAGGAGCCACAAAATTCCTTCCACCCAGCATTCCCCCAAGTCTCCCGATAAAAATGATACCTCACTTATGTGGGTAGGCCTAGCGCCCGCGACAGGAAACGCCCCAAAGCGCAACGTGGACATATCCAAATTTTTGGAAGAAAAACAGAGGTGTTTTTTGCAAAGTGCCTACCTGTAGATTTTGGCTTCTAGCTCAGCCGGCACCTAGGGAAACCTACCAAACCTGTGCATTTCTGAAAACTAGAGACCTAGGGGAAACCAAGATGGTGTGACTTGCGGGGCTCGGACCTGGTTCTGTTACCCAGAATCCTTTGTAAAACCTCAAAATTTGGCTAAAAAAACATATGTTCCTCACATTTCTGTGGCAGAAAGTTCTGGAATCTGAGAGGAGCCACAAAATTCCTTCCACCCAGCGTTCCCCCAAGTCTCCCGATAAAAATGATACCTCACTTGTGTGGGTTGGCATAGCGCCCGCGACAGGAAACGCCCCAAAGCGCAACGTGGACATATCCAAATTTTTGGAAGAAAACAGAGGTGTTTTTTGCAAAGTGCCTACCTGTAGATTTTGGCCTCTAGCTCAGCCGTCACCTAGGGAAACCTACCAACCTGTGCATTTCTGAAAACTAGAGACCTAGGTGAATCCAAGATGGGGTGACTTGCGGGGCTCGGACCAGGTTCTGTTACCCAGAATCCTTTGCAAACATCAAAATTTGGCTAAAAACACACATGTTCCTCACATTTCTGTGGCAGAAAGTTCTGGAATCTGAGAGGAGCCACAAATTTCCTTCCACCCAGCGTTCCCCCAAGTCTCCCGATAAAAATGATACCTCACTTGTGTGGGTATGCCTAGCGCCCGCGACAGGAAACGCCCCAAAGCACAACGTGGACACATGCAAATTTTTGGAAGAAAACAGAGGTGTTTTTTGCGAAGTGCCTATATGTAGATTTTGGCCTCTAGCTCAGCCGGCACCTAGAGAAACCTACCAAACCTGTGCATTTCTGAAAACTAGAGACCTAGGGGAATCCAAGGAGGGGTGACTTGCAGGGCTCGGACCAAGTTCTGTTACCCAGAATCCTCTGCAAACCTCATAATTTGGCTGAAAAAACACATGTTCCTCACATTTCTGTGGCAGAAAGTTCTGGAATCTGAGAGGAGCCACAAATTTCCTTCCACCCAGCGTTCCCCCAAGTCTCCCGATAAAAATTAAACCTCACTTGTGTGGGTAGGCCTAGCGCCCGCGACAGGAAATGCCCCAAAGCGCAACGTGGACACATCCACATTTTTGGAAGAAAACAGAGGTGTTTTTTGCAAAGTGCCTACCTGTAGATTTTGGCCTCTAGCTCAGCCGGCACCTAGGGAAACCTACCAAACCTGTGCATTTCTGAAAACTAGAGACCTAGGGGAATCCGAGATGGGGTGACTTGCGGGGCTCGGGCCAGGTTCTGTTACCCAGAATCCTTTGCAAACCTCAAAATTTGGCTAAAAAAACACATGTTCCTCACATTTCTGTGGCAGAAAGTTCTGGAATCTGAGAGGAGCCACAAATTTCCTTCCACCCAGCGTTCCCCCAAGTCTCCCGATAAAAATGATACCTCACTTGTGTGGGTAGGCCTAGCGCCCGCGACAGGAAACGCCCCAAAGCGCAACGTGGACACATCCAAATATTTGGAAGAAAACAGAGGTGTTTTTTGCGAAGTGCCTACCTGTAGATTTTGGCATCTAGCTCAGCCGGCACCTAGGGAAACCCACCAAACCTATGCATTTCTGAAAACTAGAGACCTAGGGGAATCCAAGGAGGGGTGACTTGCGGGGCTCGGACCAGGTTCTGTTACCCAGAATCCGTTGCAAACCTCAAAATTTGGCTAAAAAAACACATGTTCCTCACATTTCTGTGGCAGAAAGTTCTGGAATCTGAGAGGAGCCACAAATTTCCTTCCACCCAGCGTTCCCCCAAGTCTCCCGATAAAAATGATACCTTACTTGTGTGGGTAGGCCTAGCGCCCGCGACAGGAAACGCCCCAAAGCGCAACGTGGACACATCCAAATTTTTGGAAGAAAACACAGGTGTTTTTTGCAAAGTGCCTACCTGTAGATTTTGGCCTCTAGCTCAGCCGTCACCTAGGGAAACCTACCAAACCTGTGCATTTGTGAAAACTAGAGACCCAGGGGAATCCAAGATGGGGTGACTTGCGGGGCTCGGACCTGGTTCTGTTACCCAGAATCCTTTGCAAACCTCAAAAATTGGCTAAAAAAACACATGTTCCTCTCATTTCTGTGGCAGAAAGTTCTGGAATCTGAGAGGAGCCACAAAATTCCTTCCACCCAGCGTTCCCCCAAGTCTCCCGATAAAAATGATACCTCACTTATGTGGGTAGGCCTAGCGCCCGCGACAGGAAACGCCCCAAAGCGCAACGTGGACATATCCACATTTTTGGAAGAAAACAGAGGTGTTTTTTGCAAAGTGCCTACCTGTAGATTTTGGCCTCTAGCTCAGCCGGCACCTAGGGAAACCTACCAAACCTGTGCATTTCTGAAAACTAGAGACCTAGGGGAAACCAAGATGGTGTGACTTGCGGGGCTCGGACCTGGTTCTGTTACCCAGAATCCTTTGTAAAACCTCAAAATTTGGCTAAAAAAACATATGTTCCTCACATTTCTGTGGCAGAAAGTTCTGGAATCTGAGAGGAGCCACAAAATTCCTTCCACCCAGCGTTCCCCCAAGTCTCCCGATAAAAATGATACCTCACTTGTGTGGGTTGGCCTAGCGCCCGCGACAGGAAACGCCCCAAAGCGCAACGTGGACATATCCAAATTTTTGGAAGAAAACAGAGGTGTTTTTTGCAAAGTGCCTACCTGTAGATTTTGGCCTCTAGCTCAGCCGTCACCTAGGGAAACCTACCAAACCTGTGCATTTCTGAAAACTAGAGACCTAGGTGAATCCAAGATGGGGTGACTTGCGGGGCTCGGACCAGGTTCTGTTACCCAGAATCCTTTGCAAACCTCAAAATTTGGCTAAAAAAACACATGTTCCTCACATTTCTGTGGCAGAAAGTTCTGGAATCTGAGAGGAGCCACAAATTTCCTTCCACCCAGCGTTCCCCCAAGTCTCCCGATAAAAATGATACCTCACTTGTGTGGGTATGCCTAGCGCCCGCGACAGGAAACGCCCCAAAGCACAACGTGGACACATGCAAATTTTTGGAAGAAAACAGAGGTGTTTTTTGCGAAGTGCCTATATGTAGATTTTGGCCTCTAGCTCAGCCGGCACCTAGAGAAACCTACCAAACCTGTGCATTTCTGAAAACTAGAGACCTAGGGGAATCCAAGGAGTGGTGACTTGCAGGGCTCGGACCAAGTTCTGTTACCCAGAATCCTCTGCAAACCTCAAAATTTGGCTGAAAAAACACATGTTCCTCACATTTCTGTGGCAGAAAGTTCTGGAATCTGAGAGGAGCCACAAATTTCCTTCCACCCAGCGTTCCCCCAAGTCTCCCGATAAAAATTAAACCTCACTTGTGTGGGTAGGCCTAGCGCCCGCGACAGGAAACGCCCCAAAGCGCAACGTGGACACATCCACATTTTTGGAAGAAAACAGAGGTGTTTTTTGCAAAGTGCCTACCTGTAGATTTTGGCCTCTAGCTCAGCCGGCACCTAGGGAAACCTACCAAACCTGTGCATTTCTGAAAACTAGAGACCTAGGGGAATCCGAGATGGGGTGACTTGCGGGGCTCGGGCCAGGTTCTGTTACCCAGAATCCTTTGCAAACCTCAAAATTTGGCTAAAAAAACACATGTTCCTCACATTTCTGTGGCAGAAAGTTCTGGAATCTGAGAGGAGCCACACATTTCCTGCCACCCAGCGTTCCCCCAAGTCTCCCGATAAAAATGATACCTCACTTGTGTGGGTAGGCCTAGCGCCCGCGACAGGAAACGCCCCAAAGCGCAACGTGGACACATCCACATTTTTGGAAGAAAACAGAGGTGTTTTTTGCGAAGTGCCTACCTGTAGATTTTGGCCTCTAGCTCAGCCGGCACTTAGAGAAACCTACCTAACCTGTGCATTTCTGAAAACTAGAGACCTAGGGGAATCCAAGGAGGGGTGACTTGCGGGGCTCGGACCAGGTTCTGTTACCCAGAATCCTTTGCAAACCTCAAAATTTGGCTAAAAAAACACATGTTCCTCACATTTCTGTGGCAGAAAGTTCTGGAATCTGAGAGGAGCCACAAATTTCCTTTCACCCAGCGTTCCCCCAAGTCTTCCGATAAAAATGATACCTCACTTGTGTGGGTAGGCCTAGCGCCCGCGACAGGAAACGCCCCAAATCGCAACGTGGACACATCCAAATATTTGGAAGAAAACAGAGGTGTTTTTTGCGAAGTGCCTACCTGTAGATTTTGGCCTCTAGCTCAGCCGGCACCTAGGGAAACCTACCAAACCTGTGCATTTCTGAAAACTAGAGACCTAGGGGAATCCAAGATGGGGTGACTTGCGAAGCTCGGACCTGGTTCTGTTACCCAGAATCCTTTGCAAACCTCAAAATTTGGCTAAAAAAACACATGTTCCTCACATTTCTGTAGCAGAAAGTTCTGGAATCTGAGAGGAGCCACAAATTTCCTTCCACCCAGCGTTCCCCCAAGTCTCCCGATAAAAATGATACCTCACTTGTGTGGGTAGGCCTAGCGCCCGCGACAGAAAACGCCCCAAAGCGCAACGTGGACACATCCAAATATTTGGAAGAAAACAGAGGTGTTTTTTGCGAAGTGCCTACCTGTAGATTTTGGCATCTAGCTCAGCCGGCACCTAGGGAAACCCACCAAACCTATGCATTTCTGAAAACTAGAGACCTAGGGGAATCCAAGGAGGGGTGACTTGCGGGGCTCGGACCAGGTTCTGTTACCCAGAATCCTTTGCAAACCTCATAATTTGGCTAAAAAAACACATATTCCTCACATTTCTGTGGCAGAAAGTTCTGGAATCTGAGAGGAGCCACAAATTTCCTTCCACCCAGCGTTCCCCCAAGTCTCCCGATAAAAATGATACCTCACTTGTGTGGGTAGGCCTAGCGCCCGCGACAAGAAACGCCCCAAAGCGCAACGTGGACACATCCAAATATTTGGAAGAAAACAGAGGTGTTTTTTGCGAAGTGCCTACCTGTAGATTTTGGCATCTAGCTCAGCCGGCACCTAGGGAAACCCACCAAACCTATGCATTTCTGAAAACTAGAGACCTAGGGGAATCCAAGGAGGGGTGACTTGCGGGGCTCGGACCAGGTTCTGTTACCCAGAATCCGTTGCAAACCTCAAAATTTGGCTAAAAAAACACATGTTCCTCACATTTC
Organism: Pleurodeles waltl; assembly: GCF_031143425.1. Classification (NCBI taxonomy): domain Eukaryota; kingdom Metazoa; phylum Chordata; class Amphibia; order Caudata; family Salamandridae; genus Pleurodeles; species Pleurodeles waltl. Next base: position 53,573,351 of record NC_090439.1, on the reverse strand, counting down.
TGTGGCAGAAAGTTCTGGAATCTGAGAGGAGCCACAAATTTCCTTCCACTCAGCGTTCCCCCAAGTCTCCCGATAAAAATGATACCTTACTTGTGTGGGTAGGCCTAGCGCCCGCGACAGGAAACGCCCCAAAGCGCAACGTGGACACATCCAAATTTTTGGAAGAAAACACAGGTGTTTTTTGCAAAGTGCCTACCTGTAGATTTTGGCCTCTAGCTCAGCCGTCACCTAGGGAAACCTACCAAACCTGTGCATTTGTGAAAACTAGAGACCAAGGGGAATCCAAGATGGGGTGACTTGCGGGGCTCGGACCTGGTTCTGTTACCCAGAATCCTTTGCAAACCTCAAAAATTGGCTAAAAAAACACATGTTCCTCACATTTCTGTGGCAGAAAGTTCTGGAATCTGAGAGGAGCCACAAAATTCCTTCCACCCAGCGTTCCCCCAAGTCTCCCGATAAAAATGATACCTCACTTATGTGGGTAGGCCTAGCGCCCGCGACAGTAAACGCCCCAAAGCGCAACGTGGACATATCCACATTTTTGGAAGAAAACAGAGGTGTTTTTTGCAAAGTGCCTACCTGTAGATTTTGGCCTCTAGCTCAGCCGGCACCTAGGGAAACCTACCAAACCTGTGCATTTCTGAAAACTAGAGACCTAGGGGAATCCAAGATGGGGTGACTTGCGAAGCTCGGACCTGGTTCTGTTACCCAGAATCCTTTGCAAACCTCAAAATTTGGCTAAAAAAACACATGTTCCTCACATTTCTGTAGCAGAAAGTTCTGGAATCTGAGAGGAGCCACAAATTTCCTTCCACCCAGCGTTCCCCCAAGTCTCCCGATAAAAATGATACCTCACTTGTGTGGGTAGGCCTAGCGCCCGCGACAGAAAACGCCCCAAAGCGCAACGTGGACACATCCAAATATTTGGAAGAAAACAGAGGTGTTTTTTGCGAAGTGCCTACCTGTAGATTTTGGCATCTAGCTCAGCCGGCACCTAGGGAAACCCACCAAACCTATGCATTTCTGAAAACTAGAGACCTAGGGGAATCCAAGGAGGGGTGACTTGCGGGGCTCGGACCAGGTTCTGTTACCCAGAATCCTTTGCAAACCTCATAATTTGGCTAAAAAAACACATATTCCTCACATTTCTGTGGCAGAAAGTTCTGGAATCTGAGAGGAGCCACAAATTTCCTTCCACCCAGCGTTCCCCCAAGTCTCCCGATAAAAATGATACCTCACTTGTGTGGGTAGGCCTAGCGCCCGCGACAAGAAACGCCCCAAAGCGCAACGTGGACACATCCAAATATTTGGAAGAAAACAGAGGTGTTTTTTGCGAAGTGCCTACCTGTAGATTTTGGCATCTAGCTCAGCCGGCACCTAGGGAAACCCACCAAACCTATGCATTTCTGAAAACTAGAGACCTAGGGGAATCCAAGGAGGGGTGACTTGCGGGGCTCGGACCAGGTTCTGTTACCCAGAATCCGTTGCAAACCTCAAAATTTGGCTAAAAAAACACATGTTCCTCACATTTCTGTGGCAGAAAGTTCTGGAATCTGAGAGGAGCCACAAATTTCCTTCCACTCAGCGTTCCCCCAAGTCTCCCGATAAAAATGATACCTTACTTGTGTGGGTAGGCCTAGCGCCCGCGACAGGAAACGCCCCAAAGCGCAACGTGGACACATCCAAATTTTTGGAAGAAAACACAGGTGTTTTTTGCAAAGTGCCTACCTGTAGATTTTGGCCTCTAGCTCAGCCGTCACCTAGGGAAACCTACCAAACCTGTGCATTTGTGAAAACTAGAGACCAAGGGGAATCCAAGATGGGGTGACTTGCGGGGCTCGGACCTGGTTCTGTTACCCAGAATCCTTTGCAAACCTCAAAAATTGGCTAAAAAAACACATGTTCCTCACATTTCTGTGGCAGAAAGTTCTGGAATCTGAGAGGAGCCACAAAATTCCTTCCACCCAGCGTTCCCCCAAGTCTCCCGATAAAAATGATACCTCACTTATGTGGGTAGGCCTAGCGCCCGCGACAGTAAACGCCCCAAAGCGCAACGTGGACATATCCACATTTTTGGAAGAAAACAGAGGTGTTTTTTGCAAAGTGCCTACCTGTAGATTTTGGCCTCTAGCTCAGCCGGCACCTAGGGAAACCTACCAAACCTGTGCATTTCTGAAAACTAGAGACCTAGGGGAAACCAAGATGGTGTGACTTGCGGGGCTCGGACCTGGTTCTGTTACCCAGAATCCTTTGTAAAAGCTCAAAATTTGGCTAAAAAAACATATGTTCCTCACATTTCTGTGGCAGAAAGTTCTGGAATCTGAGAGGAGCCACAAAATTCCTTCCACCCAGCGTTCCCCCAAGTCTCCCGATAAAAATGATACCTCACTTGTGTGGGTATGCCTAGCGCCCGCGACAGGAAACGCCCCAAATCGCAACGTGGACATATCCAAATTTTTGGAAGAAAACAGAGGTGTTTTTTGCAAAGTGCCTACCTGTAGATTTTGGCCTCTAGCTCAGCCGTCACCTAGGGAAACCTACCAAACCTGTGCATTTCTGAAAACTAGAGACCTAGGTGAATCCAAGATGGGGTGACTTGCGGGGCTCGGACCAGGTTCTGTTAGCCAGAATCCTTTGCAAACCTCAAAATTTGGCTAAAAAAACACATGTTCCTCACATTTCTGTGGCAGAAAGTTCTGGAATCTGAGAGGAGCCACAAATTTCCTTCCACCCAGCGTTCCCCCAAGTCTCCCGATAAAAATGATACCTCACTTGTGTGGGTATGCCTAGCGCCCGCGACAGGAAACGCCCCAAAGCACAACGTGGACACATGCAAATTTTTGGAAGAAAACAGAGGTGTTTTTTGCGAAGTGCCTATATGTAGGTTTTGGCCTCTAGCTCAGCCGGCACCTAGAGAAACCTACCAAACCTGTGCATTTCTGAAAACTAGAGACCTAGGGGAATCCAAGGAGTGGTGACTTGCAGGGCTCGGACCAAGTTCTGTTACCCAGAATCCTCTGCAAACCTCAAAATTTGGCTGAAAAAACACATGTTCCTCACATTTCTCTGGCAGAAAGTTCTGGAATGTGAGAGGAGCCACAAATTTCCTTCCACCCAGCGTTCCCCCAAGTCTCCCGATAAAAATTAAACCTCACTTGTGTGGGTAGGCCTAGCGCCCGCGACAGGAAACGCCCCAAAGCGCAACGTGGACACATCCACATTTTTGGAAGAAAACAGAGGTGTTTTTTGCAAAGTGCCTACCTGTAGATTTTGGCCTCTAGCTCAGCCGGCACCTAGGGAAACCTACCAAACCTGTGCATTTCTGAAAACTAGAGACCTAGGGGAATCCAAGATGGGGTGACTTGCGGGGCTCGGGCCAGGTTCTGTTACCCAGAATCCTTTGCAAACCTCAAAATTTGGCTAAAAAAACACATGTTCCTCACATTTCTGTGGCAGAAAGTTCTGGAATCTGAGAGGAGCCACACATTTCCTGCCACCCAGCGTTCCCCCAAGTCTCCCGATAAAAATGATACCTCACTTGTGTGGGTAGGCCTAGCGCCCGCGACAGGAAACGCCCCAAAGCGCAACGTGGACACATCCAAATTTTTGGAAGAAAACAGAGGTGTTTTTTGCGAAATGCCTACCTGTAGATTTTGGCCTCTAGCTCAGCCGGCACTTAGAGAAACCTACCTAACCTGTGCATTTCTGAAAACTAGAGACCTAGGGGAATCCAAGGAGGGGTGACTTGCGGGGCTCGGACCAGGTTCTGTTACCCAGAATCCTTTGCAAACCTCAAAATTTGGCTAAAAAAACACATGTTCCTCACATTTCTGTGGCAGAAAGTTCTGGAATCTGAGAGGAGCCACAAATTTCCTTTCACCCAGCGTTCCCCCAAGTCTTCCGATAAAAATGATACCTCACTTGTGTGGGTAGGCCTAGCGCCCGCGACAGGAAACGCCCCAAATCGCAACGTGGACACATCCAAATATTTGGAAGAAAACAGAGGTGTTTTTTGCGAAGTGCCTACCTGTAGATTTTGGCCTCTAGCTCAGCCGGCACCTAGGGAAACCTACCAAACCTGTGCATTTCTGAAAACTAGAGACCTAGGGGAATCCAAGATGGGGTGACTTGCGAAGCTCGGACCTGGTTCTGTTACCCAGAATCCTTTGCAAACCTCAAAATTTGGCTAAAAAAACACATGTTCCTCACATTTCTGTAGCAGAAAGTTCTGGAATCTGAGAAGAGCCACAAATTTCCTTCCACCCAGCGTTCCCCCAAGTCTCCCGATAAAAATGATACCTCACTTGTGTGGGTAGGCCTAGCGCCCGCGACAGAAAACGCCCCAAAGAGCAACGTGGACACATCCAAATATTTGGAAGAAAACAGAGGTGTTTTTTGCGAAGTGCCTACCTGTAGATTTTGGCATCTAGCTCAGCCGGCACCTAGGGAAACCCACCAAACCTATGCATTTCTGAAAACTAGAGACCTAGGGGAATCCAAGGAGGGGTGACTTGCGGGGCTCGGACCAGGTTCTGTTACCCAGAATCCTTTGCAAACCTCATAATTTGGCTTAAAAAAACACATGTTCCTCACATTTCTGTGGCAGAAAGTTCTGGAATCTGAGAGGAGCCACAAATTTCCTTCCACCCAGCGTTCCCCCAAGTCTCCCGATAAAAATGATACCTCACTTGTGTGGGTAGGCCTAGCGCCCGCGACAGGAAACGCCCCAAAGCGCAAAGTGGACACATCCAAATTTTTGGAAGAAAACAGAGGTGTTTTTTGCAAAGTGCCTACCTGTAGATTTTGGCCTCTAGCTCAGCCGGCACCTAGGGAAACCTACCAAACCTGTGCATTTCTGAAAACTAGAGACCTATGGGAATCGAAAATGGGGTGACTTGCGGGGCTCGGGCCACGTTCTGTTACCCAGAATCCTTTGCAAACCTCAAAATTTGGCTAAAAAAACACATGTTCCTCACATTTCTGTGGCAGAAAGTTCTGGAATCTGAAAGGAGCCACAAATTTCCTTTCACCCGGCGTTCCCCCAAGTCTTCCGATAAAAATGATACCTCACTTGTGTGGGTAGGCCTAGCGCCCGCGACAGGAAACGCCCCAAAGCGCAACGTGGACACATCCAAATATTTGGAAGAAAATAGAGGTGTTTTTTGCGAAGTGCCTACCTGTAGATTTTGGCCTCTAGCTCAGCCGGCACCTAGGGAAACCTATCAAACCTGTGCATTTCTGAAAACTAGAGACCTAGGGGAATCCAATATGGGGTGACTTGCGGGGCTCAGACCTGGTTCTGTTACCCAGAATCCTTTGCAAACCTCAAAATTTGGCTAAAAAAACACATGTTCCTCACATTTCTGTGGCAGAAAGTTCTGGAATCTGAGAGAAGCCACACATTTCCTTTCACCCAGCGTTCGCCCAAGTCTCCCGATAAAAATGATACCTCACTTGTGTGGGTAGGCCTAGCGCCCGCGACAGGAAACGCCCCAAAGCGCAATGTGGACACATCCACATTTTTGGAAGAAAACAGAGGTGTTTTTTGCGAAGTGCCTACCTGTAGATTTTGGCCTCTAGCTCAGCCGGCACCTAGAGAAACCTAGCAAACCTGTGCATTTCTGAAAACTAGAGACCTAGGGGAATCCAAGGAGGGGTGACTTGCGGGGCTCGGACCAGGTTCTGTTATCCAGAATCCTTTGCAAACCTCAAAATTTGGCTAAAAAAACACATGTTCCTCACATTTCTGTGGTAGAAAGTTCTGGAATCTGAGAGGACCCACAAATTTCCTTTCACCCAGTGTTCCCCCAAGTCTTCCGATAAAAATGATACCTCACTTGTGTGGGTAGGACTAGCGCCCGCGACAGGAAACGCCCCAAAGCGCAACGTGGACACATCCAAATATTTGGAAGAAAACAGAGGTGTTTTTTGCGAAGTGCCTACCTGTAGATTTTGGCCTCTAGCTCAGCCGGCACCTAGGGAAACCTACCAAACCTGTACATTTCTGAAAACTAGAGACCTAGGGGAATCCAAGGAGGGGTGACTTGCGGGGCTCGGACCAGGTTCTGTAACCCAGAATCCTTTGCAAACCTCAAAATTTAGCTAAAGAAACACATGTTCCTCACATTTCTGTGGCAGAAAGTCCTGGAATCTGAGAGGAGCCACAAATTTCCTTCCACCCAGCGTTCCCCCAAGTCTCCCGATAAAAATGATACCTCACTTGTGTGGGTAGGCCTAGCGCCCGCGACAGAAAACGCCCCAAAGCGCAACGTGGACACATCTACATTTTTGGAAGAAAACAGAGGTGTTTTTTGCGAAGTGCCTACCTGTAGATTTTGGCCTGTAGCTCAGCCGGCACCTAGAGAAACCTAGCAAACCTGTGCATTTCTGAAAACTAGAGACCTAGGGGAATCCAAGGAGGGGTGACTTGCGGGGCTCGGACCAGGTTCTGTTATCCAGAATCCTTTGCAAACCTCAAAATTTGGCTAAAAAAACACATGTTCCTCACATTTCTGTGGTAGAAAGTTCTGGAATCTGAGAGGACCCACAAATTTCCTTTCACCCAGTGTTCCCCCAAGTCTTCCGATAAAAATGATACCTCACTTGTGTGGGTAGGCCTAGCGCCCGCGACAGGAAACACCCCAAAGCGCAACGTGGACACATCCAAAATTTTGGAAGAAAACAGAGGTGTTTTTTGCAAAGTGCCTACCTGTAGATTTTGGCCTCTAGCTCAGCCGGCACCTAGGGAAACCTAGCAAACCTGTGCATTTCTGAAAACTAGAGACCTAGGGGAATCCAAGATGGGGTGACTTGCGGGGCTCGGACCAGGTTCTGTTACCCAGAATCCTTTGCAAACCTCAAAATTTGGCTAAAAAAACACATGTTCCTCACATTTCTGTGGCAGAAAGTTCTGGAATCTGAGAGGAGCCACAAATTTCCTTCCACCCAACGTTCCCCCAAGTCTCCCGATAAAAATGATACCTCACTTGTGTGGGTAGGCCTAGCGCCCGCGTCAGGAAACACCCCAAAGCACAACCTGGACACATCCAAATTTTTGGAAGAAAACAGAGGTGTTTTTTGCAAAGTGCCTACCTGTAGATTTTGGCCTCTAGCTCAGCCGGCACCTAGAGAAACCTACCAAACCTGTGCATTTCTGAAAACTAGAGACCTAGGGGAATCCAAGGAGGGGTGACTTGCGGGGCTCGAACCAGGTTCTGTTACCCAGAATCCTTTGCAAACCTCAAAATTTGGCTAAAAAAACACATGTTCCTCACATTTCTGTGGCAGAAAGTTCTGGAATCTGAGAGGAGCCACCAATTTCCTTCCACCCAGCGTTCCCCCAAGTCTCCCAATAAAAATGATACCTCACTTGTGTGGGTAGGCCTAGCGCCCGCGACAGGAAACGCCCCAAAGCGCAACGTGGACACATCAACATTTTTGGAAGAAATCAGAGGTGTTTTTTGCGAAGTGCCTACCTGTAGATTTTGGCCTCTAGCTCAGCCGGCACCTAGAGAAACCTACCAAACCTGTGCATTTCTGAAAACTAGAGACCTAGGGGAATCCAAGGAGGGGTGACTTGCGGGGCTCGAACCAGGTTCTGTTACCCAGAATCCTTTGCAAACCTCAAAATTTGGCTAAAAAAACACATGTTCCTCACATTTCTGTGGCAGAAAGTTCTGGAATCTGAGAGGAGCCACCAATTTCCTTCCACCCAGCGTTCCCCCAATTCTCCCAATAAAAATGATACCTCACTTGTGTGGGTAGGCCTAGCGCCCGCGACAGGAAATGCCCCAAAGCGCAACGTGGACACATCCACATTTTTGGAAGAAAACAGAGGTGTTTTTTGCAAAGTGCCTACCTGTAGATTTTGGCCTCTAGCTCAGCCGGCACCTAGGGAAACCTACCAAACCTGTGCATTTCTGAAAACTAGAGACCTAGGGGAATCCGAGATGGGGTGACTTGCGGGGCTCGGGCCAGGTTCTGTTACCCAGAATCCTTTGCAAACCTCAAAATTTGGCTAAAAAAACACATGTTCCTCACATTTCTGTGGCAGAAAGTTCTGGAATCTGAGAGGAGCCACACATTTCCTGCCACCCAGCGTTCCCCCAAGTCTCCCGATAAAAATGATACCTCACTTGTGTGGGTAGGCCTAGCGCCCGCGACAGGAAACGCCCCAAAGCGCAACGTGGACACATCCACATTTTTGGAAGAAAACAGAGGTGTTTTTTGCGAAGTGCCTACCTGTAGATTTTGGCCTCTAGCTCAGCCGGCACTTAGAGAAACCTACCTAACCTGTGCATTTCTGAAAACTAGAGACCTAGGGGAATCCAAGGAGGGGTGACTTGCGGGGCTCGGACCAGGTTCTGTTACCAAGAATCCTTTGCAAACCTCAAAATTTGGCTAAAAAAACACATGTTCCTCACATTTCTGTGGCAGAAAGTTCTGGAATCTGAGAGGAGCCACAAATTTCCTTTCACCCAGCGTTCCCCCAAGTCTTCCGATAAAAATGATACCTCACTTGTGTGGGTAGGCCTAGCGCCCGCGACAGGAAACGCCCCAAATCGCAACGTGGACACATCCAAATATTTGGAAGAAAACAGAGGTGTTTTTTGCGAAGTGCCTACCTGTAGATTTTGGCCTCTAGCTCAGCCGGCACCTAGGGAAACCTACCAAACCTGTGCATTTCTGAAAACTAGAGACCTAGGGGAATCCAAGATGGGGTGACTTGCGAAGCTCGGACCTGGTTCTGTTACCCAGAATCCTTTGCAAACCTCAAAATTTGGCTAAAAAAACACATGTTCCTCACATTTCTGTAGCAGAAAGTTCTGGAATCTGAGAGGAGCCACAAATTTCCTTCCACCCAGCGTTCCCCCAAGTCTCCCGATAAAAATGATACCTCACTTGTGTGGGTAGGCCTAGCGCCCGCGACAGAAAACGCCCCAAAGCGCAACGTGGACACATCCAAATATTTGGAAGAAAACAGAGGTGTTTTTTGCGAAGTGCCTACCTGTAGATTTTGGCATCTAGCTCAGCCGGCAACCAGGGAAACCCACCAAACCTATGCATTTCTGAAAACTAGAGACCTAGGGGAATCCAAGGAGGGGTGACTTGCGGGGCTCGGACCAGGTTCTGTTACCCAGAATCCTTTGCAAACCTCATAATTTGGCTAAAAAAACACATATTCCTCACATTTCTGTGGCAGAAAGTTCTGGAATCTGAGAGGAGCCACAAATTTCCTTCCACCCAGCGTTCCCCCAAGTCTCCCGATAAAAATGATACCTCACTTGTGTGGGTAGGCCTAGCGCCCGCGACAAGAAACGCCCCAAAGCGCAACGTGGACACATCCAAATATTTGGAAGAAAACAGAGGTGTTTTTTGCGAAGTGCCTACCTGTAGATTTTGGCATCTAGCTCAGCCGGCACCTAGGGAAACCCACCAAACCTATGCATTTCTGAAAACTAGAGACCTAGGGGAATCCAAGGAGGGGTGACTTGCGGGGCTCGGACCAGGTTCTGTTACCCAGAATCCGTTGCAAACCTCAAAATTTGGCTAAAAAAACACATGTTCCTCACATTTCTGTGGCAGAAAGTTCTGGAATCTGAGAGGAGCCACAAATTTCCTTCCACTCAGCGTTCCCCCAAGTCTCCCGATAAAAATGATACCTTACTTGTGTGGGTAGGCCTAGCGCCCGCGACAGGAAACGCCCCAAAGCGCAACGTGGACAAATCCAAATTTTTGGAAGAAAACACAGGTGTTTTTTGCAAAGTGCCTACCTGTAGATTTTGGCCTCTAGCTCAGCCGTCACCTAGGGAAACCTACCAAACCTGTGCATTTGTGAAAACTAGAGACCTAGGGGAATCCAAGATGGGGTGACTTGCGGGGCTCGGACCTGGTTCTGTTACCCAGAATCCTTTGCAAACCTCAAAAATTGGCTAAAAAAACACATGTTCCTCACATTTCTGTGGCAGAAAGTTCTGGAATCTGAGAGGAGCCACAAAATTCCTTCCACCCAGCGTTCCCCCAAGTCTCCCGATAAAAATGATACCTCACTTATGTGGGTAGGCCTAGCGCCCGCGACAGTAAACGCCCCAAAGCGCAACGTGGACATATCCACATTTTTGGAAGAAAACAGAGGTGTTTTTTGCAAAGTGCCTACCTGTAGATTTTGGCCTCTAGCTCAGCCGGCACCTAGGGAAACCTACCAAACCTGTGCATTTCTGAAAACTAGAGACCTAGGGGAAACCAAGATGGTGTGACTTGCGGGGCTCGGACCTGGTTCTGTTACCCAGAATCCTTTGTAAAACCTCAAAATTTGGCTAAAAAAACATATGTTCCTCACATTTCTGTGGCAGAAAGTTCTGGAATCTGAGAGGAGCCACAAAATTCCTTCCACCCAGCGTTCCCCCAAGTCTCCCGATAAAAATGATACCTCACTTGTGTGGGTTGGCCTAGCGCCCGCGACAGGAAACGCCCCAAATCGCAACGTGGACATATCCAAATTTTTGGAAGAAAACAGAGGTGTTTTTTGCAAAGTGCCTACCTGTAGATTTTGGCCTCTAGCTCAGCCGTCACCTAGGGAAACCTACCAAACCTGTGCATTTCTGAAAACTAGAGACCTAGGTGAATCCAAGATGGGGTGACTTGCGGGGCTCGGACCAGGTTCTGTTACCCAGAATCCTTTGCAAACCTCAAAATTTGGCTAAAAAAACACATGTTCCTCACATTTCTGTGGCAGAAAGTTCTGGAATCTGAGAGGAGCCACAAATTTCCTTCCACCCAGCGTTCCCCCAAGTCTCCCGATAAAAATGATACCTCACTTGTGTGGGTATGCCTAGCGCCCGCGACAGGAAACGCCCCAAAGCACAACGTGGACACATGCAAATTTTTGGAAGAAAACAGAGGTGTTTTTTGCGAAGTGCCTATATGTAGGTTTTGGCCTCTAGCTCAGCCGGCACCTAGAGAAACCTACCAAACCTGTGCATTTCTGAAAACTAGAGACCTAGGGGAATCCAAGGAGTGGTGACTTGCAGGGCTCGGACCAAGTTCTGTTACCCAGAATCCTCTGCAAACCTCAAAATTTGGCTGAAAAAACACATGTTCCTCACATTTCTCTGGCAGAAAGTTCTGGAATCTGAGAGGAGCCACAAATTTCCTTCCACCCAGCGTTCCCCCAAGTCTCCCGATAAAAATTAAACCTCACTTGTGTGGGTAGGCCTAGCGCCCGCGACAGGAAACGCCACAAAGCGCAACGTGGACACATCCACATTTTTGGAAGAAAACAGAGGTGTTTTTTGCAAAGTGCCTACCTGTAGATTTTGGCCTCTAGCTCAGCCGGCACCTAGGGAAACCTACCAAACCTGTGCATTTCTGAAAACTAGAGACCGAGGGGAATCCGAGATGGGGTGACTTGCGGGGCTCGGGCCAGGTTCTGTTACCCAGAATCCTTTGCAAACCTCAAAATTTGGCTAAAAAAACACATGTTCCTCACATTTCTGTGGCAGAAAGTTCTGGAATCTGAGAGGAGCCACACATTTCCTGCCACCCAGCGTTCCCCCAAGTCTCCCGATAAAAATGATACCTCACTTGTGTGGGTAGTCCTAGCGCCCGCGACAGGAAACGCCCCAAAGCGCAACGTGGACACATCCAAATTTTTGGAAGAAAACAGAGGTGTTTTTTGCGAAGTGCCTACCTGTAGATTTTGGCCTCTAGCTCAGCCGGCACTTAGAGAAACCTACCTAACCTGTGCATTTCTGAAAACTAGAGACCTAGGGGAATCCAAGGAGGGGTGACTTGCGGGGCTCGGACCAGGTTCTGTTACCCAGAATCCTTTGCAAACCTCAAAATTTGGCTAAAAAAACACATGTTCCTCACATTTCTGTGGCAGAAAGTTCTGGAATCTGAGAGGAGCCACAAATTTCCTTTCACCCAGCGTTCCCCCAAGTCTTCCGATAAAAATGATACCTCACTTGTGTGGGTAGGCCTAGCGCCCGCGACAGGAAACGCCCCAAATCGCAACGTGGACACATCCAAATATTTGGAAGAAAACAGAGGTGTTTTTTGCGAAGTGCCTACCTGTAGATTTTGGCCTCTAGCTCAGCCGGCACCTAGGGAAACCTACCAAACCTGTGCATTTCTGAAAACTAGAGACCTAGGGGAATCCAAGATGGGGTGACTTGCGAAGCTCGGACCTGGTTCTGTTACCCAGAATCCTTTGCAAACCTCAAAATTTGGCTAAAAAAACACATGTTCCTCACATTTCTGTAGCAGAAAGTTCTGGAATCTGAGAAGAGCCACAAATTTCCTTCCACCCAGCGTTCCCCCAAGTCTCCCGATAAAAATGATACCTCACTTGTGTGGGTAGGCCTAGCGCCCGCGACAGAAAACGCCCCAAAGCTCAACGTGGACACATCCAAATATTTGGAAGAAAACAGAGGTGTTTTTTGCGAAGTGCCTACCTGTAGATTTTGGCATCTAGCTCAGCCGGCACCTAGGGAAACCCACCAAACCTATGCATTTCTGAAAACTAGAGACCTAGGGGAATCCAAGGAGGGGTGACTTGCGGGGCTCGGACCAGGTTCTGTTACCCAGAATCCTTTGCAAACCTCATAATTTGGCTAAAAAAACACATGTTTCTCACATTTCTGTGGCAGAAAGTTCTGGAATCTGAGAGGAGCCACAAATTTCCTTCCACCCAGCGTTCCCCCAAGTCTCCCGATAAAAATGATACCTCACTTGTGTGGGTAGGCCTAGCGCCCGCGACAGGAAACGCCCCAAAGCGCAACGTGGACACATCCAAATTTTTGGAAGAAAACAGAGGTGTTTTTTGCAAAGTGCCTACCTGTAGATTTTGGCCTCTAGCTCAGCCGGCACCTAGGGAAACCTACCAAACCTGTGCATTTCTGAAAACTAGAGACCTATGGGAATCGAAAATGGGGTGACTTGCGGGGCTCGGGCCACGTTCTGTTACCCAGAATCCTTTGCAAACCTCAAAATTTGGCTAAAAAAACACATGTTCCTCACATTTCTGTGGCAGAAAGTTCTGGAATCTGAAAGGAGCCACAAATTTCCTTTCACCCGGCGTTCCCCCAAGTCTTCCGATAAAAATGATACCTCACTTGTGTGGGTAGGCCTAGCGCCCGCGACAGGAAACGCCCCAAAGCGCAACGTGGACACATCCAAATATTTGGAAGAAAATAGAGGTGTTTTTTGCGAAGTGCCTACCTGTAGATTTTGGCCTCTAGCTCAGCCGGCACCTAGGGAAACCTATCAAACCTGTGCATTTCTGAAAACTAGAGACCTAGGGGAATCCAATATGGGGTGACTTGCGGGGCTCAGACCTGGTTCTGTTACCCAGAATCCTTTGCAAACCTCAAAATTTGGCTAAAAAAACACATGTTCCTCACATTTCTGTGGCAGAAAGTTCTGGAATCTGAGAGAAGCCACACATTTCCTTTCACCCAGCGTTCGCCCAAGTCTCCCGATAAAAATGATACCTCACTTGTGTGGGTAGGCCTAGCGCCCGCGACAGGAAACGCCCCAAAGCGCAATGTGGACACATCCACATTTTTGGAAGAAAACAGAGGTGTTTTTTGCGAAGTGCCTACCTGTAGATTTTGGCCTCTAGCTCAGCCGGCACCTAGAGAAACCTAGCAAACCTGTGCATTTCTGAAAACTAGAGACCTAGGGGAATCCAAGGAGGGGTGACTTGCGGGGCTCGGACCAGGTTCTGTTATCCAGAATCCTTTGCAAACCTCAAAATTTGGCTAAAAAAACACATGTTCCTCACATTTCTGTGGTAGAAAGTTCTGGAATCTGAGAGGACCCACAAATTTCCTTTCACCCAGTGTTCCCCCAAGTCTTCCGATAAAAATGATACCTCACTTGTGTGGGTAGGACTAGCGCCCGTGACAGGAAACGCCCCAAAGCGCAACGTGGACACATCCAAATATTTGGAAGAAAACAGAGGTGTTTTTTGCGAAGTGCCTACCTGTAGATTTTGGCCTCTAGCTCAGCCGGCACCTAGGGAAACCTACCAAACCTGTACATTTCTGAAAACTAGAGACCTAGGGGAATCCAAGGAGGGGTGACTTGCGGGGCTCGGACCAGGTTCTGTTACCCAGAATCCTTTGCAAACCTCAAAATTTAGCTAAAGAAACACATGTTCCTCACATTTCTGTGGCAGAAAGTCCTGGAATCTGAGAGGAGCCACAAATTTCCTTCCACCCAGCGTTCCCCCAAGTCTCCCGATAAAAATGATACCTCACTTGTGTGGGTAGGCCTAGCGCCCGCGACAGAAAACGTCCCAAAGCGCAACGTGGACACATCTACATTTTTGGAAGAAAACAGAGGTGTTTTTTGCGAAGTGCCTACCTGTAGATTTTGGCCTGTAGCTCAGCCGGCACCTAGAGAAACCTAGCAAACCTGTGCATTTCTGAAAACTAGAGACCTAGGGGAATCCAAGGAGGGGTGACTTGCGGGGCTCGGACCAGGTTCTGTTATCCAGAATCCTTTGCAAACCTCAAAATTTGGCTAAAAAAACACATGTTCCTCACATTTCTGTGGTAGAAAGTTCTGGAATCTGAGAGGACCCACAAATTTCCTTTCACCCAGTGTTCCCCCAAGTCTTCCGATAAAAATGATACCTCACTTGTGTGGGTAGGCCTAGCGCCCGCGACAGGAAACACCCCAAAGCGCAACGTGGACACATCCAAAATTTTGGAAGAAAACAGAGGTATTTTTTGCAAAGTGCCTACCTGTAGATTTTGGCCTCTAGCTCAGCCGGCACCTAGGGAAACCTAGCAAACCTGTGCATTTCTGAAAACTAGAGACCTAGGGGAATCCAAGATGGGGTGACTTGCGGGGCTCGGACCAGGTTCTGTTACCCAGAATCCTTTGCAAACCTCAAAATTTGGCTAAAAAAACACATGTTCCTCACATTTCTGTGGCAGAAAGTTCTGGAATCTGAGAGGAGCCACAAATTTCCTTCCACCCAACGTTCCCCCAAGTCTCCCGATAAAAATGATACCTCACTTGTGTGGGTAGGCCTAGCGCCCGCGTCAGGAAACACCCCAAAGCACAACCTGGACACATCCAAATTTTTGGAAGAAAACAGAGGTGTTTTTTGCAAAGTGCCTACCTGTAGATTTTGGCCTCTAGCTCAGCCGGCACCTAGAGAAACCTACCAAACCTGTGCATTTCTGAAAACTAGAGACCTAGGGGAATCCACGGAGGGGTGACTTGCGGGGCTCTAACCAGGTTCTGTTACCCAGAATCCTTTGCAAACCTCAAAATTTGGCTAAAAAAACACATGTTCCTCACATTTCTGTGGCAGAAAGTTCTGGAATCTGAGAGGAGCCACCAATTTCCTTCCACCCAGCGTTCCCCCAAGTCTCCCAATAAAAATGATACCTCACTTGTGTGGGTAGGCCTAGCGCCCGCGACAGGAAACGCCCCAAAGCGCAACGTGGACACATCAACATTTTTGGAAGAAAACAGAGGTGTTTTTTGCGAAGTGCCTACCTGTAGATTTTGGCCTCTAGCTCAGCCGGCACCTAGAGAAACCTACCAAACCTGTGCATTTCTGAAAACTAGAGACCTAGGGGAATCCAAGGAGGGGTGACTTGCGGGGCTCGAACCAGGTTCTGTTACCCAGAATCCTTTGCAAACCTCAAAATTTGGCTAAAAAAACACATGTTCCTCACATTTCTGTGGCAGAAAGTTCTGGAATCTGAGAGGAGCCACCAATTTCCTTCCACCCAGCGTTCCCCCAATTCTCCCAATAAAAATGATACCTCACTTGTGTGGGTAGGCCTAGCGCCCGCGACAGGAAATGCCCCAAAGCGCAACGTGGACACATCCACATTTTTGGAAGAAAACAGAGGTGTTTTTTGCAAAGTGCCTACCTGTAGATTTTGGCCTCTAGCTCAGCCGGCACCTAGGGAAACCTACCAAACCTGTGCATTTCTGAAAACTAGAGACCTAGGGGAATCCGAGATGGGGTGACTTGCGGGGCTCGGGCCAGGTTCTGTTACCCAGAATCCTTTGCAAACCTCAAAATTTGGCTAAAAAAACACATGTTCCTCACATTTCTGTGGCAGAAAGTTCTGGAATCTGAGAGGAGCCACAAATTTCCTTCCACCCAGCGTTCCCCCAAGTCTCCCGATAAAAATGATACCTCACTTGTGTGGGTAGGCCTAGCGCCCGCGACAGGAAATGCCCCAAAGCGCAACTTGGACACATCCAAATATTTGGAAGAAAACAGAGGTGTTTTTTGCGAAGTGCCTACCTGTAGATTTTGGCATCTAGCTCAGCCGGCACCTAAGGAAACCCACCAAACCTATGCATTTCTGAAAACTAGAGACCTAGGGGAATCCAAGGAGGGGTGACTTGCGGGGCTCGGACCAGGTTCTGTTACCCAGAATCCGTTGCAAACCTCAAAATTTGGCTAAAAAAACACATGTTCCTCACATTTCTGTGGCAGAAAGTTCTGGAATCTGAGAGGAGCCACAAATTTCCTTCCACCCAGCGTTCCCCCAAGTCTCTCGATAAAAATGATACCTTACTTGTGTGGGTAGGCCTAGCGCCCGCGACAGGAAACGCCCCAAAGCGCAACGTGGACACATCCAAATTTTTGGAAGAAAACACAGGTGTTTTTTGCAAAGTGCCTACCTGTAGATTTTGGCCTCCAGCTCAGCCGGCATCTAGGGAAACCTACCAAACCTGTGCATTTCTGAAAACTAGAGACCTAGGGGAATCCAAGATGGGGTGACTTGCGGGGCTCTGGCCAGGTTCTGTTACCCAGAATCCTTTGCAAACCTCAAAATTTGGCTAAAAAAACACATGTTCCTCACATTTCTGTGGCAGAAAGTTCTGGAATCTGAGAGGAGCCACACATTTCCTTCCACCCAGCGTTCCCCCAAGTCTCCCGATAAAAATGATACCTCACTTGTGTGGGTAGGCCTAGCGCCCGCGACAGGAAACGCCCCAAAGCGCAACGTGGACACATCCACATTTTTGGAAGAAAACAGAGGTGTTTTTTGCGAAGTGCCTACCTGTAGATTTTGGCCTCTAGCTCAGCCGGCACCTAGGGAAACCTACCAAACCTGTGCATTTCTGAAAACTAGAGACCTAGGGGAATCCAAAGAGGGGTGACTTGCGGGGCTCGGACCAGGTTCTGTTACCCAGAATTCTTTGCAAACCTCAAAATTTGGCTAAACAAACACATGTTC
Source organism: Pleurodeles waltl (assembly GCF_031143425.1). Taxonomy (NCBI): domain Eukaryota; kingdom Metazoa; phylum Chordata; class Amphibia; order Caudata; family Salamandridae; genus Pleurodeles; species Pleurodeles waltl. Next base: position 53,556,123 of record NC_090439.1, on the reverse strand, counting down.
CTCACATTTCTGTGGCAGAAAGTTCTGGAATCAGAGAGGAGCCACAAATTTCCTTCCACTCAGCGTTCCCTCAAGTCTCCCGATAAAAATGATACCTCACTTACGTGGGTAGGCCTAGCGCCTGCGACAGGAAACGCCCCAAAGCGCAATGTGGACACATCCAAATTTTTGGAAGAAAACAGAGGTGTTTTTTGCAAAGTGCCTACCTGTAGATTTTGGCCTTTAGCTCAGCCGGCACCTAGGGAAACCTACCAAACCTGTGCATTTCTGAAAACTAGAGACCTAGGGGAATCCAAGATGGGGTGACTTGCGGGGCTCGGGCCAGGTTCTGTTACCCAGAATTCTTTGCAAACCTCAAAATTTGGCTAAAAAAACACATGTTCCTCACATTTCTGTGGCAGAAAGTTCTGGAATCTGAGAGGAGCCACACATTTCCTTCCACCCAGCGTTCCCCCAAGTCTCCCGATAAAAATGACACCTCACTTGTGTAGGTAGGCCTAGCGCCCGCGACAGGAAACGCCCCAAAGCACAACGTGGACACATCCAAATTTTGGGAAGAAAACAGAGGTGTTTTTTGCAAAGTGCCTACCTGTAGATTTTGGCCTCTAGCTCAGCCGGCACCTAGGGAAACCTACCAAACCTGTGCATTTCTGAAAACTAGAGACCTAGGGGAATCCAAGGAGGGGTGACTTGCGGGGCTCGGACCAGGTTCTGTTACCCAGAATCCTTTGCAAACCTCAAAATTTGGCTAAAAAAACACATGTTCCTCACATTTCTGTGGCAGAAAGTTCTGGAATCTGAGAGGAGCCACAAATTTCCTTCCACCCAGCGTTCCCCCAAGTCTCCCGATAAAAATGATACCTCACTTGTGTGGGTAGGCCTAGCGCCCGCGACAGGAAACGCCCCAAAGCACAACCTGGACACATCCAAATTTTTGGAAGAAAACAGAGGTGTTTTTTGCAAAATGCCTACCTGTAGATTTTGGCCTCTAGCTCAGCCGGCACCTAGGGAAACCTACCAAACCTGTGCATTTCTGAAAGCTAGAGACCTAGGTGAATCCAAGATGGGGTGACTTGCGGGGCTCGGACCAGGTTCTGTTACCCAGAATCCTTTGCAAACCTCAAAATTTGGCTAAAAAAACACATGTTCCTCACATTTCTGTGGCAGAAAGTTCTGGAATCTGAGAGGAGCCACAAATTTCCTTCCACCCAGCGTTCCCCCAAGTCTCCCGATAAAAATGATACCTCACTTGTGTGGGTAGTCCTAGCGCCCGCAACAGGAAACGCCCCAAAGCGCAACGTGGACACATCCAAATTTTTGGAAGAAAACAGAGGTGTTTTTTGCGAAGTGCCTACCTGTAGATTTTGGCCTCTAGCTCAGCCGGCACCTAGGGAAACCCACCAAACCTGTGCATTTCTGAAAACTAGAGACCTAGGGGAATCCAAGATGGGGTGACTTGCGGGGCTCGGGCCAGGTTCTGTTACCCAGAATTCTTTGCAAACCTCAAAATTTGGCTAAAAAAACACATGTTCCTCACATTTCTGTGGCAGAAAGTTCTGGAATCTGAGAGGAGCCACACATTTCCTTCCACCCAGCGTTCCCCCAAGTCTCCCGATAAAAATGATACCTCACTTGTGTGGGTAGGCCTAGCGCCCGCGACAGGAAACGCCCCAAAGCGCAACGTGGACACATCAAAATTTTTGGAAGAAAACAGAGGTGTTTTTTGCGAAGTGCCTACCTGTAGATTTTGGCCTCTAGCTCAGCCGGCACCTAGGGAAACCTACCAAACCTGTGCATTTCTGAAAACTAGAGACCTAGGGGAATCCAAGATGGGGTGACTTGCGAAGCTCGGACCTGGTTCTGTTACCCAGAATCCTTTGCAAACCTCAAAATTTGGCTAAAAAAACACATGTTCCTCATATTTCTGTGGCAGAGAGTGCTGGAATCTGAGAGGAGCCACAAATTTCCTTCCACCCAGCGTTCCCCCAAGTCTCCCGATAAAAATGATACCTCACTTGTGTGGGTAGGCCTAGCGCCCGCGACAGGAAACGCACCAAAGCACCACGTGGACACATCCAAATATTTGGAAGAAAACAGAGGTTTTTTTTGCGAAGTGCCTACCTGTAGATTTTGGCCTCTAGCTCAGCCGGCACATAGGGAAACCTACCAAACCTGTGCATTTATAAAAACTAGAGACCTAGGGGAATCCAAGATGGGGTGACTTGCGGGGCTCGGACCTGGTTCTGTTACCCAGAATCCTTTGCAAACCTCAAAATTTGGCTAAAAAAACACATGTTCCTCACATTTCTGTGGCAGAAAGTTCTGGAATCTGAGAGGAGCCACAAATTTCCTTTCACCCAGCGTTCCCCCAAGTCTTCCGATAAAAATGATACCTCACTTGTGTGGGTAGGCCTAGCGCCCGCGACAGGAAACGCCCCAAAGCGCAACGTGGACACATCCAAATATTTGGAAGAAAACAGAGGTGTTTTTTGCGAAGTGCTTACCTGTAGATTTTGGCCTCTAGCTCAGCCGGCACCTAGGGAAACCTACCAAACCTGTGCATTTCTGAAAACTAGAGACCTAGGGGAATCCAAGATGGGGTGACTTGCGGGGCTCGGACCTGGTTCTGTTACCCAGAATCCTTTGCAAACCTCAAAATTTGGCTAAAAAAACACATGTTCCTCACATTTCTGTGGCAGAAAGTTCTGGAATCTGAGAGGAGCCACAAATTTCCTTTCACCCAGCGTTCCCCCAAGTCTTCCGATAAAAATGATACCTCACTTGTGTGGGTAGGCCTAGCGCCCGCGACATGAAACGCCCCAAAGCGCAACGTGGACACATCCAAATATTTGGAAGAAAACAGAGGTGTTTTTTGCGAAGTGCCTACCTGTAGATTTTGGCATCTAGCTCAGCCGGCACCTAGGGAAACCCACCAAACCTATGCATTTCTGAAAACTAGAGACCTAGGGGAATCCAAGGAGGGGTGACTTGCGGGGCTCGGACCAGGTTCTGTTACCCAGAATCCGTTGCAAACCTCAAAATTTGGCTAAAAAAACACATGTTCCTCACATTTCTGTGGCAGAAAGTTCTGGAATCTGAGAGGAGCCACAAATTTCCTTCCACCCAGCGTTCCCCCAAGTCTCCCGATAAAAATGATACCTCACTTGTGTGGGTAGGCCTAGCGCCCGCGACAGGAAACGCCCCAAAGCGCAACGTGGACACATCCAAATATTTGGAAGAAAACAGAGGTGTTTTTCGCGAAGAGCCTACCTGTAGATTTTGGCATCTAGCTCAGCCGGCACCTAGGGAAACCCACCAAAACTATGCATTTCTGAAAACTAGAGACCTAGGGGAATCCAAGGAGGGGTGACTTGCGGGGCTCGGACCAGGTTCTGTTACCCAGAATCCGTTGCAAACCTCAAAATTTGGCTAAAAAAACACATGTTCCTCACATTTCTGTGGCAGAAAGTTCTGGAATCTGAGAGGAGCCACAAATTTCCTTCCACCCAGCGTTCCCCCAAGTCTCCCGATAAAAATGATACCTTACTTGTGTGGGTAGGCCTAGCGCCCCCGACAGGAAACGACCCAAAGCGCAACGTGGACACATCCAAATTTTTGGAAGAAAACAGAGGTGTTTTTTGCAAAGTGCCTACCTGTAGATTTTGGCCTCTAGCTCAGCCGTCACGTAGGGAAACCTACCAAGCCTGTGCATTTCTGAAAACTAGAGACCTAGGGGAATCCAAGATGGGGTGACTTGCGAAGCTCGGACCTGGTTCTGTTACCCAGAATCCTTTGCAAACCTCAAAATTTGGCTAAAAAAACACATGTTCCTCATATTTCTGTGGCAGAGAGTGCTGGAATCTGAGAGGAGCCACAAATTTCCTTCCACCCAGCGTTCCCCCAAGTCTCCCGATAAAAATGATACCTCACTTGTGTGGGTAGGCCTAGCGCCCGCGACAGGAAACGCACCAAAGCACCACGTGGACACATCCAAATATTTGGAAGAAAACAGAGGTTTTTTTTGCGAAGTGCCTACCTGTAGATTTTGGCCTCTAGCTCAGCCGGCACCTAGGGAAACCTACCAAACCTGTGCATTTATGAAAACTAGAGACCTAGGGGAATCCAAGATGGGGTGACTTGCGGGGCTCGGACCTGGTTCTGTTACCCAGAATCCTTTGCAAACCTCAAAATTTGGCTAAAAAAACACATGTTCCTCACATTTCTGTGGCAGAAAGTTCTGGAATCTGAGAGGAGCCACAAATTTCCTTTCACCCAGCGTTCCCCCAAGTCTTCCGATAAAAATGATACCTCACTTGTGTGGGTAGGCCTAGCGCCCGCGACAGGAAACGCCCCAAAGCGCAACGTGGACACATCCAAATATTTGGAAGAAAACAGAGGTGTTTTTTGCGAAGTGCTTACCTGTAGATTTTGGCCTCTAGCTCAGCCGGCACCTAGGGAAACCTACCAAACCTGTGCATTTCTGAAAACTAGAGACCTAGGGGAATCCAAGATGGGGTGACTTGCGAAGCTCGGACCTGGTTCTGTTACCCAGAATCCTTTGCAAACCTCAAAATTTGGCTAAAAAAACACATGTTCCTCATATTTCTGTGGCAGAAAGTTCTGGAATCTGAGAGGAGCCACAAATTTCCTTCCACCCAGCGTTCCCCCAAGTCTCCCGATAAAAATGATACCTCACTTGTGTGGGTAGGCCTAGCGCCCGCGACATGAAACGCCCCAAAGCGCAACGTGGACACATCCAAATATTTGGAAGAAAACAGAGGTGTTTTTTGCGAAGTGCCTACCTGTAGATTTTGGCATCTAGCTCAGCCGGCACCTAGGGAAACCCACCAAACCTATGCATTTCTGAAAACTAGAGACCTAGGGGAATCCAAGGAGGGGTGACTTGCGGGGCTCGGACCAGGTTCTGTTACCCAGAATCCGTTGCAAACCTCAAAATTTGGCTAAAAAAACACATGTTCCTCACATTTCTGTGGCAGAAAGTTCTGGAATCTGAGAGGAGCCACAAATTTCCTTCCACCCAGCGTTCCCCCAAGTCTCCCGATAAAAATGATACCTCACTTGTGTGGGTAGGCCTAGCGCCCGCGACAGGAAACGCCCCAAAGCGCAACGTGGACACATCCAAATATTTGGAAGAAAACAGAGGTGTTTTTCGCGAAGTGCCTACCTGTAGATTTTGGCATCTAGCTCAGCCGGAACCTAGGGAAACCCACCAAAACTATGCATTTCTGAAAACTAGAGACCTAGGGGAATCCAAGGAGGGGTGACTTGCGGGGCTCGGACCAGGTTCTGTTACCCAGAATCCGTTGCAAACCTCAAAATTTGGCTAAAAAAACACATGTTCCTCACATTTCTGTGGCAGAAAGTTCTGGAATCTGAGAGGAGCCACAAATTTCCTTCCACCCAGCGTTCCCCCAAGTCTCCCGATAAAAATGATACCTTACTTGTGTGGGTAGGCCTAGCGCCCCCGACAGGAAACGACCCAAAGCGCAACGTGGACACATCCAAATTTTTGGAAGAAAACAGAGGTGTTTTTTGCAAAGTGCCTACCTGTAGATTTTGGCCTCTAGCTCAGCCGTCACGTAGGGAAACCTACCAAGCCTGTGCATTTGTGAAAACTAGAGACCTAGGGGAATCCAAGATGGGGTGACTTGCGGGGCTCGGACCTGGTTCTGTTACCCAGAATCCTTTGCAAACCTCAAAATTTGGCTAAAAAAACACATGTTCCTCACATTTCTGTGGCAGAAAGTTCTGGAATCTGAGAGGAGCCACAAAATTCCTTCCACCCAGCGTTCCCCCAAGTCTCCCAATAAAAATGATACCTCACTTATGTGGGTAGGCCTAGCGCCCGCGACAGGAAACGCCCCAAAGCGCAACGTGGACATATCCAAATTTTTGGAAGAAAACAGAGGTGTTTTTTGCAAAGTGCCTACCTGTAGATTTTGGCCTCTAGCTCAGCCGGCACCTAGGGAAACCTACCAAACCTGTGCATTTCTGAAAACTAGAGACCTAGGGGAATCCAAGATGGGGTGACTTGCGGGGCTCGGACCTGGTTCTGTTACCCAGAATCCTTTGTAAAACCTCAAAATTTGGCTAAAAAAACATAGGTTCCTCACATTTCTGTGGCAGAAAGTTCTGGAATCTGAGAGGAGCCACAAAATTCCTTCCACCCAGCGTTCCCCCAAGTCTCCCGATAAAAATGATACCTCACTTGTGTGGGTTGGCCTAGCGCCCGCGACAGGAAACGCCCCAAAGCGCAACGTGGACATATCCAAATTTTTGGAAGAAAACAGAGGTGTTTTTTGCAAAGTGCCTACCTGTAGATTTTGGCCTCTAGCTCAGCCGTCACCTAGGGAAACCTACCAAACCTGTGCATTTCTGAAAACTAGAGACCTAGGTGAATCCAAGATGGGGTGACTTGCGGGGCTCGGACCAGGTTCTGTTACCCAGAATCCTTTGCAAACCTCAAAATTTGGCTAAAAAAACACATGTTCCTCACATTTCTGTGGCAGAAAGTTCTGGAATCTGAGAGGAGCCACAAATTTCCTTCCAACCAGCGTTCCCCCAAGTCTCCCGATAAAAATGATACCTCACTTGTGTGGGTAGGCCTAGCGCCCGCGACAGGAAACGCCCCAAAGCACAACCTGGACACATCCAAATTTTTGGAAGAAAACAGAGGTGTTTTTTGCAAAGTGCCTACCTGTAGATTTTGGCCTCTAGCTCAGCCGGCACCTAGGGAAACCTACCAAACCTGTGCATTTCTGAAAGCTAGAGACCTAGGTGAATCCAAGATGGGGTGACTTGCGGGGCTCGGACCAGGTTCTGTTACCCAGAATCCTTTGCAAACCTCAAAATTTGGCTAAAAAAACACATGTTCCTCACATTTCTGTGGCAGAAAGTTCTGGAATCTGAGAGGAGCCACAAATTTCCTTCCACCCAGCGTTCCCCCAAGTCTCCCGATAAAAATTATACCTCACTTGTGTGGGTAGTCCTAGCGCCCGCAACAGGAAACGCCCCAAAGCGCAACGTGGACACATCCAAATTTTTGGAAGAAAACAGAGGTGTTTTTTGCGAAGTGCCTACCTGTAGATTTTGGCCTCTAGCTCAGCCGGCACCTAGGGAAACCCACCAAACCTGTGCATTTCTGAAAACTAGAGACCTAGGGGAATCCAAGATGGGGTGACTTGCGGGGCTCGGGCCAGGTTCTGTTACCCAGAATTCTTTGCAAACCTCAAAATTTGGCTAAAAAAACACATGTTCCTCACATTTCTGTGGCAGAAAGTTCTGGAATCTGAGAGGAGCCACACATTTCCTTCCACTCAGCGTTCCCCCAAGTCTCCCGATAAAAATGATACCTCACTTGTGTGGGTAGGCCTAGCGCCCGCGACAGGAAACGCCCCAAAGCGCAACGTGGACACATCAAAATTTTTCGAAGAAAACAGAGGTGTTTTTTGCGAAGTGCCTACCTGTAGATTTTGGCCTCTAGCTCAGCCGGCACCTAGGGAAACCTACCAAACCTGTGCATTTCTGAAAACTAGAGACCTAGGGGAATCCAAGATGGGGTGACTTGCGAAGCTCGGACCTGGTTCTGTTACCCAGAATCCTTTGCAAACCTCAAAATTTGGCTAAAAAAACACATGTTCCTCATATTTCTGTGGCAGAGAGATCTGGAATCTGAGAGGAGCCACAAATTTCCTTCCACCCAGCGTTCCCCCAAGTCTCCCGATAAAAATGATACCTCACTTGTGTGGGTAGGCCTAGCGCCCGCGACAGGAAATGCCCCAAAGCACCACGTGGACACATCCAAATATTTGGAAGAAAACAGAGGTTTTTTTTGCGAAGTGCCTACCTGTAGATTTTGGCCTCTAGCTCAGCCGGCACCTAGGGAAACCTACCAAACCTGTGCATTTCTGAAAACTAGAGACCTAGGGGAATCCAAGATGGGGTGACTTGCGGGGCTCGGACCTGGTTCTGTTACCCAGAATCCTTTGCAAACCTCAAAATTTGGCTAAAAAAACACATGTTCCTCACATTTCTGTGGCAGAAAGTTCTGGAATCTGAGAGGAGCCACAAATTTCCTTTCACCCAGCGTTCCCCCAAGTCTTCCGATAAAAATGATACCTCACTTGTGTGGGTAGGCCTAGCGCCCGCGACAGGAAACGCCCCAAAGCGCAACGTGGACACATCCAAATATTTGGAAGAAAACAGAGGTGTTTTTTGCGAAGTGCTTACCTGTAGATTTTGGCCTCTAGCTCAGCCGGCAACTAGGGAAACCTACCAAACCGTTGCATTTCTGAAAACTAGAGACCTAGGGGAATCCAAGATGGGGTGACTTGCGAAGCTCGGACCTGGTTCTGTTACCCAGAATCCTTTGCAAACCTCAAAATTTGGCCAAAAAAACACATGTTCCTCATATTTCTGTGGCAGAAAGTTCTGGAATTTGACAGGAGCCACAAATTTCCTTCCACCCAGCGTTCCCCCAAGTCTCCCGATAAAAATGATACCTCACTTGTGTGGGTAGGCCTAGCGCCCGCGACAGGAAACGCCCCAAAGCGCAACGTGGACACATCCAAATATTTGGAAGAAAACAGAGGTGTTTTTTGCGAAGTGCCTACCTGTAGATTTTGGCATCTAGCTCAGCCGGCACCTAGGGAAACCCACCAAACCTATGCATTTCTGAAAACTAGAGACCTAGGGGAATCCAAGGAGGGGTGACTTGCGGGGCTCGGACCAGGTTCTGTTACCCAGAATCCGTTGCAAACCTCAAAATTTGGCTAAAAAAACACATGTTCCTCACATTTCTGTGGCAGAAAGTTCTGGAATCTGAGAGGAGCCACAAATTTCCTTCCACCCAGCGTTCCCCCAAGTCTCCCGATAAAAATGATACCTCACTTGTGTGGGTAGGCCTAGCGCCCGCGACAGGAAACGCCCCAAAGCGCAACGTGGACACATCCAAATATTTGGAAGAAAACAGAGGTGTTTTTCGCGAAGTGCCTACCTGTAGATTTTGGCATCTAGCTCAGCCGGCACCTAGGGAAACCCACCAAACCTATGCATTTCTGAAAACTAGAGACCTAGGGGAATCCAAGGAGGGGTGACTTGCGGGGCTCGGACCAGGTTCTGTTACCCAGAATCCGTTGCAAACCTCAAAATTTGGCTAAAAAAACACATGTTCCTCACATTTCTGTGGCAGAAAGTTCTGGAATCTGAGAGGAGCCACAAATTTCCTTCCACCCAGCGTTCCCCCAAGTCTCCCGATAAAAATGATACCTTACTTGTGTGGGTAGGCCTAGCGCCCCGACAGGAAACGACCCAAAGCGCAACGTGGACACATCCAAATTTTTGGAAGAAAACAGAGGTGTTTTTTGCGAAGTGCCTACCTGTAGATTTTGGCCTCTAGCTCAGCCGGCAGCTAGGGAAACCTACCAAACCTGTGCATTTCTGAAAACTAGAGACCTAGGGGAATCCAAGATGGGGTGACTTGCGAAGCTCGGACCTGGTTCTGTTACCCAGAATCCTTTGCAAACCTCAAAATTTGGCTAAAAAAACACACGTTCCTCATATTTCTGTGGCAGAGAGTTCTGGAATCTGAGAGGAGCCACAAATTTCCTTCCACCCAGCGTTCCCCCAAGTCTCCCGATAAAAATGATACCTCACTTGTGTGGGTAGGCCTAGCGCCCGCGACAGGAAACGCCCCAAAGCAGCACGTGGACACATCCAAATATTTGGAAGAAAACAGAGGTTTTTTTTGCGAAGTGCCTACCTGTAGATTTTGGCCTCTAGCTCAGCCGGCACCTAGGGAAACCTACCAAACCTGTGCATTTCTGAAAACTAGAGACCTAGGGGAATCCAAGATGGGGTGACTTGCGGGGCTCGGACCTGGTTCTGTTACCCAGAATCCTTTGCAAACCTCAAAATTTGGCTAAAAAAACACATGTTCCTCACATTTCTGTGGCAGAAAGTTCTGGAATCTGAGAGGAGCCACAAATTTCCTTTCACCCAGCGTTCCCCCAAGTCTTCCGATAAAAATGATACCTCACTTGTGTGGGTAGGCCTAGCGCCCGCGACAGGAAACGCCCCAAAGCGCAACGTGGACACATCCAAATATTTGGAAGAAAACAGAGGTGTTTTTTGCGAAGTGCTTACCTGTAGATTTTGGCCTCTAGCTCAGCCGGCACCTAGGGAAACCTACCAAACCTGTGCATTTCTGAAAACTAGAGACCTAGGTGAATCCAAGATGGGGTGACTTGCGGGGCTCGGACCAGGTTCTGTTACCCAGAATCCTTTGCAAACCTCAAAATTTGGCTAAAAAAACACATGTTCCTCACATTTCTGTGGCAGAAAGTTCTGGAATCTGAGAGGAGCCACAAATTTCCTTCCACCCAGCGTTCCCCCAAGTCTCCCGATAAAAATGATACCTCACTTGTGTGGGTATGCCTAGCGCCCGCGACAGGAAACGCCCCAAAGCACAACGTGGACACATGCAAATTTTTGGAAGAAAACAGAGGTGTTTTTTGCGAAGTGCCTATATGTAGGTTTTGGCCTCTAGCTCAGCCGGCACCTAGAGAAACCTACCAAACCTGTGCATTTCTGAAAACTAGAGACCTAGGGGAATCCAAGGAGTGGTGACTTGCAGGGCTCGGACCAAGTTCTGTTACCCAGAATCCTCTGCAAACCTCAAAATTTGGCTGAAAAAACACATGTTCCTCACATTTCTCTGGCAGAAAGTTCTGGAATCTGAGAGGAGCCACAAATTTCCTTCCACCCAGCGTTCCCCCAAGTCTCCCGATAAAAATTAAACCTCACTTGTGTGGGTAGGCCTAGCGCCCGCGACAGGAAACGCCCCAAAGCGCAACGTGGACACATCCACATTTTTGGAAGAAAACAGAGGTGTTTTTTGCAAAGTGCCTACCTGTAGATTTTGGCCTCTAGCTCAGCCGGCACCTAGGGAAACCTACCAAACCTGTGCATTTCTGAAAACTAGAGACCGAGGGGAATCCGAGATGGGGTGACTTGCGGGGCTCGGGCCAGGTTCTGTTACCCAGAATCCTTTGCAAACCTCAAAATTTGGCTAAAAAAACACATGTTCCTCACATTTCTGTGGCAGAAAGTTCTGGAATCTGAGAGGAGCCACACATTTCCTGCCACCCAGCGTTCCCCCAAGTCTCCCGATAAAAATGATACCTCACTTGTGTGGGTAGGCCTAGCGCCCGCGACAGGAAACACCCCAAAGCGCAACGTGGACACATCCAAATTTTTGGAAGAAAACAGAGGTGTTTTTTGCGAAGTGCCTACCTGTAGATTTTGGCCTCTAGCTCAGCCGGCACTTAGAGAAACCTACCTAACCTGTGCATTTCTGAAAACTAGAGACCTAGGGGAATCCAAGGAGGGGTGACTTTCGGGGCTCGGACCAGGTTCTGTTACCCAGAATCCTTTGCAAACCTCAAAATTTGGCTAAAAAAACACATGTTCCTCACATTTCTGTGGCAGAAAGTTCTGGAATCTGAGAGGAGCCACAAATTTCCTTTCACCCAGCGTTCCCCCAAGTCTTCCGATAAAAATGATACCTCACTTGTGTGGGTAGGCCTAGCGCCCGCGACAGGAAACGCCCCAAATCGCAACGTGGACACATCCAAATATTTGGAAGAAAACAGAGGTGTTTTTTGCGAAGTGCCTACCTGTAGATTTTGGCCTCTAGCTCAGCCGGCACCTAGGGAAACCTACCAAACCTGTGCATTTCTGAAAACTAGAGACCTAGGGGAATCCAAGATGGGGTGACTTGCGAAGCTCGGACCTGGTTCTGTTACCCAGAATCCTTTGCAAACCTCAAAATTTGGCTAAAAAAACACATGTTCCTCACATTTCTGTAGCAGAAAGTTCTGGAATCTGAGAAGAGCCACAAATTTCCTTCCACCCAGCGTTCCCCCAAGTCTCCCGATAAAAATGATACCTCACTTGTGTGGGTAGGCCTAGCGCCCGCGACAGAAAACGCCCCAAAGCGCAACGTGGACACATCCAAATATTTGGAAGAAAACAGAGGTGTTTTTTGCGAAGTGCCTACCTGTAGATTTTGGCATCTAGCTCAGCCGGCACCTAGGGAAACCCACCAAACCTATGCATTTCTGAAAACTAGAGACCTAGGGGAATCCAAGGAGGGGTGACTTGCGGGGCTCGGACCAGGTTCTGTTACCCAGAATCCTTTGCAAACCTCATAATTTGGCTAAAAAAACACATGTTCCTCACATTTCTGTGGCAGAAAGTTCTGGAATCTGAGAGGAGCCACAAATTTCCTTCCACCCAGCGTTCCCCCAAGTCTCCCGATAAAAATGATACCTCACTTGTGTGGGTAGGCCTAGCGCCCGCGACAGGAAACGCCCCAAAGCGCAACGTGGACACATCCAAATTTTTGGAAGAAAACAGAGGTGTTTTTTGCAAAGTGCCTACCTGTAGATTTTGGCCTCTAGCTCAGCCGGCACCTAGGGAAACCTACCAAACCTGTGCATTTCTGAAAACTAGAGACCTATGGGAATCGAAAATGGGGTGACTTGCGGGGCTCGGGCCACGTTCTGTTACCCAGAATCCTTTGCAAACCTCAAAATTTGGCTAAAAAAACACATGTTCCTCACATTTCTGTGGCAGAAAGTTCTGGAATCTGAAAGGAGCCACAAATTTCCTTTCACCCGGCGTTCCCCCAAGTCTTCCGATAAAAATGATACCTCACTTGTGTGGGTAGGCCTAGCGCCCGCGACAGGAAACGCCCAAAGGGCAACGTGGACACATCCAAATATTTGGAAGAAAATAGAGGTGTTTTTTGCGAAGTGCCTACCTGTAGATTTTGGCCTCTAGCTCAGCCGGCACCTAGGGAAACCTATCAAACCTGTGCATTTCTGAAAACTAGAGACCTAGGGGAATCCAATATGGGGTGACTTGCGGGGCTCAGACCTGGTTCTGTTACCCAGAATCCTTTGCAAACCTCAAAATTTGGCTAAAAAAACACATGTTCCTCACATTTCTGTGGCAGAAAGTTCTGGAATCTGAGAGAAGCCACACATTTCCTTTCACCCAGCGTTCGCCCAAGTCTCCCGATAAAAATGATACCTCACTTGTGTGGGTAGGCCTAGCGCCCGCGACAGGAAACGCCCCAAAGCGCAATGTGGACACATCCACATTTTTGGAAGAAAACAGAGGTGTTTTTTGCGAAGTGCCTACCTGTAGATTTTGGCCTCTAGCTCAGCCGGCACCTAGAGAAACCTAGCAAACCTGTGCATTTCTGAAAACTAGAGACCTAGGGGAATCCAAGGAGGGGTGACTTGCGGGGCTCGGACCAGGTTCTGTTATCCAGAATCCTTTGCAAACCTCAAAATTTGGCTAAAAAAACACATGTTCCTCACATTTCTGTGGTAGAAAGTTCTGGAATCTGAGAGGACCCACAAATTTCCTTTCACCCAGTGTTCCCCCAAGTCTTCCGATAAAAATGATACCTCACTTGTGTGGGTAGGACTAGCGCCCGCGACAGGAAACGCCCCAAAGCGCAACGTGGACACATCCAAATATTTGGAAGAAAACAGAGGTGTTTTTTGCGAAGTGCCTACCTGTAGATTTTGGCCTCTAGCTCAGCCGGCACCTAGGGAAACCTACCAAACCTGTACATTTCTGAAAACTAGAGACCTAGGGGAATCCAAGGAGGGGTGACTTGCGGGGCTCGGACCAGGTTCTGTTACCCAGAATCCTTTGCAAACCTCAAAATTTAGCTAAAGAAACACATGTTCCTCACATTTCTGTGGCAGAAAGTCCTGGAATCTGAGAGGAGCCACAAATTTCCTTCCACCCAGCGTTCCCCCAAGTCTCCCGATAAAAATGATACCTCACTTGTGTGGGTAGGCCTAGCGCCCGCGACAGAAAACGCCCCAAAGCGCAACGTGGACACATCTACATTTTTGGAAGAAAACAGAGGTGTTTTTTGCGAAGTGCCTACCTGTAGATTTTGGCCTGTAGCTCAGCCGGCACCTAGAGAAACCTAGCAAACCTGTGCATTTCTGAAAACTAGAGACCTAGGGGAATCCAAGGAGGGGTGACTTGCGGGGCTCGGACCAGGTTCTGTTATCCAGAATCCTTTGCAAACCTCAAAATTTGGCTAAAAAAACACATGTTCCTCACATTTCTGTGGTAGAAAGTTCTGGAATCTGAGAGGACCCACAAATTTCCTTTCACCCAGTGTTCCCCCAAGTCTTCCGATAAAAATGATACCTCACTTGTGTGGGTAGGCCTAGCGCCCGCGACAGGAAACACCCCAAAGCGCAACGTGGACACATCCAAAATTTTGGAAGAAAACAGAGGTATTTTTTGCAAAGTGCCTACCTGTAGATTTTGGCCTCTAGCTCAGCCGGCACCTAGGGAAACCTAGCAAACCTGTGCATTTCTGAAAACTAGAGACCTAGGGGAATCCAAGATGGGGTGACTTGCGGGGCTCGGACCAGGTTCTGTTACCCAGAATCCTTTGCAAACCTCAAAATTTGGCTAAAAAAACACATGTTCCTCACATTTCTGTGGCAGAAAGTTCTGGAATCTGAGAGGAGCCACAAATTTCCTTCCACCCAACGTTCCCCCAAGTCTCCCGATAAAAATGATACCTCACTTGTGTGGGTAGGCCTAGCGCCCGCGTCAGGAAACACCCCAAAGCACAACCTGGACACATCCAAATTTTTGGAAGAAAACAGAGGTGTTTTTTGCAAAGTGCCTACCTGTAGATTTTGGCCTCTAGCTCAGCCGGCACCTAGAGAAACCTACCAAACCTGTGCATTTCTGAAAACTAGAGACCTAGGGGAATCCACGGAGGGGTGACTTGCGGGGCTCGAACCAGGTTCTGTTACCCAGAATCCTTTGCAAACCTCAAAATTTGGCTAAAAAAACACATGTTCCTCACATTTCTGTGGCAGAAAGTTCTGGAATCTGAGAGGAGCCACCAATTTCCTTCCACCCAGCGTTCCCCCAAGTCTCCCAATAAAAATGATACCTCACTTGTGTGGGTAGGCCTAGCGCCCGCGACAGGAAACGCCCCAAAGCGCAACGTGGACACATCAATATTTTTGGAAGAAAACAGAGGTGTTTTTTGCGAAGTGCCTACCTGTAGATTTTGGCCTCTAGCTCAGCCGGCACCTAGAGAAACCTACCAAACCTGTGCATTTCTGAAAACTAGAGACCTAGGGGAATCCAAGGAGGGGTGACTTGCGGGGCTCGAACCAGGTTCTGTTACCCAGAATCCTTTGCAAACCTCAAAATTTGGCTAAAAAAACACATGTTCCTCACATTTCTGTGGCAGAAAGTTCTGGAATCTGAGAGGAGCCACCAATTTCCTTCCACCCAGCGTTCCCCCAATTCTCCCAATAAAAATGATACCTCACTTGTGTGGGTAGGCCTAGCGCCCGCGACAGGAAATGCCCCAAAGCGCAACGTGGACACATCCACATTTTTGGAAGAAAACAGAGGTGTTTTTTGCAAAGTGCCTACCTGTAGATTTTGGCCTCTAGCTCAGCCGGCACCTAGGGAAACCTACCAAACCTGTGCATTTCTGAAAACTAGAGACCTAGGGGAATCCGAGATGGGGTGACTTGCGGGGCTCGGGCCAGGTTCTGTTACCCAGAATCCTTTGCAAACCTCAAAATTTGGCTAAAAAAACACATGTTCCTCACATTTCTGTGGCAGAAAGTTCTGGAATCTGAGAGGAGCCACAAATTTCCTTCCAGCCAGCGTTCCCCCAAGTCTCCCGATAAAAATGATACCTCACTTGTGTGGGTAGGCCTAGCGCCCGCGACAGGAAATGCCCCAAAGCGCAACTTGGACACATCCAAATATTTGGAAGAAAACAGAGGTGTTTTTTGCGAAGTGCCTACCTGTAGATTTTGGCATCTAGCTCAGCCGGCACCTAGGGAAACCCACCAAACCTATGCATTTCTGAAAACTAGAGACCTAGGGGAATCCAAGGAGGGGTGACTTGCGGGGCTCGGACCAGGTTCTGTTACCCAGAATCCGTTGCAAACCTCAAAATTTGGCTAAAAAAACACATGTTCCTCACATTTCTGTGGCAGAAAGTTCTGGAATCTGAGAGGAGCCACAAATTTCCTTCCACCCAGCGTTCCCCCAAGTCTCCCGATAAAAATGATACCTTACTTGTGTGGGTAGGCCTAGCGCCCGCGACAGGAAACGCCCCAAAGCGCAACGTGGACACATCCAAATTTTTGGAAGAAAACACAGGTGTTTTTTGCAAAGTGCCTACCTGTAGATTTTGGCCTCCAGCTCAGCCGGCACCTAGGGAAACCTACCAAACCTGTGCATTTCTGAAAACTAGAGACCTAGGGGAATCCAAGATGGGGTGACTTGCGGGGCTCTGGCCAGGTTCTGTTACCCAGAATCCTTTGCAAACCTCAAAATTTGGCTAAAAAAACACATGTTCCTCACATTTCTGTGGCAGAAAGTTCTGGAATCTGAGAGGAGCCACACATTTCCTTCCACCCAGCGTTCCCCCAAGTCTCCCGATAAAAATGATACCTCACTTGTGTGGGTAGGCCTAGCGCCCGCGACAGGAAACGCCCCAAAGCGCAACGTGGACACATCCACATTTTTGGAAGAAAACAGAGGTGTTTTTTGCGAAGTGCCTACCTGTAGATTTTGGCCTCTAGCTCAGCCGGCACCTAGGGAAACCTACCAAACCTGTGCATTTCTGAAAACTAGAGACCTAGGGGAATCCAAAGAGGGGTGACTTGCGGGGCTCGGACCAGGTTCTGTTACCCAGAATTCTTTGCAAACCTCAAAATTTGGCTAAACAAACACATGTTCCTCACATTTCTGTGGCAGAAAGTTCTGGAATCAGAGAGGAGCCACAAATTTCCTTCCACTCAGCGTTCCCCCAAGTCTCCCGATAAAAATGATACCTCACTTACGTGGGTAGGCCTAGCGCCTGCGACAGGAAACGCCCCAAAGCGCAATGTGGACACATCCAAATTTTTGGAAGAAAACAGAGGTGTTTTTTGCAAAGTGCCTACCTGTAGATTTTGGCCTTTAGCTCAGCCGGCACCTAGGGAAACCTACCAAACCTGTGCATTTCTGAAAACTAGAGACCTAGGGGAATCCAAGATGGGGTGACTTGCGGGGCTCGGGCCAGGTTCTGTTACCCAGAATTCTTTGCAAACCTCAAAATTTGGCTAAAAAAACACATGTTCCTCACATTTCTGTGGCAGAAAGTTCTGGAATCTGAGAGGAGCCACACATTTCCTTCCACCCAGCGTTCCCCCAAGTCTCCCGATAAAAATGACACCTCACTTGTGTAGGTAGGCCTAGCGCCCGCGACAGGAAACGCCCCAAAGCACAACGTGGACACATCCAAATTTTGGGAAGAAAACAGAGGTGTTTTTTGCAAAGTGCCTACCTGTAGATTTTGGCCTCTAGCTCAGCCGGCACCTAGGGAAACCTACCAAACCTGTGCATTTCTGAAAACTAGAGACCTAGGGGAATCCAAGGAGGGGTGACTTGCGGGGCTCGGACCAGGTTCTGTTACCCAGAATCCTTTGCAAACCTCAAAATTTGGCTAAAAAAACACATGTTCCTCACATTTCTGTGGCAGAAAGTTCTGGAATCTGAGAGGAGCCACAAATTTCCTTCCACCCAGCGTTCCCCCAAGTCTCCCGATAAAAATGATACCTCACTTGTGTGGGTAGGCCTAGCGCCCGCGACAGGAAACGCCCCAAAGCACAACCTGGACACATCCAAATTTTTGGAAGAAAACAGAGGTGTTTTTTGCAAAATGCCTACCTGTAGATTTTGGCCTCTAGCTCAGCCGGCACCTAGGGAAACCTACCAAACCTGTGCATTTCTGAAAGCTAGAGACCTAGGTGAATCCAAGATGGGGTGACTTGCGGGGCTCGGACCAGGTTCTGTTACCCAGAATCCTTTGCAAACCTCAAAATTTGGCTAAAAAAACACATGTTCCTCACATTTCTGTGGCAGAAAGTTCTGGAATCTGAGAGGAGCCACAAATTTCCTTCCACCCAGCGTTCCCCCAAGTCTCCCGATAAAAATGATACCTCACTTGTGTGGGTAGGCCTAGCGCCCGCGACAGGAAATGCCCCAAAGCGCAACTTGGACACATCCAAATATTTGGAAGAAAACAGAGGTGTTTTTTGCGAAGTGCCTACCTGTAGATTTTGGCATCTAGCTCAGCCGGCACCTAGGGAAACCCACCAAACCTATGCATTTCTGAAAACTAGAGACCTAGGGGAATCCAAGGAGGGGTGACTTGCGGGGCTCGGACCAGGTTCTGTTACCCAGAATCCGTTGCAAACCTCAAAATTTGGCTAAAAAAACACATGTTCCTCACATTTCTGTGGCAGAAAGTTCTGGAATCTGAGAGGAGCCACAAATTTCCTTCCACCCAGCGTTCCCCCAAGTCTCCCGATAAAAATGATACCTTACTTGTGTGGGTAGGCCTAGCGCCCGCGACAGGAAACGCCCCAAAGCGCAACGTGGACACATCCAAATTTTTGGAAGAAAACACAGGTGTTTTTTGCAAAGTGCCTACCTGTAGATTTTGGCCTCCAGCTCAGCCGGCACCTAGGGAAACCTACCAAACCTGTGCATTTCTGAAAACTAGAGACCTAGGGGAATCCAAGATGGGGTGACTTGCGGGGCTCTGGCCAGGTTCTGTTACCCAGAATCCTTTGCAAACCTCAAAATTTGGCTAAAAAAACACATGTTCCTCACATTTCTGTGGCAGAAAGTTCTGGAATCTGAGAGGAGCCACACATTTCCTTCCACCCAGCGTTCCCCCAAGTCTCCCGATAAAAATGATACCTCACTTGTGTGGGTAGGCCTAGCGCCCGCGACAGGAAACGCCCCAAAGCGCAACGTGGACACATCCACATTTTTGGAAGAAAACAGAGGTGTTTTTTGCGAAGTGCCTACCTGTAGATTTTGGCCTCTAGCTCAGCCGGCACCTAGGGAAACCTACCAAACCTGTGCATTTCTGAAAACTAGAGACCTAGGGGAATCCAAAGAGGGGTGACTTGCGGGGCTCGGACCAGGTTCTGTTACCCAGAATTCTTTGCAAACCTCAAAATTTGGCTAAACAAACACATGTTCCTCACATTTCTGTGGCAGAAAGTTCTGGAATCAGAGAGGAGCCACAAATTTCCTTCCACTCAGCGTTCCCCCAAGTCTCCCGATAAAAATGATACCTCACTTACGTGGGTAGGCCTAGCGCCTGCGACAGGAAACGCCCCAAAGCGCAATGTGGACACATCCAAATTTTTGGAAGAAAACAGAGGTGTTTTTTGCAAAGTGCCTACCTGTAGATTTTGGCCTTTAGCTCAGCCGGCACCTAGGGAAACCTACCAAACCTGTGCATTTCTGAAAACTAGAGACCTAGGGGAATCCAAGATGGGGTGACTTGCGGGGCTCGGGCCAGGTTCTGTTACCCAGAATTCTTTGCAAACCTCAAAATTTGGCTAAAAAAACACATGTTCCTCACATTTCTGTGGCAGAAAGTTCTGGAATCTGAGAGGAGCCACACATTTCCTTCCACCCAGCGTTCCCCCAAGTCTCCCGATAAAAATGACACCTCACTTGTGTAGGTAGGCCTAGCGCCCGCGACAGGAAACGCCCCAAAGCACAACGTGGACACATCCAAATTTTGGGAAGAAAACAGAGGTGTTTTTTGCAAAGTGCCTACCTGTAGATTTTGGCCTCTAGCTCAGCCGGCACCTAGGGAAACCTACCAAACCTGTGCATTTCTGAAAACTAGAGACCTAGGGGAATCCAAGGAGGGGTGACTTGCGGGGCTCGGACCAGGTTCTGTTACCCAGAATCCTTTGCAAACCTCAAAATTTGGCTAAAAAAACACATGTTCCTCACATTTCTGTGGCAGAAAGTTCTGGAATCTGAGAGGAGCCACAAATTTCCTTCCACCCAGCGTTCCCCCAAGTCTCCCGATAAAAATGATACCTCACTTGTGTGGGTAGGCCTAGCGCCCGCGACAGGAAACGCCCCAAAGCACAACCTGGACACATCCAAATTTTTGGAAGAAAACAGAGGTGTTTTTTGCAAAATGCCTACCTGTAGATTTTGGCCTCTAGCTCAGCCGGCACCTAGGGAAACCTACCAAACCTGTGCATTTCTGAAAGCTAGAGACCTAGGTGAATCCAAGATGGGGTGACTTGCGGGGCTCGGACCAGGTTCTGTTACCCAGAATCCTTTGCAAACCTCAAAATTTGGCTAAAAAAAACACATGTTCCTCACATTTCTGTGGCAGAAAGTTCTGGAATCTGAGAGGAGCCACAAATTTCCTTCCACCCAGCGTTCCCCCAAGTCTCCCGATAAAAATGATACCTCACTTGTGTGGGTAGTCCTAGCGCCCGCAACAGGAAACGCCCCAAAGCGCAACGTGGACACATCCAAATTTTTGGAAGAAAACAGAGGTGTTTTTTGCGAAGTGCCTACCTGTAGATTTTGGCCTCTAGCTCAGCCGGCACCTAGGGAAACCCACCAAACCTGTGCATTTCTGAAAACTAGAGACCTAGGGGAATCCAAGATGGGGTGACTTGCGGGGCTCGGGCCAGGTTCTGTTACCCAGAATTCTTTGCAAACCTCAAAATTTGGCTAAAAAAACACATGTTCCTCACATTTCTGTGGCAGAAAGTTCTGGAATCTGAGAGGAGCCACACATTTCCTTCCACCCAGCGTTCCCCCAAGTCTCCCAATAAAAATGATACCTCACTTGTGTGGGTAGGCCTAGCGCCCGCGACAGGAAACGCCCCAAAGCGCAACGTGGACACATCAAAATTTTTTGGAAGAAAACAGAGGTGTTTTTTGCGAAGTGCCTACCTGTAGATTTTGGCCTCTAGCTCAGCCGGCACCTAGGGAAACCTACCAAACCTGTGCATTTCTGAAAACTAGAGACCTAGGGGAATCCAAGATGGGGTGACTTGCGAAGCTCGGACCTGGTTCTGTTACCCAGAATCCTTTGCAAACCTCAAAATTTGGCAAAAAAAACACATGTTCCTCATATTTCTGTGGCAGAGAGTGCTGGAATCTGAGAGGAGCCACAAATTTCCTTCCACCCAGCGTTCCCCCAAGTCTCCCGATAAAAATGATACCTCACTTGTGTGGGTAGGCCTAGCGCCCGCGACAGGAAACGCACCAAAGCACCACGTGGACACATCCAAATATTTGGAAGAAAACAGAGGTTTTTTTTGCGAAGTGCCTACCTGTAGATTTTGGCCTCTAGCTCAGCCGGCACCTAGGGAAACCTACCAAACCTGTGCATTTATGAAAACTAGAGACCTAGGGGAATCCAAGATGGGGTGACTTGCGGGGCTCGGACCTGGTTCTGTTACCCAGAATCCTTTGCAAACCTCAAAATTTGGCTAAAAAAACACATGTTCCTCACATTTCTGTGGCAGAAAGTTCTGGAATCTGAGAGGAGCCACAAATTTCCTTTCACCCAGCGTTCCCCCAAGTCTTCCGATAAAAATGATACCTCACTTGTGTGGGTAGGCCTAGCGCCCGCGACAGGAAACGCCCCAAAGCGCAACGTGGACACATCCAAATATTTGGAAGAAAACAGAGGTGTTTTTTGCGAAGTGCTTACCTGTAGATTTTGGCCTCTAGCTCAGCCGGCACCTAGGGAAACCTACCAAACCTGTGCATTTCTGAAAACTAGAGACCTAGGGGAATCCAAGATGGGGTGACTTGCGAAGCTCGGACCTGGTTCTGTTACCCAGAATCCTTTGCAAACCTCAAAATTTGGCTAAAAAAACACATGTTCCTCATATTTCTGTGGCAGAAAGTTCTGGAATCTGAGAGGAGCCACAAATTTCCTTCCACCCAGCGTTCCCCCAAGTCTCCCGATAAAAATGATACCTCACTTGTGTGGGTAGGCCTAGCGCCCGCGACATGAAACGCCCCAAAGCGCAACGTGGACACATCCAAATATTTGGAAGAAAACAGAGGTGTTTTTTGCGAAGTGCCTACCTGTAGATTTTGGCATCTAGCTCAGCCGGCACCTAGGGAAACCCACCAAACCTATGCATTTCTGAAAACTAGAGACCTAGGGGAATCCAAGGAGGGGTGACTTGCGGGGCTCGGACCAGGTTCTGTTACCCAGAATCCGTTGCAAACCTCAAAATTTGGCTAAAAAAACACATGTTCCTCACATTTCTGTGGCAGAAAGTTCTGGAATCTGAGAGGAGCCACAAATTTCCTTCCACCCAGCGTTCCCCCAAGTCTCCCGATAAAAATGATACCTTACTTGTGTGGGTAGGCCTAGCGCCCCCGACAGGAAACGACCCAAAGCGCAACGTGGACACATCCAAATTTTTGGAAGAAAACAGAGGTGTTTTTTGCAAAGTGCCTACCTGTAGATTTTGGCCTCTAGCTCAGCCGTCACGTAGGGAAACCTACCAAGCCTGTGCATTTGTGAAAACTAGAGACCTAGGGGAATCCAAAATGGGGTGACTTGCGGGGCTCGGACCTGGTTCTGTTACCCAGAATCCTTTGCAAACCTCAAAATTTGGCTAAAAAAACACATGTTCCTCACATTTCTGTGGCAGAAAGTTCTGGAATCTGAGAGGAGCCACAAAATTCCTTCCACCCAGCGTTCCCCCAAGTCTCCCAATAAAAATGATACCTCACTTATGTGGGTAGGCCTAGCGCCCGCGACAGGAAACGCCCCAAAGCGCAACGTGGACATATCCAAATTTTTGGAAGAAAACAGAGGTGTTTTTTGCAAAGTGCCTACCTGTAGATTTTGGCCTCTAGCTCAGCCGGCACCTAGGGAAACCTACCAAACCTGTGCATTTCTGAAAACTAGAGACCTAGGGGAATCCAAGATGGGGTGACTTGCGGGGCTCGGACCTGGTTCTGTTACCCAGAATCCTTTGTAAAACCTCAAAATTTGGCTAAAAAAACATAGGTTCCTCACATTTCTGTGGCAGAAAGTTCTGGAATCTGAGAGGAGCCACAAAATTCCTTCCACCCAGCGTTCCCCCAAGTCTCCCGATAAAAATGATACCTCACTTGTGTGGGTTGGCCTAGCGCCCGCGACAGGAAACGCCCCAAAGCGCAACGTGGACATATCCAAATTTTTGGAAGAAAACAGAGGTGTTTTTTGCAAAGTGCCTACCTGTAGATTTTGGCCTCTAGCTCAGCCGTCACCTAGGGAAACCTACCAAACCTGTGCATTTCTGAAAACTAGAGACCTAGGTGAATCCAAGATGGGGTGACTTGCGGGGCTCGGACCAGGTTCTGTTACCCAGAATCCTTTGCAAACCTCAAAATTTGGCTAAAAAAACACATGTTCCTCACATTTCTGTGGCAGAAAGTTCTGGAATCTGAGAGGAGCCACAAATTTCCTTCCAACCAGCGTTCCCCCAAGTCTCCCGATAAAAATGATACCTCACTTGTGTGGGTAGGCCTAGCGCCCGCGACAGGAAACGCCCCAAAGCACAACCTGGACACATCCAAATTTTTGGAAGAAAACAGAGGTGTTTTTTGCAAAGTGCCTACCTGTAGATTTTGGCCTCTAGCTCAGCCGGCACCTAGGGAAACCTACCAAACCTGTGCATTTCTGAAAGCTAGAGACCTAGGTGAATCCAAGATGGGGTGACTTGCGGGGCTCGGACCAGGTTCTGTTACCCAGAATCCTTTGCAAACCTCAAAATTTGGCTAAAAAAACACATGTTCCTCACATTTCTGTGGCAGAAAGTTCTGGAATCTGAGAGGAGCCACAAATTTCCTTCCACCCAGCGTTCCCCCAAGTCTCCCGATAAAAATTATACCTCACTTGTGTGGGTAGTCCTAGCGCCCGCAACAGGAAACGCCCCAAAGCGCAACGTGGACACATCCAAATTTTTGGAAGAAAACAGAGGTGTTTTTTGCGAAGTGCCTACCTGTAGATTTTGGCCTCTAGCTCAGCCGGCACCTAGGGAAACCCACCAAACCTGTGCATTTCTGAAAACTAGAGACCTAGGGGAATCCAAGATGGGGTGACTTGCGGGGCTCGGGCCAGGTTCTGTTACCCAGAATTCTTTGCAAACCTCAAAATTTGGCTAAAAAAACACATGTTCCTCACATTTCTGTGGCAGAAAGTTCTGGAATCTGAGAGGAGCCACACATTTCCTTCCACTCAGCGTTCCCCCAAGTCTCCCGATAAAAATGATACCTCACTTGTGTGGGTAGGCCTAGCGCCCGCGACAGGAAACGCCCCAAAGCGCAACGTGGACACATCAAAATTTTTCGAAGAAAACAGAGGTGTTTTTTGCGAAGTGCCTACCTGTAGATTTTGGCCTCTAGCTCAGCCGGCACCTAGGGAAACCTACCAAACCTGTGCATTTCTGAAAACTAGAGACCTAGGGGAATCCAAGATGGGGTGACTTGCGAAGCTCGGACCTGGTTCTGTTACCCAGAATCCTTTGCAAACCTCAAAATTTGGCTAAAAAAACACATGTTCCTCATATTTCTGTGGCAGAGAGATCTGGAATCTGAGAGGAGCCACAAATTTCCTTCCACCCAGCGTTCCCCCAAGTCTCCCGATAAAAATGATACCTCACTTGTGTGGGTAGGCCTAGCGCCCGCGACAGGAAATGCCCCAAAGCACCACGTGGACACATCCAAATATTTGGAAGAAAACAGAGGTTTTTTTTGCGAAGTGCCTACCTGTAGATTTTGGCCTCTAGCTCAGCCGGCACCTAGGGAAACCTACCAAACCTGTGCATTTCTGAAAACTAGAGACCTAGGGGAATCCAAGATGGGGTGACTGGCGGGGCTCGGACCTGGTTCTGTTACCCAGAATCCTTTGCAAACCTCAAAATTTGGCTAAAAAAACACATGTTCCTCACATTTCTGTGGCAGAAAGTTCTGGAATCTGAGAGGAGCCACAAATTTCCTTTCACCGAGCGTTCCCCCAAGTCTTCCGATAAAAATGATACCTCACTTGTGTGGGTAGGCCTAGCGCCCGCGACAGGAAACGCCCCAAAGCGCAACGTGGACACATCCAAATATTTGGAAGAAAACAGAGGTGTTTTTTGCGAAGTGCTTACCTGTAGATTTTGGCCTCTAGCTCAGCCGGCACCTAGGGAAACCTACCAAACCGTTGCATTTCTGAAAACTAGAGACCTAGGGGAATCCAAGATGGGGTGACTTGCGAAGCTCGGACCTGGTTCTGTTACCCAGAATCCTTTGCAAACCTCAAAATTTGGCTAAAAAAACACATGTTCCTCATATTTCTGTGGCAGAAAGTTCTGGAATTTGACAGGAGCCACAAATTTCCTTCCACCCAGCGTTCCCCCAAGTCTCCCGATAAAAATGATACCTCACTTGTGTGGGTAGGCCTAGCGCCCGCGACAGGAAACGCCCCAAAGCGCAACGTGGACACATCCAAATATTTGGAAGAAAACAGAGGTGTTTTTTGCGAAGTGCCTACCTGTAGATTTTGGCATCTAGCTCAGCCGGCACCTAGGGAAACCCACCAAACCTATGCATTTCTGAAAACTAGAGACCTAGGGGAATCCAAGGAGGGGTGACTTGCGGGGCTCGGACCAGGTTCTGTTACCCAGAATCCGTTGCAAACCTCAAAATTTGGCTAAAAAAACACATGTTCCTCACATTTCTGTGGCAGAAAGTTCTGGAATCTGAGAGGAGCCACAAATTTCCTTCCACCCAGCGTTCCCCCAAGTCTCCCGATAAAAATGATACCTCACTTGTGTGGGTAGGCCTAGCGCCCGCGACAGGAAACGCCCCAAAGCGCAACGTGGACACATCCAAATATTTGGAAGAAAACAGAGGTGTTTTTCGCGAAGTGCCTACCTGTAGATTTTGGCATCTAGCTCAGCCGGCACCTAGGGAAACCCACCAAACCTATGCATTTCTGAAAACTAGAGACCTAGGGGAATCCAAGGAGGGGTGACTTGCGGGGCTCGGACCAGGTTCTGTTACCCAGAATCCGTTGCAAACCTCAAAATTTGGCTAAAAAAACACATGTTCCTCACATTTCTGTGGCAGAAAGTTCTGGAATCTGAGAGGAGCCACAAATTTCCTTCCACCCAGCGTTCCCCCAAGTCTCCCGATAAAAATGATACCTTACTTGTGTGGGTAGGCCTAGCGCCCCCGACAGGAAACGACCCAAAGCGCAACGTGGACACATCCAAATTTTTGGAAGAAAACAGAGGTGTTTTTTGCGAAGTGCCTACCTGTAGATTTTGGCCTCTAGCTCAGCCGGCACCTAGGGAAACCTACCAAACCTGTGCATTTCTGAAAACTAGAGACCTAGGGGAATCCAAGATGGGGTGACTTGCGAAGCTCGGACCTGGTTCTGTTACCCAGAATCCTTTGCAAACCTCAAAATTTGGCTAAAAAAACACACGTTCCTCATATTTCTGTGGCAGAGAGTTCTGGAATCTGAGAGGAGCCACAAATTTCTTTCCACCCAGCGTTCCCCCAAGTCTCCCGATAAAAATGATACCTCACTTGTGTGGGTAGGCCTAGCGCCCGCGACAGGAAACGCCCCAAAGCAGCACGTGGACACATCCAAATATTTGGAAGAAAACAGAGGTTTTTTTTGCGAAGTGCCTACCTGTAGATTTTGGCCTCTAGCTCAGCCGGCACCTAGGGAAACCTACCAAACCTGTGCATTTCTGAAAACTAGAGACCTAGGGGAATCCAAGATGGGGTGACTTGCGGGGCTCGGACCTGGTTCTGTTACCCAGAATCCTTTGCAAACCTCAAAATTTGGCTAAATAAACACATGTTCCTCACATTTCTGTGGCAGAAAGTTCTGGAATCTGAGAGGAGCCACAAATTTCCTTTCACCCAGCGTTCCCCCAAGTCTTCCGATAAAAATGATACCTCACTTGTGTGGGTAGGCCTAGCGCCCGCGACAGGAAACGCCCCAAAGCGCAACGTGGACACATCCAAATATTTGGAAGAAAACAGAGGTGTTTTTTGCGAAGTGCTTACCTGTAGATTTTGGCCTCTAGCTCAGCCGGCACCTAGGGAAACCTACCAAACCTGTGCATTTATGAAAACTAGAGACCTAGGGGAATCCAAGATGGGGTGACTTGCGAAGCTCGGACCTGGTTCTGTTACCCAGAATCCTTTGCAAACCTCAAAATTTGGCTAAAAAAACACATGTTCCTCATATTTCTGTGGCAGAAAGTTCTGGAATCTGAGAGGAGCCACAAATTTCCTTCCACCCAGCGTTCCCCCAAGTCTCCCGATAAAAATGATACCTCACTTGTGTGGGTAGGCCTAGTGCCCGCGACAGGAAACGCCCCAAAGCGCAACGTGGACACATCCAAATATTTGGAAGAAAACAGAGGTGTTTTTTGCGAAGTGCCTACCTGTAGATTTTGGCATCTAGCTCAGCCGGCACCTAGGGAAACCCACCAAACCTATGCATTTCTGAAAACTAGAGACCTAGGGGAATCCAAGGAGGGGTGACTTGCGGGGCTCGGACCAGGTTCTGTTACCCAGAATCCGTTGCAAACCTCAAAATTTGGCTAAAAAAACACATGTTCCTCACATTTCTGTGGCAGAAAGTTCTGGAATCTGAGAGGAGCCACAAATTTCCTTCCACCCAGCGTTCCCCCAAGTCTCCCGATAAAAATGATACCTTACTTGTGTGGGTAGGCCTAGCGCCCCCGACAGGAAACGACCCAAAGCGCAACGTGGACACATCCAAATTTTTGGAAGAAAACAGAGGTGTTTTTTGCAAAGTGCCTACCTGTAGATTTTGGCCTCTAGCTCAGCCGTCACGTAGGGAAACCTACCAAACCTGTGCATTTGTGAAAACTAGAGACCTAGGGGAATCCAAGATGGGGTGACTTGCGGGGCTCGGACCTGGTTCTGTTACCCAGAATCCTTTGCAAACCTCAAAATTTGGCTAAAAAAACACATGTTCCTCACATTTCTGTGGCAGAAAGTTCTGGAATCTGAGAGGAGCCACAAAATTCCTTCCACCCAGCGTTCCCCCAAGTCTCCCAATAAAAATGATACCTCACTTATGTGGGTAGGCCTAGCGCCCGCGACAGGAAACGCCCCAAAGCGCAACGTGGACATATCCAAATTTTTGGAAGAAAACAGAGGTGTTTTTTGCAAAGTGCCTACCTGTAGATTTTGGCCTCTAGCTCAGCCGGCACCTAGGGAAACCTACCAAACCTGTGCATTTCTGAAAACTAGAGACCTAGGGGAATCCAAGATGGGGTGACTTGCGGGGCTCGGACCTGGTTCTGTTACCCAGAATCCTTTGTAAAACCTCAAAATTTGGCTAAAAAAACATAGGTTCCTCACATTTCTGTGGCAGAAAGTTCTGGAATCTGAGAGGAGCCACAAAATTCCTTCCACCCAGCGTTCCCCCAAGTCTCCCGATAAAAATGATACCTCACTTGTGTGGGTTGGCCTAGCGCCCGCGACAGGAAACGCCCCAAAGCGCAACGTGGACATATCCAAATTTTTGAAAGAAAACAGAGGTGTTTTTTGCAAAGTGCCTACCTGTAGATTTTGGCCTCTAGCTCAGCCGTCACCTAGGGAAACCTACCAAACCTGTGCATTTCTGAAAACTAGAGACCTAGGTGAATCCAAGATAGGGTGACTTGCGGGGCTCGGACCAGGTTCTGTTACCCAGAATCCTTTGCAAACCTCAAAATTTGGCTAAAAAAAAACATGTTCCTCACATTTCTGTGGCAGAAAGTTCTGGAATCTGAGAGGAGCCACAAATTTCCTTCCAACCAGCGTTCCCCCAAGTCTCCCGATAAAAATGATACCTCACTTGTGTGGGTATGCCTAGCGCCCGCGACAGGAAACGCCCCAAAGCACAACGTGGACACATCCAAATTTTTGGAAGAAAACAGAGGTGTTTTTTGCGAAGTGCCTATATGTAGATTTTGGCCTCTAGCTCAGCCGGCAGCTAGAGAAACCTACCAAACCTGTGCATTTCTGAAAACTAGAGACCTAGGGGAATCCAAGGAGGGGTGACTTGCAGGGCTCGGACCAAGTTCTGTTACCCAGAATCCTCTGCAAACCTCAAAATTTGGCTAAAAAAACACATGTTCCTCGAATTTCTGTGGCAGAAAGTTCTGGAATCTGAGAGGAGCCACAAATTTCCTTCCACCCAGCGTTCCCCCAAGTCTCCCGATAAAAATTATACCTCACTTGTGTGGGTAGGCCTAGCGCCCGCGACAGGAAACGCCCCAAAGCGCAACGTGGACACATCCACATTTTTGGAAGAAAACAGAGGTGTTTTTTGCAAAGTGCCTACCTGTAGATTTTGGCCTCTAGCTCAGCCGGCACCTAGGGAAACCTACCAAACCTGTGCATTTCTGAAAACTAGAGACCTAGGGGAATCCGAGATGGGGTGACTTGCGGGGCTCGGGCCAGGTTCTGTTACCCAGAATCCTTTGCAAACCTCAAAATTTGGCTAAAAAAACACATGTTCCTCACATTTCTGTGGCAGAAAGTTCTGGAATCTGAGAGGAGCCACAAATTTCCTTCCACCCAGCGTTCCCCCAAGTCTCCCGATAAAAATGATACCTCACTTGTGTGGGTAGGCCTAGCGCCCGCGACAGAAAACGCCCCAAAGCGCAACGTGGACACATCCAAATATTTGGAAGAAAACAGAGGTGTTTTTTGCGAAGTGCCTACCTGTAGATTTTGGCATCTAGCTCAGCCGGCACCTAGGGAAACCCACCAAACCTATGCATTTCTGAAAACTAGAGACCTAGGGGAATCCAAGGAGGGGTGACTTGCGGGGCTCGGACCAGGTTCTGTTACCCAGAATCCGTTGCAAACCTCAAAATTTGGCTAAAAAAACACATGTTCCTCACATTTCTGTGGCAGAAAGTTCTGGAATCTGAGAGGAGCCACAAATTTCCTTCCACCCAGCGTTCCCCCAAGTCTCCCGATAAAAATGATACCTTACTTGTGTGGGTAGGCCTAGCGCCCCCGACAGGAAACGACCCAAAGCGCAACGTGGACACATTTAAATTTTTGGAAGAAAACAGAGGTGTTTTTTGCAAAGTGCCTACCTGTAGATTTTGGCCTCTAGCTCAGCCGTCACCTAGGGAAACCTACCAAACCTGTGCATTTGTGAAAACTAGAGACCTAGGGGAATCCAAGATGGGGTGACTTGCGGGGCTCGGACCTGGTTCTGTTACCCAGAATCCTTTGCAAACCTCAAAATTTGGCTAAAAAAACACATGTTCCTCACATTTCTGTGGCAGAAAGTTCTGGAATCTGAGAGGAGCCACAAAATTCCTTCCACCCAGCGTTCCCCCAAGTCTCCCAATAAAAATGATACCTCACTTATGTGGGTAGGCCTAGCGCCCGCGACAGGAAACGCCCCAAAGCGCAACGTGGACATATCCAAATTTTTGGAAGAAAACAGAGGTGTTTTTTGCAAAGTGCCTACCTGTAGATTTTGGCCTCTAGCTCAGCCGGCACCTAGGGAAACCTACCAAAACTGTGCATTTCTGAAAACTAGAGACCTAGGGGAATCCAAGATGGGGTGACTTGCGGGGCTCGGACCTGGTTCTGTTACCCAGAATCCTTTGTAAAACCTCAAAATTTGGCTAAAAAAACATAGGTTCCTCACATTTCTGTGGCAGAAAGTTCTGGAATCTGAGAGGAGCCACAAAATTCCTTCCACCCAGCGTTCCCCCAAGTCTCCCGATAAAAATGATACCTCACTTGTGTGGGTTGGCCTAGCGCCCGCGACAGGAAACGCCCCAAAGCGCAACGTGGACATATCCTAATTTTTGGAAGAAAACAGAGGTGTTTTTTGCAAAGTGCCTACCTGTAGATTTTGGCCTCTAGCTCAGCCGTCACCTAGGGAAACCTACCAAACCTGTGCATTTCTGAAAACTAGAGACCTAGGTGAATCCAAGATGGGGTGACTTGCGGGGCTCGGACCAGGTTCTGTTACCCAGAATCCTTTGCAAACCTCAAAATTTGGCTAAAAAAACACATGTTCCTCACATTTCTGTGGCAGAAAGTTCTGGAATCTGAGAGGAGCCACAAATTTCCTTCCACCCAGCGTTCCCCCAAGTCTCCCGATAAAAATGATACCTCACTTGTGTGGGTATGCCTAGCGCCCGCGACAGGAAACGCCCCAAAGCACAACGTGGACACATCCAAATTTTTGGAAGAAAACAGAGGTGTTTTTTGCGAAGTGCCTATATGTAGATTTTGGCCTCTAGCTCAGCCGGCACCTAGAGAAACCTACCAAACCTGTGCATTTCTGAAAACTAGAGACCTAGGGGAATCCAAGGAGGGGTGACTTGCAGGGCTCGGACCAAGTTCTGTTACCCAGAATCCTCTGCAAACCTCAAAATTTGTCTAAAAAAACACATGTTCCTCACATTTCTGTGGCAGAAAGTTCTGGAATCTGAGAGGAGCCACAAATTTCCTTCCACCCAGCATTCCCCCAAGTCTCCCGATAAAAATTATACCTCACTTGTGTGGGTAGGCCTAGCGCCCGCGACAGGAAACGCCCCAAAGCGCAACGTGGACACATCCACATTTTTGGAAGAAAACAGAGGTGTTTTTTGCAAAGTGCCTACCTGTAGATTTTGGCCTCTAGCTCAGCCGGCACCTAGGGAAACCTACCAAACCTGTGCATTTCTGAAAACTAGAGACCTAGGGGAATCCGAGATGGGGTGACTTGCGGGGCTCGGGCCAGGTTCTGTTACCCAGAATCCTTTGCAAACCTCAAAATTTGGCTAAAAAAACACATGTTCCTCACATTTCTGTGGCAGAAAGTTCTGGAATCTGAGAGGAGCCACAAATTTCCTTCCACCCAGCGTTCCCCCAAGTCTCCCGATAAAAATGATACCTCACTTGTGTGGGTTGGCATAGCGCCCGCGACAGGAAACGCCCCAAAGCGCAACGTGGACATATCCAAATTTTTGGAAGAAAACAGAGGTGTTTTTTGCAAAGTGCCTACCTGTAGATTTTGGCCTCTAGCTCAGCCGTCACCTAGGGAAACCTACCAACCTGTGCATTTCTGAAAACTAGAGACCTAGGTGAATCCAAGATGGGGTGACTTGCGGGGCTCGGACCAGGTTCTGTTACCCAGAATCCTTTGCAAACATCAAAATTTGGCTAAAAACACACATGTTCCTCACATTTCTGTGGCAGAAAGTTCTGGAATCTGAGAGGAGCCACAAATTTCCTTCCACCCAGCGTTCCCCCAAGTCTCCCGATAAAAATGATACCTCACTTGTGTGGGTATGCCTAGCGCCCGCGACAGGAAACGCCCCAAAGCACAACGTGGACACATGCAAATTTTTGGAAGAAAACAGAGGTGTTTTTTGCGAAGTGCCTATATGTAGATTTTGGCCTCTAGCTCAGCCGGCACCTAGAGAAACCTACCAAACCTGTGCATTTCTGAAAACTAGAGACCTAGGGGAATCCAAGGAGGGGTGACTTGCAGGGCTCGGACCAAGTTCTGTTACCCAGAATCCTCTGCAAACCTCAAAATTTGGCTGAAAAAACACATGTTCCTCACATTTCTGTGGCAGAAAGTTCTGGAATCTGAGAGGAGCCACAAATTTCCTTCCACCCAGCGTTCCCCCAAGTCTCCCGATAAAAATTAAACCTCACTTGTGTGGGTAGGCCTAGCGCCCGCGACAGGAAATGCCCCAAAGCGCAACGTGGACACATCCACATTTTTGGAAGAAAACAGAGGTGTTTTTTGCAAAGTGCCTACCTGTAGATTTTGGCCTCTAGCTCAGCCGGCACCTAGGGAAACCTACCAAACCTGTGCATTTCTGAAAACTAGAGACCTAGGGGAATCCGAGATGGGGTGACTTGCGGGGCTCGGGCCAGGTTCTGTTACCCAGAATCCTTTGCAAACCTCAAAATTTGGCTAAAAAAACACATGTTCCTCACATTTCTGTGGCAGAAAGTTCTGGAATCTGAGAGGAGCCACAAATTTCCTTCCACCCAGCGTTCCCCCAAGTCTCCCGATAAAAATGATACCTCACTTGTGTGGGTAGGCCTAGCGCCCGCGACAGGAAACGCCCCAAAGCGCAACGTGGACACATCCAAATATTTGGAAGAAAACAGAGGTGTTTTTTGCGAAGTGCCTACCTGTAGATTTTGGCATCTAGCTCAGCCGGCACCTAGGGAAACCCACCAAACCTATGCATTTCTGAAAACTAGAGACCTAGGGGAATCCAAGGAGGGGTGACTTGCGGGGCTCGGACCAGGTTCTGTTACCCAGAATCCGTTGCAAACCTCAAAATTTGGCTAAAAAAACACATGTTCCTCACATTTCTGTGGCAGAAAGTTCTGGAATCTGAGAGGAGCCACAAATTTCCTTCCACCCAGCGTTCCCCCAAGTCTCCCGATAAAAATGATACCTTACTTGTGTGGGTAGGCCTAGCGCCCGCGACAGGAAACGCCCCAAAGCGCAACGTGGACACATCCAAATTTTTGGAAGAAAACACAGGTGTTTTTTGCAAAGTGCCTACCTGTAGATTTTGGCCTCTAGCTCAGCCGTCACCTAGGGAAACCTACCAAACCTGTGCATTTGTGAAAACTAGAGACCCAGGGGAATCCAAGATGGGGTGACTTGCGGGGCTCGGACCTGGTTCTGTTACCCAGAATCCTTTGCAAACCTCAAAAATTGGCTAAAAAAACACATGTTCCTCACATTTCTGTGGCAGAAAGTTCTGGAATCTGAGAGGAGCCACAAAATTCCTTCCACCCAGCGTTCCCCCAAGTCTCCCGATAAAAATGATACCTCACTTATGTGGGTAGGCCTAGCGCCCGCGACAGGAAACGCCCCAAAGCGCAACGTGGACATATCCACATTTTTGGAAGAAAACAGAGGTGTTTTTTGCAAAGTGACTACCTGTAGATTTTGGCCTCTAGCTCAGCCGGCACCTAGGGAAACCTACCAAACCTGTGCATTTCTGAAAACTAGAGACCTAGGGGAAACCAAGATGGTGTGACTTGCGGGGCTCGGACCTGGTTCTGTTACCCAGAATCCTTTGTAAAACCTCAAAATTTGGCTAAAAAACATATGTTCCTCACATTTCTGTGGCAGAAAGTTCTGGAATCTGAGAGGAGCCACAAAATTCCTTCCATCCAGCGTTCCCCCAAGTCTCCCGATAAAAATGATACCTCACTTGTGTGGGTTGGCCTAGCGCCCGCGACAGGAAACGCCCCAAAGCGCAACGTGGACATATCCAAATTTTTGGAAGAAAACAGAGGTGTTTTTTGCAAAGTGCCTACCTGTAGATTTTGGCCTCTAGCTCAGCCGTCACCTAGGGAAACCTACCAAACCTGTGCATTTCTGAAAACTAGAGACCTAGGTGAATCCAAGATGGGGTGACTTGCGGGGCTCGGACCAGGTTCTGTTACCCAGAATCCTTTGCAAACCTCAAAATTTGGCTAAAAAAACACATGTTCCTCACATTTCTGTGGCAGAAAGTTCTGGAATCTGAGAGGAGCCACAAATTTCCTTCCACCCAGCGTTCCCCCAAGTCTCCCGATAAAAATGATACCTTACTTGTGTGGGTAGGCCTAGCGCCCCCGACAGGAAACGACCCAAAGCGCAACGTGGACACATTTAAATTTTTGGAAGAAAACAGAGGTGTTTTTTGCAAAGTGCCTACCTGTAGATTTTGGCCTCTAGCTCAGCCGTCACCTAGGGAAACCTACCAAACCTGTGCATTTGTGAAAACTAGAGACCTAGGGGAATCCAAGATGGGGTGACTTGCGGGGCTCGGACCTGGTTCTGTTACCCAGAATCCTTTGCAAACCTCAAAATTTGGCTAAAAAAACACATGTTCCTCACATTTCTGTGGCAGAAAGTTCTGGAATCTGAGAGGAGCCACAAAATTCCTTCCACCCAGCGTTCCCCCAAGTCTCCCAATAAAAATGATACCTCACTTATGTGGGTAGGCCTAGCGCCCGCGACAGGAAACGCCCCAAAGCGCAACGTGGACATATCCAAATTTTTGGAAGAAAACAGAGGTGTTTTTTGCAAAGTGCCTACCTGTAGATTTTGGCCTCTAGCTCAGCCGGCACCTAGGGAAACCTACCAAAACTGTGCATTTCTGAAAACTAGAGACCTAGGGGAATCCAAGATGGGGTGACTTGCGGGGCTCGGACCTGGTTCTGTTACCCAGAATCCTTTGTAAAACCTCAAAATTTGGCTAAAAAAACATAGGTTCCTCACATTTCTGTGGCAGAAAGTTCTGGAATCTGAGAGGAGCCACAAAATTCCTTCCACCCAGCGTTCCCCAAGTCTCCCGATAAAAATGATACCTCACTTGTGTGGGTTGGCCTAGCGCCCGCGACAGGAAACGCCCCAAAGCGCAACGTGGACATATCCAAATTTTTGGAAGAAAACAGAGGTGTTTTTTGCAAAGTGCCTACCTGTAGATTTTGGCCTCTAGCTCAGCCGTCACCTAGGGAAACCTACCAAACCTGTGCATTTCTGAAAACTAGAGACCTAGGTGAATCCAAGATGGGGTGACTTGCGGGGCTCGGACCAGGTTCTGTTACCCAGAATCCTTTGCAAACCTCAAAATTTGGCTAAAAAAACACATGTTCCTCACATTTCTGTGGCAGAAAGTTCTGGAATCTGAGAGGAGCCACAAATTTCCTTCCACCCAGCGTTCCCCCAAGTCTCCCGATAAAAATGATACCTCACTTGTGTGGGTATGCCTAGCGCCCGCGACAGGAAACGCCCCAAAGCACAACGTGGACACATCCAAATTTTTGGAAGAAAACAGAGGTGTTTTTTGCGAAGTGCCTATATGTAGATTTTGGCCTCTAGCTCAGCCGGCACCTAGAGAAACCTACCAAACCTGTGCATTTCTGAAAACTAGAGACCTAGGGGAATCCAAGGAGGGGTGACTTGCAGGGCTCGGACCAAGTTCTGTTACCCAGAATCCTCTGCAAACCTCAAAATTTGTCTAAAAAAACACATGTTCCTCACATTTCTGTGGCAGAAAGTTCTGGAATCTGAGAGGAGCCACAAATTTCCTTCCACCCAGCGTTCCCCCAAGTCTCCCGATAAAAATTATACCTCACTTGTGTGGGTAGGCCTAGCGCCCGCGACAGGAAACGCCCCAAAGCGCAACGTGGACACATCCACATTTTTGGAAGAAAACAGAGGTGTTTTTTGCAAAGTGCCTACCTGTAGATTTTGGCCTCTAGCTCAGCCGGCACCTAGGGAAACCTACCAAACCTGTGCATTTCTGAAAACTAGAGACCTAGGGGAATCCGAGATGGGGTGACTTGCGGGGCTCGGGCCAGGTTCTGTTACCCAGAATCCTTTGCAAACCTCAAAATTTGGCTAAAAAAACACATGTTCCTCACATTTCTGTGGCAGAAAGTTCTGGAATCTGAGAGGAGCCACAAATTTCCTTCCACCCAGCGTTCCCCCAAGTCTCCCGATAAAAATGATACCTCACTTGTGTGGGTTGGCATAGCGCCCGCGACAGGAAACGCCCCAAAGCGCAACGTGGACATATCAAATTTTTGGAAGAAAACAGAGGTGTTTTTTGCAAAGTGCCTACCTGTAGATTTTGGCCTCTAGCTCAGCCGTCACCTAGGGAAACCTACCAACCTGTGCATTTCTGAAAACTAGAGACCTAGGTGAATCCAAGATGGGGTGACTTGCGGGGCTCGGACCAGGTTCTGTTACCCAGAATCCTTTGCAAACATCAAATTTGGCTAAAAACACACATGTTCCTCACATTTCTGTGGCAGAAAGTTCTGGAATCTGAGAGGAGCCACAAATTTCCTTCCACCCAGCGTTCCCCCAAGTCTCCCGATAAAAATGATACCTCACTTGTGTGGGTATGCCTAGCGCCCGCGACAGGAAACGCCCCAAAGCACAACGTGGACACATGCAAATTTTTGGAAGAAAACAGAGGTGTTTTTTGCGAAGTGCCTATATGTAGATTTTGGCCTCTAGCTCAGCCGGCACCTAGAGAAACCTACCAAACCTGTGCATTTCTGAAAACTAGAGACCTAGGGGAATCCAAGGAGGGGTGACTTGCAGGGCTCGGACCAAGTTCTGTTACCCAGAATCCTCTGCAAACCTCAAAATTTGGCTGAAAAAACACATGTTCCTCACATTTCTGTGGCAGAAAGTTCTGGAATCTGAGAGGAGCCACAAATTTCCTTCCACCCAGCGTTCCCCCAAGTCTCCCGATAAAAATTAAACCTCACTTGTGTGGGTAGGCCTAGCGCCCGCGACAGGAAATGCCCCAAAGCGCAACGTGGACACATCCACATTTTGGAAGAAAACAGAGGTGTTTTTTGCAAAGTGCCTACCTGTAGATTTTGGCCTCTAGCTCAGCCGGCACCTAGGGAAACCTACCAAACCTGTGCATTTCTGAAAACTAGAGACCTAGGGGAATCCGAGATGGGGTGACTTGCGGGGCTCGGGCCAGGTTCTGTTACCCAGAATCCTTTGCAAACCTCAAAATTTGGCTAAAAAAACACATGTTCCTCACATTTCTGTGGCAGAAAGTTCTGGAATCTGAGAGGAGCCACAAATTTCCTTCCACCCAGCGTTCCCCCAAGTCTCCCGATAAAAATGATACCTCACTTGTGTGGGTAGGCCTAGCGCCCGCGACAGGAAACGCCCCAAAGCGCAACGTGGACACATCCAAATATTTGGAAGAAAACAGAGGTGTTTTTTGCGAAGTGCCTACCTGTAGATTTTGGCATCTAGCTCAGCCGGCACCTAGGGAAACCCACCAAACCTATGCATTTCTGAAAACTAGAGACCTAGGGGAATCCAAGGAGGGGTGACTTGCGGGGCTCGGACCAGGTTCTGTTACCCAGAATCCGTTGCAAACCTCAAAATTTGGCTAAAAAAACACATGTTCCTCACATTTCTGTGGCAGAAAGTTCTGGAATCTGAGAGGAGCCACAAATTTCCTTCCACCCAGCGTTCCCCAAGTCTCCCGATAAAAATGATACCTTACTTGTGTGGGTAGGCCTAACGCCCGCGACAGGAAACGCCCCAAAGCGCAACGTGGACACATCCAAATTTTTGGAAGAAAACACAGGTGTTTTTTGCAAAGTGCCTACCTGTAGATTTTGGCCTCTAGCTCAGCCGTCACCTAGGGAAACCTACCAAACCTGTGCATTTGTGAAAACTAGAGACCCAGGGGAATCCAAGATGGGGTGACTTGCGGGGCTCGGACCTGGTTCTGTTACCCAGAATCCTTTGCAAACCTCAAAAATTGGGTAAAAAAACACATGTTCCTCACATTTCTGTGGCAGAAAGTTCTGGAATCTGAGAGGAGCCACAAAATTCCTTCCACCCAGCGTTCCCCCAAGTCTCCCGATAAAAATGATACCTCACTTATGTGGGTAGGCCTAGCGCCCGCGACAGGAAACGCCCCAAAGCGCAACGTGGACATATCCACATTTTTGGAAGAAAACAGAGGTGTTTTTTGCAAAGTGCCTACCTGTAGATTTTGGCCTCTAGCTCAGCCGGCACCTAGGGAAACCTACCAAACCTGTGCATTTCTGAAAACTAGAGACCTAGGGGAAACCAAGATGGTGTGACTTGCGGGGCTCGGACCTGGTTCTGTTACCCAGAATCCTTTGTAAAACCTCAAAATTTGGCTAAAAAACATATGTTCCTCACATTTCTGTGGCAGAAAGTTCTGGAATCTGAGAGGAGCCACAAAATTCCTTCCATCCAGCGTTCCCCCAAGTCTCCCGATAAAAATGATACCTCACTTGTGTGGGTTGGCCTAGCGCCCGCGACAGGAAACGCCCCAAAGCGCAACGTGGACATATCCAAATTTTTGGAAGAAAACAGAGGTGTTTTTTGCAAAGTGCCTACCTGTAGATTTTGGCCTCTAGCTCAGCCGTCACCTAGGGAAACCTACCAAACCTGTGCATTTCTGAAAACTAGAGACCTAGGTGAATCCAAGATGGGGTGACTTGCGGGGCTCGGACCAGGTTCTGTTACCCAGAATCCTTTGCAAACCTCAAAATTTGGCTAAAAAAACACATGTTCCTCACATTTCTGTGGCAGAAAGTTCTGGAATCTGAGAGGAGCCACAAATTTCCTTCCACCCAGCGTTCCCCCAAGTCTCCCGATAAAAATGATACCTCACTTGTGTGGGTATGCCTAGCGCCCGCGACAGGAAACGCCCCAAAGCACAACGTGGACACATGCAAATTTTTGGAAGAAAACAGAGGTGTTTTTTGCGAAGTGCCTATATGTAGATTTTGGCCTCTAGCTCAGCCGGCACCTAGAGAAACCTACCAAACCTGTGCATTTCTGAAAACTAGAGACCTAGGGGAATCCAAGGAGTGGTGACTTGCAGGGCTCGGACCAAGTTCTGTTACCTAGAATCCTCTGCAAACCTCAAAATTTGGCTGAAAAAACACATGTTCCTCACATTTCTGTGGCAGAAAGTTCTGGAATCTGAGAGGAGCCACAAATTTCCTTCCACCCAGCGTTCCCCAAGTCTCCCGATAAAAATTAAACCTCACTTGTGTGGGTAGGCCTAGCGCCCGCGACAGGAAACGCCCCAAAGTGCAACGTGGACACATCCACATTTTTGGAAGAAAACAGAGGTGTTTTTTGCAAAGTGCCTACCTGTAGATTTTGGCCTCTAGCTCAGCCGGCACCTAGGGAAACCTACCAAACCTGTGCATTTCTGAAAACTAGAGACCTAGGGGAATCCGAGATGGGGTGACTTGCGGGGCTCGGGCCAGGTTCTGTTACCCAGAATCCTTTGCAAACCTCAAAATTTGGCTAAAAAAACACATGTTCCTCACATTTCTGTGGCAGAAAGTTCTGGAATCTGAGAGGAGCCACACATTTCCTGCCACCCAGCGTTCCCCAAGTCTCCCGATAAAAATGATACCTCACTTGTGTGGGTAGGCCTAGCGCCCGCGACAGGAAACGCCCCAAAGCGCAACGTGGACACATCCACATTTTTGGAAGAAAACAGAGGTGTTTTTTGCGAAGTGCCTACCTGTAGATTTTGGCCTCTAGCTCAGCCGGCACTTAGAGAAACCTACCTAACCTGTGCATTTCTGAAAACTAGAGACCTAGGGGAATCCAAGGAGGGGTGACTTGCGGGGCTCGGACCAGGTTCTGTTACCCAGAATCCTTTGCAAACCTCAAAATTTGGCTAAAAAAACACATGTTCCTCACATTTCTGTGGCAGAAAGTTCTGGAATCTGAGAGGAGCCACAAATTTCCTTTCACCCAGCGTTCCCCCAAGTCTTCCGATAAAAATGATACCTCACTTGTGTGGGTAGGCCTAGCGCCCGCGACAGGAAACGCCCCAAATCGCAACGTGGACACATCCAAATATTTGGAAGAAAACAGAGGTGTTTTTTGCGAAGTGCCTACCTGTAGATTTTGGCCTCTAGCTCAGCCGGCACCTAGGGAAACCTACCAAACCTGTGCATTTCTGAAAACTAGAGACCTAGGGGAATCCAAGATGGGGTGACTTGCGAAGCTCGGACCTGGTTCTGTTACCCAGAATCCTTTGCAAACCTCAAAATTTGGCTAAAAAAACACATGTTCCTCACATTTCTGTAGCAGAAAGTTCTGGAATCTGAGAGGAGCCACAAATTTCCTTCCACCCAGCGTTCCCCCAAGTCTCCCGATAAAAATGATACCTCACTTGTGTGGGTAGGCCTAGCGCCCGCGACAGAAAACGCCCCAAAGCGCAACGTGGACACATCCAAATATTTGGAAGAAAACAGAGGTGTTTTTTGCGAAGTGCCTACCTGTAGATTTTGGCATCTAGCTCAGCCGGCACCTAGGGAAACCCACCAAACCTATGCATTTCTGAAAACTAGAGACCTAGGGGAATCCAAGGAGGGGTGACTTGCGGGGCTCGGACCAGGTTCTGTTACCCAGAATCCTTTGCAAACCTCATAATTTGGCTAAAAAAACACATATTCCTCACATTTCTGTGGCAGAAAGTTCTGGAATCTGAGAGGAGCCACAAATTTCCTTCCACCCAGCGTTCCCCCAAGTCTCCCGATAAAAATGATACCTCACTTGTGTGGTTAGGCCTAGCGCCCGCGACAAGAAACGCCCCAAAGCGCAACGTGGACACATCCAAATATTTGGAAGAAAACAGAGGTGTTTTTTGCGAAGTGCCTACCTGTAGATTTTGGCATCTAGCTCAGCCGGCACCTAGGGAAACCCACCAAACCTATGCATTTCTGAAAACTAGAGACCTAGGGGAATCCAAGGAGGGGTGACTTGCGGGGCTCGGACCAGGTTCTGTTACCCAGAATCCGTTGCAAACCTCAAAATTTGGCTAAAAAAACACATGTTCCTCACATTTCTGTGGCAGAAAGTTCTGGAATCTGAGAGGAGCCACAAATTTCCTTCCACTCAGCGTTCCCCCAAGTCTCCCGATAAAAATGATACCTTACTTGTGTGGGTAGGCCTAGCGCCCGCGACAGGAAACGCCCCAAAGCGCAACGTGGACACATCCAAATTTTTGGAAGAAAACACAGGTGTTTTTTGCAAAGTGCCTACCTGTAGATTTTGGCCTCTAGCTCAGCCGTCACCTAGGGAAACCTACCAAACCTGTGCATTTGTGAAAACTAGAGACCTAGGGGAATCCAAGATGGGGTGACTTGCGGGGCTCGGACCTGGTTCTGTTACCCAGAATCCTTTGCAAACCTCAAAAATTGGCTAAAAAAAACACATGTTCCTCACATTTCTGTGGCAGAAAGTTCTGGAATCTGAGAGGAGCCACAAAATTCCTTCCACCCAGCGTTCCCCCAAGTCTCCCGATAAAAATGATACCTCACTTATGTGGGTAGGCCTAGCGCCCGCGACAGTAAACGCCCCAAAGCGCAACGTGGACATATCCACATTTTTGGAAGAAAACAGAGGTGTTTTTTGCAAAGTGCCTACCTGTAGATTTTGGCCTCTAGCTCAGCCGGCACCTAGGGAAACCTACCAAACCTGTGCATTTCTGAAAACTAGAGACGTAGGGGAAACCAAGATGGTGTGACTTGCGGGGCTCGGACCTGGTTCTGTTACCCAGAATCCTTTGTAAAACCTCAAAATTTGGCTAAAAAAACATATGTTCCTCACATTTCTGTGGCAGAAAGTTCTGGAATCTGAGAGGAGCCACAAAATTCCTTCCACCCAGCGTTCCCCCAAGTCTCCCGATAAAAATGATACCTCACTTGTGTGGGTTGGCCTAGCGCCCGCGACAGGAAACGCCCCAAATCGCAACGTGGACATATCCAAATTTTTGGAAGAAAACAGAGGTGTTTTTTGCAAAGTGCCTACCTGTAGATTTTGGCCTCTAGCTCAGCCGTCACCTAGGGAAACCTACCAAACCTGTGCATTTCTGAAAACTAGAGACCTAGGTGAATCCAAGATGGGGTGACTTGCGGGGCTCGGACCAGGTTCTGTTACCCAGAATCCTTTGCAAACCTCAAAATTTGGCTAAAAAAACACATGTTCCTCACATTTCTGTGGCAGAAAGTTCTGGAATCTGAGAGGAGCCACAAATTTCCTTCCACCCAGCGTTCCCCCAAGTCTCCCGATAAAAATGATACCTCACTTGTGTGGGTATGCCTAGCGCCCGCGACAGGAAACGCCCCAAAGCACAACGTGGACACATGCAAATTTTTGGAAGAAAACAGAGGTGTTTTTTGCGAAGTGCCTATATGTAGGTTTTGGCCTCTAGCTCAGCCGGCACCTAGAGAAACCTACCAAACCTGTGCATTTCTGAAAACTAGA
Organism: Pleurodeles waltl; assembly: GCF_031143425.1. NCBI lineage: Eukaryota > Metazoa > Chordata > Amphibia > Caudata > Salamandridae > Pleurodeles > Pleurodeles waltl. The sequence goes on along the minus strand of NC_090439.1, from coordinate 53,513,333 downwards.
GACCTAGGGGAATCCAAGGAGTGGTGACTTGCAGGGCTCGGACCAAGTTCTGTTACCCAGAATCCTCTGCAAACCTCAAAATTTGGCTGAAAAAACACATGTTCCTCACATTTCTCTGGCAGAAAGTTCTGGAATCTGAGAGGAGCCACAAATTTCCTTCCACCCAGCGTTCCCCCAAGTCTCCCGATAAAAATTAAACCTCACTTGTGTGGGTAGGCCTAGCGACCGCGACAGGAAACGCCCCAAAGCGCAACGTGGACACATCCACATTTTTGGAAGAAAACAGAGGTGTTTTTTGCAAAGTGCCTACCTGTAGATTTTGGCCTCTAGCTCAGCCGGCACCTAGGGAAACCTACCAAACCTGTGCATTTCTGAAAACTAGAGACCTAGGGGAATCCGAGATGGGGTGACTTGCGGGGCTCGGGCCAGGTTCTGTTACCCAGAATCCTTTGCAAACCTCAAAATTTGGCTAAAAAAACACATGTTCCACACATTTCTGTGGCAGAAAGTTCTGGAATCTGAGAGGAGCCACACATTTCCTGCCACCCAGCGTTCCCCCAAGTCTCCCGATAAAAATGATACCTCACTTGTGTGGGTAGGCCTAGCGCCCGCGACAGGAAACGCCCCAAAGCGCAACGTGGACACATCCAAATTTTTGGAAGAAAACAGAGGTGTTTTTTGCGAAGTGCCTACCTGTAGATTTTGGCCTCTAGCTCAGCCGGCACTTAGAGAAACCTACCTAACCTGTGCATTTCTGAAAACTAGAGACCTAGGGGAATCCAAGGAGGGGTGACTTGCGGGGCTCGGACCAGGTTCTGTTACCCAGAATCCTTTGCAAACCTCAAAATTTGGCTAAAAAAACACATGTTCCTCACATTTCTGTGGCAGAAAGTTCTGGAATCTGAGAGGAGCCACAAATTTCCTTTCACCCAGCGTTCCCCCAAGTCTTCCGATAAAAATGATACCTCACTTGTGTGGGTAGGCCTAGCGCCCGCGACAGGAAACGCCCCAAATCGCAACGTGGACACATCCAAATATTTGGAAGAAAACAGAGGTGTTTTTTGCAAAGTGCCTACCTGTAGATTTTGGCCTCTAGCTCAGCCGGCACCTAGGGAAACCTACCAAACCTGTGCATTTGTGAAAACTAGAGACCTAGGGGAATCCAAGATGGGGTGACTTGCGGGGCTCGGACCTGGTTCTGTTACCCAGAATCCTTTGCAAACCTCAAAAATTGGCTAAAAAAACACATGTTCCTCACATTTCTGTGGCAGAAAGTTCTGGAATCTGAGAGGAGCCACAAAATTCCTTCCACCCAGCGTTCCCCCAAGTCTCCCGATAAAAATGATACCTCACTTATGTGGGTAGGCCTAGCGCCCGCGACAGTAAACGCCCCAAAGCGCAACGTGGACATATCCACATTTTTGGAAGAAAACAGAGGTGTTTTTTGCAAAGTGCCTACCTGTAGATTTTGGCCTCTAGCTCAGCCGGCACCTAGGGAAACCTACCAAACCTGTGCATTTCTGAAAACTAGAGACGTAGGGGAAACCAAGATGGTGTGACTTGCGGGGCTCGGACCTGGTTCTGTTACCCAGAATCCTTTGTAAAACCTCAAAATTTGGCTAAAAAAACATATGTTCCTCACATTTCTGTGGCAGAAAGTTCTGGAATCTGAGAGGAGCCACAAAATTCCTTCCACCCAGCGTTCCCCCAAGTCTCCCGATAAAAATGATACCTCACTTGTGTGGGTTGGCCTAGCGCCCGCGACAGGAAACGCCCCAAATCGCAACGTGGACATATCCAAATTTTTGGAAGAAAACAGAGGTGTTTTTAGGTGTTTTTTGCAAAGTGCCTACCTGTAGATTTTGGCCTCTAGCTCAGCCGTCACCTAGGGAAACCTACCAAACCTGTGCATTTCTGAAAACTAGAGACCTAGGTGAATCCAAGATGGGGTGACTTGCGGGGCTCGGACCAGGTTCTGTTACCCAGAATCCTTTGCAAACCTCAAAATTTGGCTAAAAAAACACATGTTCCTCACATTTCTGTGGCAGAAAGTTCTGGAATCTGAGAGGAGCCACAAATTTCCTTCCACCCAGCGTTCCCCCAAGTCTCCCGATAAAAATGATACCTCACTTGTGTGGGTATGCCTAGCGCCCGCGACAGGAAACGCCCCAAAGCACAACGTGGACACATGCAAATTTTTGGAAGAAAACAGAGGTGTTTTTTGCGAAGTGCCTATATGTAGGTTTTGGCCTCTAGCTCAGCCGGCACCTAGAGAAACCTACCAAACCTGTGCATTTCTGAAAACTAGAGACCTAGGGGAATCCAAGGAGTGGTGACTTGCAGGGCTCGGACCAAGTTCTGTTACCCAGAATCCTCTGCAAACCTCAAAATTTGGCTGAAAAAACACATGTTCCTCACATTTCTCTGGCAGAAAGTTCTGGAATCTGAGAGGAGCCACAAATTTCCTTCCACCCAGCGTTCCCCCAAGTCTCCCGATAAAAATTAAACCTCACTTGTGTGGGTAGGCCTAGCGCCCGCGACAGGAAACGCCCCAAAGCGCAACGTGGACACATCCACATTTTTGGAAGAAAACAGAGGTGTTTTTTGCAAAGTGCCTACCTGTAGATTTTGGCCTCTAGCTCAGCCGGCACCTAGGGAAACCTACCAAACCTGTGCATTTCTGAAAACTAGAGACCTAGGGGAATCCGAGATGGGGTGACTTGCGGGGCTCGGGCCAGGTTCTGTTACCCAGAATCCTTTGCAAACCTCAAAATTTGGCTAAAAAAACACATGTTCCTCACATTTCTGTGGCAGAAAGTTCTGGAATCTGAGAGGAGCCACACATTTCCTGCCACCCAGCGTTCCCCCAAGTCTCCCGATAAAAATGATACCTCACTTGTGTGGGTAGGCCTAGCGCCCGCGACAGGAAACGCCCCAAAGCGCAACGTGGACACATCCAAATTTTTGGAAGAAAACAGAGGTGTTTTTTGCGAAGTGCCTACCTGTAGATTTTGGCCTCTAGCTCAGCCGGCACTTAGAGAAACCTACCTAACCTGTGCATTTCTGAAAACTAGAGACCTAGGGGAATCCAAGGAGGGGTGACTTGCGGGGCTCGGACCAGGTTCTGTTACCCAGAATCCTTTGCAAACCTCAAAATTTGGCTAAAAAAACACATGTTCCTCACATTTCTGTGGCAGAAAGTTCTGGAATCTGAGAGGAGCCACAAATTTCCTTTCACCCAGCGTTCCCCCAAGTCTTCCGATAAAAATGATACCTCACTTGTGTGGGTAGGCCTAGCGCCCGCGACAGGAAACGCCCCAAATCGCAACGTGGACACATCCAAATATTTGGAAGAAAACAGAGGTGTTTTTTGCGAAGTGCCTACCTGTAGATTTTGGCCTCTAGCTCAGCCGGCACCTAGGGAAACCTACCAAACCTGTGCATTTCTGAAAACTAGAGACCTAGGGGAATCCAAGATGGGGTGACTTGCGAAGCTCGGACCTGGTTCTGTTACCCAGAATCCTTTGCAAACCTCAAAATTTGGCTAAAAAAACACATGTTCCTCACATTTCTGTAGCAGAAAGTTCTGGAATCTGAGAAGAGCCACAAATTTCCTTCCACCCAGCGTTCCCCCAAGTCTCCCGATAAAAATGATACCTCACTTGTGTGGGTAGGCCTAGCGCCCGCGACAGAAAACGCCCCAAAGCGCAACGTGGACACATCCAAATATTTGGAAGAAAACAGAGGTGTTTTTTGCGAAGTGCCTACCTGTAGATTTTGGCATCTAGCTCAGCCGGCACCTAGGGAAACCCACCAAACCTATGCATTTCTGAAAACTAGAGACCTAGGGGAATCCAAGGAGGGGTGACTTGCGGGGCTCGGACCAGGTTCTGTTACCCAGAATCCTTTGCAAACCTCATAATTTGGCTAAAAAAACACATGTTCCTCACATTTCTGTGGCAGAAAGTTCTGGAATCTGAGAGGAGCCACAAATTTCCTTCCACCCAGCGTTCCCCCAAGTCTCCCGATAAAAATGATACCTCACTTGTGTGGGTAGGCCTAGCGCCCGCGACAGGAAACGCCCCAAAGCGCAACGTGGACACATCCACATTTTTGGAAGAAAACAGAGGTGTTTTTTGCAAAGTGCCTACCTGTAGATTTTGGCCTCTAGCTCAGCCGGCACCTAGGGAAACCTACCAAACCTGTGCATTTCTGAAAACTAGAGACCTATGGGAATCGAAAATGGGGGTGACTTGCGGGGCTCGGGCCACGTTCTGTTACCCAGAATCCTTTGCAAACCTCAAAATTTGGCTAAAAAAACACATGTTCCTCACATTTCTGTGGCAGAAAGTTCTGGAATCTGAAAGGAGCCACAAATTTCCTTTCACCCGGCGTTCCCCCAAGTCTTCCGATAAAAATGATACCTCACTTGTGTGGGTAGGCCTAGCGCCCGCGACAGGAAACGCCCCAAAGCGCAACGTGGACACATCCAAATATTTGGAAGAAAATAGAGGTGTTTTTTGCGAAGTGCCTACCTGTAGATTTTGGCCTCTAGCTCAGCCGGCACCTAGGGAAACCTATCAAACCTGTGCATTTCTGAAAACTAGAGACCTAGGGGAATCCAATATGGGGTGACTTGCGGGGCTCAGACCTGGTTCTGTTACCCAGAATCCTTTGCAAACCTCAAAATTTGGCTAAAAAAACACATGTTCCTCACATTTCTGTGGCAGAAAGTTCTGGAATCTGAGAGAAGCCACACATTTCCTTTCACCCAGCGTTCGCCCAAGTCTCCCGATAAAAATGATACCTCACTTGTGTGGGTAGGCCTAGCTCCCGTGACAGGAAACGCCCCAAAGCGCAATGTGGACACATCCACATTTTTGGAAGAAAACAGAGGTGTTTTTTGCGAAGTGCCTACCTGTAGATTTTGGCCTCTAGCTCAGCCGGCACCTAGAGAAACCTAGCAAACCTGTGCATTTCTGAAAACTAGAGACCTAGGGGAATCCAAGGAGGGGTGACTTGCGGGGCTCGGACCAGGTTCTGTTATCCAGAATCCTTTGCAAACCTCAAAATTTGGCTAAAAAAACACATGTTCCTCACATTTCTGTGGTAGAAAGTTCTGGAATCTGAGAGGACCCACAAATTTCCTTTCACCCAGTGTTCCCCCAAGTCTTCCGATAAAAATGATACCTCACTTGTGTGGGTAGGACTAGCGCCCGCGACAGGAAACGCCCCAAAGCGCAACGTGGACACATCCAAATATTTGGAAGAAAACAGAGGTGTTTTTTGCGAAGTGCCTACCTGTAGATTTTGGCCTCTAGCTCAGCCGGCACCTAGGGAAACCTACCAAACCTGTACATTTCTGAAAACTAGAGACCTAGGGGAATCCAAGGAGGGGTGACTTGCGGGGCTCGGACCAGGTTCTGTTACCCAGAATCCTTTGCAAACCTCAAATTTAGCTAAAGAAACACATGTTCCTCACATTTCTGTGGCAGAAAGTCCTGGAATCTGAGAGGAGCCACAAATTTCCTTCCACCCAGCGTTCCCCCAAGTCTCCCGATAAAAATGATACCTCACTTGTGTGGGTAGGCCTAGCGCCCGCGACAGAAAACGCCCCAAAGCGCAACGTGGACACATCTACATTTTTGGAAGAAAACAGAGGTGTTTTTTGCGAAGTGCCTACCTGTAGATTTTGGCCTGTAGCTCAGCCGGCACCTAGAGAAACCTAGCAAACCTGTGCATTTCTGAAAACTAGAGACCTAGGGGAATCCAAGGAGGGGTGACTTGCGGGGCTCGGACCAGGTTCTGTTATCCAGAATCCTTTGCAAACCTCAAAATTTGGCTAAAAAAACACATGTTCCTCAAATTTCTGTGGTAGAAAGTTCTGGAATCTGAGAGGACCCACAAATTTCCTTTCACCCAGTGTTCCCCAAGTCTTCCGATAAAAATGATACCTCACTTGTGTGGGTAGGCCTAGCGCCCGCGACAGGAAACACCCCAAAGCGCAACGTGGACACATCCAAAATTTTGGAAGAAAACAGAGGTGTTTTTTGCAAAGTGCCTACCTGTAGATTTTGGCCTCTAGCTCAGCCGGCACCTAGGGAAACCTAGCAAACCTGTGCATTTCTGAAAACTAGAGACCTAGGGGAATCCAAGATGGGGTGACTTGCGGGGCTCGGACCAGGTTCTGTTACCCAGAATCCTTTGCAAACCTCAAAATTTGGCTAAAAAAACACATGTTCCTCACATTTCTGTGGCAGAAAGTTCTGGAATCTGAGAGGAGCCACAAATTTCCTTCCACCCAACGTTCCCCCAAGTCTCCCGATAAAAATGATACCTCACTTGTGTGGGTAGGCCTAGCGCCCGCGTCAGGAAACACCCCAAAGCACAACCTGGACACATCCAAATTTTTGGAAGAAAACAGAGGTGTTTTTTGCAAAGTGCCTACCTGTAGATTTTGGCCTCTAGCTCAGCCGGCACCTAGAGAAACCTACCAAACCTCTGCATTTCTGAAAACTAGAGACCTAGGGGAATCCCAGGAGGGGTGACTTGCGGGGCTCGAACCAGGTTCTGTTACCCAGAATCCTTTGCAAACCTCAAAATTTGGCTAAAAAAACACATGTTCCTCACATTTCTGTGGCAGAAAGTTCTGGAATCTGAGAGGAGCCACCAATTTCCTTCCACCCAGCGTTCCCCCAAGTCTCCCAATAAAAATGATACCTCACTTGTGTGGGTAGGCCTAGCGCCCGCGACAGGAAACGCCCCAAAGCGCAACGTGGACACATCAACATTTTTGGAAGAAAACAGAGGTGTTTTTGCGAAGTGCCTACCTGTAGATTTTGGCCTCTAGCTCAGCCGGCACCTAGAGAAACCTACCAAACCTGTGCATTTCTGAAAACTAGAGACCTAGGGGAATCCAAGGAGGGGTGACTTGCGGGGCTCGAACCAGGTTCTGTTACCCAGAATCCTTTGCAAACCTCAAAATTTGGCTAAAAAAACACATGTTCCTCAAATTTCTGTGGCAGAAAGTTCTGGAATCTGAGAGGAGCCACCAATTTCCTTCCACCCAGCGTTCCCCCAATTCTCCCAATAAAAATGATACCTCACTTGTGTGGGTAGGCCTAGTGCCCGCGACAGGAAATGCCCCAAAGCGCAACGTGGACACATCCACATTTTTGGAAGAAAACAGAGGTGTTTTTTGCAAAGTGCCTACCTGTAGATTTTGGCCTCTAGCTCAGCCGGCACCTAGGGAAACCTACCAAACCTGTGCATTTCTGAAAACTAGAGACCTAGGGGAATCCGAGATGGGGTGACTTGCGGGGCTCGGGCCAGGTTCTGTTACCCAGAATCCTTTGCAAACCTCAAAATTTGGCTAAAAAAACACATGTTCCTCACATTTCTGTGGCAGAAAGTTCTGGAATCTGAGAGGAGCCACAAATTTCCTTCCACCCAGCGTTCCCCCAAGTCTCCCGATAAAAATGATACTTCACTTGTGTGGGTAGGCCTAGCGCCCGCGACAGGAAATGCCCCAAAGCGCAACTTGGACACATCCAAATATTTGGAAGAAAACAGAGGTGTTTTTTGCGAAGTGCCTACCTGTAGATTTTGGCATCTAGCTCAGCCGGCACCTAGGGAAACCCACCAAACCTATGCATTTCTGAAAACTAGAGACCTAGGGGAATCCAAGGAGGGGTGACTTGCGGGGCTCGGACCAGGTTCTGTTACCCAGAATCCGTTGCAAACCTCAAAATTTGGCTAAAAAAACACATGTTCCTCACATTTCTGTGGCAGAAAGTTCTGGAATCTGAGAGGAGCCACAAATTTCCTTCCACCCAGCGTTCCCCCAAGTCTCCCGATAAAAATGATACCTTACTTGTGTGGGTAGCCTAGCGCCCGCGACAGGAAACGCCCCAAAGCGCAACGTGGACACATCCAAATTTTTGGAAGAAAACACAGGTGTTTTTTGCAAAGTGCCTACCTGTAGATTTTGGCCTCTAGCTCAGCCGTCACCTAGGGAAACCTACCAAACCTGTGCATTTGTGAAAACTAGAGACCTAGGGGAATCCAAGATGGGGTGACTTGCGGGGCTCGGACCTGGTTCTGTTACCCAGAATCCTTTGCAAACCTCAAAAATTGGCTAAAAAAACACATGTTCCTCACATTTCTGTGGCAGAAAGTTCTGGAATCTGAGAGGAGCCACAAAATTCCTTCCACCCAGCGTTCCCCCAAGTCTCCCGATAAAAATGATACCTCACTTATGTGGGTAGGCCTAGCGCCCGCGACAGGAAACGCCCCAAAGCGCAACGTGGACATATCCACATTTTTGGAAGAAAACAGAGGTGTTTTTTGCAAAGTGCCTACCTGTAGATTTTGGCCTCTAGCTCAGCCGGCACCTAGGGAAACCTACCAAACCTGTGCATTTCTGAAAACTAGAGACCTAGGGGAAACCAAGATGGTGTGACTTGCGGGCTCGGACCTGGTTCTGTTACCCAGAATCCTTTGTAAAACCTCAAAATTTGGCTAAAAAAACATATGTTCCTCACATTTCTGTGGCAGAAAGTTCTGGAATCTGAGAGGAGCCACAAAATTCCTTCCACCCAGCGTTCCCCCAAGTCTCCCGATAAAAATGATGCCTCACTTGTGTGGGTTGGCCTAGCGCCCGCGACAGGAAACGCCCCAAAGCGCAACGTGGACATATCCAAATTTTTGGAAGAAAACAGAGGTGTTTTTTGCAAAGTGCCTACCTGTAGATTTTGGCCTCTAGCTCAGCCGTCACCTAGGGAAACCTACCAAACCTGTGCATTTCTGAAAACTAGAGACCTAGGTGAATCCAAGATGGGGTGACTTGCGGGGCTCGGACCAGGTTCTGTTACCCAGAATCCTTTGCAAACCTCAAAATTTGGCTAAAAAAACACATGTTCCTCACATTTCTGTGGCAGAAAGTTCTGGAATCTGAGAGGAGCCACAAATTTCCTTCCACCCAGCGTTCCCCCAAGTCTCCCGATAAAAATGATACCTCACTTGTGTGGGTAGGCCTAGCGCCCGCGACAGGAAACGCCCCAAAGCGCAACGTGGACACATCAACATTTTTGGAAGAAAACAGAGGTGTTTTTTGCGAAGTGCCTACCTGTAGATTTTGGCCTCTAGCTCAGCCGGCACCTAGAGAAACCTACCAAACCTGTGCATTTCTGAAAAC